>NC_142200.1:2886862-4136862 GCF_049639895.1 Pseudopodoces humilis
ACTTCTAAGCTAAGCTCAGTGTTTTTAAGCTAGGGAAATATCTCACCTAATTCACATACCTAAGTGATGAAAGGTTTCAAATAATAATGTGTTCCCAAGGTGAAAAGGGATTCCAATCTCTTTCAGTGCTGCTACAGACCTGTCAGAGATGACTGTTACAAAAATAAAACCAATCTTATAAAACCAATGTCCAATTTACTTAGACTTGCTGAAGGAACTCCCTCAGAGCTTCAGTATATGTACGTTGCAGGTTCCTTCATCACTGCAGATGAGAAATTATGGGCAGTCAAGAGTTAAAATTACCTCAGATTTTTATTTTTTTTTTCTTAAAGCATTCATTGAAAATAAAAACAAATGGAAAGGGGAATAAAAACATCAGTCTGGAGTAAGTTTCTTGCTGTTGGTTTCCACAGAGCTTTAGAGAAAAAATCCGAGCAATACCCAAAGAATGTTATCCATATAATCTGCTTATAAACCCAACCATGGACTTTTATGAACACTCTGATAGACTGTTCCACTACAAAAAAAAAGTAATTTTTTGCCCAGTAAAACTGGACTAGTCTTGCCATGTAGCACACACAATCCTAAATTATTTCCAACTTTTTCTGTCTCAGAAATAATCCAAAATCCATAATAGCAACTGCATTTTCCATTTTTGTACCACCTGAAGATCTTGTAGCATATTCCTAAATAAGATCCCGAGTTCATGTGTATGAATAGTTCACCTTTAGTTTTGCAAGGGCAAACAGAGAAATGGAGTAATTTATTTAGTTGACATTGTGAGAGCATTGACTTTGCTGAAAATAGAGCCCAGATCTCCTGGTTCACAGCCCAGTGCTGGAGAGACCACAGTTCTCTTCACAAGTAACCTCCCAAGAAGCCCATAAAATTCCTAAGTGGCAGCACTATGTAATGTTTTACAGTAGATCTGTTGCAAATCATTTCTTTTAAAGCCTTCCTCTGTCTCTACCTAATGATTTATTCAGTCTTTGTTGCCTAGTGTGAATCTTCCTTTGAAAAAACAATATGCAAATCCCAAAAAGTGCAACTTCAGGGTTTTTCTTTTCTTTCCTTTTTTTTTTTTTTAAATTTTATTTCATTTTATTCAAATCATAAATCTTTACATTGTGGGAATGAACGTTAAGAAACCTGAAACAAACACTTTCTAAGCTAATTTATTTTAGCCTACAAATGCTGTGTTTTCTCTCCTCTTCAGAATTTTCTGTAAAAATGGAAATGACAAAAGGAAAAGATGCCAAGAAGGTTTTTAAGGCAGTGGTTGGAAATGGGAGGCTGGAGAGGGAAATGGAATCCCTCTCGTTACAGTGTTTTAAGGACATTTGCTAATCTTTTAATTGGTTAATGTTAGTGTGCCCACCTTTAGCCCACGATGAGACACAGGATTTCCAACCAAAAAAGTTTTTTTGAAAGGCCAAAAAGGAAATAATCATTGCCCCAGTAAGCAGACAACACAAAATATCCCTGTCCTAAAGCAGGGGGGTTGAGAGAGGTAGGGATTTTTGGGACATGATAGAACACATGACAAAGGTTGGAACTGAATCCCAACCCACACAGAGGTATAATTGAATTAATTAATGTTAGCTATCCAAAAGACAAGAGTCAAGTTTGAAACTAAGCACCATAGCCTGCATGTCAAAGAGGAAATGGTTATTAACAATCCTAAATAGTTTTCTGGGATAAGGAAGGTTTTCAGATTAAAAGAGAGAAGATTAAGATTAGTTATGGAGAGAAATTCTTTACTGTGAAGGTGGTGAGGCACTGTACAAGGAGGTTGTGTGCTCTCTATCCCCAGAAGTGCTCAAAACCAAAAGTAGATGAGGCTTGGAGAAACTGGTCTAGTGCAAAATGTCCCTGCCCAGGGCAGGGGGGTGGACCTGGATGATCTTTAAGGTCTTTTCCAACTCAAGCCATTCAATGACTCTACAGGACATCCCTGAGTAACTTTCAGCAACTTTCAGGTTTGAGCTTCTCTTTTAGTGGAAACAGAGGTCGTCTTTCAAAATGTGCAAGAGCTCAAGTTTTCCATTTCCATTTTTGTATATCAGTGATTTATCTACGCTTTATCTTTGGCAATTGCTCTGTTTCTATAAACTATAAATTATATCCTATCATATGACTTAGATAATCTTTGATTATGTGGGATCAGACCCTTCAGCGATGGAGACTGTGGCATTAAAATAAAAGGACCTGCAGTAACAGCTATGCAAATAAACTCTGTGAAATAGCTCACACTGAATTGTCCAAACGTGTCTGGAGAGCAAAACTGGGAAAATCTCTTTCCCCTTTCTCAGTCAACCACGAAAATGCACTTTGTGACAAGGCTGGTACCTACAAAAATGTAACTTGCCCTAAGCCTACACCTCTCAAGCAGACAATAACAGTGTTGAAAAAAGAGGGTTTGCTGGATTAACACTCATAATAAAGGTGATGTGTCCCACACTTCTCTTTTCTTTGATCTCACTGTATTTTGATGTCTCTCTTTCTGCATGTTCATGCTCTGTTGGTTTCTTGCTCATTGATGGCTGTCCTTTAGAAAGAATTCCTCTCACTTGTCTGCATCTTTCAGCAAAAAATCAAAAGGAAAGGAGGAAGCAAAGGCTGACTAGCAATAAGCTGGCTGAGTTTCTCAGAGCACCTCAGGCTTTAAATATAACTCTTCAAAGCAATGCACTGATCAACATCAGAACTGGGTTAGTAGTGCTCCCAAGCTCCTGAGTCTGGGTTTTGGATGTAGCCCAATTCTGTGGGGTTTAGAAACAGGGCAAACCAGTCCCATCTCACCTAAACCTTCCTTTAGGTGGTCTAGAAGCCCTCACACCTGGGTAAGAGCTGAGCTGACCTGGAGACCAAGAGAAAAGGCTCTCTGGACATGCCATAATGAGAATTTAGACTCAGTCAATGTGATTAGACATTTTAGACAATTACTCTTATCCTGGGCTCCAGCACTCCCAAGGCAGTGCTGCTCTTGAGGATGAGACCAGTGAAGAAATAGCAATTTAGTCACTACTATAGATTATTATTATCTTAATTTTAAAAGGAAAGGTTGCATGCCTCAGGCAATCCTTTATGCTCAGGGAAAGGTTAGAAATCCCTGGAAATGGTCCTGACTTCTCCCATTTTCTTCATAAGTTACCATGACCTCCAATTTTAAGTTTTGATCACAATTTCTCTACAGACTGATTTCATGTCTGGGACAATTGACTTCTCATAATTTCCTTCTAGGAATAAACAACTAAAAGGATTTTGTAAATAATTTGTTGAGTGGGCTCCCATCTCATCGTGTACAGGGTCTGAAGTGTTTGAATTACAGATTTTTACCTCCAATCATTGATTTTACCTCTCTTTAGTTTTTAAAGAATGGTCTCCTAGCTGTTGTTTAATCTTGGCCTTGCTAAGCAGCTCACTTGGTGTTGCTATGCCTTGGTTTACAAATTTTAAATTTAGGAATGATAATTATAATAATCTATGACTCCTTTCTCTCCTAGGATAAACAGAAAATTAATTAATGAATGTACTTGAAACTGCCCTCTGAGGGGGAAGGAGAAGAGTGCTGGTCATGACTATACAGCTAGAGAGGACCCAGGAAATGGGAGTATAATTTTTCAAGTGATAGCCAGTTATTAATATGAAGATTTCATAGAGATTGATATTAAAATATGTATTTTGGACACCTGTCTTCTCAAAATTGACTGCCAAAGAATTTTTAGCAGAAAAACAATGAGAAATGGCTGTCAAATGAACCTGTATGTCATTAAAAAAAGAGGAAATTTAACGCTATGACTCATACATGGAGCTGAACTAGTCCGTCACAGCAGCCCAGGGCAAGTGTCTCTTATTCCTGGCAGCACAAAGCCAAGCTGATTGATCCCAAAGCCTTCTGAATTCAGCAGAAAGACTCCCAAGCTACCTCAGACTAATTAGTCCTTCTGTTGGTCTGAATACTGTCAGTCTCAAGAGACTTTGAATAACAGGACTTAGAATTGCTGGCAGGGATAGCAAAATACTGAATTTTCCCAACCCACCTGAAACATCCTGGGGTCCTACAGCAACGCTGACTATAACTACAGCCAGGTGTTGCATAAATTATAAGTTTATGAAAGGTGAGAATAGTACAGGATGTGACTCCTTGTGTTAATGTCACAGCAGGGAAAGCTGGCAGAATGTATGGGAATTATGCTAATGTATGGGAAAATTTCAGGATTTCCCTTACTCTAGAAGTTGCTCAGTGCCTGAAGGGAGCCTGAAAACTGTGAGAAGCCTGCAGGAAAACTCACTCCCAGAGCATTGTTTTGGGTCTCTGATGGCTCCAGTGCAATCTGTGGCTTTCTCTGGGCCCTGCTGCAATGCCACAGCCACGGCCAAGGCTCGGGCTTGAGGCTGCAAAATCCCAGAGCACATAAAACACTCAGCTGCAGTTCAGCATCATGGGCTACCTGTTGGAAACAAGGCAGTTCAGCCACCCTGTGCCTCACCCTGCTCATGTCCTGGTCTGCCTCTTTATCCCTTTTCCTTCTCTGTCTTGGTCACTGGCATGTTGAGACCATGACCATTTTCTTTTTCCTGCTTGGTATCTACCACGTTTCCTCTTCCCCACAGGATGTTTCCATAAGGCAAACAGAACCACAAAGTGATTTTGTTTTATTTTTATTCATGCAAGAAAACATATGAGGGAGTAAGTATTTGAAGCAGCTTTGATGTACCACAAGGTCAAGGATCCTACCACAGCTTTTGAAGGCAGCAGGGTCCTGTTTTGCAGAAGGTACTTCCTGTCTTGCATCTCTGCTTTTTTTATTGTCAGGTTATAATGTTACCTTGCATTTCTGTGCAATCTGTGGCTTTATGCAATCTGTGGGCTGAATTCCCAGCAGTGAAAAACAGCACACCTCAACTAAAGTCAAGATCATAAAGGCAATGCACATTAGATAAACATCTACCTTATCAGACATTCTTTAGTATTCACTTTTTGTTATCAGTTTGCAATTTACCATTATTACTATTATTTATTATCAGGCTTGTTTCCTCAGACATTATGAATCCTCCTTATATAAACGGATTTGGACATACATTACACCCCCAAGGCAGCAAGGTGGAAATATGAAGAAGCTTAGATGATATTTTTAAGACACCTAATTAGTTCACATGCTAAAAGCTGTGATGTAATGGATCTGTTGTGTATCTTTGACTGATAGAGAGTCAGTGCCAGACTGGGGATAATGACCAGGACCCATCTGGTGCACAGGGAGGTGGAAGCAGGCTGGAGATACCTTGTGATGGAGCAACTGTCAGAGGTTATAGTGATGCAAAAGCTCATCTTATATCAGTGGTTGATGTGGGGTTCAGGTGCACAAATCCCTCATGGAAAGCATGAAATTTGACCTGCCAAACTTCACTGGTCAAAGGCTTGTTTTCAAGAGTTTTCTCTGGCTGTAACTCGAGGCAGGAGGATGAGTTGTGGCACCAGCTTTGGTCTCAGTCTGGGATATAATGGATTTGGGCAGGGGGATAGGAGGGAGATCTTTGCAAATAAAGACTTTCAGCGCATTTCTCAACAAGCACTAAGAAAGTGCTGGAAGGCATCTCTGAGCAGGTGCAGCTCTCTCCACTCTATCACTCTGCCCTCTGGAGAGAAAGAGATCATCACTTTCAAGCTGCTGGGCTCATTTTCCATGGATTAGAAGGGGGGAACAGTTTCTCTGTGTCTACAGCCAAGATCCAATGGCTGCCCACTGAGGGATGGCCCAATTTTCCACCCTGCTACCTGTCTCAATCACTCAGACATCATGGATACATGGAAACACTGCCATGGTGTTAGAACATGATGGATGTCATGGTTACTGAGTCTTCATTTTCATGGGTAATGAGCAGAAGAGGCCTCTACATAATTCTGCCTCTAGAACAACGGTGAGGAGCTGAGACATGCCTAAATAATGTTCTTTCATAATGTTTTTATTTAGCAGGAATCGATGTTCACACCTGTTTATTTCTCTTCCAGACACAAATGAACACAGTATGCACAATTAATATGGTTAAACTGAAAAATAGCCCAGTATTGATTAGCCAGCTTTCCATTACACTGCACAACATCAGTCAATCTCTCCCAGACACCAGGAGAAACCTAATGGGCTTTTGTTCATCACAGCCTAAGAAATCCCCATGAAAAACTTTTTCAACCCAAACCAGTAAAACAAAAATTTTGTTTCATTCCACTACTGAATATCTTTGCTGCCTGGACTACAAGTGAGAGTCACATCCCAAATGTGGCATTTTTCCGAAGTGTTTGATTCCCAGCAATCTGGTGGCATTTCTGGATTTTTGGCCTCGTTTGATGTGTTTTGAGGTGTGCTGTGTGTAACAACTGGTTGTATTACCAATATATATATTACCAATCACATCTATCAGGTCTGATTCCAGTCTCATTTTCTGAACCCAAGCTCTCTGCTTTTCATCTCTTTGTGAACTAAATCCCCAGATGGAGATGCTCAGGTCAGAGACAGGGCTGATTTGATATCAGATGGAGAGTGAGACAAATAACATCTCAGATGTATCTAAAAAGCTGCTCTGTCATCTCTTAACCTGCTGCTGGCTTTGCTTGTTTGGACTTCAGCATTGAGCATAATTACAGCTGCCATCCTACAGCAGTTTTATGAGTGAGGAGAAGGCTTTGGGAAGGAATAGTTGTGCAGACTTGCTGATTGCTGATTTGCAGGAGAGTTTAGTCCTGATAAGTCACTGATAAGTGACAAAATGCCAAAGGTTTAAAAGGACATAACAGAATTTTATTTTCACAACAGAAATAGATGTAGTCACTTAGGGTAAAAATCTCATACAATTTTTCATAGAAAATCCTCAATTGGAAGGGATTCAGGAAGATCAGTGAGTCCAACTCCTGGCACCACACAACTGGAAAGTTAAATGCTGTATCTAAGACTGTTGCCCAAGCACTTCTTGAACACTGACAGGCTGGAAGTCATGACCATATTCCTGTGGAGTGCATTCCAGGGCTTGACCAAGCTCTCAGTGAAGACCTTTATCCTAATATTCAATCTGAACTTCCTCTGGCACAACTTTTAGCCATTCCCTCACATGCTCTCACTGAAGGGATCAGCACCATTTCCTCTCCTGCCTCTTAAAAGAAAGTTCTAAACAGCAATGGGTTTACCCCCCAGGTTATATTTAAATTTTCTTTTTTTTTTTTTTTTTGCTACTACAATAGCTAACCTTTAGTAGAAGCTTGCAAATAATATTTTTATTTTAAAATCTCTTATAAAACAAGAGTAAAACCATGATTATCAAGCTGTTGTACCCATGGTTTTCAAGCACTTTTTACAAATTTTGGCTCATGGATTCTAAGAGTCCATGTCCAAAGATGAATACTGGGGATAACATTAAAAAATGCAGGAGATTTTGAGCTTCACTTTCTATTTTGCCATGCTATGATCTATATTTAAGACATCTTTAGAGGCATACCTCTAGTGGAAAATGTTCAGGGATCCTCAAAACAAAATGGGTTGAAAAACTGCAAACAGCATAGGAAGTGATATAGCAATTCCACTACTACATAGGATGCCTTTGTGGGTTTAAGAAATCCCATAAATGTACTTACAAAGAAACTAAAATGTAAAGACCCAGTCCAAACTCCCCATGCTCATGTTGGAATTTACTAGCTAAGTGAGTGGTTTAGTGAAGATTTACAATTTCAATATTGTCTGGAATTCATGGGTTTCCCATAGATTTTGTTACTCTGTGTTCTTCAGATGCTACTCTTTCATTTCTAGAATGATGAAAGCCCTTTGCTTTTGTTTGCTCAAAAACAGATGTAGAGAGGGAAAACTGCCTGGGTTTGGAAAACAATAATTATGGTGGGAAAAATTTAATTACTTCTCCTAAATATGTAGACGGAAAGGATGAAGGGAGTATGTGCTTGTGAAACTTCACCTGAAGAGTCAGCTCAGTTTGTTGGTCAGTGTTCCACATAATATCAAGTGTAAACACTGAGGTGGAGATAAAGCCTGGAAAGAAGATTGGGGTAAATGTGATCCCTCAGAATCTGTCCCATATTCAGGCATCCAAGGGCCAGAAACCAGCATAAATTTCTGAGACTGCCAAAGAAAGAACATAGCACTTATTTGCCATCTTAGATCAGCCAGAATGGATGCATTTTCAGCAAGGTGCCCATGAACGTGGGGAGAAGGTTTCAGGTCATCAGGTGCTTGAATTTCCCCATCCATGGGATCTCTGCATGGGATCATGGCACAGAGTGGGAAGGAGGAAGAATCCCTGTGCTGTTTCTCTGGGTTCACGCCTTCCAACCATGTCTTGATGGCCAAGACAGAAAGTCTCTTCCATGACATAGAATCACAGAATCACAGATTGGTTTGGGTTGCCAGGGATCTTAAATACCATCCAGTTTCAATCCACAGGCAAGGACGCCTTCCACTATCCCAGGTCGCTCTGAGCCCTTTCCAATCTGGGTTTGAAGACTTCCAGGGACTGGTCATCCACAGCTTCTCTGGGAAATTTGTGCCAGGGCTTCACTACCCTCACAGTAATGAATTTCTTCCTAATATCTATTCTAAACCTACCCTCTTTCAGTTTGAAGCCATTTCCCCTTGTCCTGTAACTCCAGGCTCCTTAAATAGTCTCTCTTTATCTTTCTTGTAGGCTCCCTCCAGGTACTTAAAGGCCACAATGAGGTTAACACAAAGCCTGTCTTTTCCAGGCTGAGCAATCCCAATTCTTTCAGCCTTTCCTCGGAGGAGAGGTGCTCCATCCAACAGGTCCATGTCCTCCCAGTGCACATCACAGCCAAGGAAATTACAGAGGCTGATGAAGGTCAAACACTTTCAAAAAATCCCAAAGAGATGCAGCTTGACTTTATAAGATTTCACATGACAAAGAAGCACAAGGCAATGAGGAAACGAGGCCTCAACAGTATCTCACCAACAGACATTGCAAACTCATCAGTCCTGCTTCTGCCACTCACCCAAAAGAATGGGAACTATTATTCTTAATTACACAGAAGCTGAAACAGAGATAATCAATTTACTTTGAGATACAGGGCTTGTTCCTGGGTGCAGAGAATTAATTTACTTACAGTAATGCCTGGGAAAGTAGAAGATTGGTTCTGGCTGATTTACAGTGTCAGCATTTTTTTATTATTATTTCATGAACAACATCCATTTAATCACAAGACATCTAGAAATTGAATACAAAAGGAAACTTTTCATTATTCATAGGTAGTATCTTCCCCAATCACAGATGTGTTTGGTTAATAATAGCTATCATAAAAAAAACAAAAAGAAAAACAAATTTGCTCAGGATACCCTCATAGATAAATAAGATACCTCTGAGTATCTTATTTATTTATTTTCTATTTTAATACCTAAAGGGATGCTGAAGATGAACTAAATTTCTCCTCCACTGTTCTTAGATGGGGGATAGAAGTAAAAAATAATTGTTTTTCAGATTATCTTTGCTTCAGCATGTGGCAGTTTGGTTTTGTGTTTTAAAGTACAGTATTACAAGAGTAAAAAAGTTTCTGGTCTCTGCAGTGCAACCACTGCTCACGGTCTTGTTGCTGCTGCTTGTGCACAGCCTGTGCCAAGGCTGACCTAGGACCTCCACAGGAGTAATTGAGTATTTCATGTTTCAACTTTGACAACAATTTCTCAATAAAATACTGACACATGTCAATCTGAATTTTTGTAAGTTTTCGGTGTCTTGTTGTCAAAGCGTGAAAATGTGCAAGGGAACAGTTATTTAATTATTCTGCAGTTTCTGGCAGGAGTGGCTGACAGCTCTGGATTATTGTCTAAGCCAAAATTTTCCACGAAAAAGGAAAATGACAAAGAATTATCCTACATAAAAATTCTACTTCTAGGGAAGTAAAACAAGAGCTAAAAGACGTTTTGGGTTCCCAGGACCTGGAGAATTATCTTAAATACTAATGATGGTTAAGTTTCTCCATGCACACAGTGCACATAGTAAGCCTCAACTTTCTGCTTGGGATGCTGGAAAAGTTGGTTTGTTAATGCTTTTAAAGTGCTTTAAAATCTTCAGCCATAAGAGGAGTAAAATGTAGCAATTACTTTTTAATGAACTAGAAATAATGAGCAGTAGCTCTCAATGATCTTTTCTTTTCCTCCAAGAGTGTTTCCTCTTAAATTACGTATTTCATTTCCTCTGTATAGCTACCTAGATCTGTTTTTCTTAACATCCACATCACCATTTTATCTTGGCACTGATGCAGAGACTGGAGTTTGCTTGTTTCTTTCCCTGACAACTTCTTTAGCTCATTAGTATTGATTTAGGAAGCATTGAAGATAAATTAAGAAGTGGAGTCTGCAAGCAATAAGGTGCCTCCAAGGGTATCAGGCCATGAGATGAGCTAACTGCAAGGAACAGGTTGAAGCAGGGATGTTTCATGAGCTCCTTTTGCAGGAACTGCTAAATTTCCCCAGGTATCTTCTGAAAAAGGCAGAATTTATCCACTGCAAGAAGAAACGGCTCCATGAGCTGGTCCATTTGATGCACATTCCATCTGAACCCCGATTTCTCCAACCACCTCTGCTCACAGATCTGGCTCGATCAGAGACTTGTGAGCTTTGCCCTCTGAGCATTACAGATGGGCTTAAAGCAATACTCAGTGCACAGTTTCCGCAACAGTAATGAGTGCAGAGCACGAAATTATTTCCTAGGGTGAACTTAGAGAGTGCTACTGATTCCAGGTGTATGCTAAAGTCTGTTCTTAATTCCTAAGGAGTCCTTAATTCTCTTGCTTCATGGCAACGTTCCTAAGGAGAGAGGCAGTGCCAGGTTTTGCAGCAACATAGTGAGGAAAAACAAGAATTAACCTGACCAGCATCTGAGAAGACAACATAGTGCTTTACATCACCAACTCAGAAAAGGCTTAAAACCAAATTTTGGTGTGTGCTGTGTATACCTGCGGTGCTATAACAAGAAATAAAGGTTGTAATAACAGTAATTAAGAGTTATAAGTAATTGATATAACTGAAAGGACTGTGCTTCTATGGTAAGAAAGCTTTTGTAGGAATAGCACAATAATTTGAGCCCCAGGAGAGAAGGAAAGAGGTGATGCTGAGTGGATGCTGACTTGCTGCAAGGAGGAATTCAGTCTCCTTGCAAAGAAGCAATTACTTTATTGAATCATTCCATGTGCTAATTCAACATCCTTCTGAGGGCTGTAGGAAGTCTGGTTCAGTGGTTAAAATGACACATAGATACCCCAGAGAATGGGATTTCCTGCACCCCAAAACTCCCTGCCCTTCTGCAAGTCATTCAGGAGAGTTCAAACTTTCACTTTTGGGCATTGGTGCCCAGGGAAGTGGTGGAGTCACCATCCCTGGAAGTGCTCAGAATGTCTGTGCATGTGGCACCTGGGGATGTGCTTTGGGTGCAAACATGGTGGTACTGGTTAATCATTGAACCTGAAGATCTTAGAGATCTTTTCCAGCCTTAACAATTCCATGCCTGTTATTCAGGTATCCTCATTAGTTTCTGTGTCGCCCTTATATGCATGAAAGTGATATTTTAAGGATCAAGTAGGGATATAAATGTTTGGCTTCCTATGGCTGCTGTGAGATTAAAGACACTAAAAAAAGTTTTGGAGATCAGACGCTGTGATGACAGAGGCCAGAGATATCTCTTGGTCAAGCCAACCCAAATTGCAGTAAAAATCCACTGTTCACTTTACAGTTTTAGCAGGTCTGCACCAACTGGAAGCAGATGTCTCCCTTCAGGTTTTAATTTTAAAAAAAACCACAACAACCTTATTTTAAGCATTGCTTTAGTAAGGGTGAGATAGCCTTTGAATGTTGTGATTAAACTGTTGCACCAAAAATATTCAAGTGATCTAGAAAACCTACATTGCTTTTAAAACTAATGGTAGCTCCAGAAATCCTGTGGATTAATAATGCAAATTTACAGGAATTGTGAGCATGAAAAAGAGTTGGGGGGAAGGTGCGGGAAGGTGCGGGAAGGTGCGGGAAGGGAAGGTGCGGGAAGGGAAGGGAAGGTGCGGGAAGGGAAGGTGCGGGAAGGTGCGGGAAGGTGCGGGAAGGTGCGGGAAGGTGCGGGAAGGGAAGGGAAGGGAAGGTGCGGGAAGGTGCGGGAAGGTGCGGGAAGGTGCGGGAAGGTGCGGGAAGGTGCGGGAAGGTGCGGGAAGGTGCGGGAAGGTGCGGGAAGGTGCGGGAAGGTGCGGGAAGGAAGGGGAAGGGAAGGGAAGGGAGGGAAGGGAAGGGAAGGGAAGGGAAGGGAAGGGAAGGGAAGGGAAGGGAAGGGAAGGGAAGGGAAGGGAAGGGAAGGGAAGGGAAGGGAAGGGAAGGGAAGGGAAGGGAAGGGAAGGGAAGGGAAGGGAAGGGAAGGGAAGGGAAGGGAAGGGAAGGGAAGGGAAGGGAAGGGAAGGGAAGGGAAGGGAAGGGAAGGGAAGGTGCGGGAAGGGAAGGTGCGGGAAGGGAAGGTGCGGGAAGGGAAGGTGCGGGAAGGGAAGGTGCGGGAAGGGAAGGTGCGGGAAGGTGCGGGAAGGGAAGGTGCGGGAAGGTGCGGGAAGGTGCGGGAAGGGAAGGTGCGGGAAGGGAAGGGAAGGGAAGGGAAGGGAAGGGAAGGGAAGGGAAGGGAAGGGAAGGGAAGGGAAGGGAAGGGAAGGGAAGGGAAGGGAAGGGAAGGGAAGGGAAGGGAAGGAAGGAAGGGAAGGGAAGGGAAGGAAGGGAAGGGAAGGGAAGGGAAGGGAAGGGAAGGGAAAGGGAAGGGAAGGGAAGGAAGGGAAGGAAGGAAGGGAAGGGAAGGGAAGGGAAGGAAGGGAAGGGAAGGGAAGGGAGGGAAGGGAAGGGAAGGGAAGGGAAGGGAAGGGAAGGGAAGGGAAGGGAAGGGAAGGAAGGAAGGGAAGGGAAGGAAGGGAAGGGAAGGGAAGGGAAGGGAAGGGAAGGGAAGGGAAGGAAGGGAAGGGAAGGAAGGGAAGAGGGAAGGGAAGGGAAGGGAAGGGAAGGGAAGGGAAGGGAAGGGAAGGGAAGGGAAGGGAAGGGAAGGGAAGGGAAGGAAGGGAAGGGAAGGGAAGGGAAGGAAGGGAAGGAAGGGAAGGGAAGGAAGGGAAGGGAAGGGAAGGGAAGGGAAGGGAAGGGAAGGGAAGGAAGGAAGGGAAGGGAAGGGAAGGGAAGGGAAGGGAAGGGAAGGGAAGGGAAGGGAAGGAAGGAAGTGGCGGAAGGGAAGGGAAGGGAAGGGAAGGGAAGGGAAGGGAAGGGAAGGGAAGGGAAGGGAAGGGAAGGGAAGGGAAGGGAAGGGAAGGGAAGGGAAGGGAAGGGAAGGGAAGGAAGGGAAGGGAAGGGAAGGGGAAGGGAAGGGAAGGGAAGGAAGGAAGGGGAAGGGAAGGGAAGGGAAGGGAAGGGAAGGGGAAGGGAAGGGAAGGGAAGGGAAGGGAAGGGAAGGGAAGGGAAGGGAAGGTGCGGGAAGGGAAGGGAAGGGAAGGGAAGGGAAGGGAAGGGAAGGGAAGGGAAGGGAAGGGAAGGGAAGGGAAGGGAAGGGAAGGGAAGGGAAGGGAAGGGAAGGGAAGGGAAGGGAAGGGAATGACAGCAGATTCCCTCTGCTGCTCTGTATTTGGAAAGTTTTGCTATCCTCTCATTTAGGAAGGATTTTTGCCAAGTGAGATGTGTGTGTGTCTAGGTGATAAATACACACTTTCCCAGAAGTGCATTCAATTGTGCTTTACATTTCCAGCATTATCTCCTGAACCCTGATGTGGACCTCCAACTCCTACAAAACATTGGCCGTTCAGTATTTTCTAACAATCTCCTGTTGTCCCAAGTCCTGCAGCAGAGTTGATGCCTCAGTTTTTTGTTGTAGCTGATTAACTCTTACTCCACTACGAGTGTTATTTTTGTAAGGCTGTGGAAATCTCAAAATCACAGCCCTCATTGTTCAGTCAAAAATAGAAGTGCATTACCTGTAATTTCCCAAGCATTTCATTCCCTTGGAAGATTTATTTGTAAACAAACAAGAGCTTTATTGTTGCTTGTTGCAGACACACCATAAATTAGTTTTTTCCACAATGAAATGCAGCAGTATAAAATTCTCACTCGAAGAAAGTACTAAATGGCATTATGGCATTACTTTGTTAGTTATGTTGGCACATACACTGCTGCTCTTTAAATTATTCCTGTACACCAGAAACACTTCGTAGGTAATGACTTCCTGAACTTCTTGTACATTAGTTCATGTTTAATCTAATTTAAACCATTGTCAAAATGACAAATGCAAAGAAGACACAGACAATGTTGAAAGCAATATGAGTCGTGGTCACAGGAACTACCACTGTAAAGATTAATTTTAGTATGTTAAATCTGACTTTTACTTGTTTGACAAGATTCTGATTCATTCTTATCAGTCTGACTTGTCATTTTTAATCAGATTAGATTTCCCACATGCTCCTCTTCTCTAGCCAGTTCTCACTCATTTTTGGTTGTTGATTGCCGATGGTATGTAATAAGATAATGAACTTGGATGACTCTGATGATAAACTTTATTTAGGTGGTTGTTTATGACAAGAAAGTCCATCATTAATCCATGACATAAGTTATATATTCCCTAATCCTTATAGTTGTTTGACTGCAATGTTCGTAATGGAAAACTGTTGATTGACACAGTCATCTTCACAGATTTCCTCCATGCTGTTTACAGCAACAGCCCTGTTGCTGCACGTCAAATATCTTACAAAATCAATTTATGATATTTTACCATCCCACTCTGATTAGAACTTTTTAAAATTGCAAGAAATGTCAAGACGTCTATTATGGTCGTCACCACATAAGTTTTGCCTGAGCTCAAAAAGGTCCATGAAAATCTATTTACAACATGCAGGAGAGACTCAAGGTCTCTTGAAATTTGAATTCAGCACTTGAATTCCTGCCTTCCAGAGATACTCAGTGATGAGTCTTACACTTATAAGCACTAAGGACTTAGTATTTACTACTTACGTCTTCATAAGTACTAAGTGGACAGAAAACATTTCCAGATTCATCTCTTGAGGAGCAGCCTCTTGCCAAAGCACTTTCCATCCAGCTGGAAGGAGCATTCCTCAGCTCTGCAAGGAGCAAATCCAGTGGGAGCCATCCGAGCTCTCCTGGATAAACATGCAGACATGGGACGCAGAAAGGAACATCTGCTAGGAGGGAGATAGCAAAGAGGGAAAGCAAAGCACAGACGTGTGTTTTCAATTCTTCACCTCTGCTACTCATGTGTTACTCAGCACTATCTGGAGAACTGCCATGGCACAAACAGTGTCACAGCAACAAGGCTGGTCTGACTTTTACAATTTGTCCAGTGGAAGAAATAATGACAATAATGCCAAGAGCAAAGTGCATGATAATTATCTCAGTGACCATTTCCATGTCCATGCACAGCTGGTTGTTTCAGGGTATCTGCCAGAAATTCCTCATTCCAGATGAGCTCTGCATCCACTCGTTTGCTCAGATTTATGTTTTCCTTTTATTTCCACCAAATCAATCATTATTAACCACTGACAGTTCTTCTGGGCAGAGGGATAGACAACGTGCTCTTCATAGAGGGTGGAAGGAGGAGTTTTAAATCATGCCTTGCACCTTCATTATCCCACTTACAATTACATGTAGAATGCATTTTTTGGTCCATGACCTTGACAGAACTGGGGAAGATTCTCTGTGTTATCACTTGTGAAATGGGCCCTCTTTCTCTGCCGAGTGTAAGCATATCATTACTTTTAATACATTAATTTTATGCCCACAGTTCCTACGTCGTGCTATCACTTCTCATTTCTTTCTAGCGTCATTATGTTTTTCTCTCACAACTTTCTAGGAGCTTTAAACTATTTTTAAACTGCTGTCTATATTATTTTATCTGCAATCTCCCATCCCTTTTATAGTTCCTTGCTATATTTCCCTCTGGTTTTGCTTCATCTTCTAATTTCATTTTCCCTGGGTTCATTATTTTTATGCTGGCTCTTTGAATATTGTTTTCCCACACATAGCTCTTTTGTTCCATGTAGCACTGAATTGTTATTTACTCTTTGAAACAGAGATTTAGATGCCTTCACCTAACCAGTGGTTGCATCTCATATATAATGTGTTATCATGGACTGTAAAGGAGTCCACCTCAGTGGTGATTATTTTTTTAACAGTGAATCCCTCTGGAAGAATGCTGAGTCTACACAAAGAACAGGAGCTGAGTTCCCCTCTAAGCTGATAAGAGTGCTGTGACAAAACCTTTGTGCTTTAGCTGGAGCAGTGATAGAGATCATTTCCAGCAGAAGGATTTTCTCTGGGATTATGACTACACAGGTACTCAACCCATTCTTGAACTTTAAAAAGTGCTTAACACTTGGTTTTCAGACTGCTTAAACCTTAACCTGATATATGAGATCTCACCCTCCAGGAATTTAGGAGCAGCAGTTAAGACCAGACACAAACCACTTGAAGCAGTGCTAAAAGCAGCCTAGGTACAATGTGTAAGCAGAAAATTCTCCTTTTCTGTCTGTACTGAGGTGAAAAACAATCAGGCAAGTAACTTTTGCTGCATTCTTTGTGTTTGCTTTTTCCTATTGACCAGTGAATGAATTGTGTACAGGGCATTGTGTCATGAAAGCTTAGTATGTGCTCTGCAGCAGGGCTGCAAATTAAAATTTCTGTTGTATATTTTATTTTGGGGAAATTTAAGGAAAACTTTGATTCAATGGACAACTAAATTCCTGCCTTCTACCTCCCCTTCATGAACTAAAGCCTGGACAGTGAAAGTACAAATTGTCCTTTTTCTTCCCTCCTTTCTTTAACATGGCTGTCATTGTCATGCAGTTGACAATGTCATACAAAAGACAAAAAATATGATTAAAATATAATGCCACAGAATTTATGTTTAGCAGGAAATCTGGGAGTTCTCTTTGTTTCTTCCCCCCACCCCTTCATTTCTCTTTTCCTTCTTAAATCTTTGTGGTTTATCGGTTTAAAGTACAGCAGCAGGGCCTTAAAAAGATTGAAATGGAGAATCAGCAGCATCTTGAAATGGAGATGGGATAGCAAGGGAGGAGAAGAACAGAGTAGAAATATTCAGGTTATTAATACCAGAAGTTCTTGTGCCATAAATATTGTTTCATTGTTGGAAATCTGGATACGAGGCTTGTGGTTTTGATCTTGGACAGGGAGTGTGAATTTCACAGAGGACACAATTTCATATAGACACAACCACAGACTTGATTTGGGGCAAAGCCAAATCCAGGAGTGTGGAATAAAATGAACTCAGACAAAAAAAGAAAATCTTCTGGAACCACTCCTTGTAATGTTTTAGAGTTTCATTCTCTTTCCATTGAACTCTACCTGCCTTAGTCTATATTTGTCTTTTCAGTTAAAGAACTTTTATCTGTAGTCAAAGTTGTCTTGGCAGCAGTAGGCTGTTTTGTATTTAACACTATTTAGTTCTGCAGAACTCAGGATATTTTCAGGGTTTTGACTTGACGAAACAAAGACAGGGATCAGAGCTAAGCTCATCCTTTTACTTTCTGATCTGAGAATGAAAAAAAAAAAAAAGAAAAGGAAAAGAAATCTCAGAAAGTGGTAGTTTCCTTTTGTCCTACCTTTTATTTTCTGGGCCTGGCCACAGCCTCCTGTCAGGGAATTGAAGAGAGTGATAAGGTCCCCCCTGAGCCTCCTTTCCTCAAGGCTGAGCCCTCCCAGCTCCTTCAGCTTCTCCTCACCAAACTCATCCTCCAGCCCCTTCCCCAACTCCACTCCCTTCTCTGGCCACACCTCAGTGTCATTCCATGACAGTAGCACAATCTCCTGGACAAGAAATCTGAAATACATGAGAAAATTTACTATTGCTACCAAAATACATCAGATTTGTGGCACAGTTGTTATTATCATGACCACAACAGCCTTACCATGTGTGTTTAGTTGGGCTGTGTGGTGGATGCAGAGGTCTGATGTATTCTTGCAGATCCAGACTAAGGAAATTGATAGCATTGATAAATTGAAAATAAATAATTTCCCCTGCAAGCATTGTTCAATCTCTGTTTTCTGGACTTTTCCAGTCCCCCCTGAGCAGGTGGGGTTCCTCCATGGCCTCCCATGACCATCCAGAGAGAAAGGGTGGAATGAAACTATCAACATTCACATATCGCTTCTCACAGCTAGTCCTTCTTGGGAATATTTAAACATATTTGAGTGATTTAGGAACATATTTACCTTGATATGCAAACTGAGGTTTTCTAAAGCCCTCTGCATTAGAAATCATAGAAACATGAAATGGTTTGGGTTGGAAAATCATTCTTAAATATCATTTTGTTCCAACCTCATCACGGTCAAGGAACCTTCCACTAGACCAAGTTGCTCCAAGCCCCATCCAGCCTGGCCTTGAACATTTCCAGGGATGGGGCATCCACAGCTCCTCTGGGCAATCCATGCCAGGACCTCACCACCCTCAAATTTCCTCCTGATTATTTTAAACCTGTTCTCAGTTTAAAGCTGATGCTTTCTCAGATCAAAGACCTGCACAGAACCACAGGATGGGTCAGGTTGGAAGGGACCACAGTGGCCCCTCTGATCCAACCTCTCTGCTCAAGCAGGGTCACCTTGGAATATATGGCACAGGATTGCATCCAGAGGGCTCTGGAACATCACACAGAAGAAAACATTTTGTTTAATTCTCCCAACATGTTCACCAGAGCCTCTCATTAAAAAGTTGTCAGACAATCAACATGGCAGGCTGCCCTTTGTTATCTGTTTGATTTCCTCTTATGAAACAATCAAGCAATTTTGCTGTGATTTCTTCTTCTTCACCAGAGGGCAAAATAATAAAAATAACTTACACAACACTACTTTTTGCCTTCAATTTCAGGTTTAAAAAGACTTGAACATGCAGGCAGGAATCCCCCTGTTCCTAGACCAAGGCTTAATTATCTGGATTTTAAATACTTTTTTTTTTTAATTTATTTACTAGTGCTGCCTGATAATTAGCTCTCTGCTTTTTTTTCCCCTCACTGACTTTGTTTGATAAGGCTTTTATAGAGACTTGGCGTGCATAACTCAGTGGGTCCCATTTGTAAGGCAGCACATCCCTCTGCCTCTGCTCTGTCCCAGCTTGGAGCACAACAAGTCTAATTGGCACTGTTTACAAACCACTGCACTTGGGAAGAGCTGTGCCTCCATTTGATAAATAAAGATGCCAGAGATGATAACTAATTCATGCTTTGAGCCATCTACGAGTTAAGAAAGAAAGAAGTAAAATGGGAAAAGAGGCTCAAAAAGAGAAACAGGTGCATTTGGAAGGTAAATAGTCTGCTTGGAAAACAAAGAATCTGGAGTTTTTAAGAGATGGTTGAGGGCAATTGATGAGTTATGATGTGTGTTGGCTCAATAAAAAATTCCCATGCTGAAGGTGGAGCGGTTAAAAATCAAATAAATTCAATAAATCTAAAGAATAAAAAAGAAAATGAATAAGCCTTTTAAGGATTTTTCCCTGCCCCACATTTAAGGAAAATTTCTATGATAAAGCAGAACCTGGCCCACATGGACTGAATGAAATCTGGATCCCTGCCCTAGAAAGGTTCTCTTATTGTTAACACAATATTTTTTACTTAACTGAGGCATATGATTTATCAGAGAGTTCTTAAATCAGGTGGCTGGACCCTGGGAAGGGGACACTGAGGGGACAACCCCTTGGCACTACAAGGACAGAGCAAGAATTGAGCCATATTCCTCTAGAATAATATTTCAGCCTCTGGTGATTTGCTATGAAGGAACTTCCAGATCCAGAGGTGTCTTCATTGTCTCTAATACCCTTCAGCAACACAATAGAATAATGATTTTAAGTGCTATTTAATAGTACCTCACTATATAATCAGAAGCATAACTAATCTAATAGCGATGTTGAAAGTCACTCAAATGCTTATTTTTTTAATGATCTGATAGAAAAAAACAATATATTATCTGCTGCTTTATACCTCAGGGACTAGGCTGATAGTTCAGGCTGAAAGGTAATCATCCATATTCACTGGAATCTAATTGTGTACATGAGAATTGTATAATATAGAATAATAATATAGAATTGTATAATTGTGTTTGGGAGCAATTTCTTCCTTTCTTAGCTCTAATTGATTGTAAATCAACTTTCATGTAGTACTAAATCCTCTGAACAACCTGAAGTACTAAATCACTTGAACAATAAAGCTTTTTAATTTAAGGAGTCTGTCTGTTCCCTGTGGGAAAACTGGGAAAATCTGCTTTTCTGGGATTGAATACCAGTCCTGGCTGCTTCTCAGCTATCCTGGGACATGATGTGAGTTGAACTGGGGTAGAAGGGAACTGGCAGCAACTCAAACAAGTTTTCATAGAGCATAAGAATTCTTGATTCCAATGTGCCAGGTCATGGAAGGTAGATCAGTGTGTCTGAGTAAGCACCTCCTGATCATAATGAAACAAGATAAAAATTGCCTAGGCAGGGATACTGACATTGGGAAAAACATTTGGACATTGCAATGTTTAAGATGAGGCTGAAAGGGGTTCTGAGTAACCTGATCTAACAGCAGATGTCCTGGGCCATGGCAGGACTGGGTGATCTTTAAAGGTCCCTTCCAACCCAAACCATTCTCTGATTCTCTGAACCATTTGTCTGTATCATGTCTGTGCTTAATGCATTTGGGAAGAGCTGTCATCCTGCTGTGTGGATGTAGTTTGTGGATTAATAAGAATTTCTAACATATAGTGTTGTGCCAATTCCAGAGTTCTTGTTTTATTAATTAATTCCCAGAATGGCCTGACATTTTAATAAAGAGTTATCATCACATGTATCCAGGGAGGAGGTGGGCAGATTGTGAGGGATGAAAGGAGGATTCTAGTTCCATGGAATCATCAGCTACACTGAGATGCACATGTTTACTAATCAGTAAATATTACTGTTTCTGCCCCTCTGGTGTGTTTTATTAGATATTCTCTTTCCTGAAATAAATCAAGCTCTCAGCTTCCTGAAGCAGAATGAGAATAAAATCAGAAATTCCTTTGGAAAAAAAATGGAAACCCAATTCTGATACATGGGAAAACTTCGTCACATAAATATTTCAAGACAAAAAACATCAGAGTTTGATATTATACCTGAGAATTTATCCCATTTTGTTTCCATGACATTCCATGGTTTTTGAAGGACAAGTGAAGAATATCGGCATCTTCACCATATGTGGAAAAAGGTTTTCTGTCACTATAGGTGCAGCACACACTAAGGGTTTTGAAATTGCAGACAGTGAATTTCTGGGAGATAAAGGGGCTGCATGGGAGAACATCTTGTAAATTACCCCTAAAAAGTCCTTATAAAGCCAGAGAAGAAACACAGCAGCTGACAGCATGCTTACATTGGCTCTTCAGAACACTGCATTGCAAGATGAAAGTTTATAGGGGGGTCAACCATTTCTGAAAAATTAGGACATCAGTGGTCTACAGAGAAGACAGCAATCATTTTAAACTATTAGCTGCTGTGTGAGAGAGAATGAAAAACATCTATTGAAAGTAAAAGAGAGAAGAGAGTGTTCTGGAGTTTACTCCATAGAGCCAAAATACACTTCTTGATTTTTTTCTTCAGCTTCACTTCAAATATCATTGTAAGATATCACATAGGTTTGGTCTATGTGGATTCTTAATTTGATTTCTGAAGAGGTCTTTAACTTAAAAAAAAAAAAAAAACAAACAAAAAAAAACCCCCAAAAAAACCAAACTTGCAGAAGGCATCCACCTCCATAGCAAAATACCTTGAGATTATCTAATGAAGCCAAACATGAAATGAGCAATTTCAGAGTCCTGCAGCCAATAGATCCTGACCTGGGGTACTGCTAGATGGAAAACATCTGGCAAATTCGGAAGTGCAGGACAGATTTAGAAAGGTAACAGCTTGCAAGGGCTGGAGGTGAAGGGCAGTGTAAGGTTGGGAAGAGGCATGGGGTAAAGAGGTGGAGGAGAGATGTATAAAAATGTGGTTTTGAAATGTGAGCTGATGAAGGGATTCTATTGGGAAAGAGAAACACTTCTCTTGGATTGGGAATGGCAGGACATGAAATATCAAGCTTAAACTGAAGCAAGCAATGTTCTTCCAGGGTATTTATGAATAAAGGCAGCACAAATAACAATCAGGCAAAAACCAATGGAACTGAGTGAGCTGCTGCATCAGTGTGTGAAGACAAACAAACTGATTTCTCCAAGGCTTCCCTGAAAACATCTCTGCAGTGACAGGACAATGTGAAATGGCTTTTAGCTGAAGGAGGCTGGATTTAGACTGGGTATTAGGAAGAAATTGTTTACTGTGAGGGTGGTGAGGCACTGGCACAGGCTGCCCACAGAAACTGTGAATTCCCCATCCCTGGAAGTGCTCAAGGCCAGGCTGCATGGGGCTCTGAGCAACCTGGGATAGTGGAAGATTCCCTTCATAGAGCAGGGAACTGGAACTGGGTGATCCCTATGGCCCCTTCCAACCCAAACCATTCCATCATGAAAAAAAGAATCCACAACTAATTAAAGAAATCAGAGAGAGCAATGACAACTGACTGTGCATTTGTCAACAGCAAAAATTGCAGCCAATGCTGATGAAATTCCAGAAATTTTCAAGGATCTTCTACTTAGAAAATGGAAAGAAGAATTATCCACTGAGTACTCACTCAGAGTTATCCCTGTGAGGGTTACCACAGCTGCTGACTGGCATCCCAACCAACAGAGGTCTCATCACACAACTCCATAGTCCCATTTGACAACTGTTTGGGAATTGAAGTGAGCCAAGTTTGCCCATGGCCAAACAATCCAGCAGTGCCAGCAGCATAACAAAGCAGATTTCTTGAGCTTATCTGAAGTGATTTAAAGAATAGGAGCTTTTTAGGTGAAAGCAACCAGTTAAAATTAAGATTGGAAATTATTTTTATCACTAATGACTTAATTAAGGTACAGAAGAGGCAAGATAAATAGACAGATGAATAAGTAGTTCAAAGAAAATCTGGTTGAAAGAGGATTCTCCCTGCTACAGCTTAACTTGCCACAATTATCTAATAATCACAGTAAATATGGAGATCAGCAGATTATTTTCTCAACATCGAATGACTTATGTGGCATGTCAGCAAAACACTCAGGAGAATAAAACACAGCAGCAACTGCTCTCTAATTACTCTTTTCAGATGGAGTAATGATCTTTAATGTGCAGTGGATCTCATTAATTAACTCTCAGATTTTAATTAACTCTTTGCCTAATTTACCTGCCATAATACATTATCGAAAATGTCATCTTAACAGGTTTTTTGCTCATTTGGGGAGGAGAAAGAGGAAACTGTATGTTCATGAGTGGTTTTTGTTTCTTCTTTTCTGGAGACTCTTCTGGTAATGAGTAGCTTTCCTAATACAGAACTATGGAGTAAGAACCTGTTGGAACCTCCAATTTGTTTGGTTGCCCAAATCTAGTGAATTCAAGGGGAGATAGAGGATGATAGTCTTCAAATGTGCCTCACACATCTTTTAGGATTTCTTTAGGTGGTTTAAAAAATTGTTAACTGAAGCAGAATTCCTCTCCTCAGAAAGAAACAGAAAAACCTGGTCTGCTACACCAGCCACTGAAAGAAATGTACTCTAAGTCTTATTTATTATTAACAACCGCCTTTGTAAACACTGGATAGTCTTCCTGCCCCATGAAAACAAATATCTGAGGGCTCCCTACACATTTTAAAATTTACTTTTAATCCAAGCAGTGTAATTGAAAATAAATAGAAAGTACCAGTGTAACCTGTGGCAGTAATCCCATGGAATGATGTACAAGGCTCTTCCTTGGGTTTGCTTCATTAGTGCTGCCTCTATCGAGGAGCACAAATTCACATCAGAAATTAATGCATTTGGTGTTTGATTGCCCTCAATATGAGTTTTGCTCATGCTGGAGTAGATTTTTCCTTGCTATTCCTTCCTAGGGAATAGTGGTAGAGTCAGTACCTTGTTACAGTAGAGGAGTGGTCTTTCCTTAAGGTCTTTCCTTAGGAGTCCAAAGTGAGAGTTCCCTCAGATTTCTTTCTTTCCTTAAGAGTCCAAAGTGAGAGCTCCCTCAGATTTCTTACTCCCTAACAGCTCTCCTCAAAGAATTGAGACCAAATTATTGTGTCCCTTTGAGGGGAACACCTGATTTTCAGTCCTGTCTTCACCACGACGCTCCTATGAAATCCTTGTTTCGCTCATTCCCTCTTCACACACCTCCCACATCCACTTTGTAGCCTTAGAAAATCATAGCAAATCAAGGAATATCCTGAATTGCAAGGGACGCCCAGGGATCCTTTAAGTCCAGCTCCTGATCCCTCAGAAAGCATTTCTCACTTGGCTTGGTCTAGACCACAGATTTTCTATTTCATGTTGGTACTTAAGTAGTAGAGGGAAATAAACATCTTCCTTACACTGACGTCTTGGCTTATACTTTTGCAGAAGATCTATTGCATTTTCTCCCTCCCTCCAGTATTTCCCAGCATTTCTAAGGCATACTGATGGATATTTTTAGGCAAACCTCTGTGGAAAGATGTTCTGTTTATAGTCAGGCACTTATGAAGATGAATACGCTGTAAACAATGACTACGCTTGATAGTGATCCTGCCCTGATCTAACATTTATTGATGTAGGAAATTAGAGGCTTGTGCTAAGCTGAACTAATTGCCATAACTACAGCTGTAGACAACTGAGACCCATTAATTACCTAAAAAAATAACAAAAAATAGTTCTAATTTGTTTCAGGGATATTAGATTTTGTCAGATTCCCCTTACTTTACAACACCTATATGCATGGACCCACAATATTTTTTTCCTGATGTTTCCTAAGTAGAAAAGCAAGTTTATCATGAAACACCACAAATTTCTGGAATGTAGACAGTGGAAGGAGTTCTGTAAGAATAAAGAGATGGCTGGAGTCACTCATTTTGGGTTTGGCTGTGGTATAAAAGTCAAAGACATAGAATCTGCTCTTGAAGCACTTGAAACCAACATTATCTGGAATTTTAAAGTGGTTTATTCCGTCTGTTTTCAGGCAAGCTATTTCATCTTGGACAAGAACATTGGTGAGATTAGAAGCACTGTTGACTTTAGTTCAGGCTTCTTCTGGTTCTTCTGCAATGCTTCATAAAAATTATGACTTTGCAATAGCAAAAGCAAAAGCTATAATTAATAACAATAGTAAATTGATTTTCCTTCTCTGCTATAAATTTGATGTGGATGCCAGATTTGATAAGGAAGCAGCAAGAGGTGAAGAACTACTGAATGCTTTTCAGTCACTGGGATAAAAAAGCAGAAATGTTCAGGTAGTCTTTAAAACAATATCCACTGCTGTGGTTGAAACCTTTGGAGTGAAGCATGGCTGGAGGGGATTGATCAGATATAGCAGTAAGTTAATGGTGAACTAAATTCTAAGAGAGAAAAAAAAAATGAGGGGTGTTTATATGTCCATATTTCCCCCAGGTCTTCAAAAATGATACATGGTGTTGTGAAGAACTTAAATGTGTTAAATAAAATATTCCTCTCTAAGTTGCAGAATCCCTTGCCTATAACAAGAAAATTAATTGCTCATTTTTGGTAACTAAGACATTCACAGCCAGATAAATATTTAACCCTAAGTTGCCCAAGTAGAAATTTATCCACTTACGGGAAAATAGCCCCCATCCTTGCTGTGCCTTTTCTTGATCCAAGAACGTGATAGGAGACCTATGGATGTTCATTAACCCAGTGCTCGAGCCTGCACTGTGGGAGACCATTGTGCTGTGATCCCCTGCTGAAAGGGATGTATTCCACAGGAAATACAAACTTTGGGCTTCTTTTAGAATTCCTTTCAGGTGTGTCTTCAATGGGCACATGAATTTCCCATTTTTTAAGCCATTATCAACTAGATGAAAATCCCGAATGTATTAATGTAACAATGATGTTAAGGAAGACATCCTTATCCATGATGAAGGAACATACAGCATTTTTATCCCACATCCTATAATT
Source organism: Pseudopodoces humilis (assembly GCF_049639895.1). Classification (NCBI taxonomy): domain Eukaryota; kingdom Metazoa; phylum Chordata; class Aves; order Passeriformes; family Paridae; genus Pseudopodoces; species Pseudopodoces humilis. The sequence goes on from NC_142200.1 coordinate 2,912,884, forward strand.
TCTTCCCATCTGGATTTTACCTGTATTTATTGCTTACTGCCTACACCTGCTGGAAAAATGACGATAGGTGGCTTCATTTTTAAAAAAACTTCAATCACACATTCAGGAAGCCATGTCTCATTTTAAGTCATTAGATAAGTGGTTCTAGGATTGTGTTTCTACTGTTTATTTAATTGGTTGTGATTTATTCAGAGTTCCCAGTATTGTAATCATAGACGGCAAGAGACTGAACAAAGCCCTGATTTAAAGGAAAGACAAATTACCCCTTAATCTTGTAATATCATCCTAAAGGATAAACAAAGACAGAAATATTGCTAAACACTGAACACAGACCTGCAGAGCCCCTGGCAATCTGGAATTTCAACTTAATTCTCTCAGTTTTCAGTGCTCTTCTGGTCCTAATGCCCACAGACAGCCCAGCACATTTCTGTCTCAGAAATGTAACTGTTGGGGGTATCCTGCACTGGATGGAGTAACACAAACTGATAAGTGCTTGAGTTAGTGACCTAATTGATGAGGAAAGAGAGGCATCAGCTTTGAGAATCTCCTCCTCAGAGCAAGAAGTGCCTTTCCTCTCTTCACAAAAAAGCAGGGTTTCCAACCAGCAACATCCCCTTTCCTATCACCCACCAGCATCTTGTTTTACAGCACCAGGGATCTAGAATTCTCCTGCTGATCTCCAGTACCTGATTGTTTGATTGATTGTTTGATTGATTGATTGACTGGTTGATTGAGTTCCAGTGATTTACAGCGATCAGTGATGCAATGCCCAGGGGAAAGGCAGTTGCTGCTCTCCCACTATTTGGTCATGGTCAGATATATTTTCTGATTCAACCCAATATTCCCAGTTTACAATGCGAAAATGGGCCTGCAGTTTCTTCCATGTCTAATTCTCCAGCCTTGGTGCTGATCTGCCAGGTTTTAATGAAAGACAAAAGAAAGTTCTTTCAGATCATCAGGAACACTGGCTTTTAGTGTGGCTTAATGACACTCATTAGATGTTTCACCATCATGCCTCTATTTATACCCAAATGAAGGAAGCTTCCTCGTGTGGCCTAAAGTATCTAATTATGGATTTCTGGCTTCAAACAGGACCATGTAGGTTTCCCAATCATTCCCTGCAGTTTTCCAGCACACAGTTTTATCTCAAAAGCTCATAACAAGGCTGGAATAACTCCTCTGATGACAATTCCACAACTTCCATTGACAATTACTTCTAATCCCAGAATGATTGTTAAGTTATGATATTTCTTTTCATGTTGCTTTCAAGTCCTCGTTAGTGAAGTCCCCCTAGTTTTGCACACCCTGCTTTGCTCTGTTTATGGGCTCCACTTGTCTCTAAGAGATGCTTGAGCCCTTCTACACCAACTCTTTAAGAAATGCCTACATCCTTTTCTCTGAACAGAGACTGCTCAACTTCTTCTTAATTACCAGAATCCTATATACAAAATTTTCATCTTTATTTCATATCTCCCCTCTCAGCTCTCTTCTAAAGAACCACCGTATTGGGATAACTTCAGCATTTGTATTCTAACTCGTTAGTGTTGTATAGATTATTATATTTTCTTGTAAGTGCTCCCTTTTGAGTAGCCATGCAATCTTTTTGGATGTTTGAGGAAGACTGAGGAAGAATTTTTTTTTCAGACTTCAGTTATTAGGTTTTTCATGTGCTCAAAGACTTATTTAATCACACATAAAGAACTTGGGCTGTTTGTCTTAAAAAAGGACAACCGAGAGGTGACTCTATTATGGTTTAAATATCTCCACAGGGAGAAATACCAGGTAGTAAAGAGATCTTTAATTTAGTAGAGAAAGACATAACAAGAAACAGAGCCCAGAAGCAAGAAACATATAAATTCAAATTAGAAACAAGACATGAATTCTAAAACACATGAAAAAAATTAACATAGACTAAAACTCCCAATGGTCTTGGTGAATGCTCCACCTTTTTGAGCTCTACAGGCCATATGCAGGTGTTTTGGTTTTTTTCTGGAAGGTATTTTTCACAAATATGCATTTTGGATTCATCACAGAAGAAACAGGGGAAAAAAATCTTGGATTTTTTTCTTCAGAAAGCTATAGAAGATGTTTTAATAATTCTTTTAGGCCTCAAAACTTGTGAAATATTTGATTGACAAGACAATCCTGTTGCTATGGATATTAGGAGAAAAACTGACAACAGCAGGATGGGAACTTAGTTGTGAGACAGATAGCTTGATGTTAAAGGGTCAGAGCAAATTTAATTTCTGTGTGACACATACACACAGAACCTGTCTTCACTAACAGAAATATATAGAAACAGGCACACTGAAGAGAAAAAAAACCTCACAGAAGCATATGGGCCATCCTGCTTCCAGATCTTGCTCTGGATATGAGTGGGTGGAAGAAGAAATAGTGTAGGACAGATATTAATTCATATACTCACAGAACAGCCCAGGTTGGAAGGGATATCAAAAGACAATCTGGTCCAAGTTTCCATGGGAAAGGGGGCCTAGATGAGGTCATCCAGCACCCTGTCCCATCCCATCCTGAGAAGCCCTGGAGTTGTTTTGTTGGCAGATTGTTCTCACCATAAAAATTTTCTCCCATTTCTCCTCATCTCAAGTGGCTCCTCATGAAGAGAAAGACTCTGCTCTTTTTGAGCCACCCTCAAAGTACTGGAATATTTTGGTGAGGTCTTCCTGAGCTTTCTCTTCTCCATGGGAGACATCAATCCACTATTTCTTCCCAGGACAGGCTCTCCAGCCCTTTAAACATCCTTCCCTCCTCTGGAGCTGTTTTGCCAGTTTTTTTGAATGCCAAACTTCTGTGTTGGATTGCATTTTCTACAGAAGAATGATTTTAATTTTGCTTTAAGAGACTCGCTCTATCAATCTGAGGCCCACATGTTAATTTCTCAAAATCATTTTGAATGTTAATCCTATCTTTTTAAATCCTTTAATAACCTCTTTCTTTTTAATGCCTGAAGTGCTTTTCCTATAGCATCTTCTGCATTTCTAGTGAAAATACTGAATATATAAAATCCAGAAGCAGTTACTGCTTGATTTTCTCTCTAAATTCTTCAACATCATTATAGCCAGCTGTACACCCATTTTACAGTAGTTACAAGGAAAGTGCATATTCCCCTTTTTAAAGACTTCATGAGGATTCTGGAAATGAAAGGGTGTGGACCTGGCTCCCTACCTTGTCAGTTAGAAATATTTTGCTAAAAATAACAAGGAGAAAGGGAAGATCAAAGTTTTGTGCTGTAGATGCTCAGAGATCTCAATAGCAGCAAGTTCTTGAATGAAATTGCTGTTTTGTCTGCTAATCCTGAAAATATTTCCCTTTCATTCAAGGTTAAAGAAGAACCTGGATAAATCAAGAGCTGCCTCAGATTTAGGATGAAGTGCTTTGCCATGACATGGTACAGACAGTTACTGCAGGAGAAATGAGCCAATAACGACCTCACTTGGTCTTAATTTCCTTTTCTTTACTTTGGCAAATATCACATAGAAAAAAATTCAAATTCACCCAGTCAAAGTGGCTTACTAAATTGGTCACTCTCAATTTCATATATTCTGTTTCCCTTTGCTCTGCTTTGGTCAATCTGTAGCTCCTTTCACCAAAAGAAAAATAAAATGGAACCCCTTAGAACACAGGCCCCAAGCTCAAAACAAACACATGGGGCTCTAAACACTCCTTTTCCCTCTTTTGAAAGTTTGATCCTTCTGGAAGCTGTGGTCACACCAACTCTCAGAATCGTGGATTCCCTGAGGTTGGAAAAAGCCAAGATCATCAAGTCCAAGCTTCAACCAAATACCACCATGCCCACTCATGTGCCACATCTGCTTGTTTTTTGAACCCTTCTGGAGATGGTGACTCCATCACTTCCCTGGGGAGCCTTTTCCAGTCCTTAATGATCCCTGGAACACCACTGATAACTGAAGAAACTCTTCTTACAGGTTGGTTCACTTCCATTTCCCAGGAGGTTTTGCTGCTGCTGTCAAGCATTTGATACAGCACGGGATCCTCTGTGACAAAAGCCTCCAGAGCACAGGGACAAGTGGATTCAGCAGCACTGCAGTGGTCCATGCTTGGCCTGATGGAGCAAAATGCTGCAGGAAAATAGGATTTTATTCCATGTGTTGTGAGGACTGATGCAGTTGCTTGTGCAATAGAGATGGAACGACACCTCTGGGTTATACACGCAATTATTTCAGTGTAAACATGGGAAAATGTTGCTTACAGAAATAGTTACCCACAGTTCTAACTTGCTCTACTCAGGTATTTACCTAATTTGAAACAAAAAAGGCAGTCATTATGCATTAAATTCTCCCAGGACACAGTGAACAAGTTTTCCCTGAATAATTGTGTAGATAGCTCTGAAAAATTGGTCGTGGAGTGCCTGTAGCAATAGATACATTCATCATGAGAGCACTACCAAAATGCTATATTTAAACTTATCTAAGACTCTGAGAAAGTGGGAGTCTTATTAATGCAATTGTATTTGCAAACACAATCTAGTTAAAGAAGAATGGAAGGAATATAGATTACTCTTCCTCAGGGAGAGAGTAATTTTCTCCAGAGGCTAATAAAGAGATGATCTACACTCAGGAGATTATTTTTCTAACTTAGTTGCACTCAAAAAATCATAAATAAATAAAATAATATTTAGTACTCTATTAATTGGTAGGAAAAACACTTTAAACACATCAGACATCTGTAATATGTTTTTCTACACACCCATATTGTACTACAGATAACGGATTTAATTAATGCCTGTTTGTTTGCAGAAGTGTTCCCATCATTTATTTTAATGGCATCCATCATGGAAAACCATCTGCTGTTCACAGGGATATTATCTATATTTCTATTGAGGTTCCATTTAAATGTACAATTATCAAATAATTGGCTATCAGATGTTAAAAAATATTTATTTCCTCTCAGTTTATTTTTAAAGAAACCTGCTCAAGATTTGATAATCTCTACCTGTTCCAGACTCTAGATTTAATCAATTTAAGGATTAAAATAGAAATAAGTTATTTAATTAATTATTTTTTTTCCTACATAATATACAGATAAGAAGGGCAAAATATACAAAAATAGGGCACACACCTTCGTTTCTGGAGAAAGTCATCATTTCAGTCTGGCTACTGAGGCTCCCCCATGCCACAGAGTTGTATTTAGAGTCCTGAAATCCTATAAGAAGAAGGCAGCATGAAAAACTGGCACCTACCTAAGCTACACCTTTAAAGATGCATGACAGAATTACAGGAATTTAATAACTCAGTCTCCTGTGTCCCTTGTACATATTTTCAGGACTATGACACTTCATTTTCTTATCCCAGGTAAATGTTATAACTCATCAGGCATTTCTGTGCTGATGATAACAAAGATTTTCAGAACAAAATATGTCACAAGAGGTGTTTCCAACCACAGGATGGACTGGGACTCAGCTCAGCATTGAAGCAAGAGATATTCAAAGTGACTATTAAAAACAGGGAGCAGGTGACACAAGAAACGAGTTTGTACTGTGAGGAGGAAAGCACAATACCTGGGACCTCATTTCTATTTCTAATGCTGTCATTTTCCATTCACTTCTCACTGGAACAGATTCTTGTGTAATGCAGGGTGAAGACATTGGTGTGAGATGTTCAACAGATCCATCTTCCTGTCGAGATAAGATCTGTGTGTGATCATCAGTCCTTCTCTTGGGCTGCTCTGCATCTTCCTCACAAGGAAGATCTCTGCTTTGGTGATCAGTGACAGGACCTGAAGGAATGGCTGGAGCTGTGCCAGAGGAGGTTTAGGTTGGATATTAAGGACAAAATTCTTCACCCAGAGGGTGGTTGGGCACTGGAACAGGCTCTCCAGAGCTCCAGAAGTGTCTGTACAACTCTCTCAGGCACAGGGTGGAATTCTTGAGGTGCCCTGTGCAGGGCCAGGAGTTGGATTTGCTCATCCTGATGAGTCCCCTCAACTCAGGATGTTCTAGGAATCTATGAATAAATGAGAGTCACAGGGATATGTGGTTGGTAATATGGACGATTCCCTTGTGTGGTACAGAAATAGTCTTGGAAACCTAAAATACCAACTTCAAAATTCAGTCATTTGCAATTATCATGAATAGCAAGCCTAGAATAACTCACAAGCTTTTTATTAATTTTTTTAAAAGCATGTAGAAAAAGAAGAAGGGAGAAGAAGGCTGGGCTGTTTGGGGCTTTTTGCACCCTGGTCTCATGGAAGGTGTTGCTGCCCATGGTTGCAATGAGATAATCTTTAAGGTCTCTTCCAACCCAGGCCATTCTAAGATTCTATGAAAATATGAAAATATGAACTCTGCAGACAGAGCTCTGCAGGCATCACTGTGAAAATGCCAGACTGTGTGGAAAAATGGCAAACAAGAAGTCCTTGTTCTGGATTTCTTACAACCTCACTTGTCTGGAAAACCTTCTGGAAGCTTTTTGTCATTTACAGCTTGGATTGTGCATATGTTGTCTGAAATGAAGACCATCCCACCAAGTAAAAATTTTTCTCAGAGGCAGCAGTGAAAATTGAGGCTGTTTGTTCTTCTGTAACTCTTCTAGATAAACATTTCTTCCTCCTTGTTGCAATTTAATCATACACTGATAAGGAATAGCATTTTAGATTTCTATTTTGTTCATTAATTCTTTTGCAAGTGAGGGTTATGAAGGGAGGTTAAAAGACAATGAGATGACCAAAACAATTCCTAATGCAGCATAGGTTTTTCTGTATAATTTCTACATAAATAAATAACATTTTTTCCCCTCTGTGTTATTGGATGCTTACAAGTTTTCTTGTAAGAAAAGCCAGAACTTTAAATTTCCTCTGGTCACAGGAGCATAGACCTCACTCAGATATTGAGCCTGTATTTGCATTAATGACACAATGGACTGGAGGTTATAAAATCCTATTGGGACTCTGGATTTCCCAGCTTGAATACTGCCCTATTATAATAATTTTTAGCAGCTTGGAGCTTGGTCATAGCTTAGTGGCCTGGAGGATAGAAAAAACTAGTTCAGAACTTTTTTTTTTTTTTTTTTTTTTTAAATGATGTATCAATTTTCCTACTTTTCTATTTTAATTGTCTTTTTTCTGTTTTGTCATTTTAAATTATAACTGGATGTTGTCTTCTACTTCATTTTTGTTTTTTTTTTTTTTCTTTTCATGTTCAAAATACTTTAAGTTTTTTAAACAAAAGCAGACAGGATTATGATATTAATTTTGGTATTAATGGTAGATTTTTGATGTTGCCCAACTCTCAGTCAGCTCCTTGGGGAGTGGGATGCTACCTCTTGGGCACAGGGTGGAATTCTTGGGGTGTCCAGTGCAGAACCAGGATTCACTGATCCTTCTGGGTCCCTTCCAGCTCAGGATATTCTGTGATTCTTTGTAAGCAACTGGGAGAAATCAAAACAAAATAAATAGAAGCCAAATAAAAATCAAAGGACAGCTTCCATCTGAACTAGGAATAAATCAAAAATGGATCCTTCTACCTACACTTTAAATAAATATTCTGTATATTACTCCTGTGGTTCTGAGAATGATTAATCAAGACTTAATGCTGTGATGGTGTGACTGATGTATTTAATCACAAAAGCAGAATAACAAAGTGCAATCAATATTGTAATGGAGGTGTTTTTAGCCCACTAGATTCAAGATGCCAGCCAGTTTAGGCCGTAAAGCAGGAAAGGTTCTACTTTGGTACCTCATTTGCTGTGTTTCTGAGCAACATTATTTTTTTTCCTATATAATGCAAATTTCAAAATCAAACTCAAGAGATCCTCTCAAATTAATGCTGGGAAGAAAAATATTTTTATCAATAATTACTTTTTGGTTTAGTGGTTGTTTGTGAGATACTGCTGTTTCTTCAATATGTCTGTTTTCCTGTGCAAATACATTTCTCCATGATCCAGCAGCCTTTCAATCACTGATTTTATTATAAAAACTAAATGAAATAACTTTTTTCTCTTCACAGAATTCTGATGTATCACTATAAATTCCTTGTGTATGAAACTACAATAAAAATAATATCAATAATAATAATAAATAAATAATAATAATAAATATTTAATGATTAATAATAGATAATACATATTTAATTAAATAATAAAGAAATAAAACAATAATTGAAACATTATTATTAATAATAGTAATAATAATAATATAAAAATGAAAATAAAAATAAAAATAAAAATAAAAATAAAAATAAAAATAAAAATAAAAATAAAAAAATAAAAATAAAAATAAAAATAAAAATAATGTCATTGGAGAGTAATTTTGTAAATATTTCACAAAGACAGGGCTGTTATAGGATTAATGTTACTTCCTGTGCAGAAATGCTGAGGAAAGCAAGAAAGTAATTTCATGGGAATCTTAAGTACCCATCATCCCAAACTGGAATTTTAAGGGCAATTCCATTCTGTCTGAGAAAAAAGATCCCATCAGCATGGAGACGGCTGAGAAGATAAAGAGAGTTGGTACAAATAACCTTCCAAGCAATATCCGAATAAAAACTGCTCTTATGTCTGTTTGCTCAGTGAACAACCACTTGAACATGTAAACTTTAACACAACTCCAATAAAAGAAATAGCAGCCTAAACATACTCATGCCTAATTAGTCTTTCTTCTTAAAGGGATGCACTCTAATGAAATTCAAGTGAAATTTAAAATATGCTGTATATGTTCAGAGGAGCCATGAGGTCTGATTGCCTTTAGCTCTGCTGTGGGGATTCTCCAGAGTCTGTTGAGATGATTGATCTCTTAGAATGTTGAGAACCTTAATTCAAGTTTGTCTCTGGGTTCAATAATCCATTTTCTTTAAATTTTTGGATACTTTTCATCTTCATGAGCTGCATCTTTCTGATGAAGAAGCAGAGTGAAGCACCATCAGCAGTTGTCAGATAATAGATCTGAGCAAATGCAGTTTCTTTAGAGAAATGGCAGAAAAAAATATTTCTTTGCATGTACACTTGGCTCAGTCTCCTTACCCAGGGAGTGAAGCCACTAAATTTAAGGCAGATTTAAGGAAAGCAGCCTCTTTTACATGGAAAATTGCTGGCCATTTGCAGTTTTCTGCTAAGTGGGAGCAAATAAGGAGGGGAGTTCTCAAAGCAGCAGGGAAGGGAGAGAGAAAGATTAAAGAAGTTTTTCAGGAGAAAATGGAAAATGTCCTGGCAGGTAAAATAAAAAGTGAGGTTCCACAGTCATTTCTGAGGAGTCTCTCATCTCTCAGAGCCTGAGCTGAGGTCCTGTTGTGCCGAATCCAGACCTGGAGCAGATAAGAACAAGTATATTTACTTAAAATTCTTTATAATATCTACCTACGCATGGAAAACTGAACTGGGTATTTCTTTGAATGCTGAACAATTTCAGGTACAGGGAATGGTCTCTGGAACTCCCCTGTGAGCTCTGCTGGCTGCTTCAAAAACAGTCATGGAGCAGAAAGCTCTTCGGTTTGGGGATAAAAATGGTCCAAAGCAAGGTTTACATCTCAAATTTCTGCCTGGAGCTCCCCACCCTTTTGAACTTATCCTAAATATTTTTGGAGACTCAGGGAATTGTTTACATTGGAAAAGACCTCTGAGATCTTGGAGTTCAAACATTAACCCAGCACTAGCAAGTCCTGGGTTAATCTGTGTCCTCAAGCGTCAAATCTTCTAAATACTTGCAGGAATGGTCACTCCACCACTTCTCTGGGCAGCTTGACAATCCTTTTGGTAAGGAAATTTTTCCTAATATCCACTTCCTTTCATCCTAACACTTCTTGCCTGGGAGAAGAGCCTGACCCACACCTGGCTACGCTCTTCTTTCAGGGAGTTGTAGAGAGTAAGAAATTCTCCCACTGAGAGTTTTCTTTTTTTTTAATTTTTTCCAGGCTAAACAATCACAGCTCCCCCAGCTGCTCTTCCCAGGACTTGTACTCCAGACTGATCCCCAGCTTCACTTCCCTTCTTTGTCCCTTATTTTGGTCCCTTCAGGATACTATAGGGTGATGATTTTAGGAGTGAGAGCAACTGCTGCAAACCAGATTTCATCCGCACCACAGGCCAAAAATACATATCCCAGTGAATGGGAAACAACAGCCTGAACAGCTGGTTTTTGTAGCATCCTGGGAGGCAAAGATTGAAATATCCCAGACACTGCAGTCCTGCTGATACAAATTCTGGAAAGCTGGGCTTTACTCCTGGAAATTTGGACAGATGCTGTGTTCATACAGAATTATTTATTTATAATTTTAATAATTTGTTACATTTATTCTTAGTGGTTAAGAGCATTTCATTCAATAATAAAAGACATGGATAAATACAGTTTGAGCTGCAAGGAATTACAATCTCTCTGTGCCTTCAGCAGGGAATTTCCCACTGTCTGCTGGGCTCTGTGTCCCATGCTCACCAAAAGCATAAAGAGCTTCCTAAAGTAAAACAAATTCCTCTAACAAAATTTGGGAGCAACAGGACTCAACCTTAAAGAAATACCCCAAATTATTATCACTGGTTTTCCCCATAGAGTTGTAGGAATAGATACACAGAATAAGTGATGATTTTGAGGTGCTTCCAAAGGATCTGAGAAGCCTTTTTTGCACTTCCTTTAATTTGTTTGTCAACAGATGGAAGTAGCTGTCCTTGGGATGGACAATTATTATAATGGTGTGCTAAATGAAGTCCAAAAAAATTTCTTTCATAGTTTTAGTGCATTAAATGCAAAGTGAACTCAGGGTAGTAGTGGTGCATCCCCTACTAAAACAACAAATTGGGTATTTTTCTCCTTTTTTTCATATTACTAGCTCAAAAGAAGTTAAACCTGACAGATAGAAGATTGTGTGTCTCCTGCACTTAGGAGCCCTTGCATCACAGGCACAAGGAATGCTGTTGACAAAATTGAGCTGAAAATAAAACTTGTGCCACTGAACACCTGCAATAGCTAATATTAGGATCTATAAAAAGACCCTGCAAAGTCAGTAGGATATTTAGCTCACTAATCTCTTGGAAGGCAGAGCAGCGTCCAATTCTGTGTCCAAGGAACAGCTGCATGTGTAGGTGTGGAGTATTCCAGAAATATTCCAATCAAAGGCAAAGAGAGACAGCTGGTTGTCACAAAATTATTTCCATACATAAAAGGAAAAATTGGAGGTCAGTGTTTCTGCATTTATTCTAGACCTATGACCTGACCTGTTGGACAGAAAGAGGTGATCACTGTCTACTTTGCCTCAATCAGCCTTAGAAGTAGGAAAAACAAAACACAGCTAAAATGAAAAATTAAAAGCTATGAGTATTTTATTAGACACTCAGTAAATTGCAGTCCAAGAAAGGCCACACTGATTATTAGCCAGCCTGGACTGCCAGGAAAATGAAAGTAAGTTATAAAAGGATAACAATTTCTAGGTAGACATAGATCTATAAATATAAACAAATGGAAGGAGGAGAGAATTGCAACAATCAATATAATTAAGAAATGAGAAAATGGATAAGTAGTAAGGGAAATAAAACACAGGGAAATATTTGATTAAGAAACTATAGGTTAGGTGTATCACATATCAAAATATATCAAAAACAAAATAAAGGTACCTTTCCCAAATGTCAATCGATGTGAAACCATCACATTGTGTTACTGGACCCTTTATGAAATGATGTGGGAGAATTGATGGTAAGAGTAAAGAACTATTTGTAATATAATTAATTAATTATAATTAATTAATATTAATTAATCATAATTATTAGTATTTATTTATAGCATAAATAATTGCCAGTGTTAGAGGATGACAAAGGAGATCTCATTCTACTCGACCAGTGGCTGAAGTGGATGCTCAATGTCTACCATAAACACTGAGAGGTCTTAAAAATTAATTAAAAAGTTTGAAGATGGGCATCTGAGAAGTCTGCTGAAACATTCCTTTGCTTGAATCAAACCCTGGGGAAATATCCTGGTCAGTGCTGTTGCTGAGAGTGGTCTGTGAGATCCAAGAGGATCCATGTGAGGTGGCACTGGTATTGCACAGCAGGAGGTTTTCCTGTCAGGTAGAAAGAAAAAGAAGCATGAGTAAAGCACCAGAAGAGGTTTCCCAGAGATGCTGCATTTTTGGGTGGAAAACCTGATCTAGCACAGAACTGAGTCCTACTTTGTGCAGTATTATTGCAATCCTGAAATTCCTGGCCTTAGGCCCACAGAATCACAATGTTTGGGAAGGACCTCCAGGATCATTGGGTCCAACCTGTGACCAGACACCGCCTTGTCACCCAGACCAGACCCCTGAGTGCCAGTTCCAGTCATTCCTTGAACACCTCCAGGCCTGTCTCCACCACCTCTCTGGACAGCCCCTTCCAATGCCTGACCAGCTTTTCACCCATTTCAGTGAAGAAATTCTTCCTGATGCCAAACCTGAACCTCTCCTGGCACAGCCTGAGGCCATTTCCACTTGTCCTGACACTGGCCATCCATTTCCAAACCTAAACACAGATTACTCCAGGGGATGAGTGCTGGCCTGACCAGGGAAAGTATCTTCCGATATAGAAAATTTGAATTGATAAATATTGGTGCAAAAGTTGGGATTTTTTTTGTTACTGTCAATGAACATGACAATATTATTAGACCTAGGATGTTTCTGAATGCTTTGTTAGACTTTGGGGGAAAAAAGTTTCCTCATTCTTTAAAGGAATAATTTGATACATGAGAGGAGTTAGATTCAACCCCAGATGTGTTTCTCTTCTTGTCTCCCCTCAGCTCCCCTCTAGGAAAAGAGTTCACCTGTTCTTCTGTAAAATCTGTTCTCATATGAGGATGAATTTATAAAAGTTGTGAGCTAATGGTAAGAGAGTGCTTACACATACATTAGAGGAATTACACTAAGAAAATGTCAGACACATTGGGTACCATCCTCTGTCAGTCTTTCTGTTAAAACAGAGGTATAATTACTTTTATCTCCCAGCTACTCTTTGAAATCTCCATGCCTGTAAATACTCATATATTCCAGGTTTAGATTGTATTTGTACTGGAAAAGGAGTCAGTTTAGGAATAACTTACAGCAATATAGCTCAGCTGCAACAGTTTTAATGAAGAAGTGCCAGAAAAACAATGAAGACAGCATTTGATTAATGTAGGAACTTCAATCCAGAACTGTCAGAACTTCATATGTTGTCATCATAAAGAAAATATAATGGATGTAATCAGGAATGCCATCCATCTTCCATTTGTTGCACACAGAATTTGAACCAAAGGTTTCTAGGGAATTTTTCATTTTTGCTCTCAGTTATTTTTCAGAAGTAATTTCCCTTGTTAGAATTCAAGTGGAAGAGAAGGGGCAGTAAAAGTCTTCGAGACTGGGAATTAGGACTCAGGCCTGAGAAAATTAAGAGCAGATTGAAGATGTTGTTTTTGATTAATCAAGAAAGCTCAGAAGAGGAGAGAAGTCTAGCAGAGGTGAGGTGACCTTTTAAAGAAAGAGGCAGGAAGAGATCCTCCTCCTAAAGTCTTGCTTGAACAAACAGATTAGAGGCACAAATTACTCTGTAAACACAGGAGTTCATGAAGATTCTTCCCTATGGGTTTGGGCTCTGAGAAAGCTGGTCTGGTTGATGTCCCTGCTCATTGCAGGGGGGTTGGAATAAAGGTCCTTTGGTGGTCCATCCAAACCTAAACCATCTTATGATTATATGAATTATAACAATTTCTATTAAAAATAATAATATTACCACCGATAGAAATGTTCATATGAGTTTTCTGGTCTCTCAGAAGGCATATGGTCACATTGTGATGTTCTCTTCTGTGAGGCACCTCAGTTTCCTTAGTTCTCAGTTCCTTATCTATCTGTTTTTAAAATCAATTTAATGACAAAAGTCAAGGTGTTCCAGATGTCTCCCTCTTTAGTTGTTTTTTGAAACTGGATAATTTAAATTTAAATTGGATAAGTTAAAACATTTTTAGGAGAAACATGCAGGCTGTAATGATATCCCAATTCTGATTTCTGGAAAAGAAATGAAATGAGGGGAAAAAAAAAAAAAAAGTAAATATATCTGTAATATTATGTTCATCACAGAATCACAGAACCACAGAAGGTTTAGGCTTAGAAGGGACCTGCAGAGATTGTTCGATCCAAACCCCCTGCTGAGGCAGGGCCTCCTGGAGCAGGTGACAAGGAACACATCCAGGTGGGCTTGGAATGTCTCCAGAGTGGGAGACTCCCTCCCTGGGCAGCTCTTCCAGAGCTCTGCCATCCTGAGAACATAAATGGAAAGAAGTTGTTCCTCATGCTGAGGTGGAACTCATTGTGTTTTAGTTTATGGCCATTGACCTTGTCCTGTTGTTGGGCACCGCTGAAGAGTCTGGCACACTCCTCTGGACACCAATCTTTGAGATATAAAATATTTGAGATATTTCTATGTATTGATGAGAACCCCTCTCAGTAATGTCTTCTCCAGACTAACAAGGCCCAGCTCCCACATCTCTCCTCACAACAGAGTGGTTCCAGGCTCATCATCATCATCTTTGTGGCCTCTGCTGGACCCTTTCCAATAGTTCCTTGTCTTGTGGAGACCAAAACAACACCAGGTCAGAGTAGAAGAGGAGGATCACCTTCCTCAACACCCACCCTTTTCTTTATGAACCCCAGGATCCCATTGGCCCTCCTGGCCCCCAGGGGACACTTCTGGCTCATGGACAACTTGTCACCCACCAAGACACCCAGGTCATTCTCAGCAGAGCTGCTCTCCAGCAGGTCAGCCCCCAACCTTTGCTGGTATTTGGGATTAATCCTCCCCAAATACAGGACCCCACACTTGGCCTTGTTGAACCTCATTGGGTTTCTCTCTGCCCAACTCTATATTCTCCTGTATTAACTCCTAAGTCTTGTATTTATGGACTCATGGCCAGTGACACTGCCAGCATTTCTCTATCTCGTTATCACCCATTCAGCCTCTTTAATTGTTGTTATGTGATTACAAGTTCCCATAGAGACTAATGGCCATTGCCACTGGATTATTGATATTCAATTATATCTGCTTCTGTTTATGCTGTAGTCCCTTCCACTTTATTAATTTGAGAGATGAGTCTGTGCATTAGGTTGTTGTTTTTTTATTTAACCAATAGAACAGCAGATTAATTAAATTTTTTCCTCAATAAAGGATATATTGCTCAGGATATACACCAGGTTAAACTTCTGGTAAGGAAAATGAACCATCCTGAACATGGCAGTTTGACCAATATAACAGAAAATTCAGGAGGAATAAACCTATTTTCCATTTCACTTATTATCTCAATTATTGGCTTTGTATCTCAGAGAAAGGAAGCAGAAGGACACCTAAATTTGTAAGTCATTTGTGAAACTCACTGACAACCGGATCAGGCTTCATGTTCTTGCAATTATTGTCTCTGTTGGAAGCTAATTCCTTACAATGGAGATGAAATAAGGGCTGGGATCAGTCAGTCCCTCAGTTGCAAGTTGTATTGGCTCCCAGGTGCTTGTAATGACTTGCTGCAGGTGAGATACAAATGTCTCAGTGATGAAATAACTTCAGATATGTTTCTGTAGTCCTCAAAAGTCTAAAACAGACCACTGGAGTGCTCAGGGTTTAAAGAGATTTTAAGAGGTCATCTAGGCTGACTGAAATGATCAGGGACATCTTCAACTAGATCAGTTTGCTCAGAGCTCCCTCCCACCTGAATGTTTCCAGGGATGGGGAATCTGCCACCTTTCAGGGCAAAAAAACTTATTTGCTCTAGTCTTCTTTGGCACAGAGAAATCTATTTGAATTTGGTGGTTTAGCACCAATTTTGTGGACATTATCACTGTTATTCCCATATCGTTTTACGTCTTTGAATTCCTACCAAGTTACACCCTCTCACACATCTTTATTTTTAGTAATGCTGTTTTTCATTGTTTGTGACAGCCATGACATTGGTATCACAAAATCCAAAGGGAATAAAATAATAAATACTCAATAAAAGTATGATTTAATTGTTGCCTGGTGCAGACTCAGGATAAAACATCACATAAAGGCATTACATAAAACACCACATAAAGGCATTACTTGCCCGGCAGTGCAGAATTGTTTCAGCAGCCATGACTGAGTGAAGCAGAGCAGAGAGTGGAAGTTGCATTTCAAAGGATGTTTTTCCCAATTGCAGTCCCACCTCTGCTCCAGATTTCCTGTGGAAAGCTGGAAGCTATAATGCTGCTTTCCTTGGGTGAGATGAAGACAGGACTTTTGTGAGTGGTAGCTGTTCTCATGTGCTCTCAGTATTCTCATGGGCTATGGGTTCAAAGAGAAATACTCATGGATATGACAATCTCCATCACATCTATGAAATATTCATATTTAAATATATATATATATATGCTAACTTTCTGAGCTTCTGTTTGTAAACAGAAACACCAAAATATCACAAATATCTTCTGCTGTCAGTTGTGATTTTCAGTGGCAGCTGCAACAGATATTTCTGCTGAAAAAACAAGCAAAAACAAAAACAAAAACTTAGTACTCTAGGCAAAGGAAAATTTCTTTAGCAATCAAGAAGTGATTGCACTCCATGATTGTTTCTACTGGCAAATGACAGTGATTAATGCTATGCCAGTGCTTCTCAAAATTTTGGAAGTAGAAGCCTCTTTCGTTCATCTGTGTCTGTGGAGCATTATTCTCACAAGCAGATTGGTTTCTTCAAGACTCAGGATGAGGAGAAATTATAACTGACTTCAGCAAGTATTGACACTCATTCCCTCCCACAAGGAACTGAGCTGCTGCCAAAAAGTAAAAGTGGCATAAGATTTGTCAGGCAATAATCACAGCCTACACTTGCTCCTCTCTTATATCTGGTCCCTGGAAAAACTGAGACGTTTTGATGTATGTGATGTTTCAGCCTCCCTTTGAACTCCTTGGTCGTGGCTTGAGATGGGGGATGAAGGAAAGGCAGTGCCACTGCCATATTTTCATCTTAATTAGAAAAACACCAGTCTTGGAGTGCAGTTGTTTCTGAATGTAAAAAAGGTTCAGGCAAATTTTAACAGAAAAACCAGAACACCTTAAAAATTCTGAACCTGCTTGTCTCTTTCCTCTGATGACACTTTGCAAAACCTTTGCAGATCAATTATGGACTAAACAGGAAATCTGACAAAGGGCTTCACTGCCTTTAAATTGCTCAATTCTCTCTGAAAAGCAGGAACAGATGTTTTTTGAGCTGGCACGTTAAGATTTCATCCAACTAATTTCCCTGCACTGAGTCTGTCTGGTCTCCCTGGGCCAGGTTCTGGTTGCATTCAGGCTCCAGTATTCAAAGGCAAGGAAGTGATTTTTAGCTTGCACCAAAGCCACATCGAGGCATTTGAGGGTATGGAAGAATTGCTGTGGTAACAGTTCAGCAAACACTTAGATCCACTGACATCCATGAGGTTAAGGAAGTGCTTAATCAGGGTTTTAAACTGCAGTCAGTGTGAGCAAAATATCCCTCAGGTCCTCAAAAAAATAAAAAAAAAAGCAACTTCTGATAACTCCAATATACACTGAAATAGAAAGTTTTGACCATTTATTTCTAATATGTCCCAAGACATCTTGTTTCTGATTTAACTTCAGCTCTGGGAAGGACAGGAACTGGATAAAGTCATCATTTCCATAAATGTTAAATTGAAAAAAAAAAAAAAAAAAAATTAAAAAGAAAGATGGTGCTATCACCTTCCCTAATTTGGCTATTATCACTGAGAATTTTGTGCAAATGATGCATTTATATGCAGTTCATAAATGACTCTGCTAATTCCAGCCACTCAGTGTGTCCTACATATGCTCCGTATGGTGTCTGTGGGCGAGGCAGATAAACAGTCGAGTTTCTGGGACTGGAGCGTCAGGATCAGCATTTTGCTAAAAAATTGCTTTTTCAAGGGGTATGAATTTGCCTGTTTATTCCAGTGCAGCAGCAAAGGGACTGAAGATTTCACTGTACTTGGATGGGGTCATAAAAGCTGGTTTGCATCTCATTTAAATGCCACACTTATTTTCTATAAAATTATTTTTTTACAAGACATATAAATGCTGCATGGTTAGTTGCTACTCAAAAAAATTACACCTTTTGGAAGTATTCTTATAAAGTGATGTTTAAAACACTTAAATGAATATGACTGAGATTTCAATCATGTTCTTAATAGCATTTAAAAATAAAATAATTTTATTATTCTCAATGCTAAACAACCTTCAACAAAATGATTTCCTGAAAGAGATTTTATTTATTTATTTATTAATTTCTTTATTTATCTTTAAACCAGTGATGCAATGAATGTGAATTCAAGACATGAATTAGTTCAAGCCCATCGTAAATTTTCAGTGTGATGTATAAATTACTCAGTCTCTCATATTTTCAGTTTTATCATCTGTAAAATGAGAGAGAAGTTATTTATTTCTATCCAGTCCCTGTCCTTGGCATGTTTTACTTGAAGTACTGTAGTCATAGCCCAGGAAATGGGACTTTTGTTTGGATAGAAAAAGCCTTTTAATGACAAAAAAAAAAAAAAAATCACCTCATTGGATTTTTGCACATGCCAAATAAATTTTGTATTTGCAACAAAATTAAGACAAATTTTATTTTCTTTATCAGTTTTGAAAATTAACAATACAATAATGCTTGTCTTTTTTCCATGCTCCTGTTCTTGGATGTAGAATTCACTTTGGTCTCAGAAACCTGGAAGCATTTTCCCTGTTCTACTATAGAACTGTAATGAGATATTGCATAGTTAATTCAAGAATGCTATAAGGTATTGTACAGTCACAGCATGTTTCCCTTTTTGACTTCTCTCTTCAGAATATAATCACTTCAGAAAAGTAGAATTTATGTTTGCTGAATGCTATTTTTCACTTGGTGACACATGGTATCCCCAAGGTTTTCTGGATATCTTCCCAAAAGTTGCACCACTTTAAAAATGACCGTAAGAAACTTGTCCAAACTGTTTTTCTTATGCTCCAGCTGTCTCACCACCATTCTTGTCTGATGGTGGAATTCCCAAAACTCAACATTCCACTCACAGATTATGGACAAGAAACACGGATACCATTTATATATTTGTAAGAAAAATAAATAATCACTAGAATCTTCATAACATATTTCTGAATACTTTATCACAAAGTCACAGGCTGGTTTGGGTTGGAAGGGACCTTAAAGATCATCTTGTTTCAACCCCCTGCCATGGGCAGGGACACCTTCCACTATCCCAGGTTGCTCCAAGCCCAGTCCAACTTGGCCTTGGACACGTCCAGGGATGGGGCAGCCACAGCTTCTCTGGGCAACCTGTGCCAGGGCCTCCCCACCCTCACAGGAAATATTTTTTTTTTCCATGTTTCTCTGATGCTGGGCTTCCTTGTACCTGTTTTCACCCTTTAGTATATATAGACATAAATTTCCACAGGCACACATATTTAAATATTTAAAATTGTTATGAAATAAAATGTAATGGAACTATTCAGTGAAACTATGACCTGTCTGTAAAAGAAGTGTTTTCACAGTGCAACTTTTCTTTTCTAGACAACCTATAAGAAGATTCCTAATTGTCAAAATTCTGTAGCTTACTGTCTCTCTACTGGACTTTCCAATAAGAGAATCATCAAAAACAATACTGCAGTTTTGAACAGAATTATATTCAGTGCCACAAAGAAGACACCAAACTGTAAATCTTCTATGTGGTTTCTCATTCATGCTTCAGAAGTGTTCAGGTTATTTTGAGGTTATATATTCAGGTTTGTTGAGATTTAAAATGCAACTTGGAGTTTTTCCTTCAGCAACTTGGGACACAGAAGATGCTCCCATAGTTTGTGTTCTGCATCTCACAAAACAGAGCGAGATGAACAAGACCAGCCAAGAAGAACTTCAGGCAACACAGCAATCAAATAATAATCAATAACAACTTACAGAGTAGCTTAGAGAGTCAAATGTTCCTAAGCTGTCCCTTGACAGATTAACATTTTCTGATTTGGGAAAATTTTGCTTGAAAATTTTCTGATTAAGGAACATCCACCTGTTTTAGCTTGAGATAATTCCCCCCTCAGGCAGTATCAGTGCCCTTACCCAGGTGTTACTGGGAAGGAAACCTGGAACAGCCAAGAAGCAGCACAGCTCTCAGGACTGGCTAACAGGGACTTTGTCTGTCAGGGTTGGGGTGGGCTTTGGTTTTAAAATAGTGTGGGACTGAGGGAGTCTGCACAGACAGGGTCTCTGGTACTAGATGGAACCTCTGCTCCAGTGTCCTTGTTGCCTGGAATAAAACACAAAACCTTTCCAAACAGCGTTAAAATGATAATATAAAAGAAAATGTTTAATTGAAAGCTTCCAAGGTGCACAATACGGTGATTCGCACACGTGATAGAATATTTCTGAATTTTTTATAAAGTTAATTGGTTAGTATATCTATCAAATACTGTCCAATTAGAAGAGCAGTTAGTTAGGTAATTTCCCTCCAGAGTTCTGCCCCACTGCAGTCCCTCCCTACCCCCCAACTTTTATTCCTACACTTCATTGTGTCTACAATGTATGGTGCAAAACAAAATGCCCTTGCTAGACTAAAAGCAAGACTCAACAGAATTCAAGGTTGCATTAGTAAGGGTTTGATAAACTATGGTAGAGGGCAGAAAAAGGACGAGAAGTTATAACTATGTATTAACAGTCTACAAAATATATATATTTGTATATATATGTATATATACTGTATATATAATATTGTATAAATGTATATTCTATATGCAAGTATATGAAAAATATACAAAAAGGTAAAAACCTGTAGGCATCACCTTGCTCCTAGAAATCTCCTCCCTGGCTTCAGGCAAAGCCTCTGGATGGGGGATGCAGTGGCCCAAGTCTCACTGCTGGGAGATTTGGCATTGGAGGCAGTGGAGGTTTCACGTGTGAGGGATGCACCCCAGTTCAAACCCTGAGCTGCCAAGTGAAGGAGCTATAGGAGGAGGTGGGCAGGCAGTAATTTAGCTTTCAGTATGATTTTGGATCAGAAAAGCTCAGATCAGAGGTCTTTTCCACTATCTGCTATCCCTTATTATCCCATATGTCGTGCTTCTCTGTCTTCCTAGTGAACCTTGCCAGGGATTTGTTGTCTTTCCGTCTGCAGTCGGATTTAATTACAAGCAAAAGGTGGCAAGCCAGAAACAATATGCTGGGCTAATAAATTTCCTGTGCAGGAATCATGTTGCCTATTAGGAAAGCTCTAAGAATGCCGAGGAGGGGCATAGGTTAAGAGAGAGAAAACATTTCACACTGTCATCATCTTCAAAGTTATTACGCTCCTGAACAGCTACAAATGACAGGCTGAAATATTTGCAAGATTCATGGTTAATGTCTGGATATTCATTTACACATATCCTAAGTTCCCAGTGGGACACATGCTCTTAAATTGAGGCTAGGCAGATATATTTGAAATTTATTTTATCTAATTTTTTCTTGTAATTTGCTTATTTGATTTAGCTGCTTAGCAGCACACAGACAAATACATACACACAGATTCATATACCACTGAAAGTCTCTTTTAATCTGAATTTTGAAGCTATTGGGCTGATACACACAGCTTGGTCCTTAAGGACCAATTCCTCATACAAATTCTCCAGCTGTAATTCAAAGAAACTTGTAAGGTTAGAGAGGAAATACTATCTTTGCTGTCACAGAGAGAGGAAAATGCCTCTGACTCATTTTCCTGACTGAAAAGCATTTATTCCCTGATGTTATTATCAAGTCTGGTAAAACATATATTTATCAAAGTTTAAACCAACAGAACGAGGAGAAATCAGCAGGAATCCCGTTTAACCTCATTTATCGTCGCTCTCAACAGAGGTATTAGGCACATTGAGCAGTAATGAATTATTTAAGATAACACTAGATATTAAATGCTTTGAATTGTGGGCAAACAGCCAAATAGATATCTTTCAGATTTTTTCCTCTTCTAATAGGAGCCCCCCGGGCATTTTAGCTAATAAATGACTATGTTCTCTCAGATCTACTGTTTATACAATGTGGAATTCATCTCTGAAGCTGAAAATGGGCATTCCAGGGAAGAAATGGGCACCCTGTAGTGGAGAAATGGGGCTGGAAGATGTTCAGAAGCACAGATTGCTTCAGATGTGCCCAAATGGGTGACATGTTCTAGTCACTGTTTGAATTTCTGCTCCTGGAGATGGTAGTGATAGTAAAAGGTTCTAAAATCTTAGAAAATTCGGAGACTTAGAAAGAAAGTTAGGTTTGCCAAGCCCTGGGAAAAGTAGGCTCTGGGAAATGTTAGGCCTTGTGCTTGCTAAAGCTCAGGTCAAACTGCAGCTGTGTAATCAGTAGATGATAAATGATACAATTGTTAGATATGATTAGATATTATTATTGTTTAAAAAACATGAGGAACAATGTTAGGGGGCTGAGGGGGGATCACGAGAAATCCTTGCTTGGGTAAAAACAATGCATACAATGGAACAATGTCAGTTTAATAATTAATGTGTAAGTTATATAACGATAGAGTATAAAACATGTTCAACTCAAAACCAAAATCGGGTCAGACTTGGGTCTGTGTACCCCTGACACCCAGAGCTCTTCAATAAAGCACCTTCATATAATCATTACATGATTATGTGTGTTCCTCAACGCTAACAGTAGGTGCAGCGACAGAATAGAGTTTGCACAAGCAGGAAGATGTCAAAGTTTTAACAGTCCAAAAAGGACAAAAGCTCCACAAATTAGAGCTGTAACCTCTAATCCACAATTGCACTGGTTTGGAGCCCCACCACTTACCTGAGGCTTTTATTCTGGATTTTACTCTACTGGAACCAAACCATGGGACTGAAACTGGTCTCCAGGCACTGTCAGACAGGAAAGCTCTACAGTTGGTCATAAAGTACTGCTGGTTTAATCTAAGAAATTATATGGCTCAAACCCTCTCTGGATTAACATATCCAATAAGTAGAGGGAATTAAATTACCTTCATCTCTATAGTTTTGGAAGAATAAATTGTCTCTTCACTTATTTCTGCCCTCAAAAACTGCACACAGCAACGGAGAAAACAGATCAGAAGCAGACTCAAGTGCCAGTAAAAACATGTGAAAAGACAAGGTCAGCTTAGACAAAAAAAAATAAAATAGAAAAAAAGAAACAAGTCCAAAACCAATCAGTCTCTGGCAGAAGTCAAACCCTCAAAAGAAAGTCATGAAACAATGGAAAATATTTTGAGGAGTTCAGCTTGTCTTTTATATAACCACCACTGGCTATTTCAGTCTGTTGTTCCAGGGGAATCCTGGTTCTGAAACATCTTTGGAAGGAAAAGTGACTTAGCAGTTTGACTTTATGATTTTTATTCCAGTGTCTGAATGCTTAGTACTGCATGACCTCACAAGGAAAAAGAATCTTCACATCAGAGACAAATCAAAGGAAGAGTTATTTTGACTTAAAGCATTTGATTGGTTTGGGTAGCTGTAGGTTTATTGATCTTAAAAACGAGATTCACTTAATAAATTATAAAAAGAATTTAATATAAATAAAAGACAATTAGGAGACATAAGAAATAAAGCAAAGGGTTAAAACGGCCGGGTGCCTTGGCGCGCTGCCAAGAGCACACCTGGTATCCCATGGATACCCCTTTTATCCCATCCTTGCTGTGAGGGGTTAATGCATATTCAAGCATGTCCCCTCCCTGGTTCCGCCTTCTTAGATCATGCTTTTGCACAGTCTCAGTTTCTGCTGGTCATCATAATTTTTTTGCTGGTCATCATTATTCTTGCTGGTCAGCATTCTTTTGGAGTCTGGTTTCCTTTTCTCTGCAGATGGTCAGTTGTTGATAAGGGTCTGGGCCTCTCATCCTTCTTCTGAGGGCAGATGGGTTTCATATCTTCCGCTGATAACAGTTTGGCTTCTATTGTTCTCTTGATAAGAGTTTGGGCCCCACTGTCCTTGCCCTCTGGGGTTTCCTTGCCTTGTACCTAGGAAATTCTTTTAAGCTTAAGACTTGTTAGCAAGAAAAAAGTACATACATAGCTAAAAAGTATTTAACATATAATATTCATCTGCGAAAGCCAATATCACAATACAAATTTATAACACTGATGACTTCAAGGTCTGGGAATTATGATATGAGAACCTGAAAGACAAATACCAGCCTAGAAAAGAAGTTAATGGAATAGAAAGTAAACCCATAAGTAATTAATTTCTGATTATTAGATATATTACAATGGAAATAATAAGAAAATTCAATTATGAATTCAATTATTCAATCAGAACGCTGATTTCCATTAAGGAAGGGATTACTTTACTGTGGAATGGACAGGAAGGTCCAGAAGTCATTTCTAGGTCTGCTAAATCCCAAATGGACTAAGCTTCCAAGTGTCCTGTAAAAGACTGTTCCTAGCATAGTTTGGATCCTGGAGCTCAGTTCATCTCCTGAAGACCTCAGAACAAAAACTCCCATTGATTTGAGAAGACCATGATAGATCAGAGATTTTTTTTTCCCGTTTCTATTTGCTATCACATAGGCATTTTGACTGTTTTTCAGACAATTAAAAGCAAACTGCAAGAATGGATGCTTGTGCATGGAGTGCTTGTTCTCCCAGTCGAGCTTGCCCTGGAGTCTCAGAGCAGCAATAGCTGTCAGCCAGGCACTTACATTAAGTACCATGTTGACATTAAAGGGATTGGGAAAAGTGCCCTAAAGAGCATTCCCCCCTCCCAACCCTCCTCCCAGCAGAAGGTAACATTTACTCCTCAGCCTGGGATAAATTACCATATTAATTATTCAAAATAGTTAATATCATCAAACAGAAATGAATTTACCAGATGCAATCAACAGCCAGACGAGATCCATGGAGTTTAAAGACCTCGGCTCTCAGTGAAACATTAACTGGGTGCTCTCCTGAAGTGCAGGGAGTGGAGAGGGTGTGAATTGCCTCAGGAGGGAGCAGAGGAGGTCAGGCCAAATTGCATCTCCAACCAAGAGTGAATTCTCCCTTCTCCCAAACTTCGTATCTGTGATAATGTCAGCACTTAAGGGAATATTTAAGGGTGTGATGGACTCACAAAGAACTCTGAGAGCAGCATGCAGCTGCACAAACCAACTGTGCTTTGAGCCAGGGGAGTAAATCTACCCTGCTCTGGTAATCTCACTGTGACACCACTACAGGTAAGGCTTTGTTGGTTTGGAACATGCTGCCCCACAAAACTCTGTTGGTTAGGGAATGTACTTCCTAATACCTGGACAAATCTGCACAGTGCAAATCCAGATTAATTCATCAGATTGATTTTACAGCGGTGATGTACAGGACAGAGCTCAGCTTCAGTTCTTTCTCCTTTCCTGGTTACCATCTCCATACTTGCTGTGATAAAGAAATCAGATGTTTCTTCTCATCTTTTTTTAACATTTCCCAGTTGTCACACAGCAGCATGGGGCAGTTTTGTGTTTAGTGGTGAATAGTTTAGAGTCTGCTTGCACACAGAAGCTGTAGTGGCTGAGTTCTCTCAGTCATGGCTTATTCCCACAGGAGCAATGTGGTGAAAAACGTTTTAGAAAAACAAAGTGAAATTTGCAATACAAATCCATAGAAAGCATATCTAGACTAGAATATCCTCTGCTCTCAGTATTTCGGGGATAGATGATTCTCCAGCTGAGTGTTTAACACATTTTGCTTAATTAAGCCTTCCTTTTGACTTTGAGAGCTAATGCAGTTAGTTCTGGGCAGACACTAGGAACAATTCAGTTGTAGGGAGCTGTAGGGGAAATTCAGGTTCTGGCCTTTCCTTCCCTAGTTCTCTCCCAGTGAAAATGTCTCTCAGAGGCTACTTTGGCTTCTTGCATTGCAAAACCTGTGAATTCCATGTGTTGGTAACTCACAGTGGCTGGTTGTGCCCAGGTGTTCGCAATGGGGGCTGCAGCTTAGTCAGGAAGATGAAAATGGATTTCCCCTGGGTCAGACACAGGTTTCAGCCTTTATCTTGACCTTTTCCCACCTGTTGAGTGGGAGTGAGAGAACAGTGAGGTGCAGGGCTGGCAGCTGCAGGGCTAAGGTGGGTTAAATCTCCTCCAGCTCCTCCTCCAGCTTTGGTGTTTTCAGTTTTTCCTCACACTTTTTCCTCACTCCTCATACTACCATGAAGTGGTTTTGCCTTCCCAGCTTAACAAAGTCAGAATGAAGCAGCAGCACCACACGGGAGAGAGGCTATTCCCAAGAAAATGAATGATGCTAGGGTGGTGGGATGGTGGAAGTACACACACACAATCTTCCAGTTTTTCTCACACTGATTTTAGGGCTTAAAAGCTTTTTGTGTAGTGGGTGTCTTCAACCTTTCCTGTGAAGGAGGAATGACAACCCCTCATCTAAGGAGACAAGGTGCAAACTCCAAAATGAGCTCTCCCTCTTGGATGACTCCTGTCTGATGCTCACTTACTGCCTGTCACCAATTCCTTTTTAATTCCTTCCCTTTCTGATCTTCCTCAGCTTTCTGCTTCCAGTCCTCTTTCGCCCTTGCTTGTCTGCTCACTGTTGAAAATAACAACGCATTTTAATATGAGCTGAGGGAAAGGGGGAAAATGAAGCAGAAGAAACAAAAGCCTACGAGACTTTTAAAGCCATGCTCTCACTGGCTTGCTGTGAAGTGCATCAACTGTTCTAAAATGCATCAGGAATACATTCCTTTGGGATCAGCTACTGGAGTGCAGTGCCAATGAAACTGTTTAAAACTAGAGAAGATCCAGGGATCAAAACTGGAGCAAAATATCAGACTAAAACCCAGTCCTTCTGCCCTGTAAAATAGTGAGTATGAAATTAAAAAAGCCTTAGCCAGAAAGGCAAATATGGCAGGATGAACTGGAATTGTGTCATGATATTTGAGATAAAGCAACCATGGAATCTGCACAGAAGCATAAAATTATAGAATGGTTTGGATTGGAAGGGACCTTAGAAACGCTCCCATTCCAACCCCCTGCCACGGGCAGGAACATCTCCCACTAGATCAGGTTGCTCAGAGCCCCATTCACCCTGGCCTGGAACACTTCCAGGGATTTTCTTTGCTCATAATTGCTAGTGGGGTTCTGGAGAGGTTTCCTTGGGCTCTCAGAATTAGTTGATGGTGGGTAGTTCTGTTAAAACCAAATTAATCCTTTGCTGTGCCCCTTGCACACACTGTTCACACTGAACTTGTGTAATTATTGTGTGTTTGGGGACAATTCATCTCTTCCAGCCTTTCATGGAGAAGGACATGAAGGTTTAGGTTCTTCAAACCCTGTGCAATGCCAAAAAAAATAAATTAAAACAATGAAAAATCTTTCCCTTCCCAGATAAGCTGAGGCATTTATGGAAGAGCTGAAAATAGCCAACTTTTTCATGAACAATGACTGAGTTTTCATTTTTTTTTAGGAAGAGAATCAATTTTATGTGAAAACGCATCGGATTCTGCTCAGACAAAATAGAGTTTCTAAGGACAATTTTGAATCAATATGAAATGTTCTCTTTTGTCAAATGATTACAGGGAGGGGAACAATAAAGATGGCTTTTGGATCTACTTTTGTGATGGTTCTCTGCAAGAGTCTCTGATGGAGGGAAGGGGTTGTGGGCCATGATTTACTAGCACAAGATCATCACAAAATCTGAATTGGATGTTACTTTTCTGAGTGCTACAGGGAAAAGCCTAAAAGACTGGTTGGAAACATGTCCCTCTCTCTCTCTGAACAACATTCTCCATGGAATAGGGACCTTGTCCAAATCCTGCTAAGAAACAAAATGTGATGGAAATGATTACATGGACATTATTTTTCATAATACATAGTAATTTGTATAGTTTTACAGAATCTCTGTTGACGAGTCAAGAAGAACAAACATTTATTATTAATAAATAATATTGCTGCTCTGCAGCAATGCAGAGCAATAATAATATCTCAAATTATTCATAGAATCATAACTTACCAAGGACTAATAAACATAGAAAAATGACCTCTGGCTCAGGGAGTTCACAAGCTGTAAATTGCTGGAGTTTGGGGGAGATATTTGAGGAAATATCACGGTATACTTGCTGTTCTCTAAGCATCCCCATTGGATCATTTTTTATCATCAATCAATCTGGTTTTATGTTCTTCACACTTTTAAATCTCATTGTTATTTTTATCTTTCCAAGCCTAACATATATAATAAGTTGGCTTACCTGTTTTTATTGCCTTGTTATAAACACTTCAAATTTTTGGCCACAACCTAGGACTTTACAGTCCTTTTTGTTTCAGAAATAATTATAAATACTACAAGGAAAAACATCCCAGGTAGTGTGCTTTTCTGGGAAGATCTTTCCAAACTACAAGTGCCAGTTTTTCTTCCCTTTAAGTAGAGTCAAAGACAAGCACCATTTGGAGGGTTCTATCATGATTCAAGAGCAGAGTTTTGACCATCAAGTTTCTCAAATAATAAAACATCTCTATTCTGGTGATGATGCTTGATAATGAATTCACTCCTCAGTGAAATTCATTCTTCAAGGACATGATTAGATGAATCACATCCCATCTTCCCATCAGCTCAGCCCCAAAGAAACTCTCCTTTCTCCCAAGCCACTCTGTAAATTTAATTAAATGCAGCACAAATACAGCTGAAAGAGATCTTTGCATGCTCCTCCCTGACCACAGGCTCAGAGCTCTTGCATGGTTCATGAGGATGATGGCATTGAGGAGCAAATTTAATACTCTGGTATTAAATTTGTCCCACCCTGCAAAAGTTAAGAAAAAAAAAAAGTAAAGTAAAAAAGTAAAAGTAAAATAATTCTGCTGTTCCATTCCTGGATGAATAACTTAATAATTATAGGGGATATGATGCCACTGAGGGAGGAACAGATGAGCTTATGGATAGATTACTGAGCACAGCAGAAAGAACAGTAAAAACACAACCTAATTTTGTGAGAAAATTAATGAAATAAAACTATTACAGAAAAAGTATTGACACCAGTCTGGTAATCTGACTCCTTGTGTTGGGAGTATATAGAGAGTAAAATGTGAGAGGCCAGTGATAAACTGAGCTAATTTCCCAAAGAACATCCTGGGGAAAAAGGAAACCCCGTGTGAGTGCATCATTAGTAAGAACAAGGGAGGTACTCAGTGGGCTCAAATCACTCTGTGGCATGGAAAAACTGTTAGAAAAGTTAGAGTGAGCCTTCCCATGTGTTATCAGAGTTCATAAAAAAAAATTCAATGAGAAATAACTGGTCCAATGAATGCTAATATGACAAACAAAACCCACAGATTGTAATAGGAGAAGAACGTTAAATAGTCAACAACTAAAATATACCTTCTTCCACATATCTTCATCCTGGGTAATTTATTTAATTGGCCAATGGTATCTCAGATTTTCAAGACCTTGTGGAAGAAGAAGAAACTGGAAGAGAAAAAACCCACAACAGCTGTCTTTATAACAGAAAAGAGAAAAAAAATCCAAAAACATAAAGATTTGGTCCCTAGCAAAGCGAACACCACTGAGGAGACAACATCTAAACAAGCAGGCTGACACGGGATGGATTTGTCAGGAACACAGAGTGGTTTCCTTGCATGGCAAGATAATAAACACTGTGGAGCATGGAGAAGGGGGAAAGGCCTTCAGTCTGTGTCTGCAGTGAAGCTCTGTCACTCCAGGACATGACAACACCATCAGATAAACATTAACTAAACAAAACTGCTCTGAGAGAAGGCAAACCTGGCAATAACTTCTGTCCAGAGCACACAGCAAAGTTGTGCTGATGAGTGAAGGGTTGTATCAAATAAGGGTTTTGAGACATCTGTACCAGGTAGAGCTGAGTTTAAATCCTCACTGGTGAAACTGGGATCAGGTTTATTCACGTCAACTTTCTGAGGACTATTCATATTTTGCAGGACACAGGGGTCAGTCTTGAAAAACATGAGAGATAGGCTGAAAATTGTGGCTACATGTTTTTCTAGATTGGCACATACCCTCGATTTTGGTAAATCTACTTTCCAAAATGCAGGCTGGGGAGCACTTGGAAAAGTGGAACCTGTTCTGCAAAGGATCTAGAGATTATAGTAAATCTCAGGCCAAATACAAGACAAACATTTCCCATTCTGACCAAAAAAATAATAGAAAAAAATTAAAAAATAGTGAGCCAGTTTGGGCTTTCTCTTTTCAGACAGGTAATTATAGACTGAAGATATGAGGAAAAGAAAATGCACTGAATAATTTGAGATAAAACATTAGTGTGTAATCTTTTACAGAGAAGTTTGGGAGCCCCATAAGTACTTTTTAGGAGGTTGGCAAATCTACTAGCCCAAAAAAAGCCCAGTCAGTGGTGGAACTGAGCAGATCTTCCCAGCAGGCACATACAGAGCTCATTCATCCATAAATCCTTGGTGGCCACACTGATCCACACAGGGACACATCCTCACCCATAGCCTTGTCCTGCTGCCCTTGTTTGGAAGCTCAGGATTAAAGTTAATAGGAATATTTGTTTGTTTGTTTAATTAGATAAATATGTATGCACATATATACATTATATAATTTACATTATATATTATATATTATATATTATATATTATGTATTTTACATTTTATATTTTGTATTTTATATTATACATTATATATTTTACATTTTACATTTTATATTTTATATTTTATATTTTATATTTTATATTTTATATTCTAGATTTTATATTTTATATTTTTATTTCATATTTTATATTCTAGATTTTATATTTTATATTTGTATATTTTATATTTTATATTTTATATTTTATATTCTAGATTTTATATTTTATATTTTTATTTCATATTTTATATTCTAGATTTTATATTTTATATTTGTATAAAGAAATGTATGTGCAAGGTGTGGATCCAACTCCCCTGGGTCATGACCTTCCCAGTTTCTGGCCCCTGCAGAGATGAGCCCTTAAGGCCACAGTCTCACACAACAAAAACACCCAGGGTGTGAATTGTGTGGTAACTCAGACACGTCTTTCAAACCCCTGATCTCTCTATTTCACAATTCTTGTTCCTTCCCAAATCACTTAAACCATTCCTTCCCCTGCCACTGTTTTCTCCCTTCCACATCTGATAGTAATCCTTTTGGAATCACAGAATTCTCTTTTTCTGCATCCCATGACATTTCCCATTGCCCAAGTGACCCCTCTTAGTGTGTGACCCCCTCCCCTGACCCACTGACCCATGGGGCTGGGGCTGCCTCTGACCCATCACTGCCCTTTTTCCTCTCGGCTCCTCTGTGTGTGGGGTGATTTCCCTGTGTTAAGCCTCAGAGCAGCCAGGGCAAGGTTGTTTTATTTGGGGGTCACCTACCCCAAACTGCTCCTCTGTGGGTCTTTTGTGGGTGTGAAGTTTGCAAGGAGTTACCAATGGAATATTCATATGCACTTATGGGCTGTCCTGAATAGAGCCCAAAATTCTCTTTTTCTACAGGGGAAAAAAAAAAGAAAGAAAGAAAAAGGAAAACGAATTCTGCCATATATTTTTGGAAATACTAAGTTTTAAAAAAAGGCTTTGAATTTCCAGCTATTAAGAACGTGCAGATGTTGGGAACATCTGGCAAGCCACTGCCCTCATCCTTACAGAAATCTCAACCAGCTGTTAATTTTTCATCCTGCACAACTTCTACTTTTGCTGTGATAGGATGCAGATGTAAAATAACTCCTAATGATTGTCATGTTCCCCTCAACACCCCCAGTGTAACCTATCTGCCCTCCTCTCTCCTGCCTGGTCTGTCTCCAGCTGCTGCCACTTCTCTGCCAGCTGCAGCTCCAGGGTGTCTGTGGACTCTTTTTATGTCTCATGAACTACAGAAATAAACTTGGAAAATCCTGAAAGTATCTATCCAGCATCACTCTTGAGGAGTATCAGGCTGGGAATGAGGAACAGTGTCATGGAATAATCACAGAATCACAGAGTGACTCTGGTTGGAAGGGACCATAAGGATTATCCAGTTCCACCCCCCTGTCATGGGCAGGGACACCTTCCACTATCCCAGGCTGATCCAAGCTCCATCCATCCTGCCCTTAAACACTTCCAGGGATGAGGCAGCCACAGCTTCTCTCTGCCAAGCTGTCACCATTCTCACAGGAAAGATTTTTTTCCTAATATTTAATCTAAACCTACTCTCTTTCACTTTGAACTCACTCCCCTTCATGCTGTCACTCCATCTCTTGTCCAAAGTCCCTCTCCAGCTCTCTTGGAGCCCCTTTAGGAAGTGGAAGGGGCTCCAAGGTCTCCTGGAGCCTTCTCTTCTCCAGGCTGAACAACCCCAACTCTCTGAACCAGCTTCAAGCAGGCTGTGTCCTGGCAATCCACATATCAGCCTTGTAGATTTAAACAAACCTGGAGCAATGAATGCATCTCCAGGGCTATTCAAGTGCTCCCAGGCAGTGAAACACCTTGCCAACATTATCCTCTGCAGCTCACTTCCACCTAGAATTGAGGGAAAGAGAAATGCTTAGCTCAGGAGTACATTTTCCAGAAGGGAGTGCATAGCTGGGTCGAACTGGATATATTTCTGATCACAGGGGAAGAAGCTTTGCAAGGTTAAGGCTTCATTATATTGCCTGGGACAGGGAATGTCAGCAATTTGTATCTGAGGATGGAGTCTCCTCCATCCTTTCTCAGGAGGGCGATGCTGCCTCTGGTCGCACGCAACGTCAGCGCTCAGCCTCGTGATTTGCTTCTCAAGGGCAGGAGGGCTCCTCTGACAGAACAGCCCTCCCAGAACTAATTCAGCAGATGTTTAATGCACTTAAATATATATGAATTTACCAGGAGCTGACAGTGCAGTCACACCAGGCTCAGCCCTCACCAAGGGACTCTGTGTCCTTTAGCAGCAGAGAAGCCAAGTCAGGAGAAATTCCTGGGCAAGATTGTCCCACTGAGAAGCCTCTCAAACTGCTTTGACTTATCTCCAGATAATTGCTCAGCACAGAAAAGTGGTCTGTCATTGTCATTGTACCTCTGTTAAGAAATGTGTGTGAGCATGTGGAGAGAAATGTTTTCTTCTGAATCTTTGAAAAGTTAACACACAAAGCAGAGACAGCAGACAGAAGCCTAAAGCACCTGGAAACAGAACTCAGTGATAGGAATTGTGCTGGAAAAAGCAATAAAATCCATCTAAATTTCATCTGGCATTTCCTTGGCTTGAGTTATTTGCAGAGAACCTGTTCTCTGACCCTTGGGTCTTCTGGTTTTAATTTGCCACCGCTGCTGTTGTCTTTCTAATTTTGTGCCTTTCTTCTATAGGAAAAAGGCTCAACCTTCAGGAGTTCAAGTGTCGTGAATTGGAAAAGAACCACATCAATTATTGTCACTGGAAGTGTCAATGCTTCACTCTTTTCTCTCCCTTTGTCTCTGCAGTCTCTTGGCCTTCTTTGTGTGGCAAGTTTATGATATTCACAAAACCATCTCAAAGTACTCAAACCCTTGCTTGTCACAGATTGCAGTCCCCAAATACCCTTTCTGCTCCAATCAGGTTAGTATTTGGCTGCACTGATTACACATAATTCTTAAAATATAATCTGGTTTATCTGAGAAATCAATCATCATCATGGGAAGCTCCTCTGCTTTTACCATCAATGTTTTATGTGGCAAATAGGTTCCTCTGTTGTGTTTATTAGGAAGTAATTATTGGACAAATCTGGACATTAATCAAGCATGATGATGGAATTGATTTGCTTTAGCTGGGATACAGTTAAATTTGTTAACAATAGCTTGTGTGGGGCTGCAGCTTGGATTTGTGGTGAAAGTTGGTGCTTTTACATTAAGGCCTCTTCTGCCTCTCATTGGAGAGGTACAAAGAAATCTGATGGGCACATCCAGGGCAGCTGACCCCAGCTGACCAAAGGGATATTCCAGACTAAAAATGACATGCTCAGGATGTAAAGCTGGGGAAGAGGAAGGAAGGGAGGGATGTTCTCAGAGATGGATTTGTCTCACTGAGTCACTGTCACACATGATGGAGCTCTGTTTCCCTGGGGGTGGCTGAACAGCTGCCTGCCCTTGGCAAGTGGAAGGAACTTCTTGTTTTCCTTTGCTGGTGGGCACAGCTTTTCTTTTCCCTATTAAATTGTCTTTGTCTCAACCCACAAGTTTTCCATCTTTTACCGTCCCATTTTCTTCATTGCTCCATCACAGGAAGAGGGGAGTGAGACTTTGTGTGTGGCTCAGCTGCCCACAGGAAATAAACTGTGACATGGGAGAAAAAAATGCATCATCAAAAAGCAAATATTATT
Source organism: Pseudopodoces humilis (assembly GCF_049639895.1). NCBI lineage: Eukaryota > Metazoa > Chordata > Aves > Passeriformes > Paridae > Pseudopodoces > Pseudopodoces humilis. The sequence continues at coordinate 2,947,076 of NC_142200.1, forward strand.
ATGTACTTTAGTGCAAGGTTCAAGTATGTCTCAATTTCAAATAACATTATGCAGCACTGCCAGTTCCATGTCCTAGGAAAATTTTCTTCTCCCTCCAGAGTACTGCAAATGGGAGCCTAGGGCAGTATATTTATTTGTGGGGGAAAAGATCACCTATCTGAGTATCAGATGTAAATATAGATGTACATGTGGCAGAACAAAAGAAAAATTATCCATCAATAAGCCTGACTGAAATCTTGAGCTCTTTGGATATGTGGAGATTGACCTTGAAATTTGAAAGTTACGGAGCTTTCACGTTCGCAGAGATTCTGCTGCAGATGAAAACAAAATAAAAGACTTGAGGATAAAAGTGAGTAGTCATCTGGTGTTTAAAATTTTCTTCTGATGACTCTGTGGCTGAGAGAGAGTAAGAAGAAACAACTGAGAATATCAGGTAAATTGATAAATCAATCAGATATGTTTATGCCTAATTAATAATGACAGGTTTTCCAAGCAAAGTTGCAGCTTGTGTCCAATGGCTGCAAAGGACACAGAGATCAGCATAGGAATGATGCAGAGAATTCAGAGAGGGTTTTTGAGCATCTGCCTCTCCAAACTGTGGCATTTGAACTGCCACTGAGGGTGGGTACATTGCTGGCAAAGGGTGGTGGCTTCACTTTCCAGTTTCTTTTTTCTTTTTTCACTTTCCTGTTTCTTTTCACTGAAAAACAAAACCACAGCTGCACCTGGGGAAAAAAAATCCTACTTAGTGCAATAAGTTCAAGTGCCCAGTCTCTTTCTTGGAGTAGAAATCACTTCATTTTACAAAGTCAAGTGAGACCTTGAATTTAAGGGTTTGTAGTTCCTCCAGACCTCCAGTAACCTGACCTGAGACAGCCCTAACAAGACAGGATGCTCAAACATCTCATTCTGTCAAAGTTACCACTTCACTTGGAATCAATATCTTTGGAAAAAAATGTACTTTCAGTCACAGACTAGAATGGCAAGACTCAGAAACAAATCTGATAAATTTGGCAGTCCATAAATGACCTGTGGGATGTGACCTTTGTCTGCTGCAAAGTCCTTCCAGCACCATTTGCTCCAGTATCCAGCACACCCTGATTCCTAAGTTCACCTTTTAGCTGGCACTAAAATTGGAAAATCATTCTGTAATTCCCATGCTAAATGCAGACTCAGTTTCAAGCAGCAAGAGGAAACCTTCAGCCTTCAGAGAGCTCTGATTGACAAGAATAATGTGACAGCACAGGGCAAGATGATTTCGTGATTTGCTAAAGAGGAGAAGAAATTACTGAACTGTAAAAGTCATGAACTGCCAAGCAGACATTAAACCAGAGTAAATGTGTAAGAACAGACACCAGGATCTAACACTGCAGCCTCATCAGATTCTCCCATCACAGATGGTGCCTCACGACCTTCCTACACAGACAAGCCTCACCAGGAGAGATACCTGAGCCAAGAATTCCTGCTGATAAATCCCATATACTCCCTCTCCCCTTTTACTTTTGAGGTAACTGATGGGCTGAGCAGGGGGACACACAATTCACCCTGCTGCCTGTAGGAATGCCTTAAAAATCAGATAAAATGCCAAATAACGGAGGTTATCTGTTGGGAAGTACCATGAATAAAACATGTTTTGCTATCTGTGTGCATTTTTCCTCCCTGCCCTTCAGTGAAAGATCCCTGGTACACATCACGATTTGGAGAGCAGAAAAAAGGGCCTGGGTGACTTTGCTCTGCCAGGGCAGGAGCAGATAATCCTTCCCTAAGATAAGACAAGACTATTTCTGACCCATGGGCCAAAGTTCAAAGGTAGAGATGTTCAAGCACATTTAAGCTGACAATTCCTATCTGAGTGAATAAGCCATTAAAATTAATGGGACTTAATAGCAATCAGATTTCTAAATATATATTACTTGCTGAACACTTGTGTGGTTCTGGACTTTATTTTGAAGACCTTTCTATGCTATTAATTTAATTTCTAGTCACATTATTTCACTGGAAAAGATAAAAGTAAATGAAAAACAAAAGTGTTAAAAATTTGAAGGGTATTTTTTTTTTTTAATCTGAAGGAGGGTAGATTTAGATAAAATACTAGGAGGAAATTCTCCTGCCAAGAACAATGCAGCAACTGCTTGTTCCTTCATTCCTTTTTTTTTTCGCCCTTCTGGAAAAATCTGCAGATCTTTCACAGGTGTTTTTGGATTGGTTTTATTTTAGCTTGTTAATTTTTGGGTTTTGTTTTGTTTTCTGAGGGGGGAGCTAAGGGATATTTTTAGTTTTGTTCATTTGCCTGTTTCTTTTTTTAAGGAAAATAAAAACAAGCCGCCCCCCCCATTTTATCAATAAGAATAAATATCTGTTTATCCTTTATTACACTAGTTTGAGGTTTGACCTTAATTATACACAAAATTACTGGTTCATTTATTCATTAATTTATTGTGTCTTTTGACTGCCATGGGCAAAACAGGACATGTAATCTACAGCATGAGAAAGATACAGGGAGGGAAAATATGTACCATATATGTGGCTTTCAATTAAAAGAGGGTAGATTTAGATTGCATGTCAGGAAGAAATTCTTCCCTGTGAGGGTGGGGAGGCCCTGGCACAGGTTGCCCAGAGAAGCTGTGGCTGCCCCATTCCTGGAAGTGTCCAAGGCCAGGCTGGACAGGGCTTGGAGCAACCTGGGATGGTGGAAGGTGTCCCTGCCCATGGCAGGAGGATGGAACAAGATGACTTTTGAGGCCACTTTTAATCCAAACCATTCTACAGGCACTGAACTCCACACCAAAAGACAGGAAAAAACCATTTTTGCAGGCGTCTGTATTCTGCCCATGCTGATAAATCACCTCAGAACCAGGCACATTGTAAGCACCCCTGAGAAAGCTTTCAATATGTAATATAACCCAGGAGTATCTGCTGATTTTGGGACAACAAACCAGTTAATTTGATAACTCAGAGTGTCTCCAAATGTGGAACAGTAACCTTACAATATTTCTAATGTATTTAGAGACTGGAAATCTGAGCCAGCTCAGCCCTCCTTTATCTATTTGTACATTTATGATGGCATAAAACTCGAACACAACACAGGATTTTTCTGTCCTGAAACAACAACAGATTTCTTTCTTTGCTATTTCTGTGGTGAAAGTTTTGCAAAGGCAAAGCTCTATTTGGGACTTTAGGTATGAAATAAATTAATCAAATCTTAAAAGTGTTTTCTATGACCATATATTCATCAGAGGTCATCAGAATTCCAAAGGCATAGGGCATTAAAATTGTACTTGGAAGGGTACAAGACATGTGGTTTGTAAAATGTGAAAATTGTGGGGCTCACACAAGGAAAAATGTTTAAAAAAAACCTGAAAACAAAATAAGTGGTTAGTTTTTGTTTTTGTTTAGTTTAGGTTTGTTGTTGTGTTTTTTTTTCAGAAAAATGCTCAAAACATTTCACTATGAAATGTTTCTTCTTCGAAGTGAGCACAAACTAAGTTTTTTTAAAAAAATAAATAATTAGCCTAACCAATAAAATGGACTGATTTGTTTCTCTACAAACACTTTTTAAATTTTTTTCATTATGTTAGTTCATTTCATCAACAAATACATGAGTTGAGTACGAACAATTGGACCCAAAATTATTTATTTTGATTTGTGTGCACTGAGAGAATGTGGCGTGTTGGTGGTTTTGGGTGGGTTTTTTTTTTTCCATTTTGTCCACCAAACCAGATATTCCATTAGTTACACAATTCTTATCTTGGAATCATGCAGAGGTTTGGGAGATATCACTTCACTTTCTCTGTTTCTGCTTCTTAATCTCCTTAGACTGTAAATTCTTGGGATCAGAGCTGATTTTTTTAAGAATTTGTGCCAGCTGCTGAAGAAATGGGTCCCTAATCTCAAGTAAAATCTTTAACTACTTCTGTAACAGAAATAGTAAAATAGTGAGAGGAACAATAATAACCAAACCTGCCTGGGAACCAAACCTGATTAGGAGGCATCACTCAGTGTCACCTGGCAGTTGACCTTTATCTCAAACAGACACAGATTTTTTAATATATTTTTTTTTCCCCCCACTGTCTGTTATTGCTGTGAGGCACAACTGATATGTGAAATCTGCTGCTGGAAAGCTACTCATTAAATTGTAATTTTAGTGTGCTGACATTTCAATGGGAGCTTTGCTCCCTGTGTGGCTCAACAATTTAGATTTGCAAAATATCATGTGAGGCTTTATAAGCTTGGCTGTGTCAACTACGGGTGGATTACAGCAGCAGAAAATATGGGGAAAATGAATGGCTGAAGGTTGCTTTAGGTCTCTGTATTTTATCAGTCTTCAAGTGAATAGAATTAAATTATATTATATGCCTCTGATCAGAAAGAAAAAAAAAAAATAAAGTTTGCCCTTCCTTCCAAGACTGAAAATCTTTGTGGTGTTTCCTTCACATACCCTGTGGATTTTGTGAGGATGAGGATGCAGATCTGCTGCCACTGAGAGAAAAGACTTCTTGAGTAACTGGTAAAGGCCAATGGAATGCTTTTTGTCAAACTTCTGAGTTAGAAAACGCTTCACCTCAGTCCCTGTCCTGAAGATGGACAAGTAGTAAGGACAAGGGTAGAATCAAGATCTGGGCAGCCTTGGGTCAGCTCCTGCTTGACTGCAGAGGGGGAAAGGTGTAGAGTAATTTGTGAGGGTGTAACAGAGGGGTTACATTTCCAGTGACTGACCAAGCCTTCATCCTTGCCCTTGTGGGAGATGTTAAACCAAGCTGTTCCCCCTCTCTTTGATTACAAACCAAGGGTCTTCTTCCATTAAAATGAAAATTCTTAGTGATCCAATATGACAAATGCCCCAACGTTCCTGAACATGGGAAAGGAACTTCTTGACATTTGCTCATATCTTGTTAGGTGTTTTATTGATCTTTTTTCTGAACAGCAAGTTCCAGAGCATCTTGCAGTTTTCTGCACTGCACTGAGAAGCAGATTGTTAAACAGAGACTATCTCTAACCTTGATGGTAGCAGCTCCAGGGCACAGAAGAAAAACTCTTTTGAATTAAAGTTGCAAGCAGCAGTATTAACAAGCATATGATCACAGTACAAATTGCTCTGAATAATTCAGGAAGAGTCCTATCCAAAGTTTGATGGTAATCACAGCCTGGGAGAATATTATTAAAAATGAAACCTGCTGCCAGGGGAAAGAATTAGTTTTCTTCTATTTCTCTTCTATTTTTCTTCTATTTCTCTTCTATTTCTTTTCCCCTCTCCCTTCTCCCTCTCCCCTCTCCCTTCTCCCTTCCCTTCCCTCCTCTTCCCTTCCCTGATTCAGCCAGGGGAGAATTAGAAAATCGAGCAGTCTTCACTCAATTCAATTTGTCATTCTTATTGCTGCTGCTTGCTAAACCCAAAATAAATGAAACAAATTTTGTCAGTCACCAAATCTATTGTTTGTCATACAAAATAAATGTTCACTTGTGTCTGTGGATATGGACCAAGGGCTGTTTTAACAAACCTTGGCTGAATATCAGAGCTGATGCTGGAAATGCAGCAAATCTCTCAGGTATTTATGGTGTCCTCCTTTACTCTTTTATTTTTCCTTTTTTTTTTTAAATTTCAAAAAATAAAAAAAGCACTAAAACCGAAGCAGCTCCAGAGGGAGGAGTCTTTATTTACCCCTGGTACGAACAGAACACATTGCACAGCTGCCCCTGGATGCCAGGGGACATCTGCTCACACCAGTGGCTGAGATTCAGCAGAATTCCCCACGGACCCTCCCTGGGATAAAATGGCAATTAGTGCTACCCAGTGCAGAGCTGGTGTGTCAGGAGCTGGACTGAGGCCACCAGAGAGTGAGATATCAGGGGATGGTGCTGGCTGGAGCTGGAGGAGACACCCTGGTGTGCCCAGGGTGGGACAGTGAAGAGGTGCTTGCAGCACAGGTCTGTTTGCAGCTCTGCTGCTTCTCAGTTTCCTGAGCTGGGCTGAGTCACAGTGTCAGCCTTGTCTCATCCACCATCTGTGCCTGTCTGTTTCCATTGAACAAGCTTTGGGGACAATCTTTTTTATTTTTTTAAATTTTTTTTTCTCCTTTGTGCTGCACTTATCAGCAAAAAAGCCCAGAAGCTCAAAGAGAATTCTAGGGGAACGTCTGTGCTGTAAGTATAAGAATATTCCTTGTAAAAGGCAAGCAAGCCACAGAAGTGCTATCTGACAACCTGCACAGAGCTGCCACCGCATCTTGTCAGTCCTCTTGGGCAGCAAACATTATCTTAGGGGAGCCTTTTCTCAGGCAGAGGAACTTACAGACATTTCCCAGGTCTCCAGACACCTCCCTCACGGGGAGACAGGGCTCAGCACAGCCTGGACACTGCAGAGCTCAGTGCCCAGAGGTTCTGGTGAAACCTTGCTGTTGCTGCAGGGACTCCTGTGACAACTTTTTGTCCCTTCTACCCAGCAACCCACTACAAGTATAGGAACAAGCTGGGTTTTTCTCCAAGATAATGACTGACAACTCCAGTGACAGATTTTTGAGTTCTTGACATAAATGTGGAAGGGGGTAAAGGAAGGGAAGCACAAAGCAGTGGAATGTGTGTGCTTGCATGGAAAGTGTCAAGCACCACAGCCTGAAACTAAGTTTTGACAACCTGAGCTGATGGAAGGAAGATGGAGACAAATGTTTCTGTATTTGTGAAGGGTGAGAGCTGCTGTAAGCAGAAAAGTGAAACTCAACAGGCTTCACTCAATGGTTAGAACAGGATTTTTTTTCTCTCTGCTCTGCATCCACATGTACAGCTGAGTGTTTTGGTGGCCAGCAAGGCAGTGCACTAAAATACTGAAGCTGTTAGAAAATAAATACTCTGATTATTCTAATTCTTTTTCATCTACTCAGTTTCTCATTTCCATATTGAAGTTTCAAACTAGACACTATCTTCTTGGTTTTGGGCTTGTTTTGTGTCCAGTTTCACTTTCTGGTCTTCAGACTTTGACATTGCAGTATTGGGTTGTCAAGGCTAAGAGAACCATCTAAATTACTTTTATTCATTGGTCTGCCTTGAATAGAAACACTCAGATTGATCTAATTTGCTGAATTTTCCAATTAAAATTTAATTTTACAGAAAAGTATTTTTATGGCCATTATTCTCCACCAGAGTTAATGTCAAAGACTCAGTTTAGATTAGCTTAGAACCCTGCATTAAGAGCACCTTGTCAGAGCCACTTTGGGACTCATAATATTTATCACAATTGCAGAATCTCTCCCACTCAGCCCAATTCTGCACACTTTTAAGCAGAAAGCACAGCTCATACTCCCAGTCAAAGGGCAAAATCCAGCAGGGGGAGAAGCAAAAACTGCATGACCAATTTTAAATGAAGCATATTGAGTAAGTGTTTCATTTAGAGTAGAGAAATCACTCATTGGGTTCTGAATCACATTAAAAAAAAATAAAATATTACTATGCAAGACTGCCATCAGATTGTGCCTTGATTAAAAGTCAATAGATTTGTTTCAGCAGTCATTACCATTTCTAGAATGTGAAATAACTGTCCTGGGTATAAGGACACAGTGGATCCAGTGCTGGATTGAGCCCAGCATCAACCTCAGCTGCTGCTCAGGGCCTTACTGGGAGGGACAGGAATTCTTGGATTGGCATTTATATGGAAAATGTCCTGCAGAGATATTTGTAGCCAATGTTTCAGGCCAGTTTTGCTCCAGACAAACACACAAAGTTCCTGCTCCTGTGATCCACCCACTATGACAAAGCAGCCCCATTTTCTGCTTTTGTTTACAGGCCTGCTGTTTGGTCAGCGTGTATTTTATTTAGCATGATGGGGTTTTTTAGAAAAGTCATCAGAAGTTAAAATACAATTCCAGATAAAATCTCAGGGGGAAAAACCCAACACAAACAGAACCAAACTAAAGAAAACACATAAAAAAAGCCCACAAAAAAACCCAAAAACAGCAACAAAAAAACCAAAACCAAACAAAAAAAACACCAAAAACACACACACAAAAAAATAAGAACAAAAATAACCCCAACCTGTTCAATTTAACTAAATAATGCCATTTCCTCTTCTAGATCATAATAAAATAGTACTGAGCAACATCAACCATGCTGTGCATTTGTGATGAAAAAAAGGCATTTTGCAGTCATAAGCTTTTTATTTCTTCTCTTTTAGCTCCTTCCAGAGGAAGGATCCTTCCAGATCACACCAAATGGCATCAATGCAGCAAGCAAGAATTTTCCTGATGATCAAAATTCATGGAAAAGTCAAGAATTCATCCTTGGTAAATGAATGTTAGGGGTCCTGGCATCCACATACTGAGATGCGCTGCTAAATACATGAGATTTATGGGTTACTTTAACAGATTAGTTGAAATTAAATGGTGTCTGGTAGCATGGATGATGATAAAAACCTTTCAGATGTTTCATAGGATCACAGAATAGTTTGGGAAAGGGACTTTCAAAGGTTTTCTAGTCCAAGCCTCTCGGCATCTTCAACAGGACCAGGTTCCTCTGAGCCCTCTCCCACATGACCTTGGATGTTTCCATGGATGGGGCATCCATCACCTCTTTGGACAGCCTGGTCCAGTGTTTCACAACTTCATTGTAAAAAAAAAAATCCTTCTTTTATCTAGTCTAGATCTCCCCTTTTTTAGTTTAAAATGTTGTTGGCTGTCCTATTGCAACAGGCATTATTAAAGATCTGTCCCCTGTTTTATGATGTTTTTATGATTTTTTTTAAAGGGAGAGGAGAGGAGAGGAGAGGAGAGGAGAGGAGAGGAGAGGAGAGGAGAGGAGAGGAGAGGAGAGGAGAGGAGAGGAGAGGAGAGGAGAGGAGAGGAGAGGAGAGGAGAGGAGAGGAGAGGAGAGGAGAGGAGAGGAGAGGAGAGGAGAGGAGAGGAGAGGAGAGGAGAGGAGAGGAGAGGAGAGGAGAGGAGAGGAGAGGAGAGGAGAGGAGAGGAGAGGAGAGGAGAGGAGAGGAGAGGAGAGGAGAGGAGAGGAGAGGAGAGGAGAGGAGAGAGGAGAGGAGAGGAGAGGAGAGGAGAGGAGAGGAGAGGAGAGGAGAGGAGAGGAGAGGAGAGGAGAGGAGAGGAGAGGAGAGGAGAGGAGAGGAGAGGAGAGGAGAGGAGAGGAGGAGAGGAGAGGAGAGAGGAGAGGAGGTTTTGCACAAAGGTTCAATATGAGTCTCAAAAGAGAGAGGCCCATAGTCCAGTACATCATCTCTTAACTAAAAAATTATTTTGATTGACCAGGAAATATCTTCTGCCTTTAAGTCACATAGAGAAATTAAATTGTGAACTCAGATTTGTTATAAATAGTGGTTCATAATTATTTGCAAAGTCCTTGCTGAAGAAGAGTAGGGCAGGGCTTACTTTGAGAAAATGAGACATGATACTCAGACTTTCCATTTCTTTTAATAAACAATTTATGTAAATTTGAATACATTGCATATGCATGCTTAAATTTGCTGCTCATAATGATGACAATCTCAATTAAGCTCTCTGTTCTTCTGGCAGTAGCAATAATACAGAACGAAAATAAATAAATAATAACAATAAGTTATGTTTCCTGTGACCTTTCTAAAAACTTGTGAGTGAACTGCAAAATAGATCTTTTTTAAAAATCTGATTTTAGTAACAGTTCAATAAACACATGCATTCATTTAGATATTTATGTGTTGCCTTGGGGGGGAAAAAAAAAGAGGGAGTAAATATACAGGAAACCTACAAAGGTTACAAAGGGAAAGGCTAACTGTGAACACACAATATCCTCATTGTTTAAATTATTTCTATACTATGTCTATAAGTTGATCATGAAAGGCTTATGATCAATGAAACAGAACTACATTTAGAGCAGAGATGCAGAGATAAAACTTCTCTTACTGTGAGCTGATGAAGTTCATGCTTCAATGGAATTGCACGCACAAAAGAGAGTAAAACATACTCAGATTTAGTTGAGCAGCTTTGTTTCCAGGCCTAATTTAATGACTGGAAATGCAGAGTGCTTGGATAAATATACATTAAACTTCTGATGTAAACATTTCTGTTGGGTAAGGGAGAGGACTGAGAAGGGATGGAGAAGGAAGAGAAGTGCCAAACCAAATGGTAGGAAATTCTCCTCCAGGCCTTAACCAGGATGACCAGGGAAGAGGAGAAGTTCCCCTGTGCAGATGAAAAATGAGGGGTGGGACCACTGTGTTATTTAAAATGATTTATTGCTCAAGTAACCAGATAAGATGTCAGTCTTGAAGGGCTAAGATTTGGAGAGAAGTAACAAGTCAGCCACAGCTCAAGGTAGCCAGGGGTTTCTCCTTCACACAGCAATATATAACATTTTGGTCCAATAAACAGTTAACACAAAACTGGTTTTTACTTAATAACCTATTACCTTTGCTTAGTTTTGCTGCACTGCCTCTGTCTCTTAGCCCCTCAGCTGACAGGTCACGTACTCATTCACACACCTCTATTATAGCTTCAAGATCCCTAGCCTACTCCATAAGTCACATTATTACAGCTTAAACTTCTCACTATTTTACCAAATAAAATTTCTTACTCAAGGCATATTCTTTCTTGCAATCAGAGGAGCATAAGTTTACATTTTTTCTACTTAATGTTTGTGTACCTTTATCATTACATTAACCCAAGCTTTTTCCAAGGCTGCAGACTGAACCCTTCAGCACCTGTGGAAGTTTCTATTTTTCCATTTCCCACATGCCCCCAGTCCATCCTGTTCATGCCACACTCTCAATTTACCCCATCCCTGACTCTGAGGTACTGAATCCCTGTTTATCCCACACCACACCGAGATCTCCAGCTCCTTTTCTGCTGCCTCTCCTTGTCACTGCTGCAGATCATCAACTGCCCACATCCATTTGGGCTCTTTGGCTTAATTAAGTCTCCCAGATCTGCTGTTGATAAACTTCCTCTGAAGCTCAGCCAAAACCTTTGATTTGCCATCCTGTGGCCATTCCATTGCAGCATTCCAAAGAAGAGCATTAATGAATATTCATGTTCTTGGAACACTTGGGGGGATTTTCCTTCTAGGTATCTAGTTGTGAGTTCAAACTGAGTCTTTTGCAGCTCCAATATGGATTGAGACTCTGATGAATAAATAAGGATATTCCCCAATTTATAGTCTGTTTTAAGGCAGCTGGATATGCCTGAGTAGTGAATCTTGGGTCAGACTCCTGGTCTGGGCTAATTGGAAAAGTGGGCATTTATACCCAGGAAGCTGTCCTGTTTGTTCCAGATATTTTATCCTGTGTGTTTTTTGCTAGGAGACAGACAGCAGCATCCCAAACAAACAAACATGTTTTGCATTAGATGTGTTACATCCTCTAATGGAAACAAATTCACTGAAATGAGAGGAACAGGACTCTCATTGATTCCTTATCTACCTGCTGACATGGAAAATTAGCAGTTTCCAGCAGATCTTTCATCTGCTAATTATCCTCATTGATTTTGGATGAGGAAGTGTAGTGTCTGAATTCAACTCCATGTTCTGCCAGCCAGGACCTGTTTGCATTCTGACATACAGGACAAAGATGGAAAAAAGAGCAGGAATTCGATTTTCCTGACATTCCCCTGCCCAGAGAAGTTGGGGGCTCCCCATTCCTGGAAATGTTCAAGGCCAGGTTGGATAGAGCTCTGGGTAACCTGGTCTAGTGGGGGGTGTCCCTGTCCTCATCAGGAGTGATCTTTAAAGCCCCTTCAAACCCAAATCATTCCATGATTCTGGGATTCTGTGATCACACCTTTCCCTTAGGATATCTGTGAGACTTTTCCATTTGACTCAGGAAGTAGTGGCTCCTTTTAATTGCAATAATTATTTTTACTGCATTGCATGAATTTCTTATGGCAGTGACACGCAGAGCTAGAATATTCCAGTGGTCAACCTGCAGGAAAATCAGAGGAGAGACAGGTAAAGAGGGGAGAAACCAGCAAGATGAACTGTGGGGTGAGGAAGAGATGCTTTAACCAATATTGAGAAGTTTCACCAGGTTGTTCTGTTTCAGTAAAGAAAATAATAGACCATTAAACCCATCATGATGTTTTTTAATTTTGTGCATGTTTTTGGCTAAATGTGGCTCAGACTTTCTGAGCTCAGAATAAGACAGACACACATGGCAGTGCAGAAAGCAGCATTCAGAAAAGCCTAGTTTAAAAAAGTTGGAATATTCCTTATTCTTGCTGTACTAAATTTATTGGTAAGGAAATTGCATTAACATAAAAACAAGTCCTGTCTCTTTAGCAGCACAACAGTGCCAAACAGAGTGAATCCAGTGTATTAAAATACCAACCCAGATCGTCTCCTGAGCTTTATGGCTGCAGCAATTGAGAATTAGTACCATTAATTAGCTGAAGCTATTTGTTTTACAAATTACAATTGCATGTCTAATCCTGTAACTTTCTGTCCCTCAGGAGTTACTTAGCGAGAGCTCCACAGCAGAACCAGGGAATGAATGGACTTAACTCCTAGGAGCATCTGAGATAAGAAGAAAAGAACAAACTGTTATTTTTATTTCTCTCTGCTGCCTATTTTTTTTACAGTTTAAAATGAGAACAGAACACCACATCTGCCTTCTCTAAGCCATTAATTATTTTCCTGAATTTCTACAGCATTCAGATTTTTTTTCTAATCTTTTTTATATTGTGGTACTTTATGTTTTTCCTTCACTTCCAGTATGCAAGTGCTTTTGCAGCCCTTTAATCCTTCCCACTGGTTCAGTCCAGCCCCCTCTCTTTACATAAATAGTTTCTGTCTTGATTCTACCAGGTGAAAGGTCTGACTCATGGAAGCTGCACTACTGATTTGCATTAGGGCATCAATGGATGGGATGGTCTCTTTGAGGAATATTTTATGTAGTCCCAATATCTTTAGTCAGAAACAAATCAACTTGGCTTTAAGTGTCTCCCATGAAACTCATTTCAATAAAAACTCTCACTTTGATAAAGGAGTGTGTAATATTTCTCTTGCAACTCTGTGAAAAGAAGTCAACAAGTTCCCTGGATACATCAAGAAAAGAAATTATTTCACAGAAGAATGGTAATATTTTTAGAGATGATTTATGAGCTGTTTGTTTGCTCGTGAATACCCAGCCTTGAAGTCCACTTGAAAGTGATTTTTTATTTTGGTTGTTGTTGATAAATGCTTTACCATCATAATAAAGTCCACAGCACATGAGGGAACATCTGAAATCTTGGACATCTATTGAACAGTGACAACACTGCCCATCCATTTCTGTAATGATACATGACTTAGCCACAGACTGATGGATGGAAACTGGGTGTTCCTAAGGCACAATTCCAATGTCTTGCAGTTATGGAAATCTACAGTCAACTACAGTTTGTTAATTTAGAGTACGTGGTGCTTTCATGTCTGGCCATATTACCCAGGGGTAAAACAAATAACAATAAAAAGAAAAAAATGAAAGGTAGAGAAAACATTTAATTTTAATTTGAAAGGGTTGGTTCTTTTCCTTCACCTTATGTTGACAATGGCAGGTGGGTCACTGAGTAAAGGCGTGTGATAAATGCATGCAAAGACAGTTTTCTCTGTGATTTTATACTGATGTTGAAAGTAGAGGATGTATTCGAAGAGGCTTTCAGAGATCTCAGCTGAAATGTGGAAACAGGAGTTTAAGCTTTGCATCAAGGTCCAGTCACAGAGTTTTCATCCCCACGTGGCTCCCTGAATCTGAAGCAGATGGTCCCACTGCTTCCTTGGTGTGGAAAATAACACATTTTATTGGTTTAGTCCACATAGACCCAGATGAAATATTGACCTTGATACCGAAAGACCTATTTTTACAGGCATATTTCATTCTCTTTTTTTCATTTCTTTAAATACCTTTTAAAGTTATCTGTATATTTTAATAATGCTTATTATTATTTTTATTACACAGTAGGGGTTTTATTTGGTTTTGGACAAGATTATAGATTAACTAGGATGTGAATTAAGAAAAAAACTCTTCTTCATGGCTTGGATTTCTAAATTTTTCCCGAGTATTATAATGTGAAAACACAGTTAACAAGGTTTACTTGCAACTTATTGTTTTTGAAAATGCTGCTTTTATAGAAAATTCCAATAGTTTAAAATGCTCTTTGTTAAAAATATATTGAAAAGAGAAAATATCAGGGTATCTTCTTTCTTACTTTAAACCCAAGGCTATTTCTGTAAACAAAATATGTTTATTCTGGAAGGTTTGTGGAAAATACCATCTTATGACAAATGTATTTGACAAAAGGCATATACGATCAAATAGCTGAAATGCGCCTGCAGACGGAGACTCAGCTGAGATTAATCTCATCTTTGGGTCTGAAATGTATCAGAGAAGAACTTTTTGCTCTTCCATGCAGGAGATCTGCAGCACAAAGATGCCACTTGGGTTTAAAGATGTTACTCCAGAGGGACATTCCTTGGTGGCAGGAGCACGGCCAAGGGTTTGGTGCTTGCCTGGAAGGAAGGGATCCCAATTCTGAACAGCATTTCTGCACAGTTCCCTGTTCCAGGTGACAATAAATGGTCTTGACAGGCAATGGATATTTATGTTTATGAGTCAGACAGGATCATTTTGATCTAAGTTGTTTTCTTGTATAACACAAGCCAGGGTACTTACACCCTCATTCTGTTCCTGAGAATGTGCATTACTGATCTCTTCATATAAAGGTGAGTTGATTGCATCTCTGCATGTGGTAAATTGTTCTCCCTGTTGAATATTTGGGTTTTATTTATAATCTGAATTTATCTTGTTTCAAATAACAGCTCCTACATTTGACTATTTCACTGAGTTGTGCACAGTACCAAGCAGTCACTTATCAATAATCTGTTCTCTTACCAGTGAAAAAATCTTAACACATACATATAGACCTTAATTAAGTTCCTTGTTAATCTCCTCTTCAACATATTCAATGTGTTTCATATTCTGAGGAAGCTGAATTACTGTTTTCTAAGCCCTTTCTAGTAGTCTAATTTTTTCTTCAGTGTGGATTTCAGAAGTGCTTCCACATTATCTTTGTATTGCTAATAGCTGTTTGCTGTCTGACATCTCCAGTGATTATATTTATCACCATACTGCAGTCTGACTTGGTGAACTATGCTGACTGGAGATCAGGGCAAAGCAGATGTGCTCTGCACTTCAGGTTAATTTCCCCAATCCTAAATTAGCACGAGCTCTGAACACATTTATGATACATTAAATATATCTTCATGCACTTCAGTTTAGTAATCTTCATGACAGTCCTGCAAAGAAAGGCAATACTGTCACCCATCTTTGCTGAGACAGAACTCAGACACAAGCAAAGTAAAAAGGAAAAACAATTCTAATCCTTGAAAGGAATTTGAGTAGGTAAGAGAATAATATTGGAAAATTTAATATAAAAGACTCAGACAAGACAGTTGTGGGGAATTGGCACACGTGTCTCAGACTCAATTCGCAGTGCTGTAAAGTCAGAAAAGGCTGATCAGAGTAGGAGCAAATTCTACTGTCAGCCACACAAAAATATTCCTAAACCCTGTGTCATGGTTTAAAACCAGTAACTAAAAAATTACTATTTTTTCTGTGAGATATGGATTTGAACAAGAGCAAAACAGGCTTAAAACTTAAAAGGAATAGAAACAGTTTATTAACAAACTACAAGAATAAGAACACTAGAATAAACTTCCAGAAAACCCTTTTATCTCTCACCACTTAACCATTCTTTTGTACACATGATAACATAGAGACAAAAAAAACTTTAGAACTTTGGTGGTCAAAAAACAGTCTCAATTTTTGCTAGAGTCTTTCAGTTTTTGTAGAGAAACAGAAGTCTCCTTCTGCCAATCTATGGAGTTTTTAGAGTTCACTCCTCCCATTCCACATCACTCCGAGGTGTGCACGGGTCAAATGAGTCTAGGGATACTATTTTAAGAATGAGTTATTCAAAGGCAGAAGTCTTCTTCATCTGTCTCTGTGAGCCTTCCTGGAAAACAGCTTTTGCTTTGCCCTTCAAGGCTTCAAAAAATCTTCATTCTACCCATCTCCAGCAACTCACAGTATCACAATTACTCTCTCTTTTTTTTAAAAGTCCACACTTTGAACACTCTATTCCTCCCATACTCTAGTCATGAATTAAAGGAGTCTTTTAAACTACTATTATCCATCTCCATAGCTTTAACAGAAAGATATTTCAGCTGTACGCATCTCCTTATTCTCTCTTTCTTATTTAAACTTAACTCTTTCTCTCACTGTTTTTAGTGGTTCTATGATGTTTTTTGCATGTTGTCTCTCTCTATTCTGTCTTTTCTGAGAAAAAGGAGTAATCTGTTCATTTATCCAAGTAGTAAAAGAATTAAAAGCTTTAGAAAGCTGTAAGAGTTCATAGTGTCAGGTTCCAGTCCAGCAGCAGAAACTGAAAACCAAGCTCAGCTGACCGACTCTGCTTCTCTTCCCCCCCCCTCTCCCTGCGGCCTTGTCGGCCTGGAGGGGGGGAAGGAGGCCAGGACAGACCTTGTTACCTTGTCAAAAGCCGGAAACCAAAGAGGGCAAGAGAACGCTGTCTGTACTTCTTAAGGGGGTGTTTACAAGTTGAATTCACTTTTTAATGGTCAGATCTACTGTCAATTCTTGGAAATGACTGATAATTGGTCAGGAGGAAAAATTCCCATCAGCCACCTGCAGCTCCAACTTCCTCTCTTTCCAAGCTGTCTTAAAGGTAAAGCTACCCCGTGACACCCTGGGATTCAGGATATCTTCTTTGTTTTCTGTGGGCACAAGTGTCAGCCAAGCTGGGAATTTGTGTTAGGGCTGGACCTGGGCACACATCACCTCACTTTCCAACACAGAAATTTCCAACAACCCCTTTGCACCACAGAATTAGAGAGAATAATGTTATAACTTGGGTTAACAGGACCATCACTCACATCTAGTTAAAAGAGTGGTCTGAAACCCCATGTGGATGACAAGCAGGGTTTGGAGGGACCAAAGAATTTCCCACCTCCCAGCTCATATCACGGAGCTGCTGCATTGTAAATTCATTTTTCTTGTGTGTCTTTCCAGGTCTCTCAGTCACTCATCAATCAGAATTTTGTTCACTGAGCCCACAGGTAACACCCCCAGACCCCCCTGACAGAATGGCCTGGGGACATCTACCTGATATCAGACCTTGGAGGAACTCGTTCCTCTCTCGGTTTTGGATCCTTTCTTCCCTGAACTCTGTTCCCTTCCCTGAAGTGGTCCTACTCACTTTTCAGGCTTACAGTACCACCATGAAATATTTGTGATTAAAACAGCCAAATGCTGTACATGAGGATGTTTGAACTCACACGGGGTATGTAAATAAGACTCTCAGACAGCTCAATTCAGTTTTCATCCTTTGAAGGTTTAGTTCAATGAGTTATGTGGTTCTAGGCAGGAGCAATTTACAGTAACATCACAGGAAATTTGGTCATACTGAATTTTACTGTTAATTCAGTAATTCTGTAGGAGATTTTAGAAAAATAAAGTGTAACTTTTCCAGCCTGAGACTTCTATTCAAGCTTGGGAAAGTATTGCATAGATTACTTATTTAATTCAGTTTTTTATTCAGCTACTGTTTATACTTCTGCTGGAATAATCACAAATCACTGATGAGCTTGTCAGAGATTGTTTAGACTGGTTCAAGGTCATAAAACAAACAGTCAGGTGGAAGAGTCATGGTGAGGGAAATGCAGAATGAAAATCATGGTGAGTTTCATGTGAGGCAAGTTAAGCTGGAGAATGCACTGATTCTGCAATAAATCTCCCTTTTAGAAAGGAATGAGCACAGATCTGTCCAGTGCCCACAGGTTCCTTTATTTTCTAGTCAGTAGAAAAAATTGTGTAATAATCTACACATATATACATGATCCAAAAATAGCTTTAACCCCTTCAGTAAATTTCCTTTATCTTATTTCCAAGCCTATCTCTGTCACAGAGAATATCTGTGTATGAAAAGTCCCATAGTTCTGGGAAAACAGTGAGGAAGGAATGATCCAAAAATATTCATGTCCTTGAATACAAAGGCAATGAGGAGCAGATAATTATCCAGCAGGACTGTGAGATCTAAAGAAACCATCATGGGATCACAGAATGGTTTGGGTTGGAACATATTAAATAGTAAGATAATAAAATATTTTTATTTTTGTAGAAAATATTTTAGATATTACATTACTGAGTGCATGAACCTGTGTATAATGAATTACATTATTAATTCAGGATAAAAAG
Organism: Pseudopodoces humilis; assembly: GCF_049639895.1. Taxonomy (NCBI): domain Eukaryota; kingdom Metazoa; phylum Chordata; class Aves; order Passeriformes; family Paridae; genus Pseudopodoces; species Pseudopodoces humilis. Next base: position 2,965,284 of record NC_142200.1, read on the forward strand.
AAAAAAAATCCCAAAATATTTAAAATCTAATTCTGACATATTAAATTGCAATCAGAGTTTATTTTAATTTGTAAAACCCAAATATAGCTATATTTTGTTACTGAGACATAATCATAAAATCCTCTGGAAAAGTATTTATGATCTTATGAACATATTTATTTGCAAATAATTAACTCTACTTTCTCAGGAACTTGAAAGCTGTGGTTGCTTGGGTTTTCTGTTGCCAAGATCTTGCAGAAATACTGAAATTTATACTGAAATTTAGTCTATTTTTAAAACTATATCTGATTATAATTGATTTCTATATATTTTCATCTCTGTCTAATTTACTTCTTCACCTAAACCTGCAGAGGGTCACTGATCAAAATGACTGATCTTTTATTCTCATGTAGATAGTTAGGTTTAAAATAGAAAAGCAAAATGTTTAAATTACCAAACAACTTATTTTTTTTGCTTATGCTTCTAAAATTTCCAGCCAAAGCGTGGAATTTTTCTGGTGTGTGCATGAAGGCCTCGTTCCTTCACGGGAAAATTCTTCACACTGATCTTGTTCTTACATTCTGTGCACTTAGCTTGGCTTTTGCTTCAGCCACCCCAGAGGACGTGGGAGGTTTTTGAGCTCTGTGCATGATCTATATTTCAACACTGGAACAGATTGCCCAGGGAGGGTGTGGAATCTCCCTCCCTGGAGATATTCCAGCACTGTCTGGACACAATTCTGTGTCCTGTGCTCTGGGATGGCCCTGCTGGGGCAGGGAGGTTGCACCAGGTGCCTTGCAACCTGACCCACTCTGGGATTCTGTGAACATAAATAAATTAATTAATTAATAACAACAGCAATTATATATCCCAGAGGACAGCACTAACCTTAACTCATTCTGATTTTAAAGCAGTCTATATTTAGGTGGTAATAAGGTCTTGGAGTGCTCTTGTCAGCAGTGCTGATCTCATCTCAGCTGGGCAGAGAGCAGCCTGTTAAATGATTTTCAAAAAAGCAGAAAAGCCACGAGGCCCAACTGGTAAAAGGAGAAGAAAGGGATGATGAAAGCTTTAGGGTTCAATTCTCCATGGTCTCCGAGATATGATGCTAATTCAATATTGTACCAATTACTATTCAAATTCATTAGCATCACACTAAGCAATACGCAATCACAGCCAAGTTCACAATTAGCATTAATGATATTCTCCAACTGGGGAGAAAAAATCGAGGATTGAGTTTTACACTCCAGACAAGATAATACACGGGAAATAATGCCAGGGATTAGTGTCTAAGACAGGAATTTATTTCCAATGTGTTTACAAGTCCCAGAGCTCAAGGAGCCTGAAGTTCACACACAGATGGGACATTTCTCTCTGCAGATATTCACATCCAGCTGCTCCCAGCCCCACCTGATGCCTCAGAAGATACCAAATGGAACTGGGGCAAAGCTGGAGCTCCTCTAAATTACCTTTGCCTGGACTTACAGGCCAATTCCTCATCACATCTTCGCTAGCAGCTTTTTGGAAAATGAAATATTCAGTCCTGGATGTTCTTTTATGTCTGCTCTGACTGCAGGGAGTGTCTGACGCAATTTCTCAAAGACCAACCAGTGAAATTTAGACAGATGCAGCTGGTGAAAAATATTTTTTTTGGGTTCACATCCATTAAAATTATATTTATATATTTTTGAAATGCAACAGATCGCTACTTATACTTCCAGAAATTATTATTATCTTGGTTGGTGCACCAGAAAATTCACCTGTATGGCACCTAGTTTGGCAGCAGCTGGATTTTCAGGGCAAAATTCTTATAAGGTTTTTGCAACTTGTTCAAAATAGAATTATTCCTACACAATCAAGTGGCAGAGGTTGCAATTCAGATTAGTGTTGTGCACCCCGAAACCATGGACTGGCTTATTTGAAAATTGCTTTTGCATGAATTAATGTAAGATTTCAGTCTGGGAGGAGAAACTTCTGAGAATACAATGCATTTTAAAGCAATGCAAATCTTCCATTGCTGAAGAGAGTAAAAACCATCATAGAAATTTGTATAACTTTTTATATGAGTGCTGTATTTGATAAAGACAGTGTTGGTACATTTCCTATTCTGGGATATAACCTCTCTGTTATGATATCAAAATGTGACTTTCCTTTTTGTTGTTAAAGAAAATCTAACTAATAAAAACTGTGGCACACAACTCTATGTGTGTATCACTTTCTTCTTTCCTTTTAATCATAATTAAATGAATTAAGAATTTGTTTCCAACAAATCCAAACTGATATGTAATTTTGATATCATAAACCTACTATTTCACTATTTTGAGGATGACAAACATTGATTTTTTTTTTTTTTTTTCTTTGTGGAGCTCCCACACTTCCTGCTACCTGAGAATTCATTGTTTTAGGAAAAGTGTATTAGTCACAAGGCCCCTTTTTTATCTTCAGTACATCAAAAGACTTGCGATGGTAAAAAAAATATAACTTATCCCAATGATTCAATCCATCTTCATGGCTTCCTGCTAAGAAGATGAACTGAGAAATCAATTTTCTGGGGAATCTTTTTCAGATCTATTCCCCCTCACCCACTTCCCCTAGAAAAATTCTCAGCTCTGTTTAGGATGGACTGAATCACCCTCCAGTAATGTTATTTTTTATCTCAATATGCCTTGGACCTCAACAGCAGTTTAATATTCATAGAAAATCATAGGAATGCAATAGCAGAAACTGAGATTCGTGGATGCAGCCCTCTGGAGGAGAACTCAAAAGACCATCTCTTCCACGTTTCTGACCTAAGGCAGGGTCAAACTTTATCTAAATCATTCCTGATGTGTGATTGACTCTCCCATTCTCAGAACTCACAGCGAGGGCAGAAGGAGATTTCATGCTCACAAAAGCAGAGTGCAGGGTCCTCTGGCTGGCTGAAGGGGTTTTTTCCCCTGATGTTCAACCTAAGGAGCACTCGTTGAACCAAATAATTGGCTGCTGAAAGGCAACCAGAATTCCAGGTACAGTGGGACTGTACTTGTTATTCAGATGGAGAGAAACTTGACCAAACACCCTCCATCCTGAACTGTGCCCTGGATTCTCAGGCTTACACCCTGGTTCCGCCACAGGACAATTCACTGAGAAGTCAGCAAAAAAAAAAAAAAGAAAAAAGAAAAAAAGGATAAAAAAGGATGGGTACACACTTTTATCTATATTAAACATTTAAAGATCTACTTTTCTCATATATTAAGCACATCAGCTTATCAACACAGCTATCAATCAAGTGTTCTTATATAAGCATGAACATGTAAATGATATTTTCTGGATGCCTTCCTGGTTTTCCAATATTGAATTGGTGCTGACATTAATACCAGCACCTGAAAAAGAAAAAGAATCTCGTACTTGGCAATGCTGAGGCTGCACACCTAATTCTGGGTTCAGTTTTGGGCCCCTCACTAGAAGGAAAATTTTGAGGGGCTGGAAGATGTTCAGAGAAGGGAACAGAGCTGAGTAAGGGTCTGGAGGAGGTTGGTGAGGAGCAGCTGAGGGAGCTGGGGGAGCTCAGCCTGGAGAAAAGGAGGATCAGGGAATATCAATCTCTTCTCCCAGGTAACAAGTAATGGTACAAGGGGAAAGAGCCTTCAGTTACACCAGGGTAGGGAAGATGAGATACGAGGTAAAATTTATTCATTGAAAAACCTGTCAAGCATCAGAACAGGCCCAGGGAAGTGGTGGAGTCACTGTCCCCAGAGGTTTTTAAAAGAAATGCAGATGTGACACTAAGAGACATGGTTTAGTGGTGGACTTGACATTTGGACTTGATCATCTTAAAGGTCTTTCCAACCTTTTCCACATCTTTTCTGTGATTCTGTTTCCTTAGAAATTTCTAGCTGTGGACCTGTGGAGGTCTCTTGTATAGCACCTCACTGGAAGTTGGAATACTCTCAACACTACGTAGAGACAGAATGATTTTTTCTGGCCAAACCTTGAAAACCTTCAAGGATGAATTTTGGTCATTGTAAAGTGTCTGGCTTAGCCACAAGGGTCCTCTGCTGAAATTCTCCAACTTCCTTCATAACTTGTTCCTCAGATTTCTTTGAAAAACTTCTGACCCTCTTGCCTTTTTCCTGTTGAAGTTTCTCAGGGAATTCTGCCAGGAATCATAATCTACTCTCCTAAAACCCACTCTTTCCTCTTTTGCTTGCCTTCCCAGCCTTCCACTCCATCAACTCAATCATCTCATCTTCACTGCTGCGGCCACATTTCCCAGCAGCTTTTCCCAGCTCCAAAACAGCATCATCCCTGAGTGGCCCCTCTGGCATTTTATAAATAAGCTCTGACCAACACCATCCAGAAACTCCCTTCAAGGTCCTCCCGCTGCTAATCTGCTTTTCTATCAGATGCTGGATGTGTGAAAAACCCCTGGTGGAATGCAGGGAGCAGCGTCTGAGAAAAGGCACTTCCAGTCCAGGCGGATCTCTGTGTTTCACAGCTGTTTTCTACAAAAAATGAAAGTCTTTGTGCTTCAAGTATTTCAGACTCTGTTTACTGACAGTCTCTCATCAAATTTGAGATAGAAAACATAGCTAAAATATCAAAAGAATGATTCTTTCCTTCTGATTTCACCTCATTTTCCTTCTTATGTTTTTTTTAGAGGGAAAAATGGAACATTTCAGCATCACTCTTTACCCATAGGTAGGAGACTGTGAATCAAGACAGTGAGTCAAGGGGTGTGAGGTCTATTCACAAATATGCAATTTAAGTTTTCCTCCTCTTTCTTTTTGATATTGAAGTCTATATATTAGCTTTCCTTTAAGTTAATGTTCTTGTTCCACTCTATTTCATTTATCTGTGGAAGAATCCATATTCATCTGGCATTTCAAATAAAAAAGACCACAAAATTAAGACAGTAACTGGAAAGTTTGCATATATTTACAAATTTATATATGTACAAACTTGGAAGTACATGCATCATAGAGTAAAACTGGTGTGTCTCTGATCTGATTTTATTCTAGAAAAGATGGAAGAGTCTCCAAAACTTTTCCAAATCCACAGGAAACCTTGTCTCACTGCTGGAGCTCTGTTCTTCAACAATTGAAAGAACAGTTGACAGTAAAATTATTTAGTTAGATCACAAGGAGAAATGCACGAAGGAGAAGGATCTGCAGTCTTCATACACCTGAGGTCAGAAGTTATGGAATCATTCCTCAGTAATTTCCATAATGAAAGATAAGTGGCAACAAAAACATAGTCGTTATCACATAAATGATTTTTTTTAAAAATTAATCACTATATGCTCTAATTGCTACCCTTTTATCTGTCCTTACTTGCACTTTTGCTTGAGGCTTTTGGCAGATGAAATCAAGTGAATGGAGAAGTATATTTTAGCTAACAAGCTTCCTAGTCTAAAAATTCCTCTTGAGTGCATGATTCAAGCAAATTAGGAAACAGATAGAGAGAGAGAGAAGGAGAAAAAGCAAATGGCAGACGATTGCCTTGCTAATTTAATCCTTTTGGTACACAATTAGCACACATCAGGCTGGTCGATGGGAGCCTGCCCTGCAGGTCAGGATTTCGCTCTGAACAGCTCCTGGAGCTGTGCTGGGCTCTGCTCCTGCTCGGGGGAAGCTCCACAGAGCCTGCACCTGACAGCTTGCCAGAGATGAGCTGTCAGCAAAGTGCCACTCGGAATTTCCTCTCTCCGTGACGGCTTCTATTATCTGGTAAACAACAGCCCAAATGTGTTCTTTTATAACTCTCTCATCCTCAGAACGCTGGGCCAGGTTGGGGTTCTGGCACGACGGATGCTGAACAAAGCTCATTCATCCTCTCTATTTTGGGTAGCTATGGAATAAAAAAAAAAAAGAAAAGAAAATGACACACCTCCAGCCTGCTGTGCATCCCTGCAGCAGAGTAGAAAAATTGATGAATGACTGCTGGAAGCACATCCTCACCTCTTTCAGGCTGGAGGCAGTAGGCTGGACAGTGAAATCCTGTGTGCAATGGAAAACAGCTGGTCCATGGGACTTGCTGCTGTGCTCAAAGTTCAACTGCTACTCGGATTTGGGGTCAGAGGAGAATGTGAGGGCTCCCTCCAGGCTAAATTGGCAGGCGGGATTATTTGTTTGCTTTTATGTCTTCCTCTGCAGGCAACTCATTGTCAGCTTTCAGTAATCACCTTTTTCTTTTTTTCTCTTGAGTTGTCTAATTGATTAACAGAAATATGTTGTCACAGCAATTTATTCTTTAGCCCGGAGTTTGCTGCTTCTGCTGCAAGCCTAAAAATGGGAGCATGCAGAAAGTCTTGTCTTTTCCCAATCTGGTGTTCTTATATAAGATTCTCCCTTACCCTACACACCCAATTTCACTGTGATATGGTACCACAGACCCCTAATTCACTGCATCTCAAAATGGATTACACTGCTAAAATTAGTTGAAATTCTGCAGTGCAGGAGCCTGAGCAGTCAGCTCTGTTCCTTTTATGGAGCCAGTGGATAGGAACAGACGTGGCACATCTGATCTATTTTAGATGTCAGATATATCACATCCCAGAAATGTCTGTTTCTTTCTGTTGATTCCTTTGATTCTGGAAAAAGAGTATAAATCTGGGTTTGTAGCTCAGAAATATGCAGTTGCATTGAAGCAGGAAAAAACCCCATTCTTAATTTACAAGTAATTTTGCCTTATTAAGAACTTACTCTGTTGATTTATTTTGCATATATGGCAATAATAGATTCAGACGCCCAGCAGATGCTGAGTTGAAATAATCTACTGAGCAGAGAATTCTGGAAAAATATAGAAAATCCATGTTTTCCTTACCAGGCATATTAACCATCTTGAGTCCTTTTTTTTCTGTCCAAGATATTGGTGTTTCTTCAAATACAGTACCAGGAAACTGTAGGAAAAGTAGATGTGAGAGCTTCTCATAATTTATTTCTAACATGGAAAAAACCAAACTTTGGGCATTAACAGCAAGATCATCAGTAAGCAGACACCTTGAAAGGTATATTTCTGGTACCTGAACATGGATTGGGGAAAGAAAGGATTTATACATGATAATAAAGTGATAGCAATGAGATCTTGCATCATAACAACCGTAATTGTTACTATTACTTAGTACTACTACTACTATTATTATTATTATTATTGTTGTTGTTATTATTATTTAAAAATATAATAATATACCCAGAATTATAATTTAATAATATTAATAATAGTAATAATGGTAGAAGAAGAAGAAGAAGAAGAAGAAGAAGAAGAAGAAGGAGAAGAAGAAGAAGAAGAAGAAGAAGAAGAATTTTTTTTTATTGCTACAGTAGCTATGTGGAGTATAAAAATAATTGGCTAACACTTGTCTTTTAGAAGAAAATATTGAACACAATATGAAACTAATTGCTCTGGGAGTTCAGTTATCAGAAAATATTGATAGATTTATTTTTCTTAAACCACTAGAATAACCAGAAGGCATCACTGAAACATTAACCAGGATGAATCTCATGATAATAAATTCACCTAATTAGAGCACAAGTGTAGTGAAGAGCAGAATAACCATGATAGAAATCTGCCTGATTTTTACATTTAGAACTAAAAATATTCTCCCCTCTTATTTCCTGTACAGATAGGTAAGGTGTCTGTTGTCATAGAACCTCATCAATTATTTCTAGGAGCACCTGGAAGCTAATTGTGCCACCTACCTTTTCAGTATTGCAGAAGATATAAATTACTGCTCTAGGAGTTGATCACAATATGCATTTCTCACAAATTCAGATGGAAAAGACACACTACCAATAGCTGCAACAGCAAATGAAACGTAACATAACTTTATGTAAGTAAAAAAATCTCTGTGATTCCTGAGTGTGAAAGTTTAGAAGAAGTTACTTCTCTGTGTGATTGATACAGCTGCAGAAAACTCATCTTTGTTTTTTCAGTACATTATCCTCTCTATTAGTTCCTGATCTGAAACTGCAATCCTAAAGGCATTTTCTCAGATAAAAAAATTATCTTCAGTTGGAGATATTATCTGAAATTCTAGACAAAAGATCTTAATTCAGAACAGAAACACTCCTCAGAATAAGTGAATGCCAATATTCCTGGAGCCAATGGAAACATGGGAAACTCTTTCAGTGGCTTTTTCATATGCTGGGCCCACCAAAGATCCAGCAAGATAACAATGCTGGCATCAAAATTGAAGACATGGATGGATTTCACACTTTTTCTGAAAATCAGATCTCTCTAAATTGCTTTACATTATACATTAAATAAAAAAAAATAAAAAATAAAACCAAAACCAAAATATATCAGAAGCAAAACAAATCATCAGCCCTTTGAAAGTCCTCAAAATGACCTTCACACAACAATGGATAGATTGTTAATAACACTTGAAAAACACATGAGATTTTTGTATATTTTTGGGTATCATAATTACCCAAAGATATACCAGATGGTGCAACTGAAATGATTTGTTTAAACTTCCCCATCTCCAAAACCATATTTAAGACAAAGACTTAAATGAGGACATTAAAGATTTGGGGGGAAAAAAAAGAAAAAGTCCAGAGAAAGAAAAAAATAGAAAAAATAGACAATAAGGACTAAAAAAAAGTTGTATTTATCATTAAATAAATACCCAGAGATTTGCAGCTGAATTATTCTTCATGTTATATTGACTATACTGACCAGACCTACATAGATGGAGGTAACTTCACCCATACATTCACATTTAGAGATATTAGAGTGGGATTGCATCTCACCATAGAGGAAATTTCCCTTCCCATTTGTATCTGGTGTATTCCAGGCTGTCCAGGATGTCTCCACTGGGCTCTAAACACGACTGTGGATCCTCAAGGGAGCCTCTCCTTCCTGGAGCAGTGGCTGGAGCTCAGGTGGGACTCCTTTGAATGCTTCAAACAGCACCAGGTTTTCTGGGAGTCTTCCATATTCCCTGGCTCTTGGAAATGCTCATAATGTCCTTTCCTGACCTCTGTCTTCTTGGATTATCTGCCTTTGTGAGAAAGGATTTTCTGTTCTTATGAAAACTCGTTCCTTGGGTGGATCTATGTGTCCGAACATAACCGAAATGTTAGATAACATTGACTGAAAGAGACAATGCCAGGAATGTGAAACAGAAAATTACATCAATTCTCAGGAAATGTGCAATAAGAACGTGTTTTATAATATTTTATTATTATAATTATAACTTTGGCGTAAAGCATTATAACAGATAAGTATTTAGCATAGAAGGAAAAAGGCAAGCTCTCCAAATTCTCGGATTTAGAGAGAGGGTGAGAAAGGACATTTTCAATATTACTGATTTCTTTATTTTCACCGCTGCCTAAGGAAATGATTCAAAATGGGGCCCTTCAAGGTATGACTATTTCCAAGCCTGCAGTGGCTCTGAAATGAGGATGCTTTCAGGACATCTTCTTGCTGTAACAAAACTTTAACCTCAAAGGATCTTTCTGATCTTTATTTTGGGAGGAGAGTCTTCCAACTAATTTATGGTGACATTGGAGGATAACAACATGCACAGTAATGAATTCTCTTTAGCCTTTGGGCTGTAGCTTTGTTTTACTGTCTCCAGGAAAATAAAAGTGGATCTATGGAAATATTCAGCATTTGTGTTTTAACTGCCCCTGAGAGTCCAAACTATTTTGTAAAGAATGCAACTTGTAATGGTAGAAGAAAAGAAAAGAGGAATGTTTTCAAGCTAAGTTCTTATAAGAATAAGAGGCAAAGTGCAGCAGCAGTGGTCAAGCTCCCAAACACTGAAGATAATTAGATTTATTACTGTTTAGGGTGAGCATTAAGGAGAAACACATGGGAAGGGTCAGTTATTCATGAATAGGATGAGAAGAAATGAAGGATGGGATGCAAAGGATGAGAGCGACCCTCTTTCCACGTGAAAGAATCTTATGCCTTGGAGAAATGCTACAGGATTTCTTACCTAAATTAAATAACTCCACACAAATAAAAGGGTTTGAAAGGCAATCTGACATGATAAGGTTCTCAGATTGAAGAGCTGACCCGCATCTTTCATGTCTCCTATAAAGCAAGTCAAAAGCAATAAGAAAGGAATAGGGTTGCACAGTCTTTAAACCTATTTTCTATTTTGGTTTAAAAGGTTTGGCTTTGACCTTTCATCAGGCATCACATGTATTCTGAAGGGTGGGAGAGGATAATTTGTTTAAGCAGAGTTCTCATGATTTAAAGCACTACTGGTACCAATATTCTTTCCTGCCATTAACTACATGATGTTATTGGATTTCCATACAGTTATAAGCACTGGGAAAAAGGAAAAAAAGAAGTGTGAAACATAACAGAACCCACCTTTCATTGTGCTACCTCAGGCCAAAATAACAAGCTTGTCTAAGAACTTGGTTTCAGACAGAGATAAAAATCCTCCTATTTAACCAGTTTCTACTTCTTCTAAAAGGGATGGAATGTATCAGTGGAGATTGAATGGATTTTCCCTTTGCTTTAATAGAGTGGAATGGATTACCCCAGTCTGGAGGCCAGACCAGGCTCCAAATCACAACAAAAGTAGGGACTGACATTTTCCTTACCCTTCCTGCTCTTTAGGAAAAGTTTGGAGTGCAATTGGGGTCTTGCCCAGTCAAGCTGCCTCGCTGATACGATGGCAGTTCACAAGGCCAGAGTTTGGGGACCAGGGTAATCTCACTGATCCACACAAACCACCCTGTGACATTTCACAAACTTCTCTCCAACTTTCCGATTTCACTCGGATGTGTCTTCAGCTAAATGAGTTACTGCTGTAGGGAATGCTTCCAACAGCCAAAACATATTTCCCTTGGCTCCCAAGATACAACAAAATGTGGCATTATGGGTTAACAGCACCACTTGATGGGCTGAAGAGACAAAGCTAGATGTCACAATGATCCATGGCACAGGGGGGAAGTTCCCTCTCTGGACTAACCAGCATGGAAACTTTCTCCCTGCTGCAGAAACTGCTGACATCTGGTTATTATTTGGCAGACAAGGCAGGGAATGGAGGACAAAACAAAGGGCAAGTGAAAAGAAGAAATAATGCACAGGAAGAGGTCTGAAAGAAATGTCATGCGCTCTTTGGTGGGTTATGTGATTAAGGGCCATTCTTTCTGAACTCAGAGACCCAGGGATGAGTCTGAGTCCCTGTAACCTAATCAGTGAATCCAGTCCAGCTAGGTGAGTCAGACAAAAACCACTTTATCAGGAGTGCCCTGAAAACTGGAGGGGTTCCTGCCCGAAGGGATCAGGGCTTACTATGGGACTCAGATGCAGAAAGAATGTGGGAATGTACAAAGATGGAATGTTTGGCAGGAGCAAAGGCAGCAGAAGGGAGAGATCAAGATGGACCAGGAAGAAAAAGAGTTGGAAAATAGACAGAAAAGAGTTATGGGTGTGAAAAACAGAGTAACTCTTCAGGATTTTAAAAAAGTTTAAGGAATAAAGATATAAAAGTCCAGAGTTGGGGTGCTCCTGGCAAACAGCCAAAGAACATAGATTTGAAACAGTTTGTCTTTATACTGTATCATTCCTTAGGTTCATGCATATCCATATGTTTTATTATTCAAACTTCCTTGGAAACACTTGATATTCCAGGTTCTCTTCTTGTTTGATTTTTAACCTCTAACCTGCCTGCAGAATATTCTATAGATAAGGTCTTCCCATGTTCCTATCTTGTTATTTCACACTCTGAGTGCTTATGCGTCAGTTCACAAATGTGAGGAAAATTAGTGTTTTTGCACCATTCTTTAGGTTGGTTACATAGAGGTATTTTTAGTCTCTATTTTTAACAGTTTGCTAATGCCTATGACACAATGTACTTATTACATTACCATTAATATAAACTATAGAGTGTATATGTAAACTGACAGATTATACATATGAAAGCAATTGAAAGTAAGTATAAATTGTACTAGATCAAAATACTTGTGAAACAAAAAGTTAATTTATAAGTGTGAAAGCCAATATTATATTGTCATCTATAACATGGACAAGCTGAGCAGGATGGATGTTTGTCTGGCTGAACCCTACACCACAATCTACCCTGTTTTACTCTTAAATCTTGATGCTTTCTCCTGTGCAAGTGAACTCACTATTGTGAGCCAGCACATAAAGGTGACAGGCTGCAATCCTGCGAGCAGGATGGGAGGTCTGGTGCCAGGCTGGAGCCACCAAGGGTCTGAGAGCCCTGGTAAAAGCCTCAGGCAAGAACTGGGACCTCAAGGCCAGCTGTTCCAAAATCTGTCTTAAACCAGCTGCTGGAAAAACCCCTACTGAGTCTATTCCTGTAGCAACTTCAACCCCAGATAGCTGGGGAGGAGGAAGGCAATGTGGTGACTGTGCTGTTCATCTTTGTGTGAGTGCTGTGTGAGTTTATGAGGTGCTCCCTGTGTTCTTCTCTGTGGCTGTTTGTGCGTGCATTTGTGTGTGCACTTTTTGGGGACACGTTCAACTGTGTTGCTGCTGGACCTGGGGTCACTGTGTCACAGCAGCCTCACAGATGGATGGGAGGAACCTGGTCGTGAACCTCACTCATCTTGGCTACCTTTACCTGTGCACAAAATGCAGAAGACGGGTATCCAGAGGATTAACCCAATGTGTATCATGTCTTTAATTTGGAAAAGATTAGATGCTGAGAAGAAATTATTTCTGTGAGCATGATGAGGCCCTTGAATAGGTTGATGAGAGAAGTTGACACCCCATCCCTGGAAGTCTTTGAGGGCAGTTTGGATGGGTTTTGAGCAGCCTGGTCTAGTGGAAGGTGTCCCTGCTCATAGCAGGGGGTTTGAACTGGATGAACTTTAAGTTCCTTCTAACCCAAACCATTCTCTTATTCAATGATTCAGTCACAACCTTGTGATGGCCTGGCTGCTGTGACTTGGACTTGTGTGGTCAGGAGCTGAAGATATTAATTGCTTTTTTTGTTGCAAACTCAAATGGCAAGTCTTCCATGGGGGGACTGTGCTGAAGGAATCACACCTCTCACCACATGGATACAAAGCTTTGCCACAATAATTTTGTTCTGCACTCATGACTGCAGTGGAGCAGTACCTATTTAACCCATTTTCCCATGTAGAAAGGCACCCTGGTTATTTTGTGGGTTTTTGGGGTCTTTTTGCAGAACAGCATTTTCAGGTCGTTTACATCATCCTTTATTATCCACTTTTCCCTTGTTTTTATTGCTGGATCTTTTATGCAGTATGAAATCAATTTTGCAAGGCTTTAAAAGGCAGTTAAAAGGTGAAACATAATTGATTTCCCCCTGCCACCACCACCAAAGGCAAGTAACTGAACAAAACCCGTCCTTAGCAATGATCATTACATTCTGTGAGTGTTAATGCCACTCCTTTGCCTACTTTTAGTTTGATTATCTAATTGGTTTCCATTTATATTTGGCAATAAAAGCCAGCCTAAATATTTTTAATAAAATTTCCACCCTGCTGGTTGACCTTTATGTTGACTTCCAAAAGCTTTTGCACATAATAAACCAGGGAAGCTGACAGAAATATAAATGGTTTGTTTTACCTTTGACTCTGGATTTTATCTGCCCAGGGAAAAGAGCTCTCACATATTGCTTTTCCCCCTCTATCTTCCTTCACAAAGGACAGTATCTTGTATTTTTTTTCCGTAGGAACCCTTCCAAAAGAAGATCTTTGTTTAAGTTGCATGTCTTGAGTTTGACATGCCTAATCCTTGTTGTCAGCAACTTTTCTGGCTCATAGTGTAGCTGAATTTTCTTTCACCTAACTATCTAAAAGCTGAATGCTTAATCTGAGCCAGATGTCTAAACTTCCTTTATATTTATTAGAGACATCACAGCTCTGCCTCAGAATGGGATGGAGCAATTTCTGGTGCTGAATCTGTCAGTGCAGCAGCTACAAAGGGAGCCTAAATCATCAGCTTAGGCTAAGCACATTACTTTGGGGCAGATACAGCAAGTGAGAATCTCCTGAAACACAGCCCTAACAGGAGCAGCTGCATCCTACCCAAGTTCATCCAAAGCAATTTCAGTGCCCTGCCAGGGGATGGGGGTGGAGATATTTTACATTTGGGAACTCCTAATGTGGCCAGAAGCATCAGCACAGGTGATGTGGTGCCTACAGGGATGGAGGGATTTGGCTTGGCTTGCCCCTTCCAGTTCTGAAACCCTTATTAAAAATTCAGTTGTGTAAGCATTTGTTGGGGCATAAAAATGGGATTTGTGACCTCAGTTTGGATCTGAGTGTCTGACCAAAGCCAACACTCTGAGCTGGGAATCAGCAGAAACAATGAAAGATAACTTGCTATCTCTTTCCTGCTTAAAATGTATTTTCAGAGGAATAATTATAGAAATCCATCTTTGCTCTTTCTCTTATGCAGATAAAGAGAAGGTTTAATCGCTGAGAATCTAACACAAACCCACATCCCAGTCCCCTAGAAAAATGTCCTTACAAGCTCTCTGTATTTTAAAGTCAGAACTCTTTTAAAGTTCACCTGATTAATATTGTACAGGGTAGCTCTTCAGTTTCTGTTAAGAGCTGATTTTGACAGTAAGACCTGCACCAGATTATAAAAAAGTAGTTTTCCAATACTTCAATTTGCTGTCATTTTAACCAGGACATCAGGATCTGGATGGTTTTAGCAGAAATAAATTAAGTGGTATCTATCTGGCTTTTTCAAGTGCTATCTAGACACATTCATTAGTGTCACTTGGGCTGTAGCATTAAAAAAAAAAATAATATTTTTTTATGCTTTTAGAAGGTTTTTCTTTCTTTGAGAGCAGTGCTTTCAAAGCAACAGGGATGCAGTATGATGACTTTTTACTCTTGGGTAGAATATCCAAATGTTTCAGTCACTCTCTAATGGAAGGAACATATTTTCCCCAGCAAGTTGAAGAGGCAGAACATGCAGCTGCATTGCAATGCCCCTGTTTAGAGAGGATATTCAGGTCATTCCATTGGCTGAAGCTTTTGAAGCCACAAAAACTTCAGCAGTGACAGGGCACTGCACTTTGTAGACTAAATATAACCTTGTGCCTCAACATCCTTTGAAGAAAATGGAGAGGAATGGGCAGGAGAGAATGTGATTCCTTCAATCCACTTCAACATCTGCATGAATATAAGATATATCTGTCCTCAATACCTCTATTTTTTTCCTCCTTTCTAGCTATTCCAGAAAACTAAACAAAGTTGAGCTTTGTATCACTAGGTAAATCACAAATAACCACTAGAGGAAATCATCTTCCCATTGAGCCTTCCTACCCTCTGGACATTGCAGTGGGTCACAGAATCATCAAGGTTAGAAGACACCTCCAAGACCACCCAGTACAAGCATCAAACCAGCACCACCAAAATCACTCCCAACCCATATCCTCAGGTGCCACATCCAGTGCCTTTTGGAAACTCACAGGGATGGTGGCTCCAACACCTCCCTGGGTGACTTAATCCAATGCCTAGACATATTTTCAGTGGAGTTTTTTGTTTTATTTTGTTTTGTTTTTTCTAAATGCATAATCTGAACCTCCCCTGCTGCAATTTAAGGTCATTTCCTCTCATCCTTTCAATTGAGACATGGCAAAAAAAATGAGCCCCACCTGTCTCTACACTCCTGTCAAGGGTAGAGAGCAATGAGGGCCCCCCTGATCTTCATTTACTGCAGGCTGAGCCCCCCAGCTCCCTCAGCTGCTCCTCATCAGACTCGTGCTCCAGACCCTTCCCCTTCTCTGGACATGCTCCAGGACCTCAATGTGCTTCTTGTCATGGGGGGCCCAAAATTAACCCAAGAAATGGAGGTGTGGCCTCCCCAGGGCCCAGCACAGAGGGACAATCACTGCCCTGGTCCTGCTGGCCACACTAGGGATGACACAGAAGGCCAGGAGGCCACCGGCCCCCTTACCCACCTGGGCACATGTGGCTCATGTTCAGCCACTGTCGGACAGCACCCCCAGGACCCTTCCCGCCTGGCAGCTTTTCAGCCACTCTGCCCCCAGCCTGGGGCACTGCAGGGGCTTCTTGGGACACATGGGCAGGACCCAGACCTTGCTCTTCTGGAACCTCATCCTGATGGCCTCACACCATCAATCCAGCCTGGCCACATCCACTTGCAGAGCATTCCTACCCTCTAGAAAATTAACTCTCCCACCCACCTTGGTGGTGTCAGGATTATAATAATGAGGGCACCCTCAATGCCCTTGGCCACATCAGCAGGACAGACACTGAACAGGACTGGCCACAGGGGACACTGCTCGTCACCAGACACCAACTGGATACGGCACCATTCCCCACCACTCTCTGGACATGGCCATGTCGACAGTTCCTAAGCCAGCAAGGAGTGCCCCTGCCCAAGCCCTGGGCTGTCAGCTTTTCCAGGACTTTGCTGTGGGATACAGAATCAAAGGCTTGCCTGAAGTCCAGGGAGACTCCATCCACAGCTTTTCCCTCAGCCCCAAGACACATCACCCACAGCCCAAAGGACATCAGGTTGCACACACTAGACCTGCCTTTCCTAAACCCACATTGGCTGGGCCTCATCCCTCAGTTGTCCTCTCTGGGCCATGTGATCCCCCTCACGATGATCTGCTCCAGAACCTCACCGGGCCCCGAGGTCAGGCTGACAGGCCTGCAGTTCCTCACATCCTCCCTGCAGCCCTTCTTGGGCCTGGGTGTCCCATTGGCACCTCCAGTCACCTGGGACCTCCCTGACTGGCCAGGAATGATGACAATAAAGGATGGGAGTGTTGCCTGACAAGCTCTTCCATGGGCTCCCTCAGCACCCCTGGGGGTCTCTGGGCAGCCCCATAGACTTGTCAGGATCTCAGCGGCTCTGCAGGTCACCAATGACTTCCACAGGGATTGCAGGGGGTCAGGTCTGCTCCCCGTCCCTGTGTGCCAGCTCAGGGCACTGCTTCTCCTCCAGATAACCCATCTGACTCCTGAAAGCTGAGGCAAACAAGGCATTCTGTACCTCAGCCTTTTCCTCGTCCCTTGTGACCATTTTCCCCTCACCCCTACATTGTTAAAGAAGGGAGGGTTTACTTGGCGCTTCTGTGTTCCTAATCTCTTCTAGCAAAGACATTTTATTGTCTTTTACAGTAGTGGCCAGATTAAATTCAAACAGATTTTTGCCTTTCTTATGATCCTTCTGCCTAGGTTCAGGGTCAGGACACAAGGTGGGCTGGGTGGGTAAAACACTTCAGCATGGCACAGGGCTTCTTTGGGGATGTTTAGGAGGGGAACACACAAGGTGGGACAACACAGAGCTGTAGGTCATTGGGAACAGAACAAGCAAAGGCAAAGTCAAAAGGAAAAGGCCTAAAAAAGGCCTTTGTGACCAGGCTTGGCTGCATGGAAACCGCCAGGCCTCAGGGACAGGGCGTGGCCTTGCCCACCAGGCCTTTGTGACCCGCGGTGACATCACGTGCAGAGGCCATTGTGACACAGGTCAACGTCATGACCATGGGGGCTATAAATACCGACAGTCGCCACTCTCGGGAGAGCAGCTCTCTGAGGAGGCAGCAGCTTCACTGGAGGCAGCAGCTTCTCTGAAGGCAGCAGCTACCCGGTGTGCTTGTGGCCAGTGTCTGGCAAAGCACACTCAAGATGTCCAGGCAGCAGCAGGCGAATGCTCGCGGCCAGCCCCGTGAGTGGCAGCCCCTGCTGTACAAGTGGCATGGGTCAGCGGGAAGGCAGGACAATCACCTGCCACCCATTCAACCTGCACGTGGGGACCCGCTCGGCATTGGGACCCTGCCGGTTTGGAAACAGCTGGAGCACTCTGAGAGAGAAGTGCTCCTCAAGCTGATGGGAGGGCCCAGCAGCAGCGTCTGCAAGGACGTTTTCAGAGAGCTGGGCCCACATCTGCGGGAGAACAGGCCCATCGAGTCCACCCTGAGAACCACAAAGTGGTTAAGTGGACGCCAAGGAGGGGAGGGAATGCGTCGGCCCACCGGGCAGAGTGCACGTGACAAGCAGCTGTGCCTAGAGGATGATGAGGCTTTGCTGCGTCATGCAGATAAAACAATGCAGGAGGTGGATGAGCTGTTGTTTGGATGCAGCTTCTCCCCCCTGCACGACAAAGAAAGCCCCACGACGCCCAGATGCATCCTCAGGGATCCACCAAGCCCCACTCTGGAGCCAGCTGCAGGCCCCGCGGTGCCTCACAGCACTTGCAGCGTGACCAAAGACGCTGCAGGAGAGACACCAAAGTCCTCTGAGCTGGTGTCTCTGGACCAGTTGCTGGCCGAGCTGGGCCCCATCTCTGATGACTCGCTGTCCTGTGACACTGTCATCAAGGAGCTCCTGAAAGACTGGGAGCAAGAAGAGCTCCCTGACAGAGAAGCAGCAGGAGAGAGGGACAGCGAGCCAGAGAGCGCCTTGTTTCTGCCACCGCAAGGCAAAGAAGGATGTGTCCTCAGGGATGAGTCAAGGGTCACCCCGGAACTTGCTGCAGGCTCCCAGGTGCCCCACGGCACTTCGGGCGTGACCACAGACTCGGGAGGACAGGCAGAAAACAAGGCAGAGACGGCAGCTCTCGACCTGTTGGAACAGCTGTGCTCCACCTCTGGCGAGTCACTGCCCTGCGATGCTCTTCTAAACGAGCTCCTGGAAAAGTGGGAGGAAGAAAGAGGAGCAGCAGAAGAGAGTGACAATGAAGCAGAGAGCGCGCTGGATCTGCCACCGCAAGAAGTCTTGGAAGAGCCAGCAACTTCTACTGCGGACAGCGATGGCAGCAATGAGGGCCTCAACGAGCCTCTCCCCACGGCACGGGCCGAAGAGGCAAACACGGCTGCAGGGTGTGCCTCGGCTGCCGTGGACGAGGCCGGCGCAGCATGGCTTGAGGCTGGCTGTGCCCAGGCCGCCCCTCCCCAGGAAGAGCCCCGCAGGGCTGGGGAGCCGGCAGGGGCTTGCCCGCTGCCTGCCCAGCCCCTGGCACGCAGCGCTCCTGCTTGCCCCGCCGGCAGCGCAGCCGTCCCGCAGCCCCCGGCCCCACGGCGATGGCGCTCCATCGCCAAGACGGCCCGGCGGGCTCTGCGCCGGCTCTTCTCCTTCAGCTGCCTCCGGGGGCAGCGAGAGGACTGATCCCAGAGCCAGAACCAGGAGGAGGCCCTAAGATGCCGGCTCCCCCTGAGAATGATCGGCTCCCAGTGGCAGGTCCGGGTGCCCCTTCTTCCCTTCTCCCTCTCCCTTTTCCCATCCCTATCCCTCTACCCCACATTTCTTTTTAAATAAAATCCCCATTGTTAACGTTGGTAGATGGTCTCTTTGGCATCTTCATTCACACACAGGCATCTCTCACTGACCACACCTTACCAGGGGCACACACCTGCACACAGCACTCCAGGTGTGGCCTCCCCAGAGCCCAGCTCAGAGGGACAATCACTGCCCTGGTCCTGCTGGCCACGCTGCTGCTGACACAGAAGGCCAGGAGGCCACCGGCCCCCTTACCCACCTGGGCACACGCGGCTCATGTTCGGCTGCTGACAGCCAGCACCCCCAGGGCCCTGAATACAGAATTAAAGATGGGCTGAGCCACTTGCCTTGCCCACAAACCACCATTTATTTAGGATGTACTAGGGCTTAGGAGGGTAGATTAATCTCTGCTCACTCCTTATTATTTCGTAAGAAAACATTGGAGTTCCAGGCTCTAAACAGGCACAGACATATCATAGGGCAGGGGATACAGAAGCTGAAGGCCTGAATGACTGCTCATTCTTTCAGCTTATTGGTCTTAACTAAATGCCAAGCAGATTTGTTTTAAGCTTTTGAGCTCCTGCGTCTTTGTCTTGAGTGTGATGCTTTCTAGTAATGCGAGTTCTGGGGCCAGGCGAGTCGCAGCGTTATTGCTGTTTGCTGAAAACATGCATTTTCACTCAGATCCCATAATTGAAATTCAAGCTGCACATGATGCAATTTGACATTAATTTCAGTTATTTGTTTCTGAGGTTTGCCCCATCCAACAAGAGCCGACAGTAAAGAAGAGCACTGGAAATGGAAATACACAGCGCCATTAGATGCAAGGCTTGATTTGTAAATCACTTAGAGAGCAATAAAACTGGGGATGGAAATAAAAGTGGCAAAGCTCAGCTTTCTAAATGTTAAATAATTCAAGAGGGGAAGGGTGAGGGGAAAAAAGTACAGAGCAAGAGCTTTGTGTGTGAAAACAATGGCATCTGAGTAAATCAGAAATTTCAAGCTCTGACTAAATGTAATTTCAGTTCAATTAAAGCATAACATCAAGATTGTGGGCTGCTAAAATCTGGGATGAAGCATGTCATTGTTGCGTGCAGTTCTAAAAGATTTACAGCAAAACCTGGATCTAGGAGAGATATTCTCTGAAATTGTGCTGCAGGGCTTTACTGAGCAGACAGCTCCTGTACAAAACTGGGCTGTGGGGAGTCCGAGCAAGCAAAATTCAAGATGAAAATCAGTCTTTCCCCTTTTTGTATATTTATTTATTTATTTATTTATTTAGTCTTTGGGAAGGTACCACTGACAGTAAGTTAGCCAGAGGAACAGATGCCTGAAGAAAAGTCTTTAGTCACCTGAACTTTACAACTTTGGAGCTGAGGGTTTGTTGTTGTTACTTTCTGTTCTAAAGATAGCCTGTGCTCCGATTACCAGTTTCTGATTTCAGCACAGGATCTGCAGAATGAAATTTTATGGTTTTTGTCTGGCAGGATGCTACTGCAATACACTGTGGGGAGAAGAAGAGAGGGTCGGCAACAAGAAAATGTAGGCCAGATTCAACAGAGCAGATGTTAACATCTGTTCCCCTCTTCTTTCCCTGGGAGAGATTGAGTGTTTAAGCATCAGATGCTGCCTTAATAGCAAAACATTTCCTTCAGCGCTCACAAACAGTCTGATAAAAAGCTGAGAAGTAACATTATCTCAAGATCTTTAGGAAATAAAGGATTGGGAATGGAGGTAAAAGACATACAAGTTACCCAACAGGGATCTTGTTCCTGCTATTGTGGCCCATCCTGGAAGACTCTAAACCTTGGCCTGATTTTTAACAACAGCTGGAATCATAATAGTTTCTTTTGAATTGCAAATCTGATCATTTGTAGTGCCTGGGAGCCCATCTGACCTCCGGATGCTCAGAGCTTTGCGGTGGGATGCAGGGACAAGGGAGACAATAGTCATGGAGAAACAGCTGTGACAGGAAAGAGGAAAAACTTTTGGAAAACATCTTGAGAACTCCTTCAGCTGCATCATGATCCGTGTTACCACAAAGGGTTTGGATACTCCACAAATTGGTGAAATTACTTAGGAAACATCTCCAAAGTTTCCTTAGCTCATAGATAGAGCTGAGCACATGGTGGCACATTTTGAATGGGATCTGCCTTGCACCTACCATTAGCAAATCTCCTGGTTACTGGAAGGATGGGAGGTTTGGATTTGATATTCAGATCAATTTTTTTTCCTGTGAGGACAGGGAGGCCCTGGCTCAGGCTGCCCAGAGAAGCTGTGGCTGCCCTTGGATCTCTGGAAGTGTCCAAGGCCAGGTTGGACAGGCTTGGAGCAGCCTGGGATAGTGGAAGGCGTTCCTGCCCGCAGCAGGGGGTTGGAACAAGATGATCTTAAAGGTCCCTTCCAACCCAAACCATTCTGTGATACTATGAGTGTATGTTTATTTTAAGGAGATAGTGAATAATATTTATCATTTGTTCTGTAGTAAAAAAATAAAATCTGCAAAATAAAGAAAAATAAATTGCATTTTGTCCCAACTCCTGAAAGTGAAGCTTGAGCATTATTTCTTGAGTCCTCTATTATGATCACTGAACAAATTCAGTGAATTTGAAGGGGTGGGTAAGTAGCCTAGAATGGTAGTCAAAATTGTTTCCATCTCAACACCTGTATCCGATATATTCCTCTGAACTCCCTCTAACAAATGGAGAAAAAGAAGACCCACAAAGTGTGACTCATCTCATCCCTAAACAAACATCCAAGTAAGAAGACTTGCACCCAAAAGTCCCATTCTTTCTGCTTTGTCTGGGAGATGACTCAGCTCTGATGGAAACGTCAATGCACTAGAAATAAAAAGTGAAAGAAGATGTGCTTTCAGATGTCAAGTAAACAGAGAAAACCAAAGGTAGGCGCAACATCCATACACTGAAACATCAAGCCATTTGCCCTGGGTGTCAAAAGAAAAATAGATTTTCACCCCAAAGTTTTTACAAAAAACTGTTGAGTGCCATGTCCCTCTCCAGGTATGTTGTACAATTACACAGGAGAGCCTTGGAGACATTGAGAAATGAAAGATCAAGAGAAATTCAGAGCAACTGTTTTCAAGCTGGATTTTATTTTGAAAGTGGCTGCTTCTATCAGAGATTTGAAGAAAGGAGTTTAAAAACACCTGTGGTGTTTTTGTTGGTTTTTTTTTTTCAAGGATATCATAAAAGATATTTCCTATTTCTCCCGACCTTGCCTCACCTCTGTTCACAGCTACAAAAGTACCTGTATTGCACCTGAGGTAGGAAGTGTCAGAACAGTCATTTTTCCTCGCAAAATCTACCATCTTTCCTCTTCAGAAATAACGATCCCCAAAAGTAACTATTCTGATAAAAATTTAGGGAAGGTGACAAGTCTGCTGTGACCAATGCTACCTGCCACAAAAGGTCAAAATGTTTCCTTCAGACAAGTTTTAATGAACTCATTATAATCAAACCAAAATCATGCTTGCACTGGAAGAAAATAATGCTTAAATGCTTGTGTCTATTGGCTCTTTTATTGGCTCACACCTGAACACACCAAACATGAAGATTCATGAAGAAACAAAATGAAAGTTTTTCCCCCTTTATCCCCTTTATTCCTGATTGTTTTCATTTTCCATTTCATAGTCTACAAACAGCTTGGGAGGTTATATTCTGCCAACAGCTCTAGGGAAATCAGCCACAAAAACCCTTCCTCATTCAGAGATGTTAATTCAGTCACATTCTCATCCTGACCAGAAATGCCTTTCCCAAAGACATTATAGATCTGCTGTGTTCAGTACTTGGTAAATCTCTGATCTGACACCTAAGAGTACAACAGATTTTATAGAAGGACATCCAAGATCTACAGATAACTATCTCATGTTTTATTCTGACTGGGATATTTCTTCCCAGAGATGATAACCAAACATTGCAGCTATTTTTCATTTACTTACTTAGGTAACTACTTATTTTTTTATGTATATTCATTGCTGTTTATGTTCAGATTCTCTAAGTCTTAAAATCTTTAAGTGTTATTATAAACTGATGCCACAAAGTGTTTTCTGGCTGAATCTTATGAGAATTTTCTTGGAGGTGGCTGCACCATTCACCTCTAGCATTCAGTAGTTTTTTATTTTAGGGATATTTGCCATATAAGCAGTTCTTTTCCTGTACTTTTTTTTTTTTTAATTTTACCCAATCCTTGAAAAATAAAATATTATAAGTTAAGCATTTAATATTATAAACCTCTACTGCTGAAATAAATTTCAGCATATTAACTGTAAGAATTAAACTTGTACACTGAGTCAACATACTCTCACCTGGGTACAGAACAGGGCTTCCAAAGTATCAACAAAATGATGAAGTTGTTTTCATAAAATAAAATTAAAAAGTGGAAATAATATGTATTTTCAACAGCACAAGCAGCATATAACATCTTCAGCTGTTTCAGTATAAAATGTGGTAGCCTTCAGAGCAGAGCAGGATAGATCTCACTGACTGATAGAATCAGAATGCCTGAAGTCATTTATTGTCTGAAACACACACACACACATCTCCCGAGCCAGTTAAAATATGTAAACTTCAGTGAAGAAAGCAGCAACACTAAATAAAACTCAGCTCTGCCAAGGTCAATAGCAGCACAAAAAGGCCCCTGGAGCTGGGGAAACAGAGCAGACAGAGCTGTATTATATCATCTTCTCCCACACTGACAACTACCTCACACTGTGAATGATGGACATAAACTGCAGCTATTTGTTGAGCAGCTCTGCTTCTTGGTCTGGATAAAGGAAGGGACAAGTTGATTGCTGGATGTAGTAGTCTTGGTCTGGCTATTTTTGAGGGAACAAATAAAACAAAGTGAATTAATTTATCGTATCAGCTTGGAAAACCTTCAGGTGACCTTGGAAAGAATAGGGAAAAACAAAGATATGACTCAAGGGAAGAAATGGACAACTGGAGAACAGTGCAAGGAGAAAAATGAAAATGTGAACTGTCTCTGCAAAAAAATTTATTACCTTGAGACACAATGAATAATGAATTCTGGAGCATCCAGCAGATTGTTTCAGATGTTGTTTTAAAATGTCCTTTTTAAAGGACAGTTTTACACTTTTGTTTTCATCTTCAAAGGCTGGATTCAGTGATCTCAGAGGTCTTTTCTGTGATTCTGTGATTCTGTGATTCCCAAACCTCATTAAGATACAGGAGCTATGTTTTAGACAGCTGTGAACAGCTAAATTTCCTAAATTGCTTTGAGCATATTGTGCTCAACAACTGTAGGCCTCCATCAACATTATTTGTATTTTAATATAAAGGTAACTTCTATATTATTGCAGTGACTTACCAGTTTGTTCTGGCCAGGTTGGATGGGGCTTGGAGCAACCTGGTCTAGGGGAAGGTGTCCCTGCCTGTGGCTGGGGAGGTGGAATAAGACGGTCTTTAGGGCCCCATCCAACCCAAACCATCTTGTGATTCCATGAATTTGCAGTGGGTTGCATTCTCTGTTGAGCACTCTATCTGGAACAAGTTCTAAAAATCACAGGTGATTCATTCAAGCAGATTTTAGGGGTTTTCTTCAGAGAGAGTAGTGTAGTTTGAAGGTTTCAGTGTTCCTGGAAGAAAAAAACATAGCAAATTAACTTGTTTATTAACAGAAAAGATAATAAATGATTGACAACATAAAATATCTGGAACTGTTAGAACAGGAATTATTGAAATCATTCACACCAGGCCTGATTAGATGTAATTTTTCTCTTTGTCTGTCTAAATGCTGCATGGGCATTAACTTTCTCCTTTACAATGTTAATCTGATGTCTTGTCAAGGGAGAAAAATTACTTAAAATGTGTAAAAGCTACCAGCAGGCTGATGGTTATTACTTCGTGCAATACGATTTGAAAACATTAATCTAATGGGAGATAGACACAGGTCTTTCATGACTAAATGGGAAACGTGTCCATCATCCACTGCTGCATCTGAGGAGCTGAGGGAGCAGCAAATAGCAAACACAAAGTTAAAAGAGAGAAAAGAAATTAGTGCAGTGCTAATGACAAACAGGAACTCGTGAAACAGCACATGACCTTCCCTCACATTCTCTCCTTTACGAGTAAAAAACCCTTTTAATTCCTTCTCATTTGCATCATTACAAAATCAACCAGATGCAATATGAATCCTTTTCTTTTTCTCTCTTTTTTCTCTAATTCTGCCCCCAGTTTTCTCTCTTTACTTCCTGACAGCACATTCAAAGCAGAAGACATGTCTAGGTGGCCTGATTCAATAAAGTATTTCCACTGGGCAACCCCAGTTTGCATAAAATAATTAAGGAACTTTGGATGAGAAACGAACTGGCATGATGATGGAACTGGCAGGCTGGAATAAATTAGTTCAGTGATCAGCAGAGAACAAGCAGAGCACATGTGGTCTTTAAAAGAGGCTGAGAGCCAGAGGGAGAAGAACAAAGTCACGTTTTGGATGTCCACAAGGATTTTCCAGGACAGCATATAAATGTTTTTGAAGAACAGGCTGTTTACTGATGATCTAAAGCATTCAAGGCATGATTCTGTTTCAGTAGTGCAGATATCACCTTTAAATTTGACTGTAATTACCTTCACAATATCTTTCTGGTCCTGGATATTATTGGATTATTTTATAATTCTAACAAAGGCTTAAGCTTTGAAAGACCAAGAGTTGGGTACGTGAAAGGACTTGGGAGATTGTCTGCTGCCAAATGACTATTGCAACATAACTGAAAGTGGAATTGAGAGCCTCGTTGGCTCTTGTGGTTTGCCACCCAGTAACCCCGGAAGCTTTTGAAGCTTTGAAAACCATGAGGAATCAGAAGCATCTTCTCTCAGATAAGAGATGCACTAAACAGAATTCTGCACCTGAATTGGTTGCCCAAATTTTGTTTGTTGTGAATGAAGAAGCACACTTGGGCTATGATTAATTTGAATTACCACAAACTTCTTATGATGAGGAGTTTTGCCTAGAACTGCTTAATGATGAAACCTTTTTTTTTTTGTCCAGGATAACCTGAAATATCTGAGGTTAAGCAAAAGGGACAGGCTTCACCCAGGTTTCAGGTTCCTCCTGTGGGTCTGCAGTGTGCAAGGCCAGAATTACCTGAATACTGGGAGCATTTAATTCCCAATAGTTTTTCTGTCTTTCCGTCTGCAGTTTTTAGATCCCAACATTTGGGTTTTCATCATAGCAAACAGCTTCGGGAACTCAGAACCATGGAATGGTTTGGGCCACAAGGACCTTAGAGATCATCTAGTTCCCATGGGCAGGGACATTGTGCAAAATAACACTGAGGGAGGAGCTGATATTGCTTCTCTGCCTGTATTTAATATTTCAACAATTACTCCTCCAGCCCAGGTGAGATCTGGGCTCCTGTCCCTCTCCCAAACATAGTGAGAGTGAAAGGTTTGGATCTGAACACACATCCAGTGATTTAATCAGCTGCTCCCACTGCCTCCACCATGTGAATTTCTTGCCTAGAAAATGAACAAACAATATTTGGGAGTCAGATAGGAAGACAGGCCATCACTAACAATGCTAATCACTAATTTAAAAAACAAGAAAATCAAGCCTGGTAAGAGAAGTTGATGCTGGTGATTTGTCTCTGTAGCAATCTTGCTGATGTCCTCTCACCTCTCTTCTAACATATTTGCCTTCTTTGAATATTTTTTATTACTTTGATAGGGAAGATGTGTGCTAATGCCTTTATGAACAATTCCCTGGGTGAGGCAATGGGTGTTAATTAACATCTTTGAAATGGGTCTTAATGTCTCTATTAACTTCAAGAATTGTTAAAGAACCTGGATGGTTTGGCTTCTGAAACAAGTGGGTCTGCACAAGTTTGAACTTCTTAACTTTGGGGTGAAATTCCAGGTTTAAGGGGAATTTGTGGCAGGTGGTTTGGGAAGGCTGCACCTTCCTGGTACCTCAGGCAATGGGGAAAGGAAGAGAGCAACGTGTGGCTGGGAATTTGGGATAAAAGGAGGCTGCACCCTCCAGAACCCCAAGAGAGAAAACCCCTCAGGTCTGTGCCCCTGTGGACTCTCTGCCTTCATTCAAATAAACTTGCAGGACTCCTGTGTCTACTTCATGGACACTGGCTTTTCACAGAGTGATTTTCCATACATTTTCAACTAAAATTCATAATATTTGTATTAATTACACTTTCTGACCCAGAAACAGTGTAACAGAAGCAGGTGCCAGTTACAGAAATAATTAGTAAACTGCATAATATAGAGGTATAATTTTCCCAAACAAAACCACTCAGAAATCCAGAGTGCATGGAACAAATTGGAACAAAAGCTGCTTAAACTCACAATATAGGTGAGAGAATTACTAAGGAAGCATTTATATTCTTATTTACCAACCAGGGAAGGTTGTTTCCTTCAGGGCTCCTCCTGCTTCTGGTGAATCCTCGCTGGAAAGCAGAAATGAGCAGCAGAAATTGCAATGGAGTTATCACAATACTGTGATATCCCAGATCTCACACTTCTGCCCACAACATCCATGAAATAAAAACAGGCTTTGTCACAATTGAAAACCCTGCTTTGGCACCAAGCTCAGGTCCTTCTTGAATGTAATTCCCAGTATGGAAACATTGATTGGGAAGACTGATATAATTACCTGGGGAATGAGGAACCCCAGTAAATAACAGCATGTGTGTGTCTGGGACAATTTGTGCACAGCTTGAAGAGATGCAAAGGTCTGAGCTGCTGTAAGACTCATGCTCTGAACCACACAAAAAAGTTGGCTGCTGCAGAGGAGTGGGTGGATTTTTGTGTGTTACTACCCTTCCAAAGACATCCAAAACTGTAGAATACCATGGGAGAAGCTGTAGCTCCAAACCCCTTCTCCTGCATCATCTCTGTGTTGCTCCATGGCTTTCCCAACTGCATTTAAGTTTCCATACTATGGAAGCACTTCACC
This sequence comes from Pseudopodoces humilis, assembly GCF_049639895.1. Classification (NCBI taxonomy): domain Eukaryota; kingdom Metazoa; phylum Chordata; class Aves; order Passeriformes; family Paridae; genus Pseudopodoces; species Pseudopodoces humilis. The sequence continues at coordinate 2,993,360 of NC_142200.1, forward strand.
TAAAACCCAGCTGGTGGGTGGTTTGGGGGGAAATGTCAGTCTTCTGAAACACACTTCATTTTCTAAGTCTTCATTTCCCTACTTGCAATTCAAAAATAATTTAAAACTGAAAGTTCTCCTAATTACCTAATTACCTTACTACAGTTCAATAAATAAATAGATAAATGAATAAATAAATCCTCTCTCACTATTCCAAATACTTACATGAAAAATAATGGAGCAAAAGTTTTAGCACCCTGAGACAAGTAATATCCCAGATTTAAAGAACATTATCTAGAATATTGAGACCAAGAAATTCCCAGTTTCAGAGCACCTTTAGGACCAAGAAAAACCTTTTTTATGATCTGAGAGTTTAAACTATGCCTGGTATCCTTAAACTGTTGTTTCTGTGTTCCCTGGTGGGGTGCATAGGAGCTCCAGGAGATCCTTCTGAAAGTGAGTTTTCCTAAAACTGGCAAGATCTGCTCCATGGTTGAAATGGATCCATTAAAAAAAAAAAACAAAACAAAGACCAAGCAACTTTTCTTGTTTTTGAAGGATGAGGCTTTTGGAGAATAGAACCCCACAAAATTCTCTACTCATGTGGAACTGTTCATAGAAAAACAAACCTTGCTTCTCTCAAAAACATTTAAAAAGTGACACAAATACACAAACTGTGTTCAACTGTATCAGCAGACTCTAAAATTTGAGTTCAGCCTTGGTTCTGCCTCCGTCTTTGATTCATTTTGGAAAGGAATTCTGCTCTCTTTGCCCTGACTGCATCCTTTCTTGGAAAATAGATAATGATCCATTATCAGCTTGTTCTCTCACAAGTGCATTTTGCTTTACAGTCAAACTCCTTATTTGCTGCAGAAATTCTGGACTTTTTTTAATTGTCAGGGAGCAATTGACTATAAAGAAAGATTGGAGCATGTTGTCACTCCCACCAATAAAATACAGATGTTATGGCTTTATTTTCTCTTCTGGAGCTTTAGGGGATGGGAAGGCTTGCAGTAAGAGGAGAAGGGATGAGGAGAGGCAGTTATGTGGTCCCATTTTAAAGGAAAATAATCCTGTGTGCAACAATGACAAGTACACAAATGAGAATAATTAATCCTAGATGGATGGAGACAAGGCTGAGCTGATAGCTTGATTCATACAGCTTTTCCTGAAGAAATTTATTTGATCCTTGCCTTATTATGTGCTTTGCAGCAGTATTTTGTAATTCTTGTCATTCTGCTGATCAGGCTGGAGCCAGCAGGGAAAACAGAGATGCAGAGCTTAGTTCATTTGCCTAACGATGCACCCAATGTGACTGGAGATACCCCAAGGTATTTGAGTCATTCACAGGGGTTTGGTAGATCTGAAAATGGTCCTATAGGATGTGTCTATATCTTTGGAACTGAGAGCCAGTGCCCTGGAGAACTTCAGATTTCTCCAGGTACTTTGTTAGGAATCAACATGAAACAATATATTACAATAGCTCATTAATTTATAAATTAAATGTACCAAAAATTTGCATTAATAATATAAAATAATTTTTATTGTGTTCTAGCCTGGAGAAGAGGGTTAGGAAGGACCTTATCCCTCTCTACAACTCCCTGATATCAGCTTGTGGCAAGGTGGGGGAGGGTCTCTTCTCCCAGGTAACAAGTGACAGGACAAGAGGATGTGGACTCAGGTTGTGCCAGGGGAGGCTCAGGTTGGACATCAGGAAGGATTTCTTCAGTGAGAGGTTGGTTAAGTATTGGAACAGGATTAGAACATTGGTTAAGTTGGAACAGGAGGGTGCTGGAGTCGCCATCCCCAGAAATGTTCAGGAAATGACTGGACAAGGCATTTGTGCCATGGTCTGATTGACAAGGTGATGTTCCAAAGACTGGGTTTGATGGCCTTGGAGGTCTTTTTCAACACTAATGATTTTCTCTGCAAATAGGTTTGGTCCCAATTACCCCAGAAACCACTGGCAGAACCAGGAGCTATGCCCAGTTCCTCCTGACTGCAGCATGGAAAATATTCCATTCCCACCTCGCCCTGTGCTCATGCAGGGATGGTCAGGGACAGGCAACAGCAGTGTAAAAGTGAGGCTCCCTCTGTTAAAAAGAAACTCAGGCAGAGGTGGCTGCTGAGTTCACTGTGGTATCTCCAAGTGTTACCATGGAAATTTCTAGGGAGTTTGTTATCAAGCATGTGCAGAGGAACTCAGCCTGGGAGCTGCTGGGTGAGGCATACAAAATATATAATTCTTCAGTGAACTCAGTGTGGCCAAAGTGACAGCTTTGGATGGCTCCTCTGCCCTCCTGCTGAGCTCAGCTCTGACTGCGACACAATTCCAGCCCAACACAGCCCTGTGTTTCCAAATGCCTATGTCTAGACCTGGGTCTGGACAAAAGCTAATTGATGGTTTGAGCAGCAAAAAGCTTTAGAGCAATTTTCAGTTAAACTTCTGAGTTTAAATTGCAGAGCTGGGGAGGAGGGAGTAGGAAGGGAAGCACGATCTGATGGCATGTGTGTGTAGGGGGAAGGAGGGAGAGGAATCCAGGTGTAGAATTGCAGAGCTGTGTCCTCTAAGAGCTGTGTATCCTGCAGTCCCCTTGTCCAGCTGGGAAATCTTGGGGGAGAATTCACAGTTCTTTAATTTTGGCACCACATTCATTAAGATAGTCTTAGTGTGTGTGGAGGGGGGAGAAATAAATATAAAATTCTCCATCTACAAAGTTCTTATTTTAAGTGTCACTTTACATCAGCTGTTCATTAGCAGAAGCACTTCAACAATTAAACCCAGAAGTACTGCTGGCAGTGGGAACTGCAAGCTGAACACTGCCATTAAACTGGAAATGTCATGGATTTATCTAAACCTCAGCACTTATGGCCTTCTTGCATAGTTAACATAGCAGGTAGAAGACTATTTTGGAGATTGTCAATGCACATTCCAAATCATTCAGTAACCAAAATATGCAGGTGGCTTTAGGGTGCCACATATTCCCCCCCGCCACCTTATTTTTTTTTCTTTCAGAATGCAGAAAAATTTCCTGTCCAACTAGTGAGATAAAATTGATGCTTGCTTTTTCCAGCTGAAATAGCAACAGGACTTACTGAACAGAAATATAATATGGAAGATAAAGCTTGTTGTTTCATAGAACAGAATTGCGTATTTATTATTTACGGTTCACAACAGACAGGCGACTCCATGAAAAACCTTAATCTCCTTTTTAGACATTGTGCAGCAGAATCATAAAAAATCTTCCTGTTCTGTGGAGGGAAAGAAGACAAACAGCGAGGAAATGAAGTTTCACTACTTCCATTTTAAGCTGCAGAGTACAGAGAGCTTTGCCCAAGGTCTATGAATTGTCTGTGGCAGGGTCAGGAGCTGCAGCCACGGCTCAGAATCCCAAATAACTTTCCTCAGATAATTTCAAGTACTGGTTCAATACTTGCTCATAGGCTTTTCTATGCCCCTGCACACAACATGAAAAACAAGGTGTATCCATCAAAATTCTCTGAGGAAACTTGATTTGAGGTTATTTACTCGCTGTGCTCCAAATGCCAGGCTCTTTCTCACACAGGTGTTGGTGTCCTGACCACATCTCCCAGCACGGGGATGATGTCCAAGGCTTGAGCTGGTGGACTTTACCCACTGGTGTGGCCACTTCAGACAGTTGTCTTAATCTCAGAATCACAGAATAGTTTGAGCTGGAAGGGACATTAAAAATCATTTAATCCCAGCCCCCTGCCATGGACAGGGACATCTCCCACTAGAGCAAGCTTCTCAGAGCCCCATCCAAACTGGCCTTGAAAAATTCTAGGGATGGGGCATCCACAGATTCTCTGAACAACCTGGTGTAATAGAGGCTGAAATACTGTCCAGAAAATAAAACTATTGCATATCTCCTCATTGGTACTTGATTAATGACTGAGAGTGAGAAAATCAGAGCCAAAATATTAAGTATTTCACTTGACTCAGTCAAGTCATTAAGGAATGACTAAAAATGTCACACAACAGAGCAAAACCTGCCTCAGGTAGCTGCTTTCCGGGAATGGGATCCCAAATCTGATATCAACTCTGCAGTGGGGGTGGGATACTGTTTTATGTAGTTTTCAAAACTCTCTGAAATTCTGTTTTAATCCAAGTTTTATACATCAAGCCATTGGATAACATATCATGAAGTTTTGTACAGAAAGATTTGTTCCAGTTCTATCCTCCAGGATAAAAAAGGTGGACAAGAAATGCAAGAAAAGAAAGAAATGTCAGGTTCATTTACTGCCTTAACTGGGATGAGCCAATACAAATTACTGGGGTCCTCTTCTGCCCATTTAGGTGGCAGCTGAGGAAGAAAATCTTTCTTTGTCTCTTCCTGGCAAAGCAGAGTTTATTTTGGATGTCATTATGCTCAGGTCTCTTCTAAGGAAATATGCACACGCTCTCACTCGCCTTATTGGTCAGCAAAATGGAATGCATAGTGAAATATCACTGAAATTTCACATAACCTATTTAGTCAGTGGAGAAAAGATACAGACCTACTTTGCATAATTCTCTACACAAGAAATCTTTAAACAAAAAAACATTTGAATATAAATTATTCTGAGGCCTATCCAGTGCTGTTGTTTAGAGCAGCACTTTCACCTGCTTGTGATGAGAAAGAGCATTAATACCCACAAATCCATAGCTGATAATTTTTCTCTGTCTTTAGGACATTTTCATGTTCCCTTTCAGGTCCTGGTTTCTCAGGAAAGCAGGATAATTATGCTAATAGGTGCTTTTATTCTGGCATGAAAATTACATTGTTTTTTTCAGCTTGGTTTGTGTCATTTAAAAAAGAGTTTAGAGAGAAGTGAAAATTAAAGAGCACTGATTTCAGAAAAAGAGTATTTACACAAGTCTGTGCTTTAGAATTACTGCTTTGGATGTTTTCATAATGCCTGTCTAATTTTGCGTGCCCAATTCAGGTGTTTTGGGTAGGAGTCTCATGTTCCTAAATATCTAATGATGAAAGTTTAGTTCCCAATTTGCCAGTTATTTAATGCATTGATCCTGAACATCTACAGCTCTTCCAGAAACAGTAGGGAAGACTTTATCCAGCACCTTCATAGGAACACAATCCATGAAATGTCCACCCAAGTGCAGTAACTCAACCTTTCTTGGTCTAATTAAATGAAAATACTGCCTTTTTTCTTGGTGTCATTAAAGACTACCACAGTCAGGACTAATATGGCTCTTCCTCATGATGATTTATTTTATTATTCCTTACCAGAGATCCAGATTGATGGGCACTGACACATTTTTTCATGACACATTTTTTCAGGGTTACATGTTGGAGACGGAAAACACACAGAAAACTCAGCATTTTCTACTCCAAACAAACATAATTCTATTTGTCCTCTCTTACTCATAAAAGAACAAAAATCTGTGCAAAGAAAGGCTACACAAAAGGAAATGGTCTCCTTTCACTCCTTGCTGTAGGAAGATGTTCAGAGAAGATACAGAACCTGAGCCATGGTAAGGATGTGACTTGATCACCTTTAAAGAGAGGTGCAGATGTCAGATTTCTGAAACTTCAGAGCTGTAACTGCATAAGTAGCAAGATTGGATGAAATATTAATCCAGCCCATAATTCCTGCCTCTGGCAGTGACCAATAATGTATATTCACAGGAAAATGACAGTACTAGGAGAATGCAAACTGTCTGAACATGCACATACTCATTGAATAATAAATACCAGTAAAAGAAAAAAAGATCAGACCTTGAAGGATTGATAAGGTCCCAACTTAAATGCTTGCACAACCATGGAAATTTGTATCCTGCTGGCAGCTACTCAAAGAATGCCAAAAAAACTTCCTGGGTGCCAAGCACCCACTGGATCCCCACAGAATACCCCAGTAAGAAGCTTTAAAGTAGTTCAGAAGTTGCAGTCTGGATGGTTCAGTAATCATCCAGAGGAGAATGAGAACATGAGGTGGCTGCATTGCAATTCCCAGGAGATCCTGTATCACTGCTTTGATGCCAAGATGGTAAAACATCAGCCTTGGGGAATTTTTGTGCGTTTTCCACACAGAGATCAAAATGTGTTCCATCTGGGGCTGTGCAGTAGATCAGACCATTAATCCATTATTTTGCATCTAACCTCAATGGAGAGTTTCTGCCTCAGGGCTTGAACAATGTTGTGCTACCCTAAGTATTTCAGACTGGAACACGCTCGGTGCTTCTCAGGTTGTGGAGAGTTTCAGGAGGATGGAATTCATCTTGAGCTCCTAACTGAGCTCCTGTAGTGGAAGCATGGGATCTAATCTCCCAAAATGTCCATCAGTACAGCTGATGTGACCAGGGGAATCAGAAGAACAAATGTCAACTCATGGAGGGTGGACTAGGGACTGTTTTTAATAAATCTCTTTGATATTCATCATCCCCACGAGCACAGGGCCTTCTTCCAGACATGAGGATGGAGCTGGACACTTCAAGCCTAAGATCTCCCCAGCAGCTCTTTTTAAGAGCTGTGCAGATAATCAGAAGTTTGCAACAGATTTTTCAGAAGTAATTACTTGTGGGATTCCATATGGGGTGGGCCAGCTTGTTTGCTCAATGAAGGAAATGTTACCCAAGTCCTTCTGCCAATGCATTAAATATTTAGTGTCTTCTGCTTAGCTCCTCTGTATCAACAATTTAACTTCCCATTCTCTAACCATATAACAATTTAGCTGGATTAAGAGAATTTAACTGACATGTAAGGCAAATACAACTGCATCAAATAGATTTCTTGGCCACTTTGACACGTGTGCTCAAAACCTACAGGAATACAAAGCTTGAAAATATTTGTAAAAAACTGTTTTGAAAAAAACCCCAAGCATTAATATTTCACATAACAAAATGAATATAGCAAATATAAGCTTATTACTTAACCATTTCTTCTGAATGGAGGATCATGGAAAATTTATAAACATTCATTGATAAAGGAAGTTTCAAGGTACTTTGCAAGCAATATTATCCAAAATGACAAAATGTCCTAATGCTGTTTGGTCTTCAACATATATGAAAATGTTTTGCCCAAATGCATATTCAGAGTGGATGTATGTGCATTGCTTTCTGGAGCTAGATCTGTGGGCTTGGATTATTACCCCTGAGTTTGATGGAATTAACATAATCATGCCTTTTCATTGTTTCTTTTTTTATCTTTACAATGTTGAAAATTTAATTAAGCTTTGTGATGTTTTCATTTCTCTTTCTTTCTATTTCAAAGATTTTTTTTTCCTTTTTTTTCAAGCATTTTCTGAAAATGATTATTACTGGCAAAGCAACAATGTTTGCATCCTACTTCCATTGTCTCCTTAGAAATATTTCCTCTTTTATTTATCCCCATGGCAAAACAATAATTTAGATCACTGAAGTCATAGCAGTGATATTTTCCCTTTCCAAAATACTCCAGCTTAAAAATGCTTTCAGATAAGATTGAGATAAAATACAGGGTATTTGGTAGAATGCTTTCATGAGAAAGCTTACATGGGGAATATTCTACTCATCTGCAAAGTGCTGCAGTGCTGACATTGTTTTGGAAACTTGTCTCAGAAACCTGGGTGTTTTGTTTTTCAAGCTCAACTTTCATGACCAGCATGCTGCATTGCTTTGAAAGTATCCAGCTTTCCAGGAACATGGAGAGGCTTTTGGGACTCCCTGGCATGGCTGAAGGTTTGAAAGATTCTCCCTTTCAGTATCAGCACAGCCTCCAAGTGCTGCTGAGAGATGCCTCATTGTCACTTTGCAGATTGACTCATTGGGAAATCTTCCTTGTCCCAACTCAGACCATTAAATTCTGATTCCCAGATCACTGTTTTTTCTCTGAAATAAAAGAATTCCTGCTTTAAGAAATAATTCAGACCAGCAGCAGTGGGTCTGCACCAAAGAGGAGCTGTTTTTAAAGACCATGCATCCATACTATAGACAACTTAAAATTTTGTCTTAATACTGGACCTAACCCAGGTCTCATTGAATATAACTTGATTGGTATGGGTGAACCCCAGATTTCTTCCAACTTCTTCTAAATGGAGCTGAGTTTGGTGTCTGCCAAGCTCTGTGACAGAAAACAAAGTGCAACACATGAGAATTATTGTGAGATCCTTCTCAGCACTTTTGATTCAAGGTAACTGATCTTTCTCGTTCTGATTCAAATTAAAACCCTCATGCAGAAACACAAACTGCTGTGATGAAATCTATTCTTCCCTCTACTCTCTACACAAATATTTGCTAAATACCAAGCAGTGCAAGAGGTTTATGGCATTGTCTCTGAGATGCTCTATAGCCCAAATCCAAGCTGGCTACCTATGTCTGTGTCACCTGGAAGTTATGACATGATATTCAAGTCTGAAGGACCAGCCATGGTTGTTAAATTCAAAGTTTTGTTTATGGGCAGAGAGAAAGCGCACCTTACCTATAGATTAGCTAAAACCAAGAATTTGTTGGTGTAATTACAGTCTAATAATTCACAGTCCAATTCAGAATCATCACAAGTCCAATTATAAAGAATATAATAATGTGGGTGAAGTGCTTATGTACAGAGAAAGCACCAAGAATAAAATCACAGACAATCTTCAGCTGGAAGGGACCCACAAGGATCACAGAGTTCAACTCCCTGCACCTCACAGGAATTCCTAAAATGAAATCCTATGACTGAGACCATTATCAAAAGCTCCTTAGTGCCATAAGGGAGTCTTCCTGGGGAGACTTCCTGGGCAGTCTGTTCCAGTGCCTGGCCACCCTCTCAGTGAAGAACCTTTCCTTAATGTCCAATTTGAACTTCCCCAATGCTGGTTCATAACAATTCCATGTGTCCTCTTGGTAACCAGTGAGAGTTCAGCATCCTCCCCTCCACTGCCCCACCTGGAGAAGGTGTAGGCTGTGATGAGGCTCTCCAAGCTGAGCATGATAGATAAGCAATTAAAATTGTTAATCCACACACTTCTTAATATCCACCCTTTTTCCTAGCACAATGCTGACCCTTCCACAGCTCCTGTGGAGCAATGTCAATAACTCTGCAGGCAATAACTCTCAACCTGGAGCAGCAGACATCTCTGTTTCAGGAGTTAATCTTAAAAGGAGACAACTCTTGCTAGAGACATTGGCAAGACAAAGTAATTACATTTCCAAGGAAGCAGAGTCCAGCACAGCTCCTCACTCTCTCCTGTGATGTGGAGGACAGGTTTACAAAAGTAGAGTAATGGTAAAAAAAAGATGAGATCAGTCACCCAATAGGTTGAAGGAAGTTTTATCTCCAGCATCTCTTTTTGAAACAAAATCAGAGAACTGCACACAGGTAAAGCAAAAATAAACTCATAATAAAGTAAAACACTTCCATGGCTGGTGGTTTTCTTGAGAAGACCTTCAGGAAGAGACCAACCATCACATGACAAATGTGAACAGTAGCAGGTAACGCATGGCTGGGTGACTAAATGTCTCTTTGAGAGGGGTATAAATTATTCAGGCAGAGGATTGTCTGGGTGTATGTTCATGCATGAGAGAGGCATGATAAGCAGTCCTATTTCATGCTTAATAAAGTGTCTCACTATCACCTTATAGCCAAAAATACATTCACACTGGTGAGTACCCTGTGTGTCAGATTATGTGGAGGCATTTATTGAACAGTGTAAAAATTTCTGTTACTTCTCTTTTATTTATTTTCTACTTCACTTCATGAGGAAGAGATAGAAGAACAAACAGAACAATTTTGTTGACCAGTGGGTATACAGGAGGTGAACATGCAGTTTTCATCAGGACAGACTCACCATTCAAGGAATTCAAAAGGTTAAGGAGGAAAAGCAAAGAGCAGATGCAGGAGTTTTCAGTCCCCAGGGCAGCAACAAAAATAAGTCATACAGCAGTCAGATAGTGTTAGAAGATCTTTCTTCCATCATTAGAATGAGCTCACATGATATTTTTCATGCTGTCTTTTAGATTTTAATTTTGGTCTGACACAGGAAGGACCACTTTACAAAATTTTGAACAGATTGCAGAAAAGGAAACAGGCTGAGATCTCTGTGGAAAAAAAAATCCAAAATAAAGGGACTTTAGAGAAAAGTAAAAGAAAAGCTATTAGAAAAAAAGCAGAATCTCTTTGAGTAGTTTTCACCTCAGAATTTAGATTTACATAGGCTTGTAAGAAACTATTCACATTCCCATATCTGGCAACTACTCATGTTCTCATATGCAAGCAGTAGCATAACTGCTTAGCAAGATCAAAACCAGAGTATGTGTAATGGATTAATCATTCAAAACTACTCAATTGAGAGGGGAATATATCACAGACACAAATTATTTTGGCTATATTAAAAAAAAAGTCATGCATTAGGAATAAGAATAGAAATAGAAAAGGAAACAGAGATAGGAATCTGGAACAGAGGAAATGTCACCTAAATTTTGAGAATTGTTCCTGACAGGGATCTGAAGACTCTAAAGCATCTTCAGGGGAGAATCAGTGGCAGTGTAACCACTTGGGAAACTGAAACAGGAGGGGACCAGCTCCAATGAGCACGGGGAGGGGATAGCCTGACCTAAGGGGTCTTTTCCATCTAGTGCAACCAGAACTCTACATAATAGACTTGCCAGCTTCTCAAAAGCAAAGCATGAGATGAATTAACCTCAAAATGTACCAATAAAAGGGATGAAAAATGCTGAAACCCCATTTCAAGGGGATTCGAGTAGGACTGGCAAAACAGGATGAATGCAGGCAGCCAGGTCCAGGGACTGAAATATAGCCCATAAAATGAGTGGCTGGTCTGAACAGCAGCGCCATTCATTTCTCATCTTGATTTGGACATCAAGAATAGACATATTTGATCATGTTCAATATAAAAAGAAATGCACTGTTCAATGTTTTCCAAAACCTACCATTTAAATTCACTCAGATATGGAAACAACCTAAAGAGGAGAAAAAAAAAACCCAGTTGTACTTCAATTTCTGTCACAAAACTTCTGTTGCCTTTACTGACAGAGGGAGAAATATGGTTTCTTTTCATCCGGTAATTCCAGGCTTTATCTGAATAGAAACCAAAGACTAAGAACAATTCTGGTCATGTTAAATGTACCTGTCTCCTTTACTATCAATTGAACTTGTCTCTCTAAATATTTTACAATACTTAATTTTTTTTCTTTAATTTCTCTTCATCTTTCTCTTTAATTCATTATTTTTTTTCTACCGAGAAAAAAATTCAGATTTGTTAGAAGTTATTACTTTCCTTGTGGGTCACCTCTAAGCTTTTTTATATTATGTACTTTTTCCTTATTCTGACAGAATACGAGACATTATCAGATATGCCCTCTTCTTATTGAGTTCTGCCTGGAACTGTAATTGTAATATACATGAGCTAGTACTTCATGCTTACATTGTGCCTCACATTCAAAGATCTCATAGTAATTCAGAACGAGGTATAAAGTATTAATGACCTGTATAAAAGGAGGGGAAATATAAAATGAAGAGAAGAGTGGAAAAGGAAGTAAATTTGCAACCATATTTTATTTTGGTTCTTCAGAAAGGAGACAGTGTTTCAGTTCAGTGGAAACAAAAATAAAAATTATGATTTTGTTTTGAATGAAAAAAAAGTAATTTTAAACTTGAAGGACTAACAAACATTTTAATGTTGAGACACTACCTGTTTGAAAGCCTGCAGCCAGCTGTATTTACACATATCATCCAGTTCATTCACATAAAGAACATTGTCAGACAGTGTTATTCTTCAGCTTACAGAGATTTTGAAAACTGGATGTGTCCAAGAATCCATTAAGCCACACATAAAATTTGAGGAGAAGGTCAAAGAAAGAATGTAGGATTCCTGAATGCAAAAATCAATCTTCATCCACACTACATGCAGGCTGACATTGTTTCCTCCAGCCCCGAGAGATAATTCTACTCTAGAGAAAAACTTGACTCTTGGAATTTGCTATTTACAGATCATTGCCTGGTATCTCCTTTGGAAAAAAGGGCACTTAAATACCTACTTTAAATGAAAAAAAAGTAAAACCTTGACCTATTAATGTCAACTGTTAAAATCTCTCTGGAAACTTTGAATAGAAAGAATGCTATATTTAGAAAGAATTGTAATGGTTTCATTACAGTCTACATACAATCTTCTGAATATTTATAACAGTCCATCAATATTTTTGTCACCATGTAGGAATTTCCCTTGATTTGGACTTGAAATCTAAGGCATGGTGGACATTTCAATTAATTTTCATTGCAAAAGCATGTTGATTTCTAGAGCCATCACTTGTTAAACTGTGGCTTTTTTTACAAACTTCTACCACAGAGATGAAAATGTTTAGTAATACACAGGTATTATTGAAATGATTTTGACAGCATTTCACACCTCATTTGCTGCCAAAGTTATTAGATTTTAGTCAATGATCAAAGATTCAATTGACTCTAAAGGGCTGCTTTAAAGCACTGAGGCATGAGATTAGAACAATTTAGAAATTATCTTGATCTTTACTTCATCTTGTGTTCAAAGTAGAGATGCCCATCTCTCCTAGTTACCTTCCTACTTATTTAAAAAGAAATATTTAAGGTTAATATAAGCCTTGAAATGGTGCCATTTTAATGTGACTTCTGGCAGTGGAATTATTTTAGGGGTAACTTTGACAAAGCAACTGTTTGAGTGCAGATTGCTAGATTGACTGTTATAACTTCCAATGACAAAAACCACAGCCAATCTGGAATGAAGGCTAATTAGCAAAAAATGCCTTCCTCAGGGATGAAATTGTCAAAACTCATAAAACTTGCAAAAACAGAGTTCAAGGAGACACATCCTGCAAATTAACCTGTTAACTCTATGGTCTGATGTACACATGACGTATCCTCTCACCTCTTTCATACCTGTGTAAAAACACTGTTGTGTTTTTATAGCTCATAATGCCGCAAGTATTCAAAATTCTGCTTCTAGATAAAGTACTTTCAAGACATATGCATCAGCTGGGCCACCACTAAACTCTGTCCCTAAGCACCATCTGCATGTTATTTGAAGACTTCCAGAGATGGCAATTCCACCACTTCCCTGGGCAGCCTTTTCCAATTCTTGACAACCTTTTCAGTGACAAACTTTTCCTGATATCCAACCTAAACCTCCCCTGATGCAAGAGGAGGCCATTTCCTCTCATCCCATAATTTGATCCCAGGAAAGTGACACACCTGGCTGCACCCTTTTGTCAGGGGGTGGTGGAGAGAGAGAAGATCCCCTCTGAGCCTTTCTTTCTCCATTCTGAGCCCACCCCCACCAGCTCCCTCAGCTGCTCCTTATCAGACATACTCCAGACCCTTTGCCAGCTCTGTTGCTGTTCTCTGGATGCCTCAAAGTCTTTCTGGTGGTAAGGGACCCAAAACTGAACCCAGGATTTGGGGTGTGGCCTTGCCAGTGCCAGGTCAGGGGGACAATCACTGCCCTGGCGCTGCTGGCCGCACTTTTGCTGACACAGGATGGAGGTGAAAGCGTCACCACTCTTTGCCACCTGATCCTTTTTTGGAAGATTCGCTGTTTTATTCATGGTGAGGACCTACATCTGCATCAGCCTGGCTCCCAGAAATCAAGCAAGACATGTTTGTTTAAGATCTACACAATTAGGCCTCTGGTTTTCTTGCCTGTCTCCCTGTAGATATTTTATATTTCCTGGAGGAATTCCTACAACTCAGGGCATTTTTTGTCAGCAGTGACAAACTCCTCACTCAAGTCACTTAGCCTCTGGGAAGTTGTCTCAAGACCCAGCATAGTTCCATGAATTTGTGTTACCTAAAAAAAAAAAAAGATATTTAAAGTGGCTAAAAACAGTCAGGGTACTACATTTTCCTTTGTAACACTGATTTGGCATTTGAGGACACTCTTGTTCACATACAGTCCCAAGCCACTTTCTAGGAAATGGATTTCCATGCCTGATGGTTTACTGATGGCAAAATATCTTTGATTTATTCAGTGAAAACTTCCCACTTGAACTATTAGTTCTTTTCCTAGGAATCAAGAAACCATTGAAAAAGCATGGGCTTCACTGTAAAAAAAAAACAAAAACAAACAAAATAAATCCCTTTTTTCACTCTTACAGAGTTGCAGCTCTTTGGTTAAATCAATTGCCGGTAATTAGAGTACTAGTTCTAACTGTGCCAAACTCATATTTGATTGAGGCTATTGTGTTAGCTCTTCTCTTGCCATGAACTGTATTTCATTGCATCTGAATTATTCTGAGCAATCCTCTAACCCCCTCACTTTCCTTCGATTCAAAGATGAATCTTTGCTTTCCACTAGTGTATTATCAAAACCTCCACTCCAGACTAATGCGCTAGCAGGAGTCATTTTTCATTGAATGTTAGGCCTGACAAAGAATTATTATTCTAATGTATTGGGGAGATTAGCTCATTTTCACTCTACTTCTGCCTTCCCATTCATCACTCTCCTGCTGTTGGGACTTCCAAAATGATTTATTTAGGCAGAAAACTTAAGTATTGTGGAGGAAAGCTGAAAATACACAAATGGCACAGGAAATACTGATCCTTTCCACTCCACTCCACTAAACGTGACTCATGAGTGTGTCTCTTCCTTTGAATTTCAGTAAACTGGGAGACTTAGTGAAGTCACCCTTCTTATTCCTTCTCATCTTTACTGGTAACATTTACATAATAAACATACATAATAGGTCCTCTCTTCTCTATCAGGTCAATCAAACCCATCTTTTTATTTGTTTTTAGCATCAGCTTGAATTGCTGATAACTCACTCTCTTCTAATTACATTTCAGTTTCTTTAAGGCTGCCACAGGGCTCAAAATATGTCCCTGTTTATCCCACGAATCATCTGGACAACAATGTCGTGAAGACATTAAAATTATGAGTTTAACTCATGTATTTATGATAACTTAGAATGACTCACAGAGTTCCCTGTGCTGTATTTAGTTGTCCTGGTCAGTGGTAATGTGGGATTCTCAGCTGATAAGGAGCTCAGGACTAGGAGATTTTTCTTGAGGTCAAATGGAAAAGAAGTAATTCAGGATGACCCAGGGGGACCAGGATGCCATCCATGGAGACCTGAACAAGCTGGAGAAATGGGCTGATGGGACTCTCATGAGGTTTAACAAGGCCAGGTGCTGGTTCTGTATCTGGGTCAGGGCAACCCCTGGGGTCAGTCCAGGATTAGGGGATTGTTGCCTGATATCAAGGGGAAAAGTCTTACAGTGTTAAAACAGTAAAATAAAAAGCAGACCTTTATTTGGAAGCTTCTGGGTGTCCTGGACACCTCCAGTATTGCATTTCTACATTTTATAAGTTTTAGAAATTAGCATATTTAACAGATACTGTCTAATTAGAAGAGCAATCAGTTAGTTAATTTTTCCCCAGGTACTGCCCCACTGGTGTTAGTCCAGGGCTTATTTGCCCCATTTTCTTGTTATGTCTTCTCAGCTTCTGATTGGAAAACAAAATGTACTCCTAGCTCTCTTCTTGAAAATTAGACTAAACAGTACTTCAGGAATGTATTAGAAGGTTAACTTATTGTTCCAAAATCCAAGAGAAAGGGTAGGAAAAATATTAGGAGCTACATAACTATGTAATAGTATTCTATGAGCTATGAATATATACAAAATATATAGAAAGCAAAAGTCTTTAGGCATCAGGATGAGCAGATCAAGAGAATCCCTGGGGAGAAGGACTTGGTGGTGCTGGGGGATGAGAGGCTGAACAAGAGCTGTGCACCCCCCTCTGTGTCCTGGGCTGCATCCAAAGTGGTGTGGGCAGCAGGGCAGGGGT
The DNA here is from genome assembly GCF_049639895.1 of Pseudopodoces humilis. Taxonomy (NCBI): domain Eukaryota; kingdom Metazoa; phylum Chordata; class Aves; order Passeriformes; family Paridae; genus Pseudopodoces; species Pseudopodoces humilis. The sequence goes on from NC_142200.1 coordinate 3,009,095, forward strand.
GGGGATCCTGCCCCTCTGCTCTGCTCAGGTGAGACCCCACCTGCAGAGCTGCATCCAGCACTGGGGCCCAGCACAGGAAGGACACGGAGCTGTTGGAGTGAGTCCAGAGGAGGTCTCCAAGGTGATCAGAGGGATGGAGCAGCTCTCTTATGAGGAAACAGAGAGAACTGGAACTCTTCAGCCTCGAGAAGATTTGTGGTGTCCTAATTGTGTCCTTCCCATGCCTGAAGGGAGCCTACAAGAAGGATGGAGAGAGACTATTCAAGAGCCTGGAGTAGCAGGACAAGGCAGAATGGCTTCAGACTGGGAGAGTGTGGGTTTAGATTGGATATTAGGAAGAAATTCTTTTTCCACAAGTGAGACTTGTGAGGCCCTGGCACAGGTTATCCAGAAAAGCTGTGCCTACCCCATCCCTGGAAGTGTCCAAGGCCAGTCTGGAAGAAGTTCTGAGCAACGTTTTTTTAGTGGAAGGTGTCCCTGACCATGGCAAGGGGTTGGAACTGGAGGGTCATTAATGTCCCTTCCAACTCAAGGAAGTTGGAATGGTCTCTGGGTCTATGATGGAGGAGTGTAAGGAAGAAAAACGGGAAAGACTGATGTAAGATGACCAAAATGCACAAAACAGACAATGGGAAGAGGACACGAGTCAAAGCGCGAGAAGAATGGGGCAGGATGAACGGCAAAGGTTTTGGGAGGTTGCAATTAAATCAGTAAAGGAGCGCAAAGATATCTTAAGATTCAGTGCAATTTGATCAGTGAACAAGATGGGAATTGTCAGGAATTGTTACAAAAAGGCTTATTTAAGGAAAGAAAATTGGCAAAAAATCTACCAAATCTTTCATATAATATGTGGATCTTAAAATTTTGTAATGTGCAGAAAGGCAGCACAGTTTATGTACAGATCAAGAAATTTACCATTGATAGACTAAATTAAATATTATTCCTCTAATGAATATATTTTATAAGTTTACAACAAGTTTACAGGTGTTTATTTCTGGTGTGTCAGGCTGTCCAGTCCTTCTCTTGGGGGAAGGATCTGTGCTACTCAGGCCTCAACAGACCAAGTGTGGATGTCTCTGTAAGGTGACCCAAATCATATCCTAAACTGCATTTACTCTATTAATTAGGCTCTTATTGACTGCAAAAGGTGTCTGTGGTGATCTGTTCAAGTCTGTGCTATCAGTGCCTGCACTGAACCAGGCAAATCCCAGCCCTGAAGAGTTAAATCCCACTCGGTCTTGGACTATTGTTGTCTCATCATCATCTTGAGAATTTCTGATATATTTTGCCTCACACAGTGGCTGAGCCACCATTGCCTGCACAAACTTTCTTACACCCTCATGTTTTGGAATAGGCTGTAAAGCTCATCTTTCTGCTATTCAAGTGCTTCTTATTTTCTTCCAAAAGTGCCATCTGCCCTATCTCCTGCTCCAGTGCTTTAGGTGCAGTGTTGTCATCTTTCATTAAGGTGTTGGTGTAGGAGAGGAAAAGGTATTCATAAATTAATTGTGAGGAAGAGACTCCTCTAGAACAACCCTCTACTGCTATTTTTCAGTTTTGCTCTCCATGACTAATTCTGGTGACCTCCTCATCATAACCTGCACTAGGCGGAAGATCCTGAAACAAGAATCCATTATCAGGATGTTGTTAACTGTATATTTTTCTCCTTGAGGCACAGACTGGCTTGGAGGTATTTTTAAAAGATAAAAAAATTCTAGATAAATCCAGATCAAAGTAGTGTAAATCCAAAGTTGCTCATATTTTGAGAAGCTGTTTGCCTAGCTCACCTCCAGAAGTTCTTTTCAACTTAACTAGAATAAGGAATGAAATTCTATATCTCTAAGGTAAGGAGGGGAAAAGGATAAAACCCTATAGATTAGGGTTAGACCTTACAGAATCTGGTCATCTAAGACTTATAGAGAAATTCTTCATGAGCTGAAAGATACCTTATACCTCAGCAAGAACCATTTTGGGATTCATACATTGCTTTCTACATTCAGTGCTAGTCTGCCATCCGTTTTCTTCCAAAGGTCTCTCCATCACCACCATTGGAGTGCAGACAACCTCCCCAAATATTTTCTTACAGAGCAAGAAGAGATGATTTCTTTAAGACATTCCAGTGTCCAGAAGTATCATTAAGATGAAAATCTCTTTCTCTTGAATATTTACAGCTTGCAAGAAGTTAGCATAAGCTGGGCACTCGGTACAGAACAAGGGTGCATGGGCTGTTGCTTACACACTTTTCTGTTAAATGAGACACCAACACAGAATAAAGGTGAGCTCCTGTGTTCACTAGATGGTGCTCCAACACTCAGATCCAGTGTTTCTGGTCTTCCTAGGACATTGAATTCTCTTGTTCACCAGGCTGTCTCCGTGTCTGTCATTGTTTGTAATCACAAAGCTCCCATGGGCTGGACATGTTCATTCTTTACAAGCAGAACCCATGGCATGCCAGAGGAGTCTTCTGCATAGATGCATTGTCAATTTCTCTCAGTTTATCTTGTTTAATTGAGCTGATTTGTGGTAAAACATGATCTTTTAATGCAAGGTTCTGGTTTGTCTTCTAAAACAGTAAGACATAAACATGCAGAAAAGTTTCTCCTCTGAGCATCAAGTAGTTGTATGCCTCTGGTACTCAAGTAAAGTGATATTTGTGTGTGTGTGTGGTTTTCCTTTTTGAAGTGCTTGTGATAGTGTAAAAATATGTCACAACCCACCAGAGAGACATTAATATAGCATGACATAAAAAGTACATGGTGCTTTGCTTAGAACTGGGATCTGGTGGGTCTTTGGGAGGCCTGCAAAATTTTGGATTAGTTTTGGAGGATTTTACAGGTGTGTAGGAGTTACAACTGATGCAATCTTTACTCCAGTCCTGTAAGAAGGTCCCTAGAGCCACCTATTCCCACAACCAGTATAGGCTCTTCTTCTGGGGGAAAATAATTTGTCTACCGCAGAAAATAACCAGGTGGTGAGCTCACATAAAGGCTGTGTATCTGGTGAGGGGACCAAGACCAAAGAAAGTATGAATTTAGACTTCTGAAGCATGCTGATCAAAAAATTGGGGTGCTCCCCACATGCACAAAATAAAGATGTTAATGATGTGGTACCAAAGGTCACCACAGAGGCTGAGGTATTAAAGGATATTAAAGGACATGAGTTGACAGTCAGTGCTTACCTGAAGGAGGACAAATATGCCTTCATCTCCTATTTATCCATGGACCTCATAAAAATAAATTGTTAAATGCTGTAAATGACATGTTCAACCCAGAATAGCTTTATTTTAGTTGTGACTAACCTAAGATAGGAGATTCCAGGTCAGGAGTTCATCATGGTCTCCTCAGACAGACAGTACAACCTCAGTTCTGCTGGATATAGAATCATGGAATTGTTTAGGTTGAAAAAGACCTTAAAAATCATCAAGTCAAACAGTTCACCCTGCACTGACATGTTCAACACATGCACATATTCTTTGAATATTTTCAAGGATGGTGAGTCCACCACTTTCCTGGTCAGCTTGCTCCAATGCCTGACCACCCTTTCAGTGAGTAACCTTTTTGTAGTACCTAGTCTAAAACTTCCTTGTTGGGGAGGCTCCATAAGGAAAATATGGTCCAAAATTTCCATGAACTGAGCCGTGAAACACGAATCTAGGCTGCTTCTAATGGCTAGACATGAGTCTCTGTGAGAACTCAGCTTTACAAGGTGAAAAATAGGAGCAAGATGCATTTTACCATGACCTGAGCAGAAATCTCAGTATCCTCTGATTTCCAGAAAACAAGATTGCAACCAAACACCGAGGGCTCCTTATCTGCATCATATATCCATTCATTATGCTCCATTCTTTTTTTCCTCCATGGAAATGGGACAAAAGAAAACTAAAACCTTGCAATGACAAGATGCTTCCTGGCATCTGGAAAAGTCCCAATCAGTTCAGAGAGCATCCCTGTTGACTGAGGGAAAATGGAGGAGTTTGCAGACTGAGTGTTTGTGGCAGGGATGTTTTCCTTCCCCTTGCCTAGATTCAGCTGATTAGATCAGAGCACAAACAGAAGAAAGGGAGCACATATAAACTGACCTTGTCATCCTAAGTGGTTGTGGCATTTCCAGGAATGCTCACCCCGCTCCAGCTCTTCATTTCTAGCTGCTTTCCCTTCATCTCACAAAAGGTTTCTGCAACAGTAAACAAACAAAGAAACAAATAAATCCTATGGGAAAACCTCCTTCAATAACCATGCTGCTCTCCAACACTTGTATTCTCATCACTGCCTTCCTTTAACCAACAAATAAATATTTCACTGCGTGGTAGAACTGTTCCTACTTGATGTAAAAAAAAACCCATGACCATGAAGTGGTTACAGCTTATGACCCTGAGCCCAAACCCACAGCAAGTCAGAGAGCAGAGCTGAGGATCACAACAAGGTGGATGCCAGGCTCTGCAGGCAGAATCTGCATCAGGTTATCTTTAATGAAATTAAATATTGGATATTTAATGGCCCCAAGATGGGAAAACTTGGTTATGTGGACAAAATAAACCCAGAGCAACTATTTCTAGTCACTCTTGCAGTTGTCACCTGTTTTCAGGGAATTAAGCCATTCCCTAGCATCTCACTTTGTCTACTTTTCAAATGGGCATCTCAAATAACAAAGCTGTAGGATTCATTAAATATATCTCCTCTGTGACTCTTACAGAGCACACTGCCACAGAAATAATTCCTGTGTTTTACTGGAAGCACTAATTTAATTTCTATTTTTCCTTAAGCAGCCAGAAATTTATATTCTGTGTCTGTTCCTCCAAGAAAGCAACTTGAGTGCCACATCATTGATTTTTGGTGCCATTTGAAATGTCTCAGTGTATCCTGCCTAACATCCATTTGCAAACTCAAACTCAACACAGCACTGAAGTTTCCATGTTCTTGTCTACTCACTGATACCAAGGAATTTTAAATTGCCTCTAGACATTTCTGTGTAGGCACCTGAATTCTGCCCCAGACATGGGTTCTTGGAACCCTCAGCTAACTCCAAGGAATTCTCTTCAGGTTAATATAAAACAAAACAAATCCAGCCCAAAACACCCTAAAGCAAGCAAGCAAACAAAAAACATTAGAATTTGCTGGGGTATGACAGTAAAACATGGATAGACTGGGGAGGGAGAGACCATCTTTGTAGCCATTCAGAAAATCCAATATCTAATTAAATTAGAATGTGAAGAGTGTGTGAAAGAGTCAGCAACCCCATTCACAACCCCACTCACAAGTTTGGGTCACCCTCTGTGCCCTCATCTACACTTAAGAAGAAACTAAAATGAAGGTTTGATACAAATTGCCCAGAGAAAGATGCAATGCAAATACATTCAGCATCTGAGTTCAGGGACAAATTCTTGTTCAAATAATTTTGCTAGAAAATTAAACAGAAAGATTACTTATAGAGAACACAGAAACACAGAATATGCTGAGTTGGAAGGGATCCACAAGGATCATCAAGTCTGACTCCTGGTCCTGAGATGAGTTAGAAAGGAAAAGTCAGATCCAAAATAGGACTTTTGCACCTCAGAATTCCTCAGAACACAGCCAAGACACAGCAAGGTCCTCACTGAATTCAGTGAGGAGCTTTATTTTTAAAACACATTCAAATGCAAAAACCATGCTGCTAGAGCAGCTTTGTGCTAGAGCTCTCCCTCAGGCTCCTGCCTGTGTTCTCTTGCTAGTTCATGGACTTAAAACCCACCCACTCCAGAACAGCTTACAGACAAGGTGGGAAGTGCTTTGCTTTTCTCTCTTTGAATCCCTGCCTCTTGGAGGAGTTCACAGAGCACTCAGTGGTTCATGTACTGTAGACTCAGTGTTCAGACCACTCCCCAGGCTTTGCAAAAGTAGTCTCCACTCTCACAGTTTCATCCATTTGTTCTTGAAGGCCAGCCTTGATTGTTTAAATGCTCCCCCACTGAGCAGACAAGACATGAAGTCATAATTCAGATCTTAATCAAGCTCAAGGACGACAATGGAAATAATTGGACTGACTTAAGTATCCTGTTCCTGTGATTGATGTACTGAGTGAAAGCCTGGGAGACCTGGGCTGCACATTTGTAATGAACTGCCTGCTCTCCACTGATGTTAGAAAGAGAATTTTCTGCTTCTCAGGGAGTCCCCAGCAGATGTCCCTTCAGGTTTGTCACCCAAGCACAGCCCTGGAAGTGTTGCTGCCCCCTCCGATGTACCTGAGCTCTCACATCCGTGCAACAAGTTGACTACACGAAAGAAAGCAAGAAATCCCAGTTCAAATGTTTTATTTGAAGCTTGGATTTTCTCTTTTCTTCTCATCACAAATGGTGATTTAACTGTCTCAGAGGTATTCTAGGTTTGGGACAATGTTTTTTAGTCAGATTTGAAATATGTGCACATGGATCAATGGGGAGTAATACTGTCCAGGCTTCATATTTAACATGGAGACTTCTGAATTCCTGGTGAAACAAGGGTCACTTGTGGCATTCCTGTGCTCTATTTATGTGTGCAAATTGCAGATGCACACCCAGACAGAGTAATGCAAGTCCCACTCAAAATTCCTTGTTCCTGTAGTTTTTTTTTACCAGTTAAGTTTTAGTTAGAGCTGAAAGTGTCATCAGCTCCTAGCAAAAGGGTCCAAGGCTTGGAGATAATACTTATACAACATTTACCACGTTATTTTCCCTGAGGCACTCTCAAATGATCCATGACTTGATAATGTATGTAAAGTGGCTGGAACACATACACAGAGCAAACTACGATTGCTGCCTTCTTATTAAATTTGGGATATTATTACCCTAAGTGCTTGTATTAGTATTATTAGTGGTAGATGATAGGGCTTATTAAGAAGAATGGTTACAAGTTTCAGTAATTGTTAGAACTGCTCCCATAAGGTAGTTTGTTCATCTGTCCATTCAACCTAGGTCACATAATATTTCAAATCACCAGAATGTATGGGTTTTGTTTTCTGCCAAGAAAAAAGAAAAAAGAAAAAAAGAAAAAGGAAGATACCACTTATTCACATTTTGATGAATGATTAAGATGTTGAGGTGCTATAGAACACTTGGGTTAAACACAGGTGCAAATTTTTCTTCTGCACACACCTACCTTTGCATTTTTATGCTCCCACAAAAGTGAAAAATAGCATTCTTAAAAATTTTCAGAGGGAGGGGGATGTCAAATAAGATGAAAGAAGGGGCTTATGTCCCAACACCTCTTGCAGTGAATAAACCTGTATTTAAAGTTTCATTTAAATTGTGTCAGTTCCCATTTCTCACCACCATTTAACTCCTAATGCTGTTCAATTTGCCACCACTGTGCTCCCAATATTTATCATTTTTTTCATCATAGTGCTTTTATACCAAGCATGGAAATATAAGTTTAGTTCAGAGATTGCTTGTCACTTGTCTTATAGAGAACAATCTCTCCATTGCTGTGCTTGATTACTTCTGATGAGACTTGGGCTGGTGTGAAACAATACCACTAACATCCACCGCAGGAAATTAGATTTACATTTGCCCAGGATTAAATTAAGAGTGATTTTGTACCCAGTATCAAACTGCCAAAGCTTGGCCTAGACAGAGTAACCTTGGCCTTTCAAAGAGGTCAGGTGGGAATTAGATCAGTTTATGCAGTAGAGTCCTATCTTAGTAAGGAGACTTAGTAAGGAGACTTAAAATATTGTATTAATTAAGAACTCCATTTTAAGGAAAAGAAAATTATCCTGTTATTTCTTATGGCATTCACTAATTTAATTGCCAATTAAACATTTGCCTGAATCTGCTGGCTTTAAAGAATGTGATTAAACATAAGCTGGAAAAAGGATGATCTCTTGAGTCATTTTTATCTCTATTCTTTTTCAAATAGGAAGTGGTTCTACTTCTCCAGGGCCAAGAATGCAAGGGTCAGAAGCATTCTCAGACCCAGACATTCCATGGAAGCTGCATATCTGTTACTAGGCCCAGTAAAGCCATAGCACCTGGGGAAAGAAAAATTGCCTTCCCTTTTACCCCACTGCATGATACCTGAATTTTTAAACTCCCACTAGGTAAGGTCTCTTTGTACCTCTGCATTTTACAGCTCAGGTATTCATGAACACTTCATCACAGCAGACCTGTGGTCGCTACATGGTGCCAGCGGAAATTCTCTGGGAACCCTGTGGAGAGGCACTCTGGGGACTTCCGAGGCACAAGTGACTCACAAAGGGTGTTGTAGCAAAGAATTACATAAATCATCAACTCACAGGATGTTCTGAGTTGGAAGGGACCCACAAGGATGGTCAAAGTCTAACTCCTGGCCCTGTGCAGGAGAGCCCCCAGCAATCCCACTCTGTGCCTGAGAGTGTTGTGCAAATGCTCTTCGAACTCTCTCATGCTGGTGCTACGACCACTGCCCTGTGTGGGAGCTCAGGACCTCTCAACAAACCAATATGATTATGCAGAAGATGTTTATTGTTTACTTTGTGCATTTATTTATAGATTCTAAAACTACTGTTCACGTGATCATGCATTTCCTGATCAGTGCCTCCAGCCTGTGCACGCGTTGAGCACGCACTCCTCAGGTTTTGTGATGGTCACAGTCCAGGTGTCTCACTGCCCTCTGTTACCTGGTTCTTGTGGTCTTGTTTTTCTGTTTCTCAGACTCTTCTTTCTTATTTTAGAACAATTTATGTCTCAGCAACCTTGAGAAGTTCCAGAGGGTCAGATAAGAAATTCTACAGACGGTTTGGCTGGAGCACACTATGGCCTAAGCTGTTCAGAAACAGGAGCCTGTTTAGTGTCCAGTCATCCTCTGGGTGAAGAACCTTTTCCTGATATCCAACCTAAACCTCCCCTGACAGCTCCAGGCCATTCCCTTGGGTCCTGTCCCTGATCACCACTGAGAACAGATCAGGGTTTTCCCCTCCTCCCCTCATGAGGAAGATGAAGACCCTGACAGATGTTCCCTCAGTCTCCTCTTCGAAGCAAGTTCCATCCCTAAGTGTCATTTATCTCTTCTTGTACAGTTTTAGGGAGTTTAGCTGTGCAAACACACAAAATCTGATTTCCAGAATTAAGCCTCACTTCAGTGGTCTCTGTGCTGCTGTTGTGTTGTGTAGAAATGGTGAAAAGAGGTGCAGGAAAACACAGACCTGGAACTGGGAAGAACTGAGCCTCTCTGCTTTTCCCTCTGTGAATTTTACCAGCTCTTTTTTGGCTTTGCATGTGAATTTGTAAATTATCTTCCACATAATACCAAAGAACATTTTTCTGTTGCATATTAGTTTGGCTGTAAAATTCTGTGTTGATCCTACAGCTTCATAGTAATTAAGAGAAAGAGCAAAGTGATGAAGTGAAAGAGAAATTAAGAGGAAGAATAAAAGGAAGGGGAGGAGGAGAATGAAGAGAAGGAGACAGGAAGGTAGGAAGGGAAGAACTTTCATAGTGAAGTTCTTCAGTAATTAACTTCTGAAAGTATTTTTCCTTCTGAAATTAACTTAAAAATTTACCAACTCCAAAACAACACTAAACCCAGATGCTTCTATTGGAGTCAAACAAAAATGTTTTGTGAAACCAGGAAGCTCATTTTGTGGGACTATTTAACATCAAAGCCTTTTCATTTCAAGGAGCTATTTCAATATATTTCACCGTTTTCTAATATTTTAAGCTTGACTGGAGTATTAAAAACATTTGTACTCACTGAACTATCTGAAATTTTTAAGGTTCCCACATAGAATTACAAAGATCTAAAAGTCAGCCTCCTTCTTGTGTTTTACCTCTCAATACAGATTAAAATGCCAGAGGTACATGGTAATATTCATGATTAGAGCCTGGGAAAGTGTTCATTTTTACTCCCGGTGCAAGATGACTCTATTTTGCCTTAATTCAACTGGACTGTGTATTACTGTCCAGGTGCTTCACTTTGTTTCAGAAAATCTCAACCATCCAAAATAAACTTTTCACGGAGAAAACTCCAGGGCAAATCACTACATGATAAAATGTAGGATGAATTTAAGCTTCCATAGGACTATTTTTGCAGAGAGTGAAACAATGGTCTCTGGCCTGTTTTAATTTCCCATTCCCACTCGCATGTCTGATCTGTGCCTACCACGTCACTTTGGAAAGCTCTGTATTTTCTGCCCCAGTGCCATTTTAACATCCTTGATCCCAGCAAAATCAATGACTGTCCAACCCAGGCTGCGTCAGGGAGAACTTGAAACCTCTATTTGTTTGTTATAAACCAATAGTCCGGAAATCATGGGAGTTACAAATAAGGATTGATGTGCTGTACAGTCTGGCACAGAAAGAAAAATGGCCTTTTATCAGGAAGGGGAAAACGTGGAATGATGCAGAGCAGTAGAGGAGACACTTTTCAGAGAATTGGGACTGGAAACACAGTGCTGTATCCCTGCCAGTTTCTTTTGCTGGCCTGGAGCTCAGACCACTCAAAATTTTACCAACAGGTTTATTAAAAAAAAAAAAAATCTTTAAAGTTATCATCAAATATGAAAGAGAAGGGGGAGAAGAGGGAAGGGGATTTTTTAGTAAAATATGCTTACTTAAAAAAAAAAAAAGTTGATTTAAAAAAAAAACAACAAACTTCCTTCAGGAACAGAGGGGTTCCAAAGAAACAGAGGGTTTAGCTGTTTCTCCTTTTCTTATCTGATTGATAATAGGAATTTTCTTGTGAGAGATTTCACAGAATCATAGAAAACTCTGATTTGGAAAGGACCTTAAAGATCATCTGTCCCACCCCCTTGCCATGGGCAGGGACACTTTCCACTGTCCCAGGGTCCTCCAAGCCCCATCCAACCTGGCCTTGGACACTTCCAGGGATGGAGCAGCCACAAATTCTCTGAGCAAGCTGGGTGAGTGTTCCATTTTCAGGAAAGTGAAAATAGTTCTAATAATAATGAAAAAAATACTGCTTGCTATAGTGATTCACCTGGAGATGAAGAAAGAATTCTTTATATTGCAAAAACAATAATTTATCCCAATGACCTCTTTCAGACTGAACCACAGAATCATAATATTGTTAAGGTTAGAAAAGACCTTTACATTCATTAAGTCCAACCATTAACCCAGATCCACTGTCATGCTCATCATCAAACCGTGTCCTCAAGTGCCATACCCACAAGTTTTCTGAGCAATCCCAGGGATGGTGATTCCACCACTTCACTGAGCAATCTGTTCCAAGGCTTAGAAATATTTTCAATTAATTTTTACCTTAATATTCAATCTAAACCTTCTCTGGCAGAACCTGAGCAATCAGGGATCAGGAAGTGTGGTGACTCTTGGGCATGGAAGTGTGAACAGCCCTGGCAGGACTCTGGGGTGCTGAAGCATTCAGCTGTGAAGGCTGCAGAGGTGAACAGAGGCAGAGCTGCTCACGGGGATCACATTTCTGTGCTGGAGGAGAAGGGAAGGGTATTTAGTAATTCATGCTGTAATACTTAGGGGAAGCACACAGAAAAAGCCAAGGCTGTGTGGGAGAGATTCAAGTCTCTGCATCTTCTACCATGACAGCTAAGAGAAAGAAAAATTTACCTCTATTGCATAAAAACCTAACAGTAGAATTATACATACAACAGTCACTTTCACAGATTTATTCTCCTTTACCAGTAGAGCTCAGTGATTTCAGGACCTCACAGAGAACTGCAGAATCATTTGTGCTGGTAAAGATCTCTAAGATCATTGAGTCCAACCCAACACCACCAAGTCCATCAATAAGCCATGGTTCACACCCACACACCTTCTGAAAACTTCTAGGGACAGTGATTGTACCACTTCCCTGGCCAGCCTGGTCCAGAGCTTTGCAATGTTTTCAGTGAAAATTTTCCTCTAACATTCAATCTATCTATTCAATCACTCAAACCTCCCCTGGTGCAGCTTGATGCCTTTTCCACTCATTCTGCCATTTGTTTGCAGAGAGGAGAGACCAATTTCCCCCTCACTACAACCTCCTATCAGGGAGTTGTAGAGAGAGAAGATTCCCCCCTGAGGTCCCTTTTCTCCAGGCTGAGCCCCCCAGCTCCCTCAGCTGCTCCTCATCATCTTTGTGCACCAGTTCCCTTCTCTGGACACACTCCAGCACCTCTTTTTTTTTTGTCTTTTTTGTACTGATGGCCCAAAAACTGACCCCAGCATTCGAGATGTGGCCTCACCAGGGCCCAGCACAGGGTGACAATCCCTCCATGCAGAAAACACAAAACACAGTGAGGTGTTTCCAACCAAGTGGAAAACGTTCTGTAAGGACAATGCCTAACCACCACAGCCTTGTTTTGTAAGATTATAGCAAGCAAGTGGAAACAAAGCCATGCCAGTTCTGACTTTTAAACACATTCTTACATTTACAACACAGACATAGCATCGAGCACAAGGCCATGAATCTTGTTTAGTGGGTGGTTATAGTTGTATGTAAAGAGTGGAGATTAAATTAAGCATTGCAGGAAGGTAGTGCATCTTTTCTGGGCAATTACACATACCTTGTATAATCTAATGAGCTGTTACTGGACCCTAATGGAACATTTAAAGAGAGTTATTGTATTTTTTCACAGTTTGCTGGATTGGAGAAGTTAATTGATTTACCAGGGAAAATGCCTCTCCCTTTCCCTAGACCCCCACCTTCTTTTTGAACACATCCAGAAATAGAAACACAGGAAGAAGAAAGGGTAGGTAGTAATTGAGTACAACATCATTCAAAAGAGATCGGTTCCATGATATCTTCCCTGATAACAATCCACAGTGATAATAGCAATACTCAGCTCTGCAATAGCTGTGCAAATCCATAGATTCCAAAGTGTGTTGCACTGAGGAAAATACAGAGCATTTCCTTCTTTCAGTTTGCCATTAAAAAATGTAAAAAAAAAGGTCACTGCAATGTTCAAATGCAGTGGTCCCAATTTTTCTTTTATATTCTGCTTCTATTAGAAAACTTATTAATCCCCAGAGTGCTTTCAAGCACTATTTAAAATAAGATGTTATGGAAGTACATTCTCCCAGTTATTTTGTGCATCATGTGTACAATATATGTAACCTCAGGGGTTTTTAGGGAGCAGGATTTGGGTTCAGATTAATAAATACTGGTAATAACTAGGGTAATCACTTACTTTTTCTCTAACTATAAGCAATAACTTCCCCTGTGGAAAGTTATGTGGAGGAAACTAGAGCTGACCCTCACATGGAAGCAGGCAAATGTCATTTCCCCAGATTGTGCTCTGTCTCTGCTGCAGTCAGAAGTGCTTTTTTGTAGGAAAAATTAATCAGGTTGATAATTTCAGGCTAATGTTTTCTGTGGTGGCTTCTGAACACGTTAGCCAGCTGGGATTCAGGGTCTCACAGGGGTCTGCTGAGCCTGAAGGAATTTGGGCAGTACAGACAGTTCGAACCTGTGAGGTGTCACTTTGGTTCTGCCCCTGCTTTGTCAGCAAAGAAGGGAATTCACATTCAAATCTATCACAAAGGACTTCAGCCTTGTCTTTCCTTTCCTTCTCCTGATGTGATTTCATTACCTCAGTCGGACAAAGGCTGACAGCAGAGGTGTGACAGCTTTCACAGAGGCTCCTGCAAAGGTGATCTGTAGCTTCTGGGATGCCAGGAACAGTTGGGATCACTCCAGACTGTGATCTTTGGCTCTCCAAAGAAGCATCTCCCTGGGGGGCTGCCAGCACCTCAAAGCAAGTCCAGAAAATAGAAAGAGGATGCCAAAGATAAATATAATCTTTAGAAAAATGTTGTCTCTGAGAAACCCCTGAATGTCAGGGCTGGAAACTAGCAGGTGAAGTGACTCATTTCTCTCCAGCTCCTTTTCACTGGACAGGTTAAAGCAAAGAGGAATTTCCAGTGAGACACTTTAGAGGTTGAAATGTTGAGTTTTAGGTAGTTTTTCTCCTTACAGGAGTCAGAATGACAACTGGTGTGGGGAAGGGCAGGAGAACATCCTTCTGTCTGTCCTTGTGGCATCCCTGGTTTTTTTACTTCCATTGCATGGAAAATTCTTATAAGAAATTGGGAAGATTTTTAAAGTTCAGGAAATTATTATTTGCCATGGAAAATTATAATTCTACCTATAATAAGGCAGCCTGTCTTGTTCCATTCAAAGTTATACTTTTCGGGTGCTGGTGACTTTGTCTAAATTTCTCATTTGCCAAACATTTTTCCTACAACTTATCTACCTTTAATACTCTGAGTAAATTTTTAAGTAATGGTTCATATATTTCTGAGACACTTTTCATGTCAGGAAAGAAGGACATATCAACAGACACCAATCCCATGCTTCTCACATTCTCCTGACATCCATCCTTGTACACTTCCAAGAAACAGCAGGGAATAGAAAGAGAAAAGACAAAACTGTGATGCAAGACTAAAAAAAAAATAACGACAAACCAAATAAACAAAAAAACAAGGATGAGAAATATTGGGGAGAATAAAACTGAATGCACACAAGAGTTGGTTAAGACAGAATTTGATGATATACAGAGGACTGAAGAACACCAGACTGGGGTTGATGTGAGTGGTTAACTGGGTGGATACATTAATCTGGGATAGACTGGAAGTGAAACCAGTTTTGGGAGGCATAAATTGTAAATAACAGGTTGAACAGGGACTACAGTGTGAGATAAAATAACATCTGGTAGGATAGAGGGGTGTAAGACAGGTAGACACAGGGTGGGGGATGCTGGTGAAAGAGGGAAGTGAAAAACTAAGAACATTTAGTGAGAAGGAAAAAACAAATTATAGGAAAGGGGGATTGAATTTAACAGGACAATGTGACAGAGACAAGGAGCTGAGCCAGGAAGGAGGGACGAGGACTAATTAAGAAAAAAAAGACAAAATGACAACTGACAAATTTGACAAAAATAGCAGCATCACCAAGATAAGAGAGATGCATGACAGATGTTTGATATGTGTTTGTTCTGTATTTCTGTATTGATTCAAAAACAAACCAGAAAATCATATTTTAAACACATGAATTGACTATAAACAAGGTACTCTAAAGCCATTCCAGAGATATCTTAATGAGATGGATGTTGTCAAGCGATGCTGTTAAGGATTTCTATGAGATCAAAACATTCTCCTTCAATATATCTTTATTTTTATTTTTGCCCTGTGCAGCTTTGTCCAGTGGGAACTTTAGGAATTTCATTGTTTGGATATTTCCAGGTATTTTCAGTGTAGATGGATAGCCAGGTGAATGGTCACTGCAGGAACACATCCAGAACACCTTGGGTGCAACAAGTTCCCTCTTATCAGAGAATCATGGAATCATGGAATGCTTGGGTCAGAAAGGACCTTAAAGGTCATCCAGTTCCAGCACCCAGCCATGGGCAGGGACACCTTCCACTATCCCAGATTGCTCCAGGCCCCATCCAACCTGGCCTTGGACACTTCCAAAGATAAGTAGACCACAA
The DNA here is from genome assembly GCF_049639895.1 of Pseudopodoces humilis. Taxonomy (NCBI): domain Eukaryota; kingdom Metazoa; phylum Chordata; class Aves; order Passeriformes; family Paridae; genus Pseudopodoces; species Pseudopodoces humilis. The sequence continues at coordinate 3,024,485 of NC_142200.1, forward strand.
CTTCCCTGGGCAACTTGTGCCAGTGTCTTGCTTCCCTTTTAGTAAACAATTTATTCCTAATATAAAATCTAAGTCTACACTCCTTCAGTTTAGAGCTGTTCCCCCTTGTCCTATCACTACATGCCTTTGTCAAAAGTCTCCCTCCATCCTTTTTTTAGGTCCCTTTTAGGCACTGGAAGGTTCTTCATGTGTAACTCTGCAACCATCCACACACCTCCTTTCTCCGACACGAATACTGTGCCTCCAAACATTCCCCAATACACATGAACACTGAAGCCTGGAATTTCATCAAGGATATTCTTCTTTATCCTATACAGTTGTCTTATCCTCAAATCAACTCTATTATTTGCATTAACTAAGGCAACAGTCCTCTGGAAATAGAAAATATAAGCATATGAGTGAAGACAATATCACACTGCATAAAGTCTGCAAAGGGTAAGATAAAATATAATGAGCAACATTAATTCAGGCATTTTTGAACTTCAGGGTACTAACCTTACTCTTTAAAAATGTTGATTTGTGTTTGTGGTTTTTGTTTGGGTTTTTGTTTTGTTTTTGTTTGTTTTTTGTTTTGTTTTTGTTTTTGTTTTCCTGTGGGGTGTGGTTTTGGTTTGGGGTTTTATTTCTTAGTTTGTTTGGTTTTGTTTAGATTTCTCCCCGTGTAGAATATATGAAGGAGATGCAGCTGCATTTCTGGGGGTGTGAGTCGATAGTTCATAGAAACAGTGCCATCTACTGACATCAGAATAAGTCATTTTCTCCTTCAGTTATCTAGGATCACTGCTGATGGGTTCCTCGGAGGAATTTTTGGCAATCTGGTTCCCAGAAACAGAGTACATACTGCAGAGAGTGGGAGACAAGACATCTTTGACTCGAATCTTCTCATAGCTATGGAGATCCCTGACTCAGCTTCCCAAACATGTCCTGTTTTGGGATAAACTTTCATTCCCTCTCACTTCTGCCTCTTCTCCCTTCTCCCTTCTCCAAGCTTTTGAGACATTTCAAAAGGCTTTGAAGACAGAAATCAGGCTCTACTGGCTACTTTTATAAAAGGGGATTGGATGTGGCACTTTGCAATGTGGTTTAGTGTCCATGGATGTGCTCAGCAGGAGACTGGACTTGTTCATCCTGTGGGCTTTTCCAACTTTAATGATTCTGTGATTTTATGAAACTCGTTCTCTGTATATTTGGTTGTTTGGGTTACGTCCTCTCAAGTGATATTTCTATTTTCAAGAAAGCAGGGAAAAAGAAGAGGGAAAGAAGCTCCAAAATAATGGTGCCAGTTCCTCCAGCTCTGAGGCCAGAATGTAGTTTCCATGGAGTTTCTGCCTCTGTCTGGCCAGTAATTGGTGTGGGTTGGAAGGGACCTTAAAGGTCTTCCTGTTGCACCCCCTCCCAGCACCTTTCCACTATCCCAGGTTGCTCCAAACCCCATCCAACTTGGCCTTGGACAATTCCAGGGATGGGGGGTCAACATCTGCCAACAAGAGTGAGGAAATTTCATAAACACAAGCTGGGAGCTCCAGGTGATGCCAGATTTCCTTTAGGGTTGCTGCCTGCAAAGAGAACAATTTTTGCACTGTTAATTCAATAAAAGCTTGAATCACCAATATCTGCACTCCTGACATGAACTCTCCTGCAAGGAGTTGGAGAAGGAGCCAGTTCTCCCATACTTATGAAAAAACTGAACAGGAAGAAGCTGCAATGTTGTTGAGTGCAGGCCCTGAACAGAGAGACGTGACAAAACTGTCCTGGTTACTGACCCCTGGCTTGCCATACAAATGAGCATGCATTTGCATAAGCAATAAAAATGTAATTAAAAATCAACAACATATTAAAATCACATTGAAATCCTCAGGAATATTGCTGCCATTGGGCAAGGAAGAAAATACTATAAAAAGATACCGGTAGTTAAAAGCCAATTAAACATGCCTATCAGTTTTCCATTATCATGACTGAGTTCTGTAAATAAAAAATATTAATTGCCATAGACCATGTTGTGAACAGCCAAATGAATCCATACATATTATTTACAACATTCAGTGATAGTTAAGCATGCAATTCATGTATTTTTTTTATTAAAAAAAATTAAAAGAAATAAAAAAAGAAAGAGAAAAGAAGCTTTTGATTACCTAAAGTTTGAAAATCATTATAGAAAAACAGCTTCCATTGTGTCATTATCATTCACTTTGGGTCTGATTTCAAATAACTATATTTCCTGGACCTGAACTAGTATTTGTCTGTTGCTGAAATTCAGTTTCATTTCCCCCACCGTTCCCACCCTGCATCTCTCTTTTCTGTTTTTTTGACTCACCCCCTATGGAATTATTCATTCTCTGCGAATTAAAGCTGTAGAATTCTGAATGCAATAATTGCCTGTGGGTGTCTTTGCTAATTTTTAAATGTGACCTTTCATTTTGCATGTCTACCTTGAGACACCTTAAAAGGATCTGATTTTCTTAGGGCTGCCATGTGGTACCTTTCATAATTCAATATCCTTGGTAATGTCTGTGTCTGAATATCCCACCTTACAAACCCAGACACACAAAATCACTCGTGTTTTCCAGAAAGCCTGGCTTCATTGGTGCTTCAAAGCCAAAGTAATTCCTGACAAACAAGTGATCTCATTTCCCATGGCAGTGAGGATTCAGAAGTTCATTTAAGCATCAGTGGTGAATGCCCAGTTCTTTCAGAACCAGGACACGTATTTTAGGTGACTGCTTAGAGATCTCAGAACTAGTGAAGGAAATTCGGGAAAAATACTCTCTTCATTGAAAAAGCAGCCTTTAGGTCTCCTAGCACAGTGCTATTGAACTAAATTTGAAAAAGCTTTAATTATCTCTACCGGAATTTAGGGCTTTAAAAACACAAACCATTTTAAAAAGCAGCAATGACATGGCAAAGCCCATTTTACAACCTTTTTAACCAGACATTTGCAAAGTCTGCCAGATATTCTCCCTTTCTATTAAGCAGGGAAAATGTACGACACAAAGTCTAAAGGATTTGTGCAAGATGACCCAAGGAATTCTACAAGGAGTGTTATTTTCCTCATTTATCTTTAGCCTTCAGGATACCTGGCAAATCTGAGCAAACCACCTGTGACCAGCTGAGAGCACCAAGCACTCCTCAAAGTGGGGAGCTCCCATCCATCCATCCCTGGAAATGTTCAAGGCCAGGTTGGACAGGGCTTTGAGCAGCCTGATCTGGTTGCTCCTGCCCAAGGCACGGAGTTTGGAACTGGATGATCTTTATGAACCACTCAACTCAGACCATCCTGTGATGACCCAAGGCAAGTGTCCAACGCTGACAGAATGAAATGTTTGTCATTGCCTCAGTTACACCTCAGCTAAAGACTTTGAACAGCCTGGCCTGATATCCACTCAATCTTACCATGTGTACCCTGTGAAACTCTCCAAGCCTTCAACATGATGGCCACTTCCAAGCTTACAACTGGACTGGGATAACTCTGGAGCTCTGCCTTACTGTTATTTAGAAGACTGTAAGGGACATGAAGGCCAAAGGTTGCCAAGGACTATTGAGATCAACAGTGTGAATGATGCACTTCACCTCTTGGGTCTGTGCCCAAACACTGTTAAATTTACACAGCCTTCATGCCCCTGACCAGTGCTGTCCTTGAGACTTTACAGATCCTAAATCTTTCCAGACTATGGTGACAAAAGAAAGCTAAGAAATGTGTTACTGGTTATAAATTTCTATGTCCTGGCTGTTCCAAATATTAGGTTTTTGAACACTGTGTGGGCAAAAGGGCTAAAACATAGATGCCTTTGGCTAAAACATAGACTCAAGAGCAGTTCTCAGGCTCAACTACATTTTAGAAGGATGGGAGCAGTATCCAGAACCCCCACAGCTATAGAACAACAGCTTCTTTACACAGCAGAGGCCCTTGGATTGCTCAAAGCTATGTCAGGGTCATAACTATGTCTGTGGTGTTTGCTTTGAGGTCCTTCAGCCTCTCCCCTCAGCGGAGAACAAATCCCATGAGGAGCATCCGAGGGAGCTGGGGAGGCTCAGACCAGAGAAAAGGAGGTTCAGGGGAGCCTCATCACTCTCTGCAGCCACCTGAAGGGAGGCTGTAGCCAGGGGTCAGTCTCTTCTCCCAAGTAGCAAGTAATTGGACAGAAGGAAGCAACCTCAAGTTGCACCAGGTTTTGATTGGATATAAAGAAAAAATCTTCACTGGAAGGGTTCTCAAACACTGGGAGAGGCTGCCCAGGGCAGTGGTGGAGTCACCATCCCTGGAGGGACCTGCAAGATGTGTAGGTGTAGCACTTGGGACATGGTTTGTTCCTGCTCTTGGCGGTGCGGGGTTTATGTTTGGACTTGATGATCTTTGAGGGCTTTCCCAGCATCAGTGATTCCATGGCTCTGTGGTGCTGTGATTTATATACACATATAATTTTGAAGCAGACTGTCAGTCCAATGCTGCAACGTGATGAAATCACAGGGACCAATGGGAGATTCTCAGTGTTGACAATTTGAGACTGCTTCATTTTGGAGAGATGTCTCCATTAAAGTTGGTATTACTTTCTTTGCATAATTTATAAGAAAGAAAACATAATGTCCTGGGTACATCTGCAATTTCCTAAAACCAGGTTAAGCTAATCCAAAGCATACACAAAGAGCTCCCTTTATGCTGTAGTTTATTTATCTCTAAATGTTTCTGACAACTTTGGTTCAGACATCCATTTCTGCATTATTCAGAGCAGAGAACAAGTGACAGGTTTGAAGGGCTTTGCAGAGCACTCGGGATAAGAGGACAAGAAGACAAGGCAGAGGCATTGTTATTCCTGACAAATGACTCAGAGCAGCCTCTTATGGCTGGCCACCATTGCCTGGCTGTGGCTCTTCAGGGCCCAAGGGTGGCTTAGGAGACTCTGCAGCTGATACCTGGTGATTTAGGAGCTGTCTTTATCAAAGGTGTGCTAGACAACCACCCAAGTCATTCACTTCTTCATTACTGAGCATGAGCAGTGAGTTATGGATTTGCCTGTGGTCTTTCCCAGTGTATATAAGCTCTCCTCACTGGCATTTGTCATCCCACTGACTTTTCCTTCCCTTTAGGAAGATCATTTATCAGCAATTCATATGTATATTTTGCTCGTAAAATTAGGAGGGTGGACTACCAGTATGTTTTAAATCTGGCTTTGAACTCCCTGAAATCAGAATTTTCTTCACTGGAGGGGTCGCACACCAAGTGCCACATTGCTCCAGAAAAAATCCTCTAGAGAAATTAGGTCATTCCTAACTGGATATGATCCTGCTAAAAGAAGTCAGAGGTGCTGCTTTCACTGGTTTTGTTGGAGATTTAGACCTTTATTTCTTCCTCCTACAATTGAATTTCTTTCCATTTACGACATACCCTAGAGATTCCCAAGACGTGTAAACAAGCCTGCTGATAGCATCTCGTGATATATATGTTTTCTGTCAGGATCATAATAAAAAAATTACTGTGTTAGTTAATTTCTCTTCAAACATCCTATCTCACCTTTAATTGAAAATGAAGATGTGTTCACACATATCTTGAGTAATTAAAACCCTATCACTTTTTCCTTATCTAATTAATGAAGAAAGGGAAAATCAGAAATTGCAAATTGGGCATGAAAACAAATAAAATTTAATTAGGGTTTTGTGTGTGTTTGAAGATCATACAAAAGAATATGGTTAAAGGGAAATTCTAATAACTGCTTCCAGGTATTTGAGCTATAATTTAATTTGTGAATTAAAATGTTACAAAGAAATTTTTAACATTTGTGTTACAGAAACGAAATTGAAGAAAAAGCAATAGAAAAAAAAAAACAAAATACCAACTCTTGGCAGCATTTGACCTTTGAGAGGAGTCCAATCAATTACAGCCATCCTTTCACATTTCCCAATTTAGAGAGATGCATTATTTTACCATGATGACATTTACTTAACTTTAGCATGTTTCTCAGTCCTCCTGAAGGCAGCAAGACTCAAAGTTATGCATTAAAAAAATCCCTCCATTCAATACTTCCCTGAAAAAGAGTTTAAGCTTGTACTGAAGATTTTTTTCCCTAATTTTAAAGAAACATTTCTCAGGTGAGCAGCAGAAAGAGGCACATATTTATTTGTTAAAGAATTCATATTTCTCTCTTGTTTCTGCTGCTTAAGATGCAGAAGTTTTGTTGTGCTCCTTTCAGCACCACAATGCCAGACTAATTTGTGTGTTTTAGCATCACTTTATTTTTATAATTAGTGACTATAACATACATCTATAAATATTTTTATATATGGGAACATATAACTATAAAATTGTGCCTTCATGCATACCACGTGGAATTTGTAGGTATTTTGGGCTTCATATAAAGTAAGAGAATAGAAAATATAAAGTATATAAAGTAAGATAAATAATAGAAATATATAATAATATAGTATGATATCAAATATAATAGTATAATTGTTACTATAATATAATAATATAATTAATTATACTACTAATATTAACAATGTATATTAATGCGTTCATGTAATTATAATAATATTATAATATAATCATACTGTAATATAATAATATTATAATTATATTATAATATAATCATATAAAGTAAGAGAAAATGCAGTGCTGAAGGGGAAATCTGTGCCCTAATGCATGACAGCCAAACTTCACAAATGCAGGAAAGTGCTTGTGTTCATCCAGAACCAGGTGGAACAACTGGTTATTCAGGTTATTTAAGGACATGGTGTGATTCCAAGGATTGTTCTGTGCAGGTCCAGGAGCTGGACTTTGAAGATCCTTGTGGATCCCTTCCAGCTGGGGCTATTCCATGACTCTGATTCCATGATTCCATTGATTGTTAGGGAATTCCAGCCGTGGTCTGTTGTCCCACCCATCAGACACCCTTGGTGGTATAAATTACTCCTCTTGGTGGTTCCAGTTTCTCCTTATCGACTGCAGACAAGCCAGGGTGACTAAGTCAGACTAAAAGCTTGCATTTTAGCTGCTAAATTTGGGAAAAGAATCCCCAAATAACGAGCATTGTTCTTAAGCACCCACCCAGAGAAGACACATCTGAGTAAAAAGAAGACTCGTTATCTTTTCTTGTTGAGGAGCCCTGAGGTGCAAGGAGGCAATCAACTGCTTAAATGCAAACACTGAGCTTTTCATTTGAGGTTTAATACCTTCCCCAATCAAAGAACTTTCCTGTCTATTAATTACCCCACTGTCTCCTATTGAAGAAAATAGATCCTTTCAAAAGTAAAAGAGTATTCATTATAAATAGTCTCTATGTGTGAAATATAGCAGTAAAGGTATAATTATATAATTACACTGCCTTTTTTAGATCAATTAGATTATTATATCATCCCTGAGGTGTTCAGATACTGTGATGTGATGAGTGTGGGACTGACTATTCCAGTGTATTCTGAGATAGATAATAATATATTTGTATTGCAATTTTCATACTGAAATAGTCCCTCATGTAAGCTTCACGTAATAAAATATCCCATCTCCTGCCTGGATACTGATATTTTTGGTGCAGATGGAAGAATGGAAATGAATCAATCCCTTAGCACTGCTTTTTTGTGAACTGCTGGCTTTCTCAAGAAACCACTCATCAGAAAAAGGCTTTTTTGCTTTTCAAGATCTTGGGATGAGAGAATGTTCAAGCAGCCTCATATCATCCAAAAATGTGAAACAGTTCGGAAAGTGAGATAGCATTAATTAAGAGTGAGCCCAGCTGAGGCACAACATCATCCATGGGATCTTGGAACAGGAGAAAGGGCAGAGTCTGTGTGTAAAAGTGCACAGGGGAGAAAATACCATGTTCAGTTCACAACACTTGATCTTGGAAAAAGGAAAGCTGATGAGGATTCAGGGAGAGGTACAAATCTGGGCATCATGCTTGGCACTGCCTGGACAAAGAGAGTTTTGAGAAATGTTACTCCTTAAAGCAGTAGGAACAAATATTTTTCAGTTGTGGACATCTTCACTGTACCATGTTTTAATAGTCATAAGGAAAAAAAAAATCCATTTTCTCAGAGCAAATCCTCAGCAATGACCATTCTGGACTGACCTAAGCTGTTCCTGGTATGCAGCTGGAATGCATATTTTATTTTATTATATTTTATTATATTTTATTTTATGATATTATATTTTATGATATTATATTTTATGATATTTTATGATATTTTATGATATTTTATTTTAATTATTTTTAAATCTTATTTTTATTCTATTTAATTTTATTTTTTATTTTAATTATTTTATTTTATTTTATTTTATTTTATGATATTTTATTTTATGATATTATATTTTATGATATTATATTTTATGATATTTTATGATTTTATTTTAATTATTTTTAAATCTTATTTTTATTCTATTTAATTTTATTTTTTATTTTAATAATTTTATTTTATTTTATTTTATTTTATTTTATTTTATTTTATTTTACTTTATTTTATACTCTAAGACTCAGGGTACTTAATGGCAGTCGATTGCAGTGAGTAAGATTGTCCCATAGAATCATAGAATTTATCCTGAAAGGGAGAGGAGTGCAACAAATAAGAGAGATAGAGAGAAGCCTCTTGGAGAGCTTTGCAGGGAAGCTGAGAGTTGGTCAGGCTTAGTCAAGACTGTCTAAGTGCATCTGGCAAGAATTTTGGGCAGGATTTAATTGTTAAGTCAACACTGGGAGAAAGAAAGCAGAAGAGTGGAAGACACCTTTCAGGTTTTGAGCAGGAAGCACTGGGTTTTTAATTCTGGATTCAGAATCAGGGCAGTTTTTAAGGAAAGAATTGAATGAGCCTCTTTTGGAAGTGGAGATGAAGGCTGCATTTGAGCCCCCAGAGCAACCTGTGTAGGATATTAGGGGGGACTTTGAGCAGAACCTGGTAAAATAGAGGAAATTCAGTAATTCAGTAATTCAGCAATCGTGTCTGATTTGTAGAGCGAGGTGCTCTGCTGTGCTGCACCATTGTGTGTCATTAACGCCAACCTCTGGCCACTGCTGTTCTAAACAATCAGGAATTATTTCTTTTGACTTAAACAAAATTGCAACAAAGGTCACATCCATCAGGGAAGAAATTTCCAAAGTAAATGTAGCCACCTCTTCTCAGTGGCAGCTTTAGCTGATGGCAGTATTTGACCAAATAAATACCCCATACACTACAATTTTCTTCTCAAGAAAGAGAGTTAGAAACTTCTATTTGTTTTTTAATTCATTTTTCTAAATTGAGTCAGTTAAAAAGAGAGAAGACAGTAACTTTAAATATCAATAAGCTTTTGAAAGACTAATATTGACAGAAGCAGAATATTGGATTTTAATGAAAACATACCAGGCAAATTTTGTATTCCAGAAAGGAATTAAAAATATAACAGACATGCACGAAACTTCATAAGTGCATATGGAAATTAAATTAAGGGGGAAGAGTTTCAATTTGTGCAAACTGATTCCTCTCTCTGACTTTAGTGTAACTTTGCAGATTCATATCATTCCTGTTAGAACTTCCTTTGGTGCGTTGCAAGATTAAACCCAACAAAAAACAAAAATGAAGAAGTCCTGTATAAATATAATTATAAATAAATAAATATTTATATATAAATAAAGTCCTGTATAAATATAAATCAAACCCTGCAAGTGATGAGACCAGACCTGGGTGCTCAGGGCTTTGAGCAGTGCAAATCTGCAACAGAGACTGCAACATCACTTTGGGCATCTTGTTCCTCTCTTTTATTATCCTCATTGGGAAAAAAAGGGTTTCTTATACCCACACATTTTTATTTTTTAAATTCTGAAGCACTTGGATTTGAATTATAATAATATTTCAAATAAGCAACCACAGCTCAACAAGTTTCTGAATGTTAGCTGAGCCTGGATAACTGATTAAGGACACTCATTGCTCCTTGTAAAAAGTGTCATGACTCACTGTACTCGGTTCTCTCCCCCCGAGACTCAAACTAATGTGCTTTATTTCTTACTGGCTGGGTGCTAAGAACGTTCTTGTGGTCAGTGACTGCAGCTAAGCTGACAAGTGCTGACTGTTCCAACCCTCCTAAGTCAGCTCTATCTGGGTCAGACAAAATTACACAAAAATGGTTTGTACTTTGAGGGTTTATGTAGACAAGAAAGTTTCCTGGATTATATTTGCAAAGGAATATCTTCCTTTTTCACCCTGTTTCCTGCCAGTACTTTCTCTCCTTGTGAATGCCTACCAGAGGCAAAGGGATGTGGGGTTTTTTTTCTTGATTTGTTGATAAAAACTTTTGAAAGAGAGAGGAGGATTATGACAAATACACACTATAACATCTTAATCTCTTATAAATTCATACATTTTCTTTTTAAGGCTATTTACATTTATAATATCAAATCATTACCCCAACTTACTTGACAAAGCATTTAAATGTGTTCTTGCTGTTCAAGCCCAATATTTACATCTTTCAAAGGCAGTGATTAGAAGAGCAAAATCCCTGTGTTACTTCTTGGAAAATAAATATATTTTATCCAGGATACTCCATAGCGGCTTTAAAACTGGGAAACAAAGTTCTAGATTTTGTGGTGACATCGTGAACATCTATACACATATACATATTCATATTTATTGCAATTTTAAATGTTTATAGCCCAGCATCCAACATAGAAACTGCTCAAAGAGATAGGAGGCTACTGAAGCATCAATGTCAGAGTCACCTAACACACACACACATACATATTTATACATTTAAGTAAAATAAACGTTCAATTTTGCACTCAAGTATAAAATTTTTACTGAAGAAGATCGGTAATAATGAAAATTTAAAAGCAGTCATGAACAAGATATCACTGGATATTTTCCACTTTCAGAGCATTAAAAGAGAGTCAAAAACTTTTATTTTTTAATTCGTTTTCCTAAATTGTTAATAATGAAATTGAAGAAGATAGGTAATTATGAAATTCAAAAGCAGTGGCAAGCAAAATACCATTGGATATTTTCCACTTCCAAAGCCCAGAGGCAAGTCTACACTGTTTTCAGGCAAGAAGGAAATTCAGCATTTAGATTTTCTGCCTGGTTTCTGCCTCCTCTGAGCTATGAGATAATAGCCATGCCCTCAGGCAGGCTATGGACTGGTGTGACTTCATGGCCTGATCCAGTATGGAAAATCCTGTGTTCCAGACATTTCAACATTACTGTTGAATGCTACAATACACATTCCTGTAAGCTCAGGAATTAGGAAGTGCATCAGAAGAAGAAAGGTATTAAAAGGAAGTTAAGTCAGTGGGAAGTTTTAAATTATTTAGTCAGTATCTTTAAAAGTGAATTTTTGTCAGCACAGTTCTGATAGGGCAGAAGAGCTGGCAGAGGCCCTCCGTCCCCTCTGTTCTCATCTACAAATACATTTTTTACTGGAGGGGAAGAAGGCAGCACCTCCACCCTCCTCTTCCTCTGTCAAGGTCTGTTTGTAAGTGAGGGACTCAGGTTTGGAATCAAACTGACCTTTCCCTTTTTCTGAAATCCCAGCCCATGAGGCCCCAAGCTGCCTGTCAGAACCAGGGCTCTGCCTCTGCTCCCCCACCTAATTCTGATTTCTCTGCTCCTGCAGGATCTCCTGTCTCCAAATATCAAAGCAGGTGCAGTGGGTACCTAATCACATGTTGATCCATCCAAACATTTGCAGTTTTTGCAGAAAGAAAGAGAAGCTTATTTCAGCTTTGCACCACTGGATAAAGGGCTGGTTCTGATGGTCTTAGAGGTTGTTTCCAACCTTAAATACTCTGTTTTTTCATAGGGAAGGTTAAGGCTGTGTTCTCATTCCTCAGCATCTTACTCTCTTGATTTCATTACAATTATACAATTTAAGTCAAGCTTAAAAACTACTCCCTTAGAAATGGCTTTTCCATACATATCCTGTTTCTGCTACTGGGACCTTGGTCTTGGGGCTTTACATTCATTGAAACACCACCCTCAGGGCTCAGTAAGGGTAATCTTCCTCTGCCCAGACTTCTGTCTCACCACACCATCACAAAAGACTTTACAGCTTAATTTTTCTTTTCTGCTGTGTCCCTATTTTGTGTATGTTTGTGGCTTCTGAGTAGTTCCTACTGGCTACCTCCACATATTAAAAAAAAAAAAATCTATTTTTTTTTCTTCCAGGATCTAAGAAAACTTTTTTGTGACCATGTCCTGATTCTTTCATTCTTCCACATGTTCACGATACTATGTTCCCCAAATTGGCTTTAATCACTGCAGCAATCCAGGAAATGCTCTGTGAGGTGATAAGTTTTAAAGGTTAAAAAAAGGTTAAAAGGACTGAAACAGGAAGAAACACTGCCTCAGTGCCAGCCTGAGATTTAGGCCAGCAAATAAAGCAAACTGGGAGATCTCACATAGATTGTGCTCTAATTTTCTAGAAAACAAGTATTAGGGAGACATCATAGAATTGCAGAATCATAGAATGGTTTAGGCTGGAAGAGACTGTTATTTATTGAATCATAGAATTACTCTACCACTGCCCTGGGCAGCCTGTTCTATTGCTTAATTAAAACTAATTAAAGTGCCTTTCAATGAAAAAAAAGTATTCCTAAACCCTAAACCTCCCCTGGTTCAATTCAGGGCCATTTCCTCTTGATTGTTGCTTGTAAGAAGAGCCTAAGTGGCTATGATCTCCTTTCAGGTATTTGAAGAAAGCAAGAAGGTCCCCCCTGAGTCTTCTTTTTTCCAGGATAAACCCCCCCAGCTCCCTCAGCCTCTCCTCATAATCTTTTTTCTCTCAATGATTTACCAGCTTCATTTCTCTTCTTTGGACATGAAGATCATCCAGTCCAACCCCATTGCCATGAGCAGGGACAATTTCTACTACATCAGCTTGCTCCAATCCCTGTCCAACACAAAAAAAAATAAAATAAATAAAATTCTTCCTTATGTCAAATTTAAACTACCTCCTTTCATCCTAAAACCATTCCTTCTTGGTTTTCCCTACAGAATTTGGGCCTCCAAGTGGAGATCAAATTTACTGTATCTTTAGTATGTAACTAAAATAATTCATTATTACTTGCTTTTGTTGTGGAAACAAGAACAGAAGAAGAATCTCACTGCTCCTTCCTAGTGAAACTGCAGCCCAGTTGTCTTCTGTGCTAACTGGTAATTACAGTCACTCAAACATGGCCTGGTGAAATGAAAAATTTTGCTGTCATAATCTCAACTTCCCCTTTAGGAGATGAAGTCCTACAAGGACACTTCTCTGAAGTCATTTGTACAAACCCTGACTGAGCTGGAGACTGTCCCTCCCTTGAGGACATGTCTGATATCTCAGACCCACTTTCCCATCAGCTGAGAGATCCACATTGAACATTTCCTATTTCTCTAATTTTCGTAACATCCTCATTTTCCCTGCCCAGCAGGTCTGCACAGACCCATCTGACACTCATGTCTCCTGTTCAGCTTGGCACACTGATTATCTGTGAGGAGGATGTATCTGGGGGCTTTGTGTTCCTGCCAAGAACCAGGATTGGACAGCCAGAGAAAACAGTCAAGGAAAAAAACACAAAAGCAGCCATCACAAACAGGAAAAGTCACTGCTTAAATCAGAACTTTGGATTGGGAGATGTAATCTATTTAAACCCTTATTTTCTGATGGTTAAGAGAATGAAAAATGAAGCCCTTTGATCAAAGTTTTGTGTCTTTGTCATTTTCAAATTTCACATTGCTTCCTCAAAAGATCATAAATGACAAAAAGGTTTGGAATGGGCCTTGGATTTGAAATTGTCTGTAATGTTAAGTCTATAAAGGATGTAGTGAAATTCTGTGCACACTAAGAACATAGAAAAATGCCACCATATTCTACACAACAATTTTCAGACAAATATCCTAAATTAGCTTACAAGGTTAATTAATGCAATCTCAGAGTTTACAAAGAAATAAATAAAAGAATGAGATTGAAAAGAAAAAAGGACAGGTGATGAAGGGAAACATTGGAAAGGAATTACAGAAAAGAAGATCCAGCACCCCCTAATTCTATAGCTGCAGTGTTTGTTTCAAGGTTGTTTATAGATGCAGAGGGCAAAATGAGGCAGCTTTTAATCTTTTTCTAAAAGTTATTGGTCAACATTTTTCTTTCCTGGAACTGTGTACAGTTTTCAAGGCTGTGAGGGTGGCTGATATCACAGACAGAGATATAAGAAAAATATTAATAATACACCCCATAAACTCTGTGTAAAATATTTCCAAAAAGCAAGGGAGGTATCTAAAGAGCAACTATAGACAGAAATTTAGTAATGTGACTTTATATCACCTTTCCACCCTCTACTGAGAAGTGAGGAAGGTGCTCACCTCAAGGGTGGCTCAGGAAGGTTTTCAGTTGCCCTCCTCCCACACATGATATTCAGAGTAGAATATTTTACATATTAGAAGAGAAATTCAAGGTACAGGCTAAAACAGAGCTAAAGCAGTGATGTTAGGCCCTCCACTCTTAAACAAATGGGGAACTCTCTAAATATTGCCTCAGACTTGCTCTTGGTCTCAAGAGCTCTGAACACTTTTCATATGCACATCTGAGACAATACTGAAGAGTAATTACATTTTCCTTTGGGTATGACAGTTTGGAGAGTTTGTTCTTTGCTGAAACTTCTATCCCTGATATGTTCCTAAGATAGTCAAGGGGCACAAACTGTCCTGAAGTTAGAATAATACCAGGAATTCCAGGAAAGACTGAGGATGCACTCAGTCTAATCTCCAGGTAGAGCCAGCTGCTGATTTTTAGGGAGTGAGTATAAGCAGAGGGCATATGTGGAGAGAACCTTGTCTAGCAAAATTCCCTGGTTCTTCACAGCCCTTTAAACAAATTTCAGAGTCTACTTTTTAATTCAATCTGTATTAAAAATAATTACTTATTTTGTTGCCTTTCTCTGCCATAGAGCTACGAGCGCCACTCTAACTCAGGGGCCTAAGAATCTGGTTTGATGAAAATATTCACAGCAGAGAAGTTTGATGTGTGGAATCTGGTCCAGCAGAGTGGTCATCCTTTCACTTTCCATCACAATGAGCCATTAAGGATGTCCTTGCTCCTAGAAAATCCAGAAATCACATAGGGGCAACATAATCCGGATATTTTCTTGGTGTATTAGAGAAGGTTAAATAATTACCTTTATTTTTTTAAAAAATATTATTCCATTGAGATTTACCCATGCATTCATATTTCAATTAATTATGTTAACAGAGTCAAAGGTTAATGCTCATAAAAATTAACAGGTTTTATTTAAATTAAACTGAATTAGGGTAGTATCAAGGGCTCCCAGATTAGTCTCTCTTCAAAAACAGAATTTAAGCTAGAACAATCCTAAGGTGTTAAGTGCTACTGGATGAGAGGCAAATTAACTGTGTTTTTTGCAGCCTGGGTGGGTGTTAAAATTTATATCATCGTTTATGTTCCCTGACCTATTTAATGAGTTCAAGTTGTAATGAAATATATTTCTGTCCTACAATAAAAAACTGGAATTAGAGCTAGAGGTAAGCCTTGGAAGAAAGAAATGAGAGCAATGAATAGATGATGGGAAGAAGGAAACAGGACAAAAATGGAAGAAAAAATGGGGTTTAGCTTGCTTTTGCACAATCTGATCTTTTTTTCTTTTCCTTGTTGATCATGGCTAATTCCTCCATCAATTTGCATGGTGTGTCTATTCCATCGCCCACTGCTTGCCTGAATTTAAGTCTGATTTTCCCTCAGCATGATTATTTTGACGCATTAATCATTACCCCATCCAAGTGCTCAGAACATGGAATGCTGCGCTGGCTTGGCACTGGAAGGAAAGAAGTTGCTTAAAGTTCAAACAGTTTTGATTTTCATAACACTTTTGTCTGTTTCTGTGATATTTTTAACTGTGTTTGGGATAGACTCATGGAAATTTGTTAAACCATACGTGGGCCAGCAAGATGATCAAGAGGGATGGAGCGCCTCTCCTACAAGGAAAGGATGAGACAACTGAGTTTGTTCAGCCTGGAAAAGAGCAGATTTTGGAATGAGCAGATATTTAATCCATCATGGCCCTTCATGGGCTGCAGGGGAACAAGGATCAGGATGGTCTTCACTGGGCACACAGAGGAATCTCCAGCCTTGTGCCTCCCTCTCTTCCTCCTCTGAGCCTCTGATTCTCGTCTGAGCATCTCAGTGAAGCTGAGGAAAGCACAGAGAGCAGGAGATGAAATGATAAAGGAATGAAGTCTTACAGAGGCAGATACCTTCAAAAGAGAGGCTAAAAAGCCCAGGATCCTTCTCTTTATCACAGACAAAACAGATAAGGGAAAAAATTCAACTTTACAAAGCCATAAAGATGGTGCATAAGCTGAATGTAACATCCCATAATGTTAGAGTGGGGGATGCTCAAAAAAAACAAGGGAAACAGGGTAAAGCAAAGTACATTTTTATACAAGGGGTAGTGAAATTCTGTACTTTGTTGCCACAGAACACAGGCAGACAGGACCAGAAGTTCAAACTGAAATTAAATAAATTGATGCACAGCAGGTCCATAAATAGATACTAAAAAGATTAGGCAGAGACAGGCCCTCTAGCATCACTAACAGATCACACTCAGAGAATTCAAGGGGAATGAATGACAAAAAGTACCCAGACACGTGCTTTTCCTAGATATCATTTCCTATTTCCCCTTTCACAGAGAATATAGGGTTAGACAGAATATTGATGGGAGCCACAAGATGCTCTTGGGTGCAGCTGCATTGGCTTTGCCTCCCTCAAGCACCTGTAGCTGTCTCAGCCCAAAGACAGGGGCTGAACTTCACCCTTTTTGCAACCCCTGAGTGCTCAAGAAAATAATAAAGGAAAGGGAATTTAGCCTTGAGTCAGGAAGGTGCAATCACAGGGGGAAACCATGAATATTTTAAAATTGTTCTAAGAAAATGGAAAGACTCAGACCCTGATGTGCATGTCCTTGAGTATAAATAAGAAAATCTAGCCAGAAAAATAGGCAAAGGGAAACTGATCTAGCCAGAAAAAATATTTATTTCTAGATGAGGAATTAATACTTTTTTCTCCATGAGACAATGGAGGGGAGCTTTGCTCCAGTTTCCAATGTCCACACAGCAAGGAAGTATAAACAAACACCCATATGGCTGCATGAGCATAAAGAAATATTTATTTTTCTCTAAATTAGGCAATAGATGCCTGCCAGAACTCTTTTTGTAATGGACTTTGAAAGTCCAAATCCAGAATGATTTTTTTTTGTTTATTTATTTTTTTTATAGAAGTGTTTTAAGCAATATTGTTCCCTTCAGTTCTACTCGAAAGAAAGCTTGGAAGAAGGGTTTTGGAATATTATTTTGATGAAGTCTGAATTATAATTAAAGTAATTGTTCGCAAAGAGAGTCTACATACAACTGGAGCTGCAAACCAGGCTGTGCAGCCATCACATGTTGATGGAAATTCAAGGAACAGCCAGGAAACCCAGAAGCATGCAGTGTGCTGTGTGATGTGGTTCTCGTTTGTTACCTCAGGGCTCAGGGAAGCTCTTCACTGACTGGAGTCTCCATTACGCTTGTGTGAAGCATAATGGAGAAACATTTCCTTGAAAGGGTCATTTCCCCTCCAAGTCTTGCTGAGATTTATTACCTCTGGCTGACCGAGAAGTCCATTTTGCCCTACAGACAGTGCTTTTAAGTAAAGGTATTAATTTCTCCTAATATGTAGAATTCTGAAATAATTGCAGTTGTCTTGACTTCTGGACACCACTGGACCAGTCCTCTACTGAAAGCTTGGTTAAATTCATACATCAGAACACTGAGGGCCTCATGAACTCAGTTTTTAAGATCTCCAAGGAAAATGGTACCCCAGCCTTCCAGCCCCCTGTTCCAATATTTCACTCTGTACCTTGTGGAGAATTTTTCCCTTATACCAAACAGGAATTTCTTCTCTGGCCACTCTCATCCATTACCTGCAGTCCTCCACAGGACACCCCTGAGAGGTCTGGATCCATCCTCTCTGTCACAGAATCCTAGAATGGGTTGAGTTGGATGGTATTTTAAAGATGATTTCATTCCAATCCCCTGCTTTGGACTGGGACAACTTCTACCAAACCAGGTTTCTCCAAGCCCTGTCCAATCTGGTCCTGAACATTTCTGGGGATGGAGCAGCCACAGTTTACCCAGGAAAGCTGTTTCCTACTATTTCCTAGTAGTACATTATAAATTCTTAGTTTCCTAGTAACATATTACAAATGTGTCCAGGGAGATGCCTGGACACAAAACCAAAACACTGGAGGCCACTTTTTCAGTCTGGTGTTGTAACTGCTCAGTTCAGGGCCCTTTCATTTACCAGTTCACTGAAATAACTTCACTTGAGAGCAAATCCATCTCTGTTCTCCTTCCCAGAGCACAGCTCAGCTCATCCTCTGAGCCCAAGCAGAACACGTTTCCAAGTAAGCATGATTGAACAGAAACCGTTCCATGTCAGTAGCATGAATTCCCTGAACTTCAGCCTCAAAGGGAGGTGAGGAAAAACATGTGTCAAAGTGAGAATGAGCCTGGACATTCACTGCATATTCTAGCAACCCTTTTTTCCCCCTTTTTCCGTTTTTTTTTTTTTGCTTTCTTATCAGTTGCAGGGACATGAAAGTGAATTGATGTGTTTGTTCAAATGGCACAGAATCTAAAAGCAATTTGTGGTGACAAGGTCACATGGGGCAAGTGGAGGCTTTTTATAACTCTGCAGAGAGCTGGGGAGTATATCTACATTATATATACACACAGTGAGAAATACAAAATATTTTACTGTTAATGATACAGCCGCAGAAAAAGAAATAGATTCAGCTCTGCAGAGGAAAATGTGTGAAATGTTACTGAATTTTCCAGGCAACTTAACTATTTCCAGGATTTTTAAATGGGGAAAAAAAGCAGCAGAGGAAGAATACAGAATGCTCCCTTCCAAGGGAGGTTTGGATTGGGAAATTTGGGAAAATTTCCTCACTGCAAGGGTGGTTAGAACAGACTGTCCAGGGAGGTGGTGGAGTCACCATCCTTCAAGGTTAAAAGGTGTGAAGTTGTGGCATTTGGGGACTTGGTTTAGTGATCAACCAGGCAGGGTCAGTTAATGGCTGGTTAATTTTGGATATCTTTTCCAACCTTAACAATTCCATGATTCTTTAAGAGCAGAACAAGAACAAGACACACTAAAAAAGATTTATGCCTGGCTGAATCATAAATTCTGACTCAAAGAAAAGAAACACAACAGAAGGACTTGCCACAAACACTTGAGTGCTTTTTAATACTTAGTTAAAAGATGCCAGATTTGTTTTTAATGTTAATAATAACAATTTGCATACACATTTATTCACTGTTAAAACAGAGTGGCCCAAGACCTAGTAAGATCTGCAGGGTGATTCCTAATTTTTTTTTTAAATTTTTTTTTAGAAACCTGTTTAGTTAAAAATGGACTGTACAACCAGGATGAAATGTTGCAGCTGGGTGAGAACAGAGGTGGAACCTGGAGGAGTGACCCTAAAATAGTGTCTTGACTGTGAAATGTCCCCCTCATGCTCCTCACACAATAGAAACCAGCCTTCTGTCAGTGTTTTCTTTAGCAAAGCACTCCACAGATTCTGGGCCAAAAATTGCTCTGCTTCAGGAGGATGAAATTCTTAGTGAATGCAACAGCTTTGGACACACTGCTCCAACACATATGGGTACCACAAGCCTGAATTTTCCAATATTCCCCTTTCCTCAGCAAAACAGCTCCTCATGTAGTGACCATTAGGCCATGGTTAACAATCAACAATTAAAAGCCTGTTTTTCCTAGGGGGTGCTAATTAGTATTTGCAGCTTTTGTCTGGGGCTATACCTCAGTTTTTCTTTTCAGCCTGCACCCCGTGCAGCACAGTTATATGGGCTGTGCCTAATTCTTCTGGTTTGTAGCAACATATGGTCCTAAACTATTCTCATCAACTGCTATCATCTTCCTCTCAGAAGAGTCTGAACCCAGCTGAAAAGATATGAAAATATATGAAAATATATGCTGAAATCCAACACACAATCTAGATCACATCTTGGGATAAGAGATTAAAGCATTTCTTCTGGATGGGGAAAGCCCCCACAGTGGAGGAAGGTGGCACAGAGGGAAAAAAAAAATGAAAGGCATGAAAAAAAAGGAAAAAAGGAAAAAGGCAAACCCCCAATTCTGTGATTATGACATGCTGAGAATGAAGATCCCAAAAAACAGAGATGCTGTTTCTTATAGATTCTTTGGAGGTTGTCAGGAGCGAACAAATACCAAATAGTCATTCAATTCCATCTATTGGAGCCAACAAAGCACAGAGCTCCACTCTGGGGCTCAGACACCCACTCCAGAGTGTGGGAAGGTGTCAGTAGTAATGCAGGGAGCCCAGACATGTTCAAAAAAGTTTGGAACCCATCTGTGGCATGGAGAAGAGAACTTCAGTAGGTGTAAATCAAGCCAAGCATGACTGAAACCTCCACCAGGCACAAATCTGCCCCAGTGGTTCCATTTGTCATCCATTAACACAAATTACCAGGTCTGAAGGCTTTGTTTTGAGGCTGTGTCAGAAAGAGCAGGTAGTGATTTTGTCTGACACTTCGCAATTATTGACTAATTTGAGGTGAGAGAAGGCTTTTAGAGTAGATATGAGAGCCACTATATTGCACACAGCTTTACTCATTTCAAAGTTTGGAAAGGCACTGAGGCTTCAGCATATTGTAAGTTTATTTTTAAAAGTGTCTCAGAGTATATGATTCCTCCTCCTCAGAACAGGATGAATTAAATGAAAAAAACCTGTTGGGGATCCATCATTGCAGTCTTTTACAGGGAACAGGCAGTGCAACACGTCATTGATTCCTAAGGCTGCAGCATTTCCATCCTCAAAATATTCGATTCAGGATGGAGGAGCTTTCAGATATGGTGGAGTCTTTCATTCACTGAGATGAACATATAATGATGGCCATTAAATTAATTAAGACTTAGATACTTGCTGTCTATTCTTTTTCACTGGTCATGGCATCAGATAGGAGGGATGGCTTTAAGCTGAAAAATGAGGGATTTAAATCGGATATTAGGAAGGAATTCTTTACTGTGATAGTGGTGAGTACTGGAACAAGCAGCCAGAGAAGCTGTGGCTTCCCCATCCCTGGAAGTGTTCAAGGCCAGGCTGGATGGAGCTTGGAGCAACCTGGGATAGTGGAAGGTGTCCCTGCCCATAGCAGGGGGTAGGAAATGGTTGGTATTGAAGGTTCCTTCCAACCCAAACCATTCTAAGATTTTGTGATTTCATGAAAAGATAAGAAATTTTTAACAGATAAATTGACTAAAAATAGATCCTTTCTCTGGAAGAGAAAGGTTGGGATTTTGTTAGCTCCTATTCTTTATGGCTCTGACCTATTTGGGAACTCAGTCAACTCAATCCAATTTGGAAAACTCCGAAAACAGAAAAAAAACATTTGTTAGAACTGGGTTCTGCTATAAAGCTAAACTGTCTGATACTAGACACTGCTTCCATTTCACAGCTGTTACTCAGTACCTTGGATATTCTCTCTTGATCAAATCTATTTTCTGGAGAACCACAGAGACACAGAATTAGCCAAAGCCAAGGTGCAAAGAATAGTGTTATAAGACCACAGACTGGTTTGGGTTAGAAGAGACCTTCAGGCAGCTCGTTCTAACATCCTGCCATGGGCAGGGACATCTTCCACTATTCCAGGTTCCTCCGAGCCAAGTGTTCCATTCAACCTGACCTTGAACACTTCAAGAGATGAGGCAGCTGCAGCCTCTCTGGGCAACCTGTGCCAGGGCCTCAGCACTCTCATAATAAAAAAAAAAAAATAATCTCCAATTTACATCCATCTCAGTTTAAAAAGTTTATCCCTTTTTCTGCCACTAGAGGCCTGGTAAAAAGTCTGTCTTTCTTGCAAGCCCTTATAATACAATTTCTTGCAACACATTTCTTACCTACCAGGAGTGTGTGCTCAAGAGCATTTGGTTTCTGTGTTTTTTAAGTTGTCCAGAACACATATGAAGAAGGAAAAGCAGTTTCTATAATATTTTTTCAAGACAGATTTCTCTCTTAAGACAGCAGATGGTCACTTCCCTCTGGTGCTGATACTGCTTTCGACTAGTTTTTTTCAGCTGTGCTCACACATACATTAAAAAGACACAAAATAGAGACAAGTTACTCAAAGATCAGAGATGCCTCCATGCTGCAACTGAAGCTGGGTAAACCATTGTCAGCTTCACTCCAGCCAAGTGTGCCTCAGTTTACAGGTAGATTGGACATTAGGAAGAATTTCTTCTCTGAAAAGGCAGTCAAGATTTGGAACAGACCGCCCAGGGAAGTGGAATCGCTGTCGAGCAGCCAATGAAAGCCACAGAAATCAGTCTCCAGGGCTGCCAGACAAAATGGAAAAGTTGATCTCACTGATTTTAATTAGAATGTAAATTTCTACACCTGAGCCTTGGTCTCTGTTCTGCAGCCCATGGAATGACCTATGGAGCTGCAATCAGATCTATTTCATCTATTCTAAGGTGAGAGGAAGCCCTAGACTTCACCAAGTTCATTGACTCACTCTCCATCACTATAAAGATTTGGAGGGACACAGTCCAGGTGTAGCAACTTGCCCTGAAAATCTCCACATGTCATTAAATGTCTCCTCCCTCTGGCTATGAAATCAATAAAAAGTGGTCAGTACCTATTGAAAACTCTTTCACAGATATTATGATTTCTTTTTTTAATTCTGCCCATATCACAAACCTGGATCAGGCAAACTAATGGTAATAAGTGTTCCAGAGGACTGACTTTGTCCCTGGACAAAAGAAACAGAGTAATCCTCAGACTTCATTCTCATTCCTTCCACAACCTTTGTGTACCACTCATGTGTCTGCAGTCTTGTATCATTTTCCCTTTCAGTCACTTATTTTCCAGGTTGAAGATTCCTAATCTGCTCATTTATTCCAAGCTGGAATTTATTTATTTATTCTGAGGTTCTGCCTTATTGCTCTGCTCTGAACCTTTCTTAGTTTTAATACAAATGGAATTACACACTGTCCTTTCTAAAATCATTGGTGTGTTCTCCCCATTTTCTTTTAATCTGTTTTTTTGGGAGACTCTTCTGAAATATTTAGTTGCCCATTATCCATGAGGTAATTTTACCTCTCCTTAAGGAGGAGAAAGTGGCAAAAAGCCAGTCTACATCATGGCTTTCATCACACAGACAGAAGTGTGGTTAGAAAAGCATAATACACAAATTCAGATAACAGTATTTGTATAATTTCAGTAGCATTGTTAACCTGTGAGATTATAAAATCAATACAGTCAGAGACATGGATGATAAACTAGAGAGCCATTTCGGGAACAGCTGGTTAGTGGCTGTTTGTCCCTGAATATTCCCTTTCTGATCACCAGGTTAATGGTTTTGGAAATCAGGGGTTTGCTACAAAAACAGGAGGATTTAAAGGAGGTGTTTCATAAAAATAAATCCAGGACAAGATTTAACCACTGATTCTTTACTGGGCACAAATTCTGGGATGCCAGGCTCCAAAGCTGTTGAACTTCCTTCGGGAGAAAAAGAAAAGAGCAAAGTAAGGGAAAAATATCAGGGAAGAAGCTCATCTATACATCCCTGATATTTGCATATGAGGACCAAGGGAAATGGAGGCAGAGGCATGTTGTGATTGAAAGCAAGATCCTGTAACCAGAGAACAGCTCCTCATGGAAAATGACAAAATAGTGCAGAGGGAGCTGGGTCTTTACTGCCACCTTTGGATCCAGCTTCAGTGGGAGTCAGAGCCAGGTTCCAGCTGACAGGGAATTTACAAATTCACTTCATTTCTCAATGTGAGACAAGAACCCCCAAAACAACCTTCTCCTTACAGGCATCCAGAAATGAAAACCGCAAGAAACTGCAGCTGGCCTGGAATTAGTGATTTTATTGCATTTCAAAAGTTTTCATGCCTTCCTGAAAACTTGGTGAACACGTTGGTGAGGAAAAAAACCCAAAAAAACTGAAACAAACTACAACAACAGCAATAGAAAATCCAAAAACCAAAAACACACAAAAAAAAAGTAGTGGATGGCATTTAATATGAAAACACAGGAATGTGGCTTCCCCTTGCATCCTCTCTTCCCTTTCAGCATTGTGCTCCCCATTCCCAGCATCGCCATCGTGGCACCAAACTTGTCCCACACAGCTTGATGGAAGACACAAAGCCACCCTGAGAGGGAGTTTGCTGGAAGATCCACAGGCTAGCAGGAAACATTGTTCATTCAGCTGAAAGGCATAGAGCACTCCAGAGGAGGCAGTTACTGAGAAAAGGTTTCAACACACATGAATCTCTGGCCAGCAGTAAAATGGGGAGAAAGTTCACCCTGAGCTGAATTGATGATGTGGATGTTGTTCCCAGGTCAAAAAAGCAGATCAGTGAATGGGACTTTGGAGTGGGAGTTTTAAGAAAAGCCAAACAGTGCAGAGTCAAAGAAAAAGAACAGGGTGGGATATGGGATGTGGATTTGGAGGATATTTGGGAGTTTTTGTGCGCTGGCAGACCCAAATATTTCTGTATGTAAGTGCTTGACTGATCTCACATGCTGAAGGGTTGCTCTGGCAACCAAGGGCAAGGCAAAGGCTCAGCCCACCTGGTTCCTCCTCACTAAATGGATCCTGTGTTCATTACAACTCCTTTCACTTCCACTCAGAGCTGTTCCTGACTTAACCTTCACAGATCACTTCTGAGCAAAGGGGGGAGATCGCTGGGGAAGGGATCATTAATATCATACTCATAAAAATACACAACACTGTATAAGGGACCTGAGAAGCTGGCACTGCTTTTCCAGGGTGTTTGGTGGTCTGGTATAATCCAAGGCAAATTCCAGTGGGCTTCTGTTGCAGCTGGGAGAGCTCAATCCAAAACAGTTCTTTCCTTGGATGTCTTACACTCTCCATCCAGAAGATGAAGATGCAGTCAGCAGTAAGTGTTCAATTCAGGGTCAGAGACAGGAAAAATATTCCACCCTTCAGAATATCTTCCAGTTTCCTGTAAATGAAAGTCAGCCCGTCTCTTACCCTGTACACTTCCCTCTTTGCACCATCTTGCTTAAATATTACATTATCTAAATAGTACTACAAAAATGCTACAGACAACAAATTATATAATTATATGGTTAATACCTGTCCCTGATATATCCCCAAACTTAATCCAATCCCTCTGAAGTTCCTCTTTTCCCACTCACGCCTCTTTCTGCTTCCTCTAAGACCTGGGCACCATCAAACTATTGGAAAAGCAACTGGAAAAACAGTATTTTCTAGATTATTGGTAAGAATTGTATGAAAAGGGCACCTGAAACGTCAATCGATGTTCATGTGGGGATTCACTGATTCACTGGAAATGGAGCACCTGGCAGTTTTCTTCTGCAGCAGGGCAGCAAAGAGATTGTCTGAATATAATTAGTTTTAAGTCAACTTCCAGGTGAAATTCACAAATATGAAACCAGAAAAACTCCTGGCAACTTCCAAGCCCCTACACAGATTGCAAAAACCTGTTAGCAGTAAAATAAAAAAATGCTGAAAAAGAAAAAGAATGTGTTATGCCCAACCCCCTTGATTAAAATTATTATTGTGTTCCTAGGTGAAAATCTGGAAAACCAATCAGACAAAATCAATAAAACAAAATATCTCATCTTGGGGTAGAGATCTAGAGAAGAAAAACAGCAGCCAGAGAAACCAAACTAATGAGCCAAAACCAAACACCTCAAAACTTCACAGTAAATATAGAAATCTTAAAAAGACACTAAGAAACTCAAATGCAGCACACGTTGTAATGTGTTTAATGACCTTAATCGTGTTTTTATAAATTGATCCATTAGACTTCTCTCAAATGAACGTAGCACACAACATTGTTTTCCCTAATTATGTTCACAATAAATACTTAAAATGTGTGACATTTTCAGCTACCTAAATTTATAGAGCAAAAATAAAGTCTGCATTTTACAAAACTTAGAAAAATACAACCCAGTGAAATTTATATCAGCTCTGACTGAATTATAGAGTAACCTGGGCCCAGCACTGAGCTATTTGAAGCAATCTGGCATTTGTTCAAGACATATGTCAAATTCCTGGAGGAAAATGTGTTTATGGGAAAGGAAATCAGAAAATTTCCACCAGGAATTAAGGCCATGGAAGCAGAGATCAGTACTATATCTTTGGTTTCATTTGCTTAGCAAGGAGTAACAGCTTCTATTTTATTCCATCACAGCAGGGTCATCAATAGCATCTTTTTACTCCA
Source organism: Pseudopodoces humilis (assembly GCF_049639895.1). Lineage (NCBI taxonomy): Eukaryota > Metazoa > Chordata > Aves > Passeriformes > Paridae > Pseudopodoces > Pseudopodoces humilis. The sequence goes on from NC_142200.1 coordinate 3,050,727, forward strand.
CTTAGATTCCTTTTTGCCTGTTGAGGCGTCCTAGGGATTCCCAGCTATTTTCAAAATGATTTTGACTAATTGCATTAGGCCCCATGTTGGAATCTTAAATATATTGTAAATAACTGGAGTTTTCATGTCAGGGTATAACATGCTCCTGCTTTCAGACCTTATCTAATGACGCTTGGTTGTTGATGTTTTATTAATAACAGCAAGTGCAGTGGTAATTCACTGATTCATCATGATTTCAAGGGAGAGGCTGCATGCCCAATGTCTGAAAGTCCTGCTGCAGTGTTTGGACACTGGAACAGATTCCCCAGGAAAGTGGTCACAGCCCCAGGTCTGCCTGGGTTCGAGTGTTTGGACAACGCTCTCAGGTCCATGGTGGGACTCTTGTGTCCTGTGCAGGGCCTGGAGTTGGACTCAGTGATCCTTTTGTGTCCCTTCCAACTCAGGATATTCTTTGATTCTGCACTTCTATGAATCACCTTCTTTATCCATTTGTCCCCCCTTCTTTTTTTGGCATAGATGCCTTAACAGACTCAATATTCTGAAACAGAACATCATTGCACAACACAATGTCTGAGCTGAGTTTTCCTCTCAGCTAAATCACCCATGTTCTTCTGAGATGCATGGAAGGAAAGGAATGGTCACCTTCCTGAGAAATATGTTGGAGAAGAGGTGGTTACTCTGTGGCTGGACCACTGGGGTGCTTTCTGTGTTAACACAAGTGCACACACCCCCAAATAAATTCCTTTATAATGGTCAGCTGAACACCAGAGTGCACACTGCTCTGCATATGCACAGCACCCTTGCACACGACCCTGTCCTGAATCTTTCTTTCTCCTGAACTTTTATGAATGGGGAAAACTGCCAATGCAATTAAAACCTTGGCTCCTGCATCATCCTTTTTCCTTTTCCAAGGGCCAAACCACTCGCCTAATCAGAATTCTGCTTGCTACTGCTGTTGAAAACATAATTTTATAAACAATTCTCCTTCCTGGGAGAAAGGAGAAAAGGCTGATGGGCTGCAGATATGTAAGGTCATCTCAATCAGCCTTCCAGTGCGTACAGGGAGCAGAAAGCTTTTCAAGTCAAGGACTCTGAAAGCTGCTTTGCCATGCACCAGGAAGGGAATAGCATTTGAAGCATGGGTGCCTTGGTTATTCAGAATAAAATGAAAATTTCTCTGTAGATTCATCCAGCTAAGCTAAAAAGCTCATTTCAGAGTGTCCTGCTGGTTAAAGTAAAGTGGAAAGTTCTGACTCTCTGATCCTCTGAGTTGGTACCATTTAAAGTGATTGGAGAGCATGGCCTTTATTTCAGAGAATGATCAGTCTCGGTGCTGCTCATGTTGGGATGAAGACTCATATTTATCATGGGAGGTTTTCTGAGCTTTGTCTAGCTACAAATTCTCCTTCCTAATCACAGATCATAATCTAAATGTCTCCTGAGTGGCTCTTTCATCACTCACAAATTCCAATTCTGAATATGCTAAATTCTTCAGCATTGTCTCCAGCTGCTCAGAGGTTGAGACCGGAAAGGCAGAGCTGAAATGCTTAAAGAGGCACTGGAATTCCTAATTGTGCAAAACTCAGGTGATTTAGCATGGGATTTCAGTGTGTCCTGCACCTAATTCAGGCATTGTGCTCATGAAAGGTGGAGTTTTTCAGTTCAAATAATAATCACTCTGGTTTCACTAAGACTGCATTCATTACAATAAAATTTATGTCTTTATTCTAGTGCCAAAAAGCTGGAGTTTCATTGCAGTTAGAGGAAAATCCAACTTTATAAAAAATACTTTTGCCTCATTAAGCACCAAAATTTCATCTTGTTGCCACCATCACAGATGTTCCAGTGGTCAGTCCTTGGGCTGGAAGGCACAAAAGGACCTGAAGTGGTCACAGAGATGACCCAAAACTTAGAGGGGAGAGTTGTCATTCCACAGCCTTCAATTGGCCTTGGATCAAATTCCCTTTTCCTTACTCACATCTCCCCAGATATGCCTGGTTTCTTCTCAGGGCATGTGCTCTTTCTAGGAAAATGTTGTACTGCTTGAGGCCCCACAACATAAATAATGTTACAAACTTCATGAAGCCTTAGGGAAGTGAAGAATTACACCAGAACACATCAAAAGTTGTAGGCAAAGCAAGACTCTCCATTCTCATATCATTGAAACCCATCATCTTAAATTTATATTTAGTCATATTAAAAGTAACAAATGCATTCCATTGCATAATTAATGCTGGCCTTGAGCAAAAAAAGTTTGGGCAAATTCTATTTTCTCCTGCTGTGCAAAAGACACTGAAATTACATCTGGTGGAGTTTTCCCCACTCTGAATTTCCAAGGCTTGAGAGGAATCTCAGTCATGAACCTGTTGACACGTTGGGAACAGTTGTAATTGATGACTCTGACTCCCTCCTCTACTCTGCTCCTTCAAAGCAATCTGCTGGAATGGACGTGCTGCTGGAAGCACAGACCTCTGATGATGTATTGCCTGCCTGCTAAAGGTTGTCACGAGGGGGCACTCAAAAAATAAATACCTCTGCACTTCTCTAAAATAGCCATTTTCAGTTTGGGTTCAGAAAGTCATTTGATTTCTTTTCACTTTTTTATATATCTTTTTTTGTTGTTGTTGTTTAAAAGAGAAAGCACCAGCAGATGCCTTTTTATAAAAAACAGGGAAAAAACCCACAAAACTTTCCTATGAAATAGATTTTATTTTGCCATTTAAGTGTGTGTTCAGTGTGCTGGTTTTGCCTCTTTTCAGAACTTGGAGACTACACAGTAACATTTCAGTCCCAATGAGTGGGCTTGATTAAATGTTCAGAGAGAGATTTATGCTAGCAGACTTCAAACCCACAACTTTGTCAAAGCAGTTCCTGGTTACATATCACCATAAAAATATAAAAATTAAAAATTTTAAAAAATAATCATAGAAATAAAAGACAAAATGAATAAACACCAAAAAAAAACCCAACACACCCACACCACACAGAGAGCAAACACCACCTTTCAGCTAAATGCACAGATTTATAGACGTAGGAGTTCACAGCATTTTAGGATTTTACAGTGACAAGGGAAGGAATTTCCTCTTTTTAAGCCTATTTTTCTTCTTTCTCTCCCACACTCTAAGTCTACATCCAGCAATTACTTCAACTCCTCTTCCAGAACTGGTTGTAGGAGGTGAACCTGATTTTAACTCAGGTCCCACTTCCACACATGGGGTTAAGAAAAGCAGTGTGAGGGTTCACCACCACCACAAAGCCACACCGTGAGACAGGCCAAGCTCATCTCTTCCCAAACACAGCATTTTTGGATAAAAAGGAGCAGCAATAAAGACAGCAAGGCAGAGAGTGTGGGGGACACAATGCTGTCACTTCACACCAAGGAGCTGCTTGAAGAGGTCCCATGGGGGTTTGGTGTTTGAAGATAAAGTTTAGTTTTGATGCTGACGTGGCCATGTGTGTGTGTGACCCCTCACAGGGTGGGCAGGGGGTCACAGATTTTGTCCCTTGAATAGCAAATTTCTTGGCAAACTGGTCCATCCTCTCAGGAAACTTCCAGGAAGGCATGACCTCCTCTTCTCTGGGAAGAGCAGCTCCCAGATTTCACCTTGTGGTGAGTAGACACAGAAATTGATTTCTTCCATTACTGAAGAAGAGCTGAGCATTCCCAAAGGATTTCCTAGTCACACTGTCTGAAATGCCCTAAACAATGGAAATTCCCTTGGACTTAAAAGAATAATAGTCTAACAGCTTTCTCTTCTGAGAACTAACCTCCTATTCATCCACCACTAATTTCCTCTCAGGTGTCTTTCAATGTGCAGTAAAGACTATACACTTCAACAAATGTTTAGATAAAGTTTCAAAATTATCAGGATTTTTTTTATTCTTTTTGTTGTTGTTATTGTTGTGTTTTATGTTTTTTGGGTTTTTTTGTTTTGATTTATTTGTTTTTTTATTTTGTTTTGGGGTTGTTTTGTTTTGTTTTGTTTTGTTGTAACTGAGTAATTTCTAATAAGTTCATCTCTCATTAGAATTTTACCAGCCAGCTTGATTTTATTTCAGAAAATAATAGCAGCTCTGTAACTTCAACAAATTAGATCTTATAATTAGATTTCAAGATAATTGCTAGAAAAATGATTAAGAAGTTATTCTGGGACAACTGCTGGAAATCAATGAGGCATAGAGATGTCACTATATTTTCCATACATAATCGGTTAACACTTTGAAGGTAAAGTTCTAATGTGTGTAAAACCACTTCAATCTGAACTGAGAAAAATTATAAAAAATACAGCACACTGCGGATAAACATTACATAAATTTATTGCATTGTTGTAATAATCAAGGTAATAAAATTTCATTGAACTTTTAACTAAGTAACGTTTCAGCAGCTCACACTGAATAGAGGAAATAATGATTTTCTGGCAGGGAGTGAGTGGGAGGTGGGAAGAAAGATATTTGACTTTATAGATATTTAGGATAATCTAAAAAAGAGCCCTGGTAATTTATATAAACTGATGAGGTAAAACAACAGGATTCTTATAGTGTGGCAATTATTAAACTCAATTTCAGTAACCCTGTTGATGTTGATTCATGGACTCAGTAGCCTGTGGCACAGAAGAAACCTCTGGCTCTGATAGATTGAATTAAGACTGGAAAAGTGTTAAATGAAAGATATCAAGAGGCTACTGCTGGAAAATGCAGTCCTGTGTCTAGAAGGACAATGATTTGGAAATCTGAATGTGCTACACATGCAGTCAAAGTAGCCGTGACTCTTGTGGGCATTCTTGGAAGAACTTAATGCTCCCTTGTACTCAGATTTTGTTTTTAACCCCTGGGCATTTTCTAAAATCTAGATATTGGCTGGTGGAGTAGTAAAATCATAGGATGAATCAGAATGATTCATAGAATGGTTTGTGTTCAGGCACCTGAAAGCTCTTCTTGTCCCAGCCCCTGCCATGGGCAGCGACGCCTTCCACTAGACCAGGCTGCTCCAGTCCCCGTCCAACCTGGCCTCAAATCCAACCTGGCCTTGAAAGCCTGGCCTACTCCAGTGGAGAATATCAATCCCAGACACTCCCAAAGCAATGAAGACTTTTCTGCTATGCAATTGTGCAAGTTACCCAAATCTGAATTAGTTCACACCTCCCTGAAATGTAGCTGTGTCCCGTGTGCACCCTGGCTGTTCCTCAAATAATTTACTTTGGAAGAGAGTGAAACAGTGAAGCTGCAGACAAGAACTGCTGCAACACGTGGGGACATCTGGCTTTCCTGAGAACATGCTGTGGAACAAGATGCAAATGTGTTCCATACCTCTTACAGATCTGTTCTTTATCAGACAAATTGTTTCAATTTTTTTCCCTGTACAATGGGAATAGACAAAAAACACAGACATAAAAGGAGTAAATTAATGCTTATAAATCTTCTGTTTATCGATGAGGACATGAGGGAGCTATAAGCTAATGTTTGTTTTCTGTGTCTGATGGGCTGAGAATATTGTTTCCTAGCCAAGGAAGCAGCTCTGCTAGACAATGGAAAAACAGAAACTTCACCATTTTTCACAATCCCTTAATTCATAAACATCTGTGGCCACAAATCAAGCAATAGCTCACAACAACAATAAAAACTCCTCTCTTTAGATTTCAGAGGCTATAAAACATGAAGTTTGCAAGAAAATAGATAATTTATCCTCCTTTGTTTGTTTAGATTGGAGAAAACACAAGGCCCTTCATCTTGAAAGAGCTAAGTTGGACAAGACTTTTTTTCTTCTTTCTTCTAACAAACCAAAACCAGAAGGGAGAAGTTGTTGTGTTATAGGAGCCATCCAATGCCTGCAAAGGAGGTTGCAGAAAATAGAAATTTTGGATTAAATCTACATGTTACTGGAAGGATTTGTGCTCAGATCTCTGTGAAGCTACAAGGAAATTAATTCCTGATTCTCCACAGAAAAATGTTTCAAACATTTATATTTGACAAATAATTCAACCCTTTCTTCCTGTCTGTGCATAGTAAAGGTCAATACCCCACCAGCATCTGATGTGCAACATCCCATCTCCAGCCTTCAGATTCCAAGTTTAAGTGGCCTGAATCATGTTGTCTAAACTGGATTGTGATCATGCTTCTTTTTGCCCTTTCTCTTTTGGCATCAGAGTTCTTTAACTGGATGAATGCAGACCACTACAAACCCCCAAAAAATCACTCTGACTAGTAATGCACATCCTAAGTCTCTGGTATTGGTATCAAATCAATATCCCATCATATTAAATGTTGGAAAAATAAGCAATTGTACTCGGGAAAAGAGGAGGGTTTTAATGAATGAGGTGGTGAAAACATGTACTGCCACAATGACCACCAAGAAGGAGATGGGAATTCCCTTTGTATTTCCCTCCCTTCCATTCGAGTGAGGGGAAGAAACATAAATTCCATTCAAGCACAGGAGAGCAGAGCAGTCAGCAGCTCCACTCTGGAACAGACTTTTGTCATACAGAGATCAGGGGACAGAGAAGAGCAACAACAGACCAGAATTCACATGGAAGACTGAGAAACATGTCCTAATCCTGATTTTACTCTAAAGGATGACAAATATGAGAGGAAAAAGTGATGGAATATACTCGTGAACATTATACAGAAGGCAGACAGCGGTAGTTAATTTTTCTTACTTCACCATATGCGAGAGGAAAACCTTCAGAAGACTGAAAGCTATAAAATTTAGAACTGATCAAGTACATTTTTTACTCAATGCATATCTGAGCTGTGAATTTCATTGTATGAGGTGCTGTCAATGTAATCTGCTTATCAAGACTTAAGAAAAATATGGGATATTTTTACCCCATGTATATAAATAATTTTATAGCAATACATGTAAACAGAGTACAAATGTTTTACTGTCAGAAATAAAAAGAATGAAGCTGAATTCATACAATCATCAAAAAATCACAGAATGGTTTGGGTTGGAAGGGACCTTAAAGATCATCCTATTTCAGTCTCCCTGCTATGGGCAGGGACACCTTCCACCATCCCAGGTTGCCCCAAGCCCCATCCAGCCTAGTCTTGGACAAGACCATCTTTGCACAAGATGATTGTGATTCTTAAACTTCCAGAGACTATCTCTATATATCTAATATCTAAAATGTATACTCCAAGTTCTATATGATTAGAACTGAAAAATAGCTGAAAATACCCCAGTGTTGGGGAATACTACAACAAAATCAAATTTAGATGTCATTTTTTTGGGTTGGTTTTTCTCCTTCACAGTTTTTTGCTTAAGGACAATATTTGCCAGCATAATAGTTACAAGGAGTCCATTTTAAATCATTATTTATTCTCCTAAATTAACATTACCACTTTTCTATAGGTTTTCCTGCTCTTTGGACAAGATAGTTCAGCTGTATACACAAACCTCTAAAGTCACCCCAACACCTCACAGCTATGGCAATCAATATATGTAGTTTGACACTAAATGTTCAGGACTTTAAAAATTATTCAGAAAATCCTCTCTCTCAAGTGATATCCCTTTGGTCAGAACTGGGTTTTGACATTTTTAATACACATCTCTAGGTGCTTAACAATATTCTCCATCTAAATGATGTGAGGAAATACAACTAAGTTTTAAGAACATTCATATAGGGAAGAAAAGCATTAAATATCTTCTTAAATTACATGTACATTTAGCATGTTAAAATTCAGCTGTCTGATGAAGTGCATTACTCTTGTTACTAGGATTTGATCTACCCTAAGGACATGGACCCTTCTGGTAGATTCAGAATGGGAGAGCTGATACTAAAAAAGGGTATTTCTGCTGCTGAAGTCTAACTTGTCTAATTTAGAACTATGGATAAAGTCTAAGAAAGTTTCTAGGCTCTATCTGCAGGCAATGCAGATAAAGATGAACACTTCCAGATGGCAGCGTGTTCCAGTCTCAGGCAAGGTGTCGGTCTCTCCTCACTGACTGCAAAGAGAGCTCGAAGGTAGGGTTTTACGTGGGTGTTTTCTCTGTTGGGCATCACCTTTTAAACAAGCTTCTATGTGCTCCTTTTTAGAGTTAGAGTCATGAAATTATTAAATTGTAAGTGCAATTTATCTTACCTCACACAGGATGCCTGCATTTGGTCAGAGGAATTTTTCTCTCCTGCAGACTACACTGATGTCGTGTGCTGTCCTGTTGAGCTTTCCAGTCTTGCTCTCAAGGATGTGGGTTCTTGGAATCACAGAATGCTTTGGGCTGGAAGGGCCTTAAAAGGTCATCTCATTTCACTTCCTTGCTGTGAGCAGGGACACCTTACACTAGACCAGGTTGATAAAGCTCCATCCAACCTGGCCTTGAGCACTTTTCTTCTCTGGGATGAAAAATCCCAACTCTCCCAGCCTTTCCTTATATAAGAAGTGTTCCATCCCTCTAATCACCTTCATGGTTCTTTTGTAATAAGTTATGATAGAACCAATAGAGTCCAGGAGACACTTCAGCTCTGCTCTGAGAATACAGCCACTGCCTGGTGGACAGAATTCTGTCCTTGACTGGGGCAGTGATACAGCTTCTGAGAGGAGAGATGCATTTGCATTTCCCTATCACTGAGACAGGCTCACCAGACCCTAAAATATCCAAGACACGCCAGCCCTTCTCAACCCATTTCCACCAAGTGGTCCTGGGGAAAACCATTTGCAAAATCAGAAGGTTGAAAGCATCATCAGAGTCCCTGGGTGATTTTGATTGCAGGGGCTGCCTGAGAATTTATATAAATAGGCAGCCAACCTGATAGTTCGAGGATGGTGCTCAGGATTAAAGCCAGAGTTTTTCCTAAGCGTAGACACAATCTGTGCAGAGCACACATTTAAAGTAAAAAATTAAAAGTATCAGACAAGCACAGAGAGCTATGAGTTTTGGACAAGTTCAGTTATTGATTTAACCTCAGGTGACCCACAGGACAAACCTCCACTCAGGTCAGCCCAAAGGCCACCAAGGAACTTCATGAGATCAATTGGAACATCTTTTAATGCTCACTGAAGGGAAAGGGAGTCAGTAAATTGTGGATTCCTGCGCTGCCTGGGACATCGCACATTGCTGCCAATAAACATGTTGTGGTGTGAAATACGGGATGGCGTGAGAATAATAATAACTCGGAGCAGAAGAAAGGCTATAAAAAGAGGGAAGTTGTTGTGGGAGAAATGGCTCAAAAAAACCCCAAAGTGTTCTTCTTTTTGCATGAACTTTTTTTCAGGTAGATGAATGGTCGCCATGTATTTGAGCAAGTAGGTATTTATGTCTCAAGGAAGGAGCACTTTGTGGAGGCAACAGAGATCATAATCATAAGTAGCCACACTCTGGTACATCATACAGCAAAACATATTATACATAAAAAATAAAATATTATAGTTCTTGAGTGTAACCCACCAGTATGGGTTTAAGATGGAAGATATATTTTTAAACAGAAAGACATATGATCTGTGTTTAAGGGCACAGAATGGTGCTGAAATCCACAGCCTGTGGAAGTTATACTTATGAATATTGTTGAATACCAGTATCATACATTTTGGTTCCATTTACCTGGCACAGCTTCAATTTTTTCTTGTTGTTGATGTCCACTCAGTGCACTGACTTTTGCTGCTTTCTGTTAGGTTAAAATGTAATCTAACATTGTGTGTTTTCTCTTTGTGAGTGTTCTCAAAGGTCATGATAAACCATATCCTAAATCCTTTAATGCTAAATGACATCTGTATATTTATGCCAGGAATAATACTCAGAAAGAATAAAAGTACTAGCTTTGCCTATGAAACCTATTCAATATGGATCTTAAGTACCACAAGGATTAGGGTGCTTTCAAATTTAATTTCAAGCAAGTAATCTATTGAAAAATCAAAATCCTATGACTCCAGAGAAAACTATTCCAATATTTTAACTGTTTTCTTATTGCAGTAACATAAAACTTGGATATATCTATATTAACTCAGGTTACAGAAGTCTCATGAGGTCATCTGCTCCAATGCACAAGGAAAAACAGGGTTGGCTGGTTAATATTAGGTCAGGGCCCAAGGCACCTCTATTACAGCAAAAACAGCAATCCTGTTATAAAGTGTGCAGGTAATAATCTCTAAAAAATAGCTATAGTGGTTACATATACATTCTGTTATGTTGTCACTTTCAAATGGAAAACTTTTCTATCAGAAAATTTCAAACCCCTATTATTCGCTTTCTCTTTCAACTGAATGGATGGTAAGAGCAAAACAAAAGAAGATAGAAAATGAGGAAAATTTAAAAATTGAGAAAAGGACGCATTTGAATGCCTAAATCTCCTTATGAGTCAATCAAAGTATCTATGATGAAAATTTGTCTTTTCTGAGACAATTATCTTGTTATCTACAGGTAGTTTAGGTGTTCAGAAGGCAAACAGACAAATTCCTGCTACTGCTGCTCAAACTTGCTCAAAAGAAACCATGTGCCCCATGTGTATGAAATTAGAAGGAGCAAATGCCAATCCCCTCCCACATCAGAATTCTTCTGTGCTATTAGTAAAGGTAAATCAGTGATTCAGTTTCATGTCTGTAATTTTAGGAATGCTGCAATCCTAATAACTGGTACAGAGTAGCAACAGAAACAGAATCTGTAGTTGTTGCTTAAATGTGACACAGATTTCTGTAAGACAAAAACAGTAACTTCCACTTCTGAGCCCAAAAGAACACAGGAAATGACAAAAAAGAGTTGGATGGAAAAGTCAGTTATAAGAATGATGATTTTTCCTGTAAGCATCACATGTTCCAGGCACTCAATTAAGGCATTAGCTGAGAAATGTGGAACAACTTAATTACTCTTGCTAAAGGCTTAGATTCTCTTTGCAGGCTATGGTGCCATGGGCTTCCCTGCACTGATGGTTTTGTTGAGCCTGTTTAGAGGAAAAATGCAGGCAGGAATTTAACATCAGGATTAATAATATTTATTTTCATATCTACCTAAATAAACAAAAAAAAATTAAATTCTCCAAGGGAAAAGTTTCTGTTTCTAATAGGCAATAAAGTAATAAAAATATGCTATGATTCTTTAAAAAGGTATATTTATAATATAAATACTCTTAAAAAAATATGTTTCTATAATATATATATTTATATCACAGGTCCATTTAGACTATAACAATGTTATTTAATGTGTATATATATTTTTATGTAATACATAGACTTTATATATAGTATATACATAATTATAAAACATCTAAAATATATATAAATATCTATAACTCACAGAGAAAAATCCTAGGTTTTTAACCCCCTTCTGTAATATTTCAGAAACTGAACTGAGGATGCATCATGTGAGATGGATGTTTGATCTAGTTCTGATTAATTGTGGCAAAGTTTCTGAATAAAACTACTTCATGTACTCAAAGTAGGAATGTCTTGCTTATTTTTTCACCTTAAATAGTAAAGTGACTGCAATGCCTCAGAAACCAGGATTTTCTGGAGCCTCTCTGGGCACCCTCTATCCTGCCAGTTCCTTCTCCAGGATGTTCCAAATGAACAGAGGGAAATTGTTATCCAGCTGCTGACTTCCTCCTGCAGTGGACAAGGAGGGATCACAGTCCCTGCTGCAGAACAGTTCTTTGAGACTGCTTTGTTTAGAAATTCACCAAACAGGGAGAAAAAGAATGAAAAACTTTCCAAACTGTTCAAGTTACCGATTTGAATTGATACTTCCTGATAATGAGGTCGACTTATGCATCAGGATATGCTTGAACTCTTTATTTTTCATTTTGTGTTCTCCATTTTTCCAGTACCATGGAGGGACCATAAATACACTAAATTAAGAGAATAATTCTTATACATGGGAAATTTTTAATTCACCGAATTGTCTATCCTGATTTATGGATCAGGAGAGAAGAACAACAGAGGGAACGGAAAGGAATTACTGACTGACTGTAATTAGTGCATTTTCAGTCAATGCACAAGCCTTAATACTGAGAGCACTCCCTATTAGAAGTATTCACTAAAAAAAACAGTTAGTGTGACAGCTTTGGAAAGTGTCTTTAAAGTAATATTTCCTGCAGATAAAAATCTGCGCATATCTGAGCACTGAAGATATTTTGAGGTGAACTGGGAAGTGAAAAAAAGACAACTTAATTCAGAGGCCAAATGGGTACTGAGTAAAAAATATATCCAAGCAGAAATCTCTGAATATTTTGACAGAAGAAGGACCAGGTACCACTTTGCTAAAATTTATCCTAGATCTGCAAGTTTCAAGCAGTAAATAAAGGGTTGTTCTTCTGTCATCTGAGTACTTTCTCAGCCAGGTATTTTTGCCATCTGGAGCAAGCCTGATTGCCCATGATTTCTACCAGACTTTTATCCCTCTGTGCATGTGTGTGTTTGGACTTTGGAATAAATTTTGCACTTCTCTCCACAACTCAAAGTTCTTCTAGAAGAGAATAGCTGGAATTATAACAGCTATTCTCTTCTATTTTTTATTCTATATTTGAGGAAGCCTGAGGAAAACATGCAGACTTCTTATATGCCACTGGAAGCAACAGAATTAGCTGCTCCCTCAGAGCAGAAATAACTTCAAAGTCAAATAAATTAAGTCCTAAAAGCACATGTTCAGCAGGTATCTGACCAGTATCTTCATGGAATTCTCTTCATGAGAATTCCCATCTTTTCAGGGCTGTTGGATGTAGCACCCTTTGAAGAAACATGCAAGGAAACTTGGATATTTAAGACTGAACTATTACCTTAGGAAGAGGAAATGGGATATGGATAACTCTCCTATGTCATTTTCCCCTGCTCAAACAGAACATCAATGATTTGCTTTGGCACAATGTGGAGCTTCTGGAGTGGGTTGCATTAATCACAGTTTTGAATTATTTGGTGATACCCATAAAATATTATAAATAATAGCTGAACAACTGTGCCTTGATTTATTGCCTGAAATCCCGACAAAGTGACTTGTTCTCTGCTAAAATCCTGGCTGTTATTGCCCTATAAAATGGGGCTCCTATCTCTCCTCTGTAATTTACTGACTGCCTAAAATGAATAATAGAACAGGACCAACATGTGACTGCCATCTCTGGGCCCTGCTCTGCAGCCCTTGTGCTAGCACAGCTGCCATGCAGGCCATAATTAAGTGCCACAGGAGAAGACTCCAGGACTGATAAAGTGAGATTCATTTCTATATCACTGGTTTAAAATACATATGTTTGACAGTGCCAAGACTATTATTTTCCCTTCTGAAGGAATAGCATTGTTTGTAGAGGGTTTAAATCCAGGGCACTGTGTCTATGATATGCACGAGGGTGCTCCCCTTTTCCACAGGAGTCAGCTGCAAGGAGACGGAGAGAGGAGAGAGCAAAGACATCTCTAGGGTGTATCCTGGGCAGTCAACTTTTATTTCTTGTCTGATCAGCTGAGAAAGCTGTCCTCCTCCCTTCAGAACCCCCGATGAAAGTGCTGCAGAGTGGAAAGATGCAGCAGTGGTTCTTTATCAAAATGGAAGGATGGATGCTGTAGCCATCTGCTGAGTCTGTCAGTCAGCTTTGACCATTTCTTCTGTTGGCTGGTTCAAAATGGAGTGTGTTTCCTAAGATCAGGGTGATCTTAGGAATTGGAGACCAATATTAGAATTCCGAATCACCTTGGTGTAAACCAGTACAAGAAAGAAAGGATGTGATTCAATAAGAGAAGAATAAAACACAGTTGAGTTTGGGCTTAACTCTGACCTTGCCCAAGTCACCAAAGGGTGAAGTCTTTGGTCTCATTTGATCATCTGGATCCCTTGGAATAGATGAACACTGACTCCTCCAGGAACTGAATCAGTTTTCCCACTTAAGTTACCTGTTTCATGAAGGAATAGCACTGGCCTTTAAGATGGGTAGTTATTTCCAGGATGACCACTGAGACAAGAAGCTTGTTAAAGCAGATGTTGGATTCTGTCTGCTCTCGAGCTGGTGGTGACAGAGCAAATAATTTCCATTGTTTTGGAATTTAGGAGATATAAGTAAAGAAGTGGAACTCTGGGCAGCAGTTTGTCAGCAAAGGATTGGGGGATTAGAGTGGATCAAGGGCTTAACAGGAATCAGTGTCAGGCTGTCACAAGGAAGGGAGGACGTCAGAGCTGGTCCTTCCATTCCCCTTAGCACTGGAAAGCTGTCAGGTGAACACCTGCATTCATTTCTGGCCACTGAAATCCCATAAAAATGTAAATCAACTGGAAAAGGGCCAGACAGCAGCACTAGGAGAGATTGGAGGTCTACAGCACACAACCTTTAAGGGAACATTGAAAAAGATGGAATTGGTTTTGCTAAAAATCAGGAGAATCAAAAGAAAAGATGTGATAGCAAAAATTTAGTTTGACCTAAAAGAAATCTCACAGTTTTTGAGGATAGTTAAGTACCAGGGAATGCTGTCCATAAGGTGGATGAATCTTGATCACTGGTGATTTTGATAAACTGCACATCTACATAAATGTGAGTTATGAGATCATTTTGAGAGGTGGAACAGTTCAGTGATGCCTTTGGAGGATTATATTCTCTGGGGAGTGAAGCAGAGTTTTCTTTATGCTGTGTTGCCAAAACTTTTTATTAATTCACTCAACTAAGGATGTGTTCATTACTAAAAGTTCATTTATTACTTTTAAACCCTTTCCCTTCAGCCTGTTCTCCTGTTTCCTTGCACACAGGAGGGTTTGCACTAGTGTTTAAAATACTTGTGGTTTTTTTTTGGATTACCACCTTCTAACAAACAAAGATTCCCAGAAGCCACAGCCCACAGGCTGGGACTACAGGACATCTCAAACAGCATTCTATACCTGTCTTACTGCAAGGTCAGAGTCAGTAAAAAACATAAGAGCCTCTTTCCATCAGTGGTATCACACACATTCTGAACTTCACCACGTGCTAAAGGACTCCACTCAACAGAAGACTAAAACCTCAGTAATTGGGTGGTGAATCAGGTTTCACATTTAATCTGTATATATAAAAAAGGTGAATGCAAAATTCCCTTCTCATGCCAGAAATATGGCTATTTTTGGACTTTTATTGCATTTTTAATCCCTCTAAATATTTCATCTTTATAGATTGTATTATTTATATATTACGAGCCTTGTCATCCCCTCAAGCTGTGCCAGGACACCACTTCTCCCTGTACAAAATAAATTGCTTATAAAATTTTTCTTCAGGGGAACTCAGACACAAATAGCAATGTTCACTCCTTCTAAGTCACAGATAACAGGCAGATAAATTGTTGTTCTTAGCACCTGTATTGAATTTCTTGCCCTGAAGGATCCACATTCCTGTGCATACTAAGGTGGCTTGTTATAAAACGACAACTGCTTTAGGAGAGAGCTGTCTCACCTAACTTTGTACAACTAATTTTGATGTGCCTAGCCTAAATTAGTTACCTAGGTTCCCCAAATACTCAGAGGAGAAAGACAAGCACTTCCAGCAGGTGTTTTAGCACAGCTGATCTATGTTATCCTCTGGAGATGCTTGACAGAGAGGCAACCAACTTAGACATCTTACTTTATTTCCTAAAGTGTTCTGGGAATGCACCCAAAGCTTAAAGAAAGATTGTTCCTTAGTTTTGTCAGATGGTTGGGCATGTGGGAGTGAGTAGTTATATTAAGGTTTCACAGCTAGAAGCTCCCAGACTATTGATTTTAATGGAACAATGCGAATTTGTCACCTAAGGAATCCAGCTCCACCAGCTTTCCTCTTCCATGTCTGACTCTTGCTGGATCTTGTGCATCAACTCATGTATCTACTCCATGAAGAATTTTTTGTTTCAAAGTTAGACCGCCACAAATCAGGAAATACCAAAAGTAAGCCTAGAAAAGCATCCTTAATTCTGCTATTTCAATCTTCCTGACCAATTTACTTCCACAATTAACAAATTTGGTCAGACATATTTGACAGAAAGGCCAAAATGACAGAGATTCACAAATCACAGGAAAAGGTGATGAGAGAAGAGAGACCCTATCAATGTCCCTGTTCAGAGAAAGAAGCAAAATGTTCTCATTCTTAATAAGAGAATCCATCCAGGGAAAGGACTTTGTAAAAATCTCAAACATCAAAAAAGACTTCATCAGCCTTTATGCTTTATTAGATAACCAGGAATTTAGGACCCAAATGAAGTAGAAAATCAGTTTCAACAGCTTCCCTGCTCTAGGCATAGCCTGTTTGTGCATGTTTTCCATGTTTGTCCATGTTTTCCATGATTGTCCATGTCCAGGAATAACATTGCTTCATCTTGGAGTGAGCCTGGCATTCTGCAGAGAGGTACAGATCCAGATTTCAGCAGGCTTTGAGAAGTGAAAATTTCCTCTCTTTGAAAAATATTTTCCAGGAATTTGGATGTTGAGGCATGTTAAATCATGGTGAGATTAAAGCTGAATATCAGTGTAGAAAGAGTGAGGACCAGGTAGCGAGACCATATGATGAGAGACTAAAAAAACATTTCCTGCTGTTGTCATTGCAGCATTGCCTTGATTGTGAGTGTGCAAAATATGCAAAAATTGAAGATATTAATTACCAAGATGGGTGGTTGGGTGGTTGTATCTGGTGTGGCCTCTGAGTCCCACAGTTATGCTTCTTCATCAAGTCATTTTTAAGTCAGTGTTATCTATTAATTTTACCCATCTTCTGTAAAACTCCACCTCAGCAGGAGTCCAGCACAGCCTTTGCTTCTTGTGCTTCTTTGCTCATACAGCATTAAGTGCAAAGTCCTGAGCAAATTCCTAAACCATGAGATTCACTAAGTATTGAAATGGATGCCTTTGGCATCTGAGCTTGAATAATTCTTAGGATGACTTATTTGGGCTGCTGACTTTTGAAAAGTTTTACAGAGTTTAGAAACTGTTAGAAGATTATTCTCCTTTAGTTGTTTTCTTTCAGCCACCCAGAAAATAAAAACTGCTGACTTTCAATCAAGGTCACTGGTGTTTCCAGTTAAAACATTTAGTCTCTTCCTGCACCCCAAATGACATCAATTCCTTTATACTGGAGAAACTCTATAATAATACTTACATAGAAATCATTTATGAGTAGCTGAGGTGGTCAGTGGCTCTTTTGCAAAGTCAGTAGGTGCCATTTGGAAGGCAAATGAGAGCCCTGAGATATCCAAAAGACCAATGAAAGTGATCCTGGTCAGTGGAAAGTTGAATGTGAGTCAGCAGTGCCCTGACAGTCAGGAGGAACAACCCTGTCCTGGAGCCATCAGGTACAACATCACCAGCTGGGCAAGGGAGGGGATTGTTCTGCTCTGCTCTGCTCTGCTCTGCTCTGCTCTGCTCTGCTCTGCTCTGCACTGGGGTGGCCTCACCTTGAATATTGTGTGAGGTTTTGGGCACCCCGATGTACGGAAGATATAAAACTCTTAGCATACAAAGGAGCCCACGAGGATGGTGAAGGGTCTGGAGGCGAAATCATGTGAGGAATGGCTGAGGACACTCGGTCTGTTCAACCTGGAGGAGACTGAGGGGAGACCTTGTTGCAGTTACAACTTCCTCCTGAGAGGAAGAGGAGGGGCAGGCACTGATCTCTGCTCTGTGGTGACAGTGACAGGACCTGAGGGAATGGCCTGAAGTCATGTCAGGGAAGGTTTAGATTGGATATTAGGAAAAGGTTCTTCACCCAGAGGGTTTTTGGCCTCAGCAACAGGCTCCCTAAGTGATCACTGCAGCAAGCCTAACAGAGCTCAGGAAGTGTCTGAAAACTCATTCAAGCACATGGCAGGATTCTTGGAACTGTCCTGTGCAGGGCCAGGAGATGGACTTGCTGATCTTTGTGGGTCCCTTCCAACTCAGTCTCTTCTATGACTCTATGATCCCATGATCCCATGATTCCATGATCCCATGATCCCATGATTCCATGATCCCATGATCCCACGATTCCATGATCCCATGATCCCACAATCCCATGGTCCCAGGATCCCATGATCCCAGGATCCCACGATCCCATGATCCCAGGATCCCACGATTCCATGATCCCATGATCCCACAATCCCATGATCCCACAATCCCATGATCCCACGATCCCACGATCCCAGGATCCCACGATCCCATGATCCCACGATCCCATGATCCCAGGATCCCATGATTCCATGATCCCATGATTCCATGATCACATGATCCCATGATCCCACGATTCCATGATCCCAGGATCCCATGATTCCATGATCCCATGATTCCATGATTCCATGGTCCCATGATTCCATGGTCCCATGATCCCATGATTCCATGACTCTATGAAATAAGGTCTCCCTGGAGCCTTCTCTTCTCTAGGCTACAAGACCAACTCTCCAAACCTTTCTTCACAGGACACCCATTCCAGCTGGATACAGCCATCCAGGCAACTCCCAACCCCTCAAACAATCCATCCACCAAACCCAAACCTCTCCATCTTAATGACAAGGAAGCTGTGCTTGACTGTGGAAAAGGCCTTACAGTAGCTGAGGTAGACTAAATCAGCTGCTCCTCCCTTATCCTCCAGTCACTCCATTAAAGAAGGCAACCAGATTAGTCAGGCACAATTTGTTGTCTGTGAAGCCATTTTGGCTGTCTCTCATCACTTCCCTGTTGCCTGGAAAAAAGTGATTATATAATTTTTATATATTTTCACAACGTTCATTTAGAGAGGCCTGTGAAGTGTATATTTGTCATTACTTCATTATGGTATTTACATGAAAATGATGTGTGTGGTAGTTCTTTTGGTTTGATTTGGTTTGGACTTTCTTATTTTATGCAAGTAAAAGCTATTTATTTTGGGACAATGTGTGGCTCTTTTGGAAAATCACTGTTTCACCAGCAAAATTTTATTGAATTTTTTTTTTTCTTTAATTAGCTTCCAACTGAAATGTGAACATTTAGTTGCTAGAAAGCAAATAACAGAGCTCTTAATTTTCAGCTTTTTAGTGGAAAACATTTCACAATTGCTCCTAGTGCTGTCATGCTGCCTCTGCTCATAAAATTGTTTTTTTCTCTTAATTCCAAGGATTGCATTAGCAAATAAAACTGTGTAAGAGCTGTTCAGCTGGATCAGGCAGCAGTCCCTCTTGCCCAACATTCAGTCTCTGAGAGCAGAATGTTATAGATGTTGATGGAAACAGCATCAGAAACAAGGCAAGTATAGATTAATGTTACTCTCTGTACAAATCAGAGATTTACACCTGCTCAAGGAGTTGATTGAATCTGAGTCACCAGACTTCACAACTCCTGAATCTCTTTACTCTGTGAATTGGTCCTAACCCTTGCTGAGTCTCTGTATACATTTGCCTTACTTAACAGCCCTGATGATAAATTCCAGAATTGAATCATGCATATCATGTAAAACCATGTAAATTATTCATTTTATGTAAAACTGCGTGAAATTCTTTCAGTTTTTTGCAGTCTGCTGCCTGTTCACTTAAGAATTTATGCTAAAGTGAGGGAGAAACTTGCATAGAGAAGAAGGGAAGCTATGTCCAAGTAAATGCAGAAATATCTGATGATTTTGGTCATTGTGAGATCTGTACTGGGATTTCCTATGAGTGTGTGTATAGTGCCGTGCACAAAATGTGTTTAAAATTAGGACTTTCTGTCATGATTTCTCACTCTTTGTCTTGGTGCCTTCCCTCTGCAATCTCAGAATATTCTAGGAAACCTAGCAATGATCTGTCGAGCTCTCTAACCTCCCTTTCATGAACAAATGCATCTGCTCCAACAAAGATTTCTAACCTTCAGCTGTTTTTTGCTTCATCAACCTTCATTTTACTCTGGTTCATATCAGAAGCCTTTGGGCAACTCTCTCAGGCACAGGGGGGGATTTTTGGGAATGTTCTGTGCAGGGACAGGGTTTGGACTCAATGATCCATGTGAGTCCCTTTGCAACACAGGATATTCTACAACTCTCTGATTCTGTGATTTTATACACCCTTCCATTGCATGGAGTTGGACTAGACAATCTTTAAAAGTCTCTTCTTACCCAAACCATTCTGTAATTTTATTATTCTTGCAATGCCATAGTCTTATTCTGGCATATCCATGGGATTTTTCATCAGCATAGTTCACACAATTTCCCTGGGCAAACAAAGTAACATTGATCTGCTAAATTGTGCACCTTGGACTCATCAGAGCGAGGGTGCAGCAGGTTTTCCATGCACAGAGAGGTGCTGCTCATGGCAAGATCTCACTGGATGAACTGGCACCCTGGTGAATCCGGAATTTTTGTAAATATTGGAAAGTTCCTTAAGATTATTTGGCACCCCTAACTTCCCTGACTTTCCATAATGTACTTGTGAATGTTGTTTGCAATACCTTAATTTTCCAGGCAATTTTAGGCACATGTTATTATTTAACTTTATAGTTCAATATTAATTATATTATTATGCAACTGTGGAAATGCAAATATGAGATTCCTGACACTCTGAGGATTAGCCAGCCTGTCTGCTGTATAAATAGAAGTATCTGGGGAACTGTTTTGTCTTATGATTTTTGGTAAATGGCTCATACAAAACCAAAGTGCCAAAGGTTGCTCCTGGATTTATGGTTCCTGAAGGAATCACTTTGTGTCTGCAAAGCATCCAGTTAATGGAGCAATTTCTCTCTGAGCAGGGACATTAACAATTCTCTCTCTTTCATTAGGCTATTTTCACAAAGTGTTTAAGAATATAATGTTTGTGACTTCTGGCTCTCTGTTAAATTTGTCTGAAATTGGCCCATATTGCAAATACAGCTGAAGACAACATTACTTACAGATTACAATGGCCTGAAGATGAAGGAGGGCAGGTTCTGACTGGATATTAGGAAGAAAGTCTTCCCTGTGAGGGTGGGGAAGCCCTGGAACAGATTTCCCAGAGAAGCTGTGGCTGCCCCATCCCTGGAAGTGTCCAAGGCCAAGTTGGACAGGGCTTGGAGCAACCTGGGATGGTGGAAGGTGTCCCTGCCCAGGGCAGGGGGTTGGGACAAGATGGTTTTTAAGGTCCCTTCCAACCCAAACCATTCCGTGATTCTTATTTTGAGACTCAGCTCCTGGTCCATGTCAGGGCACGGTAAATCAATAATTTAGTTGGTCTATCTGCCCTGAATTCAATAAAATTTAGTGGGGATAAGCACAGTGCAAATCTTTGCTCACATCATGCAATGTGCTGCTATAGCGGTAACATAGAATAAAAACTATTCTAACTAGTAGAACATAGAAACTAATAGAACATAGAAATTATTCCTCTTTCCCCCTGAAATCCACACTCCAAAACTGGGTAATTTTAAGTGGAAGGGATGGCTTGACAACCCTACACACATAGGACAAAAAGAGGAAAAGGAGGAGGAAAACCAGCCATGAGTAAAATTGACAAGACAATTTTTCAGCAGAAAGTGCAATTTAATCTAAACACTTCAAAGAAATGTGCCCTATTTCTGTGGCATTTTTAACATGAAAATGATAAAATGAACCATCATCACTTCATCTTATAGTTCTGACAAAGTCAAAATGTTTTCCATTCAATAAAGAAAATGCTCCTTTAAATTTCCCTCTGAATGAATAGTTTAACATCACCATTGTATGGAGTCCTTACTATTGTGCAGAAAGGATTGAATAAAATATACTTCACACTAATGAAATATAACTAATAATGCTAGACAGCATTTTTTCATGTGAAAAAATCTACAGGTTTTTGGGTTTTTTTCACTTTTTAGTAATCAAACTTTCACATCTTGAAATTCTGGCAAAAAATACTTGGGGTTTGATCTGCTGGTGATGCTAAACAGGTATGAACCAACATGCTGCTGGAGGATGCCTCTTCTACCAGGTGACAAGTGACAGGATGAGAGGAAATGGCCTCAAGGTGCACCAGGGGACATTTGGACTGGATTTCAGAACAAACTTCCAGGATTGGAACAGGCTGTCCAGAGAAGTGGTGGAGTCACCATCACTGAAAGTGCTCAAAAAAATGTGTGGATGCAGCTGCTGGTGCTGTGCTGCCTTGCACTCGGTCTTAAAGGTCTTTTCCAACATTACTGGTTCTATGATTCCATGCCAAAGGTGATTTTCCTCCCATGGCAGGAGCAGAAGGCTGAATCAGCAGCACTGTGAGGTTAATGCAACATGTACTGGGCTCCTCTGCCTCACAGAAAGTGAGACAGCAAAGATATTTCACCCCAGTCTTTTAAAAGTGCCCCCAGACTGTTCTCCAGCCCTCTCCTTTCCTTCTGCTCCGATAGCAAATGCAATCAAAATATCAGCCCTACCAAAGCGTTCCTGGCAGTTAAAGGAGGAAAATTAAGCACTGAGGACAGGTTTTGCTGGTTGTGTTTGAACAGCAAAGCCATTTCTTTATAAATAAAATAATGCAGCCTCAAGCTGTTTATCTGAACATGATTGGAGCCAGGGGATTTATATGGATACCCCCAGTTATAAATAAATGCTCTGGGTTTTCAACACACATCAGATTTTGTAGTCATGTAACTGATCCCTCTCAAATAAGAGGGACATTCTGATAACCACAACTCTCATTGTATTTTCAATTTGGCCATTATTATTTCTTGAAAAAATCTGAAGGAGACAATTGCAATAAATGTGATGAAAAGACCATTAGTTACAGCAGTGAAACCAACCTCTGAGTAGACTGGGCATTTAACTCCTGCTGCAAGTCAAAACTGCCAAAGGTAAGCTGGGTGACAATTTAGGCATAATTGCTGGGAATTACCATTTTTTTAAGAGGATTGACAGCACTGGCATGCAGAGCTCTGCTTTCACAGTGTGCAGACCCTGCCTTGCAGTCTCATATACTTCTTTGTATATTTCTACTTATGAAGGAGAAAAATGATGAATTGACTGCCATGGTTTAATCCCTGCCACAATTACCAGGCAGCCACTCACTCACTTTCTCTCTCAGAGTTGGATGGGGAGAATCAGAAAAAGGCAAAGGGTTGAGACAAGAACCAGTAATTGAAGTTATTATTATTATTATTATTATTATTATTATTATTATTATTATTATTATTATTATTAATATATTATATTATATTATATTATATTATATTATATTATATTATATTATATTATATTATATTATATTATATTATATTATATTATGCTGATTTGAAATTGACATAATCATTATTATTATTATTATCATCAATAATAATAATAATAATAATAATAATAATAATAATAATAATAATAATAATAATAATAGTAACATTTCCTCAGGCCCTGACTCTTCCAAAGAAGTCTGTGTGCTACAGGAATGTAGAGTGCCTGCAGGTTCTGAAATTCCTATGTTTGTGTCCCCTCCCAAACTTTTGCTCTTCAGTTTTATTTACTAAATATTTTGGCTCTTTCTCTGGGTTTTGTAAGTGTGTGGGAATACCAGAAAAAGTCTTTAAAAAAAGGCACTCAAATGATGTAAGGGCATATGGATTTTTTAATCTGCTCTCGTGGGAATAGACGAGGGACCCTGACACTCTCAATCGTTTCTCTCTTCTTCCACAAAACAATCAAAAGGTTTTTCCCTTTAATATTGCATTCATCTTAAATTAGGTATCCATCTTCCAGTTCATTGCAGAGCTGTGCTATTGTGTGGAGGAAAAAAAGGGGTTTTTTTTTCAGTAATCATTGGGAAGAAGGAAGACTCAAACACACAAAGATACAAACATGCAAAGCTCCAGGAGGGAGAATCAATTCTTGCTGAAGACCATTTGCTCATCCATCTCTGTTTGCCAGGTAATTTTGGCCTGGGAAAAAGTACTGTTAGCAAACTGAAACTGCATTACTTGCTACTGTTCAGGGTGAATAATGTGGCCTTCTAAGGCCAGGGTCATTATCTCCCTGAGCCTGCTTGTGGCAAGGCAGAGGTAAGAAATATAGTGTCTATCTAAGAATACCAATATTTTCAATTCAGATGTGGTTTATATGAAACAGAAGCCCAGTATTTTATGGAGTATGTCATCATTTCCAGCATGCCTTTAATATTTGCTTGGGGCTGGCAGAAAAACTGATACCATTGAGCCAAACGTTAGAATTGGAAAAGTTAATCACAGCAGCGGTTACACTTTTCCATATTAATCACAGGATATCCACCAAGGATAACAGGCAATAACAAAAACAAAGGAGCCCAGTATCAGCAGGCCAGAGCCAGGTGTTAGAGCTGAGCTCCCCGTGTCACCATCGCTCAGCAGGAAATATTCAAAGCACCTGAATTCAATCCTAGCAGGATTCATCCCCACTAAATTCAGATGCCCACAGTGTAGGTGTCTATGCTGAACCAAGTTATCTGGGATTGTGCTGTAGCTGGAGGACATTGTGTCCACAGAATGGCAGGAGCACAATTCCTCTGATTCACTTCCTGCGTTAGGAATTGAATTACACATTAAGTCTATCGATTCTGTTGCGTACAAACTCAACTAAGGCAGCTCAACAAAAACACCAGCGCAGCTGGAGATGCCCTGAAATATCCCTTTGGGGGTCTATTTGATGGTCCAAAAGAGCTTGGGTCTCTTAAAGGTCTGTGGTTTATCAATCTGAGGTCTCAGGTGCCTCAAGGCATTATTACCAGATGCCAGTGTTTCCACAACTGATTTAAACTCCAGCTCTTCAGTGGCAATAAATGTAGCTATGGGTGATTTGTTCAGATGTAGAAAGGTTTCAATAAATGGATTCCACCTTCTCCTTCATCAGAGGTATTGTCACATCTTCTGTCAGGGCATGACTGAAGGTTTGTATCTCTCACTTCCCACTTCTCACTTCTCACTTCTTACTTTCTCTCCAGTCTATCAGAGAAAAAACATGGAAGTTAAATGTGCCACTTAATAAGAATGATGGATATTTTCCTATTATTTACTATGGGGTGAAGTTGAAAAAATTACAATTCTTCCATGACTCTTTAATAAAATACCTACTGTTCTCTCCCATTCCCATTCCTCTGCAGGGAGCCAAAGCTTGTCTGTCTTAAATATCAAGACATCCTGATTTACTTACTACCTTCTTATTATATCATTGCTGTGAAAATCATTCAGTTGAGTGGTAATTCAAAAGTGGCCCAAAGTAGTTTTGGTCAATGAGATTTTGACTTTTCCATTGGTGGTTTATAAAGAGGAATTGTTTACCTCTTTGCTGGACTGTAAAATAGTTGGAACTTCTGAAGGGGAAAAGATCCAAATAGCAGAATTATCATTCTCTCATATGAGTCAGTCAGAGGTTCCTCTGTTTTCAGCTTTCATTTTTTTAGCAAGCACTGGAGAGACTGAACCAACATCGTGACTATGTTGTTGAGGAAATCATGAAGCAGATTCAGAAGAGAAAAGTACTATAGCAGCACTGCTAATTGGGGTACTGACAGCTACTAAATCCCTGACTGTTGACCTTGCCATTACTTTACAATGGAGCTACTATAAAAATAAAAAAAAAAAAAATTAAATGTTGCAGGTGTCATCCTCAATTTTTAGGTACATCCGGGGATGGGGCAGCCACAGCTTCACTGGGCAACCTGTGCCAGGTTCTCACCACCCTCACAGAAAAGAATTTTTCCCTAACATCTGATATAAACCTAATCTCTTTCGATGTGGAGCCATTTCCTATATCCTGTCACTGCAGTTCCTCATGAAACTTATTGTGATCTACATCAGGCCCTTCTCTCCCAGACTCTCCCAGTCCTCTTCTGCTTTTAAGCCTGTCCTACCTCAAGGTTATCTCTTCTTATTTTGTCCTAATACCTAAATACTTAAAATTTAATTCATCCTTTGAGAAATGCAGGTAAATCTCTGACAGAGGTGACCTGCTAGATTCAGAGTCCTGCCTCAAAACATTGAAGGAAATAAAATATCTAAATCAAATCAGATCTATGCAAATCAGATAATCTTGATATAATTTATTTCGTAACAGAGTTGGATTAGGATCCATAATCCTATTCTTAGGAAAAGACTATTTAATTGAATACATCAAAATTTCCATAGCAAGTGAAATAGAGGCTCCCATTTTGAGAAATCATAATTCTATGTGACATTACTTGTTTCCTGATTGAAATGAAATATATTAGCACTTGAGCTGTTCAATTTCAGCTCCTGAGACTGTCTCAAGAGCTGGAAAGATGCTGATTGTCAATCCCAGTTCTCAGAAAAACTAAACCAACAAGGATCTGATACTGTGGACGTGGTTTATTTTTCTTGAGATTTTGCTGCATGCTCATATGTTGCATAATCTCTCTGAGGAGTGCTGGGTTTGCAATAAATCATTATCTTAAAACCATTCCTGCAGCTGTTTCAGTCCTGTATCCTCCTTCATATGTGATACCTGACACATGGGTTTCATTCATATGATAATTTTGGGGTGTGGTTGGTAATATCAGGAATATTAACCACTTTACCCCACAATTATGTCTCCACAGGAAAGTCGTCATTATTGCAGCAGAGTTGGCTTCAGCTAAAAAACCGGGTAATTTTGGATTTCTGGGGTGAGCCAACTATCTTCCTTGCCTCTCAACTGCCATTTCAATGCTCTATTGAGGTGGAAAAGGGCTGAAAAAAGCCTGTGTGGTTTTATCCCCCTACCCCAGAGCGTGCACTGCACACCAAAGCTCACTTTGCATTCAGCCTCAACGTGTCACTCTGAAAGGACTGTGTCAGCAGCCTTAATTGCTTGGCTGGTGCCACAAGACTGATGGATTGTAGGCTCCTGCTTTTCTAGAGGAGGGATGAGAACAGATGGGATTTTGCTAATTTAAACTTCTGTACATGTTTAATGTCCTATTTATCTCTTCCAGTGAGCCTGAAATGGTAATAAATGAAGTAGATTTTTACTGAAATCTGTTAATGTCGTGAGAAGTGTTTGTGAAGAACAAAAAGCTCTATTAGCCTACATTGACCTGCAAATAAACAACAGGCTGTGAGGAGTGGTTACCCACTTTCTAATTTGCTTAATGGCCTTTTAATGAGTGGGCTTATGGCTGTACAGTAAATACACTGGTCCAGCACCCCAGAGTCCTCTATTCAGGCTATTTCCTGGAAATCTGAGACACCTCCTGTTCTTTCTGTCCCTCTATTTTTCACTCGGATAAGCCTATAACAATACACCCTTAAACTGTTTTTGGGCTGGAATACAAATAAGAACACCAAGACATTCCTGTTACAAGTCTCAGACCCTCAGTGGCCCGTTCAGGGCTACCAGATTGGTTTTCCCTATCTAAATCTTAAATCTAAATCTCTGTCTAATGAGTTCCTGTACCTAAAGTGGATTTCACTCTTCATATGGAAATGCAGCCCATTTTTGTCATATAGATATTATGATTTACTAAATGTCTTTGATGGATTCAGAGCTGTGAAAACCATAATATAATGGAATCAATGTTGTCTGGGAAAACAAGCAGAGGAGGCTGCACACACCTGGAAGAAAAGGATGGAAGCAGTTAGGGTACATTAAATTTGCCAACTGAATCCATAACACAGTTTTAGCACAGATACCTTCTAAGATGTTTATTTATCCCTTGGAAATAGAAATCAAAACAGAGTTTTAATTCTGCCACTACTGGTTAAGGTGTAAGGGAAGCCACCCTCCATTTTGGTCTGTAAGAACCTTCAAGGATCCTAAATGTAATTACATCTAACAGGGGAAAATAACAGGAGAAAACATCTTTGCATCAGTTTTACAACGCTAAAAAAGTTTAGGTGAATTCCAGATTGAATTTTAGGTGATAAAAATATTTTTAAACTTGGGCATGTTTATTAGCAAAGTGTAGCTTATCCTGCAGGTTTTTAGGATTTCAGGAAAGAATTACAGCTCGTAGTGCCCTGACTTTATACACTGTAGGCACAAAAATCACACCATTGGCCTCCTCTCCTACAAGTCACACTTTTTTTCTGGATTAATTACTTTTTAACTGAAGTAAGACCAGCAGTGTTTGAACTCCTGAAACTACAAAGCCCTTTTTACATACTTTGATTTAGTCATGCAAATTAGAAAATGTTGGCTCAAATAATTTATCTGAGACCACACAGTCAAACAGTGACACTTTCAGGAGTAGGTAAATCTCCTAAAAGCCCCAGCTTAGTCCATCCTCCTACACACAAATAAAAAGCATTAAAAAATAGCATTCAAATTACCTCAACAGGTAATTTATTCTTCCAGGCCTTACTGAGCACATTTGCTAATGATTTAGTTCCAGAACACTAAACCAAAAACACTTAGCAAGAGCAAAAAGTCTGCAAGTAAATTAAAGAATAGCAAGTTCCAGTTAGTCTCCTAATAGAGTCAATGATTAAATGGCTCCTATTTAAGCAGCAACAATACCAAACTCTTTTATGTAAAATTGTAAAGGCTGCTAGATTCAACAAGCTTTAGACAAAAGAGGAAAAAGGGAGAAAGGAAGTATTCTCTCATCTTATATGAAGTGCATTTCAAACATTTATGTACAAAAGTTTTTATTTAAAGGACGGTAATGGCCTGGCACAGATTGTCCAGAGAAGTTTGGATGCCCACAGATGTGCAGAGAAATAAAGGTTTCAACTTTTCCTTTAGTGGTTTGTTTTCTCATCTGAAGCTCATCATTCATTTTGTTTCGTATTTGTCTGCAAAACACAAATTTTGGGCTTTGTGAGATCAAGCACAGTGCATTGAGTGAAAAGTGGGCAAGAGGACTGATTCAAAGGCCACATTATTACAGTCAGAAAAGACTTTCTAAGATGAAGCCATTCAGCAGCAAAGATGACCAGTACAATTAGAGCCAAAGAAGTGCAGAAAAGTCCATTTATGTTTGTATGAGTTCAGTGACTCTGCTAAAAGTAGAGAGACGTTAGAGATAAATCATGTAATCCTGTTGTATGAGACATGTCTTTACAGGCACAAGAAGAGGAAGGCTAATCTTAATAAAACAATATTTAACATAGTAAAAAAAAATGTGTAATATTGCCATTAACCGTAAGTGTCCAGCAGAATATATTTTAAATAGTTAAATGGAAATATATTGCTACAAACTTTAAAAGAAAAGATAAAACCTGGAGCTGGAATTCATTCCATATAACTTTAACCCATATAACTTTATTTGCACTAATTATTTTCACATTCAGACAGCATACCTGAAGAGCTGGACTGTTTGGATGATTGATAGCATGTCATGAGACAGACAAATCACTCTCCTTTAGATAGTGACTGTAAAATATTGGAATAATCCTTTACTCTGTAGTGAATAATGAAGAACAAAAACAAATTGAAGGGAATTTTATGACCAACAGCAAGATAAGTTTACCATAGCTTGCTTCATTAGCTAGCAGGAAAGGGTTTGCAGCAAATAGGTTCATTTTTTAATATGAAATTAGAGAACACAAAGAAACATGTAAGTAACTGGAAGTGACAGAAGAATAGATTAGATCTCAACTCACAGATTTCACAAATAGTCCTTAGAGTGGTGAACAAGTTTTCCTGATGTCCAAACTGCAGAAATCAGATTGAATAATGAAGTTTTGTTGGAGGTGGTGGGGGAAGGATTTTTGCCTCATTAATCAAAGAGCCTCTGTGTACATATATGGATATTTGCAGTTTTGTTCATCAAGTGGGGAAACCTGTTTTCTGAAATTCCATCTGTTTGTGCAAGTTTTGCAGGCCCTTTTTGGAGTAATTAAGCATTGGCTGCTGATTAACAGTGAGGTTTGATGCTGTAAAGAGCCTCTGCTTCCTGCTACCCCCGAATTCCTGATTACACCTTGGGATGCAGATTGGCCTCAACCACCAGCCTGAGTTCACTCTCTCTACTTGTTGGAAACTATATAAAGTTTAATTTTATTTTTTTTTTATGCAATAAAAGTCATTTTTGTTCTGCTTTGTGCTGGGGGAAGGGAACTGAAGCTCCTTTTCAGGGGACTGTTCTACCAGGCGAGGTCTGATGAGCTGAACATCTCAACAGCCTGGGGGTAGCACAGAAGATACACAAAAGATAATGACCATTAATGAGCATTAATGAACATCAACTCCAACCATCACCCCTGGCAGGGTCCCAAACACCTGGTCTGGGTAAAGAGAAGTAAGAATGAGAACCTAATTAGCATCGGAGGCAAAGAAATTCACATCCAGTAGGAACCCAAATACTAAGAACTTTACTACGTGGGACCAATGAACATCAAAACATTGGATTTCACAGAGTTTTGAGTGTATAAAATATGTGAAAAATCTACTAAAATCCATGTGTGATGGAAGGATTTTCTCTGCACAACCCAGGCAATGTGTGGATGAAATTATTTCTGTTGCACATCCTGGCCAGAACAACACCCTGGCCAGAATAAATGCCTTGATTCTCTAACACTAAAAATGTTGTTGTAAGGTTTTGGGGTTTTTTTCCCCCACAGTTTCAGTGACATACTTATTTCAGTCCCTTTGTGCCTCTGAAGAGACATAATGTGTCTGCTTAGTTATTCATTCCACTTATGTTAGACATCCATCTCAGACTGGGATGAGTCACCCTCTGGAATTACAGATCCCTCCTGTGCCATGGCTGAGGAAGTTTGAACAACTTGTTGGGAATTGTTCTCTACTTAAAGGGGAACTTTTCTAGGCTGCAGCCATATGTGTGTGATCCTCCTATTGCCTGCAATCCTTCCAGGCTCAAAGGGATTAGAGCAGATGGAAAGATCTGTGTTTTCCTCTCTCATCCTCTCCTTAGAAATAAACTGACCATGGACATGTCTGATATCACCCAACAGCTCACCAGGAAGGGAACCAGCAGACCCTGTTTGAATGTTTTCCCAAAGAGGTTAAAAAGTACAAGATATCTTCAGTAAATAATGATTTACCAGGCCTTAGAGTTGATCTCAAGTAACTTCCTCCTTCCGTGTTATTGGAAGAAAATTGGAAATCCTGAGGAAAGATAAATAAAAAAAAAAAATTTAAAAAAAGCCTCACAATAATTCCCTTTGTGCAACAGCAATCAAACCTCCTATTTATGCCCCACCAAAGTGTCTCAGCCTCTTGTTGAAAAAGTGGACAAAAATTCAGTACCATTTCCACAGTTAGGATTTCACCTATGTGCTGAGACTACCAACAAGAGGATAATTATGTGCCAATTTACACTTGCAGCTTTTATGTTGTGAATATTTCTTCTGCAGTTCCTAGTTTTGTTTCAGCAAAAAAGTTGATGTGTGATAAATATTTTGAGTCTGTTTAGGTCTAGGCTGGGCTTGAATCAGATGTCTCTGATGAAATTTCCTACCTCTCAACTAAGGCTCAGTAAATGTTGCCCACAGCATCAATATGATTGCAATAAATGACTCAAGTGAATGCCCTCAAGCACCACCAAGACAAAAAGCAGCTGTTCTTAAAAAATTCTAAAAATATTTTGGTTATTCTTAAAGATGAATCAAGGTCCAAAGGAACAAGTTCTTAATTTAAATTGAAACTCATTGCAGAAAATGACTGATTGGTTACCCATTAGTCAGAGTTAGGAGATATTCCACTTCACACTAAGTTTACTAGATTGTTTTCCACCTCCTCTGATTTTAGGTGTTTAAGCCTAAAATAATTTGTCAGACTTTGTTTAATCAAGACAACTTGAGATGGACTCAATACTTTTACAGACTGGCACCATTTTGCCCTTTAGAGATAATGACAATGACACTCTTATCTCCATCCTGAACAAGTTCTATTTCACCTTAATATGAAGCTCAATTAAGAAGTAAGTATAACTAAATCAGTTGTAATGAAATATTCTGAGCCTACATCTATCCCCAAGATTTAAGTACAAAAGAGCACTAATTTAAGATTATAAATTATTTATACATTTGACATGGTTTCCTATTAATCAGAATCAGAACTAGAGCAATTTGCAAAATTCCTGTGGCATCTATTAAATATTTTCTTCTAAGCAAGTAAATGAAAGAGATTTACTAATTCCAGTAGAAATTTCATTGGTATTGGGTGAGAGATGCTAAACACAGGGGGATATATTAAGTCTCTACAAAATGCTAAATATTCCTCTGATCTCTGCTAAATTAATTTAATCCCTTTTTGTGTGTTTTAAAGCCCATCAGATTTTATAAACATTGATATAATGTAGTGAAAAGCAACTATTTACAAATAAAGGAAAAAAATCACAGGGATTTGTTTAGCATGACATCAGTGTCTCACTGGAGTTAAAAATTTCTGATCTTCCTTTTCACTGTGACCCTAAACCTGCCTCTAGAGGCTGGTTTAACTGAATATTTTGGGGTAGGAGACTGTGCCTACTTTAGAAATATCTGGGATTTGAATAGCTTATTTCTGTCATAACTATCTCTATGAATTTATGGATACCTGAATAAAATCCATTCAGACAAGATTTAGACAAAGTCTCTGAGCTGAAAAACACCATTGAACAATGGTTTAAAAGAAAATTTCTGAGCTTTTTGGACCATCATCATCAATGTTCAAATTTCCTGCTGGATCAAGATGAACTTTTGACATAAAATGTTCAGTTAATGAACTTGTTCTACTCAATCATCTCATAGTATCATGAAAAAATAAAATCACAGAATCACAGAATTATGGCCTGGTTTGTGTTGGAAAGCACCTTAAAGATGATCTAATTCCAACCTCCATCCATGGGCAGGGATACCTTCCACTGGGCCAGTTTTTTCAAAGCCTCATCCAGCCTGGCCGTGAGCACTTCCAGGGATGGGGCATCCAGAATTTTTCTGGGAAATCTATTGTTGTGTTTCATCACCCTCACAGCAAAGATTTTCTCCTTATAAATCAGCAATTAATTAATATCTGGTAAAGCTTGTGCAGAACATAAATCAGGGCCTCCCTCAGCCACCATGAGGAGTGTGAATCTTGGAGCTGCATCCATTCTCTGTCCTGTCTGTGCCTTTGATGTGCCCTGGGGAAGCCAGCTTTGTTCATTTGGTTTAGAAATCCACCCTCAGTTGCTGGTCATGCTTTTTTGACCTCCCTTTGTTCTCTACTTGAGTTCTCATTTTGCCAGGAAGAAAAGCTCATCCTCTCCCATTTTTAGATGTTCACGTGTTCTTTATAGAGACATAAAAGCTTTATGAAAGTCACATTTTGGAACATGCTCACTTCAGCAACTTTGCACAACAACCTTAAAATGCATGGTAACAACCAAATCTGATTCTACATTGTAGTTCTGCTCAACAATTCCCCCAGATTTTCATTCCGTTTCAAACTCTTAAGGGAACATGGTGGAGTTTTCAGTCCTCCTGAGCAGGAAAACCGATCCAGAATTAAACTCTATGTCCATTTGGGCCAGTTGGTGACTTCAACACAGATCAACATAGAATCACAGAATTTTTAGTTGGAAGGGACTTCTGGAGATCATTTAGTCCAACCCCCTGCCAAGGCGGGAGGTGGAGGTGAAAAGTTACCTCCTGCAAGAAGAGTGAGATTATTCCTGCACAAAACAAGTGGAATAAAAGAAACATTGACTTCCATCTTGGCTAGAGGAAGGTGGGGATGTTTCTTCCAGCTGTCTCCTTACCATTTCCTCTTTTCCAGTGGATGGATAGCTGAGTTAGTGATGAGTCTGAACTTCCACCAACTATAGCACAGAATTTCCACGTAATCCAAAATCAGAGAAGGCTTTCCTGGAATTCTTGCTGGTATCTGAAGCCACTTAGAAATGACTGAACTGCACTGTAGGAAGGGAGGGCAGGATGGCCAAGCCAAGGGCTGTTTTCCATTGCCCATATCATGATTCCCTCCTTAACAGACAGAACATGACCTTCACATCGCTTGGTGGGAATACCATGCACTGCTTTAGGGAAATGCTAACCTTGGGGAAACAAGAAAACAAAGAAAATCCCAAACAAAAGTCTATTTCCCCTTTGCTTATAGTCTCCCAGACTTATTTAGCTCTATCTAGCAAGAAATGGACCAAATGTAAAATTCAGTATTACTTTATGGTTCTCTTATTTGTTTTAATCAGCTTTACAGCCCTGTGGTGCCAAAGTATCATCCCAACTTATGCATTATTTACTAGTTAATATCTCAAAACAGATGTCTCTAAATAAAATAATTTCCTTCCTCTTGCTTGTCATGCCTGAAGGCCAAATCAAAGGAACAGAGCACCTCTCTGATAATGTGCACTGCACTCAAATCATGACATCAGGGTCACCGAGCCTCTGCCAGAGCTGGGTCCTGGGGTATTGAGAAATTTGTAGCTACTTGTGTCTCTCAAAGTCAGGGTCAGTGTTTCTCTGCTCAGGGCGCTCTCATGTCTCTGCCTTTCAAACAGCCATTTCAGCCCTGCACACCTTCTGATTTCAAGGATCATCTATTTCTTGCAGGTGTCTGTGGCATGAAAGTCCAAGTGTCACGGGATGGTCTGGCTGGGTCAAAAATCAATTTTGTCTGGAACTAGGCAAGTATCTATAAGAGCAGGCACAACTCTGCGATTAACCAGTTTAAACACATTTAACAAATGCATTTAACCATTTATTTGGCACACTTTGCCTTATCTCTGTGCTTTTGAAGCTGATGCTCGAGAGTTCATAAAATATTAGAATGGGGTCTTTATGCTTTCTTCTTTTCCTCTGTGGTACCAAGGTTTAACTCCAGACCACAACTAAGCACCAGCAGCTGCTCATTCCCTCCTTCAATTCTTTTTGGGTGGGAAGGGGAAGGAAACCAGACAAAGGTAAAACCTGTGGGCTGAGAAAAGAGCAATTTAATAATTGGAGTAAAAAAAAATAATGATGAAAGGAGATATTAAAGAAAGAGACAAAAATAAAATTAAATTAATAATAACTAGATGATGGACAATACAATTACCATTCCAAGAAGCAACTGATCCCTTTATGCCAGCTCCCACACACTTTATATACTGGGAATGGTGTTGTGTGGTGTGGAACATCCCTGTGGCCAGGTCAGCTGTCCTGGACCTTCTTCTTCCCAGCTCCCCATGCAGAACACAGGAAACTGAACAGCCCTTGATTGAGGGTAGACTAAATAACAATTAAATTATCAGTGTGTTATCAATATTTTTCTCATCCAACACAAATAATGATGTGTCTCTAAGTCTGTCAAACACTGGGACTGCAGGGAAACATGTCCTCAGCTGACAGGGGCTGATCCTCTGGAGGACTTTGATTTTCAAGATCAAAGTCATGAATGGGGTTGGCATTTCACTGGACCCAAAACAAATTTGAGCATGTGATGGAGGGATACAGGACAGATAAGTGAATTTTGACTTTGTCCACAGGTGGAGTCTTTGCCCTCAGCTTTAATTAACTCTGAGAAGCACATGTGTAAGGCAGGATTCTGTAGTTTTCCATGAGATCTGGATTTTCTGTCCAGATATGAACTGAAATGCACAATTTTAGGGATTCTCTGAAAGGAGCCAGAGAGAATTTAAGACTTGTCTTTGGTAATTTGATTGTAGGTGTTGATTTTTTATGGATTTATTCAAAACTGAAAGTTAATCTGTAGGACACAGAACCCATAAAATTATTTTCTTAATTTTTTTCCCCATTTATGTATTTTTTTCTGTCATCACTTGCCTTATATTCCCATAGTCTTTACAGAGAAAGTGGGAGTTTTGATAGTGTAAAGTGAGTAAATAGAAAAAGGGTAAATAAGTGTAGTAGGAGAAAGGTTAAGTTTCTTCAGCAAAGGATCAACCTCCCAAACTCTCTAATTGTATCTAAATGAAGCTTAAGATGAGATATCCTACAAGATATTTTCACTTACATAAGATAATTTAATCTATGCAAGACTTGGTTACTATACACAGTAAAGAGGACTCCCAGCCTGAAAAGGTTGAAATTTGTGGAAAAGAAGGTCATGAGTGGAACAAATCAATTAATCCTGTCCCTATTTTTTAGGATGAGGCCTAAGGGAGTAGGCACAAGTAGGCCATGGCCACTCATATGACCTTTGCAGGAGAAAGAGGATGCTTGTGGGGAGTGCAGAAGATATTACACTGATTTGGGTGGTGGTAGGAGGTCAGTGTTAATAATCTTGGTACTAAAAAGGGGAAAAGACAAGAAACTACTGCATGAAAGAGCATTTGGTCACAATAACCCCTGCAACATTATAGGCTGGTGACAGCATGGCTGGACAGTGCCCAGGCAGAAAGGGACCTGCTGTCACCTGGTGACAGCAGCTGAACACGAGCCAGCCGTGTGCCCTGGTGGCCAAGAAGGCCAATGGCCCCTGGCCTGTGTCAGGAAGAGTGTGGCCAGCAGGAGCAGGGAGCTCATTCTCCCCCTGTACTCAGCACTGGTGAGGCCACACCTCGAGTGCTGTGTCCAGTTCTGGCCCCTCAGTTTGGGAAGGACCTTGAGACCCTTGAGTGCATCCAGAGCAGGCAATGAGGCTGGAGAGGGGCTGGGAACACAAACCCTGAGAGGAACGGCTGAGGGAGCTGGGGGTGTTTATCCTGGAGAAAAAGAGACTCAGAGGTGACCTCATCACTCTCTACAGCTCCTGAAAGGTGGCTGTGGGCAGGTGGGGTTGGTCTCTTTCTCCAGGCAGCCACTGACAGAACCAGAGGACACAGTCTCAGCTGCGCCAGGGGAAATATAGGTTGGATGTTAGGAAAAAGTTTTTTATAGAAAGGGTGATAATGGAATGGAATGGTCTGCCCAGGGAGGTGGTGGAGTCACCATCCCTGGATGTGTTTAAAAAAAGACTGGATGTAGCACTTGCTGCCATGGTTTAGTTGAAGTGTTGGGGCATGGGTTGGACTCGATGATCTTGAAGGTCTCTTCCAACCTTGTGATTCTGTAATTCTGTGATTCTGTGAAAATAACATGAACAGAGTGGAGACAGCTTAGACAAATATATACTTTATAATCTACTGCTTTGGGTACAGAGGACAGCCTGGAGTGATGTGCCAATAATCACAGAGCAGAGAGAAAGCAAGGTTAGGACTAATACCCTGCTGAGTCCACGGCCAGAGCTGTATCCACACAGTCTTGTGCCCTCAGCCACGCTCTGCATCCCACCATTTACATAACTTCCCTGGAGATTTGCTTGCCTCTGCAACACCTGACAAAGCACACAGTCTAAACTTTATGAAAATTCACACAAGAAACAAAACTCGGCCATTTCAGAGTTTAATAGCTTGCTGGAAAGGGTAGGAAAATGTTAAAAAAAAACATAAAAGCAACTCTCAGAGTACCTAGTCACTAAGAGCAAATTATATAATTATGAAAGAAACAAGACAAAAACTAACTAAATTTTCACAGATTTCTCAGCCTTACCCTTGCCAGCCTCTAATATATGTGTATCTCTAGCAATCACCTGGCAGTTACCCACAGAATTCACAGAATTAAACAAATTACAAATGAGTCCAGGATGGGCAGAGCATGCCAGTCTTGGCTCTCCAGTGAGCCACATAATGCTCTGCAGCATTTGGCTTCTCTCAGCAGATCCATTAGTCAGGGTGGATGAACCTCATCAGCTGAGGGGAATGCACACCAGGAAGCGTGCTTGGAAGAGTGGAGACATTTGACTTTCATGAGAGATGAGGAGAAACAGAACTCTGGCTGCTCTGCTTTGGCCTCTCTCCCCTCCAGTGGCATCTATGCAAACGCAATCCGGTCTTCAGTCTCATCCAGAGTGAAGTCATCTCCCCATGTTCTGTCCTGGTCTCTGTTGTGCATGTCCAGAGTAGGCAAAGACACCTGGAAGGGACCCAAAGCAGGCCAAGGTGATTATCTACCTAGTTCTTGCAAAAGAACTGCTGGGAATTCAGAGGATGTTGCTGTTGTCACTGTTCACTCACCAACCAGGGGCAGAAATGATCACAGGTATTGGGGAAAAAAGCCCTGTAATTTAATAGAGGTAAGATGGAAATGTCTAGGTTTCAAGGACTGTATTTCAATATCTCTCCTGAGTCAGTTCAGCCTGATCTGCCTCTGGAAGCCACACCTGGCTTTTTTCCTGAGTTGCTGTTTAAAGATGGCTGTGGGAAATGTGCCTGTCAGATGCTTTTGGTCTCTGTTGAGAGTTGTGTTGCTCTTTCTCAGCCTTGCTAGAGCGTTTTTCCTCTTGACCTTCCTCTTTACAGAAAGTCCAGCACCACCAGAGAGAGAAAACTGATCAATTTTTGTCTCTAGCCATACTTCACACACAGAAGAAGTCTCCAGTTAGATTGGCATTTCATGCACACTTATGTATTTATTGACTCTTTCTGAACACTTTAGCAGAATGATTTAGAAATGGTCTCCAGAAAGTACTGACCTTTAATTATTATTATGGTTATTATTAAAAGTCACTGTTAATCACAGTGGGAGACAAAAAAAAAGGAAAAGGAAAGGTGTTTGTGTGCTTCTGTCATATGGAAAATATGGGATCATGTATTGGGAACTTCAGAGAGATGGAGAGAACATTCAGCAGTTGCTTGATATTTTTTTACAACATTCTGCACCAATAACTACGTTGTCATTTCATCATCAACTAAAATCAACCAGATACTAATGTGAGATATTGTAATCCCTAAAGTTTCCTAGATCTGTTTGCCAGGAGTGCTCTGAATTGTTTAGAAAGCAAAAATGACTCTCTGGGGATAGATAATTTAGTCATTCTGAACACCAAAATGTTTCTGACTGGTCTTCACAGGACAATGTATGGGTTGCCAGTATCTAAAAAATAAGAATTGCAGTTATACTCAGAACTTGCACCTGAATCAATGCAAAAAAATGGAAGGAATAATAAAGTTCATATGAGAAACCCTTATAACTGCAAGGTGGAGTCCATCCATACCATCTATTCTATTTTTCTTTCTGTCTCAAAGTTAGGTGTTTATTGTTACTTGTCAGCCAGAATCCTTCTCTGGTCAAGAGAGATGAATAGGCACCTACAGAGGGTGAGTCACCCAATCTATCTTAAGAAAGGATGAATCACCCACTAGAAGTGCATTCTTTTCTCCATCTTCAGTTTCAGATCTGAAGTGTGAGAACTGAATGATGTGTTTAGGTTTTTCCAACTGTGTAAAATGACATAATAAAATTATTACCCCTCCCTACAAACTCTGTCTTGCTTATGTCTCCAAACAAGCATGATGACAGTGATAATGTTCTGCTCTGGAGGGAGAATTCAGTTTAGCTTAGAGACTTATTGTCCTCATTGATGAAGTGGCATGAATCCCATGCAAACTGTTCACAAAATTTTGTCTAAAAGTTATACATACGTTTTCAAAGGCTATAAAGATTGCTTGGAACACTTTTAAGTGTTTTTCTGATCCAGAAAGCATTTATCTGATTAGCTCTCTTTCTGGGAAACTTGTCTAGGCTACATTAACATTTCTTATCAAACTTTGCATATGATTGCCATGAGATTCAATCTGATTAAAAATAAAATGTTTTGAAAGGCCTTTGCTTTGTTGTTTTTTTCACCCTTCCCCCACAGAATGGAAATTGTTTTCTGTCCAGTTTTGAGTAAACAGCGTAAGAAAATCAGGGGGAAAAAAGGTGTCAAAGAACATGTCCTTTAATTCATTAGCAATTCAAACAAACTCAGAAGCTGGGATTACAGTTTCTAATATGGAAGTAATCCTCAAAATGTTTAGCATACATGGTCTAACTGCATCCAGTATTCTTCAAGATCATTCAGTTCCACCCCCTGGCATGGGCAGGGACAACTTCCATTAGACCAGATTGCTCTGAGTTCCATCCAAACTGGCCTTGAGCATTTCCCTGGATGGAGCCACCACAGCTTCTCTGCAGAGCCGGTTCCATGGCCTCACCCCGCTCTGAGTAAACAATTTCATCCCAATATCTAATCTACACCTACTCTCTTTTCAATTTGGAGCCATTCCCCCTGGTCCTGTCACTATATGTGCTAGTAAATAGTCCCTCTCCATCTTTCTTACAGGCCCTCGTCACGTCCTGGAAGGCCACAATCAGGTCAACCCGAAACCTTCTCTTCTCCAGGCTGAACAATCCCAAATCTCCCCGCCTTTCCTCACAGCAGAGCTGCTCCATGCCTCTGATCATCTTGGTGGCCTCCTCTGGGCTCATTCCAACATCTCCACATCCTTCCTGTGCTAGGACCCCAAAGAAGGAGGCAGCTCTGCAGGTGGAGCCCCAAGAGATCTAAGCTTCAGATCTGTTAAGCACAAGAAGAGGAAGTGCACAACACAAGTGCCAAGCAATTCACCGTAAAGTTATGAACATTCTTCTTTAGTTGATTTTTTTTGCCTATCGTTAGGCAAAAAATGAAGACTGAACTGGAAGTACAGCTGAGTTCTTTGAGACTTGTTAATGAAAAGGACGACAAGGTTCAGCTGGTGAAAAGTGACATATTTCAACTGGCTCCGTGGGTGTCATGTCAACATGTACCATCTGAGATCCTGGCACAAAAAACCAGAGATATTAAGA
Source organism: Pseudopodoces humilis (assembly GCF_049639895.1). Taxonomy (NCBI): domain Eukaryota; kingdom Metazoa; phylum Chordata; class Aves; order Passeriformes; family Paridae; genus Pseudopodoces; species Pseudopodoces humilis. The sequence continues at coordinate 3,090,958 of NC_142200.1, forward strand.
TATGGCCTGTTCTTTCATGCCGAAAGCCAGGATGCCAAACCAATGAAAAACCGTGGAAAAGTCATTAAAAAGCATTTTAGCACTTTGGAAACCAAGAGACCACATTAGAAAGTTTAAGTGGACTAATTACTTGAATTACATTTTGTTACAAACCTAAGCTGGGCTTTTACAGCCCTGTATTTCAGTCCTTGCTGTTTCTTGCTAATGAAGTTAGCTATAAAATAAACAGGATGATGCTCTGGTTTTTACTGACCTGCCAAACATAAAGACTTTTTACAGCTCAGAACAGGGGCAGAATGCAGGGGATGAGGACTGGAGTTAACAAGCTCTGTGAAAACTTGTCTTCTCCAAGCTGTGGGGAGAAGCAATATTTGTGCATACCACAAAAATTTGGCTCAGCTCACAGTCAAACACGTCTGTCCCCCAATCCAGCAAATATGCAAGTCATGCTTTGGCGCTTGTCCTGATGCCAGATGGTTACATGTGTGACAACACTAAAAGCAGGATTGATGTGATCTCTTAGCAGTCAGCATAAGGAAGGTTTAGTAGGATGAAGAGCTGGGGCATTTGAGTTCACTGTGTCTGATAGAACAGATCGGGGAAGGGAGCTGTCTTTATCTGCAGCAGCAATCCTGTGACATTGCATTCTCACACAGCACTCTGAAACACTGTGCCTGGTCACAGGGTCGTGTAAATAGAGCCACACTACTAAAATCTGCTCCTCAAAGCATAGCTCTGCTTATGTCCAGTGATATCCTTCCAAATTCCAGTCATAAAAATTCTTCTTAATATCATAAAGAGCAAAACGGCTGCAGGGAGTGCAGGGTCGTTTTGCTTGGAGCAAAGGATCTCATTTGACAGGTTTGGAGGATTTTTAAAAACACAGCTGCAGTGATCTCAGCCTTCAGCTATCAGGTGCAAGCAGTGTAAAAACTCATTCTGTCCATTAATGGGTTGATCACCACTGATGAGTATTTGTGCTGAAATACAGGTTTCAAGAACATCAGGATCTTTTTGCTCCAGTCTTCCCACAGAAAGGGTAAACCTGTTAATTGCTGGGCGGTATTTCTGTTCTACTCTGGACAACAGGGTTCAGCTGGATGATTAGAGTGATTAAAAAATAAAAAGCATCACCTGATAGAAGTGGCTACAATCATTAGAAGTGCTGGTATGGCACAAAAGAAACCTGTAGAGGAAAATCTGACTGAACTGGTTTTTGGGGAACCTCTAGAAGAAATTCAAAGGTGATTATCTGATTGTGATTCATCTGATTTGATCACAATTACATTTATTTAGCTATTGTTTTTTAAAAAGCTCAGGAAATTGCTGAGCCCATACTCTGTTCACTGTACTTAGAGATTTTCTGTGCATTGGGATGTTTCTTTACAGAGAATTTTTCTTTGCAGAGATTTTTTTTTTCAGTGTCACTGAAAACAAATTGAAATTCATTTCAAAACTGATGTTCAGACCATTTGCTCTTGTTTTCTTTTATTGACCTTAACCCTAAACCCTCCTTCTATTTCATAGAGCCAATATGAGATTGATGATTTAGGGCAAACAGAGAGAATGTCACAAGCCACCAAAACAATTTGTTCTGAAGAAAGAAATGAACTTAGAAAGCAGTGATAATTGTTCATCTTCCAGTAAGTTTGGGGAATCAAGACCATGAAATTAAATCTTGAATTTATAGGCAGCCCAGATGAAAGTTCTAAATTGTTTATTAAAAATAAAGAGAAATTTTATTTCACAACCTCTCTGGATAGATTATTTCAGTTTAGGAAGCTATCCAAGACTTAATGCATCTTGCATTCTCTGTGAAAGGAAATTTGCTCAGGACAACCTGCTTGTAGAAAGAGAAGGAAAGCAAGAAAATGGCCCATGTAGAATATTACAAGAATGTTGTGCAGAAATTATCAGAGAGATTAATACGTGGATGGGTGTAAAAATGCATTCAAATGCTAATTTTCTTCCTCAGACTGCAATGCATAGCATACACCAAACCAGCTGTATTCTGCTGTTCATTATCAGCAGACAATTAATTTAGTTCAAATGCAGGCAGGAAAAGTAACTCCAAAACTCTTCAGGCACACAAAAAAAAGAGATAAAGAAGTGTTGTATATTGCATATTCACCAGAAGTAGGTACCACCTGGAGCAATGTGACTAAAAACATCTTTGCCTCATGATCATGTTGGGGTTGCATTAGAAGGAGGTGTCTCTGGAAATATTTGCCAGTTACAGAGATGGAATTTGCCTCAAGGCATCTGCTTGATGATATTGATCACTGTAAATGTCCTGACAGGGAAAAACAAGACAGTAAAATGTCTTGGGTTAAATGCCACTGCACATCCTGCAGTGAATATCCTCTCCACCAGTGCTCAGCTGGATGGGAGGGCACTGTTTTGAATCCCTGCAAGTACAAAGTGAAAGTTGGGTGAAAGTTTTGGCTTCAGGGCTGAATGAACCTTTCCAGACTCACCAAAGCTGTGTCTTGCCCTTGCTTTCAGCTGAGAGAAATTGATGCTCTTGTCTCAAATTCAGAATTTCTGAGTTCTCAAGAGCAATGACCCCCAAGAACATCTTTCTACCATAAAATTACCAGAAGGGATGGTCCTTGGGATGCCGTTCCTGAAAGTACCATTTTAATGAATAGGTGATTTGAGGACTGGCAAGATATAGTCTGTTTGAAAAGAGAGTTAATCTAGACACTGAGAAGTTCAGAGGTTTAAGTTCAATTTCTAATTTTTGCAATCTTTTTATTCCAGGAAAGCAGCTGCCATTTAGATAAGCAGCCCAACAACCTGATGATGTGTCTGAACAGACACTTCAGAGGAATGTGAAAAAGAAATAAACACCTCAAAGTGAAAACATTTTCCCTGCAGGTAAAAAAATAAGAGTTGGATGGAACATAAGCTTTAAAGTGTTAGAGCTGATTAGTTTTTTCTCAATACTTTTCATTTAAGCACTAATTATTCTTTCCAACCCTTTCAATGTTAATCCATTATTAAACGGGTTAAAGAGGCACCAAAAAATTCATGTCAGACTTTATAACTGCCAAAATAAGACTCTCAGAAAGAGGTTTTAGGAGCAAGAAATCTAATTAGTTCATTGGTTAATGAAGTAAATCAAAGGAGATTGGTTCCGTAGCCAATCTCATTCACTGCTTTCACTAACTCCTAAACCAGGGTGGGATGTTTCTCTTCATGGCCTGGTTATAGGCCCTGTGCAAAGCAAGAGGAAAAATGTAATTAGTGTCTGGGCTAATTGGTGGCACGTTTTGTGACAGGCTGCGCTGACAAACACATTGTGATGTAGCACAGTGCCGGATTACCTCAACCATAGTATGACACAGCCCTTTATGTTACAAGGGGGAAAGGAAGGAATGTTCCAGTTCCCATTGTATTCTGGTTACAAAAGGTTGCTGGAAGCACTGTCCTCTGATCATGTTTGGAACTGTCTCCCTGTATCTGTGCTAAATTGATTTCTTTATTTGGATACTGCATGTTTGCTGCCATTCTACGTTTCTGATAAATAAGAGTTTGAACCAATCTGCCAATTTACCAAGGGTAAATCATTTTCTCATCTGGGCAAGCTTACAGGTGCAATAATGCAACTGAGTCCAAATGGGGATGGGGTTCAATTTCATCTGCTTAAACAGTCCTTGTTCAACCAGCGATCTCTCATCCCAGGAACTGGAACAGCCACCCACCTCCCCAGCACCACTGACAGAGAATTGAGGAACAAATGGGTAGTGACAGGACAAGAGGGAATGGCTTTAAACTGAAAGAGGCCAAGTTTAGATGAGATGTTATGAGTAAATTCTTCCCTGTGAAGGTGGTAAGGCTGTGGCACGGATTCCCAGAGGAGCTGTGGCTGCCCCATCCCTGGAACTGCTCACGGCCAAGGTTGGACAGGGCTTGGAGCAACCTGGGCCAGTGGAAGGTGTCCCTGCCCATTGCAGGGGGTTGGAACAAGATAATCTTTAAGATCCTTTCTAAGCCAAACAATTCAGTGATTCTGTGGTGATTCTATGATTATGAATCTCTTGTATTTTTCTAGTGGAAAAGCTCTCTGAGCTGGTATCACTGATTTTATCTTTCAGCAGAACTGGGCTGTGGAAAGGCAGTTGGGACTTAGACAGAACCAGCTGTTGCCTGGCACTACATATATTCCAGTGGATGGAAGAGGAAGCCCAAGATGATGGCTATGGCAACCACATCACTGCATGTAGAATAAAACAGGCAGCTGTGGCATAGAGTGGTATAAACACAACACTTATAATGGACCTTTGATCCCTTTTTAGAAAGAGATGCTTCCCAATCACTTGGAACAAAATCCTATCAAGCCTGAACTAAATTCTGCTACCTGGGAGCAAACCTTTATCTCACGAGGCTGGAGTTTGGGTCTGAATAGAGCCATGGGTAGGATATTAGTGGGTAATTTCTATACAGAAATGACAAGCACACTGGAAATTTTGCAGCTTGGCCTCCAGAGAATTCATCAGATTTAAGTATTACTGCGGCATTACATTTGAGTGAAAGGGCAAAGAGAGGGAGCATTTATCTTATCAGAATATTGACTTACTTGCAATACTGTTGTTCTGCTTTCTGGGGATATAATAACACCAATTCGTGTTTGCGTAGCAACAAGGTAAAGGTTTCTTTTTTAAATGTGTTGTTCCGCTCTGAAAAAGAAAACCTAACACCATGGCAACACACAGTGATTCCTCCATCAAATATACTCTCAAAAAGTGCTTTGCTAGATTTAGGAATTATTACTAAAAAGAAGAGAGATATTAACAAGCTTGCTTCCCAGCTTTGCAGCGGTATATATACAGATATATATATATATATATATATATGTATATATACTCACAGGCATTATTATCTCCACCTTATTTATTAGCTAATTATTTATATATGCATAGACTCCCACAATATTCTTCCTGCTAACCCTCCTGCTCTTTCACCATCTGTCCTTCACTTCCAAGAGTAAAACTGAATTAATTTTTTTTTTAAGCCTGCTAAAATACTGTTAAAAGCAGACAAGTTCCACCCATGTGAGCTTTTAGTTAAACAGCATGTGTGAGTCTTTATGAACCGACCTAGGAATAAAGTAGGCAATATGTGCACATCTGCACCAGGAACAGCAGTTTCTCCACTGGATCAGTACGTGCTTCACCTTCCCTTGCAATCTGTGACTCAGCCTGTGCCTTGTCGTGCCGGTGTCTGCACAATTCTGGGACCGGATCAGCCAGGGGTTGTGGCAAGAGAAATAAAAGGGTTCCACGAGGGTTACCTGGAAAATAAAGATTTTAATAAAGGAGCAAAAATAACAAAAGGGGTAAAAGCTGTACATGGTATGGGGTGATCCACAAAGACCCTGAAATGGGGGAAATGTAACAATATATAACCTTTGTAACAGAACCCTGAACCAATGAACAACTGCATTACCATATATGTAAAACATTGCCAACCAATCATTAGCAAGAACTCAAAAAACATTACCTTATATGGACCAATGGCATTAACATAACCATTCCCATAATCCCACCCTAGTCTTCACAACCTGACCAGGTGTTTCTTTCCTAGCAGCCCATCTCCCATGGCCTTGGATTGATGCCCCCTTCGCTGTCAACCAGAGCCTGCTCCCAGGCTCCAGTCTCACAACTCCCACAGTGCCTCAGTTTGGAAACTGGAGATGACAACTACTGAGGAAAACCAGACCTTTCAAAAGCCTGGATCTCCCTCCAGTGACTGACTTCAGAAAGTAGCAAGACCAGTGGTTTTGAGACATTTCAGATTAAAAAATAATCCCGAGAATCTCCAAATGAACAAAAAGTATAAAAATCCAAAAGAACAAAAAAAACCCCAAATACCCCCATATTAAAAAGAAAAAATCAGATCTTTATAGCTCTTTCTTCTTTTAGTAAATTCAAAAAAAAATTCTTAAAAACACTTTATTTAGTTAAACTTTAATAGCAAACTACTATCACATTCAATTAAAGAGAAGTTTCTCTTATTTAGCATGCATTTCTCCCCTCTATTTGCATGTGTGGGGAGGTGATTGAACCTCTTTATTTAAAGAGGTTCTGTTATTTAAAGGGCTTCTTGCTAATTGAAAACACCTCAGGAACCCTGAGCAGCCTGAGATAGTGGAAGGTGTCCCTTCCCATGGCAGTGTGGTTGGAATGAGATGATCTCTAAGGCCCCTTCCAACCCGTTCTATAATTCTGTGATTTATAGCCTGGCTGATTTTGGCTGCTGTGGTCTCCCTTTGAGTCACTGGTTGGATGTCACTAATTTTACATTTTGATCAGCTCTGATGGGGAGTCAGACAGACAAGTTCAAAGCAGGACAAATGAAGAAGGGTTTCAGCAGTGACCTCTCTGACTAATTACTCAAAAATGTGATTTCCCTCCAAATGTTTGCCACAGTCTGGTCAGAGCCTCCCTGATGGTGACAGGTCAGCCCCCAGCCAGGTTTTCATGATGATTTTGCAATCAGTTCCAGCTTCACAGCTGATGCTGCAATCAGATCCATCATGCCTGCTGAATATCGATCATTGTTACTGACAAGCAACAGAGGGGAGCAAAATCCAAAGATAGCAAATAAGAAAAATGGCCCTGTCTAGAGCAGAATTTCCAGGCCTTTCAAAAGAGAACCATGGTACTGGGCTTTCCTTTGCATCCTTGTCCCTTCTCTGTCAGTCTTAGCTTTGAATTACTGACAAGGGAAAGAAGGGGAAACAGAGAAAAGAAAAAGAAAATAAGGCAAGAAAATTGAATTTTCCTGAAGCTAAGCAAGTCATGCAGGAAACATGTCCTAAGAAGTGATCATAAATAACTCTTCTTTTTAATGTTATCCATTTAGAAAGATCTTTTATGGACCATTCATGTTGTTGCTTGAGGCAGTTGTTCTTCTGGTAGGTATAGCTATAAAATGCATATGTGGTGGAAGCAAAAGGACTTTTTTAATTATCTCTATTAATGAACAGATTAATTGGCAGTTTCAACCCCCATATATATGTATGATCAATACTTCCAGCCAAGACTGAGCTGACATCATCTCCAATCAAATATCATTAGACAAGGCCAACCAGTTTCAGGGTTTGTACCCAGCTATTGTCAGGAATTCTGAAAAGTCGGAAGAAACCTCCTCTCCATGTAAACTTGTCAAGCAGGAGGCAATTCCACAGTTTTATCCAAAGCTGTATTAGCATTTGAATTCACTTTTTGCAACTGTGTAATCCCCCAGAATTCACAGATTCCATTAAAACTAAAGATTTGCCACATTTCCAGAGGCAATATTTCCGTAGGGATCAGATAAAAACACTGTTTAATATAACACCTGGCCTTTTACTGCAAAGATGTTTGCATCAAAGTGCTGCATATTCAGTGCATTTGTAATTTTTAATCATTGAGTTTTTCCTGTACTGAAAGTTTTATTCATCTAAAAGAAAAAACGAGCGTGGGAGTTATAAGGAGGATTTAGCCTGTCTTCTGAGTCTCAGTTGGAAAATATAATTCGGGATTTTTAGGAGAAACTGCTCTTCCAGAAAGATTTAATTCTGTGATGTATTGCTTCATTTCCCTCCTTCTATCTTTAGGTACGAGCCATCTTCCTCTCCTCCACTTAAACCAAACAGGTTTGCTTTTATATATGTATAAATATGTGAATATATACAGATATTTACACTCCACATAGTCATCCCTGATTCATTTTATAAAGCAACAGAGAGAAATCTGCCCTTTCAGGGTGAAAATCAGATGAACTCTTTTGCACAATGACTTTAAACCAAGATGCCTTGCAAGTCATTGCACCTCTCTGACAAAAAGTGTTCCAAAAACATGTGGAGGTAACACTTGAGGATGTGGTTCAGTGGTGAATGTGACTGACAATTGGATATGATGATCCTAATGGTCTTTTCCAACCTGAATTATTCTATGATTCCATGAAAAAGGGAACCAGATTCCAGATCACTTATTGAATTCTACATTTAGTAGGATGAATGTGACTGGGCAGAGTAAAGGACAGATGGACAGAAAGTTATTTACAGTGGTCTTGGGAGGAATTTTGGCTTGCCTTAGTCTTCTGCATAAAGGGCTCCTGTTGCTGTATGGTAAATAAAATGTGAAATTTAAAAAAGTAGGACAAAGGGTAAAATCATGTGAGTTGCTTTGTCTCATTGCTTTACCCTGTGCCACTTCAGTCAAGTTAATCTCCTGTAGGGCTTGGTGGATTTTAGGCAAGGTTTAAGCCAGTTTTGGGGTTAGGGTTAAGATTAGGGTCCTGGGACAGGGAGGGGCCAGGAAGGTCTGAGCAGTACCACTGAAAAGTAGTGCTGGCCTACACCAATCCCTGTGTCCTACCCAAAGGAAATTGCACAAGGTGAGAGAAGGGTTAACCAATACAGACCTGAATTTCTTTTCTTTCTACCTCAAACTAATACCTGGTCCACCCTAGGATATGTATCTCCTTTCAGGAGACACTGTGGATTCTTTGCTGTAAATCAATGCAACTTCTTATTTCTTTCCCACAAAATAATTTCTTATTTCAAGGTATTTTATGGGTGCTCTTAACTATCCTGGTTTTCGATGACAGGTTACCTCCTTAAATCTTCTTTCATCAGCTGCCCATTCTCAAGACAGTATTGTGACTTTTTGGGTGCCACCATTTCAAGGAGCTGTGTGCATTTCTCTCCTGAGAGTGGAAGTGTGGCAGCTGCTTTAGCTGTTGCTGTCTAGATGCAGAATGTGTATTTATACATCTATAAATACACCAATGGGTGCTAATAAAGCCCAGCAGGAACCCAGCTTCACAAGTTCTTTGGAAAAACAGGAAAACAAAACAAAACAAAATCAATTCGTGCTTTCAGAGCACACAAAAATATAAGATTTCTGCATTTGGGAGAAGCCAGTTTCAAACACTGCTCCCATCCAAAATCGGTTCCTAAGTGTGGTATAATCTGCCTGACACCCTGCAAATACACAGAGCACCTCTTTTCTGTCTCTCTGTGCTACCAGGTTGTGCAGTTCAGCTCTGCCATGACCTGCCTTTTAATTTCTGAACAAACAAGGTCAAAAAAGCTGGCAGCAGGTAGTTAAGTCAGTATAATAGGATTTTGATTGCTTTCCTACACCAGGGGAGTATACAGGGAGACATGTACATTATACTTCTGAGTGAAAGCACAAGACCTATTTCAAGGTTTTCATTAATTGCATTTATCTTTAAAGATAGGAATACCAAGTGATGCTAAGGTAAATAATGAGACCTTAGCTTCACACACTGAGCTGCAATAAACAAGCAGCCAGCACTAGAGCCTGCAAGAAGAAGAGATTATTTTTCTTTATTTTAATGGGGAGGATGACTTGTGTATTTCTTCTGGACCCAAATATTGCAGAATAATGCCTTGCTTTGGCACTGCAATTAAAAGTAAAGGTACCTTATTCTGCAGGAAGGACAGGGAGGCTCCCTCCTTGCCTACATCTGACTCCATGCTTGGCATTGGCTAAAATCTTATTTTAAACATGACTAGGAACACCCAGAGATCTACAGAAGAATCACATCCACACTGACATGAGGTGGCTTTGTTTGCATTTATTCCACTTCATTCAGAGCAAAACATCTGCTATGATGGCTGTCCCACCCCTGGAAGTGTTCCAGGCCAGGCTGGACAGAGCTTGGAGCAACCTGGGATAGTAGAAGGTGCCCCTGCCCATGGCACGTGGCTGGAACTGGATGGTCTTTAAGGTTCATCCAACCCATTCTGTGATTCTCAAATAAATACAATATAAATGAAATAAATAACAGTGATGGAGGATCTTCCTGTGAGTGTTCAAAAAAAACCCAAACAAACCAAACAAACCAAACAAGCCAAGCAGACACTTTGCAATGTGGTTGCAATATGGTTTAGTGGACATGTGGTATTTGATCAAGAGTTGAGCTTGATGATCTGGGAAGTCTTTCCCAACCTCAAATGATTCTATTATCTCTTAAGTTCTTTCGTTTCTAAAATTATTTTTTTCCTCATCTTAAGCTTGCCTTAGGCTTTATTTCTGTATTTTTCAAGACTATGAGAACTATTCAAAAATCTTACTGAGCTGGCATCTATTGGCCTGAAGTTACAATTCCCTTGACAGTTGCAAGATCACAAAGAAATATTTAGGATCAGGCTTCGTTTTAATTTACACCATTAACATTGCAAACTCCCCACTATTTATCTTGCATCTGGATTCCTGTCTGAAAGAGAGTGGGGGAGAAGTTAGAGGGCTGGAAAATGCAGATGAAACAATTTCTGCTTTAGCTGTTGCTTCTTCCTTGTTCCATAACCTCAAGCAAAAGGATTCAGCTCCCTGTGACTCAATTTCTTCTCGTTGTAGCACAAGTTCTGCAAGGTATGAACTATTTTCTGCAATTCTACAGCAGGCAGAGCAGTAATATCCCATTCCCACATCAAGCCTCCAGATATGACACCGTGGTGAATAATAGTGTGAGAGAAATCAGCTCAAAACCACCTTTTTTTTTTTTTTTTTGTTTTAAAAAGAAAAAAGTTCCAATACCTCCTTGGCATTTGTTTCTGCAGTTTAGGAAACATACGTTCCACAGTGCACCGAGCTGTTTCTAATATGCCCAGCTGTGCAGGTTGATAGGCAAGAGATAAAACCATGCTGCTAATGAAAAACAGCTGCTCATTAGTCAGGAGAAAACTGGTTAGGGTGTTTAGAGATACAATTATTTTTACTGTTCTTGTCCCTTTTACGCTTATACAGAAATTATATTATTATCAAATCATGCTAGACGGCGTCTCAGGTTGAGCATTTTAAAAATGAATGTGGTTCATTAACAACATGATGAATATTTAAGCAGGATTACAGAGCATAATGAACTTCCTTTAAATTTTTTTTTCTCAAGTAGAAAAAGCCCAATAAACTTGCTAATATTTCACTGGTTTGTGTTGTAATTAGGTGTGCAGCATCTTTTTCCAGATTCCCGAACATCTTCTTTTAATGCTGACTCTGAATTGCAGTCTGAGGCACAGAACTGGAAAGCTGCAATTTTTTAATTTTGAACATTAATCAGGTTGATACCTGAAGTCACTCACATAAGCAGTAACCTCATCAGCAGGAAACCCCTGACAAAGGAAAGGAAATCAAGCCAAATGCTCAGTACCTCAAAAGTAAAACAAAACTGAAACCTCATTCTCTGAATTACCATTTTTGTGACCTTATCATCACAAAATTAATAATTTCTCAACTGCAAAACATTTTAATCTTTAAGATTCTTCTAATTTGTTACAGAAAAAAAAGCTGAGAAAATCAAGTAGAAAGAAACAATTGAATATTGTTATTTCTAAATATTCCTTTAAAAATTCCTTTATAAATCTGATTATCTCATTGCCAGAGACACATTTACTTAAGGTCTGGACCTTTATCCCAAGAGATTTGTTGTGGAATTTGGAGTCTTTTTGCCATGAGCAGGGTGGGCTTAGCACTTCTGAGCTTGCTCTGATCAGACAATCTTCAGCTCAATTTACTCAGCGAGGAAAAGCAGCAAAATGAAAGAGAAAAATAAAGGAGATTGATTTAAGATCTGCCTGAGAGCAGTGGTGGAGTCACAGTCCCTGGAGGGTTTTAAAAGATGTGTTTAGGTTGCACTGAGGGACTTGGTTTAGTGGTAGCTTGGCAGTGCTTGATGGTTAAGCAGACTTGATGATCTTAGAGGGATTTTCCAACCTCAATGGTTCTATGCCTCTAAAAGTCTCTGTGGCCAAATATTTCTCTTGTGCTCTCTCCCTCTCCAGACTTACAGGTGGAAGGCAGGGATATCCCAAGACTGAATTTTACGGGCTCAGATATCCACATTGGATGGATCAGTAGAAATCTCCTAAATGAGATAAACCTGACAGAAAACATCCATATAAAAACACCTTACATCAACCTTAATTATTCGATACCAAAAAACTGCTTTTTTTCCCTCTCATGAAAAGATTAATTCAGGGAATTATTTCACTGGCACATCTTGAAGAGGAAAAAAACGTTATTTCCAAGTTGTCTCCAATAACAAATCAACATATCAGGAAATATGCAGAGCTTCCCTCTTTGCTGGAAAGATCAGAACTGGAAACAGTTCCACCGTAATGTTAATTCATTTGGAACATTTGGAATTTACCAATAAGTGTCTGCAGCAGAGAAGGAGCGAGGAACTGTATCATGAGCAAAGTTCACTGCTAATAAGTGTCTTGAGGCAAATCCTTTTTTGTCCCTTATGTTGTAGAACAAAATAAACAAGAGAATTATCAGAATTCCAACCCAGGGACAAAGTCTTTGTGCAAGATGCTCTACAATCATCAGTTCAAAAGAAGCTTACAGTCCTGGGAATTTAATAGACTAAGTAGTTAATAAAAGACAAATGAGTAGAGATGGAGACCGGGGAAGGATGAGAAGGTAATGTTTATCTCGAGACAAAAGATTATAATTATAATGTGCTGACAAGCTCTTCAAGTCAATTTTTTCAGTTTCATAAGAGTGAAGAATTTTGAAGCCTAAAGAAACTGCTTTTCAGATGTGGAGGGAGAGTTACTGCCCCCAAATAAAAGCCTAAACAGTAGAAGGCACAAATCTGGGATGGCAAGTGACATCTGCATGGCATTATTGGGTTTTACCTTGGCTGTGACTCACATGAGCTCTGTGTCCCCAAGTGTTTGATGCATCACTGGCATCTCATTATGTGACTGAACTTCTGGTCTTTGGGACCACCTCAGCAAAGTCCTGGGGCTCCTTCACAAATGTCATCAGTTTGCTGTTGCAGGGTGGCCCATGGGACAATCCAGCTGCCCTGGGAAAGAAAATGCACTTTCAGAGTCCATCCTCTCCATTGTTACACAGTCCTGCTTAGGTAGAAACACAGGTAGTAATTGTGTGCACGTGTGCAGCACACACATCATCCACATCTACATCTGCTTATGGTAAATATTTCCACCAATTGCCAAAAAAACCCTCACTAGACTCATTCAACATTCAAACCTCACCTGCACTTGAGAACCTGGGACATTGCCCAGAGGAAACCACGCCGTGGTTGCTGTCAGTTTTCCCTCTGAGTGTTGCCTCTGTTCTCTGCTCCCAGATCAGGTCTCAGGTGAGTTGTTCAGTCTTTCACCACATGTGCACAGCAAGTCCCCAGGGCTGGCACCCCCCTCATGCACCCTGGAAAAGAAATCCCCCAGGCCAACAGCACATGGTGACTCAGACACCAGAGGATGCTTTGGATTGGGGTCACACATTAATCAGAACAACAAAAAATAGATGAGCATAATTTTGAATTATATCAGCACAAGCTACAATAGCTCAGAGTGGGGAGCTGATTATTGCTCTGCTACTTACTGAAAAATGTCATGCTATTTATAGTGCTGAGTAAATAGCAAATTACAATCATCTACTTCAGATCCATGCAGTGTGTTGCTCTCCAGGTGGTCTCCTCTTGTGCCCCTGTGCTGTAGGGAAGTGGTCAGAGACCATGCTAAAATCTTGGCACAGCCATGGCCAATTGCAAAAACAAAACAATTAATTTTGCTAACTCCTGGTCTCCAGGGAGAAGGAGGCTCAAGCCTGGCTTTGCAGAATTATTCTGCCGAGATGGGACAGGTTATTTGCCCCTTTCAAATGAGAGTAATAAACTTTATAGCATTCAAAATAAATAATAGTGTCATACTCTGATTAAACACCTCCAACAACTTAAATCACCTGATTAAAAACCAGAAGAGGGCTACAAGAATTCTGCAGAGGGACTTTTTACAAAGCCATGTAGTAATGGGACAAGGGGAATAAATTTAAGGTGAAGAGAGCAGGTTTAGACTGGATATTAAATAGAAATTTGTCACTGTGAGGGGGGTGAGGCCTGGCAGAAGTTGTGCAGGGATTCTGTGGCTGCCCCATCCCTGGAAGTGTCCAAGGCCAGGTTGGATGGGGCTTGGAGCAACCTGGGATAATGGAAGGTGTCCCTGCCCATGGCAGGGATGTGGAACAGGATTTTTCTTAGGTCCCTTGCAACCCAAACCAATCTGTGAATTCCAAGCACAAACAAATTTTGGGTATATTTCAATATTTATTTTTGCAAATTTGTAACTTGATAAAGTAGAGGGCTGCAATTCTCTGTATGGTTTCACTGCTGGTTTAGTTCTGGAACCTCCAGGAGTTTTGCAACTCAGTTTTCCTCATTATCTCCTCTGCTGTTCCTCTGTCCCAGGTTTTACATCAGGGCTCTGTATCAGTAAATTGAGTCTATCTTGGAATAATATATTGACTCATCTAGATGTTAGCCAACTTTCAAATTACTCAAGTTGTGTTTTGTCAGTGCTCTGAGGGTTGTAGTCAGTCCATCTCAAGCTGTAGCAAGCCCTTGGGGATGCAAGGGATGCAGACTGAGAATGAAAGAGAAGTTACCAGGCTCTAATATTTCAGGGAAATAGGCAGTGAAAGATGGGACAAAAATCCTGGAGAGGAAATAAATGTACCAGAAGTAGAAGGTGATAGTAGGAAAAATTATTAGACCCTGGAGAAAAGCTGGCAAAGCTCTGTTATTTGCTCTCTTCTGTTTTGCCATGCCAGAGGTGAATTTTCATAGGTCATGAACGCTAACAGGAAGGAGAAAAATTTAACTTAGGCTGAAATAACCTTAGAGAGCAGGTAATCTGGGTTTTCACTCCATCAAGCAGCTAAAATTCAAGCTGATGTTTCCCACAGGCAATATCTGGAACTGCTAAATTGAATTCAGATTTACTAGATTGGTACCAGGATTACAGCTCTGGTTTTTTCTTTCCAGAAAGACTTATGTCATATTGCTTTTCCCTATTCATCTCTCTTCACAAATCACTGTCCAAAGGGGGAGGAAGTACAGTAACTTCTGTGCTCTGAACATGACATTATGTGGAAATTTCCTCTTTAAAAAGTACCTTACAAGCAAATAGTGTACTTAAATAAGGCTTTTCCAATAATCACATTTGTAGGCAAGAAAAGGTCAGAGATGGAAAGTATGAAGAGCACAAGGAAGTAAAAATCCCTGGTTTGTTTGTTTGTTTACACATGTAGAATTTTGAACATATCAGCTGGAGACTTCATGAAAGAACATAACCTGATTTGTAAAAGAAGTAGCTTTTTGCAAAAAGGACTGCTAAATGAAGCTATCATCTTTTCCCAGGTGGATTATATTCTATATTTGTGCTCCCAGAAAGGGAACAGAGTTAACCAATCTCCACAAGCACACTTCAAACAAATGGTTTTCAATCTGGTTTTAAATACTTGCTCCTGGGGTAAAGTAAAACTGTCTTGAATTGCAAAATGAGGGCATTGAAACAGAAATATAGGTTTTTACTCCTTTCTGCAGTAGTGGCTTTGACATAGGAATGTAAATGAAAGGCCAAGAAAGAGGAGTTTGTATTCAGAGCCCTGGTTTGTGTTTATTGTGAGGGACTGGAGTGCCCACAGTGTGAACAGTTCCTCGTGGCAATGCAAGGTCTCATGGCTGCAATGGCTGGATTTTACTTCTGAAAGCAACTGAGGACTAAACCCCCAAGGGGAAAAAATAGGTAGGAGCACAAAATTAGGCAGTTTTGTTGAAAATATTATTTATTTAGGCAGTGAGTCATGGAATTCTCATTGGAATATCTTTGACTATTGATGTGCACTTAATAAGGATTCAGTGACAAGATCCACAGGACCAGAGGAAATGGCTGCTGATCTGAATTAATGTTTTTTATTTTATTGTTTTCCCCAGGGAAGCCCATGTTGCCACTCTAGTACTCAGAGGAAAAATGTTACTTCTGCCAAGTTCTTTAGCAAAGTTGGAACTTTTCACCCTAAAGCTCTCCCTGGGGTAAATCTTTAGGGAGCAGCTGCTTTCATCTTTCTCTCCTGTTTTCTACAACCTTTTCCTTTGCAATTAGTCCATAGTAGTCTCCAAAATAAATGAATTTGTGTTATGTTCCCTGCTCCACCCAAGCTTCAAGCTGGAAAGAGGAGCTTGATACATCTTACATTTGTTTCCAAATCTTCCAAGTGCTACAGAAAGGAGATGTCTCACACCACTCCCTCCCTCCGTCCCTCCCTCCCTCCCTGCTCCACTCCTCCACTCAGGAAAAATACACCTCCAGGAAAGATACTGTGCCCCTTATAGGACCAGAAAAGGAATTCTTGTTAAACCTTTCTGGATTGCACTTTAGTTTTCCTCAAAAACAGGGGAATTTTGGCTGCCTTGAGGCTCATTCAGTCAGAGTGAATCAGCTGAAGGTGCTGCTGTGAGCATTTTTGCAACCACGAGACCCTTCCCCATCTACGGAGAAATTGCTCTTCCTCTTCAGGAGAGATTTTCATGGAATCACAGAATGGTTTGGGTTGGAAGGGACCTTAAAAATCATTCAGGTCCAAACCTACTGCCATGGGCAGGGACACCTTCCACTATCCCAGGCTGCTCCAAGCCCCATCCAACCTGGCCTTGGACACTTCCAGGGATGGAGAAGCCACAGCTTCTCTGGACAACCTGTGCCAGGGCCTCACCACCCTCATAATAAGGAATTTCCTCCTAATACCTAACCTACACATCATTCTACTCATTTTCAACACAAGCATTATGTTTTTCCAAAATTATGTAAATAAAAAGGGTATTTTAAAAAAACACTTTGTGTCTGTCCAACATTGTCCATTTCTGGAGAGCAATGCTCCCTACACCAGCACCATCAAAACCTTGACCAAAGGGATAATGCCAGATAACAAAGAGTTAAGAAAGAGGTAAGGACACAGGTGAGTTCCAGTGACATTTCCCTGATGGATAGTTTAGGGAGGAGCCTTCACTTCACTAAATCTAATCAGAGTTTGTTTCGGATTCAGCTCTCCTACTGACTTAACAAGCTGCTGGAAAGTCTAATAAATATTGACATGATCCTTTTCTCTTTGTCAGGTCCTTCTGAGAACTCCACTTTATAGCTCAACGATGCCTCCCTGTGTTGCCTGTGTCACAATGTAGAGGGAAAAATCCCATGGTCAGCACCCACTTCTACATGGAAATTTAGTATTTCTAAATTTCCTCCAGACAGTTTAGCTGAAGGAGTCATGAATTTGATTTCAAGCAGAAAGGACTTTGAACCCCATTTCACAATGGCTATCTGGTACCTGGCTTGGGTTTTACCCTCCCAAAAGGATAGGACATGGTGTAATTGCAGTTAATAATTGCAATGGTTGCCCTTTTGTTATTGCCTACTTACTCAATATGATTCCTCTTCCATCATTCCACTAGAATTAAAAGTTAAATTAACCCTGGTGACAGAACAAGAAAATTCTTGTTGCTTCTGTGTGTGTCTCAAGGACTGGAAAGAGAGTTGACCAACGCAGGGAGAGAGCAGATTTTGTTTTGAACTTGAGTTTTATTTACTGATGCTTTGGAAGGTATAAAATACAGCCACACATACATCCATAGGTTAGAACAGGTTTAGACTCTCAGCTAAAGACTATTCAGTGTCAGTTTGAAAGCCTGATAAAAGTTCACAGTATAACAAGAGAGAATAAGTAGACTGAAATTGGAGTGAGGAACAGCTCAGAAGAAAAACACAATCTGTGTAATTTTAGGTGAAGATTTAGGGGGAAAAAAAAGAATAATCACTGACCATTTTACAAGACCTTGGTAATTCCCCTCCTCTGGTCTCACCTGTGTCCTGAAGCCCACCCTCATGTTTATTTCTTCATTCTGTGCCTGCCAAGACCTCACTCAGCCCCACAACACCAGGTCATGCCACACTGTCTTTGGGGTTGCAGCTCTGGAGCAAATAAGGGGTTCTTTGGAGACCACTGGAAGGGGATGTGATCTGCATTTGAAAATCACAGATCTGTGACCATGCACTCCCTTCTGGCTGACTGCAAAAAAAAATGG
Source organism: Pseudopodoces humilis (assembly GCF_049639895.1). Taxonomy (NCBI): domain Eukaryota; kingdom Metazoa; phylum Chordata; class Aves; order Passeriformes; family Paridae; genus Pseudopodoces; species Pseudopodoces humilis. The sequence goes on from NC_142200.1 coordinate 3,108,871, forward strand.
CTTTTTCAGGTGTTGGTGTCTTTGCAGAAGGAGGAATCAGCATCAGTGGGATGGAGGGAATCTGGACAAGCACATTTGGGTAGAGGGAAGTTTCCCAGAGTGTCTGTGGACTTTTCATCCCTGGAAGTCTTCAAGGCCAGGTTAGATAGGGCTCTGATCATCTTAATCCAGAGAAAGGTGTCCCTGCCCATGGCAGGGGGTTGGAACTAAATCATCTTTGAGGTCTCTTCCAATCCAAACTTTTCTGCCATTCTATGAGAAAAGGAGTTAAACTTCGAGACGTTAGGTCTGTACTTGTGACATGACTTCTCTGTTCTTTCATGTGCCAAAGAGCTTTGGAGCACAAAACTAGTGCTGTGTGTCTGTTTCCACCTGCCAGAGCAGGACCAAGAAACACTGAATGAAATGATGCTGCTGAACTTCCACAGTTTTTAGGTGACACAATTAAGTGCTGCTTCTTCTCCACGGGATGTGTGAGAATGAAGAATCACACAGATGGCCAAATCTCTCAGGTTCTTTTGGGGGTAAAATAAGGAGAAAAATTCAATCCAGAGGTTATTTTATTGCATAACAGTAGAAGTTTGTGTCTTCAAAGAATTCAGAGACTGGAGGAACAAGAAAGGGAAGCAATTTAATACTGAGAAGTGCCTCAAGCAGTACATCTTACAAAGGTGTCTTGTAGTGGCACTGGTCTGCAAATGTTTGGCCCTCTTATAACAAACTGCTGAGATTCTGTGCTTTGATCTCACAAGTACTGACCCTTGTTCATGAGTTTCCAGCCGATAAGATGCCTGTAATAATCCAGCCCCTCAGCCCAGCCCTACCTGAAGAATAGACTCTCCTACCTGTGGAGGGGGTGGAAACCAGTGGAGCTTCCCATCCTCCCTTGAAAGTCTTAGTTTTGATCACCCTTAGTCATTTCCAGAATATGCAGGAGGTGGCCCAGCAAAAGCAGTTCTAAAATCAGCTGACTGCTAATTAGAATTACCTTTGACAAGCTCATCACTTTACCCTCTTGTCCCTACTTAGAGAGGGGACACGTTGGGGTCCCCATTGCTGCCCCTGCTCCCTGCTGATGTCCATCCTACATCTCTCACTAGACACACCCTCTAGGGGTTGTATCCCCTAGGATAAAAAATCCTAGCCCTAGGATAAAAAATCCTAGCCCTAGGATTCACCCCTCTTCTCCTGACTGTAATTCCCAGCCCAGCAATGCTCTCTGTCTCTGTTCCCTGGTGATGAGTGTTCACAAAATTACAGTGAAAGCTGCAGACAGAGGTCATTTTTTGCTCTGCCTTCTACACCAGAAAAAAGCTGAGATCCCCGTGATGGACTACTTGGTTTAATGTGAGCATGAGGCATTTTGTTTTTCAAGTCCATGAAGTTAAGAGCCATTAAAAGGCAGCTGCTTATTGACAAGCTATCAAATAAATTTGGAACGCATCCTGCTGTGTAGCCATCTGATGAAGCTGAATGGGAAAGCTAATGACCCTCACGCTATACTTGCCATAAAATACGGCCTTTATTTCAGCACTTGAGGTTTATTCTGTAGTGGGGCAAGGAAGGAAGACAGAATGTATCCCATTTTGCTCCAGCATGGAATTACACATGCACATTTTGGTTACAAACTGCTCAAAAAACTTGTTCTGTACATCCTGCCGTGTGCTCCTCCTGCAAGCTCGAGAGCAAAACAAGCTGTGGCAGGCAAAGCAGCTCCTGACTTCCATGAATTATTTGGAGTTACTCCTCAAATACGAGCTGGAAGATCAGTTGGGGGATATCAGTTAATTAGCTCTGCCAGTTTTCTCCTGCTGAGAAGCTGACACAGTTGTTATAAATAATTCAGAGCCTTTTCATGCTCCCTGTGCTGCAGTGGTGTAACTATCTGTGGAGTTTTGCTGATAGTGACATCTCAGGCTCATGTGACTGGCTGGGATAGAATCAGATATTTGTTTTTATCAACAGCACTCCTAACATGGCATTACTTCTGTCCTCTGATTGGATGGAAATAACTGAGAATGTGATTTCCAATAGTGAAAACACATTTGGAAATAATCTTCCTGGCACAGGCTACTTTTTTTTCTCCTTCTTCTGTATTGCACCCAACACAACAGCAGCCTGACTATGCCTGTAATGATAGCAAAATTCAGATAATAATGTTGAACTGAAATATTATCTACCCCAAGTGCAGAGGGTAATCCTCTGTTTAAACTCTCAGAGTGAAGGATGGGAGCCGTTTGTTCTTGCAATGGGGCACATTACAGGCACTGCAAACCTTCCCCACTATTTGCTGAAGTATTGACTGTTTTCTTTAACGCTGCTGCACAAAGCAAGAAGCAAATACAGTGAAGGCATTGGGCACATTTTACCCAGGGACACTGAACTTAAGCTGACAGCAAGAGCAAACACTCAGGTGTAACCCTGCACCTGCCTCCAACCCCATGCACTCAGACAATAATCCTGTAATTTAAGGCCATACATTTCTGATTTCAGAAGTCAGCTCAATGAAAGACCAACAAATCAAAGTGTCCATGTAAAATGACTCAACAAACTGGAATATTTTTATATTTTATGAATAACATCTGTTGATGAGAAAGGTCCCTGTGGCACTGGAAGCGAAGGCAAACACAGAAGTGAGATTTTGGAGTAAAACTATTTCTAAGAGCAGAAAGAAGGATGGGGAGGGATAAAATCCAAAATATTTCTCTGTCTTTGTTAGCCACTGACACTGATGTTGCCTCAAATCTTCCCCATCTTCCCTCATTCACATGAACTTTTCCTGATTATGGAATTATAGAATAGTTCAGGTTTGAAGGGGTTTTTAATATCATTTCGTTCCAAGTCCCTGCCATGGGCAGGGATCCCTTCCACTACCCCAGGCTGCTCCAAGCCCCATCCAGCCTGGCCTTGGACACTTCCAGGGATGGGGCAGCCACAGCTTTTCTGGGAAACCTGTGCCAGGGACTGTCCACCCTCACAGGGAAGAATTTCTTCCAAATCTAAATCTATCCTCCTTCAGCTTAAAGCCATTCCCCTTGTATTGCCATGTCAAAAGTGCCCCTTCAACGTTTTTGTTGTTACCATTCAGGTCCTGAAAAATCAAAATAATCCCCCCAGAGCCTTCTCCAGGCTGAACAACCATAGTTTTCTCAGCATTAAAACTTTTTGCCAGCATTCAGTGTTACTACCCCTCTAAACAAAGACACAACATATGTTACTGTGCATCTTTGAGCTGACAATAATCAGTTTATATCCATGTCTGGATGAAAGAAAAAGGAAATATGGTGAAAGGCAAGCGAATTAGACTCCTTTAAACCCCATGTTCAGAAGAAAATAATAATCTCCACAATTTTCCAAGCCATTTGCAGGCAGCAGCTGGGAGGTTTACATCAGGGAAGGAAAGTTATACTCAAAACATATCTTGCTTTCCACACATTTTTCCCCCAGTATGGATCACCAGCCACAGGCAGGGATGTGCTTGTGAGCGCTGCACCAAGGGCCACCCTGATATCTGCTGTTCTCACATGATGCAAAGCCAAGTTGGTGCTGAATTAGTGGTCTTCCAGACTCTATAAAATCCATCTCAGCCAGCTGTGGCCATCTAGGCAGACTTTTAGGACCTTGGCTATTTCTCACATGAGTACATGTGGTGTCTGCAGCAAAATCATCAACATCCACAAACCACCTCAGGATCCTCTGACAGCCAACTAAGTCCACCCCCTTCGTCAGCTGAGACTAGGGAGAGATTCCTGGTTTCCTTAAGTAGTTCTGCATGTTTTATCAAGACATAAAATCACTCTCTTGGTGATTAAATCTATCATAACTAAAATGGGAGCTTAGATTTAGACACCTCAAATCAGATGGAGTGTGTTACCCATCACCTTATGTAAGAAACAAGGAAGAATTTGCAGAGATCAAGATATCCCAGCTTTGAGGCTTTGCAAAGGAGGCATTATCCATGTTATATTTATTTGGTGTTCTACAAATCTTGCCTGATTTTAGTGATTAATTATATTATTGTTAATGATTATTTGTACTGGAAGGCTGGAGAGGGATTTTTTACGAGAGCATGCAGCGACAGCACAAGGGGGAATGGCTTCAAGACAAAAGAATGTAGATTTGGATTGGATATTAGGAATAAATTTCTTATGATGAGGTTACTGAGGCTCTGGCACAGGGTGTCCAGAGCAGCTGTGGCTTCCCCATCCCTAGAAGTGTCCAAGGCCAGGTTGGATGGGGTTTGGAGCAACCTGGGGTAGTGGAAGGGGTCCCTGCCCATGTCAGGGGCTTGGAACTGAATCATTTTTGAGTTTTTTTCCATCCAAAACTATTCTGTGATTCTCTTTGTAAAAATGAAGAACATTATGAGTCTTCTGACCAGTTATATGACTACAGAAGTGGAAAACAAAGGAGGCTAAGAATAATACCCTTTAAAACCTGGACTTTTGGTTAACAGGATGAACTGCTGAAATCTGTCCCTGCCTACTGAACCTTCCGTGTCACATCTAAAATGCAATACTTTAACTTTCCTGTAAAAGTCCTACTTTGGGCTAATTTGAGATACCAGTTCTTGAGAACTGAATATTTGTTTTTACTTCACTGCAGGCTGGTCAAACACAATTCAGCTCTTTTTTTGGGTTTCCCCCACGTCATCGCTCCTCAGGGCTGTCAGGGTGAGCTCCTGTTGGTGACCCTGCACTCAGTCTGATCATCTCAGCCCTGGAGGCATCTGGAGAAAAGCTCTGCCACTTCCCCGAGCTCCAGGTTGCTCTGCTCAGTGTCCCAGCAGTAAATCTGTCCCCCAACACTTGGCTGCTCTCTCCCTCCAGGCAGAGCAGCCCCTGAAGGAAGAGCACTTCCCAACATCCTTGGTTTTTGCCAGAAAACAGCCCGAGTGTTTTGTGCCTCTGCTTTGTGCCAGCTCCAGCTGTAATGGCTTTGCACACCCTGGTGCCAAAGGCTGGAGATAAAACTCTGTCCTGCATGAATCTAAACCAGTAACCACATATATTTTTATGATAAGGCAATGTCTCCACAAATAAATTGAGGAGATCAGACAGCATTTTCCAGCACTGAGGCCAGAAATGAGCTATGTTTGTACAACTAAACCTTTTTATACTGGGGTTTGAAGTTGTTGCATCCAGACTGACCACTGGGAAGGGCTTTGGGCCTGTGCCAGCCATCCATCAGCATCCAGGAATTATAAAGATAGTGCCCAGGTGAAAAACCCCACCAGGGATCATTGTAAAAATGTTTATCAGGAATTTCCAGTGCCCAGCATTGTTTCCTAGCAGTTTTATTTCCTAGTGTAGCAGTAGCCCCCTTATGGCCTCACTGTGTGGGGGCCTGGGCTCTGGACACCCTGGTAGCAGGTGGCCTCTAACACTCCATGTTTGTTTGAAAATAAATATTTCACAGTGGTTGCAACCACAAGCTGAGTTTTCATGCGCAAGGGGTGGAGCTGGCCTGTGATTCCTATAAAACTCTGGGCTCCAGGAGCTCTTGGTGACTGTAAATTCTTGCCAGGCAAAAGGAGAATTTCTGAGGAATGAGGGAGATTATTTTCTTTTATAGATGCTTCACACACTGGGTGTTGCCTTCAGAAAACACCGCTTTTTGCATGTAGAACATTAAGTGATCAAAGCATCTCTGAGCAAATGGATTTGCAAGTGCACCCAGTATGTTGCTATGCTATTAACATGCTGAAAGGCCCTTCTGTCATCAGTTTTGTTATAGCTGATTGGAATTAAAGCTCTGCAGAGTCAAACTTTGAAAGAAGGTGGCTGCTTATTTTATTTCTTTTTTTTTTTTCTTTCCCCACAAAATTATGCTCTAGAAACTCTCATGGTGATAATTGTTAAATAACGAAAATATACAATAACAATTCAGCTCTCCCCTGCGTCGTGAGCTTTATATAGCACAATATTATGAATATTCTATGCGATTTTTTTGTTGTTGTTGTTGTTTTGAATGTGATGGAAGTGTGAGGTTATCTTAACAAAGCACAAAGTGAGCCATGAATTGTTATTTTTAACCTCTATGGGGGGATGGAGCAAATAGCCCACCCACCCAGAAGGAAACAGCAATGCTTCATATTAAACCTAATTGTTTCCATGGGATTTTAGGGCTCAGGGCACGGGAACAATGAAGTTCCAAAACGTCACTTCATCTTCCCACTTTATAATCGCTCATTGTACAGCTGTTCCCCTCACAGTGTGGGTGGCAGATGCCTGTAACAGGGCTTTAGAATCTCTAAACTTGCTAATGAAAAGTGTTTAATCCCTGCTCGCCACGGGCAAATCCTTAATTGGTGAGGCTGCTGGTGCTGCAGGCAGCGTGTCAGGAGCTCTGGATGCACACATTCAGGCACCATGGTTACCAGGAATGCTGGGCATGGGGAGCCCAAATCCCAGGATTTCATCATCACCAATGCTGGGGGGATAGTCAGTGATTTGTACCCTTGCTCCTGGAGTGTGCTTCCATCTCCTCAGCGAGGCAGCAGCTGAAATACCAACACAGCCCCTTGGAGCTGATTCACTCCTGGTTTGGGGCATCATCTTTGCACACTCCATCCCCAGACTCCTCTTCTGCTGCCTGAGTCACAGCACTGAAATCGAGCAAGATGCTGAGATCATGCAGAAAGCTAAAAATCCTGCTGGTGGAATGGCAATTATGATGTGCTGGGTTGGAAGGATCATGAATTTCCAGCAGCAGCAGGATGGATTGGAAGGTGCAGATTTTCCACTGAGCGTTTCAGGGTGGGAAATTGAGGGAACAGAGACTCTACAGACTTGAACCTGGGGTGGTTTCTTCCTGAGAGGTTGTATCCTGTGCATCCTAAACTATCCTCCAGGGGTTGCTTTGCCCATGAGACAACACAAAATATCCATGGGAAGGGGAAGAAATCTTTTATCTTGTACTTCAATGAGTTGTTTCTTTCTAACCACAGACACATCTCCAGCTTTAACTTATTTTTCAGTTCAGTCACCACATACAACATATAAATCTATCTTTGCTTTGAATTAAAAGCACCAGTGAGGAGAAGCAGTTCCAAAGGTTGGGATTCTTGGAGCTGTCCTGTGCAGAGCCAGGAGCTGGACTCTATGATCCTTGTAGATCCCTTCCAACTCAGAATATTCTATAATTCTATGATCCCCACATAATCCAGATGGAGGCATTTACTCCAAAGGCACCTAAAAATGGGATGTGAATCCCACCCTCCCTGTCTTCACTGCCAAATAATCTTATTCATTCTTTACAAGTGACTCCCTCTCGCTCCTTTTTTTTTTTTAGACTCGTACATATTTAAATATTTTAAGCAATATGAAGCAGCTCTGCCAAGGACCATGAGAGCTGAAGTAGCATGGGCTATTTTACAGCTCTGTGAGAATAAGTCTCTCTTCAGACCTAGATGGGAATTCAAGTCCCCACAGTCAGAAAATAGTTTGAATTCCATGAACACCATCCATGAACATCCAAATTTATGTATTAATATGCACTGGAATATCCAGATTTCACTGGTATCAAATAAAGCCTGCCACAGCTACAATAGTTCTTAATTTAGCATTTATTTATTTATTTATTTATTTATTTATTTAGCTTGACATTTACAGGTACTTACCCAAATTTAGATGAGCCAGTTAAACCCAGCTTTACATAATCTTAATTAAATGTGATAAAAATGCTGTGGAATCAGAAAACTTGTGCTGGATTGCCTAGCCAGGAATAATCACGTGCTGGGGATAGAGATGCATAGATAGACATGCAGCTACATTCATTCCCTTACCAAAAATGATCAAGTGGAAAATAAGGCAAGCTTACAATTCTATCACAGATAATATTTTATTTTTTTTTCCTTCGGAGCTCAAGAGAGTATTTCTGGGAATAAACTGAGAATGATAAAAAGTCCTTTTCACTCTCTGATTATTCTTTACTGATATAGCATCTAATATAAAAATAGCCCATAGCTTTTATAAAATTCATCAAAGTGATGATTTTTGACAGAAATCATTTCTGAATAAAGTAATGTATTCTTTTATTTACAGTCAGGATTGAAACAAGGCAGAAAAAACCCCTCACCAAAACCTTTTATAAAACCCACAAGTTTCACTGCAACAAAATTAAATGATACAGATTTGACACAGGAGCAAAAGATGTGATAACAATATATGTGCATTTTTTGGGGATGAGGGAAATGAAAGAATGAACTAATTGCATTTTTATCTTAAAAAGAAGTTAATAAATTACCATTTCAAAGTGGGATTTGCATATTCCAACACTTTGCAAAGATTAGCTCTTTCTTTGATAGTTTTTTTCTTTCTCATTTTATTATCCTGCCTTTTGGATGAGATACTCAAACAAGAAAAAAAAAAAATTCAAAAATAAATTCCAAAGCCCATTCCTTGCAGTCATTAAAAGGTCCTGTGGCACTTTCCACAAGAGCTGGAAGTGTTTTAAACATCACTGTTCTGGCAGAAGTCCAACTTGGGTAATTACATTCCATCCTGCCTCAAAGAAATCTTTTTCTCAAGCTATAATTTCATTTCGAGACACTGTTCCACACTTCTCTGCCTGGAAACAATTGCTCCATGATCTCAGCTGCCACGCTGCAGGCAGGAAATAGCTGCATTTTAGTGCAAGGAAGTGTTTTCTGGAGACTCCCTGCCATTCAGCCTCCCCACTGCACACCTGGGTCCAATCCACACTCCAAAACCTGCTCCCAGTGTGCACCTGGGTGAAGCCCTCAATATTCCAAATAAAGGTGATTTCTATAGGAAGGATGAGGAATAATGTGCTGCATTTCACCAAAGGACAACTGCAGTCATTCGTCATCTGCTGTACACGGGCACCTTATGGGTGCCACGGTTTGCAGCAAGGAATTTAGAGGTAAATAGAGTTGACAGCTTATATCACAAATTTCCTCTAGGATAAAACATCGTAATAAATGATTCACAAATGCAAAATGGCCATGAGACTTTAGAGAAAAATGTTTTCCTATAAGCATAAAGTGCATCATTATATTATGTTTGATTTCTGTCACAGGAACTGAATCCTCTTCACGTTGAACAGGATGAGAGGAGATCTCCCCGTGTCTTTTCAGATTGTCTCCATGGGATTCAAGCTGGAGGTTCTGCTCCTCATCTGCATAATTTTTTCTCTCACAGAGTGGCAGCACCATGTCTAATGGTAAACACTTAAAAGATCTATATTTAAAGTAGGTTTGAAGAGCTACTCTGCTATCAGCAAACCTGCCCTTCCAAAAAGAGAACGTGAGTATATGAGTATCCTTGAAGTTCTTGTAGATTAATTATGCAAGATCCTGGGCTCAGCTGAGGTAAGTTAGAGTCAGAATGGAGAAAATTTGAATGTGACTCAAAACATGGGGTGTTAAAATGAAAAAAAAAGGTTGTGCTGTGGGACAGCATGAGTAAATGGTGATGAAAGCTGCCTCTCACCCTGAAGACAGGAAACCACACAGGATTGTGGTCCTGCCCTCTCTGGATGGATGACTCATAGAGCATTTTATCAGTCTACTTAAGGGAAATTATCTCCTGAGTCAGAAATGCACCCTCTGATCCCAAGGTCCTGCAGACAGCTCAGCAAAAACCTCTGGCTGTGGCATTCCTCAGCCTCCAGAAATTTCTGCCATAGAAAAGGATTCAGCACCTAAAGCATAACACAGAAACAGAAAGAAAGATTTTCAGTCTGCAACAGGTACTACATCATAACTCAGCTTTATATTTTAGGAGGGAATTTTCCTTTTCCTGGATGGGACTATGCCAGGAGGATTAAACTCTGACTTTGCGTGTTTGGAAAGAGATTATGTCCTTGACTTGATGTCACTATTTCCTTTCCCCTTAATTAAGCAAAAATCTCAGAACAGGGGTAAGAACGAGAGAGAGAGCAAGAGAGAGAGAGAGAAAAGAATTAAGGAGAGCTGACCGGAAAAGCCAAGCAGTTAAAGTCTTTTAATTTAGTATTTAAAAGCTTTCCTATGAGTCTGCTTCTCAGAGATATGACTGTTAAAGAAAATTAATTTTTCTACTTCCAGCCAACCAGAATATATGTACATATTTATACACACCCACAGCACGGACACACGAATGTACAGAGAGGAGGAGGAGGAGAAAAATTTATACTGAAAAAGATGTTGAAGTTGTATCAAAAGAATGAAATGCATAAAGAAATTTTCTGAGAAAATCCATTTTGTGAATCCATGCCTAATCCCCACAGAACACCCAAACACACACAGAGAAAGGTAAAGAATGAAGCAACATGGCTACACTTTAAAACATATTCAATTCTTGGCATGTACACTCAACAAACTCCTCCAGGCTGTAAATTTCCCATTTGTTTTTAAAACACATTTTTAAATAATCTATTTTACCACTCTGTTAGGAAGATAAATAAATGGTTGTCCAAATCCCACCAAAACCCAGCACAGGCATCTTTTGGTGGAGCTGTGAGTAAAAGATTAGACCAGACTTGAGTGGGGAAGGAGCTCACTGAAGAGTTTTTGTAAGAGTTTTATCAGATATTTGTGATGCCACGTGCAGCTTAAATCTAAGTAAAACCTTTGGGGAGGGAGGGAGGGAGGGAGGTCAGAAGAAAAGAAATCAGGGGTTGATTGCTTGGCTGATATTCCGATGCTCAGGCCATGAGTGTTTCTTTCTCCAAGGAAGCCTTGAGTTATTCTGAAGTCCCTCCAGCCCATGCAGTCTCATGAGGGTCCCTCTTGTGATTGATTATTACAGATTTCATTGATCAAAAAACCTTCAGAGAGTCAAATAGCTTGAGTTGTGAGAGATTCCTGGAGGTTTCTGGTTCAACCTGTGACGTGGAGTAGGGACAGCATCAAAGTTTTATGCAGCTCAAACCCCTCTTTGTTACATTTTGATTCCATGAGAAGATCCAAATATAGGCAGAAGGGAATAATCTCTCCCTTTGCCCTAAGGCATTTGGGTATTTATTGCAGCTGATTGACTTCTCCAGCAGTGATTTCAAGTTAATAAATAGTTTCACACATCAGTCTACACACAGACATCCTGCATCTGAGGATGGAGGGACTCGTGCATAAATGAATGAATAAATAGATGTGATACCTGTTCCCTTATTCTTACACACATCAACACAATTATTCTCCACAGTTTGGTTTTCCATCCAAATGAAAGCAAGAGAGGCTGTGATGACCCAGGGTCACCAACAGACCAAAACCCTGTGGATTTTTGGGGTGACATGGGTGGATTGGGGAAGGCAGCACTGAGCTGGCACTGCCATCCCTCACACTTGTGGCTAAAGGTCTCCTACCAGTTTTCCACCATTTACAAAACTCACCAGCTGTGGCCATGATGCTTCTCCTCTGGGAGGGTTCAGTCCCTAAATCCATCTTATTATCACCTTATCTGGAAATGCAGAATTTCCAGAAGAACTAAAAAGCACTGAGTAAATAAACACAGCACCTACAGGAAAGAGAGACAAGATCTGGCTTTTTCAAAGAGATTTGTAAATGTAGGTCACCTATTGCTGGACTTGGAATGGTTTCCATCCCAGCCTTTTTCTGATAATTTTTTTGCTAGCCCCTGTCTTTCTCCTTTTAGATCTTGCTTTTCCCAGCTCCAGCCTGCCTCTTCCCAGCCAGCTGTGTATATGGAATAACACTGGGATATGCTGGCAGGGAGCAATTTTAAAAATAAACATGGTGATATGCACCAATAAGACACCACAGGCTGCCAGCTCTTTTCTGGGTGCTAAAGATTTAATCACGACGTGCTGGTCCTCTTTGCCTTCTTACCAGCTGTTACAGGTGCCTGGATTTCACCTTTCTTCCAGCTTTTTCTCAAGGTAAGTAAAACATTATCCTGGAGATAGGTATATTCAAGTATGTGAGTCTCACTGCATTAAAGGGAGACATTTTTATTTTTTATTAACTCTACTAATCAGCCAAGAAATTATATATAAACTAAGCTACAGAGGCTACAGGGAATTCTAGGTTTTATCTGGTACTGTGTTTGCCTGTAAAATGATTCCATTCTGGGGAAACCTGCTATGGTTTTGATTTTAAGCAAAGGTTGTGTTCATTTTGTGATCCTGACAGCTTTATTCCACACAACCCCGGGATTTAGTTCTAATCCTGAACAAAATGATTTTTCATGGGAGAGAAAGAGGCTGCAGCAATGAGGACAAAGCCCTGGCCTGCAGCAGGATTTTTCCTCAGGCTCATTAAGTGACTTGGGGCAGGACCCTCCGTGGTAGATTTTATAATGGATCTCAATTCACTTTGATCGTGGTGTGATCAGATGCTCCTAAAATCCCTCCATACTCCTTTTTACCAGACATTTGACTACATGGGTTGTGAAAAAGTAGAGAATGTAAAACAGCCCCATTAAGACTCCTGGACCCCAGGAATGTTACACATAAAACTTGTAAAGTTGGGCTTGATGATCTTGCAGGTCTTTTTCAACCTTAATGATTCTATGACTCTCTGAAGGATAAAAATGAATCTTTACAAACTCTCTAATGGCAAACGACTGGAAAAAAGTTTGTTGGGAGATTCACACTGAGAAATTCAGGTCAAAGATTGAGTTTGGGACTGAGGTGCTGTGTTAATTTAAACAGACTCTGCCCTCTTTACACACATACCTCCTTCTTCAAATGAATGGCTTGACATAGGATGTCACAGCAAAAGATTTATTAAATCAATTTTGAAGCACTACATCCATAACAGAAATCACACTCCATGCAGCAAGTCATAGAATCATGGAATGGTTTGGGTTGGAAGGGACATTCAAGACTATCTAGTTCCAACCCCTGCCAGGGGCAAGGACACCTTCCACTTTCGCAGGGTGCTCAGAGCCACATCCAGCCTGGCCTTGGACACTTCCAGGGATGAGGCATCCATGGCTTCTCTGGGAAACCTGTGCCAGGGCCTCACCACCCTCTGAGTAAAGAATTTCTTCCAAGTATCCAGTCTAAACCTACTGTCTGTCAGTTTGAAGCCATTCCCTCCTGTCCTGTCATTCCACACCCTTCTGGAAAGTCCCCTCTCCAGCTCCCTTAGAGCCTCTCTAGGTACTGGAAGATGCTCTCCAGGCTGAGCATCCCCAAATTTCCCATCCTGTCTCCACAGCAGAGGTGCTTCAGCCCTCTGAGCATCCTCATGGACTCTTCTGGACTTGTTCCAACATTCCATGAAACCTGAATATTAGTCCCTAAGAGGAAACAGCTGTGAGCTTATGCTCCTCTGATGATGTCAGAGACAAAGGAACAAGCTGAGTAGATTTTACTCAATCTGCCCTTTTTTTTTAGCTTTGTAAACTCTACTGTTAATGGAAATCATACAACAATATTATTTCCCCTGCATGAGGAAAGAGAAGTGGGATGATTTCTGACAGGTCATTAGGCAAACATCCAACCCCAGTGTTTTATCTTTATGCTTTGAAAATCCTTGTTCAGTTCTTAAAGGCATATGACAAATGAAGCCAAATGACACTTTTCCTCTCCCTTACTGTCCCATACCTGGGAAAAGAAGTCATTGACAAAAAAAAAAATCACTGACATCAGAGACAGCCTAGGAGGCAAATTGTGGGATTCAAATGTTTCCCATATAGAGCTAAGAAAGGGAAGATGAGCAAGAAACCACCTTTGGTTTCTTTCGTGTTTTTCAATAATGAGCTATTTCTACTGGCCACTGAATTTAGAAACATTGTAGATCAACAAAGATTCAAAATATGTTCCATATATTTCTTCTTCAATGCACTTGTTACAAGTTCTTGAGTTGTAGAATCAGACCCTCAGCTGTTGTAAACTTGTGTGACTTTTCAGCTCCACTGAAATTTGGTTCACCTGACACATGTTCAGTACCAAGGTACCACATTGCACAACCTTTTGCTTCAAGAGCTGCTTTAGTGTGAAGTTTCTGGCAGTTTCATGAAACCCTCAGGGTAACAACATCTAATTCTCCTAGTGCAAGCCTGTATCACCCTACTCCTTGTAGATATTTATCAAGCATCATAAAGCCTCATTTTGGCTCCTTTTTACCTCATTGTTCCCACCGAAAATCAGTTTCTGGAACATGAGTGTGCTAATGATTAGGAATGTTCTTCTAATTGCCAGCCTAAATTTATTCATGGGTAGTTTAGTCTACAAACATTGCCTCTGCATTTATTTTCTTATTATTACCCCTTCTTGACTTTGTATTTAGTTCAGAGTTTGCAATGAACACTCTCTCTGTTTTGAGCAGCATTTAGAGAAACCTTCTCTGAGCAGGAGCTCCACTCTGAGCACACAACTGGGACTTCACTAGGTGCTCAGGAACCTTCTGAAGTGAAGCTTTAAAAGGTGGGGTTGTACCAATAAAGGTAAGAAAATGTTCTCCACTAAGTGTTTTCTCCCAGAAGAGCATAAAAAAGTGAAATAAAGCAACTGGAGCTTGGGGAAAGGAAGAAGATACAGTTTCTTGCTGTTCTTTCTAACTTCTCTTAGTTTAACTTTGGTGCAAGTCACTGGTTGTTGCTAGGTTAAAAATCTTTCATCATCCAGCACTGGGGCACCCAGCACAGGGAGGACATGGACCTGTTGGAGCAAGGTCAGAGGAGGCCATTAAATTGATCAGAGGGATGGGCCAGCTCTGCTATGGGGAAAGGGTGAGAAAATTGGAATTGTTCAGCCTGGAGAGGAGAACGGGGAGAGACCTAAGTGCCATCTCTGGGGTGACCCAAGTGCCATCTTCCAGTACCTGAAGGAGCCGGCAGGAAAGATGGAGAGAGATTATTTACAAGGTCCTGGAGTGACAGAACAAAGGGGAATGGCTTCAAACTGACAGAGAAAAGGTTTAAATTGGATATTAGGATGAAATTCTTCTTTGTGAAGGTTCTGAGGCCTTGGCACAGAGAAGCTGTGGCTGCCCCATCCCTGGAAGTGTCCAAGGCCAGGTTGGATGGGGCTTGGAGCAGCCTGGGATAGTGGAAGGTGTCCCTGCCCATGGCAAGGGCTGGAACTGGATTTCTTTAAGGTCCTTTCCAACCCAAACCATGCTGTGATTCTAAGATCTCCAGTTCTATGGTTCTACTGGAGCTGCTGCTACTGGCCCATGTCAGAGAAAAGTTGCAAGACAGGACAAACCTTAGGTCCACGGTCTGATCTAAGTGAGACCATTTTTGTAAAATTAATTTGTATCAGCAACCTGGTCTAGTGGAAGGTGTCCCTGCCCATTCCAGGGAAACTGGAACTGGGTGATCTTGAAGATCCCTTCCAACCCAAACCATTCCATGATTCGATGATTGGCTTAAACAGTTAAACCAAATACAGAGGAATTATATCCATTCACATCAGAGATGGAATTTTCTTTCAAAAAAGAGCTACCAAAAATCAAAACACTTGCAGGTAAGTTGTCCACTATTAAGGAAATAAGAGACATTTTTTGTTTGATGCTATTTATGCTTTTCAAAGGATCATAGTTTGTAGGTTTGGTCATAAATAGCACTTAGTTAAGACCATTCTTTTTATTACAGTCCAGGGAAAGATGTCATTTTCATATGAGTTATCCTCCAGAGGTGTCTGGGAAATAGAATTTTTGTCCTTTGGGAAGTTTCATCTTCTCAGAAAGCAATTTTCATTTGTCAAAGAAAATTTCAAAATTTACCACACGGTCTAAATTGCCCATCCAAACTGTTTCAACCTTCAAATATTTCAATTTACAAAAGCTGGATATTACAGCTAATCCACAAAAAGAAATTATGTTAAACATAATTTTGATACAAAATTAGAATGATTAGAATCATTTAGCAAAATGAAACAACCCTTATAAAATTAAATAGCATTGGGGATTGATCTGTTTTTACAGTTCAAAATTGCAATGTTTCAACAAAAGTGTTTTTTTAATGTAAGAAAAAATGCTTGAACAAAGACGTTTCATCAAGCTCTGCCTGTCTGCATGGGGACTAAGAGATAAATAAACAAGTGCCAAAATGGGACAGTCATTTGCAGAGAGCTGAAGAATCCCAGAACATCCTGAGCTGGAAGGGACCCACAGGGACCAAGTCCAGCCCCTGGCCTTGCACAAGTGTATCAGGATGCTTCACCCTGGATGCTCTGGAATGTGGTCAAGCAGCTCAGACAATATCCAATTTTCAGATCTGTCAGTGTGGATTGAGAAGGGCACCATGAGCTGGGCTTGGTGTTGATCATGCTAAAATTCTGAATTAACCCTGAATGAACATCCTGATAAAAAGGCAAAGATTTGGCAGGTGAGCTGCTAAACTGACCTGGAGGCACATGACTGGCAGTCAACACCTTTAGACTACTGAAGTCTGGTCCTCTTTCATTCTGCTAGGTTCTTCTAATATATTCCACCTTGGAGTGTGTGGAGATACTTCTCTTGGGTTTTGGGGTCACCTACCAAGGATACTTCTCAAAGTGGAAAGAAAGAGACCTGCCCACAAGCGTTGATATGGTGAGTTAAATCAATCTCTGCCTAATATTTTCTTTTGCTAGCTTTAATATAGTTGCTTTAATAAAACTGTTTTAATATAGTGCACTATATTATACTATACTCATCTAGTAGTTCTAGCTTTCATACTGTGTCATAAATAATTCTGATTAAGATATTTTTGTTTAATCATTTATCATAATTTATTTTTATACAAATTTATCTGATGTGCCATCATTAAAAACTGGGAAAAAGTTTCAAAACTTAAACCACTGACAGTCTGAGGCCAAGATAAGATCCAGCTGCCCCCAGGCTCCTCTCTCTGGGAAGGAGTATAGAAAACCAGGGAATCCTCTCTACACCTCATTATTCAACATCAAGGCTTCTTTAATAAACTTTTCTGAAGCTCCCACTCCACCCACGACACATAGTAAAGGACGTCTTCTTTTGTCCTTCTTTTTCATCCTGAACTTCTAAATACCAGTGTTGGTGCCCTGGCTCTCTCTGGGTCACCAGTGAAAGCCATCGGTTGGGTCTGGGTTATTAATCCACACAAATCTGCATTTCCCTCCCAAACTGGCACAGAAAATAATCCACAGTACTAAATTTGTCCAGTATCTTATTTGAAACTCACAAAACCTACTGAAAACCTGTTTCAATCACCACCCATTAGGGAACAAACCTATTGTCAGGTGCTTATCAGGAGCTGACCTAAATATTTTGCTCAGAGCTTTATGTTATAATTACTTCAATATTCCTTCTGTCTGGGAAAGTGACAAAGAGCTAAAAAGAAGTCTTTAAATCTCAGAATGGGGAAAAAATATCCCCAACAGCCCTTTTTAGTCTCATCTGAGTCCAGACGGGTAGAATGACAGTGATGCTGTAAGGTAATAATCCCTACCTCTAAAATCAGAGCAGGTATCAGTGGAATTTCCTCAGGTGACATCAGGCATGGAGGTTTCATTAGACCACTTCAAGGAGAAGGTCTTTAGCTGTCATTTTGATGCTTCTGTCACAACATCTTTTTATTTTATAAGTCATTTCATTCTCTTTGTCAGAAATATCCTTTTCCCACAGGTGATCCAGACTTCCTCAGGAAAAAGTGGAGGGGATGCAGCCCATTTCCCCTTGGTGCAAATAATGGAAGCAGCTGAAAGCTTTTGGGTGAGAGGCAGCCTAGGGCTGCTGCACACCACTTCTGAATGTACCCTGGGGTGGCATCTCTGTGTGATGAAGACTGGTACTCTCTGTCTTGCTCTGTGAAAACACCCATGGTGAAAGTATCTAGTACAAAAACTTATTTGGGACACAACAATTTGAGACCTTTTAAAATAGACAAGAGGAAAATTACCTTGTTGCTGTATCCTTGTCGGGATGTAACCCCAGGTACTGAGTGACTTGGGCAAGCTCCAAGTCCATGAAAAGTTCAGATAATTTCATGAAAATGGATCCATCCTCAGTGCATGACCAAGTAATGAGAGGCTGAACAACCCCAGCTGTCACAGTCTCCAGAGAGGTGCTCCATCCCTCTGAGAATCTTTGTGGCCCTTCTCTGGACCTGCTCAGACAATTCCACATCCTTCCTGTGTTGGGGGCCCTAGAGCTGGATTGGATTTTACCAGAGCAGACCAGAGGGGCAGAATCCCACTCTCACCTGCTGCCCACCCTGCTTTGGGTGCAGCCCAGGACACATTTGGCTTTCTGGGCTGCAAGTGCACATGGCCAGGTCACGCTGAGTTCCTCATCCACCTGCCTGCAGTGTCAGCATGAAGCTCACAACCCAGCTGGTTAGAGTTGAAGGTACAGCTTAGAAATGCAATTCAGCAGCTGGAAGAGGCAGATGAAATAAGCTGAGCCTTAGACATGCTGGTCTGTGAGGACTGATTCTGCAGAGTCCTGCTTTCCTGGGGGACTCGAGATGCTACGTGCAATTTCATGCACATTTCAATATTGAAAGGGAAGTTTTCCTTCAAAAATACGTGTATCAGAAACTTCAGCACTTCTGCCTCTGTGGAGAGTGTTGAAAGTACTCTTTAGACTGACTCCTCACTCAAAACCACTTCTGGTTGAACTTTCTGAGGAAAAAGGGGTTTTTTTTACTTGCTCTAATTAACTTTCTGTCAACCACTAGAAAAGCAAAAGGATAAGTACTTTTTTTTTCTTTTTTCAGGAGAGATAAGGCTGAGAAACTGAGAGCAAGGCTTATGCTGACAGGCATTAGGCACTGTTAGACTGATCTATCAGCCTGAATGATGATGGTCCTGTGGAAGCAGTGAACACATCACCACTTAAAGCATTTAAAACTGATCTGGACACAGCCCCAGGGGATATTCTGGCAGAAACAATCCCAGACTACATTGAGGATTAAAATATGTGGCCTAGTGATGCTAGTGTGGGAGTATTTTGCTTTGGGGTGGTTTCTGTTTCATTTTTAAGGGTTTTTTTGTGCATCTCTAAATGCCAGGAGCCACATGAAAAGGAATACTGAGCTCCTGCACCCATCACAGAAAAACTCTCATCACCATGAATTCATAACAGGCCCAGAAGAGCAGAAGAAACCCTCCAATGTGGGGTTAACTTCAAGCATGTCAGACATCCCAGTGGAAGATGTTTTATCACCAGATTCAGCTGAGTGTGACACAGAACATTTACTAAAGAAACTGAGAAGAGCAGACAGATTAATCACTCTGAGAATGTCTGGGGCCAGTTTTCTGAACATGCACGTTTTCTGAGCATTAACACCCCCACGTCATGGCCTTTCCAGGCACAAAAAACACTCCTTGCAATGAAAGTGGGATGCAAATTTTGGATTCAGCTTAGATAAAAAAAGACACAGATACACAGGAATAATTGACACCGGTACTTTAAAACACTCTAGGTAAGAACAGCTACCAGGGCACTGTATTTTTCAAGAATATTATGATTGCTCTACAAAGAGTCCCAGAAAAAGCAGTAGTCCCAAATCTAGCTGTAACAGGATCAAGTTCCCAATCTCATTTTGTTGAGCTCTACTCCATTGCCTGAAAGAAAGGAGAATGAAGCAGACAAAAGGGTTTATTTGGTGAGGAGCTGCTTGTGAAGGAAATCTGATTTAGCCTGGTGGCACCTCAAGACAGCACCATATCACCTTATAGCTGCTATTAAGACAAGAACATTTTCCCCTCTAATATTCACAGGTTTCTTTTGCTCATCAAGGCAGTGATGAGGCTGGATAAATAGTTCATGCAGTTTATATCCTCTGGCTTCATGGTGGTAGTATTTGAAAAGGCCTCACGCAGAAGACAATGATCTCTTTATCAAAGCCTTGACTCTTTCTGTTGTGTGAGAAGAAATATCAACTCATATAATGACATTTGATTCATGTGCTCACCAGGGCCAGAGGAAATACAAGGTCTCTTTGTATTATTTATCCAGAAATACCTGGGGAACCTAAGGGGAGTCTGTATCTTCCAACATCAGGTGGAAATGTGTCATTGTTCTACTGGAAAACATGGCAAAGTTTAATTAAACCTCTCAGTCAGGAAAAGAATCTGAGGAATCTGCTGTCTGCAGAAGAAATCTAAGTCAAATAAATCTTCTGAGAGTAGAGAAGATAGTTTACCTAACTAATGCTGATCATGCTTTTGCAGTTTTTAGATTAATTTAGTAGGCCCTAATTCAGCTCTTTCTTCAGTAGCTGCACACCTTTAGGCATTTCAGCATGGTTGTTGTCACACAAGTGTATAAATGCTCTCCTAACTCAGGATTATCACTTAATTTGGTGTTGAAATATTGTACCTCTGTGGGCTTTTTTTCTGCCTTTTCTGATTTTAAAGCCTGTGGTCACTGCTAGTCAGAAGAGTTTCAATGCCAGCTGCGTAAAATCTAAAACCTGAGTTAGGTTTCTGCTGCTTGTAAATGAAGAGGGAGCCATGAATCACAGCAACAACCTTAAGTACTTGCTCTGATCACTTCATCATTCCTGAGGTTGCAAAGTTTTATGTTATCTCCAGTAAAGGCAGCACTTTGGGTTCATCAGCCACACAATGGTGCAGAGTTTTGGGTACTAAGAGTAAGCTCTGGGTCAAGTTCACAAGATCTTTTAGTTATTTTAAAGAAGCAGATGGTGGAAATAATAAACTTCTAACACCCTTATTTTGAAATTAATCCGATCACAGGTGTATGAAGTGGTACAATATTACTCTTGTGCTGATTTTCATCAACTCCTATTACTACAGTTACCTGAAAGGAGGTTATAGACAGGTGGGAAGTCAGTCTTTACTCCCAGGTAACATGAGACAGGATTAGAGGAAACAGACTCCATTTGAACCAGGGAAAGTTTTGAATGAATATTAGAAAAAATTTCCTCACTGGAAGGGTGGTCAGACATTGGAATAGGCTGTCCAGGCAAGAGATGGAATCACCAACCTGGAAATGTTAAAAAAATGTGTAAGGTGCCTTGAGAAATGATTTATTGGTTGACCTGGCAGTGTTGGGTTAATGGTTGGACTCCGTGATCTTTGAGATCTTTTCCAATCTCAATAATTCTATGCTTTACATACTATTTACCTATCTACTCTCCAGCCTTCCTGATTCTCTTCCTACTGGTGCTCCAGGAGGATTTTTCTCTCACACATCCCCTGTTCCACCTGCCAGCCTTGCAGAGATGTCTCAAATATCCAAATGTGGCTCAATAAATGCTGATTTTCAGACAGACCAGTAAAGCTCCCCACACAAGGGCTGGTAGGTCTGGACATTGTGAGGATGTTCTGAGTAAGAGGCACAGAGAATCCTGTATGGGAACTATAAAAAAGTACATCAGAGCCAAATTCCCACCTTTTTCTCACTGTTTGGTGCCAGTAGCAACACGAGGGGGGAGGATCACAACTCATGACATGTTATGGACAAGGTGAATGCTGTCCACAGCTCACTGAGAAACACTGCGCTTTCTGCCCACTCAGCAATTAAAGAAAACCCATCTTTACACCTCCTTTATTGATGTTAAAGGGGAAAACTCAGTGGAAGCTCCTTTAACTCCAGCAGTGCTGTGGTGCCTGTCCTGAGCTCACAGACTGAGGCTGTTCCCTCTGTCAGAGAGGGGAGGTCATAGATTCATAAATTATGAAAAAAATATTTATCCATGATTTTGTCAGCACTTCAGCAATGAAGGATTCGGTCAAATGAGGCCCTCAGCAACCTGGTCATCCCTGCCCATGGTGTGGGGTTGGAACTAGATGGACTTTAAGGTCCCTTCCAACCCAAACCAATCCTTTGATTATATGAGAAGGATTACTAAGCACGGTGTCAGCAAAGGACAGATTTGTTGGAAGAGACACTTTTGAAACTGCCACAGACAAAAAACAAAGAACAAAAAAACCCACAAAAACAAACAAAAAAACCCCCCAACAAATCAAAGCATACAAACTAAAAAACACAAACTAAAAAACACAAACAAACAAAAAATCAAAAAAACCTCAAACCAAAGCAAAATCCCAAAATAATAAATCACCATGGTAGAGCTTTTTTTATATATTTGGAGGGTGCAGAGCACAATTCCAGGGTAATTTAACCTTGTAGCAGCAGTGGTCTCTCCTCCAAAGAGGAAGGCAGCAGTTTTCCTCTAAGCCTTCCCACACAGGTGCTGCCCAGGAGGAAATCTTTTCCAGTATCCCCTTCTGAGTGTTCTTCTCTCTCTACTGACTTGCAAACAGAGATGGCATTTAGAAAACAGCATTCCTGACTACTCACAAGGCCCTTAAAGTACCTGCATGGCTCCTCATTACAAAAGTTGCTTCATTATTTCATGCCCTCAAAAGGGATGTAAATTTTCATCCTGTCCTTTGCCATCTCCTGAGATCAACACATCAAGAAAATTGAGGGGTGGTGGAAAGGAACAGCTGAAATACTCTTTCCTTTTACTTGCTCTGATGTTGTGAGGGTGTCCAGTTTTTCCCAGTTAGGATATAATTTGCCTTTATTGCTGGAAGATGCTATGGGTGTGTATCCACACCAGACTAACTCTGGCACTAGAAGATGCATGTCAGCTCCAGTCAAAGTCATGCAGCATCTGTAGGTAAAGAGCAATAACAAGGTAATAAATCTATGGAAAAGAAATGCCATCAATTAATGTGAGGTTATAATGCCAGAAAAATAATAGAGCTTAACCTCCAACATGTGTTGAAATAACATCTGCCTCTGTTAAAGACACACTCCTGGGCTGGGTGGACACTGATATCAGCCCACAGGAATTTTTGCACATCCATATCTAACTCCTAAATAAGGATATTTAACATTTTAATAAGAAATCAACACAGATCAGATGGGGCAGTTGTTGGTCAGCAGATAGCTCCTGTCCAGCAATTAGAATGCAGGACTATTTTTAGCATGGTCTGCCTGTAGTAGTCTTAAAGATTGTCTTTCGTGCTTATTGTGCAGTGACCTGGAAGAAATTCTTACTGATAAGGCTGTCAGAGGACCTATGAAGAGGAAAGGATGAATAATGTGAACTCTCCCCAGGGAAGATATGACTCTGAAAAAGATTTGTCCCTACCTCACCCAGGCTGAAGAAGCAGAAGATGGGGTCTAACCCTTGCCTGGCTTTTCCTTCAAAGAGCAACTAGCTCTCTTTATTTTATCAAAAAAAGGAAAGAAATGGCTTAACAGGGCCATGCAAAAATTCAAATGTGAGCAAAAGTTATGATAGTAATGCTGACTTCTGTAGAAAGGATAAAGAAAAAAAAACAAAAAACAAAACATTGCCTTAAAATGTAGACAAGGCCAATATGATATTATAATAATTGATCACCTGGACAATGTGGCAAGTTCTCTCTTGTCAGATATTTTAATCTACAAATGTATTTATTGGTGAGTTGTGGTTTTGGTTTTTGTTTCCTTTTCCCCAAGGAATGTATCCTAAAAAAAAATATATTACACCCAGTTTTGGCACCCCCAACACAAGAAAGATGTGAATCTGTTGGAGTCCAGAGAAGATACATGAGCTTGATCCAGGCACTGGTGCTCCTCTGCTATGGAAACAGGTTGGGAAATTTCGGGATGTTCAGTCTGGAGAAGAGAAGGCTCCAGGGAGACCTTAGAGACCCTTCCAGTGCCTAGAGGTAGATCTGGAGAGGGGCTTTAAAATAGGGCATGGCCTGAAAGGACAAAGGAAAATGGCTTTAAACTAAAAAAAGGTAAATTTAAATTAGTTATTAGGAAGAAATTCTTCCCTTTGAGGGTGCTGAGGCCCTGGCACAGGTTGCCCAGAGAAGCTGTGGCTGCCCCATCCCTGGAAGTGACCATGGTCAGGTTGAAAAAGGCTTGGAGCAACCTGGGATAGTGGAAGGTGTCCCTGCCTGTGGCAGGAGGTTGGAACGGGCTGATCTGGAAAATGTCTTCCAACTCAAACTGTTCTATGACTCTCTATGACTCTATGACTCTGATTCAATGAATTTGTGATTCTGTGAGTCAGACTTCCATCAAGGGAAGTCCTGCATTTTAGAGGTGGCCAGAAAAGAGAGTAACAGTCATTCTCTGTGGCTTCTAAATAAAATTGGGTTTTTTTTCAAACTCTCTTCTCATCAGCTGCTTCAAAGCACGCTGTGAGGGAGGCTGGTTCCATCAGAAATGGGACATGCAGAGCAAAGGGGTTTGTTCCACGGCACTCAGGAATCCAGCAGCAAAACTGGGCATGTGCCCTCATCTTGTGCATCCTGCTGGAACCTTAATCCATTCTGTCTCCAGACTGCTCACAGGAAAACCCAGCAATGATATTTCACGCTTGCCCTAGTCTCCTATATCATTAACAAAGGAAAGAAATCTTTGCTCCAGATGCTGGCAGCTGAACTGTGAGGGTGAGGGAGGAGCGGAATTACACCCAGAAATATCAACTCTGCTTTGATGGATCCTTGTACCACAAGGGAAAGCACTCCTTCATATGCATTTCTGGTTTGCAACAGCCTTGTGCTTATTGTTTTTTAAAGCTAAAATAACCATCAAATAGGTTCAGAAGTTCAGTTTGGATGCTTAGAAAGCTGAATCTCATTCCAGAGGAAAAATGAGATGTTGGTCATGCAGCCTCACAGGAGATTAATTTGTGCAGAAGTAGTAAAACTTCATAACACTAAAAGTTAATTTTTGTCAGAACTGAGTAAAACATAGAAATAAAAAACTTAAATCCTTAAGAAGTGGTCAAATTAGGAGATGCAGATTTTTTTTTTCCTCTTCTGGGACTGGAAATAGTTGTTATGGGTATGTAGTGCTCAGACCAAAAATAAGATGTGACATTTTGAAGTGCATACAATCTGGTAAAATATAAAATATTTAATAAATATGTAAATTGGTCAAGCTGCTTCCCCAAGGAGGAAAGTTTCAGTCGTGTTTTACAGCCCTCATTCACTTACACAAATACTTTAAGAGGATCAAGGATGGATTTTAAATGAAGTTAAAGTTTAACGAGAAATATATAATCCTTTAAGGAAGAGATATTGTCATCCTCATTTTTAATTTCTTGCAAGTTTTAAAATTAAGAAGTTGAGGGAGTAGCCTTCTGAAGCTTTGTGTGTGCAAACTAAGAGAATTGCAGCAGCTCACCTGAATCCTTCAGTCAGGGATGTACCAAAATTGACATTGACAATCATTCCTTGAGGAGTTCTAGATTTTGCTGAGGATATATGAATGCTCACTGCTCATTTTTTATATATATATATATAAAATAAAAATTCTGTGATAGACAAAACACAGAAGAGGCTAGAGAAAGTTTTCCACACTCTTAAGCCAGCCCTGACATCAGCCCTGCTTTTATGTTCAGTCTCTGGAAGCTGTTGATGAATTGGAATCATAGAATGGTTGGTGCTGGAAGGTATCTTAAAGATCATCCCATTCCAACCCCCAGCCATGAGCAGGGACAGCTTCCACTACCCGAGGGTCCTCACAGCCCCATCCAAACTGGCCTTGGACATTTCCAGGGATGGGGCAGCCACAGCTTCTCTGGGAAACCTGTGCCAGGGCCTCCCCACCCTCACAGGGAAGAGATTCTTCCTAAAATCTAATCTAAATGTACCTTTCTGCAGCTTAAATCCATGAGTCAAAGAGAGTTGTGTATGTCATGTCCAGTAGCATTTTCTCATGATGAAGGTTTTTTAAAAGCCTCTTATAATCCTAAAAAAAAAGCTGTGAATACTAGGTAAAGAAAATAGAAAAGAAAATAAAAAATAACCCAGAAAGCATCTTTGCACTGGGGAAACCCCAGCAGAAGGACATACTACATTTATATTTTCCTAGATCCGGGCACAAGGAAGAATAAAAACAAATACACCTTGAGAGTTGTTGGAGTTGGAGAGTGTTTAGAGCTAATAAATGAGTTGTTTGGAGTTGGTATCAGGAGAAGGCAGAAATTTCCTTTGACATCACTTTGCTCCCACACTTGTGCATTGCTCTGTTGATTTTCATCTTGTTTTTTACACTAGAAATTAATGTTCTTCCCGCTTCATGTGCTCACACTTTGCATGCTGGAGAGTTTGATACAAGTTGATAAAGGACTTAAAAACCTGTGGTGTTCAAAATTTACTTTTCTCTCTACCAGGGAGAAAAATAACATCATTTTATCATGTTTCACTGATGTCTGCGCAGAGACGAGCATTCTGCCACCCTTGACAAAGAGGTGTTGTGGTGCTGAGGGAGGTGGAATAGAATAGTTTCTTTTATTCAAAAACCAAATTAAATCTGTATGAGCATCACCTCATTTTCACAGCACAGCAGTGAGATTTTCTTACCTCCTCTGACTTCAACTTTGCTGGCCTTGAGAGAACAAAAGAAGAAAATGGAGAGTGGAAAAGAAGGACTGTGAGAGCAGATGATGACAAACCCATGAGCAACTTTATTTTTCTCCTCAAAAGCAGCAGTTCCACAGAATCCATTTCATTGCTGTCTTCATCAGGTTGCTGTAACACCGCGGAATGCTCTCAGGAGTGTGGCCTATGTCCACATCTAAGCCACACCCACACATCCATACATACTTACTAAAAATAAAAATTTCTGTGGTAGACAGAACATAGAAGAGTTTAGAGGAAGTTTTACATACTCTTAAACTAACCCTGCCGACAGCCCTGTCTTTATGGTAATAAACCAAATCCCAGTTTCTTGACATATCCACCCCAGCCAGAATCCCTGCCTCACCACCATATCGACCTGTTTCTCATCTTTCACTCTGAAATCAACAGTCAGACACAATTTCTACAGCACAACAGTGAAGATGAAGCTTGGTGCTTCTCCAGGTGCTATTGCTGCCAGATTCACTCTCCCTACCCAGCTGCACAAGATCAACATAGAACCTTCTGGAAAGTTTCAGCTCCCTTCACTTTAGCAGAACAAAAACAGTTCATACGAAGTGTTTGGGCAGCTGAAACTCCCCCAGGTATCAGTGTGGAGAGACAATCACTTCTGGAGCAGAGACACAGTAGTAAACACATGATTTTCCCCATGGAAACCTTCTCAGACTTCAGCTGCTGCTGAGGACTAAATTAAGGTTTAAGTCTGACTATGTATCTGTTACCTAGCCAAAGTTCAGTGTAATGAACCTAAATTCAAGTAATTTGCATGAAATGTGTTCTTTATAACTAACATTTTGCTACCACCTCCTTCAGTCAGCATAGAAGTGTGAGCAATAATTAAGACAACGGGCTTTAGTTTGGTGTTTTATTAGTATTATTTTGTTTGAATTCTTATCTTTTCAGACCTTTTCCCTTTGAAGAGTGCCAAAACCATCTTCTCTGCAGTCACCCACCCTTTCCCTGTGTCTCACCTGTGCCTGTGCAGAGCAACAACCAAGACATTTCCTTTGATGCCATTGTAGCTTAATAGCAAGGGGAAACTAGAGAGAGTTGTACAAGTGCTTCTCCTGAAAATTAGTCCCACAGGCTGGCAGTCAAGCAGTTAAACCAGGCATGGAAATGGTTTGCAATCTGTTCCACCCGTCTCTTAAGCTCCCATTGTCAAAGTGGATTATTTTTCAGTAAAACAGCAGCCCTCGGGAATCAGTGTAATTAAAGACAACAACAATGACAAAAATTTATTGTTTTTAAATATATCTCTGAGCTACTGGGTAAAGGGAAAGAGAAATCTATTGCAAATTACAATATTTCTCCTTACTATTCACACTTATCAGTATGTAACCAGTCATGAGCCAAAGAAGCTGGGTTTGATCTCCAGTACTTGAGACAGCCTTTGGTTTTTAACAGGAATCCATCCTTGGTGTTTATTCATGGGGATAACAAAATGTTCTTTACCACTGGCAACTGCTGGGAAGAGCAGAGAGGGTGCAGCTTTCCTGGGCTGCTGGACCACAAAACATCCCAGATTTAAACGAGTGTCTGCCACGACCTTCCTCAAGGACACCTCACTGCAGGAGGGAGCAGGGATGCTGATTTCTTGGTTTGCCATGTGTTGGGTCCCTCTTAATGGGATTTCATGTCAGTCCCAGGAGTCTGGGGGAGGTTTAATGAACATAAAAGGCTAACCTTCCCTTCTGCTTTCCCCTGAAATCCACTGCCTCTGCTCTAGGTTAGCCTGAACACTCAGAACAGTCAGGATGATGCTTTCATGTTAAGTTAAACCCTGTCTTTGGAAGGAAATTTGCTGTTCCCTAAGCAAGGAAATAACTAGTGAAGATAGAGAAAAACTGAAGAAAAAAAATTTAAACTTCAATTTTATTTCAGTCACCTTCCATCATATGAAATCTTCTCCTGTGTACACAGTTGAATGTCCTTTTTGCCATTTTTAATCACCAACCTCAGAAAGAAGGAGAAATTAATAAAAACATTGGACTTGATGATCTTGGAGGTCTTTTTTCAACATCAGTGATTTTATGATTGCTTTCTGTGATTCTATTCTATAAAAAATAAATCCACCAAGATGCATGGGAGGCCTCTCCTCACCCAGTCTAAGAGCTACAAGCCACTAGGTACTGGGAGGTGGTATGGACAAAAAACACTTTCTAAGGGCTAATTTCTCCTTAAATTCCTGCCCAACCCACTGCTGCAGGTCAGCCTCAGGAGCAGGGTGCTGAAGATCAAGATCCATTAGTGCCACTCAGTATTTTTTGTGTTATTTTCCACCCTCAACAGATTAGGTGTAAAGCTGATTTTTCTCTATTGGTTCTGCAGGAATTTGGATGCTTCCAGCAGGATGTTTTTGGGCGGTCAATAATGCCATGGCACAGCTTCAGCAGGAGCTGAGGAACATTTTTATGCTGTTGTAACAAGAGATGAGAAATCAGATAGAGATAACAAAATGAAGCAAAACAAATTTAGTGAAGACATGAAGCCCGCAGCATCTGATTCTAAGAGGAACAGATCATCACTGCTCAGTTTGAACGGCCAAGGTTATTGGGGTAGATTTTCCTGCTGAAGGGACTGTGGTTCAAAAGGAGAAGCAAAGAGCAGAAAGGAAATGTGAACGTTTTAAATCCCAGCTGTGTCTCTACAGAGGATCCTAGAATCACAGAATGGTTTGGGTCGGAAGGGACCTTAAAAACCATCTTGTCCCAACCCCCTGCCCTGGGCAGGGACACCTTCCACTATCCCAGGTTGCTCCAAGCCCCATCCAACCTGGCCTTGGACACTTCCAGGGATGGAGCAGCCACAGCTTCTCCTCACCACCTGCACAGGGCAGAATTCCTTGTCTCTTCAGACAGCAGGCAGCAGATTAACTCCTATTTCTTCATGGAGCCATGTTGCAAATGGAATTAACTAAACATCTGCAAGGGAGGAAAAACCAGCAAAATACCCACCTACATATTCCCTAAAAATGCAGCAATCTCTGATTTTCAGAGCCAGCTTATTTCATTGACTTGTTTTATAGCTGCATTGACATAAGTTTGAAAAATACAGTCCTGTACAGGAAGAAATGACTGGGAGTGGGGAAAGCTGGAAATCACTTAAATCCACTTTGCCACAGAGAACTTTCAGGCATGGAAGAAAACCTAACAAAATGTTAATGAGTTGAGAATTTAGTCTTTAATGTTTACATGATATTATAGCAAAGTGCTATTCTGTCTTTCCTGATGGCAAAATAAACTTGCAAGACAGTCGTTTTCATGGAATCACGGAACCATGGAATATCCTGAGCTGGAAAGGACCCACAAGAACCATCAAAATCCAGCTCCTGTCCCCTTTTCAAGGAAACTGAGGGGACAACAGCCACCATCCCCCACCAATCTCTTAATAAAGGCATCTTTTTGTGCACAGTCCTGCTCCCATGTAATTTAAAGATTTATGAGTTGTGATATTGTCCTCCAACCCCTCAGCCTGCCTCAGCCTGCCCAATTTAGACAGTTGTGGAAAAAATAGCACTGTGTAGATCCCTACGGATAATCCACCCCTCCCAGATTCTGGTGCTCATTTGGATATTGGCTCCAGTTTCAGCAGCAGCTGTGGATCTGTTCCCAGTAGTCCAAGAGCAGGAAGGCATTCAGACATTGGAACAGGTTGTCCAGAGAAGTTGAGGATACTCCATCCCTGTGGATGCACCTCCACCTTGGAGATGTTCAGGTCTAGGTTGGATGGGTCCCTGAGCAACCTGATCAAAGTTGGTGACATCCCCTGACTACAGAGGGTTGAAATAAGATGATTTTTCAGGTCCCTTCCAATCCAAACCATTCTATTATTCTGTGATTCTGTTATTCTGTGATTCTGTGACTAATATACCATATATGCACCATAAGACATATATAACATACTGAATTATTTATAATATTGCATTATATAATATATCATTACTGTGTTTTTTTGTACATACATAGATATATGTATAATGTATAGCATATCAACAAATAAAACTTCAGCAAAATAGGGACTTCTCTGGGAGAATAAACCAATATTTTCTTATCATAGTGGCTTTGATCTGTCATATTTCATAATCCCTTCTTTTCACTTGTTTCAATATTTTTTTTCATGAAGAAATTGAAGAACACTCCAAGTCTGACAGCTGAGTAGTGCACTAGGCACAACCCCACGTATCAGGAATTTACATATGGTTTCCCTAAGGTTTAATTAAAAAAAAAAAAGGGAATTCACAACTATCACTTGCAATTCTTTCAGCATTTCTCAGCATTCCTGGATTCTGTCACTGACCTGGGTCTCTGGTTCAGCACAAAGCCAGGAGGAGGAATGTTGCCAGCCTGGCTTATGTCAAAGGACCCCAGCCCAAACCCTGTGGTCTAGAAAGAGATGACAAGAGCCTTTTAATGAGGCAATGCCCAAGGCCACTCATCCAGCAGGTGTAAATCACCAGCTGGGAATTTGGCCCTGAATGTACAAGTTAATACATAATGCCAATATTTAAAAGTATTTTATTCTGTCTCAACTAATTGCTAAATGAAATTCTAGTCAAAAATTCAAAGCAAAAGGCAACACCACTACAAAGCCTTTTTTTTTTACCTGAGTGGCTGTGCAGGTGTTCCACTCTCCAGAGGATGGAAATGTTTGACAGCAAAGGATATTTGTGTTGGCAGGATCACTTGATCCATGTTTCAGGAGCCAAATTGAAAATGTGTTTTCACAAGGTGCAACTGTAGATCATTAGAAGGAACCAATTTCTGCAGTTGCACAAGTACTTCTGAGAGAGAACAGATGTATTAATTAAAATATACCCTGAACCTGATAGAAATATATTTGGGGATAGGAAAATTCAGTAAAGGCAGTAGATTTTTGTGTTGCCATCTTTGTTAATGGTCCAAGACTGTTTGGACTTTGCTGTTTCTTCTGCAGTGAAAGCTCTACAACACCTTTCTCAACATTCTTTTTAGTAAAGAATCTCTCATCTCTCAGTGACTGGTCTCATTGCAGAAGACTCACATCACCTAAAATGAGCAATCCTCAGAGAAAAGAGACATTTGAGGCATCCATAAGTTTCCCCAGGAAAGTGACAAAACAGAAATGCAAATTTCTGTTTGCTGGGAGTGAGTCCAACATGTTACAGCCCTGCAAACACCACCTGGAGCAGGGGATTTGCTTGAGGGAAGTGATGGCACCCAGAGGGACCTTGACTAGCCCGTGAGAACATCATCAAGTCCAAAACTGTGGTCACACCACGCAAAGACAGACACTTGAAGAACAGATCAACCATAGGCACCTGCCCAGTTAAAAATTGGTGTTAAAGGGTGTAAACCAAAGCTGCCCAAAGCCTGTGACCCATGACCAGCACTGTCAATCCCATTCCTCTGTGCCACATGACCCATGGCCAGCACCACAGTGACCACTGGATCCCTAAAGATGTTCCATCATTTTTCCCCCGTGGTGATGGCATCAGTCACACCTGGGAGCAGGTTTTGATTTTGCAGCATAAAAAGAACATTCTCATTAAGGGAAATTGGACTCACACATTTCCTAGCACTGTGTAGAGAGACACCTTATTTCACTTTTTAACCCTACTGTCCATGACAGTAATTCTCAAGGACTCCATTATCCATGTCAGGAACAAATCTCTGAAGAGAAAGATATTCAAGTATGGCAAATGAAGTGTTCTTATCATATCAAGAAAATAGAAAAGGAACTCAAGCATTACTAACTTTGTAGAGCTCAAGCCATTTTGACATAATCAAAGGAACCTCCTGGTATTGCTTCCATTTGATTTGGAAGTTGGAAATTTATTTTTTTATGTGAAAAAATACTGTTTAGTGTTATTTCCTATAAAGAAGCCATCAGCCTGTACTTCTTTAAAAAGCCGCTCAACATTTCTTTTCCTTACAGTAACATTTACTTGATTATATTTCTTAATATATTTATTTATTGTCCTACCACATGCCTAATATAATATTCAGGATCCAATCCATCTTGCCACAACTTTTAAGGTGCTTATCATAAGCCTTTAATACTATCAAGTGTTTTAAAAATGTCTGATCAGGACAAAAATCCCAAATACCCTCATTAAACATGTGCTTTTGAGTTTCAGATTACCTTTGTCTGCTTTCAAAAACTAGATTGATTTTTTCACAGTATTTCTAAATGCAGCAAAAATCTATTGGATAGATGAGAAAATTGCTTGTTAATTATCATTGTTAGCATTAATGATAGTGATTAGGTTCTAGAAAAGAAACATCAGACCATCTGAATCATAACTTGTGAATCAGAGAACTGCATTGATGAAAACTGCTATTTATTTTTAATCCTCTGTGACAGTATTTCACTGTGTCTTAATAAAATTTGTGACTTTGAAATCCAAGCACCAAGAGAGTTTTAAAAGTACTTTTCCAGCTGAGTTTTTTCTTCACAGTCATTTGCTTCTCTGGCACTTCCTAAATTTGTCAGTTCTCACGGTGATCCCATAAATGATGGAGACCCCCAGAAGTAAAGGTGAGCTGATAAATCTGCACTGTGTCACTTTGAACCTTTCCAACTCATGGTCCTGCCTTAGAGAAAGTCCTTTCTCAACAAACCAGCAAGGCCCAGACTTTAAGGAAATCTGGACATCTGAATTTCACCAAAATATGCAATGTCACAGTTGCAGGTGTCAGCAAACTGCCAGAGAATGGAGGGAAATGTAACATTACTTATGTTTCTCTAGGTGTTTATTATTAGATATGACTAGAAACTAAATGGTGAGCTCCATAGTTTGGTGTCATTGTTGAACTTGCTGACTGGACACTCTTCCTCATCATCCAGGTAATTAATGAAGCTGTTAAACAGGACTGGACCCACTACTGACCCTGAGATCCACGATCCTTTGAGACTTTGTCCCACTGCACAGCACCCTCCATGTCCATTCAGCCAGTTTTGAATCCACCTCTCTGCCACCTATCAGCACCTTTTTTAGGAGGATCTGATGTGAGACAGTGCCAGGGGCCTTCCTGAAGCCCAGGTAGGCAATACCCTCTCCTCTCCCCCCACCTGTTCCCTCTCTCCCCTCACCTCCCAGGTCAGTCACTTCATCACAGAGCTTTATCAAGTTGTCAAGCACAACTTCTCCTGGCGAAGCCATGCTCTCCCCCTGATCATTTCCTCCTCCTTAATCTGCCTGAAATGCTTTTCAGGATCAACTTCTCCACCACATTCCCAGGAACTGGGGTGAGGCTGACCAGCCTGTTGTTCCCTGGATCCTC
The DNA here is from genome assembly GCF_049639895.1 of Pseudopodoces humilis. Taxonomy (NCBI): domain Eukaryota; kingdom Metazoa; phylum Chordata; class Aves; order Passeriformes; family Paridae; genus Pseudopodoces; species Pseudopodoces humilis. The sequence goes on from NC_142200.1 coordinate 3,142,368, forward strand.
CTTTTTGGCCTCTTTGAAGGTGGGCATTTTATTTTCTCCCCTTGTCTTTCAGCACAGCTTCCAATCACCAAAATCAATCAAAGATTTTCCCCTTGTGTCCTTTGGCACAAACTTCATCTGTTGGCTGCCTTTTTTGGAAGGTCCAGTGGACCAAATCCATAAATTCTCTATCTCACTTCCTTTTTTAACTGTTGACTTTGATGTTGAGACAATCATTATTTGGGCAGCACCATGCCTTGTTGTATTGCCTGACACATATTGTGACCACAGTTTAGTTTAGATAATGTGAGCATCAAATAACCTGCACCTTATCAAACACAAGCCAGGAATCACCATGAAAAAGGCTAAAGGAGCTCATGGGAAGTGGAAACCTTGCCAGAGAAGAAGAAGGTTACGAGGAATAATGATTTTAAGACAAATTTCCATGGTTTCCAACCATGTCTAGCAGCCATGTTACTGTTTGTATCAGGGATCTGTATTTTTTTATTTTTTTCTTCTTACAAATATCATACTATTAATCAGTATTGCAAAAAATGGTGAAAAGTTTACTAAGTGGTGATTGAACAGAAACTTTTCTCAGGTTTAGGAAGTTTTCTAACACAGAACAAAGGGCTCTGCCAGCAAATTACTTTCACACAAGAGACAGTGGTTGGCAGGAACGCAAAAAAACCAAACCATGGCACAAGAAAGGGATTCACAGCGCATAGCCTGGAGTCCTGAGCAGTTATTTTAATTTAAAGGACTAATTAATTTAAATTGTTGTCCTCCCTTTTTGTTTGTAAAAATGTCAAAGTCCAAAGCAGCCTGAAGTAAAATCTGTCCATCATTTTGCAATTCTCTTTTCTGTTCTTTAGCTGTGCAGCACTGGTTTTCAAACCTCTGCTGTCTGCCTTGCTTTCCTTTCTCTGTTAGAACTCCAGTGTGGATGTGCATTTATTTCCATTTTTGGAACCTAATCTCTCTGCCTGGCTGTGATTTATCACCACAGCTGGTCCAATGATAATTGTCCTGTTTCTTTTAAGCATACTTTTATCTCCAGTAGCATTCACTTAATGAAAGCAGAGACTTTGGGTTTGAAATATGTGTTGGGGATGGATGCATAATGAATATTTATAGATATTTAAAATATTTAGAATGTTCAGAAAGATGTTTAATTTTTTTTCTCTTCAGCATAATTCCATTTTTATAGTGTTTTCAATACTAAAGCATTTTTGGTTTACTTTGGCATTCATCTAACTCTATTGTCCTTTTTCCATGGGTCTGTTTGACTGGACATTTAAATAAAGACTGAGACTACTAAACAAAGCAGAAATGTTCCTCAGCTCACAGGAACTCTAGGAGGCAATAAGGTCAGATGGATTTTAAAGTTTCTTTCTCCTTTTTAATTATTTATTCTTAAGAAAATTTATTCTTAAGAAAAATTTTCACATATTTCCATAAATGGCCATGGAAAATGGTAGTTCTGCAACTGTGGCAGACTCACAGTAAATACAGAGTAAATGCTGAGAAAACTGATACATAAATTCAGATATTCCAGATACATAAATTTAACTACTTTATTAAGAGCAAATGGTTATGACTTTAAACAATTTCTTTATATAGGACTTAAAACTTGAGGGGTTGTGTGTTTTGTACTTGGTTTTTTATTTTCCTGATTTGTGAGCAGGATTTTCCTGACCTCAATTTGACACTCTGGAAGTGAGATACCTTAGTTAATGTAGCCCTGCAAATTAATTTTGTCATTATCACCAGAGAAAGGATTGAGCAGAATTTGCTCTGGAGATCTCTGTGCCTCACCAAAGGTGTGTGGACAAATAGTTGCAAGAGACACCCCACTTTTCAATTGCCAAAATGAGTTAAGTCAGTCCTGGTAAGAGCCCTGACCCAGAAATAATATTCTCAGGGATTTTAAACATTCTGTAGACTTCTGATGAATAATCTTGTTTCCAAATATTATCCTGACTTGATGTTAACTATTTTTTTATGAGCCACAATACCACAAATGTAATAAACAGTTAGAGCTGTCCTGACTACTTTGTGATAAATAGTCTCCAATTCAAATTTAATAGAAATGCATTTTAGATTGAAAAGTGCAGCACACTCTAACTAAACTCCAGTGAAATTCATTATGGGTGCAGGATTTCAAGAATAAGGAAAATTTTTATATATTGATATTTATTGACATTAATTTTGACAACTGCATTAGGTGTGTATAGCTCAGTATCCTCTAGATAGTATTCTCTACATTATACAGTGTAGATAGATAGAGAGTATCCCCTACATTATATAGTGTATTTTACATAATATTATTACTTATTAATATCTAATACAGTTATGAATATAAACACGGACATGCAAATGTCTGATGTAGCCAGAGATACCTTTCCACCTGCAGCTGGGCTGAAAAGCTGGAGGCACCTCTTCCCTCTGATACATTCTTTGATTTAGATATTTTTTCTCTTTTTTTTTTTCAAACTACTGAATCATTAAAATACAAAAAAAAAAGACAAAATCACAGCACAACAGAAAGGTATTTGTAGCAGGGTGGCACTGGACGGTCCCGTGTGATTTTTCCCATTTATGACTTTATTTATCCTCTTCTACCACTCCTTTGGATGTGGTGGTGGTTGTGGTGGATAAAGGAATAGAATCACAGAATCATAGTTGTTAAGGCTGGGAAAAATCCTTTAAGATCATGAAGTCCAAATGTCAGTCCAACACCATGCTCACCACTAAACCACGTCCCCAGATGTTTTTTTGAACATGTTTTTTTGAACACTTCCAGGTAGGGTGATTCCAGCACATTTTTGGGCAGCCTGTTCCAATGTTTGATCACCCTTCAGTGAAAAATTTTTTCCTAACAGCCAATCTTGGTGCAACTTAGGGTCATGCCCTTTTGTTCTGTCTCTTGTTACCTGGGAGAGGAGGCTGAACCCCACCTGGCCACACCCTCCTGTCAGGGAGTTGTAGAGAGTGAGAAGGTGTAATCCTGATATTTCTGAGTCTGAAAAGGTTTTCAGCCTGCCAGTGGCTGATTTCTTTCCAAGGGAAAGTTTCTCGGGAGAGTCTTTCTCTCAAGGACAATTTCTGTAAATAATTTATGTTTCTCAAGATAAATCTGTACAGCTGTGCTGATTGTGTTTCTCTTGTTCCACCAGTGGGACTAGAGAGGTGTTGCTCCCTTTTACTAGTCATGTTAAGTCTGCATCGGAACACCTTATAAAAGGTACTAAAAAGTAGACAATAAGTTCTTCTGATCTTCTTCTTCTGCCTTTGAACTGGTGTCAAGCATCTTTATTTTGTGTCCAACAGCAACAAGAAGGTTCCCCTTGAACCTCCTTTCCTCAAGCCTGAACGACCACAGCTCCCTCAGCTGCATCTCATCAGACTTGTGCTTCAGACCCTTCCCCAGCTCTGTTTTCTTTCTCTGGACACACTGCAGCCCCCAAAGTCCTCCTGGTGGTGATGTGTCACTTTGGAGCTGTTGCTGAGTGAGTGCTGCCACCTTGTCTCTGCCCACAACTGCTCATCCCTCCGGCTGAAAAGCGTGTCAGAAAAGAGCCACCAGGCAGAAGCAGTGACATCCCTGCTCTGTGAAGTGCAGAGCAGTGAAATGCACAGAGGAGAGGATTTAGCCTGTAAGCTGTTTGTCTCTGTTGTCATTGCCATTAATCAATCCGTGCTTAATGCCATTTCTTTCAATTCACTAACTCTCTGCTGCCAAATCAGTATAATCCTGTTCTCCTCACTGTTTGTGTGTGTCTCCTGACTTCACCTCCTTCCTGCTGTCTCTTCCTCTCCTTCCACCCACCTGTCTCCAAAAAGCCGTGGGAGGGGCAGTTTAATGGAAAGACAAATATTTTATACAAGAATCTAAGGCATTGGTTTGGATGCCAGAGGCTCCTTCAGGCATGAAGCATGTGGCAAAATGTCTGGGGATAAAAAGATAAGAATATATAGAGGAAAACACAATTTGTATTCCCTGGATGGAGCAGGGTCAGCACACCCAGCTTCCCACAAACACAATCTAAGGGGGGCTCAACAGAGGATGGAGCAGAGTGGAGACCCCACAGCCAGACTGTTCCCTTGCAGGGGAGGGAGCTCAAGTGGAATTCTCCAGATGACAAACCCCACACAGCAGCTGAAAACCAAGGCAAATAAAGGAGAATGTTCTGCTGCTGAATCAGCAGCCCATGAATCATGACAAAATCCCTCTGTTTGGACTGACACACATCCCCACCCCAAAGTTATCTCAGAGGTACCTATCCTGTGATACCCATCCCCAAGGTGTAACTGCAGTGAGGATTCTCCTCAGTCTCCTCCAGGGTGAACAGACCAAGTGTCCTCAGACACTCCCCATGCAGCTTCCCCTCAAGGCCCTTCACCATCTTCGTTACCCTCCTTTGGATTCTCCCTAACAGCTTTACATCTTCCTTACACTGAGGCACCCAAAACCACGCACAATATTCAAGGTGGGGGCTCCCCAGTGCAGAGCAGAGCAGAGCAGAACAATCCCCTCCCCTGCCTGGCTGGTGATGCTGTTCCTGATGCCCCAGGACAGGGTTGGCTCTTCTGGCTGCCAGGGCACTGCTGACTCACATTCAGCTTCCACTGACCAGGACCCCCAGTCCTTTTCTGCAGCACCAGTCCCTGTGCAAGAGAGGACAACCCACCGTGATAAACAGGTCAAATATAATTTTCTAGAGGAAAGGGGGGTGTAAATGGATGATCTTTAAAGTCCCTTTCAACCCCAACCATTGTGTGATTCTGTGATTCTGTGATTCTGTGATTCTGTGATTCTGTGATTCCCTGATATGTGCAGTCCTTGAAAGTGTGTTGCTGCTGTTGTAAGCAAGCTGTAAAACTGCTCAGTCCATACCCAAAGATGTCCAAAATGTTTCTGAGTGAGCAAGAACTGAAGAAAGTGGATAATTTTCAAACAGAAGAGTTAAGCATGTGTCATCCTAGGACATATTTGTATTTATTTCACATCTTGTTCTTTTTCTCTAAAGATGTCCAGAACATTAAAATTTTTCTGCTGGATTTCGCTTTTGGCAATGAATTCCAAAGAAATTTGTGATAAATTCCTACCAGCTTATATAATATTATCTTTGATTTCAAATCAAATCTACCAGTTCTGATCCTTTTCTTAGAGAAGAGTCTTAAAACTCAACATATCAGAATTAAATTTACAGCTGATTTTGAGAGATGTAAAAATATTTTGAGAAAATCAGTCAGGAATTGTAGCATTTTCTTCTTGCAAATAAAGGTGGCTATTGTTTTAAATTATATAAATACCTTCTTTCAAAAAAGTTCATGGAATTAAATTTCCCTGGTATAGTTACAGGAAGTCACAGGGACACAAAACACTAACAATGCTAAAGTAATTTTTTTAAAAAAGCACAAAGGAAAACAATTCCTCTATATATACACATTTACTAGAAAATGTTACAATGATGAGATACAGGGAATGAACAAATTTCAGACTAATCAGAGTTCCTCTGTTCACTTACCTTCTAAGGCACAAAGAAAGGAAGAATTTAAATTACAATAGAAGTAGATTTTAAAAAACATAGAAGTTCATAAAAATTTTAACTTCCTTAAAGGTAAAATCTCTTTCTTATACAAAACTATACCATTTACATAAACTACGTAAAAACTATACTGTGAAGGTAAGAAAATATAGAAACTTCCTAAGCAAAAGATTTATCCTGAAGAAGAGGAAAGCTAATCTTTATAAATAACTGATAGCAGTCCCTGAAAGAAAATTCCTTTAGACATTTATAATAGGTGAGATGTCAGGTGATTTTCACACAGGTGATGTACTTTTGTCTGAAATTATTGCATCAGCAATTTTTGCAAGAATATAAAGACAAAAAAGCAGCAGAGCTTCAGATGCCTTCCAATTTTCCTATTAGGTATCCTTAACAATATTAATCTTTTACAAAATCTGCTTTTATGACATTCATGATGATTGTATTGGGGACACACTGTTTTTTTGTCCCCCTGATATTAACTCTTCCAAAAATCTCACAATTAGGAGATTATTTCACACCACCTGGTCCTTGATGCCCCATGCCCACACTGTTCCTGTACAGTTCACTGCTCAGAAGAAGGAAAAGGAGAGAGGCCTTGTCTCCAAAACAATATCATCCCATCAAGACCAAAACAAGAAGAAAACCCAGCAGGAAGGAGAGGAACAGAAACAATCATTACCTTGTTTAATTTTGTTTGTTTTCTTTCCATTTTCTCTATGTCTATTTGTACAATGGGCTCTTGTTGTATTTTGGGTCCCAGTGTCTGATTTCTGACGCCCTCACTTGCGTCTGTCACAGATTTGCAACACCCAGGGCTGGACAGGGACTTTTCACAAGGAGAAGGCAGGGCAAGGAGGAGTGGCCTTAAACTGGAGAAGGATTTAGATTAAATATTTGGAATAAATTCTTTATAAGGGTGGTGAGACACTGGTACAGTCTCTCAGAGAGGTTGTGGACTCCCCATCCCTGGAAGTGTCCAAGGCCAGGTTGTGTGGAGCTTGGAGCAACCTGGTCTAGTGGAAAGTGTTCCTGCCCATGGCAGGGGGTTGAAATAAGAAGATCTTTAAGGTCCCTTCCAACCCAAACCATTCTGTGATTCTATAATTCTGTAAATCTGGAGGCTGCTCAGTGGAAAAGGAGAAAATCTCTGCAGAACATGGGTCTGTGGAGGTTGAGGGCAAACACCTCAGCCCCTCAGTGGGGATGTGGTGACACTGATTAGTGCTGTGCTTCCTGCACCTGCAAATTGGAAATGGAAATTGGGTGTGAGAAGTTAATAATATCTGTTTAGCCAACCCTGTTCATAAATGGCCTGTCAAAGGGTGTTATGTCTAATTAGTGTCTTTTCTTTTTACTTAGGGTTATTTTTTTTCTTTTCTTGTTTGTATGTGTTTACTGAATGTTGACAACATCCAACTCTCCCCATTTTAGGAACGCGTCACTTCGAGTCAGCATCTGCTCAGTGTTTCATTTTTAGCTCAAGAACATATTGGCCTTCAGACACAAACAAGTGAAACCCCAACATCTGAATCTATTTCTGGGAAAGCGTGCTGAGGGATGGAGCAACGAGAACATCTTTCACAGGGTTTATTAAAAATCAATATGGATATTTTTTTACTCCTTCCCTGAAGTCACAGCAAGATAGGGAGTACTGTTGCTCCAGGCCAGTTGGATATTTGGCATCCCCACCCTGATTAAACTATATCCACTTACACAAACACGTGTTAATACTCCTTCATGCCTTGATGGCTTTATCTTATATCTTTGTCAGATTTCTGAAGATTTATTTCTCTAAATGTCAGAAATCATCCCTTGACCAACAGCTAAATGAATTACAACCTGGTAATCCGTGTCGAGTTGAGCTGAGCACGCTGTATTTCAGCAGGAGAGAGGGAAGCTGCCTCTGATGGTCTCATTAGAGTTCACCATGTCAGCTTTGAAAAGCTCCTCTGCTGACCTGAGCACTCACACTGCTGGCACACGTGGCTGCTTAAAATAGACTGAGCCAAAGTTCATGGGCAGCTTTTTAAAAAAGAAGAAATGAAGACAGAAGAATAAGAGGCATCAGGATAAAGCCAATAAGAATGTTACTGCAATTCTAATTTCTCTTTTTCAGTCACTCTTTAGGGGGTTTTTGGCCTGGTATTTTTAAGATCAGTGTCTTGACATAATGGCTTAAAAGGGGTTGAAAAGCTCCAGTTCCAACTATGAAAGTTGTGGTCCAGATTCTTAATTTCTTAATTCTGAATTTAATTAATCTTAATTTAGTCAAGACATGTAATGCTGAGTCTAGGAACTTCAACATGCAAAATGAGGAAGAGGCTGCCCAGGGAAGTGGTGGAATCTCCATCCCTGGTACAAAAAACAACACGTGGTTGTTGTGCTTGTGGACATGGTTTGGTATGGTCTGGGAAGCACTGGGTTAATGGCTGGAATTTATGATCTAAGAGGTCTTCTCCAACCAAGGAATGTTCTTTCTGAATGGAAGAGAGAGATCATGCAAAATGCATCTATTAGCAGCACTAGTCAGCTACAGAGAAAGATGGGAGAGAAAATCCCTGCTCAAAATGCACAGCCCAGTAAAACCTGGAGAACAAAGCAGGTTATTTTGCTATCCAGGGTTGACATTAATTAAGTGTTGACACAGACTAATTTTTTTTTCCTGGATATTTATCTTTATGCAGGTGGATAGAAAGATATTATAGTCAGCTCCCTCAGGATACCACATGGAAGCAATCAATCCAGTTCTTGCACAATTTATCCATGCTTCTCTCTAGCTCTCTATCCTATTAAAACAAGTGTTTAAAAAAAAGGTCCTCCTGGCTTTTAATTGTTTTGGGTCACTTCATGTATATTTAGATGTATGTTTTTTTCCTTGGGTGATCTCTGTGAGTGCATGAATCCATCACATCCCTAAAAAAATTTCTCCTATCTTTTGCTAACCTCACTGTGATGCTGATTAATTTCAATCAACTTAATCTAAGATGGCGAAATATTTAACAGACATGGGTGGCACATCATTGTTATTAATGTTGTCAGGGCTAATTGGAGTGTTGTTGCATTCTAATACTGCCTCAAGTTTGTCAGCTTCTTTCAAATCCAAATAAATATGTATTTATGTATTAATCCAAATAAATATGTACATGGATTAGGTCACAAGTAAGCAGTGCAGGTAAAGAAATAGCATTTCAAACCATGTCTCCAAGCATTTTTTTATTGTACCAACATTAATAATCTAAAAGGAGATCTTTATTTTCCTTTTTCTATTTCTTTCTGCTTCTGCTGTTTTTCAAGTAGGCTTTTTCCCTTTTAGACTCATAGAAAATGAGAAGCTGGAGGCACCAGATGTTTTACAGGAATGTGTTATTTCTTCTACAGTGACAATTTATAACAGATACCCTCTCCTTCCCTTACCCTCTTCCCAATTGTTAATCATTTGGCACTCTGTAAAAAATGACATTTTTACTTTACACCTCTGCATGGATAGTCAAAGATCCAATTCAAGACAGTATGAGCACAGGTTTACTTCACTTCCTTTGAGCACAATTCTGTTTAAGACACACTTAACTTTAAGAACATAGTTAAGTCTCTCACAGCACTTTGTTGCAAGTGGGACAGAGAACAAAAAACCTTAAAAAACAGACTTAGCAAGAGAAATATTTTTGAAAATGTTTATCTGAGTGTATATGCACTTCAGTTTCCTTTTAATTAAAGAAGGGTGAAAGAAGAGCAGAATTTTTCTTGATAGAAATAGTGCAGCTGAGGCCTGAGCTATTTGAAGTTTTTTTTTATTTTCAAAGACCATGGTGTGCAGTTGTCAGATGTTTCATTTTCTTTGTTTACTTATTATTACCATGACACTTATTTATTTTGCTTCTGCAAAGTTTTCTCAAAGAACACAAAAGTGTGAGGGTTTTTTTTAGTATGTAGTTCAAGTTGGAAGGGAAGGACTGGAATAAAATTTCCATCCCTGAGCTGTAACAGTCATACCCATTCCAATCATCAAAGTCTGCCTTTGAATCACCTATGCCGTGGTTCATAATTTTTAAACAGAACGCATCTTTTACAATATTAATAAAGAAAGAGATAACCAAAAGATAAATCAAGATATAGTAGCTTTACCGTAAAAGAAATAAAATTGGTTTGAAATGTGGATCTCATAAAAGACCCCAACTTTTCTGGTCTCCAAAAAACCCAAAACTCTTTTGTTGCAATCCTTTGAATATTCATTTCCCATCCAGCTATCCTCTTTGGTGGGATAAAAAATAGACTGAGATCATATTCATTTATTTTTGAACCATAACAATTAACCCCTTCTCCTTCAAAGTGTGTATTTCAGTTGAGTTAGGAAATGGAGAGTACATGGACTGCCAGGTCTTGAAGATTTTATCAAAATTGTTCCCAAGTATATCCTGTCTGTCTCAATGACTGATATTTTATAGTATGCCATGGGAATTTCTTTCTTTCTTTCTTTCTTTCTTTCTTTCTTTCTTTCTTTCTTTCTTTCTTTCTTTCTTTCTTTCTTTCTTTCTTTCTTTCTTTCTTTCTTTCTTTCTTTCTTTCTTTCTTTCTTTCTTTCTTTCTTTCTTTCTTTCTTTCTTTCTTTCTTTCTTTCTTTCTTTCTTTTCTTTCTTTTTCTTTCTTTCTTTTTCTCTCTTTCTTTCTCTCTTTCTCTCTTTCTTTCTTTCTCTTTCTCTTCTTTCTTCTCTTTCTTTCTTTCTTTTTCTCGCTTTCTTTCTCTCTCTCTTTCTTTCTCTCTCTCTCTCTCTCTTTCTCTCTTTCTTTCTCTTTCTCTCTTTCTCTCTCTCTCTTTCTTTTCTTTCTTTTCTTTCTTTTCTTTCTTTTCTTTCTTTTCTTTCTTCATTTTCTTTCTTGAATGTCCTTTGTCACATGGATGCACTCCTTGCATCCTTAGTTAAATTTTAGATTTTCAAAGAAACCATCCTGGTTCTGAGGATAGCAGGAGAAACACATTACCAGGGAATACCTCACAAATATGGAGAGGGACTTTAGTTTCTGTTATTTACATCCATTACAGCAATACTTGGGACAAGAAAAAAAATTCCCCAGTACCACAGATTAGTCCAAATAGCACTGCCCATGTCCAAAGTTAATTATTATTTATTTCGTGCTGCTTCTTCCCATTAGTTTGCATCCTCCATCCACTCCCTGATTCCAAGTTATGAAAGCCAGGGGCAGTGTCCTGCTGTAAATGGGTAGGTATTAAATACATAAAATATCCTCTCAAGGCATACAAGAAAGGCAGCATCTCTTAACTCCTGCCTTTGAATGAGTTTTTGATTTGAGACAACCTTTTGCCCACTTATGGACAAGATGTCATCAATCAGCTGTTTGGAAAAGTCCTGAATTTCAGAATCTCTGTCTTCTTTCTCCCGCCAAGCAGCAAATAAATGTTTCTCTAAACACACTGTTATGAGAAAACCTTGAAAGTTTTCTGGGATGTGATTAAAAGTCCTACATAAAGCTGGGGTGTATCAAAGCTGTAAATTCTTGATTGATAAAATTATGGGAGTTTATACTGCGACAGTTCATATAGCAAATTTTTCATTTGGTGCTTTTCAAGAGGGAATTACAAACTCTAATCCAGCAGAGCCCACAAAGATGGATTGCTGCCTTGGACAGATGAGGCCACACGTTGCAAAAGCTGGGCACAAGTTTGGTTTCAGCAACCAAGCACAAGGACATGCAGTGATAGGACAAAGTGGAAGGGTTTTAAGCTGAAAGAGGATAGATTTGGATTTACTGTGAGGGTGGTGAGGCCCTGGCACAGGTTTCCAGAGAAGCTGTGGCTGCCCCATCCCTGGAACTGTCCAAGGCCAGGTTGGGCAGGGCTTGGAGCAACCTGGGACAGTGGAAGATGTTCCAGCCCATAGCATGGGTTTGGAACGAGATGATCTTAAAATCCCTTCCAGCCCAACTCATTCTGTTAATCTGTGACCATCCAAAGGCATCTTATTTGGCACACTAACAGAAATTACACAGATTAATCCATCCATCCATCCATCAATGACATTGCCATCAGCACCTCTTGAAAGCAACCTGCATTCTTTCCACCTCAGTACTGTTCTATCTGCACATTTAAATCCTCCTAGGGAACTGCCATTTGCAGCATCTGCAGAAGGTGGTTATGTTTTAACCTTACTGCCTCCATTTCCACATACCACTAATTTATTTCATTTCCCCATTGCTTTTGCAAGCGTGTTATGTTCTTTGACCAGTTCCTCTAACCAAACTAATTTTCCCTACTTCACTTCTACGAATTTTCCCCATGATAATGGTTCTGAAAGGAAAACATTTGTTACAGACATTAGTTGATCTCAAGATTCATTAAGTCCCAGAGGACTTTCACCAAATATTCCAAAGGCATAATGGAGAAGATGAGTCTGAGATAACTGAAACATAAATGGAATTGATAATCACTTTGTACTTAAGATCACATCCCAGACCTTTTGCTTGTGCTTTCAGTGATATTCTAGGAAATGCTCATTCTACTGCATCTGTTCTAGTTCTTTGCAACATACTTGTAAAAAATATTTAGGAAGTTGACTTTTTTAATTTTTGTGGGGGTATATCCTTATCTTTATCCATTTATCCACCTTCCTTAACTTTATAAATTTAAAAAAACATTCAGTATATCCAGAAAAAAACATTCTTCTCTAGCAACCATTAAAAAAAAATGCTTAATAACTGCAGACACCTCCTCTTTTTTGTTTATGGCTGAGTTAACAGAGACAAAACTTCCTTCTTAGTTCTGAAATTGCTATGATTTGTATTTGAACACTAATTTGCCTTAAGGTCCCTTTAAATCAGTTGTTCTTCAGCAAAATACACTGAATTATCAGGTGCCCTGGCCATGAATTTTGGTAGCTGGGCTAGTCATTAAGAGTCATAAGAACTTGAAGCACCCAGACACAATCTGTTCTGGCAATCAAATTTCAGCTCCCATTCCTGTTCTGTGTCATTCTGGCTCATCACAGCTCTTATTCGCTGACCTCAAACAAGAGTCAGAAATCTTCCTCCTCCTCAAACAGTTCTTCCTGTGTTTCTTCAGTTTTGCTTCAGTAGTAACGACAGCTTGAATGCAGCTTTGTGTGATGTCAGAATATTGAGTGATTGTGTCTCTGGAAGGATATTTACCTATTCTGGATGAAATTTGTCCCAAAAATAACTCACTGCAAACCTAACTACTCTCAGTGACACAGTCAGCTGACAACAATAAATTGAAGCTCTGCCTTTCCAGCCCAGGGTTGCCCTCATGGGACACCAGCCCAGCTAAAAAGAACATGGAGCAGGGTGTTTCTGCTTGGTACAGCTCTGCTTCTTTTCAAGTTTTCCAGCACTCATAACCCAGGAAAGAGTGGGAAATCAGTGTCTGTCAGGGGAAACAAAAAGCAATGATTATATGATGGTGAGGATGCCAGGTTTGTTCTCCTGGCGTAATGCTGCTGTGCTGCATCTCCTGTACAAGATAAGATGGAAGCACATAGGGCATTAATGGATTTGACTGTAAAAAATACAATTTTGAAGGTTTGTCTGAGTTCATTGACTCCTGCAGGCTGTCAGGCCAAAAAATTCCTTGTGCCAGGCACTCTGCTCCTCCTGGGTGAGAACTGCAATATTGGAAACCTGGTCCTCAGATGGAGACAGGCAGCCACCAGGATATTCCCCACTGTGCTTGTCCTCACTGCTGCAGCAATTCCTAAAGGAGATCTGTCCTTCAGAGCAATGATAGCAGAAGATTGGAGGCACTGGAAACTTGTCCATCATCTCTATTTTATCAAATGAAATGTTTCAGGAAGCATGTTTCTTGTAATACATTCATGCTAAATAAAGCATTCATGTGTTTCCACTTTTTACAAGTGGGGATGAGCACAGTGACAGCAACTCTGAGGCTCCAAGCTGTCTGAGGACATCCATATGAATCTGCACAATCCTCTCAAGTATCCAGGCTAGGACACTACCTAAAAGTGATATTTAACACACCATCTGAATCCATTGCTCCATCTTAATTTGTTTATCTGGTACTTCAGTGGTTCCCTTGGAAAACTGCATGTTTAATATCCCCTGCTTCATTTTACCAATACAGCAGAGAAAAATCTCTCACAGACACCAGCTTCAGCTCATCAGCTCTCACTTAGAAGACATGAGTTTTCCACCCTGGAGATTGTTTCTGCCACAGCTGCTCCATCTGTTCTCATTTCTCACCCTAAAAACAGCTGTGGAGCAACTGCCACACACAGCACCTCACTGGCACTGCCTTCCAGCAAGTGAAAGGTTTTGGGGACAGAGGCAGATTCTGATGGGACCCTTTCTAAACTAAAATCTTTGTAAAGCCAGGCCCGAGGGCCACTGCCCTGGAGTAAATTCCCTGACAGATTTATGGAAAAAATATCATCAGATTTTACATTTAGGAGAGACTTAATCTGCTGCCTGGGTTGAGAGATAAAAGGAGACCAAAGGAAAAGTTGCAGTAGGCAATGATGACCATAAACCTTTTATAAAGAATCTAGGCCTCCTCTGAGTTATCTTTTGAGATACAGATGCACAAAAATGTCATTTTGGAGGTGGATGCTGCAGCCTGCCATAGTGAGGCAAAGAAAGGAGCTCTTATCATTGTAAAGTGATTTTTTTGCTACAAAACACCAGTGAGATGCCTGATGGCTTCATCTACTCATCCCACTAACTAAACTGTAAAGTTTCTTGACCTGATTGGTGAAGCAAATTGTTAGGCAAATAAACACAGCAAGAAACTCCACACCTCCTTGTGCGGATAAATAGCTGCCTCTGCAGTGGGGGAGAGGAGAGGAGAGGAGAGGAGAGGAGAGGAGAGGAGAGGAGAGGAGAGGAGAGGAGAGGAGAGGAGAGGAGAGGAGAGGAGAGGAGAGGAGAGGAGAGGAGAGGAGAGGAGAGGAGAGGAGAGGAGAGGAGAGGAGAGGAGAGGAGAGGAGAGGAGAGGAGAGGAGAGGAGAGGAGAGGAGAGGAGAGGAGAGGAGAGGAGAGGAGAGAGGAGAGGAGAGGAGAGGAGAGGAGAGGAGAGGAGAGGAGAGGAGAGGAGAGGAGAGGAGAGGAGAGGAGAGGAGAGGAGAGGAGAGGGGAGGGGAGGGGGAGGGGAGGGGAGGGGAGGGGAGGGGTAGGGGAGGGAGGGGAGGGGGAGGGGGGAAGGGAGGGGGGGGAGAGGGGAAGGAGGGGAGGGAGGAGGGGAGGGGAGGGGAGGGGAGGGAGGGGAGGGAGGGGAGGGGAGGGGAGGGGAGGGGGGAGGGAGGGGAGGGAGGGGGGAAGGGGGGGGAGGGGAGGGGAGGGGGGGGAGGGGGAAGGGAGGGGAGGGGAGGGGAGAGGAGAGGAAAAGGAGTCATGAGATCACAGGATAATACAATTGCTGAGGTGATTTTAAAAAAAAATCAAACACACTGATGGATGCATAACTAGACAAATAAGATTATAAGAGAGTGGAGACAAAAGCAGAGAGCACACTGAACAGGACATGTTTTTGATTATTAAAGCAAAGCTTCTCTTTAGATTTCCAGCCCCCATCTCCCAGTTTTCTGCTGGTGCTTTCTCAGTTTTGGAGAGGTTTCTGTGCTGTGTTTGCCACAGAAAGGACTGAACATGATAAGCCAAGGTTCACATCTTTCTTTAATCATGAAAAGCCCTCTGAATTCCCTCTGCAAGGTTCGTCTCCACCAGCACCATGGAGCTTTACCTTCCAGCCATCACTTCCAGAGCCTCTGTGTCCCTTTTGCACAGGATGACCACAAAACCAGAAACTGAGCAATCAGACCACAGGATGCCAAGTGCTCTGGAAATATCGTAGAGAGAGATCTATGTATCAATAAGAAGGCAAATGAGAAGATAAATTTGAGCAGGTAAATAGTGACAGGGATATGGCTCTGCCTAAATGCACAGATTGAGATGGATTGAATTGTTGATCCTGTTAACTATTGCCTCCACAGTAATGGATATTCAGGTCTCTGAAAAGGCTCTTTTATTAAATATCATCCGGCCATATTTTCCATATCTTTTCCTTTATTTATCTTTCAACAACAGTGGAGGAGTAATTCATAAATACAACACAAGTTTTGCCTTCTGTTTCCATCAAGCATCTGCGGCAATAACCCCAGTGATTAACCAGCTCCACTACTGGCACTCTGCTGAATCCAAGTGCTACCCAAAGTCGTAGAACAAGCTAAAAACCTTTCACCATTAATCATTCTGATTAACCTTTAATTAGATGGCCTTTTGAGACTGGTCAGAACACAGTCTTTCCCAATATTATGCAATGTCAGAGACTGGATCTTGGCCTGGTTTCAATTAGAGAAATGACCTAATAGCTTAATGGATTAAAATTCACCCAGACTGTCAGGGTTTGGATATTGGCATCTGACTTGAAGATTATTTGTGGTTATATCTGGCTCTAGGTGACCTCATGGCTGGGTTTTATTTGAATTCTTCCTCAGAAGAACTGTAAAGAAGACTGGTGCACCTTTCTGTCAGCCCATCAGATTTCACGTTCAAAATACAGGAATTCCCATTTTCACAGGATTTTGTTCCTTACATTTCCTGTTGTAGATGAAAGCTGAAGGCTGAATTCAGTGACCCAGCTTAATGTCATTGAAACAACCCCAGAAAATATGGAAACAACCAGACCCCTGGTTTCTCTAGTGCCCAGGTTTCTCTAGTACCCTGAGACTTATGTCTCCATTGACTGCTTCCCACAAATGCATCTTCAGAGAGGAAAATAAGCAGGCACAGGCTGTGAGGGACGAGAAATGACAGCCCTTCATCCTCATCTCTTCTCCATTCTCTAATGTTTTTTCTTCCCAATCCATCCTGACCCCTTCTTCTCTCTGCCCTTGTGCCCTCACTGATAAAGAACTCACCCTTAAGGGGTTTTTTCCCTCCATTTGTCCCAGTTTGACCATAGCCATACTCAAATTTGATATTTCTGATACCATCACCTGTATAATCCCAGCCTGCTTTAATATTACTGATACGGATCTCTAGGCACTCTTGGCCTTGTAAGGTCCCAAAGGTCTCCAGCATTTCCCCCCAGTTAGTGCTGGAGTTTGGTTTTCCTTTGGTTGTCCTTAACTCCACCTGTGAAACCTGGCCATCCACCATGATGGTCCCTGTAACTTTTATATGTTGCTCACTCTGTTATATTTTGCAATTTCTCATGTCATGTCCAAATTTTCTAGTCTGTTCAATAATGCCAGGCTAGAGCTTAGTCATCTGCTTAAATACCTTAATATCTACCATCCTTATGGCTGTATCCAACAGAGAAAAAAATTAAAAATAATTTTTTTAAAAATAGGAAGAAAAAAAGGAAAATGTGGGGAAAAAAGGACAATATGATGAATTGTATAATGTCCTGCCAAGGTGATAACATGGGGAAGAACAGAAATTTTTTCACACAAGGTCAGCTTCTGGGGATGTTTCCTGCTACACCACACTCTGTGGGATGTAGAGTCGGTAGTCCTGGATCAGACAATGATTTTTAGAAGCAGAGATTTTAATGCCAGAAGGAGCACACACTGACAACATAATCTAACCTCACATGTCACACTGTGCACAGCTATTTGCCAGGTTTCTGCCACAGAAAAGCAAGTGGGTGTTTAGCTGCAGCACTGCCTCATATTAAAGCTGTACATTTTTTGAAAAGATATCAAGAAATGGAAATTTTATTGCTTTCTGTAGTGGTTTAACCACTGGAACACACCCTCCTTGCTTTATGAAAAGAAGTATATCCCTCTGTTGAACCTGTCTGATATGAAAATTGTGGATTTTTCCAAGACTTAAGCACCCCTATTAAGCCTGCCATTTTCTGCCCAGTCCCATCAAGTCAGTTCTCACCAGTTTTCAGGAAGCAAACTGGTATTTACAGGTACTAACTGGTATTCACTTTGAGACAAACATCTTGTGACTCCTCCATGCACTTTCTCCATGATTACACATCCTTTATGAGTGCCTGGCAAACCAGAAGTGTTGTGACATCCCAACATCTGCACTTTCATGGAACACAAGTCCTCTGTTTATCTCAGCTAAGCAAAATTCTTTGAATAAACCCACGGGTGATGTTATCTTTTGACCACCATCTGATTGGAAACACATTTTGTTCCAGATTTTTGTTTATAGCAGCTGATTTTTTTTTTTGGTAAGGTTTTTTTTCAGTATTTTGTTGCTGTTGTTTTTGTTACTTGGTTTAGAGGTTTTTTTGAAGTACCACATCCTGGTTTCAGCTGGAATAGAGTTAATTTTCTTCCTAGTGATTGGCACAGTGCTGTGGTTTGGATTTAGGATGAGAATAATGTTCAAGATACACTGATGGCTGTTGCTGAGCAGTGTTTACACTAAATCAAAGACTTCTCACACTCCTCTGCCAGAGGAAGGTTGGGGGTGCACAAGAAACTGGGAGGGGACAGAGTTGGTTTGGCTGACCCCAGCTGCGCCAAGGGCTATTCCAGACCATGTGGTGTCATGTAAATCAATAAAACTGGCAGGACTTAGGTGGCAGACACTGCCCAGGGACTGGCTGAGCACCAGCCAGTGATGAGCAATTTCATTATATATATCACTTATTTTATATAGTCTTTTATCATTATTATAATTTCCCCTTCCTTCCCCATCCTACTAAACTGTCTTTTTCTTAACTCACAAGTTTCACCCTTTTTTTTCCCACTTTTTTCCCTGTTCTCTCTATGGGAGGGTGAGTCAACAGCTCTGTGGTGTTTAGCTGTGTTCCAGGTTAAACCACAGCAAACTGCTTCAGTCTCTCCTGGGAAACTGTACTGACCCCTGTCCATGCAGCAAGGGCTGCATTTATGCTGCCAACACGTAGGATTCAGCATTTGATGGTCTTAAATCACTTTTATACGTATTCTACCTACCAATGGACCCAGACTACACAAGTGTCCTGTCCTAATCTTTACTTTCCTCTTAGAAGTCTTTTTTAAAACCACTCACTTCATCAGCAATGGGTTTATAAAGTCTTGTGAAGTCCACAGCCTTGCTGACACCAGCGCTAAAATAATCTATACAAAGACAGTAAATAAATCCAAGCATTGGATTAGATGTTCAGCTGTAAAACCATGCTGTGTGCTCTTCTTGGTTTTAACCTTGAATGGTTCATAAATCTCTCTCGAGACATGGCTTTCCTTTCATTTTAAGGTGGCAAACCATTCCATGTTCTGGGAATGCACATCCCTCTTCATTTGGCAATAAAAATCCTGTCCTTGACTAATGGTACCCATGTTAAGAGACCCCATATTCTGTGAATAAACAATCTGGTATTGTGCACCCCATCAATCCATACACCATGTCCCAACTATTACGAGGAACAAGGTTGTATTTTACTAGCAGCACGAAATTAGGATGGCATTGGGTCAATAGCATTAAAAACCCAGTGGTGGTTGTAGGTCCAGCTGCTGTTTTCCCAGCCAGGAGGCAAACTGAAAATCCACTGGCCAAAGAAGGTGTGAGTTAAGCACTCCCATTTATTCACAAAGTAGTCTGTATTCTCCTATCATATCAGAATAAAAAATACTCTTACTTCCTCTCTTAAAAAAAAAAATAATAAAAATTTATTCTGCTTTATTTCTCAAAACCAGAAAGTTAAACCAACAAGTTTATCTCTCATCCTTATCCATGGCTGGAGTATTGGAATAAGATTTTAAGCTCCATTCCAACCCAAACCATTCTGTGACTCTCTGATTCTGGGAATGAATTTATGTCTCATATTAGTCTGCACAGGCAAAGAGTCAAAGTGTTTGAAATACCTTGGTTTCACAATGATGGTATCCATCCACTGGAAAGGCTTCTCCAGCTTTTTCTATAAACATTTCTCTGACTGTGTGTGTCTCTCTAATCTGTTTTAAGTGATTTTTAGGCCAGGCTGGCCAGCCATGAGTGCACTGAATTAAAAGAGGAATGGAGGAGGTTCTTTAACAGAGGAAGTAGCAAGTGAGGCTGAACCATTTTATTGCATGAGGCTGGGTGTCCAGGTATAGTAAGAGCTTTAGTTTGGGCAGATCAAACCACATCAGGGTAGGTATTAATCAGAATAATTTTGTGTGAAGCAGAGTAATGAGAAGGATGGGCTGTTGTACCGACATTATCAAGGGAGCAGTGAGCTTTGGCACACACAGAACAATTCAGGTTGAAAAGATCTTCAAGACCATCAAATTCAATGTTTAACCAAATAGTGCCAGGAAGTGTCACATCTACTAATTTCTTTGAACACTTCCATGGACGGTGACTCCACCACTTCTTTGGACAGCGATTCCACCATTTCCTTGGGAGGCTCCTTCCAATGCTTATCCACTCTTTCAGTAAAGAAATTCTTCTTAATATCCAACCTGAACCTCTCCTGGCACAACTGAGGCCATTTCCTTATGTTTTGCTGCTTGTTACCTGGGAGAAGAGGCTGAACCCCCACCTGGCTACAACTCCTGTCAGGGAGTTTGAGAGAACACAACCAAGAGCCAGATCTGGACCACGCAGACATGAACCAGACTCTTGGCTCTTAGACACAGTCACCGTGAGCCTTCCAGCACAAACATTGGTTTGCATACTGACTTCAGTTTGCTGAAATCCTGCCACCCACTCACTGGGGTGACAGAATTCTTAAAAACTCATTCTTATGCACAACTTTGTTCCAATTCTTCATTTTCTGAAGGCCAGTGCCTCATGGCAAACCCAGGCCCACATGGCAAAGGGGTAGAATATTTGTATGGCTACGTTTTGAGGAGAGGGAATGTCACATTGAGCAGAGAAAAGGAGAAATGAGAGAAATGAGAAATGAGAAAATGAGTCACAAGGGAAAGGCTCCATTTAACTCTCACTATGGTGGTTTCTCCAGCTGGATGGTGGCAGCAGAATTTAAGTAGGAAGTTTATGGGTGTCAGTCTCTTGTCCCAGGTAACAAGTAACATGACAAGAAGACAAGGCATCATGTTGGGCCACAGGAGGTTTAGACTGGATATCTGAAAAAATGCCTTCATGGAAATTGCTGTCAAGAACTGGGACAGGCTGCCTAAGGAATGGGTGGAGCCACCATCCCTGAAAGCTTTAAGGCACATGTGGCACCTGGGGACAAGGTTTAGTGATGAATGTGGTGGTGGTGCTGTGTTGATGGTTGGACTTGATGATCTGAAAGTTCTTTTCCAACTTTAATGATTCTATGAACACTTTTATGAAGCTTCTGCTGCTACGACTGCACTTTTGTCTCAGGAGTCAGCATCTCTCAGGACATAAAGCACCACAACTTGGCCTCACTGCAATGGGACACTTAATGCACAAGTCTAATTTCACTCTAATGAGGGCTAAATAACAAAACACAGCTGGAGACAGGCAGGGGTGTAGAAATCGCTGTGCCTTAGAGAGCTGCAGAAAGACAAATATGAGCAAGACCAGACATTCATAATATTCTCAGAAATAAATTTTGTTCCAACCAAGCCATTTCCTTGTCACTTCTTTCCCTCATCCCAGAGAGAGATTTGTGGTGTGATGTGTTGGAATTGATGCCATGTTGCTTTGCATCACTCATTGCCCTGCTCAGGAAAGTGTAATTTCTAAGCTATAAATATTTCTAGTGAAGAGATAATGTTCTGGGTTTCTTCCCTTTTCAGCCACTGAGGTCACTAAGAGCTACCTTATTTATCATCCATATTTCATCTGCCAACCCTTTTGTTTACTGACCTTGAAAGAATTTCACATGAATTCATCAGAAAGGCATGTCCTTTGCTACTTTGGCATTTACTTGTCGTTAATAGGGCAAATGTGTGAAAAGTATTTTTGAAAAGCCCATCCCCTTTCATACATTTTGGGATCATAATTTTGTTTCAGGGCTCCCTCTTTAATCTGTGTTATGTGTTTTCCATGGACAGAGGTCCTTCATCAAACCAGATAATTTTATTTGCTGAGAGATGCTTTTGTGCAAAACCTGATGCCTAATTTATGAGATAAGCTGGACTGACAACAAAATGACCTTCTCCCTCTATCTGGTTATTAAATTGTTTGTGATCTAATAAAATGCTGGTAATACACTCCATTTCAGCAGGGCTTTAATTTCCTACCTGACATTTAGATTAAAAAGTGTGTGGATTCAGGGAACAGATTTGTCACAGTCTGAAACAGCCTTGACAAAAGCTGAGCTCTACTACCCACCAAACACCTCGGAGGGAAGAGTGGTGTGCAGCCCGTGACTCTGAGAAGGTAAAAGACTCAGCAAGGCAGGATTTCCCTCCTCTCCACACTCCTTTAGCTGCTGGATGACAGAGCACAGTAGGGAGGCAGGGGGACACGTCACACAGGGAGCTGCCCTGGTCCTGGCTGTCACCTTCACCACTGCTTTTCATGAGATTGAATAAAAGCAAATCATAATTCTTTCTGTCACCCACATTAAAAACAAGTATTCCTGACTAATTCTGGAGCAGGGCTTTGTTTGCCAGCCAGAGGACAGTGATGCATGAGCTCTCTCCCACCTCTGTCATTCTCTGGGTATCCTCAGAGACAGCATCATCCCATTATCCAGCCCCTCTGGCTCTGTCAATGCAAGCACACAAGGAAATGCTCGAGCCTGTTCTCCACGACTCCACTGCCTTCCTCGCTCGCTGCTCTCCAGACAAACATGGGCTCAGGAGTGGAATTAACCTGTTACCTCAGAGCAAGACACATTTTCATGCTGGAGGAAAATAAGATGTGTCTTCATACCAAAATGACTTTCTGAATAACACCATGTCTTGCAATATTTCAGCAAGTGTAAAAGTTCACTACACTTCCAATACACTGAAGAATTCTCTCTGAAAAATCTAGATTTTCTTACAGAAGTTACAGAATGAACTGGTTTTTTAGGACTGTATTATCATGAAATATTATTTTCAGCAGGCAGAACTCTCCACCAAGAAACTGTTCCATGGATCTCTAGCTTACACTGAATCAAGAGATGTTGACATTCTAACAGTTAGCTTCTTAAAGAAGTCTGAAAATACAGCCTTTTAGTAAATGGAGAGGAAAGCTGAGTGGGAAAAACTGAGAGGGAAGAAGCCTCACTAACACAAAAATACCATAATGTATCTCAATAACTGTGGAAACTTGCCTCAATGAAACCTTAAATTTCTCTGACTCCTTCAGTCTTCACTCAGACACTTATTTTATGTCACTGAATTTGGCAATGCTTTCTGCAAAAAAGAAAAGGAAAAAAGTTTAGGAGCCTGGGTAGCAAAGGTACTGTGTAGGCGAAAAGGAAAATGAAAGGAGAGCTGGGTCTTACTTCAGAAAGTTTATGAAGCCCTAATTACCGTGGGCACCCACGGTGACATAACTCAACCAAGAGCTCTTTGAGGTTCGCTTCTCATTACAAGATTCTTCTGCTGAGAGATCAGGAAAGAAGAAGAAAAAATCTTTCTAAAGTTTCAGTGCTAGCTTTTATAAAGAGATCTTCTGCCTTAAGGTACTCTGGTACCATTTCTCAGGTCTGTTTTGAGTGATTGCTGTAACTGTATATTCTGGTTTTTGCTTTACTTCAAACCTGCTTTAAATCTCGATTGATTCCAGAATATCTCATTTTTTCAGTCTTATTTCTCTGCCAAATCCTCTTATAAGGTTTTATTTCCCCACCCTGGTTTTTTATATGTGAGTTTAGTTAATTCAAAATAAAATAAGAAATAATTTTAAAAGGCCAGTATGTAGCTGTGGTGGTGCATCCCACCCTCCTCAGACCAAAGTGATCTGAAATCCTCATTAGGCTTTGGCACTGATGAACAGCACCTGGGCTGAACCTCTCTTGAGCTTATCAGAAACACAGACTGCTTCTAGGAACTTGTGCTGTCTAATGAGCTCTGCTTTTTAATGAACAGCCTTGGAAACTTATTTCTCTTGCCTGAATAACAACTCAAGTGCAACATTTTTCTCATGGAACTTTGAAAAGTTGCCAACCTGAATTTTGGCCAGGAAGGAAAATTGCTGTGGCTAGAGCCCTCTCTTGCAGCCCTATAAATAGAGATTCAGAGACCTTTAGAGTTGTCCCGGACCACAGAAGGCTGTGACCATCATCTCCATCTGAGTGGACACCTCTCAAAGCCAGTGAATTCTCAAGTTTGCTGTACTTGGAGGACCAGTGAACAATGATGGATCCTGGGCTGATCTCAAGGCTCAACTCTTCACCCACTGAGAAGATGTAGAAGCATCAAATGTGAGTCCTTCCCTGACTCTGAGAGGTGTTATTCACAGGTTTATACCTTGTACGTACTCCTTTAGGTCTGTGTGCGTGCAGTGTGAATACGTTATATATATATGTACAATGAATGTTCTCAAAGATTCTTGATCACTTTAGATTTGTAAGTCAGGCCTTTATAAGTGAGTTACTGTTGTGCTTATAGTAAATTCTATAGTATATTCTACAGAATCTTGTGTTAAATGGTTTGATTTAAGCTATCAAATAAGTGCTGTTGATTTTAAGTGCTGTTAAATCCTTTAGGACTAAACCTTTAGTCTAAACCCAAGTCCTGGGCTAAGTTTGGCAAGAGGGTCCACTCTGAACTTTGTGCCTGAATGGGAATGGTTTTCCTTATTCCTTCCACTTGTTGTTTTTTGCTCTTAACCTACCTCAACTGTCTATATCCCCAAAAAAGTAAAAACATTTGCTTTGTACAAAAGTCAGATTTCCACTTTTGTTGGGTCCTGGTCCCTTGCAATTTCAAGCTGTCCTCACCAGTTCTCCCTCACACTGATAAGGTGATCAGGGTTATAATACAGGCATGTTCAGGTAGAAATGTACAGGTTTTACATTCCTTGGACAAGCAGAATTCACAATAACAAAGCAACATGGCACCTGTGGTGAAACTTTAGGATTTTGCCTCCATATTTGACTGGATTTTAGTGGTTTTTGTTTACCCATCCAAAAGTATCACCCCATCTTCAGGACAGATCTATCCTGGGCATCTCTGCCAGGGGAAGAATACACCCAGAAGCTGCCTGCAGCCTTGGGAAACCAGTCTGCCCAGCTGGCCCAGCCCCCAGCAGCATCTTATCCCCTTTTCAGGCTGATGTGCACCAACAGCTCAGCTCCCTCATCTCCGTAATTCAGTCATGATGCATGCAGACAGTTCCTCCTGCAATTCCCACCTGGTTGTCTTATCTCAGGACAAACCACATTTCCCATCAGAGACTGAAAAGGAAGGGATGGTGTGTGTTTGAGGGCTGGTGGGGAGGATGCATGGGAAGAGCTGACTCCCAACTTTACACTGGTCCTCTGTCTTGTGCTTAAAATCAAACTTTATTCCACACATCATGGTATCCATGAAGCCATTCCATAGAAATACATCAGCTTGGGATGTGAGCATCCTGAATCTGGCAGGAGTCCACAGATGAATAAAGGGGTAGTACCTGCAGCTAGAAAGACAAAGGAAAAAAGGCTGATTAAAGAAGTGTACTCAGTCCCTTGAAGGCTGTTTTAAGCCTTTAGTTTGAGGGGGTTTTGGCAGTGTTCTTAATCTCAGTGAATCTGGAGGATGAATGGCACTGCAGGAGGAGAGCCCTGGAGCCATGCAGGTGCTGATATGCTGGTTCTGCATCTTTTATCAGGAAAGAGACTGAGATGTGCATTTCTGGTGAAGACAACTCACCTCCTCCTTTGTTGCTGCTCCTCTCTGTCTGCAGCACCGACACCTCTGTCTGGGAATGTGTGAAGCCAAGATTTTAAACAGTCTTACTTCATGTAGGATTGCTTAGGAATTCTGCCCTTACATAGAAAGGTATGAAAGTAATCCCAAATCAGATCTTCCCAGTGACAGAAACATTCAAGGGCTCATCATGATGATCAAAGAAGCATTGCATGTATAAACATATATAAACACTTTTACAGCTACTTTACCTCAGTGTGAACTGACACAGTATTTTGCCTTTTATTCAGGTCGTGTCAGCATTGGTTCAGCTGACACAAGAATGATGGAAATAAGAAGAATGTGTGTAAGGCTCATATAATGCCGACACAGTGTCTCACCTGCTTTGATAATGCAATAAAAATCAGAGATCAAGGAAACCTAATAGATGGTACAGTAGATGTCTGCAGCTTTATTGCCAGTAAAGGTGAGAAGCAATGGGGATGTTTCTCCCCCTTTCCATGGTCAATTATTCCATGTAAGAATAATGAGTGTCCTCACTGTTAGGGCATTTACTGTATGATTCATCTCACCTAAGTTTAGATGCCTGGATTTTCAATCTATTGCTGAGCTTGTCACCCTTGACTTCTTCTATAGTAAATGGACAGAAATAGGGGTTTTAAGGGTTCCATTCATTTGTCCTGTCACCTGTGTTAGACCTTAGGAAGACAGGACTCTCATCCTTAGCTCAAGGGATTATATTCATTATCACTCCCCTATCTGTCAGGAGAGCTTAGGTTAATGGGGATGTCAGTGTTTAATGATTTGAAGAATATTCTTTTCTAACCAAAGATGTCCTTTGTTCCTCTCCCCATATTGTTATGACCTCAAGTCCATATCATACACCAAAGAGCACTGAATTTTGAGGAACAGATGGAAAGAAGGGGTGACCTTCTTCCTTAGGACGAGAACCACATCCTGGGACTGTCTGGCCATTTTCCACCTTACAAATCTCCTGCTATTGAAAATGAAGTTAAAAAAAAAAAAAAAGCAACATGCTCAGTCTCTCTTGCTTCCTTGGATATCTTGGTTTTATGTTGAGTTTTGTCTTTTTAAATATTTAAATATATAGTTTTTAGCTTGTTATGAGCACTGGAATTTTTACTTCATGTCTTACGGCATTTAGGGGTTCACACAGTGAACTTTCCAGGACCCAAAATCTATGGCAGAATTTCCATTGAGCAGAGGAGGCTGAACACAATAAGCAGCATGGTCCCCTCTGCTATTTTGGTGTGAATAAATTCAAATTTCAGCTCCTAAATTTTCAGTTTTTATCCCAGGAACCTGCCAACCAAATGTTCCCCACCAGGTATCCCACCAGTGGTGCCAACATTTGCATTCTCACTTCTTATCCTCAGCTCCTAAACTCTCACTGGAAAACATTTCCCCAGTCTCCTTCAAGCCAAGATATGCATCCTTACCAAACCAAGCGTGGCTACCTTTAAAGTCACCCTATTCTGTGTTTTTTTTGAAGTCAAAGAGGAAAGCAGCACCATTCATATACATATCCTATTTCATAGGAGATGTATTTGGGAGTCAGTGCGCCGGGAATTTATTCTTCCGTCAGCTTTATTCCTTTCAGCCATTAAAGCGTAAGTGGTTTTCACAGGGTTATGGCATGTTTGGCAGTTTGGTGCACTATAAAATATAATTTATTCACACTCATATTCCTTAAGCAATTCAGATTTATTTGTGTGTTTGTCTGTTTGTGCATGCATTTTTCCAGTGGTGGCTACACATTCACAAAGCTGCTTCTTTCCTCACTTAATCATCTCATCTCCAAACACTGATTCCTCTCTCTTATCTTCCATGATTTAGTTTCTAGTTTGTTTTTTTTTTTATTTTTTTTTTTCTTTTAAATTTAAATTAATGCAATGCTGCTTAAAAGACCTGGGACTGACAGCCCTGAAGGGAGAATGCTGCTGTTTATCAGCAGGAAAAGTGCACTGCCAGGAGCTGCAGCCCAATCTAATCTGGAAGGAACAAATGCAGAACAGGTTGAATGCCCAGATTTAAGATCTGTTACCAACCAGTCCTTCATCTCACTAACACTCCTGAAAAGATGATTCATTACTAAGACTCTTAAGCATTGATAATTAATGGTAATGATTATGATTTAGCTCTCAGAAGAACTCGAGTTTTGTTTTCCTCAGCCTCATTTCTTTCCCCCTCTTTTACATATCAGAATATTTTTCAAGCATTTTGAGGCCATAGAAATGAAAGTTTGGCCTTCTCACCCCCACAGAGCAGAACAATTTAATGTCTCAGTGGTTGTGGATGTCCAACACTTCCCATCAGTGGCTGCTGAAGATCCCTGTCTCTATGAGACCTTCACATTGGGCAAAATAAATCACATCAAAAAATATAATTACTTCACAGACCAATGGTCCAGCTGGGCAGAATACTTTCCACAAAAGGCAGGATTGGATATTTTGATAAACACACAGTAAACAGGCAAATAACAGGATAATTCTTACCTTCTGGCAGGTGATTCCTGCATGCACAAGTTACATGGAGATTTCAGTATTTAGCAGCCAGTCACAGATTTACCCACTAGTCTGTTCATTCCCCTTCAAAATGGCTTGAGTTTTTTTTTTTTTGTATTTCACTGTATTTTGGGGGGGAAGAGAAGCATAAAGTCACTGAGTGCTTCCTGAGAAATTGCTTCTCTTTGCTTGGTCTGATTGCTCCACTGCCCAGCCCTAAACAAGAATCACTGAATCATTAAGGTTGGAAAAGACCTTAAAGGTCATCAGGTCCAACCTTTGACCCAACTCCACCATTCCCACTAAACCATACACAAAGTGCCCCATCTGCTCTGTGCTTTGAACACCCCCAGGGATGGTGACTCCACCACTTGCAGTGAGCAAGACAGTGAATAATTGTTTCCTGATCATAACAATTTCCATCATTCATAAGTTTATAAAGCTCTGTCACATCATTCATTAATCATGTACTTTCCGGTTGTCTCTTTTCAAATAAGAGAAAAACCAAGATTCTAAACTCTCTCATAATTTTCCAAAGGGAAGAAAATGTGATCTGAGGACCTCCATTTGGGAGGCATTTTCAGGGACAGAACCATTCCCAAACATCCTGAGCAGTTGTGATGCTGTTTGGCAGTGTTCACACTCTGTATAATGCCAGTTGTGATGGTATTAACAGGTGTCCTGAAAAAAACAGGAATAAAAAGTCTGTGTACTTGAAGTGTTCCTGTTGCTGCTTGGATCCACAAAACCCAGTACCCCCAAGTTCAGACTTCTGTGTCAGGCTATTTCAAATAGTTGTGACTTCTTTCTTCTAAATGCAGGAAGGCACATTCAAATTGCAAGGGGATTTTTTTATAGTGAAATATAATTTCCTCTTAGATGTCGAACTAAAACTTGAATTCTTCCTCTCTTTTTCTGTTATAACCAGGATCATAATGTTGCCATCTCTAAATTCAAAGATACACACTGAGAGATTTATCAGGGTGGATGTATTTAAGAGTGCAAATGATCAGAGTGAGTGGCATATTTAGTTCTGGTGATCAGTCTGCTGGAGGACAGCAGCCTGTGAGCCACACGAGCACAGCAGCTCTCTCAGTTTAATGGCAGTGATGCAGTAAAGGCATCCAGGTTCAAATCTGAGACCAGACATGCCTGAAAGGAATTGTTGCTGCCTGAAAAACTGCACATCAGATGTGAGGTTTCTCGAAAAGACTCTCACAAATTTAAAACAGCAAGGAAATTAGTTTTCTCCCTCATGAAAGGAATGACTTCCCATGACTTTTCCCTCCTGGCTGAAATGTCAATCCAAGTCTCCGAGATGAGAAAACACATACCCAAGGTCTATAAAGAGGAGGGGGAAATCATATACAAGATATCCTAGTATATTAAAAACCTAGCAGGAAACATTTGCAATATCCTGTAGAGAATATCAGAATATAACATCTGTGTGTGTAACCCAAGCTGCAAAGCCATGTGCAGGGGGCTGGCATAGGATCTTCTTGCAGAAAATACTCCTTTTTATCCCAGGGCTAGAACACAAATACAGGCATATGGAGACTATGCTTTTGAATATTTGCCATTTGAACTCTTAATTCCTGTTATTATGACTTCAAAGCCACCTGCCACCCTAAAGAGAACATTGAACAGTACAATGCACACAGGGTTTGTTTATTCCCTAGGTTTTTAACCATGATGGGTTTTGATTCAGGTTTGGAAACAGTTTAAAAGAGTGACCAAATTCTGTCTGCTTGAAGCAATCCCAGAGAGGATCTTGTTTTTCTCTATCCCCATATCTCTCTAGTCCAGAGACTGACCTGATCCCTCCAATTTAGCACATTGATGCCCATCTTGGTGATTTGTTTGCAACCCACAACATGGATTGCAGTATGGAAGTGCCAGACAGATAAGAGAATAAGACTGAAAGGGACCTTCTCAGTGAAGCTCTAATTTGGCTGGTAACCAAAACATACCAGGAGTTATTTGGTTCCTAAATTGTAAAAGAGGCTGTGATTGAGTGTGTAATCCCCACTGTCCAGGAAAGGATCACAGAGCTGCCAGGGCTTTCCTGTGTCCACTGTACATCTGAATTTCCTCACCACAGGGACCTGTTTCACCCATCACCCAGGCTGTAACCCCTCACACTGTCCTCCTCCTGGCCAGTGCCCCAGATTCATCCCACACTCCCTCTCCTGAAGTCTGGGATGTGAACAGCTCCAACTCCTTAAAGACCAGTTTAACAACAAATTTCCTGAGTCTTGTTCTTTTGTGGCATACTGTGTTCTCCTAAGTCTCTCCAGCAGCTCTGAGAATAAAAACCAAAGGGCTGCGGGGTTCAGCTTCCCAAAATTTCACCTTGAGCCAGATCTTTTGTCACAGAGTAGAGAAATGAGAGGCTATAATGTGGAGAAACCTTGGTGAACTGAATTAAACCTGGAGAGGTCTGTTTTGGATACCACCAGTGCAGATGATGTTGTGAAAATATTTTCCAGTGCTGGCTGATAAAAGATTTTCTAAGTGGAGGTCTCAGCCTTAAGAAAGTGACAGCCAAGTTAAATCCTCAGGGCTCTTATTCCAACAGGGAATGGTGCCATGATCTGTAGTGAGAGCTGGAAGAAAAAGGTCTCATGGTCCTGAAAACACGATATTTTTCCCCAAAATTCACAAAGGAAGACTGAATCTGTCATCATTTGCCCATATTTTGGCAGAAACTATAAAATCTTTCTCCTAGCCCAGCCCAAGCTGTTTTCTGAAATATGATGATTCCCAACCTCCCAGTGTAGGCTCCATCTCAAGAATCTGAAATTCTTCTTGTTCATTAGGCTGCAAATGGGCAAATGCCTCACTTGGTGAAAAACTCCACAGATGTGGGGAAAACTTAGCCAACAGATTTTCACAGTAATGATTTCCCCTCATCACAGAAACAAAGGCACAATTAAGGGACGGGAAACATCCAAATTATTTACTGATGATGAAAAGAAGAAAATTGGATTCATGTTTTCCAACTTCGAATATGGGAAAATGATGTTGCCCTGCTTTCTCTGGGCCACAAATCTTGGCTGTTGTCATTAGTCTTTTCATTCCTTCTATTGTTCTCTCAAGAAGCTGCAAATTGTCTATTTTCATCAGTAACTGAAACCACAGCAGAGCTGTTGCACTTAGAATAACAAAGGACTGGAACTATGAAAAGTTCAGTTTTCTTGAGGGGTTACAGAATGGCACAGAAGTTTAGGGAAATTTCCTCTGGATTTACCAGAATCAGAGCCAAGGTAGTAGGGATCTACTTCAGAAAATAAAATAAAATAAAATAAAATAAAATAAAATAAAATAAAATAAAATAAAATAAAATAAAATAAAATAAAATAAAATAAAATAAAATAAAATAAAATAAAATAAAATAAAATAAAATAAAATAAAATAAATAAAAACCAGGAAAATTTTTCTCAGGAAAAAGTTCCCCTTTAGAGTGTTCTTCAGATTTTGATTGGAAAAAAGAAAATTACAAGCTCTAGATTTGTCACTGGATGAAGAGGAGATATGCCTGGGCCCAAACTGTGTGTATAATCCATTAGGATCTGTTGAAGAGAGGAGAATGCAAATCCACAAAGAGCATTCCAACTCCTTTTCCCAGGGATATAAGGTTGGCAGCTGCTTCTAACTTTCCATTAAGAAAACTAACCCAGAAAATCCACGGATGCACTTTCTGAACACCAGCACCAAAATACTGCCACTGTGGAGATTTATTCATCACCCCTCTGGGGTCAATAAACCAACCAGGACAAAACCACACCTGCAGAGGTCAGACAGGAGCATTTCTTTGAGATATTGCTCAGCTGCTCAGGACACGAAGAGAAAGGTTCACCTGCCCCTAAATGTCAAGGTCTTGACCAAAGTTTGACTTGGCAAACAGGAAGTGCCAAGGTGCTGGTGATTTTTCACTTCCAGCATAATAAATCCTTCCCACTGTTTGTGAGATTCATGGATATACCTCATATCTCCTGCATATCAGAGGGTTTCCAGTAAGTGGAAGAGATCTTCATTGGAAGAGACACATCCATGTCCTCAGCTTCTGGTTCTGGTGCCACCTCTCTCCATGGATCCCACAAATCCAAGAGGAATCGACCCTTCTATCACAGGGGCTCTGCTGGAAATCTTTAAAATTTTTGTTCCCAGCTGTATTTATTATCTAAACAGGGCAACTGAAATTCAGCACCCAAAAGTTAGGGGAACATTTGCCTTCAATTATGTGAATTATGCATGATCCCAGAAATAGAAACATTTTGAAAATTGGCTCCTAAGAATTTGAAAAACCCTCAGAAGATGCAATATTGAACATAAGACAAGATCCCAAGAAGATATTTTTTGTTTTCTCTGTAGAACGGGGTTGAGTAAGGTTCAAGGATAAACTGGGATAAACTTGCTGCAGTCACTGAACAGGAAAACAGAAACAACATATTGCCTGTCTTCTTCCTAAATTATCATTATGTTCTGGGCACAAATTAAGTATGAATCTGAGGTTGAATGTGATCACATAATTAAAAACTACCTCAAAATGTGATCCCAGAGTTTTTCTTTGCTTGGTGTACTTGAGATTTTTACTGTTTGTCCACACAGAAGTAAACACCTAAAGGCAAAAGTAATGAAAATTAAAAGACCTCAAAAGTAGCCTGGAGATTTTTGTCAGCAATGACTGGAGACCAAGAGAAATCAAAGATGAAACAGAAACAAATGTGGTGGGAAGACAATCAGGAGATGTTGTAGGGTCCTTTAATGGGGACCCTAATTTAACCCCTTTAAAACCCCCTTTAATGGGGTTAGAAAATCAGAGCAATGAGGTTTTGTAGGGTCTAAGGAAAGCTGAGAGGACAGAGTGCCACAAAGTTAGGCCAAAGACTGTAATTTAATGTGGGCATCAAACTGAACCTTCATATCACGAGGAACTCCAGGACCTTGTCATCTGTCCTGGCTGGAGACCAGAATGTGCAGGCAAAGTAGTGACAATATGGACAAAATCATAACCTGGAAGTATGAAACCCTATCAGGAGATAAAGGCAGATCAATTTTGCTTTCATTTGGTCAAGAAAGAAGTGAACCCTTTCTGATAATGCACCAATGTACACTGGTCTCAATACAATATAGAAATAAGACCATTACAATTATATTAAAAATAATACAAAAATCATAAGTAAGTGATAGTAAGATCAGATTCATTCCTTCAATTTAGTAAAATTATAAGAAACAGTGAAATTATCTACTTGACCACTTTTAGGCTGAAAATTTAATTCCCCACAAAATAAAGTTCAGAAAAATGTGCATTTTCTAAACTGAGGATTTTTTTTTCCAGTAAGACTTGTTTGTAATCAGAAAGATGTTTCTAGGTGGGGATACAATGATGCTATATAGACTCATAAGAAAGGCTGTTCATAAAAGTGCAACAAAGGAAGTAGCCATGAAATTTTCATATTTCTTTCCCTAGAAAATCAGAACCCAAATAATTGATTTGTTGTCTTGGGTAACTATAATGTAAATTTTTATCAATAGTGAAAAAATAATAAAAAATATAAAATAAATAAAATAAAATAAAATAAAATAAAATAAAATAAAATAAAATAAAATAAATCAAGAATGGAGATTGGTGATTTTATTTTAGCTGCTGGAAATTGAAAGGGAAATGTCAGGGATGGGCTGAGCTAAGGACGTGTCAAGCTGTGTGACAGTGTAG
Source organism: Pseudopodoces humilis (assembly GCF_049639895.1). Lineage (NCBI taxonomy): Eukaryota > Metazoa > Chordata > Aves > Passeriformes > Paridae > Pseudopodoces > Pseudopodoces humilis. The sequence continues at coordinate 3,175,786 of NC_142200.1, forward strand.
GATGATCTTTTGAGTCATAAGTGTCAAACATAAAAAAGAAGAGGTTCCTGTGACTGGTGTGGGAATTCCCAAGGGAAGAGGCGCCAGATGAATTCTGTGAACTCATTTGGAGACTTGGGAAAACTCCTGAAGAACAAAGGATGAGCCTATAAAAAACAAACCAGAAAATTATGAAGAGACTTGTGAGAAGGAAATACAAGACCTAAAAGGTGTCAGGATTTCATGGACGAAAAGAAAGAATACAACCTGAGCAGCAAATTAATCAAAGAGTCTTTGAGAAAAATTTATCCCTCATTCTTTGTACATTCCTCTTTTATTATTGTTGTTGTTGTAAAGAAAATAATCTTCCAGAAAGTCATTACATCGATTCCCTGTCACATTAACCCATGCTGAAAACTAAGTTTCTGCCAAGGGAGACAATAGAATTGAAAGATTTGATTTCTCTCTCTCTCTCTCTCTCTCTCTCTTTCTCTCTCTCTCTCTCGCTCTCTCTGATTTTGATGGAAGCTATTCCAGCTCGGGTATCTTTGCATTATTAATTCTCCCTCATTTATTGGCTTCAGTGTTCTCCACCAAACTTGTTCATACAGATCCCAGGATCCCAGAATCACTAAGGTTGGAAAAGATCCCTAAAAGGGTGTAAAGCCCAATCATTAACCCAACACTGCCAGGTCCACCACTAAACCATGTCCCCAAGCACCACATCTACACATTCTTTGAACACTTCCAGGGATGGTGACTTTACCACTGCCCTGGGCAAGCTGCTCCAATGCTTGATCTTCCTTCCAAAGAATTTATTTTTTTAGTATCCAATCCTATTTTCTCCTGGCAATATTTGAGGCTATTTCCTCTTGTCCTTTCACTTGTTACCAGGGAGAAGAGTCTGACTCTCACCTGGTTACAACTTCCTCTCAGGTAAGTTTAGAGAGTGGTAAGATCTCCTTGAGCCTCCTTTTCTCTGGGCTGGGCCCTTCCAGCTCCCTCAGCCACCCCTCATCAGCCCTGTGCTCCAAGAGATGTTGGTATTTTCTGGGTTGTGGGCACAGGAACAAATCCTTGTGGCGCAAACACAGCTGTGGTGCCTAAGGAGAGTTCTTTGGGGACTTTGGAATGAGGGAGGATGCTCAGACTCATGGCCTGTAAGTGAGGTCATTGCAACAGGACACCCAAGACAGGACTTATCCTCAGGTATGGTGGTGCATACCTGCCTGAGTCTCAAAATCAAACCCTTCCCAGAGAGAAGCAATTGTTGCTAATACAGACCCAGAAAAGGTCTATTTCTTGAACAAAGATGGCAACATAGGCTACTATTTTTATCTTTGGATGCATATCAATAACTCTCCCTGAAAGGGGTTCCTTCACAGGTCCATTTGTTGTGCTGAATGTCACTTCTCCAGTAATGTCCATGCACCTGAACCCAAATCCACACCTTTGAACAGCCTGCCCTGTTTCCTGTAGCTCTGTCTCTCCCTCTTCCTCTCTGGTCGTTGCACATTACCTGAGGCTGTAGTTGAACTCTCTAGCATGAGTTTTCTGTCTGTTCTTTGCTATCAAGGGAACAGGCAATTTAGCAGTACAGCTGTTTGAAAATGCTGTGCTGGGAGGTTTTCAGCTTTAACAGCTCATTGCAGGGCTTGTTTGTTTTTGTTTTTTAATTACTTCTCATTTTGAAATGTGTGCTGCTCGTTATAATTCATCACATGTAAGGATATAATTTATCATGTTGCAAAGTTGAAATTGAAAAAAAAAACAACATACAGTTTCAAAACTTTCATTTTCCTTGTGGATTTTTTACTTCCTATTGTAAATATTCATTCCAGTCTGGAATGATGTTTTTCTTCAAAACAAATCAGCATTTATCATACAAAGGATATTGTGAATTTTTCTCAGCTCTAATAAGTGGATGGAGAAGTCAGTGATGACTCCTCAGTTTAAAGGGAAGTGGGATGTTTTAATCAAGGGATGGTATTCCTTTGCCAGCCATCATCCTGACCTGCATTTAGGTGCTGCTGTGAGAGAAAGAATGCTTTTTAAATTGCATTCACTGTCTGTTGCAATTGAGTATTCTGCAATGGCATGGGCACACTGAATTTCTGTATGTAACAGGTGACAATTGGTGCATTCACTGTGTGCTTCACCTTTGAAAGAGTGTAAACCAATCTCAACCAGTTTTCCTGCTTGGTTCTCTTCTCTTTCCATGTCAATGTCCTCTGTCTATCCTATTACAGTGCCTACTCTCATTTATTCTTCACTAGAAAGCTGCTGAAGTGTCTTGAGGTAACTCCTGTGAGGAGCAGCTGAGGGAGCTGGGTTTGTTTAGCCTGGTGAAAAGAAGACTCAGGGAAGGTCTTGCCACTCTCTAAAACTCCCTGACAAGTGGTTGTAGCCAGGTGAGGCTTGGCCTCTTCTCCTAGGCAGCAAGCAAGAGGATGAGGGGACATGGCCTCAGGCTTCTCCAGAGGTTTGTTTTGGGCACAGGAGGAATTTCTTCACAGAAAGGGGGTCAGGCATTGGAAGGGACTGCCCAGGGAAGCAGTGGAGTCCCTATCCCTGGAGATGTTGAAGAAACAACTGAATGTGGCACTCGGTGCTCTGAGCTGGTTGAGATCTGGGGATCAGACAAAGGTTGGACTTAATGACCTTGAGGTCTTTTCCAGTCTTAATGATGCTGTGATTGGATTCCTCCCTTGGCTTGTCAGTGCTTTGCCCTGGATGTAAGCATAGCAAATGAACAGAGTCCTTTCCCTGGGAAGGCCACAGACACTGACAAACAAGCCCTGACAGCTCTTCCTGCAACAGATTGGCACTTCTTTGCTCTGCCACTCTGCAGCCAGAGCAGGGCTGACAACGAGGAGCACAGGTTTGCAGTACAACCCTCTGTCAAAGCCCCTCTTCCAGCCCGCAGCCACTCAGAGAGAGCAAAGCAGAATCACCAGATTTCACACTGACACAGGCATCCATCCTCCAGGCTGACAGCCAGGGGATAGATCTGATCACAGCCTGGTGGCTGACAGAGGTGGCTTCTTAAACCACTGAGGCAAGATTATCCTGGGCTCCTTTGTCAGTTCCCTGCAGCTGCAAGCAGGGAACATTTTGGCAGGCAGCTTCCCTGACTGCTCACGCTCTGTCTCTCACACACAAACACACATTTGTGCACAAGTGAAGGAACCACTAAGCAGATGTACACACAACAGCTCCTAAACTGTGTTTTCATTTTGCAGTCACAACAGTCAGCACCACGGAAATCAGGCATTGATCAAAATTATTGAACAATTAAGGCATGATAATGAGCATCTAATATGGCTGCTAATGTTATTACAGTGCCATATCACTTGAAGCTGTGCTGCTGGGTGGTGAGGCAGGATGCTGGAATATTAAGGACACCTCTCACTCCTGTGCTCATTCAACATATTACAAAAATGCAGTTAAGTGAACCTGGGGAAGAACAAAAGCAAAAATTGGAGATAAAAACGTCACTAGCAGTGCCACCAATTGTCCACACAAGTGGCTTTCCAACAAATAGGTACCAATGTTTGTTTTGATGCATTACATCTGAATAAGGGATAGAAAAAGGGGTAGAATTTTACTTCCAGACAAGGAAGTTCAAGGGTGTGGGAACAAAAAGACAAGGAAACTGAAAATACAAGTGACAATTTATATGCAAGCAGAGCACAGGAAACAATTTTGTTCATTCCACTGGCCATGATCCCTTGACTGTGGATAAGGTTTGTAGGATAGCGACAATCCGCTTGTCTTACAAGTGTAAATACTGCTTCAGGGAATATTTGCAGTTCAGAAGAGAGTCTCAGGTTTGTGTGCAAAGCATAAGGAATGGGGATTGGCTCTGCTAATCATGCTCGTGTAAAAGTCAGGCACATATGTAGGAGAACGTGCACGTTCAAAGGTGCCTGTGCTTCATTTGCAAATGAAAAGTGTATCTTCTTTCCATATGTAACGTGCCAAACTGAGAGGATCCAAAAAAATCCCCAAAACTCTGCCTGTCTTGCACTTCCAATGTTGTAAAAGCTAAAAAAGTGTTGAACCTTCTTTCCAAATGTGTCTCTAAGTACCTTGAGTATCATCATTTCATGGAGCAGCAATGATGCAATGGAGGGTGACTCAACATTCAAGCATCATTTAAGATCATGACTAATTTCTTTAAAATTATATTTTCATCTTCTCAAGGGAGAATCCCAGAGTTAAGACATGTAAATAACCAGATTTATCAAGGGACTGTTTTACTAAGTTGACTGTGTCTAAAATTTAGTACTGGAATTTTAAAGAGTTTCACCATTCTTTAGCCATGTAAAGTGTAGGTGACTCTTGGTCCAGTCATGTATGTTATGGCTGATCACAACTAAATTTCAGTGTTTAAATCCACTTTAAGTGAAATTCACTTAGCTGAAACTTGAGTTTTTACCTGTAGATATGGATCAGTGCTTAAATGTTTGTTGCAGCCAGTGGAGAACTAATCAGTCAGAGCAGCCCACTGCATCCAATAATCTAGAAAACCACTAGGGACATAATTAATGTGTATAAAAATATCCTTTTGAGGTTGTTCCTCCCCTCTGGTGTGCTCTGGTGAGACCCCACCTGCAGTGCTGTGCCTGAAATATTCTCCAAATACACCTTTGCATCAACTGAGGGAGGTTCAATTGTCTCAGCAAAGGTGACCTGGTGCTGGGTGAGATGCCCTGAGATTCCTCTTGTGGATTCCTGAGGTATAAAAACATCCACGGGAAATATCCCAGGTCCTGAAAATTCTGTCCTTTTGGTGCCAGGCTGGATAGATAAAGATATATATATATATATATATGTATTCAGGGCAGTATCAGGTTTCTTTAGAAGCTGTGAACTTGTGCACATTTCAGATGCATAAAGTATTTAGTGCCACTTTTGATGTGTTAGGGTATCCCTCCTGGATCCAGTCAGTGCAGAGATCCTATGTCAGATCTGCCAGTTTCCCATGGAAGGCCTTAGTTGGGACCAGATATCTATGGTGATTAATAGAATCAATTTAGGGGGAAATTTAGAGGGAAATTCACCTGGCCAAATACAGGAGTTTGTTTTAGGATGAGGTGAATTAGCCTTAAAATCCATTAACACTACTAACTCCTTCCCCTTTAACCATAAATGCAATCCATGGTGATCTCATCACCTATAATCACCTATCCCAAGTGTTGTTAATACCCACATTTAATTAAATTCATCATAACAAAACTAACAGGACTCTTTTTTTTTATTTTTTTTTTTCATACAATTTATCTTTTTTTCTGTTTTATTTTGGTAATTGCCTTGGCTTAGGAAAATACAGAATTTTTTTCCTATAACTGGAGTCCTTACATCTTCTTGTCTCTGGGAACCACAGAACACACAAAAAGTAAATTACTTCCTTGGAAGAAGAGATCCGATCTTTTTTTTGACAGCTCTTTTCTCACCTCATTATTTCTCCATCACAATAAGTAAAGCTGTCAGATTCCTGACGGAAAGCTGCAAGGGAAGCATGTTGCAAGCAGCTGGTCTTCACAGAGCTGTTGATTCCCTGCTCTCCCCACCCTGTTCCCAAATGTAGAATGCACAAACAAAGCAAAACAAGGCAGAAAATATATTTTCTTCTACCAGTGCAGGTTTGCCAAAGGAAAGAGGAATTTCACTGACATGTTCACAAATGTGGGACTAGAAATACAAAAAAAAAAATAAAAAAAAAATAGATGACTGGATGATGAAAAGGATGATTGGTTTTGTCAAGCTGGGATCTAAGGATTCGTGTCATGGATGGGTTGCCCTCCTTCCCCCTCTTGGCTTCTGGACATGGGGGTTTGCTGGATGTCCTTTGAGATCCACAGGTGGAAAGCAGTGTATAGGACCTAGGAATTACGGGATCATTCCCTAGGAAGTATGGCTGGTGCTGGATCTAGAAAAAGAAGTTATCACAGAATCATAGAATGGCCTGGGTTGGAAAGGACCAAAAAGATCATCTCATTCTACCCCTCCTGCCCTGGGCAGGGACAGCTTCCACTGCTGTTACAGTGTGTTATATATGCCCTAAGGTGGTTTGGGAGGAATAAATGTGGGAAAATAGAGGTATAAGGGGTCAGAAAGGGCAGGCCAACTGCAAACTTGGCACTCACCTGTTTTCTGAAAAAGTTCTTTTTTGTCTCCTTCCCTATGGATCTGGTCACTCTCCTCTAAAAGGCTCAGAGGGTCAGATTCATCACATTAACTGTTTGGTGTTCATAGCAAGAAGCAGTAAACAAACAGCTTTTAGATCAAATTTTCTCCTTTGAAGAGGAAAAATCAATATTTGATATTGACATGGGAAAACCATGTAGCTGCCTATCTGCTCCTGCCATGTAAATTGGGTCACTTTTCACACCACTCACTCTTAAGATAAATGATGATTACTTGTTGAGCCTTTTAGTCCCAGCCCTTTCTCCACAACTATATAATTATTAATGTCATTCCTGAAATGTCTCTATAGGAACTTTTACAAAAATAATCACTGAGGTTGTTGACAGTAATTTATACATGTTTAAGCTACCAATAAATTTTGGAGTTAAAGGAAGCCTACAGCAAGGACACTCCCCATGCTCTGGCAAGCAAATAATTTAGGGAAACTATTTGCATAATCAACATATTATAAGGTATCAGGGCATCTCTCCTTGTTGGTCTTGGTATTCCTCTGATGTCATTATCAAGGTAGACATGACAAATAATATTTTATGTCTATGAATGATAATCAGCATTCTGCAAAGTATATATCTTTATTGATTTGATTAAAGGCTTTGATCTGGGAAATTACCAATTAATGTTATCTAAATTAGTCTCTGTGGGTTTGGACAGAGCAGCGGGAAAATAATTCTCTCATAAAGTTAGTGATTGGACACAAAAGCAATTTGTTTAATCGTGCTAAATCTGAAAAGAAAATATTCAATTTGGAGGGTTCCTGCAAGTCAGTTCCTCATTAGTCATTAATGACTGCACTTCAGCCCCACTGTCTGAAATTGCATGTGCACTTTAGAGAGGTTTAATTGAAAAAAGACAGGGAAGAAAGTCTTCCCTAAACAGCTGAGAGTGTGTGACAACTGGATCTGCTTCAAAGAGTGAGGACAGAGCAGAGCAGTTTCGGAAAGGAACTTGCTGACCTGGCAAGGAGGAGTTTGAGCTCATCTTGCTGGGCTGGGGACAGCAGCAGCCTGGGGTAATCAGAAACCATGGATGAGAGGAAGCAAGCAAAGCACAGGGCAGAAGAGGATGATACTCTCCTTTGAGTACCTGAACACACCCAGCACGACAAACAAACAGGAGGAATGAGAAACCCATGTGCAGGTGCAGAGCTGTGACACTGGAATTACAGGGATTTGGAGGAAGCTAGCTATGACACTGGAATTACAGGGATTTGGAGGAAGTGCTGGAGCACTGTGGTGGACAGGGCATTCTGCAGGGAGAGGCAGGGAGGATGGCAGCAGGGTTGTTTTCTCTCACCGGTTCTACTGGGGAGCAAGCTGCAGATGGGTCAGCAGAGCACTCTTATGAGGAGAAGCTAAAAGAGACTTACAGAATCACAGAATATCTGAGTGGGAAGGGATCCATGGTACAACTCCTGGAGTCCAGCTCCTGGCCCTGCACAAGACAACTCCAAGAGTCACACCATGTGCCTGAGGGCATTTTCCAAATTCTTCTTGGACTCTATCAGGCTTGGGGCTGTGACAGCTTCCCTAGGGGGCCTGTCCACTGCTCAACCACCCTCTGGATGAAGAACGTTTTTGTAATATCCAACCTAAACCTCCCAGAAATGACTTCAGGCCATTTCCTCAGATCCTGTCACTGTCACCAGAGCAGAAATCAGTGCCTGGCCCTCCTCTTCCCCTCCTGAGGAAGCTGTAACTGCAATGAGGTCTCCCCTAAGTCTCCTCCAGGCTGATCAAACCAAGTGACCTCAGCTGCTCTTTGTATGGTTCCAGCTCCAGACCCTTCACCATCTTCTTTACCCTCCTTCAGATACAGTCTAATAGCTTAATAGTCTTCATATATAGTGATGCCCTTTTTATATTTTTGACCTGAAGAAGAGGAGGCCAAGGGGTAAATAACTTAAATCTCCCCAATATTTAGTGGTGTTGGAGCAAAGGCAGATACAGGTTCCTTTCAGAGATGCCCCACTAAAGGCAGTGGTCACAAATTTCAGCTTGGAAATACATTTAAAATTTCAGTTTGGAAATATGTTAAAAAAATTCTACATCACCAGAATGGTAAAGTACACATTTAGGGGCTGGAGAGCCTGTGACATCTCAAATACTTTCAGATTTTGCTGCACAGCCAAGGGGAAGGAGGTTTACCTTGGAAATCAGCCCTGTCACCAGCAGAAGTTTTAATTAGGGAACTCCAGACACCCTTTCCAACCTAAGTGATTCTTTGATTCCTCACTGGCCTGCAGAGCAACTCAGCAAACAAACATTATTTAGAACTTGGATCTTCATTCATAGCAGCGGTACCACTTGTCTGAAAGCTCCAGCAACATATTTTGCTGCTCAGAATCTTGATACTTTTAGCAGTGAGTAAAACACAGGCAACCCAGGAAGTGGAGAAAAATATGTCTAAATAAAAAGTTTTGCTACATATCCCCATCTCACCTCTAAAATCCTCCTGAAGCTATCCTCAGAACAGGCATTAATTTATATCACAGAATCACAGAATTAACCAGGTTAGAAAAGATCTTTGAGATCATCAAGTCCAACCTATGACTCATTGAAGTCTCCTCATTTTGCATGGTTGTAGTGAAGGTATTTAAAGACCAAAACAAGGCTGTGAAAGTTTTTATTGAAAGAAAGCAAAATATTCCCTGTCTGTGGAATGGGGGAATGGAACTAAATGATCTTCAAGGTCCCTTCCAACCCAAACCATTCTATGACTCTGTGAAAATACACATAAATTTCCGTGTTGCTTGTTCTAAATGCAATTCCTTGCCTTCAAGAGTTTATAACCAATAGTAGCACAGAGCTATTTCACACGGTGAGTTGAATCATTTCCCAGATGCTCCTCCTGAGTACGAAATAAGTTGTTTGATGCTTTTCTCTTTTCAGCTGCATCCTGGAAGTCACACTGAAAAATATAATTCACTCCAAAACTGCTGCCAAGAAGGACTCTGCATGAACCCAGTATCACAAAGGATTCTCTCTGTTGCAATTGAACCATTAAGCCCAGATCATTGGCATGGCTCGGTGTCCTGTGCAAGCTCTTCCCTTAACTTCAGGGAAAGACCAGTGAGGATTTAAGGGTTCGGTCTGTTGATTCTCATGTTTATTGCTACCATTACCAGCCTGGAACATGGAAAACCAAATCCAAGCCTCTTACTGCCTGGCTTTATCTGCTACAAAATTCTGTGCATCCCCTTGGCTGAGAATTTGCTGGATTGGTTGTGGGGGTGTTTTTTTTGGAGGAACTTGAAAGTGAGCGCTGTATGAACGTTCTTGGGACGCAGCTGTTCGTTAGCACAAATTACCTCTTGTTCTGACCACCTCCCCCTCCAAAGCACCTACTGAGACAGGGAAGGGAAGATATGAGCTTTGCCATGGCAACCCAACACCTTCTAGTGAAATTAAAACCCAAATGGAAAAGGATGGCAGGCTCTGTTGCAAACGAAAACCTCACTTTTCCTTTCAAATGAAGCTGATGGAAGTTTTAGATGTGTCTTGAGGTATTAACAACTAGTCAGAATTTTTTGTAGAGACAGTGAGATGAACAAAATAATTACAGCAGTGGCAGTAAGACTGGTAATAAAATGAGCAACTCTCGTTGAACTTGAAACTATCATTAGATTGACTGAGGAGATCAGCATTTGGGCTTAAGTACCTAAAGCAGAGTCCCTGGCTCATACAAAGGTATGAGAAAAATACTGTTCCAGTATTTCAATCTTTTTAAATAGCAGCAGAGTTTCCCACTGGGGCACAGTTTGTAGAGGAAGGAAATGCCTCATTATTTTGTTTTACAGGGTGTCATTCCAGACCCAAAACCAGGCAGGATTACACTTTTGCAGAGGAAAAAGATAAAAATAGTCCTCGCTGCATCAAAGAAGGCAAAAATTAGACTGGAAAACAAGATGAGCTTAGGTGTGGCTCACTGGCTTTTTATCTGTCAATCTGCTGTTTAGAACATAAGATATGAAGAAATGCTCATATCTCTGTCCTGCTTAAGATTTTGTTGTTAAGTGACTTGGATTGTGAGGGGTTTGATTTCAAATCTTCATTTGGACACCCTTTTGAGCTGGTTTTGAAAGGAAAGGCAACCCAGCTACCATACCCTGGAATTTCTTCTGATTGTTTCCTGTCTCACACAACCTATTTTATACAAATACAGAGAATGTACTTAGGCCCCAGAGATAAATATACAGTGCCATTTTTTACTTCAGTGTTTTTCTCTTCCTCTCTTAATGTGGTTTTATTGTATCCTGGACTATAGGTTTTTTTCCTGAGAATTTTCATGTGTCTCCATTCTGATAAATTGCTACTTTCAAAAATGTTTGCATATGATTAAAAATATTCCTGAGTAGTTCTGCCAGTAGTTCCTGTTCTGAAAACTGTATGATCTGCACCACTTTCATCAGTGGAAGCAACAGTAATTTAGAAAAAAAATAAGTTCATATTAGGGCTTTCTCTTCACTGACCATCTGGGAATCTGTGTCATGCTTCTTCTGCTTAATGGAGGGTCAACAAATCCAAGATATTACAGCCAGATCTCACTGCAGGCCAGGATCTTGAAATAAAAGTGGAGCCCAGATTTTGTTCAATGTGATTTCCTCTAGTGCATGATGGCAACTTTAAAGCTAATCACTACAACTCCCCATCTTATGTCAGTGATCCTTGAGCATCTCAATCCTCACACAGGATTCCAGACATTCAAGAACTCATAAACTTCATTCCACCCTTACCAGCAAGATGGAGCCAACTGCAGAAGAGACAATGTGGGATAAACTTAACACCCATTCCCTGTCCCCTTGAGCCAATGGGGAGGAGGAGATAGGAAAAATCTGGAGTGAAGCTGATCTCAGGAAGAAGGAAAGAGAAGAGGAAAAGAGTTTTTAAGATTTTGTTTTATTTCTCATTTTCCCAGTCTGATCTGAATGGGAATAATTCAAATTAAATTTCACAAGTCTAGCCTGTGACAGTAATCAGTGAGTGATCTCTCCCTGTCCTTATCTCATCCCACAAGCCTTTCATTATTCTTTCTCTCCCCTGTCCAGCTGAGGAGGGAAGTGATGGAGCAGCTTTGTTGGGCACTGTGTGTCCAGCTGGGCTCAACCCATCACAAGGTCTAATAAAAAGTAACACTTTCCCAATAAAGACACACTGATCTCGCTTGGAAGACTCCACCTCTCAATTTAGCATGGTTTTTAAACTAAGAGAGGAGAGATTTAAACTAGATGTTAGGAAGAAATGTTTTACTGAGAGGGTGGTGAGACCCTGGCACAGGTTGCCCAGAGGAGCTGTGGCTGCCCCATCCCTGGAAGTGTGCAGGGCCAGGTTGGATGGGGCTTGGAGCAACCTGGGGTAGCAGAAGGTGTCCCTACTCATGGCAGGGAGTAGGAATGAGATGATTTTGAAAGTCCTTTCCAACCCAAACCATTCTGTGATTCTACAGTTTGTCTCAAAAACATGGAAATTACTCATGCCTACAACCCTCTGATAAAATAAGGCTGCGGCTCAGACAGGGACAAGGAATCTCCAACTTCAGAAAAGATTTTTGCACTCACAGTCCTCCAATTATCCTGATTTGGCCTTGCATTTCAACCACCAGTTTTATGTTTCCTTCAAAAGAAATTCAGTTTCTGGTTAATTGGGGGGTGAAGCTCTCTAGACAGCATTTTGCAACGACAGAGATCTGACTGAAAGGATCAGGTTCTGAAAGAAATAGCTGCAGCCTACTGAGAAAGATGCAAACATGTGGGTTTAGAAATCTCATTTATTGTTATTCACCCAAGCTCCTCGTTTCTTCCTCTAAAGGGAGCTCACACAAAGCTCCTCAAGTGTGTGGGCTGGAACAAAACCTTCAAAAGCCTTAACGAGGTTCTCGGAAAAAGTTGGTTAGGCTGTTTAGTCATAAGATGTTTTCATCATACACTTACATTTTCATTTAAATGAAAACATTCTGAAATAAGAAAAGGAAGTCAAAATTTTGTTTGGAAAGGGAAAATGAAACAGTTGGAAATGCACTTTCGGTGCAGAAGAAACAATTTTTTTAAAAAGCAATTTCAAAAGTTAGCATGTATTGAACCAAAGTTTTTTCTTTTACAATTTAATTTTCTTGGAAGTTTTATTGAGATGGAATATATTTGCTCCATTTCCAAATAGTAAAACGGTTGGAAATTATGGAATTTCTCTAGGTGGAATTTCTTTCCCTGCCTAGCTCTGCTTTGAGGGAGGAGGAGAAATGCAATTTTCCTTGAAATATAACTTGTATGACTTGTAGGTAGGAACCATTCTTGTAGGTGTTGCAATCATTATATCGGTGTCTACATGAAACATTTTTCCTTCTACTTGAATCCTTCTTTTATGTCTTCCTCCTATTATAATCTTAGACACTGTTTTTTCCTCTGGCTGTGTACTGCCTATCCATGGGCTGAATGTGAAGCCATTAAACTCCTCTATATTATACAACAGAGTTTTTCAGACTTGAAAGAATTTACTCAAAGATGACAACAATCCCTTAGATCCCTTATAGGAACTACAGTAGAGTAAAATAATTCACTGAGCTGGCACCTTACTTTTAGCATCTTGACCAAAAAAAACTTCCACTAAGAACATTAAACTGTAGAAAATATAAATAAATGGTGCTAATATATGTTACAAAATGAGGCACATGATTACAAAGTACAAATCTTGATGGTATTTATTGTGGTATTTACTTGTCATGGCACCTGCTTCTCTGGGTGTAGATTCTTCTGTTCTCTAAGATTGTAAGTCTTGTAGTAGTCCTATTTTTCCACAGACTCGGGTGTGTCTGGAACAAAACACTCCAGTACTAAGTGCCTTTTGGTAATACATTTCATAATAAATCTTAAAAGCCTCAGCTTCACCTTTGCCAGAAAGTATTTTGGGAAAGGTTGCCAAATTGCTGCAATTTGAAGAACATGGCTTCCATTTAATGAAATCTGAGGTAATATTGAAGCACATAATCATGTGGAAAATGCACAAGAATTACATTTCTGCCTTGGAACTGCAGCCTTAAAATGCAGTCAAAAATCTGAGAAAAAGGAAAAACCAAGAGAAATGTGCTTTGCTTACCTCCAATCTCCATCAGACAAGCAGGGTCACCTTGTATTCTGCTGGAGATCAACACCCCTGCCCTCAGCTGAAGTGCCCATGTATTTAGACTTTCATTTTTCCTGTTAAAAGCTCCCACGAGACAGCATCTGCATGAGAAATGTCTGACATTTATTATTGTGACACAAGCCACAGTCCACAATCTGCCTGGCAAAACACCACGGAGAAATTTTTTCAAGAGATCAGGACCAGTCTCGAAGCTCTTTTACAGCCCCCAAAACAGGGGCTACACCCACAGAAACCAAAAATATTCTTGGCTTAAAGTCTGCAGTTCTTGACTGTCACACTGACTTACTTTGAGGAATGAAAAAACCAGAGTGTTTATTTTGGGAAATAAATAAAAGGGCCAATCTATAAAATAGACCTGAGCTGTTCATGATTTCAGCACGGTTAATTACCCACAAATACATCTCATCTTTGTCCCTGCCTGCTCTTCAGGTAAGTCCTAGGTGTTTACTGTTCATTAAAGGTTGATGCTAATGGAAAATCTACAGCCTATCACTAGGATAAATACAAAATTTTGGAGAGTCTTGTAGCCTAAGCAGTGCTAATATCAATAGAAACACAAGAAATCACCAAATATGCTTAGGAAAAAAACACTGGGTGCCTCGGGCTGAAAAAGAGAAGTCTTACAAAAATTCCTATCTAGAGTGTAATAGCATCCCATGTTTAAATATTTGGGTTCCTAAATATCACTAAGAAATTAAGGTCCTGAAAAAAATTCACCTGTTATAACACCTTCCTGCTCCTGCTGTAGTGGTTACCACAATCCCATGCAAAGCAAAATTTATTTTGCCTGAAATACATGGAGATTGAAAATCTAAGCACAGATGTGCACTAGACTCAGGTGTCATCTTTCAGAGAACTTTCTCATTAGTATATATTATATCTATAAATGTTTAACTGGAAAAAACAGGGACTCTGTTTTGCTTCCTCACTTCTCCATTTGTCCTGCTCAATATACAAGTTATCATTTCTAAGCAAAGACCTGTATGAAAGCTGCTGAAAACACTGCATATAAGTTCTGTAAATAGCTGATGTTAGACCAAGGGTTGAGTCCAAGCCAGTAGGATCACACAAGTTTTCTACAGTCACAATTTCGCCACAGGTGATGGAGATAGCTGGGATCTGAGGTCATCTGCATGAAACCCCCATCCCTGTCCTCAGAACCTACAGTGAGCCATCACTTTCCTTCACTGATCTCCTCCAAAAAGCAGCTGCAGCGAAGCTTGAGAAAGAAGTACCGGATTTCCAGAGTTTGCTACATTTTTCCTCATCCCCTGAGGTTAATTTAGGAGGTGATGGAAGTTTAAGGGTTTAAGTCTCTCCCACTCCACTGCAGCACCGTCTTCTTCAATGGCACTGCTGAAGTACCAAGTTCAGACTTCATCAGCCTCAGTGCCCAAATTTTAGTCAATTTTAATGCCCAAATTATACTCAAAAGAGGTAAAGACCTGCATCCTCTTTGTTGTTAGCATGTCCTGAAATGTTTTCCTTTATCTCCTGGACTAAATGATCTTCTCTTTCCTGCTCCATCTTTTTGAAGTTAGTGTCACAAAAATATATGTCAGACATGAGCGATTTAACTCTAACTGTGATGAGAACCTTTAATTGACTTGAGTGCTCTTTATGAGAGGGATGTATTTGTTTTATACAGATTCTCTGCCTTCAGTCAATGTTTTCTTCCAGCACTCAATATTTATAGTGGAACCCCTTGAGGCTTGGTACAATTAGAGTCACTACAGGGAAATTATACCATGAGGCACACATTTTTCCCAGCCTCTCTTAGGATTAAGCAGGCAGCTGACACCAAACAGACAAAATTTGCAGTGCATCAAGCTGCCTTTGAGGAGGTTTGGAGACTAATTTTCTGTTGGCAAACTTCTGTGGCAGAAAACTTCTACAGAAACAAAAGCCGAGGAGAGGATTTCTTTAGCAGTGGTTGAACTGAGCAGGAACAGGTTGCTCAGAGAAGTCGTGGATTCCCCATCCTTGGAAATGTTCAAGGCCAGGTTGGGTGGGACACATGGCAGAGGAGTTGGAATTAGATGATATTTAGGGTCCCTTCCAACCCAAACCATTCTATGATTCCATGAGGTCACATTTTCTGTCAGGTACCTAAACACAAAAGAAATATTTGGCTGGAATTCTGATGCATGAATTCACATGCAGGGGTGCAATGCAGCGAGGAGGGGCAGCAAACTGCAGGAGAGGATGAGAAAGGACAGCATGAAGACACCCTTGTACTTCTGCTGCTGAGCCATCTGGTCCATATCTAACCAAAAAAAGATGTATCCAAGGCTGGAAACAGATTCCAGCTCCAAGCACAACCTGGAGCACTCAATGTCACCAATGTTTTCTGGGATACTGAGAGCTCCATCTTGGGAAAAGCTTCCAATAGCTCACTGGCTCACCCAGCAATTGTGAAACTCTTCCAGGCTAGTTTCAGAGTTCTGGAATTCAGGAAATTGATAAGTCTGTCAGTTATCAACATTTTTCCATGAGTTTTCTGCATTTGAGACAAGATTTTCATCAAAGGGGATTGCTCCATATGGAACTTTACCCTTTTGGGTAACAAGATCCTGTGGAATGGCACTGAGACTTCAGCCAGGGCTGGCTGAGAAATCCCTAACAGGCAGTGGAAAGGCTGCTGCTGCTTCTAAATTGTTTTCTCAAAAAGAGAAAGTCAGAGTTTCGGCTTGCTTAGTTTAAATAATATTAGACATAACTAAGGGTGAGGGAATATCTATGAATGTGACTTCTGCCAAGGTCTCTATAATTTTTACAATATATATAATTTTTATTTCTATATCACACTTTTTGATGGCAGGGGGATTACTTTTTATAAGCTTATCTGATGATTTTCTAGAAGTTATTTTTCATTTTAAAATACAACAATTCCCTAGTAAATTCCACTAAAGCTTTGACTGGCAGTGAGAACAGTTTCCAGCATCAAAACCACTTAGCTCCATTAACGGGGAGAAAAAATAGATCTCCATGTAATATTAACACCCCAAATTCCTCCTTTTGCAAAACTAAAATAAATGCAAAAAAAAAAAAAAAACAAACCCAAAATGGCAACCATTTGCAAAAATTTAAGCTCAAAACCATTTGTACTGAGATTGAAGAGTATTACAGAACACTCAGGCTGTATAAAGATGAGTTTTGTCACACAGCAATTCAATCTAGCTTCAAATTTACAGTATTCATGGAAAACTAACGAAGATATTTTATTCTCTGTGTGAAAAAGGCAAATGAGAGCCCATCTCTGCTTCTGGCATTAAACATCACCACACATGTGATGATAAGTAATGAACAAGACAAGTATCCAAGGTGATTGACTGCAAGGGTAGGTAAATGAAGGCAGACTAAAACTGAGAATTGAAATATTTACCTAAACAACCAAAAGAAAGAGAAAAAAATAAGAAAATGTAACAAACCTCTCTGGCTGTCAAATGCTGTGAAATCCATTGTAGGATGATGAGAGTATTTAGAATATAGGAAGCATAAAAGCCAATGAGAGAGAGAGCAGATATGCAAGTATAAAAGTGACAGGTGAAAAAATTTATTGTGCTTGGTAAATCACTTTTATAATTGATATAGATTTTTATTAATTTTTAAAGCTGTGTATTTATGCCAAAATGAATTGTCTAGGTGCTAAAATTTGTGTTCCATCCCTCATTATTATGAAGTGGGAGTGGGAAGAGCCAACTCAATAAAGCGCTGTTTCTGCTGCTACCCCTCCCAGGCTTCATTTCCCCAGGATGGCAGGGAATGGGATACCTTGCAATAAAAACAAATGTTCTCAAGCTGCTTTTTATCTTCCCTGTTTTATTCCTAATGTTTCTTGATTGCTGCAGAAAAGACACATTTATTCAAAGGTCACTGAGAAAGCACAAAAAGAGTAAAACCTCCACATTTGCGAAAATCCCCACTGTGTAAAAGCATCCTCTGAGAATTACCCATCAGTGAAATTTCATTTTCTGGAGGGATTTGAAGTGATGCTAAGCCTTCATCTGGCTTTTGGCCTTGTGGTGAGCTTTACCCTCTTGGGAAAGTGGCTCTGACGTCAACTGAATCAGATGACAAGTTTTAGTCCATTTTTTTTCCTTTTTACTATTACTTTTTGAGCATTGTGTTAAAAACTAGAAATCTTCAGAAACTCAAAGTCTAATTTACCTGTTGTAGTCACATAAATTTACTTAATCACAGAAGAACTTCGATGTGTATATATATATATATATCTATAACGGAAAAATAGTTATTATCTTTTCTTGCATCACAGCTATATGGAATCTTACCAGAGAATCATGGAATAATTAGGATTGAAATGGACCTTAAAATATCTCATTCCAACCCTCTGCAAGGAGGGACACCTTCCACTATCCCAGGTTGCTCTAAGCCCTGTCCAGCCTGGACTTGGACACTTCCAGGGATGGGGCAGCCACAGCTTCTCTGGGCAGCCTGTGCCAGGGCCTCACCACCCTCACCTTGTGAAACACAGATTTTTCTTGACCCTACTTTTAATTCTCCTTACATCCCACTGACACACAATAACCTTTTAGTTTTGCCAAACCAACAGTTTATGGGTCTTAGCAGTGAACTGAACCATTCCAACAGTGGGAAAATGAATTCTCACAACTCTATGTTGCTCCCATAATACTCCTCTGTGCTACTGAGTGCATATCCCCAATAACAAAATGAACTTCCTAAATCAGTATTTATTTTTTTTTTCTATCCAAAACCATGACCTTTTCTTTTTCAGAAGATAAAGAGAATCCTTCCAACATACAATTTTAATGAATATCAAAATTATCAACATTCCTCTGCCAGCTGCTGGCATTGCTTTTAGCAGGCAAAATAGTTCAAGGAAGAGTCATGGATTTATTTTTCTCTTTCAATTTGCAATTAAGAATGAGGGTGTTGTCACTCAGTTTCCAGTGGAGCATAAGAATGACATGGCAAATGGAATGTTTTGTGAGTTTTAGGTGGACTTACACAATCTGATTAGAGTTTCCACATGGAATTACTCATCATTAAACACTCTTGATCCATTAAAGTATCCTGAATTTCTCCAGATGAATTTATCCTCTGTTTAGACCCTGTCTAACAGAGACAGGCTCAGCTCCTGGTCTGTGATTAGGGCAGTAGACAGACATTATAATCCACTGGAAATATTCACTTTCACTGACTCCTGAGGATCCTTGGATGTCCATGTTCCTTAGACTGGTACCCAGATTAGACTGGATGGAAAAAGGAAATCAGTCTAATCTCATCCTCAATAGGTTTTTTTTGTGCAAATCTAATTGCAGTAGAGTTTGGTACAATATCAGAAAGAGATCCAAAGTAGACACAATTCTCTTAAAACTATGGAATGTCTAGAAGTTGATGAGAAAAAAAAAGCATATAGTAAATGTATTTAGATATAATCTTTATAATTGAATAGATTTTAAAGCACATTAATAGCTGATGAGAAAAATGTGATATTAGCTCTTTATCCTCACAGTGAAGATGAAGAGAATTAAACACAGAAATATTTGTGTTAATCTTCATTGTCTTGCATTTTCTCAGATGAGACACCTTAATCTAATTATTATCTTTGATACAAAAATTTCATCTTGTTTTTTCAAAAGTATTCTGTCCCTGCAGATTTTGGTTTTTTTTCTTTGTTGGAGTCAAAGGTAGAGATTCTTCAAAGTTTTTCATCAAATGAAAAATCCAGAGAGGGAATGAAAAACTTTATAGGAAGAATTCTCCTGAGGAAATTGAAATACATTTCTACAGTGGAATTTTATTTTTACTCTATATAGACTCCAGGACTCTACTTGTGTACTGTAATAATTTTCTTTATAGGTTATCCTTTCAGCCAAAATTCCCAGAAAAAAAAAAAGTGCTTCCCAATGGATTTAGTCTCAGACACTCCTTTGCCTTCTAGTCCATTTCACACACATATGCAGTCTCTGTCAGATTATTATGGAGTAATAATCTGATTATTACACACCAAAGTCTGGTGGTGTGACATCAAGGACTTTGTGATTTGTGTGTGACAACTACAGCAGAAAATCCTCCACAAACACTCACTGGTCCTATCACAAAACTATTTCTCCCTTGATTTGCCCATTTCCTTTAACCCTGCCTTCATCCCATGGGGTGATCAGTCAGGTAGAAGAGTCCTCAGAATCCTTCTTTTCCTGATATTTCATCCATGAATCAGTGATTTTACTCTGTGAAAACATCAGCCAGCAGTGATCTCCCTAACATAGTACAATCCAACTAAAAACTGAGAAGTTGAATATCAATGAGTAAAACAATTATAGCCTTTTAAAAATTCAATTTTTGTCTTTTAAAACATGAATAGAATAAACATATATTTGCAAATGTAGTTGACCTATAATCACTCTCTTTTTTTTTTTTTTTTTTTTTTTACCATTATTTTCAGAGTCTGTGCTTTCATTTGGAAAGCTCAATACTGATAAAAGTCACCAGGACAAACGCTGCTTGGGAAAATCAATTTTGTGGAAATTTGGATGAGAGCCAGACAACACTGCATGTACTGAATGACCTAAGTGAAATTTTAGATGTCTCAGTAAAGTTTATGGATTCAAAGGTGATCTGGGACTATAATTTTTCACTTAGTTCCCAGTCCACAAGCGTCACCTGACTCCCATACCTATGCTTATACTCAGTAAAAATACCTTCCCAACACTTTGTAACAGCTCAATGCCCCAGAAAAAGCTGGTTCCTCTATCCCAAGCCCATCCATGAGGGATGGTATCTCCCTGAGCTTCAGATCCTGAAGGAAAAGTCTTTTTGATAAAGAGACTCTTTAACAAGCTTTACCCGTAAGGACAAGGGTCAGAAATTTTAAGCTGACAGACGGCAGGTTTAGATGAGATATTTAGGAAGAAATTCTCCCCTGTGAGGATGATGAGGCACTGGACAAGGTTGCCTAGAGAATTTTTGGATGCCCCACCCTGGAAGCGTTCAAGACCAGGATGGGGCTTGGAGCAACCTGTTCCAGTGGAAGATGTCCCTGCCCACGGCAGGAGGTTCCAAAGACGATCTTTAAAAGTTCCTTCCAACCCAAACCATTCCATGATTGTTGGGAAAGAGCCCTTGGTTAAACCACATGGCTGATTTGCCTCAGAGCTGTGTTCCTCAGCAGCTCAGATGAAAAATAAAACAGGGACGTTTCCATGGAAACCCTGTCTTGAATTCAGCTAAGTTCATCAAGCCTAACAAGATTTAGAAGAAACACTTCAGGGCTGATGAATTGGTATTTTCCCTGAAACCTCCTAGTAGAAGCCCTAGAAATGTACATAGAGGCCTTTATGGTACAACTAGGCCTCTTTTAAGCGTTCAGCCACGGCTTTTGCAAAACAGAAAGATGCAGTGAATCAGTCACATAAATATTCAGATTTAGCTCCACTTGCACCTGTCAAAGCTTCTGCTGCCTTTGCAGCAAGTGAGGATCTGGCCTGTAACTTGGCCTCGATGGTAATGCCAAGTATTTCTTTTTGTTCAGGTTTTCCAGCAATCCTGTTGCACTGAAATCTGCTTGTCTATTCTTAGATATCACCACCACCACCTTGCTGTGAGATGAAAGTTTATCCTGCAGGTTTATTATGCTTTGAGAAAACAAATTACTTCCTGACACTCACACGTCTCTCATTTTCAAGACCTTTAAATGATTCTCTCATTGACTTCCCAATGTTCATCTTCTCAGCATCTACACGAAGCTGACAGCCATCAGAAATTCAAAGAGGTGCTACTTCTGCTGAATATTGAGAGCTGGAAAGTGATATTGTATCTAATTGTGAGAAAGAATGAAGGAGGGGAACTAGTTTTCCTGATTCATCCACTGCAAACAAACACACCTGGAAAAGTCTGTCAAATGCAGCTTTTTCACTTCCCAGCTCAGTGCAAAGCATGATATCCAGATACTAAACAGGGAGACGTAATGAGAGGAAAAAAAAAAAAGAACATGAAATACTGAGACAGAAACTCAGATTTTAAAAAAAACCCAAACTTTCAAATAACTAATTTCAAGATTTTTTTCCAATATGATAATTGCTTGAAATGCTGAATCTATTTCAACATCTCTACATGATTTTTAGGGTCCTTTCCAAATCAAACTATTTCATGACTCTATGATCTCTATTTTTAATTCCTCCTGTTTGCAGCACTCCAAGCATACACAGATTATTTGCAGCTTCTCAAACTGGAAGGGGAGCTCAATGTTTTGCTCAGGAATAGTCAAACCAAGGGGACACCTCATCCTGGGAGACTTTTATATATTAATCTGGCAGCAGCATTCAAAATAGTCTTTCTATTCTCATTTATCCTGGAACCCACTTGAATGCACAACAACAGACATGGGAATATTACTTCTTGGTAACTAGGACTTTTTGTGTGTGGTCCTTTTAGAAATGCCACCTTTAAAAATCCTCTCCTGTCTGCTTTGCTACTGAAATCTTCTTGATATTAATACAGTGCATAAAGAACTCTGTTTTGCAGCACGCCTACTTGACTTTCTTGGGGCAATGTACCCACTTTTCAGGTATTTCTGAACAGTGGCTCTTTATTTGCAAACGTGTACCAACAGAGTACAGATTCTTTCTATCCTTTGTTTGTGTCCTTTCTGCTGGAAATGAATGAATGTAAAGTGGTGTCTCCTGCTTTTCCTTTACAATGGGGGACAGCTGCCTCTTGGTAAACAAGCACTCAGATGCCTTGGAAAACAACTCCAGGAAATGCTGTGCAGTTGTGAAAAATATACACCAACATGCAAGGCACCCTTTCAGCCTCCCTCTCTCCCTGTTAACCAATTCAGAACACACTAAACCATCAAAGAAGAACATTAAGCATTGGCTTAGATGGGAACTTTTATGCCTTGTCATTATCTTCAGCTTCCAAAGCTGGCAAGCAAGTATGGAACAATAAAAAGCAACCAACCAACCAAAAAAACCAAAACCCCGCACACCATCACCACCACCACCACCAGCAAAATCCCATGTAAACCAAAGTAAAGAAATAAACAAAAGCAAATTTAAAAGCCCCCAGTGGTCTGGTCAGAGTTCTTTATGTGTAATGCTCAGGGGATATAGACATATAAATGTTTTCTCTTTTTCAGGTAGCTTGTAGTAGAGATTGGGTGATGAGAAGGGCATTATATTTTACCTAGCAAGCCAGTATCTATGCTAAATATAGAAGAAAGCAGCCAAAAAATTAACATAATTATTCTTTACCTGGCAATGCAGTATGTGTGCTAAATATAGATGAAAACACACAACAACTAAGTAACACGATACCATATATATTTATGTATATATATTTGTACTTCAAATCCCACAGCTTGAGTTCCAGCTGCCTTGAATGGCTGGAAATTTTAAACAGGATTTTGATGGAAATTCTTCTATTTCAACTGTCAAGGGATGTAGCAGGTCAAATCCCAAGCAAAGCATGAATGATAAACTTCACTTGTGAAAGCAAGGACATGAGGAAAAGAAGAAGGGTAAAGTTCCTGGATCTTTGGGTTAACCAACCTAGGCAGCAAAAGTCTCTCTTGTTGTTCCTAGAAAAAAAAAGTAGCTCTAACCTTTGGTTTTGAGTTCCACTCACTTCTACATCCCCTCAAAATAAGTATGTTTTGGGGGAATATTCACTCAGATATTTAAAATGCATTAACTGTTATATAAAAGCAACCATGGGAAAGCATATGACAAGCAGATCAGCACAAGACACATTACAGGAAATACCTCTTTTTATTATTATTATTATTATTTTTAGCAGTTCTCTAGAAAGATAAGGAAGAATTAACATTGCTTTACAGCCAGAATACTGAAAGGTGCATTTGTGCAGCACAGTACAAACCCTGAGCTGGGCTCAAAAAGGGCAGCAGGTCAGTAAGTGCATTTGCTATGGCAAGTTCAGGGGTGGAGGTGTTGCTCTCAAATGCAGATTTGCTGCAATCCACCCATGACAAAATGCAGATCTGTGATGTCCCACCTTTGCAGGCAGACCCAGCATGGCTGAGTCCCTCTGTGGCAGAGAAGGTCAGAGTGCAGGAGAGCAGCCCATGGCTCACCTCTCATTCTCAGGGGTACAAACTGAAGGCATTTCCCTCTGGATAACCCACTACATCTCCACTATGAGCACACAGAGAGTAAATGATGTTTTGTTTAAAGAGAGAGAGGTGAGATCCTCTTGCTCTGTTTCCAGAAAGGAACATCAGAACCTGTGGCAAGCCTCATGCTTGGCAGCTCCATGTGCCATATCCTAATAGGATGCAAAACACCTGCCTGGCAAGATCAGGATTATTGGAGCTGAGCTCATGCATTGCATGGCTTTTTCTAATGAATCCCTCTTTAGCATATATTTATGCCAGTTGACAAAGTGAAAGAAGCAATTCCTTTAAATATTGAGCATTCATACGTAAATTGCAGCCTAGTAGAATCTTCTCCTATCCAAAAGGAATCCTTTATCTATTTCTGTTATATAAGAAAAGCAAATAATTTCTTATCGGTTGACTTTGAAATACAGGCAAGTGTTCAGTAGGAGTATTATGAAGTGTCAGCTTTTCTACAGCATTTACTTTTCATGCTCTTAATTTCTCATTTCATTATCTCGTCTTATTCTCTTGCCATGTCAGTGTTTTGATTCGATGGCTTCCATGTGACAAGCGCTCTTGCTGTGAGAGCGATACAAATGCGGCTTTAAAAGTGGTACAACTTCCTATTAAGGCAGAGGCCCTTCCTCAGGAATTTCTTAAAGCTGCAACTGAGACAAGGCATAACCAGGGAAACTGATATGCACAGCAGGCTAAACCCTCCTGCAGTCCCTGCCATGGACTGCTCTGAAAAACATTTCTTTGTGCTCCTGATTTGCAGAGGTTTGATCTGTTATTGCCCTGGCAAGGCACAAGTGGCACATCACACTTTTATCTCAGACTGCTCTCACTTCAGCCAGCAAGATGCTCAATGGCTTCTTACAGAAAAAATATCATAATAACTTTAACACCTGAAGAAAGAGCAATATTTTTTCCTTGGCTTTTCCTTGAGGTCCTTACCCCAAGCAGAGAATGGAAAGTACAAATGGGACAGAGTGTGTTTCTGCCAGTGATGGCCAAGTTGACATCCTTGAGGCAGGCATCCAGGTTAGTAGTGGCCATCAGGAATCTCAAGGCCATGTCTGCTGCTCTCAGGGGCAGTGTGGAAAAAGTAAGGC
This sequence comes from Pseudopodoces humilis, assembly GCF_049639895.1. Classification (NCBI taxonomy): domain Eukaryota; kingdom Metazoa; phylum Chordata; class Aves; order Passeriformes; family Paridae; genus Pseudopodoces; species Pseudopodoces humilis. Next base: position 3,200,328 of record NC_142200.1, read on the forward strand.
CTCAGTGGGTCTCGAAAAGGCAGGACAGAGCACAGAACCTTCACAGAACAAGGATGAGTGTGGGAGGTCATGAAGATGCTCTGCAGGCTGGGACACCTCTGCTCTGGAGCCAGGCTGGGAGAATTGGGGCTGTTCAGACTGGAGAAGAGAAAGCTCCAGGGAGACCTCAGAGCCCCATCCAGTGTCTAAAAGAGCTCCAAGAGAGCTGCTGAGGGACTTTGGACAAGGAGCTCAAGTGACAGGACAAGAGGGAATGTTTTTAAACTGATAGAGGGAAGGGTTAGATTGGATATTAAGAAGGAATTCTGTTCCAAGAGGGTGGTGAGGCCCTGACACAGGTTGTCCGGAGGAGCTGTGGATGCCCCATCCCTGGAAGTATTCAAGGCGAAGTTGGACAGGGCTTGGAGAACCCTGGGAGATTGGAAACTGTCCCTGCCCAAGGCAGGGCGTTGGACTGGGTGATCTTTAAGGTCCTTTCCAGCCCAAACCATTCTGTGGTTCTAAGTCTGGTACCTCTGTGTTAGAAAGGAGAGAGGAATGAGTAAAAACAGTTGAACTGATTATAAGTGTATCATGAGTAACAGACCTGGAAGAAAAAAGTCATCTTCTCTGAAGAACTCCTCTTGACACCAAGAATCAAGGAATGTCTTGCTAGAGAAGAATTTGGGAATTTTCCTCTTGTTTAGCAAAAGATACATCAGAAGATCCAGTCATAACCTCTCTCTTTTCTGGCTTTATCCCCTTGCTGCATCACATTTTGGGAAGGAAGTTCTACAAGCATTACATACAGGGACTCACTTTAGGAATTCCACTGCACACAAGCGATGTGAGAAAGAACTGCTCACATGGAGCAAGCAGGACCCTGGAAAGGGAGCAAAGTGCCTGACCCAATGGATTCAGTGGCATCAGGGCAGCCCCCATCTGTACCACAACTCCCTTTGTAGGAATGAGGAACACAAGCTTTCATCTCTTCAGAGGAAACTTTAATTAGCATAATGGGAAATTGCACCACTGGAATGAGCAGAATCATTTGTGTATATTCCAGCTGTATTTATGCTGTGAGCTGACTCACAACTCAGAGCAATTCAACTCCAAGATCTCCTCATTTGCCAATCTAAAGGAGGAAAAGACCAGATTCCCTAAGCAGATGAGAAGGCTGGAAGATTTCCTCTTGTTCTGCAGGGCTGTTGTCACTGACAAATGCTGGGGGCAATAACAGACACATGATGCTACCAAGGCTCAAGGACAGGCTTGAGGAAGGCTGTGTCCACCTCTGGTGTTCTCAGCACAGCGAAGGACACGGACCTGATGGAATCCAGAGGAGGCCACCAAGGTGATCAAAGGGCTGGAGCACCTTTCCTATGTGGAAAGACTGAGAGAAATGGGATGGAGATGAGATGGAGATGGAGATGGAGATGGTGAAGAAGGAGAAGGAGAAGGAGAAAGGAGAAAGGAGAAAGGAGAAGGAGAAGGAGAAGGAGAAGGAGAAGGAGAAGGAGAAGGAGAAGGAGAAGGAGAAGGAGAAGGAGAAGGAGAAGGAGAAGGAGAAGGAGAAGGAGAAGGAGAAGGAGAAGGAGAAGGAGAAAGAAGGAGAAGGAGAAGAAGAAGGAGAAGGAGAAGGAGAAGGAGAAGGAGAAGGAGAAGGAGAAGGAGAAGGAGAAGGAGAAGGAGAAGGAGAAGGAGAAGAGAAGGAGAAGGAGAAGGAGAAGGAGAAGGAGAAGGAGAAGGAGAAGGAGAAGGAGAAGGAGAAGGAGAAGGAGAAGGAGAAGGAGAAGGAGAAGGAGAAGGAGAAGGAGACATGATTTTCTGAACCTATGAGAGTTTCAGGCTCCCAGTGGCTGATCTGTTTCCCACAGGAAAGTGTTTTCAGAAACTTTTCTCTCTCAACAACTGTTATGTAAATAAGATTTTTGTTCTCAAAACAATGACACAGATGGTCTGAGAGTGTCTTTCTCTTCTCCCACCAATGGGATGAGAGGGGTGTTGTTCCTTGTACCAGTCAGGTTAACCTGTATCGGAACACCTTATAAAAAGGGTTGAAAACCCTGAAATAAAAGCTTTTCTCCTCCTGAGAAAATAAAACCTCTGCTGCTGTGATATGAACCCTCGCTCTCTGCTTTGTGTCCTCTAGTGACACAGAAGAGCTGTGGATTCCCCATCCCTTGAAATGTTCAAAGCCAGGTTGAATTGGGCTTTGAGCAACCTGGTCTAGTGGCAGCTGTACCTGCCCATGGCAGGGGGCTGGAACTCAATGATCTTTAAAGTTTCTTCCAACACAAGCTATTCTCATATTCTATGATCTTTTAATCACCTCAGAAATCCTCTCAAAAATCACTGCAGTGTTTGATTGTGCCCTGTGGTGTGAGTCAAAGGAGAGGGCGGTCAGAGAAGATGCTGAGAAGCCACCAGGCTGGGATTCACCTCTTGTAAGAGCACATGGCACATGAGGACAAGGAACAGCTGAGATGGAGCTTGCAAATGTCCATCTGGACACCTCATACTGCTGTATGTGTACACAGTGTACACACTGTGTCCTCGACATATTCCCAAATTCTCCATTGATTTATTCCTAAAAAATTATTCTGATAAAGGCTGCACATCTTGGTGTGGATGGTATTACCAACTGAAATTGATTCAAAGATACGTTTTTGAAAAATTATAGTTACATATTTCAGAGTCAAAATATTTCTTTGCTCACAAACTTGTTCTTCCACTCTCTTTGGCATGGTGAAATGGAGATGCTGTGTCATATCCACCTCGAAAAGATATTGTCATCTTTAGAGGTGGAAAGAAAGAGATGAAAAAAGAGTGAATTTAAGCCATATCTTCAGATTAGCCCTCTGGAAGTTAAGCACATGGCTTGAAAACAGAAGTGTCTTTTGCTTCTGTCTTATTTTAATCACTCTGTTTTCATTTTTACAAACTTAAGACTTATTTTAATTAAAACAACATACTTTCTAATTAGAAAAATGATTAGGTTAATCAACAGCTGTTCAATTCAAGTGGCATTCTGGAAATTAAATTTGTAACTCTTCTGACTGAGCTCAAATACCAGCTCAGTATTTTTAGTTTTCTAAATCAATATATTTGGGAATGGATAAGTTAGACTACTTATTGTAGGTTAAATTCTTCAGGAATATTGGCTGGAGAAATTATGTGCATGACTGAATTCATGTATGCAGATGGAAAATTATATCCTTCAAAGCAAGAGGATGTGAAGCTTGTTGATGTGAAACAGGGATTAAAATCATTTGTCTGATCCAGGGAATTTATCCTGTGTGTTGATCCTATCTTAACTTTGTCTCGATTATACGGATACACAGCCATTTCCACAGGGATGAAAAATTGTTCATTTCTGGTCAATTTGAAAGGAAATTGTTTATTTGTTTGTAGGTCAGTCAGTGAACTGAAATACCCCTTTTCTTGTGCAATCCTTATTCTGTGTAAAACAAAACCAAGGCAGAGATGCTTTGATTTCACAGAAAAAGCCACGGTGTAACAAAGCATAGACAAGAATCTGAAGTAATAAGGTAAGAAGTGGATCAGGACGTGACAGAAAAGATGTCCAGGTGAAAAATCAAGGAACAATGCATAACATAAAATCTCTGACACTCAGCACAGACAGTTAATGGATTGAAGAACAACAGTAAAAAAAAAAAGGTTTGAAAAACACTTCTCTATTTTTGCAGATTTTTTTGTCCTAATAGAAAATAGCTGAAAAATGGGAAAACAACAGGAAGGTTAAAGAAAAAAGAGAGGGGGTGGTGACAAAAAAAAAAAAAAAATACTTTCCTTAAAAAGAAACTGTTGAGCTGGCATATCTGGTGCCCCATTAGCACTGGGAAACTAATTTCTGAATAACCTCTATTTATTTGCCTCACTTATATAATAAATAATTTCAGCACTTGGTTTCTCATGTATAGTCTGACTGCTGGGAATTCATGTTTTCCTGAAGGCCTGCTGGTCATTGCAAATCTCCAGTAATAGTGGGTGTTTATACAGGGATTCTTATTCCCCAGAGAAATTCTTCTGGTCTACGCATTTTTAAGGAGCTCAAGGCTCTGTGAGTTATTTTCAGAAGCAGGCACATAGGCAGGGCTTCCTTAGTCCACACCAAGAACTCACTTCTTTGTTATTAAACATGACCAAAAAAAAAAAAATAAAGAAGTGGAAAATGCAAAGAAAATCTATTAAAATGGTTATGTTGCAGTGCTGCCATGAATCAATAGTTTCCAGGGTTTCCTGATTTTGACTAAACTGAGAATTATTTCCTGACTCTAGTGCTTCAGGCCCTGGACATTCTTCTTAGGTTAGAGATGTGCCTACAACAAATGAGAGCAGCACTGACTGTAAAACCATTGGTTTATGCCCAACAGTGACCACCTCTCCCCCAGATTTGTCAGTCTCAAACATATCCTACCAGAAAGGTTTGGAGGAAGCCTCATTTGAGGGTTTGTTTAGTCAGTTCTTGGGGTTTTTTTATAGTTCCTGGGAAAATGAGGGGCTTTGAGCTTTGCAGATTCACCTGAGATTGCTCCTGACAGCAAACATAAGGAAGATAAGAGACTTATCTTTGCCAAAAAAAGAAAAGCTTTAGGAACATGATAGCAAAATTGGAAATAAACAGAGAAACATAAAAACCAGTGAAAGGTGAAGTGAGATTATACTGTCTCCTTTTCTAGCTGCCGCTTTGGATTGCTCTGTGGGACACCACCGTGTTGGGATCCAAGGTCATGGTCCCTTCTCCCATCTGACTGTCACTCCTCACAACTGACAACCTCCATAAACATCTTTCCTCACTGACACTCGAGGTTTTCTGTCTATAATAAGTTTCACTGAAGCTTCTCAGCAGACTTTAAGGATTCCCCAGGCTCTCTTGTAGTTTAGGAAACCTTATCCTGCTGCAAAATTCTCCAGCTGCTTCCTGTCTGCCACACATGCAGATGGAGCACCACTGGTTGAAGCAATGATAGTTTCACTTTGATATGCAGATAGAACATTTGTAGGGATGATTCATCCTCCCCCAAGGACTGTTATCTCAAGAAGTCAAGGGAATATCACTTTCCTTCTTCATATTACAAATGAACACATCATTAAAGTTTAGTTTGTAGTTCACCACCCTGGACACAAGGAAGAAATATTTAGGACAGGATGCTCAGACCCCTCCCCCTGCAACCCTCTTCCTCAGCAGGGTCGTTTTAGGGCTAGGAGCCATGAGAATATTCAAGAAGTCCCCTTCCCTCCTACATCTGCCAGGGAACCACTCTGCACCCCATGAAGGAGATTTCATGCACAATCACATTAATTTATTAAGTTTCCCAGCAAAAATGATGATGATGATGATTGATGATGATGATGATGATGATGATTGTGATTATGATGAGCACTATGAGAATGATGAGATATTTGAACAGTCCAAACCTGCTTTGCTGATGACTCAGACCAGGAAACAAAGGCTGGCAAACAAACCAACTTCACTGGCAGTAACCTGCCAGCCTTCTGAGAAGAATTATCTTGAGGGGAAGGTGTGAGTTGAGGAGGAAATAATGTCATAGAACCATTTAGGCAGGATCAATTTGTCCAGCCATTAGCCCAGCACTGCCAAGGCCACCACAAAACCACGTCCCCAAGTGCCACATCTATGTGTCTTTTGAATCCCTCCAGGGATGGTGACTCCACCACTGCCCTGGGCAGCCTGGTCCAGTGCTTGACAGCCCTTTCTGTAAGGAAACAGTTCCTGCCTTATTGCAAAAACAGAGGTGTTTTTATTCTGTTCAAATGCAGTGCATTCATCAACCACCCAGGGATGGAGGAAACCACTGAAGACAAATTTTCAGAGTTCCATCAGATCACATGATGGGTACATGTGCTAGGGTGGTAGACAGGAGACCTGAATTATCCTCCTGGTCTGGCACTGCTCTGAAAAACCCAGCTGTGGAAAGATCTCACCTCCTCTCCTAACACGTGTACAGAAAGTGAAAACTCTGTCTGACATGAGTAAAATCTTAGATTCCTGTCCTGGTCAGGAGTCTTCTAAATACAAATAATAAGAACAATCTTTACATGCCTGTAAGAAAAAATATTTATATGCTAGAAAAGATTTCAAAATAGGAGAACAGAAATCTTGTTGTTTTTCTGCTCTCTATGAAGCAAATCAATGAGGTCAACAGGAAAGAGCATCATCCAACTACTCTCATTTATTCCTGTTTTCCCATCTGCCTACACTATAATTACACACCAAAAAAACCAATAAAAATACATTGATAGTTACTAACTCTAGCATTTCTAGCTTTGGAAATGCTACAATGGATTTTAACTGTTAGTGAACTATTAATCCAATCTGGCAACATAATTTAGATCCCACATCACTTTATGTTATCATTCATATAGTTTTTAACCATAAAAATGTCTTTTCACTTTCATGTTTGGGAAATTCCACCAGGAAACCTGGTATTTGATGATATTTGCTATTATTTGATGATGGGAGAAGAACAGTGAGACTTTCAATCATATTTTTCTTATATTAGGACCTAAAACTGTGTAAACCCTTTCCATTCTGCAAAACATGATCCCACATTGCCCAGGCCTATGGATTCCACAGGTTCTACATTGAGAACCACAATTAAAACTCTTCATCTGCAACATTCAATCTGCTGTAATCCAGAACTCTTAGTCCAAAGAAAGTCCTGCCCAGCTTTTGGCTGGAAGACATCCAGAACAGACAACATATTTGGGAATTCTGCTTTCAGTGTTAGTCTAATCTCTGAGGACCAGCACTTCGTTCAGATTTAGACTGGTTTTTCAGGGACTAAAAAGCTCTTTTGAAATGCTCACTGGAAGCAAAAGGAACAGAAAATACCCAGGATTTTTCAGAAATGTTGAAACAACTGAAATATTTCACTAACCTGACTCCTGAAAATGGGAAAACCCACTTCGATTAAGTTTTCTAAATATAAAAGTTAAGAAGACATGATCTGCTAAAGCAAATGCTGGTGGAGAAACATTAACCCAAGAATAAGAGGTTGTTGTATATAACCAAATAAATATCAGTGTTTAGAACAGAAAATCTCCACCAACCTTTCCCTCTGGCACCAGTGCTCTGCTGTTGGGATAACACTTGGTACAATCCAGTAATCAAAACAAAAAAGGTCTCAGTGAGTAGTGAGCTCATTCCAAAATTCCTTGCTCCCTTGTTCAATCCCAAAACTGATGTTATGAAGTCCTGGAGAAAAAAAAGAAAAAAAAAGAAAAATGAAAACAGATTTGGAGACTCAGTCACAGCAGCATTAATTCTGTGTAACACAAAACTATCACAGCATTCTCATTATTCCTACAAGACTTAATGAGATTAAAGGCTGTCATCTTTCTGGGTCTTTATCTTCATATCTAGAATTCCAGAAGGGAACTCAGCAAATTCAGTACATGATAAAAGGGAATATAATGCTTGATGATGTCACCATGTAGTTAAGTAGGAGAATATTTCTACTTAGGGAGAAGAACCCACAGGCAGAAATGGGTTCAATCTACCCTGGTGCTGAGCTGAAAATGTCAGATCCTTTTTATCTGCCACACTATTCCAAAGCCATTTGTTTTCACTTCCAGGATTATTGATCCTCATCAGGAACTCAGCACCAGGAGTCTGGACTGCTGGCTTGGCACAGCGTGAGGTGGAGAAAAGTTGAGTCAATATCCACCTTCTCATGCAAATAAAGTCAGAGGTTTCAGAAGAGCCTGTCAAGGTCCGTGAAATGATCTCCACCAAGACATAAGGATCCTTGAGGGCCTTACAGGGTTCTCAAAGTACAGACCTCCACCTACATAAACACAGGAGAAAATCAACTGAGCCTGTAAGGAAATTCTCTGCTGCCTATATAATTATTCTTGGAAAAGGACAATAGAAAGAAGGAAACCAGCACCAGAGATATTATTCATACTGAACTACATCCCTTAATACACTCCTAGGGGTTGTACTGATGTTGTAACAACATAAACATTAAAGCAGCAGAATGGATTTCCAAGGGTTTAACTTCGTGAGTCAAACCTTTTACTAACATCATCCTTCTGGCAATTTTCTTGCTGTAAACATTGTAATCAGAGTTGCACTGGCATTTCCATTTCAGTCTCGTTCCCCGCTGCTGGTGAGCTTTCTGATGGCTGTTGACATAATTTAGAGCAACTCTAAATTATGATCCAAGCTGTTCTCACTCTCAGCTGGCCTGTAACCTGTACAGGAGTGAGATTATGGGAAATTAGCTTCTCTTAGCCCTGAACATCCCATTATTTTCCCCGCCCCTTGGAAAGGTAAAATAATGACCTTAATTTTATCAGCATCTGAATCAAAGTGATTGTTTCAAGTTCATTTATTCCATGTGTCACAAAGAGAAATCTGAGGTACAGTGCACATTGCACATTTTCTTCCCCTGGCTTGTCTTATCTCTTGTTCACTGCCAAGTTGTCCAATGCAAATAAACAGTGTTTTCAAGGGGAAAGTCAGAGAAGAAGTGTTGTGGAGTTGATGGATATTTACTTTGACTTTGTGACTGGAGGCTGAACACAGAGCAGGAAATATCTGAACAACCTAGAAAGGAATACACAGTTGTCATTTCTCCAGTCACTGGCCCAGGTGATCTCATTAACAGGAGCACGTTTTATCAGCAGAGATTGTTGCCGTAATGTCTTGATCAAAGTAAACGCTTCGCTGGGTACACACACACAGTCAGAGCCAAATATTCCAAACAGCCTGGATATGTTACGGTAGAGCTGAAAGAATTTTACCTTTTTCTGCACTATTAATATCCTTCCATCAGCTAATGCATTTTTCCTTCTGTGCTCAGAGATGCCTCAGCAGGGAGCACAGATTTGCTGGAGGCCCTCAGGGTATCCAAAGCTACAGAGGGAGTAGAGGAGCTTCTTAAAGACATGTAGTTTAATTTAGATAAGTTAAGATGACTTAACTAAGGTGAAGACAACAACACAAGGTCAGTGCAGGATATAGGGCAGAACAGCACTGGTCAATTCTGCCTTGAGAGAAATGCCAATTTCTTAAAGGTCTATTTGCTTGTTTCTTCTTCCAGATAGTTATGACTTAATGAAATCTGAAAATGGGAAAAGTTTATCTGTTTCAGAGATTTATTTTTTTGTAAAATGAGTCTAAATGCACTCCAGATTAGTCAATGACAGCTGTTTGAGCACTGGGAAAAATGAAGCCTCTCCTGGCTCTATCCTTAAGTGTTGCAAGGAGAGAGGAACTGGCATTTTCTTGCCAAAATGTCCTTTCCCTCCAAGATTTCAAATGGTGCTCCTTTATTTTTAATATGGAACAAAACCAAACCTTGATGCCTTCACCTTTTGGTAGAAGACAATTCTCCATTCTGGGCAGCATCTGGCCTTGCACAGATTAGGGGAGAGATGGTTTCTGTGAAATGTTCCTTGCACAGCCATTTTCACAGCCAGCCTTGACCATGCTGGAAGTCCTGCTCTCTTCCAAGTAGGATCAGGGCTTAACCTCTTTGTTCTGTGCCCTACGTTACTTCCACATGACAAGAACCTTCTAGGAAGGTCTGTAAGGGAAATTTTTTCAAGAACTGGCACTGCTGCAAGGGGTGTTGGATTATCCTCTCCTTCCATACCCACAAAACCCATTCTCAAATGTGAGCTTATGACCAATGACCTCCAACAACTCCTTTTGTATTTGTTGGTCTCTGACTCCAGGAAATCTCTCCCTTCCCCTTCAAGTCGATTTGCTGGAGTTTTGTACTCAGAGGAACATCTGAAGTCAAGATGTCAGTGCTGTCATTATCACTCCAGGAAGGAAACTGCCTCCTGTGATGTGGTCTATGATAAAATGCCATTTCTTTCATTCAGTGATTTGTATTTAGTTTACCATTCTGTCTCCTTTATGTGTCCATTTGCTTCTATGATCAGCATTTAATAAAATCTGGCAATGACACAGATGGTTTTGTCTGCATCACTTACTGTTCAGCACCTGAAAGAAAATCTTGAATGTAAGAGCATCAGACGGGGAGCAAAAATAGATCTCATTTTATTTCTCACCTCTTAGAAATCTCTTCATTATTTCCTTGTTTCCAGCACTCTCATACCCAAAGGCTCTCTATTTGTCACCACTCAAATGTTAATTTTATTAGACTATGCTGCACATGGTTACTCTCATATAATCCATTGCTTACTTGTTTCCCTCATGTATGACTAGCTTTTTCCTCCAGATCCTTATATAATACTCAGTAGAGAAATATTACCATATTCTGGGTGTTTGGGTAACTAATCCTCAAACTCTGCAAGAGACTTGGGTATTATGACCATTTTATTAACAAACAGAGAAATGAGACCTGCAGGTTTCACTGCTCCTCTGCCCGTGAATTTGATTCCAGACAGATCAAGGGGCTTGTGATGGGTTTGCTGCTTATGTGACCAAGATGGGAATTGAGTCAACATTTCCTGGGGCTGCATCCTGTGCTAATCCACAAGAATGTTTGTTTTTCATCTCAGTGATTTAACATGAAGCGAAATGCGACACGATGGCTCTGTGGCAGACAAAAGAGAACGATCCCAACCACACGTGTCACAGTGCTGGTACAACACCAGCGAATCTTGGGCTTGATGGACTTTAAAGCAAAACTCAAATAGGTGTGGATGGTTATGAGAAAGTTGAGAGGAAACAGTGATTGAAATTCTGCAGAAAATGCACAGAAAATGTGCAGGAAAAATATTTCTTTTGCAGGGGTGTGTATGCCTAGAAACACCCTCTTCTTCCCTGGTTCTTTTGGTCACTTGGGATTTTCTAAGGAAAAAAAGAAATATACCTGGAAATACCTTAACTCTTCCCAGTTGTATCCGACTTCAACACATAACAAAGCTTTCCATTCCTCAGTTCTATAGAGATACAGAATATATAGTTATAAATCAGAAGGAATCCCTAATCCTTCACATGAAGGTACAGCTTTTATACACTAGCAAGGAATCAAGAGACTGCTCTGACTGACATGCGGGAATAAATCTGCTTCTCAACATGAGTTACTAGAAGGAGGTTTTGGCATCTAAAGCAGAAGTGTGGTCCCTCACAGAGCTTTGGGCTTCCTCTCCTCCTCCTGTTTGAATTCATTGTCCTGGGGTGGTCTCCTCCCAGATGGGTCCCTCCCTTTGACTCACTTAACCCACAGCTCCTCTGAAGGTGAGACAGATGCACAGGAGAGAAACGCCTGAGGATGGAGCCCACTGTGGTCATGGAATTCACCACTTCCTTCAGAAGATCCACATCACGGAGCCTCTCTCAAATCCATCTACCAAGCCATCAGAATTCCCACTTTTGCTCTGAATGGACACAGTCTGCCACAGTATGGATACAATTTCTCTGGCACAAAGGCCAGGGGCACAGCCTGAGGAGGTGGGCTGCTTCAGCCTCACTCTGCTGATCTGGCCAAAAAACAGCACTTCCAGAGGCCTGCCATCATCTGACCCCATGTAGGAATAGGCCACATTCCCACTAATTACCTTGTCCTCTAATTAAGAGAAGAACATCTGACCATAAAACATATCCTCAGAGACTGGGCCCAATAGTCTCTACCAAGAGATGAAAATAAGGAAACAAGACAAACATGGCCACTGTCTGCAGTCTTTTACTTTTGTAGTCTAACAAATTCCATATTTAATGCATTAGAGATGGTAAAGAATACAACTCCTGACTATTCACTGCATTCCCAGATATTGCCTGACATGACTTTGGCCATGTTATTTTTCTATTTTCAGTTTTCGTAAGTCCTGTGGCAACAAAGCTCCAGACATCCATAGCCACTCTGTTTAAATATACATATAGAGTTACAGAACCATAGAATATCTTGGACTGAAAGGGACCTTAAAGATCATCTCATTCCAGCCCCTTGCCATGGCAGGGACATCTTTCACTAGACCAGGTTGCTCCAAGACCCATCCAACCTGGCCTTGGACACTTCCAGGGATGGGGCAGCCACAGCTTCTCTGGGAAATCTCTCTCACCACCCTCACAGGGAAGAATTTCTTCCCATTATCCAATCTAAACCCACCTTCTGCCAGTTTGAAGCCATTCCCCCTTGTCCTGTCACTCCATGCCTTTGTAAATAATCCCTCTCCATCCTTTAGTGTCCGTTCCCCTCAGGAACCAGAAGATCACAACTAGGTCATCCCTAAACCTTGCCTTTTCCAGACTGAACAATCCCAATTCTCTCAGCTTTTCCTCACAGCAGAGCTGCTCCATCCCTCTGATCCCCTTGGTGCCTCCTCTGTACTTGCTCCAACAGCTCCAGGTCCCTCCTGTGCTGGGGAACCCAGAGCTGGAGGCAGCTCTGCAGGTGGGGTCCCACCAGAGTGCAATAGAGGAGCTGAATCACTTCATTTATGCACTTTCTTATGTTTGTTTGTTTGTTTTAAATCCATCTCCTTGATCTCATCCACCACCATTTTTATGACAATAATCTTGAGGATACCCTCCTCAAATTTTTCCTCTCCAAACTGAAGATTCCCCAACTTTATATTGTCACCATGAAGCAGCTTCTCCTTTCCATCAGGAAAGTTGAATTGTTCTCCTCTGCATCCTTTTCAGCTGTTGATTTGGGTTTTTTTTTCTTTAAACTTGAGTTGGTTTGTGTTTCTGCATGATAAAAGTGTGTTTTCCACAAAAATGTTCAAACTTGATTTGACAATCCTAAAAGACAGGGAACACTCAGCTTCCCTTGCTTGTTTGTTGCAGTGACTAATGGCCCCTACTGCTTAAAAATGCCAGTTATTAGTGTTTGCTTGTCTGTCTCTGCCTGCTGCTCCTTCTTGAAATGTGTTTTTCTGGTAGGTTGAAGGTACTCTTTACCACCCAGCATTTTGTCTTTGCAAAAGCCTTTTATACCTTGTGTACAAAGCACTTTCCAGGCTTTTTTTTTTTTTTTTTTAACCTCTTTTTCTTCGGCAAGCTGAAACAATTGAGCTCTTTACTTTGATGGGTGCCCAGCCCTATATCCAGACTGAAAATCATGTCTGAGCATCACTTCCAGAGCTGGTGTCCTCATAGCCACGACTGTGGGTGGGCAAATAACATCAGCTTGTCTTTTGTGCAGCCAAGATCTCATTAGCACTGTTTTCCCATTAGCTCTGCAGCCCAGGGAACACTAAATAAGTGGCTCATCTACAGTGCTGTGCAGGTGCTTTCCCCTGACTTGTAGGTCAGGATGTCCTCTTTATTCCTAGATGTATAACCATGCCTTCAGCAATCACAAATGCTGGTCTTCTGCAAGGGATGCAAGCCAGAAGCTCTAGGCAGCTTGGAAATTTAAGTCTGAACAATCCACTATCTCTCTAATCAGCTGTGTCTAAGAGGCAAATAATTAAATTATAACGCTGGTCAGGAGCTCCCTTGGGAGGCTGGAATGAAGGTAGAGGCTGGTTTTCTTCTTAATGGGTGAGCACTCTAAAGTGTGCTAGGAGTCCAGGAGGGCTTTCCAGCCTGGCTCTTGTTCTTAATTCATCCAGTGACTCATGAGAACAGGACTCTCAGCCCCACTTGAGGCGAAGGTGCAAAACACTCACCCTTGAGATCCCACTTGTCATGAGTATGAGCAGATGGATGAGGCACACAGTACATTGACACTGCAGCGTTTTATTATGTGCCTCTGTATTAAAATTCCAGGTACTTATGTAGCTTTAGACATTGTCACATAATGGCAGGAAACTGCAAAGTTTCTGTACTTTAGTGAGAGTATTCAGTGGCCAGATTTTGGACTGAATTTCTGCTTGTAGTCTTTTTTGTTTTGATCCAGGTTTTTCATGTCCTTGCCTTTCTTTTAACTTGAGCATTGAAAGGATACACCTTGAATTGCTGAGAAGATACATCTCTTCTTGTCCCTCTCTCTATGTGATACAGAAACAAGATTGATGGTAAATTGCCAGTGCTCCTGAACAGAGATGAAGGTTTAGTTTTCATTTTTGTGCATGCTTCTGTACAGGCCCACGCACTACTAAACCTTACAGAAGATGGAAGTGCTCTTAATCGGAGCAGAAAATGTGGAGAAAAATATTACACAGTGTAGCCAAGAAGAAAAACTCTCAGTGGCACTCAGTTTAGGAGACATTTGTTCTGTCCTCCTTTGTAGTTTTTTTCATTTTGACTCTTTTTGTTGTTGTTGCTGTTGTTCAATTTTCTGCAAGAAAGCAATTAAATTAATAGAAATTGATTGGTGTATCCACAGTTATGTACAGGGAGGTTGGGCTACACTGGGCACATATATCACAAACAAACTTTCCTATCGTGGTTTCTTACTGAAATCATTTATTAAAGTCCACTTTGGCTTCATTCTGGTCCAAGTTTTACCGCCACCACATCCAAGCCTATTCTTCAGCCCCTTCTCCAGCTTTTGCTTTCACTGGAAAAAGTAAAAAGTGTCAATTCAAGACAGAATGGATGCAAGGTATAATAAACAGAATAAAATCAGACATTGTTATTTCACTCCACAACTTCAAACAATTTTATAATCAGTGATTTCCACCTCACAATAACCTTGAGAATAAGGAATATTATTGTCCTTGGACAAATATTTCCCTGAGGATGACAGAAAAGGATTTTTCATGTAAGCCAGCATCACAGTGGGACTAAAATAAAACTCAGGGGGCCAAACAAACATAAGAAAAAATTATTTCCTTGTAAGATAATCTCGTGGAGAGACACACACCATCCTTGCTATGCAGGGTGGGTTGAAGCCTGTATCAGAAATTGCTAATTATAGCAGCCAGCTCCATACTTGTGATGTTATTCAGCTGCATCAACCTCTTCCCATAGCCTAATCCTATGTAGAAAGACAGGTTACTTTCCTAAGTGCACCCTGTGACTTTAGATGTGTTTGCCTCTGGGCTGTTAGTCTGAGCAGAATAACTCCTCAGTCAACCTTTTCAGTGGATTGCTGAGCCCCACTAAACTAGTAGTGTCCCTGTCAGCTCTGCACAAAGCTTTTTCTGAGGAATTGTCAGCAAAATGTCCTTTCCTAGCAAGCCCTTGGTTAAATCAAAGGCAACAGGAAGGATTGGCCTAAGAGATTCATGAGCAGGAGCCGGGTGAAAGGAGAAAGAAGACAAGAGATTGTAGATGTGAACATAGAGAATGTTTGGGTTGGAAGGGACCTTAGAGATCATTTCATTCCACCCCCCTGACATGGACAGGGACACCTTCCACCAGACCAGGTGGCTCAGAGCCTCACCCTGGCTGTGAGTACTTCCAGGGCTGGGACATCCAAAATTCCTCTGGTCAACACTACCCAGTGCCTGCTATCTATTTCCCAAAGGAACTCTGCAGTGCTGCCATGAAAAACTGACAGGGGGTATCTTTTGCTGGCAAGCCCTGGCAGGAAAGCCAGATCAATCCCAGCCCAGGGCTGTGCACCTCATCTGTGGCAGGTGTCTGTCAGCTAAACCCACTGTTTGCTTATCCTGCACCTCTCTGCTCCACTGCTGCTAGCGATGGGTTCCTGAAGATTACACTGAAAGACGTCTCACAAATGTGGCACGAGGACTGTTAAACTGCTCTTGGTACAACACCATGTGCTTAAGAAACATCCAATAATCAGTGAGGGTGTTAAAGCATTTCTTGGCACAGATTGAATCAAAGCTTGGGTCCACTGTGATATTTTGTACAGTTTCCACTGGGATTTGAGGCAATCCTTTCCCTGACAAACAATTAGAGAAGACACATGAGTGAATCCTTTTCCAGCCTGCTCCTCGCCAAGGCATGAAGTCAATTACTGGTGCCACAAATCTTGGAAATGGCAGATTTCCTAATCCCAGAGTTTAATTCTTGGCATTTGTTTCTAAGCAGGAGGCAAATAAGCTTGATCAGTCTTTCAAGCTGCTTGTGCCAGCATCCAACAGGCAACCTTTATTTCGACATGCAAAGTCTCACACAGCATCACAGGCAGGAAAAGCAGGCCACATTCTGAAGGGATCAGGAAGATTTCTCCCCATTGAATTAAAAGAGGATAAAGACACCTCATGCTTTCCAGCAAGGGCTCTCAGAGGGCCAGTGTAGAAAACAGTTACCACAGCTACAGAAGATTTGTCTGGCCCCATTTTACTGTTGCTGATTCTCTGAGAACAGCACAGGGTAGGAGTCCGGATCTGATCAGAGATGTTTACAGTAGTTGTCACTCCTGCACCCAACCTTGTCCTGGTTTCCAGCCTGGATTATCATAATCCAAAACTGTTGCTTTTTTAGTTGCTTGCAGTAAGTGAATAGGAAAGAAATGGGACTAATCAGTGATATTCAACACAATATTGGAACACATTCAGCCATAATCCCTCGGTGAGTTCAGTCTGAATACCTCAAACTCATTATGCGGGAATGTATTTCACATTTTTGCCTCTTGTGTTCTTTGTGGTGTCCCAAAGATGATAGGACACCATGTCCCAACCACCTCTTGGCAGAGCAGTTGACTTGACTGTTCCTCCACAATTTTTTGATTAAAAAACCCTAGACTGGTTTAAACACGTAGATGATCTTTTCTTGCACTGCACTTGTTATCAGAAAAGGATTACAAATATCCAGACAACACATCTGGCAGAAAAGAGGAGGTGGAAAATCCTGTGAAGGGGCAGCTGAAGGCATTATCTTCTTCAACTGGAACAGCTGGAGGCAGAGAACAATGTTCCTAAAATCTGAGTGAAAGACTGCAACACTTACACTGCTGAAATGCTCAAGAGGAAGCAACGTTCATGAGTAAAAAGAAAAAAAGCAAAACTGAAGCCTTATATTCTTATGAAAGTAGAAGCTTCACTGAAAGGGATTCAGAAAGAAATGTCTGTCCCATGGTTACATTTTTCTCATTTCCCATAAAACGAGTGCATGGGTTAGAGGTGTCTCTTGCCTTGATTCTGTTCTGGTTTATGCACATTGAATTCACTTTGCAGTTTTCTTTGGGAAGCACTAGCAAGGGTTCACTTTTTTTATACTTAGCCATCTGTATTCACTAAGTTAGCAAGCAAGTAAAGTGAGAATTATGACACTTTATGCTAAATACATGATACTTGATGGCTCTGCACATGGCATATGGCACTTCATGGGGCTGCACAGGGAGACTTAAGAAGAAAGGCAAAGAAGAGACATCTGACACAGGATAAGTAAAAGAGCAAAAGTGGAAAATCTTTTCTAGAAATCAGAGAATTAAAAGAAAAGTAAAAAGAAAAAGAAGTAACTTTTTCATTTTCAAATTCATTTAAACTCAGAGCTTGCTCACTCACACATAGCAGTGAAATAGTGAATAGATAAAAAGGCTCACAAGCTTTATCATTCACAGGGCAGAAAGGGTAAAGTCTTGGCCCCAGAAGGATCAGAGACACCTTTAATGCAGCCAGGAGTTCCTCAAGGATGACAAACCATAATTTCAGAAACAGGTCAGATGTGGGGCCAGACCTGCAAAGACCCAAATCAAAGACTAAACTCAAATAATGAAAAAGAAGGGAACAAGGAGAAAACTTGGAAAACACCAATGTGGGGAAAAAAGGCATTTAAAAGAGACAAAGTAGACTCTTTAGCACCAAGAAGCACCTAACTTCCACTATGTAAAGTTACTGGTTTGAGAAATCATTTGAGATTATCTAAGTCAAAATATTATCTGTGTCAAAAAAATTCACAAACATAATTAATTCCAGGGAATTTTTGGTGCAATTTTACCATTTTTACCATTTCCAGGGATACTGGCAGAGAAAAAAATTATATTTCTAATTTTAATTTTAATCTACCATTTTAATGGTACAGTCAGTTATATTCACTTCTTCCTCATGGACCAAGATCTAAACCCACAGAAAAGCAAGATGAAAGTGATAACAGGGATTACAACTCTTTCACAAGAAATGTGTAAAGATGAGGAAAAGAAGTTCATTAGGGATGGATTTATTGACTGTATTAAAAATGAGCCAAGAGTTCAATGCTGCAACTGTTCATATTTATTCACAAAGGGAAATGTTCTCCTGTTAGTAGGAGGTGCAGATTTGTGGTTGGAAAGTGCAGTCTGCTGAGCAGGGAGTGGCTTCACACAGGATCAGGATGCTCAGAAGGAGATTTCCCAAAAGGAAGCTCCACCTCTGGAAGTGTCCAAGGCCAGGCTGGATGGGGCTTGGAGCAACCTGGTCTAGGGAAAGGTGCCCCTGCCCATGGCAAGGGCTTGGAATGAGAGGATCCTGAAGGTCCCTTCCAACCCAAACCATTCTATGATTCTGTATTCAACCCAAATCTCTGGCAGGAGAATTGCTGTAATCCCAAAGGACCTCAAAAAGTCATTGGATGGAAGAACTATGGAAGTATCACCTTCAGAATCACTCAATTATTTTCCTTTATTCTCCAGTGCTTTTTGAGGTCTTTCTGGGGCCTGACCTACTGCTCTCCCTTCCCTTCAGTTTCTGCATATCAAAAGTATGTGCTCATCCCGAATTTTCTTCCATCTTCCTGGAATACAAAAATATAGATTCTTTCCTCAAGAATAAAACAGGAGGAATTAGAAGCTGCTTCATCCTGTTGAAGGTGAGATCATTTCCACACTTAGGAAAACTGCAGCTCAGTGACAGAGATTTCATCACAGGGTAGGACCCAGGGGTGAAAAGGTTCTTTTTCTCCATTTGAACAGGTCACAATCACCTGACTTTACCTGCAGATTGCACAGCTTTTTCTGCCTTTTTTTAGTACAACCATATTAAAACCATTGAAACAACACAGCAGAAGCAGTAAAATCTCTTGAAAAGTGACTTAGATAAACTTGCTAAAAATAAATGGCAGTGTTTTACCCCACTGGGTTTCTATCTACACGTGCTCAGTGCTGTTTCATGTTTATGCATCAACAGATCCCAAAAATAAACAAGTAAGCAAATGGCAGTTTATTTGGTGTTGAAAATACCAGATGAGAGGGATATCAAAAAGAAAACTGCTTCCTCCAGAGTGTCCTGAAAGACTGTCAGGATCTAGGATCCTGCTGGAGATGCTCTGGGGCAGACTCTGAGCAACTGTACATCCATGAGGGGTTCAGTCAAAGAAAAATCTGACCTCAGCACATGTCAGACCAGTCCCCTGTGCTTTAAAAACACGGTCCAAGGTTTAAATGCTGTTTTCCAGAAGGAAAGTTTGTATCTTATTCCTTATGCTACCAAAAAGCAAATGGAGGGGGGAAAATAAAAATTAAAATAAAAATAAAATAAACAGACAAATAAATAAATTGGCAGACCTTAAGGAATAATTTTGCCAATGACAAAGCCATTGGCTCTTCCTCAATAGAGCAGATTTTTAGGCAATTTATGTAAAAGGCATCAGAAGACAGAACACAACTTATCTTAGAAAGATTGGATCTTGAATGTATTGAGGAATTCCAAAATAGTTAAGAAAAGATTACTGCAGCTTCAGCAGCTCCCTCAGCTCAGCAGGAAAATTTACCTTGTTGGTTTTGGCTTTATTTTTTTCATAAAACTCCAGTTTCTATGAACCACATTGCTACAAAAGAATCTCTGTTCTCTTTTAAAAATAGGTAAAAACCTATTTCTATTTCTCCTGATTGTAAATAGACGCAGAAATTGACTTCATAATTGCTTAAATATGCCACAGATAGAAAGAAAAAATGATTTTAATATTTTCCTGGTCTATTTGGAAGGAAGAGCTGAAGTAAATTTCTGATATTTAGCTGTGAAAATGTCACTACATGCACCCATATACACAATAATAATTGAAAATTCAGTATTTACTGAGAAAATTTTAGGAAAATAGTCGAGGAATATTGGAAAAACATCACCAAGACAACAATATTTGTGATAACATCAGACAAAAGAATTCCTGCAATATCAGGTTTTAAATACCAGATATGTCACATGATAAAAGCCAAATAACAGCAAAAAAACTGTTACAGCAAGTGAAATTAAAAAGTCACACCTGTAAATTTTTCTGCCTGTGATCTTTTCATCTTTCTTTTCTTTCAGCTACAGTAACTGGGTTTAGTAATTTCCAGGCCTTGGCTTAGGAACTGGAAGACATTAAAGAGTGGAACTTACGTGTTGTCCAGAAATCCCCCTAGATAACTAACATGGTTAAATTAATTTTCATTCAAGGCAGTAATTTTCTGGATATTGGAAAAGTGGGATAGAGTTGAGCAGATTTTTGGTTTTGATTTTGTTTAATTAAACAGGTAGAGAAGTCTGAGGATCACGATCTTCAAAACAAAATCCTCTGATCAGAAAAAGCCATTATTGGAATTTTAGACTGCGTATGAAAATATTCAGTCACCTTTTTCTCAGAAATATTTTTCACATACAGGACAGAATTTAAATAGAGGTGGATGACAGCTCAGGAAAAAAATCAATAGCAATTTAAAAAATGATAGCTTAGAGTTAGCATAGAAAAAGCTTGCCTTATTTGATTCAAGGCAGGAATCTGAACTTAAGTTTTCCCCATAAGAGGTAAATGCCCCAACAACTAGAGAATCAATCAGTCTTTTGTGATGAAAAATTATAACAGCAGAAGTTGCCATCTGTTCAGATGCAAAATTGAAAACAAACTGTGAAGCTTCGACTCTTTAAAAAAAAGGAGTTGCTGTTTTCTAGTCCTGATTTTGTAGTTTCAAATATTATATGGTATGATGAAGACAAAATTAAATGTATCTGTGTTATTGTGAATTTTTATTAACATCCCGTAAACTTTAATATAGTTGACACAGTCTCTTGTAGGATTCTCAGGTCTCAAGAAACAGAAGGGAAACAGCTCCTTTGAGGGACTTTTTTTCTCCTCACTGAATTTATCAAGACCATGACCAAGGTTGATTTTCTTTTAGTCCTCCCCTATACAAAGCCACGAAGTGTGATTGGTACTGGCCTCACACTTGCCAAGAGACATTAATTAGCCACTGTGAGCCACCTCATCTGTTGATTTGATTGGGCTTTACCAGGAATTTTTCCACTGAGTGTTGGACTATTTTTGATATAACTGTATTTTAGACTGATCTCTCTTGCCACTCTAAAAATAAAGAATGGCTTCACCTTTACTGAGATACATCACATTTAATGAAAACAGGGAAAAAAACAACATTTAGGCCTTCTGAGTCTATTCTTGGCTGACATTGTTTTGTAAGTTGTACCTGGAAAGGAGCTTAAAGTCTCTGGGCAAAGGGAACATGATTCCAGCTGGAAGCTTAAAGACGTTTGTTTCGTATTTCCATTAGACTGAAGTTTCATTCTCTGTGATGAGGGAACCCTCTGGTTCTGATACCTGATATCTCAACATTATTGTTGTTCCACAGCATGGGTGAATAAACTGGTTTAAACCTTCAGAGGAATTTAAGGCTTCTCTAAAGGAGGTGGATATTAGTTAAATTCTTCAGGCAATTATCTTCCTCACTCATCTAGAGAGTTCAGACAGTGCTCTCATCTCTAGAAGGATACAGAACTGAGGGCTGTGGGTGAAACACTGATTTAGATGCACAGAACCAAGATTAGAACCTAATTTTTTGTAATTTGGAATATTACTGCCTTAGCACTTTACTAAAAAAAAGGTTGCATTTGGACAATTTTTAAAAGAGAGACCTGTGATGGGAAGAACCATAGAATGGTTTGGGTCGGAATGGACCTCAAAGATCATCTTGTTCCAATTCCCTGCCATGGGCAGGGACACCTTCCACAAGACCTTCCATCAAAGCCTTTTCCAGAAACGCCCAGAACAGCTTCCTCTGTGGTGCCAAGAGCAGTGGGGATCTTTGTAAAGGACAGCTGCTTCTTGCTCCCCTTCTCTCATCAGCAGTTCTTGTCCCTACTGCTGGCATCTCCACACAGGACTGAAGGAATGGGTGGCTTTGGGCAAATCCCCATCTCAGGATGTGTTCCAGGCCAGGTGGGAGAAGGCTTTGAGTAACCTGGTCTGGTGGAAAGTGTCCCTGCAGGGGGTTGGAACTAAATGATCTCAAAGATCCCTTGCAACTCCAACTGTTTTAGGATTCTATGAAAAGTGGGGCAGGTGGTCACAAAAAGAAGGGAGAGGTTGTTTGTTAAGGAGAGGCTGCCTGCTAAGAAGGGTGATCACAAAAGGCCAAGCTTGGATGAGCAGATTTTTCTGAGATTCACACAATAACAAATGGAATTGCCTGCAGAAGGTCACCTTTGCACTGCTTTGCCCTGTGCAGGAGGCTCTTTCTCCATCCACTGAGAGACCATCATGTCTCTGCTCTCCCTTCACTAACACAGCCTTTGTGACTATCCCTCGTCATCTTGCAAATCCTCGCATCAGCCCCAATTTAGCAAGAGCTTTGGCACAGCTGCACTGCTCCAAACACCTTGAGTCCAGCAGGATTCAGACTGAGCTGAAGATATAGTGCCTCAAAAAAGAATGGTTATAGTATGTTCACTTCTAGAACACCACTGTATCAGCCATTACAGGATAACTGTAAATAAAGCTCAGGAGGATCGATCCAGCTCAGCTCAATCAGCTTATTGATTTAAGCTATAAAAAGAAAATAGCACATAAACAGCCCTCTTACGTGTGACCCCACCACCAGCCCGTGGTGACTGACAATTCCTGGGTGCAAACAGCACATGAACTTTTAGCTGGTGGTTATTGCACCCATTTGGGTTTATGGGTAACTTCAGAGTTTCCTTTAAATTACACAATCTCTCCCTGCCTGTCTTGAGGGCCAGGCGAGTTTATCTGCATGTATGTCATGTGGGCAACTTATTGGAACCATTTTTCATGGCTTTGTGGTTTTCAGGGGAAAATAGGGCACACAACTATCACAGAAGTCACTGATATCTGCAATAAAAACAGACATCAAAGACTGCAGAAATATTTTTTAAAATAGCAGAAGACAAGGACATAAGCTAATGAGCAGCTTGGTAGTTGCTCAAACCCAAGCACTAAAATCTCTAGGAGTTTTTCTTGTTGCTGGCAGGATAAACCTTTATCATAATCAGCACACTACCTAAAAGCAAAGAATAGCCAGAAACAGCCAAAGCAGCACATGAGAGACAAGCTGGACCCAGGCCTGCATTACTTAACACAGACCTAATCCTGTCCTTGCAGATTTTGTAATTTTGCCAAGAGTAAAGGCTTTTCCTTTTCCCCTGGCTCTACTCCGTGACCGTGAGCACTGAAGAGACATTGCCCCGACTCGTGTAAGGGAAGTCTTTTCTTAGCCCAAAAGAAGACCAAAATAGGCAGAGGGAACAAACCAGTCCTGTCTGAACCCTGAAGAGAGAGCTGAGGAACTGGACTTTATCTTCAGAAGATACCATCTGAACATCACCTGAAGTACCAGACCCCAACAAGTAGGGCCCATGGGCCTTTAAAACTGTTATTTTAGCACATTTCTAACCCTGCCATCCAGGGAGGGTTCCCCTGACAACAGACTCTTGGAAAAGCTGCTCTCAGCTCCTTGCCATGGTCAGTGAGACAAATGGATGTTTCCACGAGGAAGACTGTTCCCTTCTAAAGTCTTTATCAATCTTTGGGTGAAGAAATCATCACATTTTTATGGAAAGACCCCCTGTGCCCAACATCACTGAACTGGCTGGTGCCAAATCAGCCTTTTTAAGTGAAGAATTTACTTTCCTTTTCCACGTTCTGGTCCAAGAACAGGAGACACTTCAGACTGGATCACATTTTATACCAATCTCACTTTATGCTGGATAACAAAAATCCCTTACACTGGAAGGACAGAAATACAGCTTGCCACTGCATCACTGCTAAATCTGTGGGGCCAGCCCAGGGATGGTTTTTTAGATAAATATTTGGAACTGAGGTCCCAGCACCCCTTGTCGTTTAAAACAAACGGTGTCCATCCAGTAGTCAGGATGAGGGATGAACATAAAGTTCAGCATCTTCATGGAATCCCAACCCATCCTAAGAAACAATTTGCCAGGACATGCATTTCTGGGATAAGCTGCATTCAATCTTCCATGCCAGAGTTGTACCACTTCATAATCTTTCTTTTCCTTTGGTCTAGAAAGGTTGTCACTCTTTCTGAGGGTTGTAGGGTCATACAGCAAGTGGGACACTTGTATCCAAATTACCTTCTGCCACGACATTTTCACTCCCTATGCAGACAGGAGCTGCCGTGCCATTGATGACACTTCTCCAATTTGTTGATCATCAAGCCTGCAGAGAAATTACTTCCCTGGTTCCCTCACACATGGTCATGGCATCGTGCAAGAGCAGAGAGAAAGAGCTGAGGCAGCAGACACCACAGGGCTCACATCCCCTTTGTCATGTTGTGAGCCAGCAGGCGCCAACAGTGGCACTAAGGAAAAATAAAGTTTTCTTGGCTCATCCAAAATCCCTCCACCTAAAAGAAGAAATCCTGATTGCAGTCGAAGTCAAGATGGTCAGAAATGTCACAGAGTGCAGCAGGAGCTGTTGAGACAGATCTTGAATTGCATGGGTTTGGGTATCAGGGGCTGTCTGCAAGAGGAAGGGCTGTCAATGTCACCAGAATGTGCATGGGAGAAGCAAGTTTGGCTGGGAGAAGCAAGTTTGGCTGCTCCCACTCTGGGCCAGACATCATAAACCTGAATGTCAATTCCTGAAAAGCCAGCTGAGCTAAGGATGTTGTGCTTGCCCCTGACATCAGCAGCAGGATCCTGCTAAGAGAACTGCTCTGCCGGGCTGGGCTGGGCATCACCAACCCAGCAGCTGAGCCAGGGCTCATTCCACACAAAAACACAAATCTTAGACAAAATTTCTCTTCTGATCTATTCCTTCCTAGCAGCTTGCAAGGACTCACCTTCCTCCTCTGGAGACACAGAAGTGGGGGAATTAATGGGATAAAGAAGCCAGTGAGTCCCAGAAGTGTGACAATCTTTCCATCTTTCAGATGAGAGAATGTCTTCCCTGGACAGGATGATCAGTATTCTCAACAGTTAACATGGCAGATTAACTGGTTTACTTCCATGAATGGAAAATACCAGAGAAGATGATTTAATTGATTTAATGGATTATAATTAGATGGTAATAGTTATGTGTGTGTATACAGTGAGTGCAGTAGACCAAACATAAAAGGAAGATTTATCATCACTAAGATTTCTCTGCTGATCATTAAACAGGGATAGTGTTGAATGTTTTAGTCTGTTTCATATTTTATTTTATTTTATTACTTTATGCTACTGATTTTTTATTTGATTTTTTTAAATTATGTTTTCATGGATAAGACATTTTTCTTTTTCCTTTCAAATAGCAGCTCATAAGCAAGGTCACAAAATGCAAATTTTAAGTGTTGCAGAGCTTATTTAATGCCTGTTCACACACATCCACAGTGTGTCTAAGTGTGTACGATGTGTACATGCACACACAAGTGTGCACCATTAATCTAAGGAGAATTTGGTTCATATTATTCATAAATACTTTCAATAGGAATTGAAATACAGCTTGCAATGCACAGAAGTATTATTCCTTACAGTGCATGCTAGAAAAATAGTTTAATAAAAGGGTTTGATAGCACATTATAAAAAAATCTATTATTTTTTTCTGTAAAGAATATGTGAAAAAATCTTGACATATTACATAGTTTTTGAAATCTTCATTTTTTTATGGAAAGGAAAGCCTAAGACAAGTAGGGATTATCCTAGAAGCAAGATATGAGTCTAGAGCAATGCAAAGTTCAGTCAGTTCCACCCCTATCAGGTACTGCAAGGGCCTGCTCTTAGAGCCCAATTTATTTTGATTTGATGGACTTTGGAAAAGGAATTTTTAATTGTGAAAATGTGGATAACAACATCTGTAGAAATCCATTTGTGCAAATATAAAAGAAGTAGGAAAGCAAGAAGGGCTGGGGATTAATCAGGAGCTCCAATGTCTACATTCATCCCCAGACCATTGTTGGATTTAGGGTACAAATCCCAACAAATCAAGGCTCAACTTTACCACTGATCTCTAAATTGCCAGGTGTTTTGGTGGACAAGTATGGATCTGGAGGGAACACCCAGTCTGTCAGAGACTGTGATCACGTGGACCTCAATTGTCTTTGAGGATCTCCCTTTAATCTTGAGGTATTCTGATTCTGTATTTCACTTTTCCCATCAGCTGTTATAGTGAAATGGTCACTGAGAAATGGTACTACTAGAAAAATAAAACAAATAAACTGGTTTCCTTATCCAACCAAACAAGCTTCCCAAATCTCTGGGAGCTCATTGAGACAAACTGGTCAGAAAGCAATTGAGTGTGTGAGGTTTGTTACTGTAAAAGCAAAATTATGGGCTGAAACCGTACCTTTGGTCAGTAGTTATATCAGCAAGTATTTCTTCACCAGGCACCTTAGTGGTATCTTATCAGCTTAGTCTAAGTCTCTCTTCTTCAAAATTTGGATATACATTTTATTAATGCAACAATCAATAACTAAATTAATTAAATTTAATTTAATAAAGCTGTTTGCACTGTTGGGGATGTAAAACGGACCAAAACAGCAAATACAATGCACTCTTCTCAGTGGCTTCTGAACATTCCTAAGAGGAGAATTCTGACCTTGCTGGATAAAAAATTTCCATAAAAAGGGCAGCTCCCCTTCTTCCCTCCTTTGTAATCTGGAGAAAAAAGAGGATTTCTTTCCCTTTATATGCATCAGGATATGAACACAAGAACCCTTCACCTCTATGCATACATTTGTCTTACTATTTTTAACCTGGTGGTAAATTTAAATGAAATTTGGTGTAGGGATGGGGAGTTCAAAGGTATTTTCTTGCATGATTCATGAAAATAAACAGCCAGGAAGAGGGGAAAAACCCTTATTAACTGCTGCATTGTAGGAAAACATAAACTGTGAGCACAACTCCTGCTATATATTAGGGAGTCCACACAAGAGAGAGCCCTCAAGTCAGAAATTTATAGAAAGCCAAGATCAAATGAAAAATGGAGCAACACAATCAATGAAATAAAATAGTTTTGCAATGTTTAAGTCCCCTATCTTGCTGGCAGAGCTGCACCTACCTTCAGCAAAGTTTTTTATCCCTCCAAATGGCCAATACTTGAAGAGTGCCTGTACAGACAGAACTTTCCAAGATTGCATTTCCAGCCAAGGTGACTTAAACCAGAGATAATGCTTTTCTCAGAATAGGGCTTCATGTGAATTTCCTGCTATTACAGTCAAAAAATAGTACAGAGCAAAGAAACAAAAAAAAAAAAATCCTGAACCTCGGGGAGTCCAGTGATGATACAGTCACAGCTCATGCTCTGAAAGCATTTTCAAGGCATTCCAGCAAAGTGCAGGGGAACCACTGCCTTTTTTTTTTATTTTTTTTTTTAACAGAGAAACTTCTGTGCTACAGAAAACAAGCTGAGACACTTGCCTTTACCAAGCTGGATGAAGACTTTTGTAGGACAGGCAAGAACTGAATGCGGACAGCTCATCCCATTTGTAGACAGCAAAGCTGCCACCCACTGATTAAAGAAACTTCACTCCCATGAATTTTGCCCAGATGTGAGGTGACAGCTCTCAGCAGCATCCCAAGCCAGCCCAGGGCCAGTTTGTGGCTCCCCTGCACCACAGCCCACGGAGAAGAAAGGCTGTCTGATGGGATAGCCTGCAGGGAAATATCCACATCACCTCTGCCACAAAGTGAGGGATAGCAGGTGTCTGAGCAAGACAATATTTTGTTATTCTGGTTTTCCAGCAATTGTAACCCTTAATGGACAGTTCCTTTCCTTTCTGTCACTGTAAATCACTTGGAGCACAAAATAGCAACCATTTTCTTCAGCTCCAAGGTTTCAGCTGAAGGAAGGGAAGAGGGAGACAGCAAGAGAAAAGGTGTGATAAACTTTCCATTGCTGTAACAGTTCAGCTGGCCATGCAAAGTCACTGGATTTCATCCTGTCCCATATTGCTCACTACCCAGTTCTGCAAAAGGCCCTTTCTCACTCCCAGTGAGGCCTCAGAGAGCTGCTGCCCTGTTGTCCTTGAAAAGAAAAAGCCAAGAGTGTTGGGCTGTCCTTTTAAACTCCTCTCAGAACTCTTCCTGTGCTTCAGAGATATAAAAGAGAATGACAAGCACTGGGTAATTGTAAAAGTCTCTGGGGCACCGAATGTGAAAGTGTTCAGTTCTTTTCCATAGGATCAGGACTGACGAGCAGAGAGACGTTTTTGTGTTCGGACTTAGGGTGTTTATTTTACCTTATCAATATTACATTTTTACAGACAGTAAATACTCCTACACACTAACCTAACAAGCTACAAATAGTGACTTCAGGCTCTGTCCACAAGGCCTTTTAAGCATAAACCATCCAATTATCAAATGCCAACTAATTTATTTTTACTTTTAACCCAACAACCAAACACCCGTGTTCCACACTGCCAATCACCCAATACCACCCAAAACCATGAAGAAGAAGAAAGGCAAAGACAAACCAACACCCAAGAACCTCCATCTTGTCTCTAATTCGCCACTATATCTCAGACTCTAAACTCTGTATTTCTTACCCAGTGACTTCACAGAATTGTATCTAATTCACACATTCACATTCCCAGATTCTCCACTCAGTTTTAGAAACCTTCTCCATGGTCTTAAGTTAAGCCCAATATTCTCTCGAGTGTCTGAGCCTGTCAGCACAGATAAAGGGACATTTTCTGTGCCTGGCACTCCAACAGTAATAAGAGCCTTATCTCAGAAAAAAATGGAGTAAAAATGATTCTCCAATGGGATCACGGAATCTTAGAATTGTTTGGGTTGGAAGGGAACTTCAAGGCCATCTAATCCACTCTCTTATCATGGGCAGGAACACCTTCTACCATCCCAGCTCCTTCCAATCTCTTAAACATCTTCAAGGATGGGGCATTCACAGCTTCTCTAAACAACCTGTGCCAGTTCCTCACCACCGTGACAGGGAAGAATTTCTTACTAATATCCAATGTAAAACTACCCTCTGTCAGTTTGAAGCCGTTCCCCCTTGTCCTGTCACTCCATGCCCTTGTCCAAAGTCCCTCCCCAGTTCTCTTGGATTCTCTTTAGGAACTGGAAAAGGCTCTAAGGCCTCCCTGGCACCTTCTCTTGCTGCCATTGTTCATATGTGGACAGCCTGAGGTGTGCCAAGACAGCAGAAGCAGACTGCAAGCAGCAGATAAGGAAAGGTCCTTGGGGAATATTGAGCTAATCCTGCTGGCTTTGTTCCTGCCCTCACCATGGTTCTTTCCAAGGGGAAATGAGTGGAGCCAGCAATCATGTGTTGGAAAGGAAATAGGATCCTGAGAGAGGAGGTGGTGTTTGGGGTTCTGCTGTGTCTAAGGAGGCAACAGCACCACAGACCTGCGGGACAGTGCCTGATCCTCCCTGGAATCAGCACAGCCTGGCGTGGCATCAAGCTAAAACATTGCAGACTTGAAGACTGAGCTCAGATGGGTTGAAGAATGAAGAATCAACAGAAGACTAGCAAAAATATTGATTTTCTTTTTTTAGATTATGATAAATAATAGAGGCAAAGTCTCAGAGAGAGCAGTTTTAATCTCTCTTACTCAAGACATTTACAGAAAATTATGTCCTAGTCAAGACATTTACAGCAAAAGAAATTGAGGCACAGATGTGGGATGTGATCAACCTCACCCAGCCAGTGACAAAATGAGGACAACAACCAGGTCTCCTGGCTGCCCTTTGTGATGTTTGGGCCTCTAAGGTGGACTATCCTTCACTTCACCAAGAAGAAGGGGTCTTTGCAGCCCCTATTTGCACAGCTGGTCACTCCACCAGTGATGGGGCAGTGTTTTCACACACACTCCAAGCTCCACTGAGGAGCCAGCAAAAATCCCGGCACTAATCATTACCCTTCCTGTCCCAATCATTACCCTGCCAGCAGTTTTGATCTCCAAGGGGACCTCCTAGGGCAGGTATTTTGTATCTGTTTCCTTCCTGCAGCATTCATTTTTCTTATTAATTGCTAATGGCTGAAGGAACGAGTTAACTCTGAGGATTTGCAGGCATTAATTTTTCATCTGATTATTAATATGCTTGCAGCAGGTGTTGGACATTTTCTATTTTAGTGGTCTCAGAGAATGGTAAAGGATCTAAGAACCACTTATCTTCATTTAAACCTCTGCCTGATGGGGAAAGTGGGAACTGAGAAGGGATTTTGCATAACTGCAGTATATTTGTAATATTCCTTGCTTCT
Source organism: Pseudopodoces humilis (assembly GCF_049639895.1). Taxonomy (NCBI): domain Eukaryota; kingdom Metazoa; phylum Chordata; class Aves; order Passeriformes; family Paridae; genus Pseudopodoces; species Pseudopodoces humilis. The sequence continues at coordinate 3,230,443 of NC_142200.1, forward strand.
AATTCTGTAATTGTAAAGACTTTATCTCATTATAGTCATGTTTGACTTTGTTCCTTTTCCTTTTGCCTCCACCTTCTCTTTCTTTTCATTCTTTTTCCCGTTGCCTAAACACGGCTGCAACAAATATCTTCAGTACATTATACATATTGAGCAAATAGATCTGTATGTATTGTTTATGTGTTATCTCCTTAGTAACTATTTTCTCTTTCAAAAAGACTTCATTCAGCTCAGTGCAGAATCTGTGTGTAGTCTGAGCACCCAAGGCAGTCAGCAGAGAGAAGTGTCAGCAGATCCATGGCATGAATTGGCTCCAAAGCCATTGACAAGTGCTTAGCAAAAAACAAAATACATTATTTTCAGGATATGGCTGGTCTACAGTGGGAAAATTAAGTCATTCTGAGTAACTTTCAGTGTATAATTCTACTTATTCTGGGAAAATGAACTAACCTTTGAGGTCAGTTTTACCTGCCAGTAACTTCTTGCTGATCAAGAGCCGAGCTTGGGGCAGTTGTATAAAGCCAAGGAAGGATTACGTTGGATATTGGGGAAAAAATACTGCATCTAAATTGTTGTAAAGTATTGGAAAAGGCTGCTCAGAGCAGGGGTGGAGTCACCATCCCTGGAGGCATTTAAATAGGTGTAGATGTGGCACCTAGAGACAGTTTAGTGGTGGCTTGGCAGTGCTGGGTTAATGGGTAGACTCGATGATCTCACAGGTCTTTTCCACTCTTAATGATTCTGTGATTCTAACTTTAGATCCCAGCCTTGGATTTAGACTAACTACTCTAGTTTAAAGTATCCTGTTTCACCCTAATTAAGTGTTTCTTGGGGATCTTCTAAATATGAAGATGGGTTTTAACCCTGTTTTGACAATCTTTGCAGTAAAGCTCATGCACCCTGAATTTCTCAGACTCCACACAGTGTTTCCCTCTGTGGGGCTGTTCCTTGCCCATTTGGGTCTCCACTGGAACACAGACACTGAATTAAACCTGCCTCAATATTCACTGTAGCACGTTCCTGACAGCAGTGGGAACCTTTTCCTCTGCCTGGCACTAAACAAACTGCCAGGAATGCAAATGACAACCCCCCTTTTCATTTTACCTTCATTCCCCAGTGTAAGCACTGGATCCAAACATCTGTGCTCCAGGGATATCTGACAGATCTCAGCACTGGGCTTTGCATAGCAGGTGAAGCCCTGAAGTAGGTCAGTGTGGATCAGTGAGTCAAGATTCCATATCTCTGACAAATCCTTTAAAAAATCTTGCTTTGTGTCCATAATGTTTGTATATATTTAGTATCTACTTAAAAATGTTCGCTCTCCTAGAGCAGGGTGGAGATTGATGCCTTTAAAGGCAGCCAGAGCAGCTGGTGAATATGCTGAGTTAAGAGTACCACCAAGAGGCCAGTAAGGAGATGGCTGAGGAGGTTTAATTGCATTTCACCAAGAGCAGAGAGGCCCCTTTAAAAAGAAAAGTGAAGGCTGGGAAAGAAAAACTGGGAAGTAGGTTTTTAATAACCAGTTGAGCCCTTCTCTGACATTATTTTGTGGCAGCAGGATTGAAGAATGGCAAGGAGACAGGGCCATGCCTGCTGTATAAATAGTGAAGCATAAATAGTAATGCAGCAAGCATAAAGAAATGCTTCAGTGGGCACCCTGCATGCTGCTGCTGCTGCAGCACAAGGGGTAGTCTGGACATCCCCAACACTAAAAAGCCCAGGTTTCCTGTCACATCATCAGTAGAGAATACTCCTTTGCAGGGTAATCAGGTCAGACTTTGTGCTGTACCATTGCACAGGGTAGCCACAATTATCTCAATAAACAGCAGCTTTTTTAACAGCAGAATTTCCTTTCAAGCAGTGTTTTACAGTGAACATCTCTCCTTTTTTCCACAACAAAAATCAGATCAGCTGAATGTGGCCAGAACTACAAAGAAAACTAAAATTTCTCAACATAAATTAGCTGAGAAGCCACCAAATCTGAGTATTTCCAAGCCCACACTGACTTAATAAGGGTGAGCTCAGCACTGCTCTAAGCATGATTATGTGAGGACCAGGATGAGGCTGCTCAGCACGTAACAAAAGAAAATTCCAAAGCTGGACCTATACTAGCAATAAACAGTGGCAGAGCCACAGTTAAACACTCAAAGTTAATCACTCAAAGTTAATTACCTGTTCTGCTAAACCAGTCCCTGGTGCTGCTGCAGCCTGGAGTAGCTCTTAGTCCTGCACAATTCCCACACAACTCCAAAGCACTGACACAAGACAGGGACTGTTCCCAACAGGCAGCTTGGCTGCATCAATCCTGTTTTGGGCAGCAAGACAGGTCAGTGGTGAGGGCATCAGCCCAGCTGTGCTCAGAGAAAGGTTCTAGGTGTGATTTCTGAGTGCTCCTGGAGCACCTACAAGGAGCTGAGAAGGGTGAAAGTCTCAGTGGAATGACTTAGGGTGTGCTTGGCACTCTTGGCTCCATGTGATGAAACTCTTTGAGAAATTTACACAAAAGGGTGGTTAACCAGTCCTCAAAGTTTACCCTGCCCTAGAGCAGGGTGATGGAGTAGATAATCATGTTAAAGGAGCCTTTAAACACTCTTTTCTCTGGCTGTAAGATAGATTTTGTGGAAGTGTAAGTCCATTGAAAGTAACAGAGAATAGTCCCCAAATAAGCTTGCATTGACAGTCCTTCCTCTGCTCTACAGAGTGGAACTTTTCTAGTTGAATAGGAGGGGGAAGACAAAATGACCCTTTGGAAGGACTATGATACCAGATGTACAGAATATACATAATCAATGCTGCAATTAAACACAAAAATTGGGGAATAAACTGATGAAGGAAAGGCATCTGGATTCTGCTATAAATGGACTTTGAAGAGCAGCACTAAGTCCACTGGATATGACACCTGAGTTATGTTTGATTGTGCGTGCTGTGCACAGAAAGGATTTGATTCATCACAGTATGACTCCAGTGTTATACTGGGATACCTGCAGGAGGAAAGTCAGATCTAAGTCAAATTAATCCAGAAAGGCAGAATTCAGAAACCTGTGCCAGGCACATGTAGAGATGTGTCTGTATCCATGAACTTGAGCCATGTGAGTAATCTGAACTTTATGAGTCTCCAGTGCAATGGACTTTTTCTGATGGTAGAAGCTGTTATAGTTCACCTATTTGGAATCATAGAATGATTTGGGCTGGAAGGGATCTTCAGGATCATGTTCTTCCTTGACATTGGCAGAGACAGCTTCCACTATCCCAGACTGCTCCAAGACCCATCCAACCTGGCCTTGGACATCTCCAGGGATGGGGCAGCCACAGCTTCTCTGGGCAACCTGTGCCAGGGCCTCATCACCCTCACAGGGAGGGGTTAATGATTAATTAATTAATTGGCTTAATAATAACCAATTTATATCTACCCTCTTCCAGCTTAAAACCATTCCCCCTTACCCTATCACTACCTGCCCTTGCAGAAAATCCCTCTCCAAAATCAGCATTAGGTAATTTCTCCCTCCCTTTACTGGGAGCAAAGGAATTACTGTGGTTAAATGAACTGAAGTCATCCAATAGAGAACAAGTGACTGCTTTTTGCTCACATTTCTGGTCCCAGTAACTGTGACCAAAAGCACTTGCCATGACTCTGGACTTGGTATGACATCCACAGCTCGAGAATTAGCCCATGTGCTTCCTTCCCAACTTTCCAAACTCATCACACACTTGTAAAATTCAACACTCAGAAAATCTGAGTGTCCCAGGGAATCCACCTGGAGGGAGGAATGGATGTTTGGAACACAGGGATGTTTGCTGTTCATGGGGGAACAGGTCTGGCAGGGCCAGACACACAGCTCTGGGACAGGGATAAGGCAAGGAACATCGTCTGGAGTGAGTCTGTGAGGGAAGAGTTTCTGCTCATCCCAAAAATGCCAACAGCAAAGTTCCTACTAACTTTCAAAGAGGCTGAGCTCAGCTCTGGTAGCACAGACAGAATTAAGGAAATCCCATATCCCTGTTTTGCCTTAAGTATTGGTGCCTGATGGTGTTTGGGATGCACTGGGCACTGTGTATTTGCTGCTCCAACAGCTTTGAGGTGCACATGGTGCCCGTCCTCAGCCCATACTGTAGAAAAATTTCTGTAATGGTGAATAATAAAGAGACAGAGGAACCCTGGGGACAACAGCTCTGTTTCCCTGCCCAGCATGTGATTTCAGAGACCTTGGAATTCCTTGAGAGCTAAAGAAATTAAAGCAGGAGAATTGAAATATGCCTCTGTAGGGCACCGAGGCACCGAATGCTTTTGCTGGCTTGTATTTTTCATCCTCTGTGGCTGTTTCAAAAATCTCTTTAAATATTAAAGACAACAATATTTATTTTAGTGATATAATGTGTACAGTGCAGTGAGATTTCCATTTGTGTGTTTAGCACAAAAACCAGTTTGAAGTCTATTATATAAAAGTATTTTTAGACTGGAAAAGCAAAGAATGTTGGAGCTTTTTAGTAACTCAGCTTTCTGGGTTTTGTTAGGGGCTCTGCCATGTGGATCTTCTCCAGGTCTAGATTTAGTAGGTCACATTTCCAGACTGCATAGGTGAAGAAGGAGTCCAATAGTTTGGCTTCACTGACTTTCTATCCCAGTGCCTTGACAATAGGAGTGATCTGAACTCAAACCCTGGGACAACAGTGGAGTGAAAAAGACATTCACAGTTCACAGAGAAGAAATCAATTGAAACTCTCAAAAGTCACACTCTGATCTCTTCTAAATCTATCTTTAAATTCAATACTTTGCTGAAGATGTCCTTACCTTCTTCCACCAAGTTGCCAATGTGTTGAACCAACATTATTGTTTTAGATACCAACAGATAATATTAGATTATCCAAGTCTAATATTCTACCTCAGACCAGGTCCCAATTATGAATTCTGTTGATAGTCCACTTCAATATGTTTCACTTCTTTGCAATATGGATTTGCACAAAGAATCAGGTCCATACAGACCTTAAAAATAAAGCCAAGGCAACAGCTCTAGGCTGTGGTGCCAGATGAATACAAGAAAAACATCACTGGAATAAAATATTTTCTCCAGTCTTTTTTCGTTAAAAATTGGTGGTAAAGACTTTTAAAGATTAATTCACCACAACTTCCCACTGAAAGGGAAGGCAAGTGATTATTGATATTGTCTATCTCTTGATCTGCTGAGGCATTTCCTCCTGCATTAGAAAGAAGAAACCTTAAAGACCTGCAAGATAATTAATACTCTTCCTTTGCTCCAGAAGGCTTTTGCTTCTTTGATTCTCTTGACTATTCAAGTACTCACTGATACAGCAAAAAAAATTATAAAAAGCTTTGGTCTAGAAAATCTCTCTCCATTCCAAACTTTCTCCTTTGGAACTGCCTCACCATCTGCTCATAAGGATCATCTCTTTTGGCAGAAGAGAAAAATGGGGATCAGCAACCAAAAATGATTTTGCTGCTTGGGGTCTTGTGTCCTTGTCATGGATGTTGTGACACACTTCACTCATAACAGGGGAGTAGCAATATATTTATCTTTATAAACCAGAGACTTAACAGAGTTTGATAGTAAATGGGATGGTGCTTTAACAAGACTGGGTGGCAAGGTATTCTTGATTTTTTACTGCACAGAGGACAAGATCAGACAAAACTGTGAGGGACACCTTCCCATTGGGTCACAAGGTTCAAAGAGGACTCCTCTATGTTCTAAACAGGGTCAGTTGTTTATGTTGAAGCATTACTTGTGCATAATCAGTCCTTCACATCACTTAGCTAAGATTTCAATATTTCAGTGCTTTTACTGAACTCACTGAGTATCTCACAAAATAAGGATTCTCCAATCTGGAGGAGTAACCTTGAGAAGAGTCCCTGCTCAAGGGAAAGTCATGATGCGCACCCTGCTGATGTGCAGGAGAGCCCAAAAAGCTCTGGGCTGTCCATGCACGAAAATAACTGATTTACGGTGATATTTGCACACTGACTACAGAATTTATTTTCTCCCACACTTGGCTTGAGCCAGACCTTGACCAGCACAATGTCTGGGGGAGTGAGGGTGCCACTGCCAATCCTTGGCTGTTTTGTTGTTATCTGTCTCCCTGAAAGCCACTATGAGCTGGATCCATCACAAGCAGACACATCCCTAACATCCATCACTTGAGAGTAGTTATAGGAAATAAAGGCTGTGGAAGAATTCAAGCCAGAATATGCTCTCCTTCCCTCTCAGGACTATAAGGATGAAGATCTGATGCTATGCTAGTATTAAATGGGTATGGATTCTGTTGGCAGAAAACGGCTGGAGAGAGAAAAACAAAGTTGGTGAAAATACATAGATTTCCTATATTTGGGTGCTGGACTAGATGACCTTGAAAGTTTCTTCCAACCAAAACTATTTTATGATTCTGAGATAAAAGCTCCTGTGATAGCATGAAAGGTTCAAACACACCAGGAAGTTAATGCAGGGTAAAAGGTTTCTGTGCATCAGCTGACCTGAGGTAGCTGCCCCTGTGTGTACTTTCATCTTGCAGTAAATCTGAGTTAATTTGAGTCACAGCAGCCCTCTTTCTTTAAAAGAATGTGAATGATTCAAACAACTTCACATTTGCTACAGGCAAGAAGCTTGTGCATGAGCTGTTGCCACGGAAACCTGCTCACAGATCTTAGCACAAAGGAAATATCGTTACTGTTTCATTAATTACTGTATTAAAGCAAGTCACCATCTGAGATCAATGCCTATGGCACTCAGTACCCAGTGAGAAATACTCTTTGTCCCACAAAACTTCTGATCAAAAGAGGGAGCTTCTTTTCAGCTTTGCAGGGAAAAAAATATGTTTATTTTACAAAGTTAAGAATTGAACCAGAGTCACATAAATCAAAGTCAACCCACACTGCAGGCAGATCAGCCAAGCTACTGCCAAGGAAGTCCAAGGCTGGAGGTCCATGGGGACTTGTGACAGTGACAGGGGTACCAAGGGCTGCCAGCACACATCTGAAAATTAAGCCACGAGCTGTGTTTCTGGGCTTTGTGGGTTTTGTTTTTGTACAGAACTGAGCTCTGTAACTGCAGTAGCAAATACAGTCTAATAACCAACCAATTTCCTATAATGGCACTTCATATTTCAACCTCTATTCATTTTCTTCTCATTGCAGCCAGGAGGTAATGGCACTGTTTGCTCTTCACAGCAGAGATGCACCCTGGCACATCGTGCCTCTGAGAACAAAGCACAAAATTGAAGTTGGTAGAGTGCAATAAGTGACATTTTCATGGCAAAATGGGGTTTAGCCATCATTTCAATTATCACAGAGCTATCATGTCAGTGATTTCAAAGAAATGGGGTTTGGACCTGAGAAATCTCTACTCCACCTGTCAGGAGAGGTCTAAAAGGCTGCTTGCACCCTATCAGTGCTGCTGGGAGCCAAGCTGATGCTTTCCCAAATGTGGCTTTCAGGTAAAGTTAGGAAGCTGCATGACTCCACAAGCCTCAAAACCTGCTTTCCTTCCGTAAGAGACTGGCAAAGAGATTTTTTTTTGAATCAGGATCTTCATCTAATGCTGCTCAAGAGTGGCCTGCAAAAGTCCACGGTGGAAAAAGATATCCCACTGAGAATTTGCTGAAACTGAGAAATCCAGAGTTACTGTGTGGAGAATAGTGAAGTGGCACTTGTTGGTCAGGAGGGAGAGTGCCAGAAGGTCCTTTTACTCCTCTTGTAGATATTACAAATTCCTCTACATGGATTTACAAACAATAACTATAAGTTTTTCTATTGTCTTAGCAGCACTCTGGGAGGTACTTCAGGAGTCCTTCAATTAATGAGTGAAAATCATCATCATTAATGCCCATGAATCAAAAGCCTACATGAGGCCAACTCCTGGTGTAGAAACCAAGAGGAAATCTGTATCTCTGATTCTTAAACTTTCCTCTGAAATGTCCAGTTCTGACTAACCTGATAGAGCACAGCACAAACTAGCAGTGCCTTAAGTCCAGTCTTCTTACACTGATGTTTCCTACCAAAATAAAAAGGGAAAGAAGAGATCTTTGCCGCGCCGTCATTTTCATTGCAAAGGAATCTGCAAAGATGTCTGTGCCTTCAGGATCCAAAGGACACTGAGAAAGGTTTGGCCAATTAATTCCAGACTTGAAGAGGCAAAACTGTGTCAGCACTGAGATTATGAGCACCCGAGCTATCCAAGCTGGCTATCAGCTAATTACCCCTGCAAGTGTGTCTAGCCAAGTTCCTGGACAGGGTCTGTCTAAGAATGTCACAGCAAGGATGTGAAGTGTGTCAGAGTCCCATTCCTACACCTATAAAAATTCACCACAAAGTCTGGATGGAGCCACGTTTTAAAGGCCAATTGATTCAAACAGTTGGGGAGAAATAGATCAGGAAGGAATCCTGAAAGAGAAACTCCACGGGGAGGAGAGGGAGATATCGATGACAATGGACTTCCATGTGTTCCGGAAGGAGGGAGAGAGTTTCTGGGATGGCTTGGAGAAACAGCATTTCTCCGGGAAAATTATCAAGTACAGGCAGTTTTTTCTAAAACAGTGACTGCTACTCACTCTCCACTTTAAATCAAATGCTTCTTTTCTATACTTTTTGCAGACTTATATACACTTGCTTTACTTCTCCAGTGTCACACTGTTGTTTCTTGGGTCCTTCCTTCCCACTTTTGCATCTTTCCCTCCTGTTTTTTGCATGTCTGTCTCTAGACCCCATTAATATTTCTGATTATCTCATTTTTATCATCACTTTTTAATACTTAAAACTTACGTGAATTATTGTAGCAGCCCTGAATGAAAATAATCTATTAGCACAAAAGAATTTTCTTTGGACAGTTAAAATGAGTAAGTTAAACTAGAGACTCCAGTTTTCTCAGTTAGGCAGTTGGGTTCCTGAAGTTAAAAAAGGTTGCACCACAGTTCTAATTTTGCCTCCTCCTTCTTTCTTCAGGGCTTTCTATGGCTGCTTTTCTTTCCTGAGTACCTCACAACTCCTAATGTACCTTTTTCAAAGTTTTTTCATGGACTGTGGCTGTTTTCTAAAATTCATATTATCCTATTTCTTCATAAGTCTATGAAGCATCATTTCAGCCATTAGAGGAACACAGCAGAATATGCACTGTTATGTCTATCCTCAAGACCATTATTTAGGTAAAAATATCAACGGAAAATGTGTAGTTTTCAGTAGTGATCATTTATAAGTGAGTGAAATTGGTGCCTGCAGCATTCCTGTCTCTGTACTACAGACAAAAACAAAGTTCAGAGTCTAGTGGCAATTTAGGCATTCCTTTACCAGCTGCTCTGTCTGGGGAATGAAGAAAAAAGACAGTTAGACCATAAAGAGTTGGCTAAATTGAAGAAAGATGGTTTTTCACAGTGTACTGAAAGGATTTCTTCCTCCTCCAGGGACTGCAGATCTTCTTGGCCTTCCAGCACAACCTGGCAATAAAGGGAAGAAAACCCCTATTGTGAGGGTTTAGCCAGGTATCAGGAAAATTTATCAGGCTCTTCTAGGTGAATTCATGTCTTCATCACCTTCTAAATCAAACCTCAGGGTATATTCATTATGAAAGATGTGACTGATTAAATGCAGTGGTCTGCAATGCTGGCTCCTCCACCTGAGGAAGGCAGACAGCAAATCAACAGATGCAACAGAGTGGGTGACACCACCCCTAACACTGACACACTTTTTGGTAAACTGAGTTGAACCCAACTCCACTCTGTATTTTAACTGGCTCCTTATCAACCAGAACAGGAGCTCTGGCAATTTAGAATGATGTCATGTATACATTGGAAGTATTTGAATTTTGGGAAGATAAATGCCATCCCATACACATCTTTGTGGATGGGTACACGGAGTAATGCAGCACCATTCAGACACAGATGGGGTTGATCAAATATTCTCTGTGAGGCAGGGAGGTCACAGCAAGTGGAAACACAGAGACAACCATCTGTGGGAAAAGGAGCAGCTTTAAAGGCAGCTTGGGATTTCAGCAAGATGCACAAGTCAGAGCTGGCACAAAAGTCTCCCATCCATCCATCCATCCATCCATCCATCCATCCATCCATCCATCCATCCATCCATCCATCCATCCATCCACTGAAGGGCTGGATCACTGTGTCTGCTCAGTGCATTCTGAGCAGCAGCCATGCAAAAGGGGTGAGGAGGAAACATCTGAACTTCACAGGTGTCTTCTGAAGCATTTGCCAAGGAGCTGGTTGGGATGCACAGGCTCAATCAAATGTTGCTTTCACACGTACACAACACTCAGCTACTGAAATTGCAGGGAATGGCAGGCTGGCCCAAAGGGAAAGGCTCCTGCAAAGTCACACACTGTCCTTCCTCTGGTTATCTCCAACCCCATGGCACCTCTTCTTTTACCCTGACCTTTACAATTCCCCAGTTAATTCTCTGTAGGTCCCAATAAATCGCTGGATGAGGTCCTCAGGGCTGAGTGAAAAGAGTTTTTGTTTGGGGTTTGTTTTTTTTTTTTTTTCACTTGACCTAAAGTAAGCTAAAACAAATTCCCTGTGGAAATCTATTTTTCATTCAATAGCACCTTGTTGTCCCCAAGGTAGACAAGTCAAGCCTTGTTTCATAAGATCCTTATTCTAAACAGAGGAGCCTGCACTGACTCAGAGAAGACAAAGGGAAAAACAAAAACTCATTTGGGCATGAAAGTCTCTATTACAGTAATGCCACCTAGCATCAAGGCTCTGCTGTGCCACAGCTGTGTAGGGACTCTTTAGAATAAACAGGACATCATCATCTGAAATCTTTTATCCATAAATGAAACAGGGGTCCAAACACAAGAGTCTGTATTTAAACACTGTAGGGGTGGAGGCAGATGTGGGGTTAAAGGATGTGTCAGGACAAACTGCAGAGTTCTACCCTAGAAAGAGACCACCAAGACTGAGAAGCTAAAGGGCTATCCAAAGTTCTCAGCAAAAGAAAGTACTATTTTTAAAAATTCCTTATATGCCGTTAGTGAGGAAGGTAATGGTGGCATTAACTTTTCCTTATACTGCTTTAAAAAAATATATAAAGAAAGAAACTATTTTTACTGGGAAAGTCACAAAGAGTAATATAAATAGTAGGGGAAATTTATTATATAATGAATTGCCATTAGCAAAATTAACTTAGAGGAAAGAAAAACCTGATAAAAAACTTGTATTTATGTGCATGTATACAATTCATAGACAGACACAAATATACATATATATATATATATATATATATGCATATATATATATACATGTGTCTTTGCTTACCTTTCTGACAAAAAAATCTACAGACAGCAATTGCTAAGAGGTGCTATGAAAAGACATTGGCTATAAAGGGATATAAATTCTGACATGAGAAATTACCAGGTTTATCTAAAGGTGATAATAACAGCTTACACCACATCTACATATTCTCAGCTTTCATGCTGGCTTGTCAAGCAAAGGCAGGAAGCATCATTTCACTAATTTAAGGGATAAAATAGCAAAACCTAAATAGGGAGGAATGAATAAGAAAAGTGACAGAGGAGATGAATGCCTCACAAAAACCTAACATTTGAGTAGTTGCCTGCAACTCTGCTGTCCTTGAACTTGCTGACAGTTTCACAAGCACTGCAAATTGTTTTCCTGCTGCTGTGCTGGATCCAAAGAGAAATGAGGCCATGGCCATGATCTTGCCAGACTTTCCTGTTCAGGTGGGAGAATCTGTGAGGAGATTTTCACAGTGGATAACCAACATCAGGAGACACAGAAATTGAGCACGTATTTGCTGACATCCTGGATGCAGTATTGTGCTGGGTGGACCCTGGCTGGATGCCAGATGCTCACCAAAACCTCCCTCTCTCCCCTCTTCAGGTGGCCAGGGAAAGAAAATCAGGGTAAGGACAGGGAAAGATCCCTCAGCAATTGTCAGCATGGGCAAAACAGACTCCACTGAGGGAAAGTAGTTTATTATCAGTCAGAGCAGAGGAATATAACCAAACCTTAAAAATGCCTTTCCCCTATCCCTTTGCTTTGTCCCAGGCTGAACTCCACTCCTGATTTCTCTACCTATCCTCACCTCAGTGGTGTAGAAGAAGAGAAAGGGGGGTTGTGGTCAGTTCATCCCATTGTCTCTGCCGTTGCTTCCTCCTCATAGGCAGAACTTCCCACACTCCTCCCCTGCTCCAGTGTGGGGTTCCTCCCATGTGAGACAGCCCTCCAGGAACTTCTCCAACACCAGCCCTCTCCATGGGCTTCAATTCTCCACAAACTCCTCCAATGTGGGTCCCTGCCTTGGGGTCAGTCCTTCAGAACTCAGATCCACCACAAATTCACAAGTTCTTCCAGCATGGGCTCCTTTCTCCATGGCCCACATCAGACAAAAGGGAAGCTGCTGCAAGGTTCTCACAGAAGACACCACAGCAGCCACCCTTCAACCAAAACCATGGCCTCAAAACCCAACCAAGTTCACGTACACACTGGGCAAAGGATGTGCAGTGAAGGGAAAGCCAAGACCAGAGGCTATCAAGTCATAAATCAACCTTCAAAATAGGCAGGAAGGAGGATGGAGGGGATTACAAGATGACCAGCATTATTTCCTGGGAAAATTACAGAGCAACATTTCATAAAATTTATTTACAGGCACCTAAAGGACAAGAAGATCATTACATGCTGCTGAGGAGAGGGTGAAAGAACTGGGATGGTTTATCTTGGAGAAATTAGGACTTTGGAGGGACTTAAAAGCAGCATGGCAGTCCCTACAGGGACAAAGCTGTGATTCCAAGTAAGAGAGGCTGAATTTCCCAAATCTATTTCTCTCTCAAATTTCATTTTTATGCACTCCTCTGTAAGACTTCTAGGACAGACCTAGAGAAGAGCTGTGACTCTGTAAAACTCAGGGTTAGGCTCCATTTTACCAGCAATAGGGCCCAACATCCCCACCTCAGAGGAATGAGGAAAGGAAAGAACTGTACAAGGCAGAGAGAACACTTGGAAGTCTAAGATAAAATGTCCTAAGGTCTCTCCTGCCTCAAGAGGCCTTGGCATTCATTCCAAGCAAGGCTTGTTGAAGGAAGAAAATCTAGTTTTAGGCTAAAAAGAAGCATGTTCTGCTTGTCCCTGCTGCCTTCATGTCTTCCCAAGGTTTTCTCTCAGTTTTGAGTTGCTGGCCTTGCCTTCTGCCACTACAGCAATGTGCAGGATGAAGTGTCACCAGACCTTGGCAGATCCATACACATTGCATGGTGTCAGAAGAACAGACCTGCTAAGGAATAATTGCTCCTGATAGCCTATTGACTTTGATTAGGAAACACACATTAACATCTCTCTTCATTTAAGCCTCACTTGTAGAAGCGAGCCTCCTTAAGTGTTCTGTTGTCTGGGATATTAGACCAGGAATTAAAAATGACAGGATGGACAATTTTGCAGCAAGTGTTTAATTAGGCAATAAATTAGAGTCCCTGAGAGCAGAAGGATCTGTGGCATCTCTGTCCTTTTGAAAATAAATCATAATGTTTATCCAATGTACAGCACCCCCTTATTATACACTACAGATGGAGCTCCATGCCCTGTGCTGCTGGTTTTGTTAAAGCCATATTGACAAGGAGAAAAAAAGAGTTTATTAACATCGTAAGTGTTTTCTGCTGATGGATCTGGGGGACTTACAGTATACATCCTCTTCCAGGATTAAGTTATGACCCTTCCCCCAGCCTTGCAGGACTCAAATCCAGCCATTTCACGGTGTATTTTCCCTGCCTTTGCCATATATTTATGATTTTAGCACTTCTTTTTGAGAAGGATGAAGTGCTGGAAATGCTTCTCAGCTTCCTGAAGTTCCAGTGGGTGGGATGCCAAATGTCAGATCATATGCTGATATTGGGTATCAGATTCTTTGGTGGCTCACTGAGTTCTCCAGTGGGAGAAAGCCAGAAGTTTGTAGCTCAAAGCCATGCATGGTCTTGTTTTCTGGCTGAGCTGTGTGTCCTGCACTGGGGTCTCACACTGCCATGCTGGCATGAGGACAATGTCATGGTCCTTGGCCAAGAGCAAAGGATAATGCAGATATTGTGGCAGGAGAAGAAAAAGGGCAAATCATTAAGTCTCATGGAAAATGAGGGAAAATGGACAGCTTAACAACTTGATGTGTCTTTCTTTAATTCATCCACAGGCAAATTTTTAGGTCATTCAATTGTCTTTCAAAATTTTCACCTTCCCATCTAATCCATCCTTCCTTCCTCCCTTCCTTCCTCCTTCCCTTCCCTTCCCTTCCCTTCCCTTCCCTTCCCTTCCCTTCCCTTCCCTTCCCTTCCCTTCCCTTCCCTTCCCTTCCCTTCCCTTCCCTTCCCTTCCCTTCCCTTCCCTTCCCTTCCCTTCCCTTCCCTTCCCTTCCCTTCCCTTCCCTTCCCTTCCCTTCCCTTCCCTTCCCTTCCCTTCCCTTCCCTTCCCTTCCCTTCCCTTCCCTTCCCTTCCCTTCCCTTCCCTTCCCTTCCCTTCCCTTCCCTTCCCTTCCCTTCCCTTCCCTTCCCTTCCCTTCATTTTTCCTTTTCTTTTCTTTTCTTTTCTTTCAGTACATTTTCATATGCAAAAAGAGCTGCTTCTGTATGAAACACCATCAGGGTTCATTTGTACAACACAGACATGAAGTTTCTCATTTTTTTGGAAAATGTTACCATTTTCCCAAACCAATTAACCCAAACAAAACTATTTGCTGGATTTCTCTCACTTCAGGAAGAGTTTTGCTGAGTTTCTTTTGAAACTCTGTGTAGTAAGGTAGAGTGAGATGTTGCCCCCAGACTTCCCCAGACATCTGCATACTCAAGATGAAGCTTCACATTGGTAATTCCCCCACCACTGTGCTTGTAAAAAGCATTGCCTTATCCCATGGACCTTATTTAATCTCACAGAGAAAACTGCAGGCAAGGGATATGTAAAATCAAAGTAGTACAGAAACTGTTTTGACTAACACTTCTGACAACTAAGAGCTTGCAAGGAAGAAAAAAGTGATGCCCAAAGGCAAGAAAGGAGCAAATGACAACCAGAGTCCATCTTTTATATGGGAGCACTGGGCCAATACTCAAAACTCTCCTGTCCCTCAGTAATCTGTAGCATAGTCCTGAGGGTATTTTACACTCTCTTCCCTTTGTGAATGAGCTCTGCTGTGCGTGGCTGCTGAAAGGTTGCTTTAACTTCTGACCACACAAAGCCACTGCTCATCTGTGGACCTGATTTTCCTCATCTTGCATCTCTTTTTTGCCTGGCTGGTGTGTCTGAACACAGCATGCTAAACCTGGACTCCCTGGGCAGAGCAGGTTTTAATTGATGGGTTTGAAATGTGAGATTAGAAAAATAGAGCCTGAGAATAAGTCTGTCAAAATGAACAGCACTCACTCCATGATTACAGCATCCATCAGTCTACAGGGTTAGCTCTGTGTTTATCATTTTGGAGAATGGAAAGGAAACACATCAAAAAACCTCCTGCCACCAAAAATCTTGGTAGATCAATCAGGTTGGCAGAGACTCTGCACATCTCCCTACCACAGCCACGTATGTGTGGTAATTCCCAGACAAAAAAGTACTGTCAGGAATAAAATCAGCAAAATATCTCAGTAATTAATGTATTTACAGAGTTTCTTGTGCTGTTCCTTTAGCAGGCTGCAGTTACTGTGGCTTTGCATCATTTATGCTGATGGTTCAAAGGATGTTTAGTGGTGTGACACACTCCTGGGACGGTGGGTCTATTACACACCACTTGTGTGTGCAACAGCACAGACACAGTCTTATGTTCCTAATCAGTCAGCTTGCAGGCCCCTCAAATCAGAGATGACATGGGGAGGGGGAGCAAGGATTAGATGTTCACTTTTCTTTCCAGTAAAAGTAACAGGAAGCAACCAATTTAGATAGTAAATGGCAGATTAAACAAAAACAAAAAAACAGCATAGTCCTTCCCATGGTTAATCTGTGAAACTTCTAGTCATAGGTAATAAATAAATGCTGGAAATACTTTACTAATCTACAGCAGAGATTCCCCCCATGCAATCACTTTCTTGCAGAACCAAGCACATGAAGGAAGAAAGGGTGAAAAGAATACAGAGAAATGTATTTTTCTTAGGTCAATACCTCAGAGGTACACAGAGAAAAGAGGATGAACATAAAATCTAGGCAGGTGCACCCAATACTATTAAGGCATCTGCTCATGCAAATATTGCATGCCCTTATTGTACTTTACAAGTCTTGTTACTGCATTGTGAACCAGAAGGAAGCGGAAAGATGGGTAATTCGTGTTTCATCTATAAAAATAAAGTGTCATGTTGCTGGATCAGCCAGGCCCAGTTGCACACTTGGTCAGTGCCAAGATGAATATCTGCCTGCTGCCTCCTTCATGGATATTAACTTTCAGCTGAACACCTTTATCTGTGAATTATAGAACACCTTTATCTGTGAATTATGGAACACCTTTATCTGTGAAGTACACACCTTGCTGTGGACCAGGGCAGGAGTGGGGTTGGTGAGGGCAGCACACAAAAACGTGGCTTGCATTAAGGGGTTAGGAACCAAAGAGGAACGACTTGGAATTATACAGCTCCATAAACTGATAAACTGGACAGGACAGAGTGGAAATCATCTATGCACTTGTGCATTTCAGAATGGGAAGAAAAGTCAGGAAAGGGTCTGGAGCACAAGTCTGATGAGGAACAGCTGAGGGAGTTGGGAGGGTTCAGCCTGGAGAAAAGGAGTCTTGGAGGGGATCTTATTGCTCTCTACAACTCCCTGAAAGGAGGTTTCAGACAGGTAATCGGTCTTTTCTCTCAAGTAACGAGTAATAGAATAAGAGGAAATGGCCTCAAGTTGCACCAGTGGAAGGTTTCAACTTCAGGATACCAGAATATTAGAAAAAAAAATTCTTCTCTTGATATCAGGATAAATTTTTTCCCTGAAATTGTGGTCAGACATTGGAATAGGCTGACCTGGGAGTGGTGGAACCACCATCCCTGGAAGTGTTCACAAAATATGAGGATGTGGCATTTGGGGATGTGGTTTAGTGGTGGACTTGGTAGTGCTGGGTCAGTGGCTGGACCCAATGCTCTGAGAGGTTTCTCATCCCTAATGATGCTCTGATTCTATGATGCAAGCTGAAGATTACAATAAAAAGAGAAT
Organism: Pseudopodoces humilis; assembly: GCF_049639895.1. NCBI lineage: Eukaryota > Metazoa > Chordata > Aves > Passeriformes > Paridae > Pseudopodoces > Pseudopodoces humilis. Next base: position 3,247,570 of record NC_142200.1, read on the forward strand.
TGTCTGTTTTTCAGCTGTTAGCATCAAGCATCAAACCTGTCATTCAGCAATCCTTTTGATGGAACAAGAGCTGTTACAAGAAGAAAAATAATGAAATGTTGTTTTCAAGATGATGTTTAGGGATAAAGAAAGGTTTTGTTTTGTTTCTTAACAAAATCTAAATGAAATGACACATTCTTGTGCCAGAAGGAACAAGATGTTCCTTTTGATCAAAACTGGAATATGGCATTTTATGTTCAGATTATTTTTAACTATTTTCCTTTCCTTCTAAGCAAAAATAATCGATTCCTAAGTGAAAATATAATTTTTGGCTAAAAAAATGTTCTTTCAGGAGCTGTGAAAATTACATTTTCTCTTTACACATTTTGAATGCTGTAATGTTTACTGAAGTCAATCTGTTCACTAATAATTATGGTCACCACGAAAGGTGGGGGAGTTTTGAGAATTTACTTTTTAGCAAGAAAAGTAAGTTACTTTCTTTTCTCCTGCTTAATTGGACAGCTTTAGGGTCCTTGTTTTGCCTTCTATGCCTTAATTTTGCTCATCTGAAAGACTGGGCATTGTATTTACTCATTTGTTGTGGGGGGGCTTTGGAGGTGATAAATTGTGCAAGAGTGATTTAAATACTCAAAGTGTCACGTAAAAAGCTACTTATGCATTCTGGGGATCCTTCCAGCAGGTTTCTGAATGAAGAGTAGGTGAATTAAGCCCGACCACCCTCTCCTGACAAAAAGGAATTGTGTCAGTAGTTGCATCACGTAATCTGTTATACACAATAAATTCAACCTAACCCCCTGTCCGTGCTATTGCCTCCATTCACAAGAGCAAATGGGATTCATAATTTCCTTTATTCCTGTTCAGTGCCTGGAAATGGAAGTTCCTGGGATTCGAAGGAAGAGAGCTGCATTCTGCTGCAATAATTCTCACTAATCTACCACAGAAATCATTTCAGCTCTGCACATGCTGAGGAAAACAATTATATCATTTCAGTGATTTATTAAGCCAACGAGCAGAAGTAGCACAGCAAGGCTGAGTATCTATTGCCATGGATCTGGGAATTATGTTTTAATTAACCAATTTCTCTAATACGTTGTCTAAGCTTCCTAGAGGGGAATTGAAAAAATCCTAAGTAGCTGCAAGGCTGAAATACCCTCTCGACATTTGGTGTCCTTGTTGTGTTTTGGTCTGGCTTAGAGGATGCTGCTGGTGACAAATGCATATTGATTAAGCAAAGAATTGGCTAATTGACACACTAAATGAAAACTTAATATATTCTGCTGGTGGCAGGGGGAAATATTAAACTTGCTCACAGTCAATTGTTATAAAATATTAAACACAAATATGGAAATAGAAGGAGAGGAGAATAAGGATTATCCTGAATCAGAATCTCTGGAACGGGGCAGGATAGCCACCTGGAGCCTGGGAGTTATGAAAGACACCACAAAAACTGGAATATTTAAGAACTTTCTACATGTGATTGCCAGTAAACATCAACAAAACTTTAATCCATATACACAAATGATTAAAAAAATCTGCCTGTTCTACCTGTGGCACATAATTTATTCTATGAACCAAGGTCTACTGTTGATTTCTCTTTGCCTGCTAATTAAGCCTCCCCATTTCAATTCCAAACTCCTTTGAGAAGGTCTAAAGCTGCATGCTGTGCTTGTGTAGCTGTCTCTGCAAGAGGTCCCAAGTGGGTCCTCATCTTTGTTTCATACTGCAGCAGAACTACTCCACAGTATAAAGAACAGCCAGACGTCTTCGCTAGTTTCTAAATATTTAAATTATATTCACAAGTGTAAGCATTTCAAGGGAGGTTCAAGTTGGATATTAGGAAGATCTTGTTCACTGAAAGGGTGTTTAAACATTGTAACAGGCTGCCCAGGGAAGTGGTGGTGTCAAAAGTCCTGGAAGTATTCAAAAAGTGAGTAGATGTGGCACTTCACAATATGGTTTAGTGGGAATGACATTGTTCGGTCAAAGGTTGGACTTATGGTCTTGGAGGCATTTTCCAATTTTAATGGTTCTATGATTCCATGATTCTATGATATTGCATCTCTTCTGCCTTTTAAGCCACATTTTTCCAAGCAACACAGAAGGGATATTCAAAGTTACTTTTAAATACATCCACGTATGGGTTGTCTAAAGCTTTGGGTACTTTGACCCAAAAAACGTGAAGCACATTTTGGGCATCTCTGAGACTTAGAGCTGAGCAAACCATAGAGCCTGAAACAGTGTCTGCCATGGTTAGGAGGTATTTTCCACAAAGTTTTGAAATATTAGGCGGCAACATTAATTTAGAGCATTGAGTTCTGAGCTTTTCTCCTTTATCGTGGCAAATTTAATGCAAACTGGGAGGATAAGGGGGAATGGCATTAAAATTAGAGTGGGTTAAATTAGGTAGTAGAAAGAAATTCTTTGCTGTGAGGGTGGGGAGGCCCTGACACAGGTGACCTGGAAAAGCTGTGGCTGCTCCATCCCTGGAATTGTTCAAAACCAGACTGGATGGGGCTTGGAGCAACCTGGGAGAGTGGAAGGTGACCCTGCCCATGACAGGGAATGGAAGAAGATGATGTTGAAGGAATCCCTTCCAACCCAAACCTCTTGTGATCTGTGATTATTCTGGTCTTTCCCTGATGTCCTGGACAGACATTTAGCAGAGGTTTGTTTGCAGTACGTGCTCCAGACACGAGATGTCACTGTGTGATGCAGAGTATCGCACAGATGGTCCAGAGTGTGGTAAAAATATTGAAAGAAGGTGGAGCCCGAGCTGTGTGGACCAGTATTTTCTGCTCTCTTTACTGACACTTCCTTTAGAAACTCATTTTGTTGAAGAAACATCAGCTAGGCACATCAGTTAGTAACAGTGAGCTAAAGTATGACCAATGAACTCCTCTTAAAACAGTGCACTTAACCATTCCTCCAGATTTTATTAATGTAATGGGAGGTTTGTGCTTGGCAAAATGATGGAACATAAATCCTGTACTTTAATCTGAAGTATTGCTTTCTGAATTAATTGCAAAGATGCCACTGTGAATTATAGAAATTGATGAAGCTGGTATTTTTAGCTTAATAATTTTCTATTGGGAAATTGCATTTACCTCTAATCACAATCATCATGCAGAAATAACAATATAGTTATTAATAATTACAAAAACAACACAATATCAATTTAAAATATTAACCAGGAAACAAGTACATATCACATAAAAATGAAGATTGATTAATAATTACAGCACAAGCAGCCAGGAGAAGAATAATTGCAAATTATTTTTCAGCAAGTTCTTCATGAGCAAGCAGAGCTATGGAGGTAGGAATAATTGTAGGCATCATCCCAAGTGACAACAGCCCTTTCTACCCTGGAACTGGACTGGTCTCAGCTTCCTCCCAGCTGTGTCCACACAGGAACCAAGGACAGGATGAGTTATGGAGCCTAAAAAGACATCTGCTGCAGAAATGGCCCTTGCAGACACCCACAGGGGAGAAAAGGGGAGAAATTTAATTTTCACTATAATTCTGGCAGTGTTTTCTCAAGGCAGTTGAGTATTTTGTGTGTTCCCACACATAGCCCTGACTCTGAGCTTTAGCCATATGAATTTGAGTTCCTGACTTTTCCTGACTGTCTTGCTGTGCTAGTGGAGAGAGGTTTTTTCCCTTTTTTTTCTTTCTTTTCTATTTCCAGTTGTGTGTTCAGTCTGTGGGAAGTTAAAACAGCTCCCTGGGGTTATCCACCTTGGAGAATACAGATAAATCCAAGGGGTTAGTGACCTTATATTCAGAAACACTGAAGTGAGAAAAATGTGACTGTGCCACATCCTCCACTGGATCTGAGTTTATTTGGGGAAAGACATCCAGACACCGTGGTTAGTTTTACTTACCCAGCCAATAACAGCTGATTAAACTACCTTCTGTAAGTGTGAATGGGCAACTTGCTCTTCCTAATAACTTAAAAAGTAAAAGATAAAATGCCCTTCATCTTCAAAACAAACTGAGCAGCATCTCTCAGGAAGAATCATCAACCCTCTGAACAGCCACAGTGCTCAGAAAGGGTCTGAGAAAGGTTTTTGTACAATCTGGTGAAAGTCTCTACAGAACTGAACAAGGATATTTCCCTGATTTTTCCTATTGAGGTAAAAATGGAGGGAGGTGCCATGCACCAGCCAGGGAGCTCCGTGTGCAAAATGAGCTCTCTGAGAGAGGTAAAGCTCCTGCACTTACTCACAGAAGTCTGAAACCCTTGATGCATGAGCATGAAAAGTGACTTTCTTCTCCACACAGTCAAGAGGATGTAATTCTTCCTTAACTAGAGCCTGGCACAGCAAATTAGTTCCTGCCTCAACACAGGGCTTCAACATTTCACAGGTAACAGAAAAAAAAAAAAAAATTGCTTTAATCTATATTTCCTTCCATACCAATTCTTGGTAAACTGAGATACTGCACTTTTTTTCCTACTCATCTCCTACTATCCAGGCTCCCTCTCACCTTTGCACCATCACATTTTTAACTGAAGGAGAAAGTAAAAGTGTGGAGTTTCAGCCTGCTCAGTGCTAAGTCTGGAGCAGCATTTTTCACCCAAAGAACCAGAAGAGTTGCGCCAGTCTTCACTGGGCAGGAGAAACCCCATGAGAATGACAGGAGTTTGTGATATCTGTGCTTGGAGCTGATAGGAAGAAAAATTCCATTGCATGCCATCCCAGCTGAGATGAGCATTTGCAGGGCAGGTGTCCCATAGAAATAACAGTCACAGAATGGTTTGGGTTGGAAGGGACATTCAAGATCATCCATTTCCAACTCCCCGCCAAGGGCAGGGACACCTTTCACTGTCCCAAGCTGCTCAGAGTCCCATCCAACCCAGCCCTGAGCACTTCCAGGGGTGGAGCAGCCCCAGCTTCTCTGGGTAACCCGTGCCAAGACCTCACCACCCTCACAGGGAGTATTTTCTTCCCAATATTTATTCCAAACCTGTTCTCTGTCAGCTTAAAGGCATTCCCCCTTTTCCTTTCACTCCAGGCCTTTGTCCAAAGTGCCTCTTCAGCTCTCTAAGCCCCTTTAGGCACTGAATGGGATTCTAAGGTCTCTCCAGAGCCTTCTCTTTTTGAGACTGAACAACCCCAGTTCCTGAGTCTTTCTTCATACAAGAGGTATCTCATCCCTCTAATCTTCATGGTCTCCTCAGGACTTGCTCCAACAAGATGCTCTTACAGTGAGAATATTTTTCCATTTTTTATCCATCTCCTTTCCTCACTGTTTTTTAAACTCTAAGCCATTCAGTACAAGGACAATGTTCTGTCATGACAATGCCTTCCTAGAAAATCTTCAGTCTGAAAATGCTCACAAATTACTTGAAAGCAATGGCAAACAAGGACTCCATCAGGCAGTAATCTTTGCAGAACAACCACACTCTAAATTGGGTGATTTTGAAGTAACCTTACAATCCTCATGCTCAGATGTACTGATTTCATCTTTATCTTTCTTTGAAAAAAGAAAATGAGGAGTCTGTAAAAATGCATTCAGATGTAATATAGACTCAAATGTTTAATATTCATTGGGTTTTGCAGAAGTTTTAATACTTCTGAGAGCCAGGTCCCTGCTCACTCTCACTCTCTGTGCCCATTTCTCCCTGTAAGCACATCTGAGAAATTAGTACAAAGATGAGGCACCTTGATATCCTAGAACACTTCAAAAAATATCATTCCATTGATTCCCCCAGCAGATGATATGCAATTCCAGAAGGATTCTGAGGCCAAGTTCCTTTGTGAAGAGCTCTTTCAGCTGAAAACTTGGCATTCTAACTAATTCTAATTCAGTAAGTTTAAAAAATATGTGTGAACAGGACAGAGAAGCCTCATAGCAAAGACTCCTGCCAGGAACACTTTTAGGGGCCAGCAGAGTGACTCTGAGCGTTGATGGATGGATGCTCACTTCAAGATGCAAGCAAAAATCATTTTAGAGCACATTGCATTATAAACCAGCTTCCACCGAGCTACTGTATAAATCACCTCAGAAACTGGGTGTCAGCCCAGGCTGTGGAAGCAATTCAAAATCAACCTGTCAGAGGGATCCCTCCCTCTCCTATCCAGAGATGGATGTGAAACGAACCAGGACTGATGAGTGCAAATCCCTGCATAAGTCACTGTGTGGCAAGAGGCAAATGGTGTGTCAGCAGGGAATGGCCGTGTTCAGAACCTCGTGTGTATCCCCAGCATCTCTGGAGGATAGTTGTGTCCCATCAGCTCTATGGAAAAACATTCATTTTCCATTAGGAAAAAAAAATAAAAATTGCTGTGGTCATAAAATGCAATATTCCTGGACAAATATGAGATTTGTCACTCCCGACTGCTCTCTCTTTGTCACTCCCGACTGCTTCTGGAGTGGCTTAACTTTGTAATTCATTGAAAAGCAGATGAAATTTTGTTTCAGTCTGGAGTGTACCCAGGCTGCTCCATATTCATTCCACATTTATGGCTGGTTTGCTTTTTCTGCTTTTCATCTTCAAATTGTTAATGCCCATTTCATGCCTGACATCTTGGACTGGAGAAAGCTGGTGCTGCCATATTGGGACAGACTGGTAAATACATCCACAAATTCTAGCTACAGCCTAGTTCATCCATCACAGACTTTTCCTCCCATTGACTAATATTTGCATTATATCATCAAAGAACTTTATAATGGAATAAGGTAAATTTTTTGGTTTTAAATGTCTGTTTGGGGAATCAAATTTCCTACTTACAGAAGAACAGAAGTAGGAAAAATTCCTGCCCAGAGGAGCTTACAGATAAAATACATCAAGGAGAGAAGGGTGGTGGGTTTTTTTCTTAGATTCCATAGATGATGAAAAGGCACCCAGAAGTACTAAGGGATGAGACAAAAGATGGACAAAGATGAGAACTGTGTTCAGTCTTGCTGAGCTGACTTTCCATCCCACTCAAAAGAAGAAAGAGGAAAGATTTCTCCATTTCTCATCTTCAAGCTGACCAAAACAAAAAAAAAAAGAAAAAAAAAAAGACCCCACTGCTTTTTTAAAAAAAATATGTTTTTCTAGTGAAGTAAGTGCACTATTCCCCACTTTTTTAAAAAAAAAAATATATATTTAGGGTAGGATTCACATACAACTGCTTTTTTCCTCAGAAATTTCAACCAACTTCTGAATTAACAAGGAAAAAATAGACAGAAGTGAAATATTTGTTTTTCACAATATATTTTTTAAAGGTTCTGTTCTTTCTTTTTTTCATCTTTAAGAATGGAGGCACTGGGCTGCCTACAGGTAAGTGCCCCTCCTAATTTTTCTGCAAATCATAGAAAAAGTAGGAGGCATGCACAGAAACAGGAATCATTCCATATGTTCTTCTTGCCCACTCAATCTGCCACCAGGTCATTTTATCAAGCTCATAACTGCATCAGCCTCTGCCTTGAAAAAGAAAGGTTTTTGTCCATTATATTTCTTCAGTTTTGCCCAAAAAGAAATACTTTGTACATTGCAACTCTTCAGTTAGAGTCCTAAGTTCATAATGAGAACATATTTTTCTGTTTAATAAAAAAGTGGTTGTATTTGCAAAGTTCTGGGCACCTGATGTTTGCATCACCTCCATGTCTTCAGCCCTGCATGTCTTGATGTGGAAGATGACTTAGTTATTGGTGACATTCTCTTTTTTCAAGCAACATTTCAATACGAAGCTTAAATACATAATCTTACAGCCTTGAAAACTGATTCTGCAGGGTCAGCTGTAAGGAACAACTTCAAAGGGATGTGAAAAGGTCAACTTCTATCTCAGGGCTTGGCTTCAATGAATTTTGTGACCTCAGTTAAATCTCTCCACCACCAAATGTCTCTCTTGCTGCCCCTGCTGAATAGGGGCAGCAGCATAGCCTTCACTGAGAGCTTGTGAGGACAAAACCATGGATCTCTTGGAAGTGAGAGTGATGAAAGCAAGTAAAAGGCATTGTAAAACCTTAAGCCTATGTGCCAGCATTCCCAAAGGTCTCCTGCAGTGCTGACCTGCTCAGAGCTGCTGCTTCTCCCCACAGCCTTCCCTGCACTGTTCTGCTCCTGAGATCTTTCACCACCACCCACCGTGTTCCTTTGGTGGGGGTTTGGCTGCCTGGTACCACAGCTGAGCTTGCTTTCTCCCCAAACTGAGCTGTTCACAGTGGGCAGCAGACACAGATCAAAGCTGTTTCAGCAGCACAAACAAACCTGGATCTGGTGACAGCAAAAGTTTGGGGTTGTGCCCCAGGAGGGAAATAGAAAGCTGAAAACTGGTGACAAGGCCTAAAGGGTCAAGTATGTGGTGCCCACCAACAGAAACAGTACCAGGGCAACTTCCACTGGGATTCTACATTCTTTTTGTAATTCTTCCGTCCACTGGCAATTGTGACATGCTCTTGCACAGCTCCAGAAGGCTGAAATGGTGAAACCTCCCAGTTCAACCTCTCAAGCCACGACGAAGTCCCTCCCTCAATGACTTGCTGGTTTTCTCTGTGTTGTGCTTCCGGAGAGCAGCAAGTATCTTGTGTTCTGGTCTCTGAGCTGTGGCCATGTACCTTTGCTCTGGGTTTTGCGTTGTTCCACTTGTCAGCCCTTCAAAACAAAAGATCATTTAATCAGAGAACAGAATATCCAGAGCTGAAAGGAGCTGGAAGGGACACACAAGGATCACCAAGTCCAATTCCTGGCAGTACTGTTGGCTTCCAGATCTAGCAGGAGGACAGAAATAGCAAACTGCTTTATGGAGACAAAACTCACTATACACAGGGAAAGGTTTCATTTTGGTGCTCTGTTTTTCCAATAAGAAGTCACTCTGCTCTCTCTGAGTAGAAAACAACTTCCCAACCAGTGACAGCTCCAAGTTGCAACAGTGACAACTTTAAAACAGTGTCATTCACTTTTCAGGCCTGCAGCACTGTGCATATCTACATATAAGCATATTTGTGTGTAGATCTGTGGCGGTGTGTTTTTACTGTTCATGGTTTAAGTGTTTATACCAGTTGGTTGCTCCCAAATACGTTTCCCCCTAAAAGGGAATGGTGCCTTCCTGAGTTTTCCCCACCTTTTCCCCTATGTCACTCAACCTGAGAGCCTTCCCTATCTTCCAGAATGGTCCCTGTCAATCCCCCTCCTGTCCAATCACCCCAGGTTCCCGGTTGCCCATCAATGTAAACCCTGCCCTTTATTCCAGACCCTTCCCTGTCCATCTCCTAACCTTTGAGGCCCCATTGGCCTAGGTGACTGGTCTTCTCCACCCTCTCATCCCTGTTGGTCCCTATATTGTACTCTCCTCGCCTTGTTCCTCCCTTTTAGACTCCTCATTGGTTGGTTGATTGTACCCTCCCATCAATTTTGAGTTGTACAAAACCCTGACCCCAAGAGTGTTTGGGGCTTTTTGGTCCCTGATCTCCCTGGGGAATAAAGCTCTCTGGGATTCATACCAAAGGCTCCTCTCTTTCCTTTAACCCCTGTCCTCAGCAATTTCCCTACTATCAAAAGCCGTTGAGTGTGCCAGTCTGACCCACGCACCTCTATCAGCCGTGTCCCTGACTGCGTGGCTTTCGGGGGACGGCCCATACATCTGCTGCCGTGCTGGGGGCTAGCCTGGGCTACCTGAAAACTCAAGCACGGTGACATACATATATATCAAAGAATCACAGAATGGTTTGGGTTGGAACAGACCTTCAAAATGGTCCCATTCCACCCCCTACCATGGGCAGGGACACCTTCCACTATCCCAGCTTGCTCCAAGCCCTCTGCAGCCTTGAACACTCCCAGGGATGGGGCATCCACAGCTTCTCTGGGCAACCTCTGCTGGGGTGTCACCACCCTCACATGGAAAAATTTCCTCCTAATACCTAAGCTAATCCTACTCTGTTTCGATTTGAAACCATTCTCTATCTATCTTCAATTCCCTCTGCACTCCCCTCCACAATGAAGGATATCTCCAGCTCTCTCCACTCAGCAAAGTGTGTCACAGACAATCATCTGTCTCTGTCTAAAGATTAAAATGAAAGCCTCAGAGAGTGCCTTCTGGATAACCTGTGGTAAGTCCCACTGGACAATCTCAAGTAGAGAAGCTGCCTGACAAAATGAAGACAGCCAAACAGTGTCTGATCTTCAGGAGCCGGGCAGTAAATTCGAATAAATGAGATCTCAGTTCCCAAAGCCACAGTGGTATTTGTCATACTCCAAGAAGCTCACTGGTACTGTCTGGAGACTACCTATGAATGACCAGGCTTTGACATCTTGGAGTGAAAACTCCTTGATTATGGGTTTTTTCACCGTAATATTGATCTGCTTCAGCTGAAATTAAGGCCAGAAGGCCAACAGACAAACAGACAAGGTGATGTTGGAGCAATTTTAAGAAGTTTTCTATAGCATCATATAGATTGGAGAGCTTAATCCCCTTCTCAAAAAAAGTATTTGGGGTTTTGTCTAGGGGACCATAATGCCTCAAACATCTGACCTTCATTGCCCATATTGAGCCCCAAGTTGGTTCCTGAACTTCACACACACAAATTGCTGCAGTGTCTGGGATTATCACTTGGGCATTCCATATGGCCCAGGCAGTGATGATTTTCAGGATGCAGCATTGCCTGTGGTTTTACCTCCTTCCAGGATGCAGATGTGGCAGTAACCTGCTACCTGTACCTGGCCTTGAGGCTCACACATGTCCTGCCACCCCTCTGCCCCACACAGAGGTACCCCCAACAAATCCGTGCCAGCAGCTCAGACATTGGTTCTATGCCTGCTGTGTTCAAAGTGGTGCTGCTCTCCACCTCAGCCTCCTGAGTGAAGATTTCCCAAACTTTGGCTGCTAAGAGGGGTAGAACAGGACAGGGGAAGGGGGAATTTGCAGACAACCACAAGTTTCCCGTTTCTCTCGGCCTCTTCTCTGCTATCAGTGGAAATGTGACCTGTCTGGTGTGTGAGGCTGCCCCATTTTCTCAGGAAAAACTGTCCTTGACTTCCATATTGCTGAGTTCCCTCTCAAACTAATTGTGTATCATCCACATATGCTGGGAAATATGGTCACAGCTGAAAGAAACTAATGACTTCTGTTAATTCTGCTAAGTGAAAGGCAAGGACAGCTTGTTAATGAATGACTAATTGAGATGTAACTTAATAATTCCTCATCTGAATTTACTTGGATTGCCAGCCACTTCTTAATTTTCTTTAGGGAGACCAGACCTGAGAATGCATGTGACAAGTGTTCTGCAGCCATTAAAGCAACTGAGTTCAAACGTTCTAAAAATGAAAATACAAAACCACAATAAATAAAAGCCCTAATTGGCTGAGAATAATCACTCCTGAATCTGAGTGCTTGAATTTCCATCCACCACAAAATTCACATGTTTCTATTCCTTTCCCCTGGTGTCTGCAGGTGAAAATCTGAGCAGCAGTAATTTTGGAAAAGAGGAGTTAAAGATCATATCACTGACCTTATGTAAGAGTAGAGAGGGTAGAGTAAAGGCCACCTGTGACAGCTTAACTAGAAATGCAGGAATTATTCACACATTTGATGTATCTCTTAATTACTGGCATGGGAATAAAACATAAATTAGTTATTTTTGTAACTTTCCAGATCTAGAGACTGAAACAAAATTACTTCATTTTCTGACTCTGTTACAGATTTAGGGGTACCCTTACTTACACCGTTTAGGCCAGGATACATCTACTAAACACAGATGTCTACACCTGACTCACCTGCACTCTCTTTACAGATGAGGAACCGGGAGCTGGCTCCCCACACAGTGGAAGTGGTTTTTCATGGGATCCGTCCCTCTGATCAACTTGATGCCTCCTCTGGACTCCAGAGCTCCAACGGCTCCATGTCCTTCCTGTGCTGGGACCCCAGAACTGGGTGCAGTTCTAGAGGTGGGGGCTCACCAGAGCAGAGGGACAGAATTCGCCCCTTACCTGCAGCTCACACTGCTTTGGATGCAGCCCAGGACACATTCAGCTTTCTGGGCTGCAAGTTTACAATTGTTGAGTCATGTCCAGCCTCTCATCCACCAGCATCCCCAATTCCTTCTTGGCTGAGCTGCTCTTGATCTGTTCATCCCCCAGCCTGGACTGACACCAGGGGTTGCCCCAACCCAGGCACAGCATCTGGCCTTGTTAAACCTCATGAGATTTCCATGGGCCCACTTCTCGAGCTTGTCCAGGTCCCTCAGCGTGGCATCTTGTCCTTCAGGTGTGTCAACAGCATCACTCAGCTTTTTATCAGAAGCAGATGTCTAAAATGGACCAGGTAAACAGTACCTTGGAAAGTCTTTCCCTCATTGATTGCAAAGGGAGTGTGATAAGATGTTGGGTTTTCAAGCAGGGCAGGTGCCCTGGCCAGCTCCAGCACAGTGGCTATATTCAGCCGGCAGACCACAACCCACAACATCAATGTAATGGATGGCGAATATGACGATTTATTGCAGGGAAACGTAACATTTTATAGCCTAGGTTCACTGTGTTCCCATCTGCTTACATCACACTTAGGTGCTATTGGCTAATTGCAGGAGGTTTTACTATCCTAACAGAGAGGGGTCTACTTGCTTTCCGTAACATCCCGAAATCTTCAGATCACAAGCCCTTAAACTACAACAATAAGACTCCATTTTCACACTGTATCCATGCTAAAGCAGATGAGCCACATCCACTGGTCCTACATCTACACATTTGAGGAGAAGGGACAATTGGTCATCCAGTGTGACAAGCCCACTGTGGTATCCCATGAGACACAACTCTCTCATCAGGTGCCACGTGGCTGGATATTGCCTGTTTCAGTGATGTGGTCATCTGTGAAAAACAGGAGGGACTTGGGGAAAGACCTTGGTAAGAAGAATAATAGCATTTCTTGGCCACAGCTGAAGAGTTCCTAGGAAAAATATGAGCCATCTTTCACATGGGCAGATAGTGATAGGATAAAGAAGAACAGTTTTAAACTAAGAGATGAGAGGTTTAGATTAGATATTAGGGAAAAAATCTTTAAGTATCATGAGGCACTGGAAGTGGTTGCCAAAAGAGGCTGTGGACTCCATATCCCTGGAAGTGTTTAAGGCCAGGCTGGATGGGGATCTGAGCAACCTGGGATAGTGGAAGGTGTCCCTGCCCATTGGAAGAGGGTGGAACAGGATGATCTTGAACAGCCTTTCCAACCCAAACCATTCTATGGTTCTATGAACCTATGAAAAAAAAAATGAGCCCAGAAAGAAATACAAACTTGCCTCAGGGGCTCTTGGGGTGTATTGTTGTTAATGTTAATCACGTTTATGTCCTCAATGTCAATTAAACATGAATCCAAACCTACACTCAAATGGCTCCATCCATCCCCCTGGGACAGCAAACAGGCACACACCTCAACAATGAAATGAGGAATGTCACCCCATCTATAGCTGGAACTGAGTTAAACTGTGAGCAGACTCAGAACTGATTCTGGAGAGGAAACTGTACAAGGAGCAGCTGAAATGGTCTTTTCAGCCTGGAGGAGACTGAGGGGAGACCTCCTTGTGGTCTTCAACATCCTCATAAAGAGAAGAGGAGGGGCAGGCACTGATCTCCTCTCTGAGGATGAGGAAAAGCCCTGAAGTTGTGCCAGGGGAGATTTAGGTTGAATATTAGAAAAAGTTTCTTCACCCAGAGAATGGCTGGGCACTGGAACAGTTTCCCAGGGAAGTGGTCACAACACCAAGCCTGGCAGAGCTCAAGAAGTACTTGGAAAATTCTCTCAAGCACAGGGTGGGATTTGTTGGGGTCTCCTGTGCAGGACAGTGGTCACCAGTGTGTGATATCCTCAGATGTCCCTTACACTGCCATAGAAAGCACCTGGTCATGTGGTGAAACACATCATCCTCCTCTTATCAGGAACTTCAGCAATTCCATTGTAGCATCAAACAAAGCTCTTCAAACACAGCAAAAGGAAAGTAAAGAGGGGGACTCCCCACCCTGATAAAATAACATCATTTGTGCATTTCAAAAGCATGTTGTTCTGGGACTCCTAATGCAAAAATAAGAAATTAATAATAATGGAAATGAGAAATTTAAGGGACAGGTCAGTTCTCAAAGTCAACGAGTGCCTCATCAATCACTCCATATTTCCTTTCTTTTTTTCACTTTTTGGCATCACCAGTCTTTTAAAAAAACATTAATAAATGTCACTAATGGACTACTGCTGCATCCTGAAAAAAAAACCTCATTTATTTGTGCAGGAAATGTCAATTAAATTGAGATAGATACTGAAATTAATAAGTACCCAGTAAAATGTAAAGTGCACAATTGATTTTAGATCCTCTGTTATATGCACAGCATGTAATTACCAGCAGTAAATCTAAAATGAAAATATAGAAGCTTATGAGATGCTTCAGTGCAGTTGTTCATTTAGATTCACATAAATTCAGGGGACACACATTACAAGTGCCAGCACTAGCATGAAAGGACTAAGCTATAACTACAACCTTCATGGAAGGAAAACGAGAAAAATCCTTCAACAGCAGAAAAAAATATTAAAAAAATATACAATTCTCATCTGAGAAGGTCACAGTCTTGTGTTGTTGTTGATGGTGGGGGTAAAAATGAATATATAAGTAAGACATCTTCCAAGATACAAAATAAAAATGCCAGGAGAGTCAAAGGTTAAGTTTTCATTATTTTCAAAATATAAGGGAAATTGGTACATTGTAGTGCATCTACAACAACTAACAGCCAAATTCATCTGGTACGTTTTCCTGCAAATGATAGTTTTGCAATGCAGTTTAATATGTGTTTTGCAATGCATTTTAATATGTGTTTTGCTTGCACGTCTAGTAGGAGACTTCAGTGGTTCATGCGAAGCTACACTTTGTTGTGCTGTGGTTTCATTTTTATACTGCGCTTATCACCCTGGTATCTGAATTCCTGACACATTAAGATTTCACTCACATTCTACACCATTTTTGCAGGCAAATTCTTTAGTCTCACAGTCTGCTTTCCTAAGCACAACATGGGCTTCTATCAGTGCTCTTGAATTTCTCTTGTCATCTGCCAGTATTTTGGAATAGTCTGTGTTGCGTAAGATGAGGCCTGTCCATAATATTGCTATTATATCATCCATTAGGGATGAGTCTGTAAAGAAAACAGAAATCTTTCTAAACTTTGTAGTTAATAAAGAATATCTTGAAGATCTTGGGGAGTTAAAATTTATGGCAGGGCTGGGTGAAACTTTCCTGGCACCTCTGCCCACAGAAGGCAGGGAGACGCGTTTCACCTGCTGAGGTCATTAAACTACAGACTGGTAAAAATCTTCAGCAAAGTTTGCCTTAAACAGCTGCCACATGTTGGAGGAGTTTGGCTTTGAATCCACATCCAGAGTGGATCCAACAGATGGAATTCAGTGGTCTTACACACATATCTGCAGTGTCACTGTAGATGGTGTAAAGGATTAATTCTTTTTTTCCACCTGCTATTCCAGAAAATCACATCTCTTATGTCCTGTGGCATATCTGTCAGGCCCATCTTAAATAGCTGAGTTTTTGAAACACAAAGAGTTTAAAATTAGGGTGGATCCTCCAAAAGGCCGCAAGCTACAATAAAACCCTGGATTTACGCTGTTAATTACTGTCCTGTTAATTACTGTACATCCATATCCTCTACTTTCACAACCGGGTGACTGAGGTATCACTACATTTCCTCTGGAAAGGCTGGGGAAAAAGTGTCCAAGAGCTCTTGAGTCACTGGTATCTTCACCCAACAATGGGTTTTAACCATTAGCCGAGAAGATAATCCCCATTCCGTTGGCTTCTATTTAATGGGAGAGGGTACACAGAGCGTATCTAATGGCATTTGGCTGCCACACTGCACAGCTGAGGTTGTCTCACAGAAAGAGGCTTTCTCTCGCTGGCTTCTGGTTTAGAGCAAACACATTGATTTAGAGTGGATTATTCTTCTGGGAACATAAAAAGAATTAAAATCTCCAAGAACCACAGTGGTTCCAGTGCTTGAATGGGAACAAAAAAACCTTAAACTCAGTATCTACAGTTCATGGAGAGATAATTCAGACACTTAAAAATATGAATAATAGGCTTGGCATCTATGAATGCAGACTTCTGAAGATTTTTAATAAGTTCTGGCCATAGACGTTTTATGATCAAAAGAAATATTAAGTAAGCATTGAAGATCAGCTATTCTTTACAAAGCTGAAATATTTTTCAGTCACTCCAAGATTATCTTTGTAGTTGCCTGCTCTCTGAGTGCTGACAAGCAAATACGTCAGAAGAAAGGGTTTCAGGTGCATATATAAAATTTTCTTTAATCCTCCTAAGTAAACCATGGTCATTCAGCAGCTATCTTTGAAAAGAGAGTAAGAAACATAATTTTAGAAGGGAGTTGTGCATTAAGAGGGTGCCTTTGGAGGATATGGGCAGAGCAACTGAGGCCAGGAGGTTGGAGTCCATTGGTGCTTCGTGTGTTGAAACACTGCCCAAAACAGTTGGGTCCCAAACTGAAGCACATCCATAAAAACAACTCTAGGAAAGTGACTGTGATGGTGAAAAGGTCAGCTGGATTATGTGTAGATATTTTTAAGGAAGAAAAAAATCCTTAATTACCCATGCTAACTGTACCTTCCTGATGCTCCCTCCACAGCATGTGCAGGATGAGGCCTCTGTGGAGCACCTCCACCAGCAGTATCAGCAAGCTGTGAGAAATGAAAATAAGGAATTATGTCTTCTTAACTGAGGAGGCACTGCACCGGAACTCCAGCTAGCTCTAAGGGGTTCTTTCGCACTCCGGCACAGGCGGGCACCAGGAGTGGGGAATCACTGGGGAGTTGGCTTTTTCCTCAGTGAAACCTCCAAGAGTGGGGAATCACTGGGGAGTTGGCTTTTCCCTCAGTGAAACCTCGAGTCTTAGGCCACCCTAAACTCTGTGGTGCATGGCATCAGGGGTGGAGGCAAGAAAGTAAAGGAGTCTCTCTTGGATTGAAATTCCCAGGAATGGTTTTATTAGGTCAGAAAAGCAAACAATCCATACTGGAAGGGATCAGGTCTGAGACAACCCCCAGCACTGCTGTGCAGGAAATTAACTACAGCTCAATCTCCAGGGGAGGGTACAAACCGTGGACCAATGGGGAATCTCGAGGGGAGGAGTAAGGGGAGGGGATCACAAATTCAGGACCAATAGGGATACCCAGAGGGAGGGAACAAGATACACCAACCAGTGGGGCCTCGAGGGACAAATGATTGATACAGAAGAGTCTGGAGGAAGGGGTGGGGTTTACAATGATGGATAGGGAGTAGGGGCAGGGCTAAGGTGACTGGCAGGGAACATTCAAGAAAAATAGGAGGAGTTTACATAACTGATAACTAGGAGCATACCAGTACAATCCACGGGGGAAAACAAGAACATACAGACAAGCTTTAACGAACTTTAGCAAAATAAACACACTACAACACTTAACATATGTGCCCATCATTTTTCCTGGCTGGACATGATGTGCCACTGAGTTCTGCCAGACTTCCAGGGAAAACATCAGTTTGGGCATCTCTAATAGGCTCTTAGGAATCATGTAGGAATTTAATTACCCCTGAAATCTGTATCCCTGACTCAAAGTTGGTGGAAATCCAATAACACTTTTAAAAGGTGTTCAGTGAGGCAAAATAGGGAACCTGGATAAAAAAAGGACAATATCAAAACTAATCTTGTGTGACATATCTGCTGTTCAGCTATCTCAGTAAAACTTCAGTCATATTTATTCCCAATGCATATGTACCTGGTCTTTCCAGGTATTGCAAAAATTTTTGAATACTATGGTAGGTGGGGAAGCAAATCTTCCTTACTACTCACAAAGAACAGGAGAATTTAAGATTTGACTTCCATGTAATTTTTAGCCAGCCATTTCCCTGGATCTTCTATAGGATAAAATATAAATCCAATCCTGAAATCAGGATCTCAGAAGATGGGAAGCTGACTGAATTATTATGGGAATGAAAGAAATATTATCATCATCCTACTGTGAACAGAGCTCCCACCTTCCAAACCCAGCCACTACAGCCACCTAATATCATACTCTAGCCTTGTATAAAACCACATTTTTTTGCATACTCATTTATTTCCCCTACGTCTCCTTGCATATCTCTGTCTCAGTCTTCTGTTTTTTCTCTTTTTTCAGAGCACTAGGGTCAGGTAATTGGGACCTGAGGAATTAGTGCATAACAATCCATTTTTTCCTGTTGATTCATGGCAAACCTGTGGCACTCAAATTGCATTCTGCCAACCAGACCTGCGCTGTAGGGGCTGGATAATAGAAGCATGCAGGTGTATGCCACCAGCATCCCTATTGATTTGCCAATTGGTCCCCAAGAGACATCTTGGCAAATATTCCCCCAGCATCCGAGAGCTTTGCCTGATAGAAGCTAAAACAAGCTTAAAAAGAAATTCTAATTTCTGTATCCTGCACTGCTTTTAATTGCAGTCTGCCTGTTCTAAAGCTAGAGGGATGATAACAGCTAATGTATTTTCCACCTCAGAGGCAAGGTACCTTCTTCTGTGCATCTAAAAGACTGGAATTATGATCCTGAGAGAATTATAAATTATAGCAACTTCTTTTGCCCAGGGTAGCAGAGTTTTCCAGACCTCTTCAGTGTAATTTCATAAAGATTAGCTGTTTTAAACCAGAAAAAGTATGAAAGAAAATTACTGGGGTGGACGCTGGCCAAGAATGTCTCTGAAAAGGACTGACAGTTTTTGCACGCTTTCTTTAAGAAGCAAAATTTGTGTTCCATGCTCTGTGTGTTTTTCTGACGATCTTTCCCCTTTTTGGACAGAATCCATCTGATTCTGATCAGGTCTGATCAGAGGGAGAGGTCTCAAAGTTACCAGGCTGTCAGAAGTTTAATAGAAACCAGGATCTGTGATATGAGCTCATCACCTTTCAGACACATGGAACCTACACAAGAAAGAGATGTTATTAAGGTTCCTAAAGCTTCAGAATTTGTAGCTTCACGTTAAACATCTGAGAATGCAAAAACAGGACCTCCCACCCCTGTTCTCTGAGCAGATAATCAAATCAGGGCTTCCTCAATTCCACCACCCAGGGCACAGTTTGCTCTAAGAGCATCAGAATTAGTCACAAAACAAATCACCTGCAGGCCCACTTACGAAAAGGAAGCTATAAAGAGATATAAAATAAATTTGTTATTAAAGCATCGGATATTGAATGAAGATTCTGCTCTACAAAATATTCTTAACTTGACAGGTTTGCATCCCAAATAGTGAAAAGGTGGTGGAGAGAGGAGTCTGAAGAATAAAGATGTAAAGAAACCAGCAAGACACTGTTTTTAAGCAGTGACATCAAAAGAACCAGAAACTATGTTATCTAATTAATAAACTCACACAAAACCAAACAAAAAAAAACCCAACAGCAGTGCCCCAGAAACTCCCATTTTGGTTCTCCTGCAAATCAGTTTTGTACTGTGAGTCCATGGCCATCGAGTGACCAAGGATAATAAACCTGTGTTCAAACACTAAATGCATTTATAGTCTATGGCAGGAGTCACCTTATTCTGCTTAAGATGACTTCAGGGTAAACTTCTCAGCAAATCACCCCAGGCTTCCTTGGAAGTGATTTAAATCAAGTTAATAAGGCTGAGGATCTTAGCGAAAAAAAGTGTACCCATCTATTTCAGAGTGAGATGAAACACATTAGGAAATCCACTATATTGCAGAAACCAGTGTAAGCAAATTTATCCCACTCCTGCATCTGTCTGTTCTAGGACATGTGGACCTGCCGACACCTGCAAGATAAAGGAACAACTCCTTTTCTTTGCCTGTCAGTTCTTGCTGACAAGACTTGGCCATTTCACAAGTGCTCTTTGTGTCAGTTCTGAAGGTACAAATTCTGCTCTATGTTTCCACATCCCTGAACTCCCTCTCTGGATGTTTTATAGCAGTCTGAAGAGTTTTCTTATGTTTTGTCTCCTTCTCTTTGTCAGTCAATATCAGAAAGGTGTTTAGTCACATCAGCAAAGTGATCCATCATCTGAAGCATCCTCCTGGCAGGAAAAGCCATTACATTTATTTTCCTAATGCAACTAAGTAGACATTAATATCAGTAATTACTTTTTAAATGCAGACTGACTGATTCCTCTGAGTTCATATCATCTGCAGACTGCTCTGAAAATCTTGAAACAGTCTTGAAATAATACTGACTTTATCTCATTATTTTCTATCAGAAACAGTTCTGAGCATGGACAGTGCTTTCATTCATCCTTTCTTTACACGGGGCTGATTAAGGACATGAATTTGTCGACATGAGAAAATTCTTTTCATAGTCACAATTGTATCTGGATATTATGGGGGAATGGCTTTAAAATGAAAGTAGGTTTAGATTGGATATTAGGAAGAAATTATTTACTGTGAGGGTGGGGAGGCCCTGGCACAGGGTGCCCAGAGAAGCTGTGGCTGCCCCATCCCTGGAAGTGTCCAAGGCGAGGCCAGATGAGGAGCAACCTGGGAGAGTGGAAGGTGTCCCTACCCATGGCAGGGGGTGGGAGCTAGAGAAGCTTTAAGGTCACTCCCAACCCAAACATTCAATGAGTTTTTTATGCATGTCAAGTACTACTCTCTCCTCACGAGATTTGGGAATTCAGATTCTAATTTATCAGTTCACCTATATTTGTGTGGCCAGAATTCTCATGAACAAAATGTACAAAAGTTGGATGGGTTTGGAGAAATGTCCATGGCTTCTGAAAATCTGATTGGATGAGAATTGCTTCTAGCATAGAAAAGATGGGGGAAAGCTGCTTCTTTACATTAGATTCTCCAGTATAATGGAACTAAAGGTTTTTATGGGCCTCCCTCCTTCCCTTCCCTTCCCGCATCTTCCCGCACCTTCCCTCCTTCCTTCTCTCACCTTCCCGCACCTTCCCTTCCTGCACCTTCCCTTCCTTCCTTCCCTTCCCTTCCTTCCCTTTCCTTCCTTCCCTTCCTTCTGTCCATCTGTCCATCTGTCTGTCCATCCCCCTCAAGTTCTCTCCTTCTCTTTGAAAACATCCTTTTAAACCAACCTCTTCAAACCAATCTTCTGGCTTTTCTCGGAGGAGAGGATCTCTCTCTGTGTTTTCTGGATAACTGTTCAATTATTACCCTCTTTTCCCATGGAAATGAAGCCTAGGTGGTCTCACTCCCGCTGAGTATTTCTGTGTGTGCACCACCAATAACTTCTGACCTCATTAAACAAAATTATAGAAAAGCCTGGAGCCTCATAGATAATTACATTTCATGAAGGCAGACAGAACTTGCAGGCACTGCCACTGCAGGAAAATAAACAAGCATAAATCTTGGCATAGATGGGAAAATCCACATGGGGGAGAGCCTTTTACAGATGCCCCAAGCACAAGAAAATCTTCAGTCATAGTTTAAACCTTGCTTAAAGCCAAAGCAAATCTACCACAAGACACACATCCTCAGGCAAAGAATTTTAATTTATTCCCAAAATCCTTAAGTAGATTGTGGGTCAATTCTGTGTGATATCTTAATTAGGTTTGTATGTGAGCTAAAAGGCAATAACAAAGCTTGGGCCAACAGATAATGCACTAAGCTTTCTTCGTTGATTTAATTCTGAATCAAGAAAGTATTTACAATTTCTTGGTAGTTATTTACTTGTTTGTGTGACTTCCAACTCACACAGTGATTCTCTCTCAAAATGACCTCAAATCTCTGGCTGTTCACATACCTTTAAAGTGAACAATATTTGTGTACTCTGGTCTTAGCCAGAGGTTTATAGATCTCTACCACCTACCCCTCCCAGTCTCCATAAAGACAACTGTTAAATCTCTCCTTGGTCCTGCTCTCCCTCTACCTCTGAGTCAGGACTATCTTTCCATTTGTCAGTAGGATGACAGCAAAGGAAATTGCAGTAAATTCTCATTGAACCCTCCGTATGAAATTAACTCTTGCTCAGGAATTTGGAAATTACTGAAAAGTGAGTTTTCTCAGGAAAATCACATTTTTCTGGTCATTTAACTTTTCTTCTTAGTGACCTGTCAAAGGCAAAACAAGGGGCTGGACAGTCCTGTGGTGCTTTGATGGTCTTTGTATTTAATTTCTCTTCCATCTGAGGGTGGTAAGGTTTTCTGTGGACTTCTTTGTGGAACAAAGTCTCAGTCCCAGACCTCAGCAAGGATTTTTTCCCACTGCTTGGTGCAGATAAGAATTCTCTAAGGTGAGCAGTGGAAAAGCAAAGCTTGCTGTGCTATTTCCTATAGAAAAGAGACAGTAATTGCTGGATGTTTTCCCATTTTCCTACTCATGTAAAATTTCCATTATCTTTTTTTTTCCTTTTTCTGGGGGGCTTGCACTGCTGTTTATTACCCAAAAAAAATTGCCCAGTTTCCTTGACATGGTGCAAACCACTGCATTTTTTCCATTCAGCTTCTTTGATGTGTTTTTTTCTTGCTCAGTTTAGGGGTCAGCTATTCTTTCTCCTGTTGGGATTTGCTTTTCTCACCTATGAATTACTGGCTTTATTTATGTGGTAGTGTCAGAGGGTTCACAAATACGGAACTTGTTAAGATTTGTGTGCGTTTATGTGTCCCTTTTCTTTAGATTAGGACAATAAAGATGATTATTAATGGTGCTCCCCCAGAGCAGGACTCTAATCTGGCACAGCCTCCTTCAAAGGGAACAGCAGACTGCAGAGAACAAGATAAACTATGCTCACCCTAACTCACTGACCTCTCTTTCTTCTGCAAAAACTACCAGCTTAAGAAAAATCTTCACAGTCATAAATCACCATCACTCACCACTGTTTGGAAAGAGCTGGATGATTTCGGTACATTTATCATGGTTTAAGGAATTTTGACATGTTGTTCTCCTCTGAATGTTAAAGATATTTTCTTTGTGGTTGTTTCCTTCCACCACACGCACACATTGCAGGAGGTTGCTCAGAAAAGTGACAATATCAATTGTCAGGGGGGAGAGGGGACACATTGTCCATGCTCCTTGAAGATAAAAACATTGGAGGAATTTGACCTTGACTGAAGGAGCTTCCGTGGAAGATTAGAAAAATAACAGCTCGCTAAACAGGTGCCAGGTCATAATTACCACTAATGGCCACCTCATGCGTCATTCCAGGCACCTCACAACAAAAAATGTTATTTTTTGACAAAGCTGTTGGCAACCACACATGGAAAAATATTAAGGTTTTACCCATTATTTTCTATCTTCTGTTTTTACAGACTGAGAGTTACTTCACTTGACTGTAAGTAAATAACCCACTGAAGAAAGGCAAGTAGTCCAAAAGTGAGAAAAATGTTCATTTACTATGAAACTTTTTGTGGATAGTAAGATTTATAACTAGAAGGGATAAAATAAAAAGAGATTTCTGAAGTATTGATAATTTTTTACGTTTTTTTCTGCCTGAGTGTGAAACTGAAAGCCCAAGGAATATTTGCTTAAAAATGGAAATCATTAAAAGTGTAATTCATTTGATTATTTTTCTCATTTGATTATTCTTCTCTTTAATATAAAAAAAAAAACATCTCTGTCAGGTATAAACATTTTGCTTAGGCTTGATTCATTGAATTGAAACGAAATACTTCCAACCTTTTTGATTTGACCTGAACCTATTTACAACTTTCTCCTGTTAAACTAAATGGTAAATCATGAGTCCCTGTCACTAAAAGTATTTATGGGATATTAGGTTTCAGAAATTGCTCCAGCAGCCATTTAAAAATTTCTCCAGGAGCAGAGAAAAAAATATTGACCTATTCTTCTACAGAATCATACTGCAAGGAGTACTTTGAACGTGAATGTCACAGCTCTGGCAGTCAGGATGATTTTAGATTAGTTCAGCTGGGGCAGAGAGAGGAGTATCACACAATGGGATGTGGAGTGCTCTTAATTTGGTTGTTTCAATTTCAAATCCCACACCAAGGCTACCTGGCTGCACCAGCACAGCATCCAGTGCTGCCCAAAGTGTGAGAATTTCAGGAGATCTCTGTGTGGAGCTTTTCATAATTTAAGGAGGTCTGGTCATCACAGCCAAAGGTGTCTAAGGCAAGTCTTTGACCTTTAACTCCAGTGGAAGTTGTCCTTGCCCATGGCAGCAGGGTGAAGCAAGGACGATCTTTAAGGTCCATTCCAACCCAAACCATTCTATGACTCTGTGATTTTTCATGTGAAACAGCTTCATTTATTTCATAAACATATGAGAATCAAGGAAAGTTCCAATTCCAGCAAGGTTTCTTCATATGGACACAAATGCTTGAAATTAATTATGAACGCCTTTTCTACTATTGCTTTCTGTCTGCATTCTGCTGTCACTGTAGCACAGAAAAAAAATCATTTAACTGGAAAAAAAAATCCTCTGTTTAATAGGGAATAGCTGTTTTGAAGGTTTAACTATATTTTGTCATTTCACAGTGTTTTCCTATGTTGAGACAGCTTTTTACATCCCCCTAGACCTTCCACCTTTAAAAAACAGGGTCTACAAAAAAACAATCAGAGAACATCAGTTTTTCAGCCTCGCTTGGAATTACTCTCTTCTGACACCACAATTACTTTTGATGAAAATTTCTGTATGGAAATTGATAAATAAATGATATCTGGCTGAAATATTCACAGTGAAGCTTGTTGAAGCACAGGATCTTCAGGGGAAAGCCTTAGGATGAAATACAGCTGCACGATCTACAGCAGTGATGGAGTTTTTTAAGGTCTAAAGTACATCTGTGAGAGAGCTCAGAGGTGGACAAGGTTTATCTCTCTCGTTCAGTGCAGCTGCACAGTCTTGGCAAGGGCTGAGCTGGCTCAGGGGGGTCAGGACTAGTGGTGGATCCTCAGTTCCATGCCCAAATTAAATCATTTCCCTGAGCCCTCTTTTTCTGTGTTCCCTTTGCATTCTGCCCTAGAAAAGCTTCCAATGGGACGAGATAATAAAATAAAGGCATATTTCTGTGTTATGAAAAGTACTTTTTTCTCTAAAAATAACTTAGGACAGACAGATAAAGCCCAGAATTACACCAACAGTGCAGCCAAAGCTGCAGAGTCACCTTTTGTGTTGATCAGGAAAAACCAAGGGCTGAAGCTGAACCATCCACAGTAACTGTCTCCAAGAAAGAGGATGAAAAGATACTTCCATGAGGGATGAAAGCTCATGGGGTCAGAATTCACAAAAATGTTTTTTTGTACATGAGGCTCAAAGCCACCTTCAGTCAATGCCAGCTCTGCAGACAGAAACATTTCTGAGAGCAGACAGACAAATTCATAGGAGTATGAATATATTGACTCATTAAGGTTTGGACTAAAGACATGCATAAGTCTGGAAATTAGCAACAGTTTGAAAGAAAAAATTATATTAAAACATCATCAGCCAAAAGCAATATCACCACTGTAACAACAACCAGATGAAATAGATAATGGAACTGAGAAATCATTAAGCAGTGTGAAAACAGATCCTCTGGATAAAAATGAACTCTTAGCATTACAGACAATAATTATCACTCTTCTCTAATGCCCTGATGCCCTGACTTAACCTTCTTCCTGTTGTCAGGCACAAAAAAAGTCCAGGACCAAAATCCACATTTTGATTGAGTTGCCTGAGTGAACAGAAAATACTCATTTCGAGGAAATAAGGTGAAATCAACAGCATGCTGAGAAGCAAAGACAATAGAAGTTTTCAAAATCCAAGCACTAATTCGGTTTTGAAAAGAAAAATAATTTTGAATTTGCATAATCTTGAACTAGAATGACTATATCTTAGAGAAATTGATTAAATTTTCCTGCAAATTTTCCTGTTTCTACTCTTATAATTGTGGTAAAAGGCCAAGCAAAGTATTTCTTAGGTAATTTATTTAAAGGATTTAACGTCTTCTTCATATTTGCAAACTGCATTTAACGGCTTCTGATTTTTTGAAATTTCTTTGCAACTTAAAACTATTTGATCCAAACATGGAGTAATAGGACCTGGCAGAATTCTCAGAAACCAGTAATGGCCTTGAAATTTGTAAATTCACTTATTTCATTGTGCATTTGGTCAACACACATTCCGTGGCAGTGCTTATGATGAGAATGAAGCTTTCAAGATTCCTTTCTAAATATTTCCTGTCTAAATGGAGACTCAGAAAATGTGAGATGGGGCAGGTAGGCACAGCAGGTGGTGATATCTCTATGTAATCTAATTTCTGCGATTGATTTATTATGTCAAAAAGTAAATATGGAAACTGCTCTCTGCTTGGGGTGCTGTCCAGGATGCAGAAGAACAAAAATCTGCCTTACTGCCTACTCCAAATACAAGAGTGAAAATGCAGTCACAAATATGGTAAGTGACCCCAATAAGCTGTCTGACTGTTGGACATTTTCTGTAGGTCTAGGTGAAAAAGAGAATCTTCAGGAGGATTTGAAGACCAGTTCAGGAGTTGCTGATAGCACCTTCATATGAGCAAAGAAACTGCACAGAAACTGTTGAAAATTAGGCAAGGAGGGTAGGAAAGCCATTATCAGGGTTCAGCAGATTATGGACTGGACGTGTCAGTAGCACAAAGGAGGTGACAGGCACTGAAAGTGGGTAAGAGCAGTTTATTTCTGGCTTCCTGAATAATGTTGTCCAAAATCTTCATTTTTTCCCCTCATTACTCTAATGCAAGGCAGTGCAAGCATCCCAACAGAGCCTGAAGGAGGCGAGGTGTGCAAGCTGAGACCAGGCTGCTCAGGGCACAGGATGATGAAAAAACCCCTAGACTCACTTATTCTTCTCCAGTTGGAAAATACTAGATGTCATGTCCACCCATGTGTCTTGATGGTGTGCAAAGGGTAACAAATTGTATATAATTTTTCAGGAACAGGAATGATGGAGATGATATGATGGGATCTGATGGAGTCATGGCATCAGAAATTCATTATGACTGACATTTTTATTCTGTGTTTACATCCCATCACTAATCATGGTCCCTACTCCTGAAGACTCACCAGCTGTAGAAAACAGACCAAGACAATGTGCAGGCCCTTCCCCAAGAAACTTTACATAGAAGCCACAAAAGGTGGGTGCAGCAGGATCACAGATTCCTGGAATGGTTTGGGTTGGAAGGGACCTTAAAGATCATCTCATTCCAACCCCCTGCCATGGGCAGGGACACCTTCCACTATCCCAGGCTGCTCCAAGCCCCATCCAGCTTGGTCTTGGACACTTCCAGGGGTAGGGCATCCACAGCTTCTCTGGGAAACCTTTCCAATGCCTCACCATCCTCACAATAAAGAATTTCTTCCTAATATCCATAGAGGTGAGGAAGGAATATCCCTGGCTTGTCCAAATTCACTCGTCTGCAGCCTAACTGCCATCATCCAATTGTGAATCAAAAGGGATTAGAAAAGAGGAGCAAGGTGGCTCCATGGTTATTTTACAGAGACCTCCCTCCAAGGGCGATGCATTTGGAAGAAGATACAAAGCTGCCTTCAAGGAGCCTAAAAATCAGTCAGCAAAGGCATCATTGACCTCATGGGTAAAAGGAAAGAAGCTCCCTAAAAGCCTTGATGGGTCTGGAACAGTCCTTACAGATTTTGGAAACAAACCCAAGGCTTATTCACAGGCATGTGAAGAAAGCACTAGATGTCATAGAGAGAATGATTTAATTGCTTCAGTGTCTCTGTGTTCCAATGGGGGTAATGTTCTTTTCCTCAGAGGGATGTTGTGAGTGGGAAACCCAGACACTAACAACAAGAACATGGATATTGGGAAAAAATACCTTTTCTTAAAGAGTGATTAAGCATTGGGTCAGGGATCTCAGGGAAGTGGTGTAGTCACCATCCCTGGAAGTCTTAAAAAGCTGAGGAGATGTGGCATTTTGCAATATTACGGGCATGTTGTTATTCAGTCAAAGGATGGATTTGATGATCTTGATTGCCTTTTCCAGCCTTAATGATTTTATTATTCTATGAAATCTGCATATTTTGCAGCATTTTATTTGTAAATCTGGTCTCCTACACATATTAAATCAGGTAGGCTCTTTGGGGGTGGACACTGTAAAGTAGTGACCTTACAACTCACAGGAAAAAGCTTCTGGAGAAACATAGCACCATTTGGAAGGACAGAAGCAAACAGTGGAGGAGGGAAAGGGGAGAAGACTTTGGAGCTGTTAGTACAAGTGGAAGGGGCTGGAAGGTGCAGCTATAAATGGCTCTCTAACTACAGAACAATTTAGTTTTACAAGCAGAGTCCTCTTCTGTTATTGCCCAGCATGGAGTATGTGATGGAGTAAACATTCAGTAAAGATTTGGCAGCCTGGCCCCTCTCACAAGAAATATGACAGGGTCGTAGGTTTCTTTGTTTTGTTTCAATAATTGGATTTTCTGGGCTCTGAGTGCTCCCTTCTGAGGCGTTAGGAACAGACGCAGGGGTGGAGGAAGCAGGATAACAATTTCAAAGGAGCCATCGTTACTGTGCCTGTGGAAATCCGGATCTGCATCTCACAAGGAAAGCTCAAAGGCATTTCACAACTTGCACAATTCCATGCCTAACAGGAGCTAATCTCAGGAGCAACACCAAACTTCGTGTTTGGAGGGTTATTTTTATTTTAATTTGTCTCCCGAGGCAGCCTCATTTGAGCTGAGTTTTAAGGACAAAGCGGAGGACTTTAAAAGTGTCTTTAAGCCCACAACTGCAATACCTGCTACTACCTAAATCTCAAGTATTTAATGGTTCCTAAAAAATATATTGCCTTGTTAATGCCTGCAGCAAAGCATGCAGTTTATGGGGAGCGAGCAGTAATGCCCCTTTAGCCATCTGGCTAGCAAGAATACAATGGGGTGTTTGATAACAGCCATTTTCGTGTCTGCAGGAGATGGCTGCAATAAAAAGAACAAACAAGCACATTTACAGGGGGCTGCAGTTGGAGACCGAGCCAGACAAGGAACCATAAGAAATTTAATGTAAGTCTCTGCGGCCCAATCACAGACAACTTCATTTCTCCTAAAGTCAAATGGAGCTTGATGCCTTTGGTTATGCAAATGGATATTCCCACCCTCAATGAAAGTGCCTGAAGAACCTTGAGGGTCTCTGCCACCATAATTTTCAGTTATTCAGGCAATAAGAAGATTGGAAGATTAACTTGGAAAAAAAAACACCAGAAGTCATGGAAATAGCACCAAAGCAGCAGGTATGGTGGAACTGATCACCCTGCACTTACTCCATGGTCCTACATGTTTGATGGAAAGACTTTAGTGAATTTTGAATAAAAGACAAAATCAGCAAGTCAAATTAAAGCTATTGCAGGGCATAGGTGGATTGGACAAACCAGGAGATCTAGAAAGGACCTGAGCCTCCAGCATGATAAGATTAGATATTTTGAAAAAATCTTTATTGTGAGGGTGATGAGGTACTGGCACAGGCGGCCCAGGGAGATCGTGGACTCCCAGTCCCTGGAAGTGTTCAGGGCCAGGCTGAATGGAGCTTGGAGCAGCCTGGTCTAGTGGAAGGTGTCCTTGCCCACAGCAGAGGGTTGGAATTGGATGATCTTAAAGATCCTATCAAACCCAAATTTTTATGTGATTCTGTGAACACATAGAAGATCTTCAGCACAGTGATAGAGCTGGAGTTGAAATTTCAGCAGGATCAGCTCTAACCTTTCTATCACTTTGTGTGGTATGAATGTCACAATTCCTATCCAAGTCACGTTTTTATGAAACCACTTTATTTCAAGACATACTGAACTGCTGTCTCCTTCCCTGAGCATGAAAATCACATAATATGATTTCATTCCTCTGCCTGTTTGTGCACCGGTCACACAAAAAGTTGTGAAACTACAACCAGGCTTTTCAGGCTTTTAAACACGCAAATATAAACTGCTATTAAGGGTACATCACATTTCCTTGCTTAGTGCCTGGCTCGTAAAATGTAATAGCTCTACAGTCTTTCCAGCATTCAAAGTAAAGTTTTTCCCTTAAGCCCTAAAGGGAAGGAGAAATTTATGTCACCTAATCTCAGCTACCTAAAAATTAGCCATGTAATCTAAGACAGTCATCTCTGTTTTAGCTGATGCAACAAATGGAGCATCTCCAGAGCACAACTCATGCAATTGTAAACCAGGAAGAGAGTCAGCTCTGGGGGGAAAGGCCTAACTGGAGATGTTTTCATGTGCATTGGGTTACAAACCTGACTTCACTCTAGAGTGGTTTGTGGCACATTTAGTTCCCCAACCATGGGAACTTACTGGTGTTCCAGGCACTACAGGGTGTCCCACAGAGCCTTCAGAAGGGTGTGATCTCCTCTGTGTCATATTTCCCAGCCCATGTGTCACCATAGGGCACCTGAATGGCACCAGATGTCCGTGTTCAGGAAACTGAATAATTCACCAATTTCCTGGTCAGCAGAAGAGCTTTTCTGATTTTATTAACACTATACCCATTGTTTATAATGAGATTTTGGACACTTTGTCATCACTTACACATGGAAATCTAAACTGCAGTTATTTAATTTGGGGACTGAATCCTTCCCTAATATTCCTGATGTTCATGGATGGGTCTGGCTGCGGAAGCACATTTATCTTTTTGCTTGAGCAGAAGAGAATCCAGACAAAGAATTTTGACTAAACTCCTAATTTCTTAAGAGCTAAATCACAGCAGGTATAAATTTGAGTAAAGGTGCTCATGGTTTTGATGTTTGTTTGGAAGTAGAGGATCTTTAATGTCCCTTCCAACCCAAACTGTTCTGTGGTTTTAGGAAGATTTTGGCTTCAAATAACAAAACAAAATAGTAATGAGGACAATGATCTAATAAATGATTCTGCTGTTCCAAAAACAATCTTTTCTTCCTTATAGCTGTTTGGTTCTCTGTCAACAACGTCCAGCTGGTAATCTCACAGCATTTCATTCACGGACTTTGATGAAAATGTCAAAAAAATTTTTTCACATAAAGGCAGAAGCTTCACCATGAGAAGAATCTACTACAGTACAGATGAGCAGGAGTCCAAAATTTACATCTTCAGATGCCAACATTGTAAATCGTAGAAGCAACATAAAGAGTGGAATTGGATATGCAACTGAGTGTAACAGTATGGCACCGGCATAAATCAGAACATAAACATTATGAAACAAAATATTGCTGCTTTGCTGCTTGAAATAAGTTGTGGATTTCACTCAGCTTATGCTGTAAACAATGAGTGCAGCAGAAATGACAAGTGGAGAAAGCAGAATAAAAAGGTGAAATGAAGCTCTAACTTACTTCCTTTTACTTTATATGTAATTTTCCAGGAACAGAACCTGGCTGCCTGTAAAGCAACTGGATCCCCTGACCCCAGAACAAATTACATTTAGTTCAAGTTATGGTTATATGGGAAGAATATTTGTGGCTAAAAATGCTTGTCTTGGAACAGATGTTGAGTTAGCCAAAAGAAATTACTAATTTTAAGGTCAAGACAATCTTTCACTCTTTAAGGTCAACACAATCTTCCACTATTGAATAGAGAAATCTATCACTGAGTTTCAATTTTGACATACTGAGTTCACTATCTTGATTTATCTCTTGCTTACAAACAGAAACATAATATTTGGCCACTGACTTCTCATGCAGCATCATTCCAATATCTGCTGACCATTTGAAATCTAAACCCATAATTGAAGTTTGGAGGTTTTTTTCAGTCTCAGGCCTGGTTAACAACATTTTGCATCTGCAAAAAGTAAATTTTATCACCTCTTCCAAATAATAGCACCTCTACAAATATTTATTTGCATCCTCCACAACAAGGTGCAGCTTAGAAACAACCAGCTACCAACACTTACGTTAGTTTTGAGCTCCTGGGGGATAAGTTGCCTTTATTGGGAAACAATGTTTTTATCTCTGCTGCACTGAATTGTTCAGTTTGGACATATTCTGAGACATAAAATTCAGTGTCTCCTTCAGGACACAATTTGGGAAAGACATCAGCTCCTGAAAGTTTATGTTTTTAGACAGTCTCTCAGCCTATTCTAGTCCTGATATCTCACACATTGCTATATCTCAGGTTATCTCCTGCATCACTGTAATAGGTCTATATTTCATAAAACACAAAGTTTGATTTCTGCAGTGATTGATACCACTATTTATTGTCCATTTGTGAGATGACTCTTCTCCTTGAGCTTTAGTGCTGTAATCAGAATGAAGGAATGCTTCTGGTTGAAAATATTATCTGCCAGTGAATGCTCTTTTAGGATGGCCCAAAAAGATAGGTTTAGCAGTAGGGTAATTTACAGAAGTGGAAATAAATGGAAAATGACAAAAAAATAAAAAATGACAATTTTTGTCAGGAAATGCAACTTGATCAAATTTCCCAGGACTTAAGACAGCATTAAATGGGGTAAGGAAAAATAAATAAATAAATAAATAATGAAAAAAATAACTATAGGCTCGGATGTTCATGTAGGATATTCATGTAACAATATTTTTCGTTGTTCATGCTGAAAAAAAGAAATAATTGTCCAAATGATTTCCACCCTCTCTGCCCTTCCCATTATTCGAGTGGCCACCATAACAAATCTCAGTAGAAGGAGGACCTCAACCCACTACTGGTGTCTGCATGGACATGGTCTCTTCTTGATATCAACTGCTTTTTTATTGAGTATTTTTATAATCTCTAGAATATATATTTCATCCCTAGATACTCCAGATCTTTCACAAAGAGAAAACTCTTTCAACTCCTTGGCTGGCTTGATTTAACCCAGATTTATTAGCCAGAAAATTCCTTCAAGGCAGTTTGGTAGATTAGAGCAGTTTCACTCTGTGGAGGTGCCTGAATGGAGAAATTTGAGATCCAAATTAATAGGTCTTAATTAGTGGCAACTTAAATCTGAGAAAAAATGATCACTTGTACATCATTTGCTCTTCCTGGAGTTATTATCTTACATCATGTCTGCATTAAGTACTTAACTTCATTATTTCATCAACACACTCAGTTCCAGCCATTACCAGCAAATGTGGTCAGGTCATGGAACAGATCTTTAAGTAGAACAGTTGGATGTTTCCTAGTCTGCAAATCCCTTCAAACATGGGTGTCCCATGAGTGTTTCAAAAGAATGAGACCATCTAACTCATTAGTCTAATAATTAGCATCTTATAAGAGACATTCTGCAGCTCCCCAGTATTCTAGAGGTACAGCTGAAATGTGAATTTGTATTTCCCAGGCATTTAAGTCACTTCTTTGACCGGTATCAAACAGACTGAGTGCAGCTGGATGGTTTTGAGCCTGCACAAATTCATTGCAGATAACAGGCATACTTTTTTGTCTTAAATGAAAGGAATTTCGTGTGCAGATCGCAGTATCTGAATTAGCTCCTCAGCAATGCTGTGAAGGTGGGATGTTCATGCTGTACTCAGGAACTGCTCCTGAACACATATAAAATATTCATCATTAAAGAAATCAGTATTGTACCATGAAAATTACATGAAATGAAAAAATTGAACACTTGAGGTGTCTGAAGGAAGGTACCTATATGGTTGTGATCCAGCTGCCAAAATACAAAAATATGGAGTCATCATGTCCCACCTACAGCACTGTGTCCAGCTCTGAGGCTCCCTACACAAGAAGTACATGGACCTGTAGGAGAAAATCCACAGGAGACCATGAAGATGCTCTGGGGGCTGGAACACCTCTGATATGGAGAAAGGCTGGGAGAGCTGGGGATGTTCAGCCTGGAGAAGGGAAGGCTCCAGGGAGACCTCAGAGCCCTTTCCAGTGCCTGCAAGAGAGCTGGAGAGAGACTTTTTCTAAGGGTAAGTGGTTATAGGAGAAGGGGGAATGAACTTAAGCTGACAGAGAGTAGATTTAGATTAGCTATTGGGAAAAAAGTCTTTACAATAAGTATGGTGAGGCCCTGCTGCAGCTTACCCAGAGAAGCCGTGGACTCCCAACCCCTGAAAGTGTTCAAGGCCAGGTTGGATGAGGCTTGGAGCAACCCAGTCTAATAGCAGGAGTCCCTGCCCATGGCAGGGGGCTGGGATGAGATGATCTTGAAGGTCCCTTTTAATCCAAACCGTTCTGTGAGTCTGTGATTCTGTTTGAGTTGTAATAAGGTAGTCAAAACACTGATACTGTGCTGGCAGACATCTCACAGGACACACAAGAGGCAGAAGCCCTCCTGAAGCATCCAGTGACAGAAAGGAGATAAGAAAGGCAACTCAACTGGTATTAGATGCCCACAGGAGTAACTGAGTCCTATATTTGCCATCTGTGCTCCCTTTATACTTAGTGGAGCTCTGAAGCTGCCCCAGTTACTCATGGACAAGGGTCACACCATGGATTTGGAGCTGGAAGTTAAAACACCAGACAAAGGGAACATTAGACTTTTCTAGAGTTACCTTGGAATAGCCCAAAAGACACTAAACACCTATATTTCAACAACTGAATCCTGCTCCTGTCTTTGATTTTACATTGCACAGAAGATACAAAGAGTTTTCCAATTCCTCAAAATAAATCTCCCCTAGAAACAATAACTTCTTAAGCAAACCCTGGAAAACACCAGGCTCAGAAGTTACCAACGGATGCAGATAAAGAAAAGACTTGAAGTGTGGTGGGAAAAAAAGGGCATTTTCCAAACTGGCATTTGTACACACAAATAAGCAGCACTTTGATCCATTCCCATGTATGTCAGCTGCACCAAGACACAGGAACAGCCAGGGGCTCCTTTCCAAAAGAATTCCATAGTAATTCACAGATGCCTATGACCTCAAAGAACCTGCTGAGCACCTGAGGCAGCAAGTTCTACACCTGAAGCATTTGGTAATGAGGTTTCTACAGAGATACAATTTTAGATGCTCAAGCTGAAAACATAGACATTTAAAAAAAAAAAAAAAAAGAAACCTGGCCTGGACCACTGCCAAGAGCTGCTCCGAAACTGACTCTAACTGTTCCATTTACTCTCATGATAAATAGGATGGTTTAATGGAAACACTGTACACAAAACTGTACTGCTCAGGTAATTACCTTGATTGAAACAAGTGTTTTTACACTGAAAGCAAAATTTCCCTGGAGTTAAACCAAACCTCAACAAGAACAAGACCTCTGTGGAGATGCAGTCATATAAACAAGTTTGTGTGCTAATTATTTTCCTGTGGTTCTCTTAATGAGTCACTTGCTAGAGTCCACTGGTCACAAAGATGATTATTTTAATGATGATTCATAGAATTTGGGTACACATTGCAAACACCAAGTGCTGCAGCAGTTGCTATGGCAGGAAAATGTGTGTGGTTTGTTCCTCAAATAGCGGAGTAAATAATTGCATGACAGCTTGTTCCTCCTCCAGAGGGTCTCCCAGTGTTGGAAATTGTCTTCAGGGAGCTCGCCACATTCAACATTTCCACCCACTGTTTTTTCCTGAGCTTGTGGATAAAACCCTTAAACACTTGTTTTCCCATGCAAAGCTCATTTTTTAGCTTTTTTATTTTTTCCCCAGCACTGAAGACTTAGAGTTTGATTCTGGTCTCTTTTACCTTGGTGCAAATCAGGAGTAAATCTCTTTTTTTCAGTACTACCAGACTCTCCAGCTACAGAAAACAGCAGACAAAAAGCAAATCCTCTCTCTTCACACAGGGCAATAAGGAACAAGGTGGTATTTAAGACAGGTAAAAAATACTCAATTTTAACAGGGTTGGGTTTAGTCCTGTCCCCCTTGAAAAGTACATACATATTATAGAAAACTCTGTGATTTTGGCCTGACTGTTTTCTAAATCCAAATTTTGGATGTATTTTTAAACTGAAAGTGCTGAAATAAGACAACCATCCCTACGGCACCAGGAAAGAAACAGCATATAATGAAAACGAATTTTAAAAAGTATATGAGGAGATGAATTCCTGGTAGTCATCCCTCCTGAGCACCCGAAATTAGCAGCCAGAAAAAGGAATAAAAAAGTGACACATAGAGCTGAAAATCTATTTTAAAGGGGAGCATGTTAAAGGGGAAAAGGAACAATGTGGGTTAATCTGATGGAGGTGGGTTTTCTCATCACCAGGGATTGATAAACCTGCCAAGGAAGGTAGCTCTGCTTAACAGTTCACTTCACTGAGGCTCTTAAGCATCTGCTTTATCTGAAGGGTCTTTATTCTAAATAAATGATACTTCTCCATACGGCAGCTATTTGCTCACAGATTGCAATGTTCATTGCCCCAAAAGAAGCGGAACAGAGAGGCTGAAAGCTAAATCAGACTTGATACAGCTATAATTGGTATTAGGAAACTGCAGAGGGGAAAGCCTTTCCGGGGGGAAGATAGAGATGATGCCAACCCCCTTCACGTGGTGGGTTGGAGCCCAGAACCAGAAATAAAGGATCACTGAATAGGACAAGGGAGAGTAAAAATCCCTCCCTGGGAAGAAAATGTTATGGCAGCATCTTTGAGGAATCACCCTTGACGTGATTCCCCTGAGCTGTACAAGCTTTTAGCAGGTTGTTAAATCTCTGTACAGCTCATGTTCACAGGCCATTAATCATCCTTCAATTAGTGGAGTGCAGCTGAGATTTTCTCCTACCTGCTCGGTGCCCAGCTCCTCAGGAGGGACAGTTCTGCTGTGGGAAGATCAGAATCTGGACAGCTGTGCTGGTTTGGGCTGGGCTAGGGTTAATTTTTTTCACAGGAGATAATAATGGGGCTGTGTTAGGGATTTTTAATGAAGACAGTGCTGATAAGACAGAGTTGTTTCTGCTATTGAGCAGAGTTTACAGAGTCAAGGTCTTTTCTGTTCCTCACCCCACCAGTGAGTGTGCAGGGGGTGCACAAGGAGTTGGGAGGGGATACAGCCAGCACAGCTGACCCTGTGTGATTCATGGGATATTCCAGACCCCACTGCACCATATTTGACTATAAATCTGGGGGAGAAGCAGGACAGGGGGCACATTTGGAGTTGTGGAGTTTGTCTTCCCAAGCCACTGCTATGTGTGATGGAGCTGGGGGATGGCTGAACACCTGCCTGCCCAGGGAAAGTAGTGAATTAATTCCTTGCTTTTCTTTGCTTGCATTTGCTTTACCTATTAAACTGTCTTTGTGTCAACCTATGAGTTATCCCACTTTCCATCCAATTCTTTTCCCCATCCCTCCAGCAGGGAATGAGCGAGTGGCTGTGTGGGGCTGCATTGCTGCCTGGGGTTAATCTACACCAGCCCTTTTTGGCACCCAGCACAGGACTTGGAGGGTTCCAGATAGCAACAGACTTGATTGGCATATGCTGGATCGAGCTGTTATTGCTGTTTAGCTGTTAATTGACAGCTCCTGTGCTTGTCATGGGACTCGTTTGCCTGTCTATTCAAGCCCAGTGCTTGTTAGTGGCTGCTCTTTTCTTCCACTGCTCGCTGCATTGCTGCTCTGCTCCTCATCTGACTGTGCTGGGAATGCTCTGAGAGCAGCAGCAGGGATGTTCCTGCCCTGGCAGATGGCCAGGGAGTCACTGCTGCTCCTGTGCTGCTCCACTGGGCAGGCTGGAACTCCAGCATGACAGTGACCTGTGGATGAGTCCACATGGGAGCGGGACCCCTGAAATGTCTGTGGCCATGAGTCAGCCCAGCCAGAGCAGGTAAATCTCGACATGGCTGCGTCTGTGTCTCTGTGTCTCTGTGTCTGTGTCTGTGCTGCAGGTGTCCCTCTGAAGGGTTTGAGGCCCCAGGGTAAGTCCATGCTCCATCACATAGACCTTGAAGCATCAGTGGCTGTGCACAAAGTCAGGCTGGGGGCAGAGCAGAAAGAAATTAAAATCAGCAAAAAATATGTATTGGTAGTTCTGTGCTATGAGATGATCATGTTAAAAAAGAAAATACAATTGGATTCTGCATTGTTTTCCCAAGCACTGATCATTAGAAGGTTGGACCTCACAGGTTTTGGAGATAATTTGAAGCACACATGAAAATTCAGCAGTAGTCTTCTACCAGGGTTTGCACTGAATTTGGCAGAGAGGTCTGCATGGGTAGGATATAAACTGTTTTCAGACCTGCCACTGGTTTTGCATCCTAACAAACATTGAAGACAAGATGTGTGAAACTGACAGTTCCAGAATCTGGGAAAAAGACCACACTGCAACAATGATGATGAAAGTAAAGAAGCATCTGCTGCTATGGCTTGAGCAGCAAAACTGTTTTCACAGCTTTAAAGAGAAGGAGGGGGAGGCAGAGCCCTGGTAGGAGCCCAAAACACCACAGTGAGAAGGTGCACAGATGAGGAGAGAGGCAGAAAAGGCTGCAGATGTGGCAGTGCTTTGTTTGGCATCCACTAAGACATCACTGTAAGGAATCAAAAAATGTCAGAACCTGATGCCTGCAATCCCAGAAAGGAAAAAACAGCAGCTTTTCAGCCTGATCCAAACATGGGCTCCCCACCAGTTGAGGCAAGAAGAGTGAGTAGAGACACCATTCAGACAGTGCACAGCATATGGTTGAGACCCATGGCCTCCCATCAGGCTGAGGGAGCCAAAATTAAGCTCCAGCTGGTAACTGAAGTAGACTGAGATGTTCAAGACCTTCCTCTTTGCATCTCTGAGCTCTTCAGCAGCCCATCAGAGCCCAAAAGACCCAAGGAAAAGCAGGGAGCAGCAGCCACAAGAAGGTGAGGACAGTTGCCACCACAAAACAGCTGCTGAGTCCAACATCTCCACAGGTTTTTAGCCAGCAACAGCTGCTCATAAAAGTGAAAGCTGGTTCTTTCTCAACACCAAGCCAGAAGGAGACATTTTGTGAAGAAGAGGTATTTGGCCAAGGAAGAATTTAGCTTTGTAGCAAACACACAGGCAGCCACACAAAATTCATATTTGCTTCAGTCTGATGTTGATCAGAGTGGTGCAAGGTATGTGATCTCTAGAAATAATAACAGGATAGTAACATTCTTACAGAAATATAAATTTTTAACCTGTATCTGACATCTCATGGAAATACTCCAACCATTGCCCTGAGTTAGAAAATAATAATTCTAATTGTGTGATCACAGAGCCTTCCTTAGGTATATTCTGAGATAGATGACAACAGAGAGGACAACTGAAAGAATCACCAGTTTCTTCATCCTCTGGAACAATTCAAATACATTAATATATTTCATATAATTGTAAAGGTTGGAAAACCTCTGAGATCATCACCAAGTCCAGCTTCCAACCTAGCAGCCTACCATGTATCCCCTTGACTCTCTTTCCTCAAGTGCCACATCCACACGATTTTTGAGAACTTCCAGGGATGGTGACTCCACTGCTTCCCTGGGCAGCCTGTTCCAGTGCTTGACAACCCTTTCTGTGAAGAGACTTTTCATTATATGCAATCTAAATCTCCTCTGATGCAACCCGAGGCCATTTTCTCTTGTCCTGTCCTTTTCTTAGATTTCTGGTAGAAATTATGCCATGTGCCCATTTGCAGAAAAAAAAAAAAAAAAACAGATGGGACACACTATTGACAAAATCTGGGATGGCTTGATAATTTAAAGTCCTCAAAGCTGAGCAAAAATTCTGTAGGGTTTTCAGGATCTAAAACTTTGAGTTGGGTGCTAAGAGTAGATTAAATTATTGTCTTCTTGAGGTGTCTATTTCCACCAAACCTACAGGGACACCAGACAGCTGACTTAGAAAAAGCTCTTAGCTTTTAGCCAGCTAAAATTGGATGGTATAATCACCTAACACACTCCCCAGCCATTTTATATATCCAGCCCTGCTGACAGCTGGGTCTGCTCTAAAGCACCACAGAAAAATGATACTGCAGATCCTTGAAGAAAATAATGTCCCAGCTAGTGATGGAAAGGAACACCATCTGTAACTCTGAATCTCAATTTTGTTCTCATTAGATCTTCATTATATCAGCCATCATTGTTGTGCAGAGACCTGTATCTATCCCCTCTATATTCACCTGCAAGCTATTTCCTTTAATTGCTGTGCACACAGAAAATCAAATGTATTCTAACAACGCTGATTCATTGGCTCAGCTGTTAAATGCAATTTGTGCCTCTCTCTATACAGTTTATTTATTTCCCATCCCTGCACCATCTGAATGCTTCCCAATCTTTTCTGAAGTTAACCTTGCAAATATCTCCCCAGCTCCACAGGGCAGATGTGGAAGAACAGCCAAAATCTATTCCCTGTAGCATTCTCCTTAAATGTTTAACTTCCACTGAAAACACAAGTGTACAGACCAGCGTCCTAGGGATACAAAAAACAGCACAGACTAGTATTTGTCATACCAAGAGATGAACTCTTGGCATGTAAATGTCTCATGGGGGAGCTCTGAAGTCAAATAAATAAATTGGAAATTTAGTTTGAATTGGACTTTGCCTAACTTAGCTGCTTATGTGACTGCCCTTCTGTAACTAGATCAAACTCTTTGGTTGCTTCATTAGAGGAGTGGAAAGAATATAATGAACCTCTAATTGTGCTGCTGGGGAAAGAAAAGATATTGCTGATAGTCACTGCTGAATACATGTTGATTTCCTGGCACGTAGGAGAGCATTTTGCCAGGATCAGGCAGTGAGTTGTGCAAATCTTAGCAAGAGACTTTATGTTACACAGTGTGGCAATAATATCTTGTCCTTATGTAGGATTATTTGTCAGATGAATTTCAAGAGCCCCTGGGTAGCCCTGAGAGTATTTCATTTTAGTTTTTTTTCTTCTTTCAGAGCTGTCTTCCATGTTTGTCATGGGATGACATGGCAAACCCTATTCTCCTCAACATACCCTATTTTTAGGCTGCCTCAGCGACACAGATTCCCAGAATTCAACATCCAGCCATCAGTTTTTCCCATCCTCCCCATAAAATCAGAGAATCCTAGAATGCCCTGAGTTGGAAGGAACCCACAAGGATCATCAAAGCCCAGCTCCTATCACAGGTTTAGCTAAAAAACATGAGACTTTAAATAATGGTAAACACAGTGTATTTCTGGGGGTTGGTCCTTCTTGTCTGCCATCTCATGTCTGAATTTTTTATATATTTAGGGGCTGCTTGTGAGCAGCTTTCTAAACCAGAAGTTTTGTGGTGCGTTGTGTGAGCAGAGGAACCAGCAGAGCATTGTTTATGCAGGTCCTGTTACAAGTTGTGAGGGCTGGGCTCTTGTCAGGAGGGACACTCATGGAATCTCTCTGCTCAGTCTAACAGCTCAATAACATCTCTACTCTTCCACCTATTTTAATAAAAATAACAGGAAATTAATATCTTTGAGACCTCTGTCATTCCATCAACTGTGGTACAGACACAGAAGTCACTTGGGTGAGCAGATAGCACAGAGCACACAGAGGAGACCTGATCCCAAATTTATTTATTTATGGACTTTGCCATTTAAAATTAACCTAACACAACTGCAGAACCCAGTGATTCTGGGAGTCATGAATCAAGTGATTGTGGTTAGTTTTTACTCCAGAATCTTCCTGGGGTGAAAATGTGAAGTGAATCTCTGGGAACAGAAGTACTACTTTTATTTCAGAAGTAGCTATAAGTGTCCAACTATATATATTTTTGAAGCTATATCCCCTTAAAGATGTGCAAATATTTCAAAACAGCACAGCCTCTTGATTTGATGTGCAAAGCTTTCAGGTTGACAAGGAGAGGAAGCTGCAGGTACCTGTAAACATAATAAAAAATGGCTTAAATGGAGCTTATTCAAGGTAGGTGTAGTGAGTGTGGAACAAATTTCCCACAGTTCTTTCAATCAGACCAGTAAATGCATGGTACAAATGCACCAGATGGTGGAGCAACTGTAGAAAACAAAATTATTGAGCTTATATCCCAGTCAGAGGGAAGAAGACACAATTAGCAGAAAAAAGGAGGATTTTCAAGAACCACAAGATGTAATTTAGCTTGAAGGAGTGTTCAGGGTTGGTTGTAGAAAGTGTTGAGCTCTCTGTTCCTCTTCATTTTAGCACTTAAATATTCCTATTCAAAACCAGCTGGGATATGAAGGTGAGAGGGAGTTTTTCTGCTGACCTTTGCATAACAAAAGTAAAGTAAAGGATATCTGATATGGGCAAAGGGAAAATAAAATGTAGGAGGAAATAAAAGCTTTCACAGACAATGAACCACTTGTCACAGTGGAACAGACTCTCACAAGGCACCACTGAAGTAAGAACTGGCCATTTGCAAACCCCAGTGAAAATCATTTTCCATGGATACGGGAAACAGCCAAAGTTTTGAGATTAAAAACAAAATTTTTTAAAAAAAGAACTTTAGCCAAATAAAAGCCTTCAGACTTCAAGTCTTAAACTAGACTCTACCAACTCAGAAAAAAATCTCTGTGCCTGACCTCAGGAATCTTGTATCAACATCCAAGGATTTGTACACTTCCTTTGTAGTCAGGTTAACTGGAGGCAGACAATGTTCTTGCTAGATCTTGAATTTGATCCAGGGTGACAATTAAAAATCATCCTCATCAGACAAACCCATGACCTGTTAACTGACTCAAAATCCCAGATCAGAGAAGGATTGTGGAACCGAGGCATAAACCACACCGTGACTGACATAATGAGTTTTCATCAAGAGTCTCTCACTTTTTCTTTTCTCTGAAATATCTTAACATTAATTAAAGCCTTTTCTCTTTTTATCTTTCTGCCACAAGGCATGATCTGTTTGGATTTGCCTTGATATGATGCTGCCAGCAAAAAGCAAAAAGAAAAGTATTTCCTTATAGGAAATGTCAGCAGAATTATATATCTCTCAGGGGAATAAGAATACAGAGGCGAGTGTTGTCAGGGGAGAGGGAACAGCCACCTCTGCTGTCCCTGATGTCCCTGTGCCACTCTCTCTTATCTCTGTTGGTGACAGATGAAGTCAAACACTTTCTCCAATGATGTGCAGAGTCACATGGGATGAATCCTACCAGGAACAGTTCAGTTACTCTGGCTGGTGAAATGTCCTTTTCTGTATCACAAACAGAATGTGGACACCATGGAAAGGAACGAGCTGCACTCCAGCCTGCAAAACTCTCTAAAAAATTAAGTCCTTGTTAAATCAAACAAAGAATCATAGAACCATGGAAGATTTTGAGTTGACACAGACCTTACAGATCATCTCATTCCAAACCCCCACCACGAGCAGGGGCAGCTTCCACTATCCCAGGTTGCTCCAAGCCCCATCCAGCCTGGCTTGGAACACTTCCAGGGATGGAGCCCACAGGAGTGGGCAGCCACAGCTTCTCTGGGTAACCTGGGCTGGGACCTCACCACCTCCACAATAAATTTCTTCATAATATCACTAAGTAATTGATGAGACTGTTTATATTCTCTGCCTACAATGTAAATGCCAACATATAACATCATTCTTGTGTCTCTTCAGACTTCTAAAAAATTCAGATTAAAAATCCCTTCCTTCCACCACTTGTTGAGAAATTGTATCCTTTCAACAATATCTCATTCACATTTATCTTAATTTGTGCCTGAATAAGCACTTACAAAATAAAGCCTCTTTTGAACACTTTCACCTCACCTCTTTCATTTGGGACTATGTTTGCTCAAACGAGCTCTCACAAAGTTTTTAGACCTATTTGTGACCCCAGATTTGGTCTCAGCAGTTTCTAAAATTTACCATTTATTTTCAATCTGCTTTCCCTGCTTAGTAAGCAAACCAGTGCTCTCACCTCCCTACTCTTTACCCTTCTAGATTTTATTCATGGTGCTTTTTGTTTCAGTGAAGGTCCTGCCTCCCTGCTGGTCTTTATTTACTGGCAGCAGCAGCAGTGTTGTCTCTGCTAAAATGATCCCTGTGCAAGGGCCTGATCCTGTCCTTTGTCAAGATGGATTTTTGAGATTTCTCACCAAGAGAAATCTGAAAATACGCTTTCCCCCAAAGAGTGATGCAACTTAGATTTTGTTCAAGATGAAAGCAGATGATCCTTCCAGCAAAGCTGAAAAAAAATAATAGTGGCTGCTTCTGCTTTTGTGATGAGCTGGTTTTCAGACAGAAGCCACAACCAGAAATTATGTTTTCAAGCAAGAATTTTGTAAGCAGGAGGAGGTAATGAATGCCTTCACTGAGCTCTAGAAAACTCATATGACTAAAAGTGTTTTCTGACTTGTTCATAGAATCAGAATGGTTTTGGTGGGAAGGGATTTTAACAACCATCTTGTTCTGGTCCTCCCTACCACAGGCAGGGACACCTTCCACTATCCAGGGTTGCTCCAAGTTCATCCAACCTGGCCTTGGACACCTCCAGGGATGGGGCAGCCACAGCTTCTCTGGGACAGAGG
This sequence comes from Pseudopodoces humilis, assembly GCF_049639895.1. Taxonomy (NCBI): domain Eukaryota; kingdom Metazoa; phylum Chordata; class Aves; order Passeriformes; family Paridae; genus Pseudopodoces; species Pseudopodoces humilis. Next base: position 3,291,668 of record NC_142200.1, read on the forward strand.
CCATCTGGGTTACTACATAGCATCTCCAAGGGCAATGGTGTTTAGGCACCAGAATTGCAACCAGGTTAACTGAGAGCATAAAATCATCCTTGCTAACAGCACATCCTCTTGCTGTGGTCAGTTGTCTGATCACAGAATACAAGCAGACATGACTGCAACATAATATTTCTGGGCAGTGGAATGAGCACAGCTTGCTGTGGTCCTGCAGCCTTTTAGTGTCACCTCTACTATTTTTTGGGACACAGTTCTGGCAGTAGATGCTGAGCGCAGGGGCTGAACAGAAAAAAAATCCCCCTGCCCTGCAAAGGCTTAAATCCTCACTAGAGGCATGACATTTCTACAAGAAATCCAGTCATAAAGCCAAACCATGTGTTGGTTCTATGTTTATCAGCTTTCATCCCGACTTTCTTTTTAAGCAGCTTCAGGCTGATTTATCAGCACCTCTGTCAGCCTTTTGTTCCAAATTGCCCTTTCCTCCTCCGCTGACTACAGAGGAAAACTCACCTCCTAAGGCTAAAGCTAACCTTCGCCAACTAAAACTGGTTATAAAGAAAAAAGGCCATGATATGGATAAGTTAATATATTTTTAATTCATCTCTGGCCACTTCAATTAGCTGCTCTCAGTGTAGCCTGTATGTACAGGGAGCTCCATCACTGGCAGAATTCTTGGTGGTGTATGGAGATAAAAGATAACTGGTTCTTTCTTGATTCTTTCCATTGTTCTTTCTGATAATTTCTATATAGGAAATTCAGAAACACTAAAAGCAAGTCTCTGCTTCTGCAAAGTCCCTCAGTTCAAAGTGTTTTAGGCTGATCAGATATTCATGAGAGTGGTGCCAGACTGGTTTATGCTCCTCCAAATCATTTGAACTCAATTTACAGAGTGTGGATGTGTGAGAGAGAAAAGATTAGTCCAATTTTGCGCCATTAGCAGCACGAAAGATCTGAGAGCTGCGTGTTGGGCGATGATTTGTCTTAGTTTGGAAATACCTGTGTGTCAGGGCTCCTCCAAGACGGTGCAAGGAGATGAGCCAAAGGTTGGGGAGGAACACAGAAGAAGTCAGAGGAGAATGGGGGAAGCCCTTTGCTGAACATCACTCCTTCTCCACTGATACAGAATTCACATCCTCTGAAAGTGTGTTTAATAAAAAACTGGCTTGTTCTTGGTCTCTGTTGCAAAGGGGAAATTTCAGTAAAAACCAGCTCTTCACAGGGTTTAAACTTGAAAACAGAATGATTGAAATGCAAAGAAAGTTTAGGAGACTTTTCCTTGGTGTGGGAATTTAATTTTCAGTCTGTCATGATATGAGAAGTCATATCAGGGCATTATTAACAGTCAGCACCAAATATATTTCCTAGTACTGATTAACAGTGTGATTCCCACACTGTCTAAGATAAAAATTCATGAGATCAATTCATGTACTACAACTGCTAAATGGCTTAACAAGAAATACTCAGTACTGGAAAGAAAATTTCCTCCCAGGAATGACATGGAAAATGGACAGTGAGATAACCAGCCACCACCACAAGTGTGGCAGCAGGCAGGACAGGTCACTGACTTGATGGACTATGACAGCCACACTCAGATCTGTACAAAAATCACCTTGGATCCACCTTCTTCTTCAGGAAATTCCAGCTGTGGCAGCATCCTACCCTTGATTTATATGAAATGCACTGCTTTTCAAACTCTGCTTCTTCAAGCGCTATTTATAGCATGCAATTTAAGGAGACAGGGAGTGAAGAGAGAAGGGAAAGGTAGGAAAGCTATTTGCAAATGAGTCATTCCCCAGGAATGCTTTGACAGGCTGTCAGCAGAGATCTGATAAAGACATCCAGTTAAAATACCCCACTGTGGTTCCAGGTGAAGGAAGATTGACGTTCTGGTGGTGTGCACAAGGCAAACTCCACCCAGGAGATGTTTAATCTCTGTGGGAAGTTTTCATACAGCCTGAATGATTCCAAAGTCATTCTGCCTTCTAGCAAATAATGAACATACACAAGAAGTAAGTTAAAAAGAAGAAAAAGAAAAAAAAAAAAAAAAGAAAAAAAGAAAAGAGAAACCTACTTGGAATAATAATCTCCCCCACCAGCATGTCGTGTCAGGCATGGTTAGTAATGAAGTGTGTCTTCCAGTACTGCTCTTCAGTCTCCACAGCACAAGATGTCCAATCATTAAATATTCCCATCAGAAGAAGCCCAGCACTTCTCATGGAAAGCTCCTGATACAGAGCCTACACTGTCCTCTGCTTTACTCCTAATGGTTATTCATGATGGTTCCTTGACTCCTGTCTTTCCTGACTTAACATTTTACAGATATTTGTAGTATTATTGCATTCTTCCTTAGCTAGAATTTAAACCACAGACCACTCCAGGAAACCACATCAAATTTTCCAGCTGTGTCCTTTTGTAAATACCAATAACAAAACACCTTGACAATAACAGTTTTGTCACCTGCCCAGGCCTGTTGGGTTTGTGCCTCAGTTTCCCCAACCTTCAGCAGTGTTCTGAAGACAAGGCTCTTATGGACCAAACTGGATTCCTGTACCCTTGTGAGCTTGGAAAACGGATTGGCAAATATGTCCTGGCAATGTTTAACTTACTGAAACAGGTTTATTTCCTGTCCCGCCCTGGTGCCCTTTGTGACTCTAAGGACCAACTCTCCCACATCTGTGTTTTCTTCAGGGACATATCCATGTGTTATTCTAGGGTGTGCTTTGACCTCTGGAACAGCCAGTTCACCTATTAAATCCACTGAAAAATCACAGAATCCTGGAATGGTTTGGAACCTTAAAAGACCATCCAGTTCTTTTCCGGCAGTCATGGGCAGGGACACCTTTCACCAGACCAGACTGCTCCAAGCCTCATGCAACCTGGCCTTGGACACTTCAGGGATGGGGCAATGGTTCCCAAGCCTCATCATCCTCACAGTAAAGAATTTCTTCTGAATATCTGATCTAAACCTGTCCTCTATTGATTTAAATCCTTTCCCGTTGTCCTATCTCTCCATGCTGTAATGGGGTGACTTTACCTTTAAGATGGCTTTGAGAGCTAAGGAAGTTGAAGCTGCTGGAGGCTGATGGGAGTCTTTTCTCCTGACCAATTATCGGTCTTTTCTAAGAATTGACAGCAGTTTTGACCATTGAAAAGTGAGATCAACTTGTGAACACCACCTTAAAATGTAAAGCCAGAGCTTTCTTGTTCTCTTTGGTTTCTGGCTTCTGAAGAGGTAACCAGGCTCTGTCTTGGCCTCCTCCCCTCCAGGCCGGACAAGGCCGCAGAGGGCGGTGGGAGAGAAACGGAGCCGGCCGGCCTGACTTGGTTTGCAGTTTCTGCTGCTGAACTGAAACCTGACACCATGAACATCTGCAGCTTTCCAAGACTTTAACTCTTTTATTACCTGAATGAGACTTAAAGATTACTCCTTTTTCCCCAAGAGAGGGGAACAGAGAGAGAGGGATAATCAACATGAAGAAAACATCATAAAACCATCAAAGACAGTAAAGAGTTAAGTTTTAGATGGAGAAGAGAGAATAAGGAGATGCTTTATAAGCTGAAATATTTTTCTGTCAAAGCTATGGAGATGGACAATAGTGTTCTGAAAAAACTCCTTTAATTTATGACAGAGTATATTGGGAGGAATGGAGTGTTCAAAATTTGGATTTTGAGCAAACAGTGGAGTGGTTGTAATACAATGAGGTGCTGGAACAGAAGGAGAGAAGTAATAGTTGAAGATTTAGAGCTGCTTGAGGCAAAGAGAAAACTTCTGTTTCCAGGGAGGCTCACGGAGACAGATGAAGAGAACTTTTGCCTTTGAATAACTCATCCTTAAAAATGACATCCCTAGACTCATGACCCGTAACACACCTCAGAGTGATGTGAAATGGGAGGAATGAACTGATGATAGATTTCCGGGCAGCTGGCATCAGAGAAATAGAAAGCTATAACAGAAGTAGCTTTCTTGTGAGAAACTCCATAGATTAGCAGACGAAGACTTCTGTTTCTCTACAAAGGCTGATGAAAAGACTCTAGAAAAAATTGAGACTGTTTTAAACACCAAAGTTCCAAAGTTTTTTTGTCTCTATGTTGTCATGTGAACAAGGGAATAGTTGAGTAGTGAGGGAGAAAAGGGCTTTCTGGAAGTTTTATTCTGGTGTTATTCTTGTAGTTTTGTTAAACTTCCTTTATTCCTTTTAAGTTTTAAGCCTGTTTTGCTCTTGTTCTAATCCATATCTCACAGCAAAAAATAGGTAGGTTTTCTAGTAATTTTTTAGTTACTGCTTTAAAACCACAACACATGCCTTTGTGAAAAGTCCCTCTCCAGCCTTCCAGACTTCCCTTTTGGCACTGAAAGGTTCTGTATATTCCCCCTGAAGCCCTCATTTCTCCAGTCAGAGGAAGAAATTTAAGCATTGAAGCATAACTTCTGGTAAAGCTCGGAGTAACCAATTTTCTTCTTAAAACTCTCCTTGTTCTAAAGGAGAACAGGTTTAAGCATGTGCCTTTTTTACTTTTTAAGTGAACACATACTAAAAGCAAAGGACAAGCTTTCTGAAAGGAAGCTGGTGTTAAACCTGTGGTCTAGAGGTTTCTTTGCACAGTCACTCTGTATGGACTCACTCCATTAGGAAAAGAGACAAGAGCTCACCTTTCTGCCAGAGCTTCAGGACCCAAATTCAGAAAAAAAACCTTGTACAGAGCCTGCACTTCTCAGCATCTCAGCAGAAGTTATCTGAAGTTTTTCTAATCCAATTCCTGGTGCTTTAAGTCAACTGTTTTAAGGAAATGGCAGAGTGCCAGAGATGATAAAGACCTATCACAGGGTGAAATAACCACCAGTGGCCACACCAATGATGATGTATTACAAGCCCAGGGCACATCTCACTGCCACACATGGCTGTTCTGGACACCCCACAGCATCTGAAGCAGCCCTTGACACCCCTGCTCACATCCCACACTGCTGAAGGTGAAGTTTGTTGTCAGCACCACAAACATACAGTCAGAATTTGTCTCAGCTCAAGGATACTCAATTATGCATGGTGGCATTTAAGCAGCATACAGGAGGCACAGAGATTTTCCAAATCAACAGAGGAACAATGATTTATTATACCAAAACTGCAACAAGCTTCAGACTATCACATTGTTAACGAGTGTATAATACACACTTATGCAGGACACATAAAAGGAATTCATCAGGCCTCCCTTGACTCTGCTGAACGGTTCAGCAACCTTGGGTTGAATTTACAATCTGTCATTGCCTTTCAAAATGCCATACGCAAGGGGAGGACAGAGCCTGTGGAATTGAAGTGCCTGGAGAGGAGAAAAACAAACAAACCAACAAACCAGCCAAATTTGATCACTTTTGAGCCTTTGATGTTGTTGAATAATTAATTTTAATTCTCCACACTTATTCTCAGGCTACTTGAAATGGTTTGATGGATAAAGAAATGTCAAGTGAAAAAATAGATTGTGTGCTTTAGCCTGCTTTCCTTGATAGGCCCCACAAAATGAATTAAAAGTAGTGCCAGACTGCAGTTACACTAAACAGCACACTGTTTAGGATTCAAATTATAATTGGATGCATTACCCTCCTTACAAATTTCCTGCATTGTTCTTTTGCATTGGCCTCGTTCCTCTATTTTCTTCTACTAACCCTGCTTTAAATAAAAAAAAATCAAACAGAAAAAAGGAAGATGGTAAATCCTGTAGACAGTTTCTATCTTACGCCCAACATTTCCTGAGCTCTATTGAATCTGTCTTTAGAAAGAAGTGTAAATGTAAATGACTCGATCTTCTCGAGTGTGGCCCGGCTAGCTCAGTGATGAGGTTTCTCTTCACTCGAGTTTCGAGCCAGCATATGTTTGTGGGGTTCACTGATTTTCTTCAAGAATCCAAGTCTATAGAGCGAGTAAAGAAATCAGGGGGGGACTCTCTCTCTGGTTTGCATTCCACAGTTTATTTCTGTGAAGGGGAATCCAAAGGATGAGAGACAAAGGATTTGGGGTTTGGGGGGGTCTCTTTTAACAGGGTTTCTCGGAGGGAGGGAACATCAGAGAGGGAACCAATTATTTTTCTCAGTTAGTACATCTTACAAACTTTCTACAAATCAAGGTTACACACGCCAAGATAAAAAATAACAGACACCAACTTCTTCAAATGCCCACAAAGGTGTGGGAGTATTCTCCACAGAGGGGCAGAGGGGGAGAGAGGGGGGGCCTGGTTTCCTGGCAACACAGGGGGGAAAGAAAGGGAAGGCAAGGTAAGCATGCCCTCTCAGCTTCCATAGTTTAGAGGCATTCTGGGACAGGAAAAAGTTACAAACTTCCGTGTTGGAAAGAAGAGTTCTCTTCTCCCAACCCCGTGCTTTCCTGGGCTAAAAAAACTTCAAGCAGCTGGAAATGCCAGCGGGGTCCTCTCTTTACTCTATCCGGCCTCTCGCCGTGGGGCTGAGGAGAGAAACTTCAGTAACCATGGTAACCTGACGCCAGGTAAACAGGAGAAAGAGAAGCTGGGGGGGAATCACAACTAAAAGATGGGAAAAGATACATTTCAGGCTATCAACTACAACATGTAAAGAGATCTGTGGTACCTACTATGGGCCAGATGACATGTCCCACCTCACTTTCTGGAGAAGATTCTGGAAGTTTGTGATATTAACTAAAACTCCTCATGGACAGACAGAGTCTCTGGGATTTATAGGAGCTCACATTGTTCTGTGTCCCCATCCACACACAGGGTTCTGGTTTCCACCTGCATGAAATCACTGTGCATAGGCCAAGGTGGGATGAATTATGCTCTGGCCCCAGTGTGTCCCTGCATCCCACAGGCATTCCATGAGTTCATCCCCTCCTTCCTCCAGGTGTATTTTCCTTTCAGAACACCAAAGCACTGCTCAGATTTCTAGCAGTAGAGGACACCAAAGGGACCAATTCAGCAGATATTTGAAGAGAGAAGCCTGTTCAATGAGTTAATACTGTTATGCTCTTATATGCAATTTACAGATGTCCTTGCTGTCCATTGTGAGAGCTTGTTATCCTGTAAAAATTCATGTAAACTCTAAAGATCCTCTATCTAGATGTCATGGTTGCACTTTTTCAGTGCCCTCTAACTGATCTTTTGTGATTTGTATTCATACCTTTGAGGTCTCTGGCAGAATCATCTGCTTTAATTTCAAGTGTTGTGCTTACAGTTACAACAGTCCCTTCTAAATTTCTTTCTTTTTTTCAATATTAGTCATATAAGGACAGCTTTTATCCAAGAAAATACATGTCAGGAGCCCTCATGATCTAACAGCTGTTCGGCTGCCCATTTCCTTTGGACCCAGGAATGTTCATAGATAAAAATATGTACACATTTCTAGATATGCAGATTTCCATTTCTGTATATAAATAGAGTACAGATATGTGTGATATTACACATAGATTCACTTTATATTTATATATGTGTCTACAGTGTGTAAATATACATTATGTATACATATAAATGGAGTATATATATATATAGACATTTAAGTGTATCTAAGGACTAAAATATTCTTTAATAAGAAATAGAGACGTGAATAATTGAATGTTAAAGGGAATGGAAAATAATAACAGTCAAATGGAAGTTTGGGGTCACTGAATTCAGAAGGCTTCTCAATAAGCCCCAGGGTGTTTGGGATGGGGGAAGTTAATTAAGTCCATCAGGCACCAAAATGGGGAGAATGAAAACAACATATGCAATATGCCAATAGAGCATTTAGAATAATACTTTAAAGTGAACTCAGTGCATGTTTTTTCCATTATTCATAAGATTTCCTTTTGTCTATTCTATCTTTTTCCTTTCAAATCTTTTTTGGTTTGTTTTGGATAAACAAGAATTATATAAATCAAATAAAGGAGGATGGGAAGGTAGCAAGACACATCATAACCCTCACCAGAATCCAATAAAATAGAGAATATATGAAGATTGGATCAGATTAAAATTTATAGGCAAAATCATTATGTGGAAGGAAGTAAACTGTAATATTCCTTTGTAATCCTGAGCCAGGAAGGAGGAAAAGTTTACTGTAATATATTGCTGAAATACCTGGGGCAATACCAAGAGCTTGTGAGATTTGTGAGGTGAAAAATATTGCATCATAAGAGGTAGCTATCACCTCTTTTTGTCAGCATGTACCAACATGCCTACGATATATTAGAAAACAGAGTCCCAGGAAAGTTCTACAACTGTGACAAATTGTAGAAAAAAATATGTTTATACTGATATGAATCAAGGCTGAATGTGAAGGCACAGGAACAAAACACCAGAAGAAGAAGAGGTGCCAAATGGCATTTGCTGCTGACACCTGGGGCAGCAGGTCATCAAGATCCCAGCACACAACTTCCTGCAATTTCTCCTGACAAACAGCTCTGGAGCAGAGACAGTGACTAAATCCTGATGACTTAGAGAGGTGGATCAGGATAAAGAGATTAATCACTTTCAGCTCCTCATTGCCACAATGAGACATATCCCAAAACAACAGCACTCACTTAAGAAGAAGCTGTGAAATGTGGGGAGGGTCTCAAAAGTTGATTTCCTTGTCTTCCACTCACTGCAAACACCCAGACAGATTCCCTGGAAACAAGTGTCTTAATGCCTGAATTATGGACAGGCTGTTTAAAACAAAAGCCTCTTAGTGCCCATGAGTGTGAGAGACTGAAATTAGTTGTGTTTTATGCAAGTTATTCTGTCTCTGTGTGAAGTGTCCCATTAAACTACACTGCTACCAGAGTGTTGTGGTATCATTTCCTGCAGGACTCTCTCAGGAACCTTTGCCTCCAACAATGTGTGCTGGTGGGAGGAGAGAAAAAAATTAAATTGGGCAAAACAGTTAAAAATTAAGAAGCAAAAGCAAGTCATATTTTTATATAGGGCACTATTGACTAAAACAGAGAATGAACTCTGAAGTTTTCCTGATCTGACCCCTCTTTGGAATATGCTGATGCTCAAGAGAAGTATTTATCTGAGGGCTCAGTTTCCTGCATTACCTGATTACCTAATATCTCCTGGCACTTATCTGCTGCCTTCCTATTCACAATGAAAATATACTCACGAATATTGGAATCACAGACTAGATAATGTGATTTTGTTTTTCATGTTTGGATAATTTCCTGATGCATAGATGTTTCAGTGAAAATAATCACATTCATAGAATCACAGAATGGTTTTGATTAAATGGATTTTTAAGATTATCTCATTCCAACTCCTCTGCCATGGGCAGGGACAGCTTCCACCATCCCAGGTTGTTCCAAGCCACATCCAACCTGGCCTGGAACACTCTCAGGGATGGGGCAGCCACAGATTCTCTGGGCAACCTGTGCCAGGGCCTCACCACCCTCACAGGGAAGAATTTTTTCCTAAGATAAAACTACTTTCTTTCAGTTTGAACCCATTCCCCCTTGTCCTACACCTCCAGAGAAAAAGTCCTTCCCCATTTTTTCCCTCATTAAGCACTGGAAGGTGTTCTAAGGTCTCTTTGGAGTCTTCTCTAAGCTAAAACCAACTTTCTCAGCCTGTCATCGTATGGGAGGTGCTCCATCCCCTGATCTTCTTCATGGCCTCCTCTGATCCACCCGAGCTTGTCATGTTGGTGAAGGGCAGACAGAGAAGAGCAGTGTGCAGATCCACACAACAAATCCTTGACTTCATCAAAAATCATGAAACATCACAAATCCTTGATTTCCCTCAAGGATTGAAACCCAGCTTTCCCATTGATCAGGGGAATGATATGACAATTTTGGTAACTCGTCCAGGCACTGCAACTCTAGAAATATCTATAAAAATATATAAATGTGATTTGGATTGAGGGAGAATCACACTGAACTTTGCCTCCTGATGAGTCCACTTTCTGAGGAGAGCCAGAGGCATTAGCCTTGCTCTCTTTCTTTGTTTCCCTTTCATCCCAGTCCACCACTGCTCATCTCTTCACCTACCACAATATGTTGAGAAACAAATTTCAAAAGCAGAGGAGATAAAAGTTGTTTTGCTCCAATCACAAAAACAGGATTGGCAGGGTAAGGGGGTCATACAGCCACAGGACAGGTCATCCCCACTAGATGAAGGTGGCAAATACGTTCTTGAATTTCCCCTTTCTTTCAGTTTGTTTTTGTTCTGTTTTCCTTTCCACATAACGAGTCAAGCTGGCAGGTAGCAGAGATAATTCTGGCTGACAGAAGCACAACAATACATTTTAAAACTTCCACCCAGCTTTCTCTGTTTATACATCTAATAATCACTTTCTCCAGTCCAAAGGTGTTGGCAAGTAACACACTAATACTTGAAGCTCTTACATCTCCCCAAGTGCAAACCAGAATTAAACTGAAATAACAAAAACTCAGAAAACATGAAGACTTACCAGCAAAAGTTTGCCTTCACACACCCTTTTGATTTCATTTTTGGCTTCAAAGGAAACAGTAGCAACAGGGAACTGCTAAATAGAGTTTGACCAAAGCAGCCTTACCTATTTAAATGTGAACATGATGGCAGCAAACCACTCACTGGAACAGTCCCAAAAGAGAAATGTCATGAGCCTTGTAATAATTTAAAATTACAAATTACTTGGAGCTGGTAGCTTACCCAATTTAATAGTGGAGGCTAAAACTGAGCACAGATTGCTGGAGCTATCTACAGTTATCCACCGGATTGTCAGGCAGAAATACGTTTCACTGACACTTGCTGTTTGCTCTAATATAATCTCTTATTGACCACCTGGCATTGCCACTGTTTCCTCCTGATTTGCACAACATAAGAATTTTGGAATGGTATGTTCACATACACACACACTGAGAAAGCCTCAGCACATCTGTTTTCTTTTGTTAGGGGTAAATAAATGATGATCATTAATGAATTCTTGCATAAATACATTGCAAACCCATTTCTTACTTCTCTATAGGGAATGACACTCATGTTCTCGTGTCTGTGAAATCCAAGAAATCTAGTCTGAAACCAAGATCCTGTCAGAAGGCTCCCATTATTAGACACATGCTGATGTGCTCCTCTCCTGAGGAACTGGTTTATGCTGGTTTATTCCATTTCTGAATCTGTTTTTCAGAGAAAGGTGGCTAGACTTATGAGAAGGGACATTGTGGAAATTAGGAAACCAAATTTCCTTTATGAACTCAGCCCCCCCTAGGTGTTGCCATTTCTTTATATGAATGTGCCAGTTTCTTGAGCTGTATGGTGGGAGTGACAACAATCACCTGGTTCACAGGGTGTTACTCAAACACTGTACTCATTAGTACATTCTTTGTCCAGGTCTTCACATTCTTGGCTAAATCATCTGCGCAGACCTGGCAAAATAAGGTTTGCATGGGGCACTCAGTGCCATAGAGCCTCATATCTGGGCAAGATTATCCCTGTGCACTGAAGACATAAACTGAAGACAGTTTACATTTAGGGATATCAACACAAACAGCAAACCCTGCACAGCTCTCAACCAGACCTGCTTTCACACCTAATTGTGTAATACACCAAACCTCATCAGTGTTGCTGTTGTTTACAAACAAAAACAATTTTGGCAGATGATGAAGAGACAGGAGTGGGATTAAGGAAGAGACTGAAAAAGATTTTATTTCTTCCATGACTCATTAATTAACGCTGGTGCAGAGCAATTTCCTGAGTGTAACTGTGAAGTGGCCACATCACTGTCCCCATTTCCTTATTCCAACAGATGGATTCATGTCTGGATTCAGAGCAATGAGGAGCACTGGCTGAGACAGGACTGTGCAAGCGACACATTCCAGCAGAGCCAGACACAACCATCTGCCCAGAAATAAAGGGGCTGATGCTTACTGAATATGAGCCCTGATCCCATGGCATCAGCACATCTGCACAGGCTTTAAGAATAACACTCTGCAATCCATAGCTATGCTGGGAGGTGCTTTCATTTCCACATCTGGCCAGATGCATGATTTAAGATTCTGTTAAGAGAAAGAGAGAAGTTTGGATAATGTACAGGACACCAAATATTTTATTGTGTTATAAGACAGGAATCAAAAGTGTTTTGATTATAGAAAATCAATTTGTGGAGGGGAAGTATTAAATGCAACTAGGGCTCTCTAGTTTGGAGAAGGAATGCAGATCAAACCCTAATGGCTGGAAGCTAAACCCACACCATTTTCTATTGGAAGTCAGTAATCACTTTTTGTAGGACTGAAGATGATTAGACTGTAGCAAATTCCCTGCATGAAGTGATGGATTCTTCATTTGTCACATCAAACTTTGATGTCATTTTAGTCCAACACAGATAAGTGGAGTCAATATTGGGCTATCAGGGTGAATTCCAGTGGTAAAACAGACCTTTGATTTGTGAATTATACTGAGCCTGATGTATTAGAAAAGTGAAATTTAATGGAAATGCTTCCAGTTTCTAGAGTGAATACTAACAGCCCAAAGAACAATTCCAAGAGGTTTACATGCTGTGTGTGGGCAGAAGGCATTGCTTTCTGTAATGAAATGTCAGCTCCTTACAGAAGGAAGAAAATGATTTTCTGACAATCCTTTTGTCTTGCACTGACTGTTCGAAAGTCAGAGCACTGTGCACTGCTCCAGTGCCACGCAGCTGTACCTCTGCCCTAGAATAAAGGCATCCAGTGACTACCCTGTCAAACACCAGGCAAAAAAGCCATCCACGAGGCAAGCTCCTGTGCAATTCTTTTGTCTCATGATTTATCAGTTTAAGTGGCTTGTTCTTCCTTTGTGGCTCATTCTTAGTAATCCAGTTCCCTCAGTTTCTGTAACTTGACCTTTTGCAGATTTCTCAGCCCTGCATAATGGTGCTGGAACATCATTTTCCCACAGCTCATAGGACAGAGCTGAAGAATGAGAGAACTGCAGGTGATGATAAATCTGTCAGTTGGCAGCAGTGAATGTTTATAAATCTTCATGAATTTAGAATACACATTTCTTGTTTCATTAGAGAGTGATGATTTAAAGATTTCCGGATTACAAGGAGACTAGTGATGTGTATCTGGACCCTGCTGACACACATCTCCTATTACATGGTTGTTAGCTATATAAAAAATTAACTTCCCAGGGGCAACACTTCCTGCAACAGCTGCTGAAGGAAAATCAGTGATGGGTAAAGGACTCTTCTATGATATCCATCAGAGAATTTAGACATAGGAAGCACCCGGATTTCTTCAATGACAGGGTGTATATTTTTGTTCTTGTTATGCAAACACAAAGAATATCATTAGAACTACACTAAATCTGATAAGAATATGCATCTCTTTTCCAGTAAAGATATCTCAACTTTTCTAACAAAGCTTTTCCAGATACCTTTAACATGGACAGAGTGCATTTTAGGCTCACTTGGGCCAAAATATTCCCAGTTAATTTCTCCTGGGAAATAACAGCAGAAGTCCATGTCAAACAACTCAGAAATTTATAGCTGAAAACCTCAAAAGACCAAAATGATGTATTGGTTTTCTGGGTCTACTTACAATAACCTGGAATGACTTGTATGTTTTATTATTGGAATAGCAATGTGTGTGTGGCTATATATTGCTGATATGAATGAGCATTAGATGCACTGCATACACATCCACCAACAGGACTGAAATATATTCGTATCCATCACGATAAAATGAGAAATTGGTCCATACTGGTTTGGGTTTTCAAAGTAGAAAGAACCAATAAATACTTCCAGCAAATTTTGCTGAATGAGTGCTGAAACTTTTTTTTAATTTTTTTTTTTTAATAAAAACTTAAGCTGGAGTTTAAGGCACCAGATGGACTGCAACATGGGATAAATCAGGGAAAGAGGATTGCTAGCAAGAATGATAATAAATGGCATAACGGAAGCTGTTATGCAAAAAAGAGGAAGAAATGACAACCCACAACTTGTTTAACTGTATTCTACCTCAGCTTAACTATCAAGTTACATTAAAATGCACCTGCTTAATGTTAGAGGGTTTTTTTTCTTACTATACAGAATGAGATGTTTAAAATTGGAGCTGAAGGATGATCACCATTCCTGGGATTTACTTTGCAGCTTCTGACTGTCCTGCTATACTCATCTTGACAGGAATATAAATAAGTAGTCATTTTGACAGACTATTTATGCAGTAGAGCTGAGAAGTGATTCTAAAACAAAAGTCAAAGTTAAGTTGTTTGTTTCTTTTCCCAAGTCATGTTTATTTTCATTTGTTCCAGAGAAATATTTCTCAGATGATATAAATCTGACAGTAACACTGCCAAAATATCAAGCTCCATAGTTGTTGCTGTAAGATCATTGGAGAGTCACAATTACCCACTGATGAGGAGAGAGATCAGGCAAAAAAATGGTCAGGTAAGGGATGGATGAGGTCTATCTGGGTAAGTTGGCACCTAAATGGACTGAATCAGTAACAAGGAAAAGAAGGATGCTTTTTGTACTATCATCTTGCAAGTGCAGGCATCCCAGTGCCTGATTGCAGTCTATAATACAGTGCACAATTCTCAGAGATAAGAAAACTCAAGTTCATCACAAATATGAAAAATTAGACAAAGTGAGTGACCTTCAAAGTTTTTTTAGGGTTTAATTCCTACTGATTTCAGGCTCAGACACCTCACATTCAAATTTAGGCATCTATCTGAGGTAGTTTTTAGGGTCACAGAATGTCTTGGGAGCCATTTTAAAAGATTTAGAGAAAAGATTTTAAGATCCTTTAAAGAGATCTTAAAGCTCATCTCATTCCAATCCCCTGCCATGGACAGAGACACCTTCCACTATCCCAGGTTGCCCCAAGTCTCATCCAACCTGGCCTTGAACATTTCCAGGGATGGGGCAGCCACAGCTTCTCTGGGCAACCTCTGCCAGGGCCTCACTACCCTCAAAAAAAATAATTCCTTCCTAACATTTAATCTAAATTTCTCCACTTTTAGTAGAGCAGCTGCTATAGATACCTTCAGAGGGTAAGGAGTAGTAGACACTAAGATGATTAATTTAATCTCTACTTCTCTCCAGTGATCAGAGAGAGCTGGAGGTAATTAAGTTAATTACAGGGTCCCATTTAACATCTCATAGCTAATCTTATGTCTTGAGGCTGTGATCCCTGGCCCTTCATGAGGATCTGGAGGAAAAACAACAAGCTGAAGTTAGCACCAGCAGCCAGGAACAGAGCCCATAGCCTGCATGGATGCTCCAACCATTGGATCATCTCCAGTTCTCTGTATAACTGGGAGAGAAAGCCACCAGAGCCAGTCCCCAGGCATCACCAGATGCTTCCCATTCAGGGAATTTGTATTTCAGCATAAAATTTTCATACTGGAAGCTTGCATGCAGGACTTTGCTATGAAAAACTCTGCTCAAAGGCTCAAAAATACTTAAACCTACAGCTTGTTCAATTTCTGAATTTCCATCAGCAATTCCATACTTCTCTGAGGCTTATAGTAATTTAGCAGCACTATATGTAGTATTTCTCAGCATCTTATTGTAGACTTTGAGCTTCCCCAGATGCTGTTGGCTCCTGTCTGAAGTCTGTAAGGTGTTGTGCATTCCCCAGTCCCTCACCACTTGTTGCTGTTTTCCCCTCAGGTTTAATTGCTTGATTTTGCCTGCATCAAGAGAGAACATATTGTCACATCTGTTAAAATGAATTAAAAATAAGGAAGAGATGTGAGGCGCTACGTGGATGATTGTTCTGCTAATCATGCAGCTTTATGCAGCCATATGCTCAAAGGTTAAGAAAAGAGGCCAGTGAGATGAGGTTAAAGACAAGCAAGGCCTGAAGCTTGCCTTTGTGTAACCATAAGCCCCAGCAATGCACCAGACTGGGGCAGAGTGGCTGGAAAGATGCCCAGTGGGAAAGGCCCTGGAGGTGCTGGCCAACAGTGACCAAATGTGAGCTGATGAGGGCCCAGATGGGTAAGGAGGTTGCTGGCATCCTGTGTCAGCAATAGTGTGGCCAACAGGACCAGAACAGTGATTGTCCCTCTGTGCTGGGCCCTGGGGAGGCCACACCTCAAGTGATGTGTGCAGATGTGTGCTGCTGGTAAGGTGTGATCAGTGAGAAAGGCCTGTGTGAGAATTAAGGTGCCAAGGAGACAATCTACCAAAGTTGATAATGGGGAATTTATTTAACAATAACTGTGGGGTAGAAGGAAAGGGATGGGAAAGAAAATGGTGAGAAGGAGAGATGGGGTACACTGCGGTGTGGGATGGAGAAGATTGTTGGTCATGAGACATGACATGGGCTGGGGTGAAGTGGGGAAACCAAACAGGAGACAGTCCAGGACGCTTGGTTCCAGCGGCATCCCATCGGTCCTTCCCCGTCCTGCGTTTCTCTGTGCTAGGGCCCACGTGGCTCTTGTGGACATGAGGAGCATGGGTCGTTCATCAGGGCTTAACACCCTTCTCCAGTCCATGTTGCAGGTATCCAAGGAAGTGTTTTCTTCTTCACCCTTAGAAAGGAAGATCAGCCCTCATTTACCTGCAATGCTAAGGCCCAAGGAGCATTTCTCAGCTCTGAACCCAGCCTGCCTGTGGGCAGGGTGCAGATCCATCCCCACAGTGCAGCCCGGGCCTAAAGTCAGCTTCTGTGGGATTCTACAAGGAAGCACTGGCATCCTCCCTCAGGCAGCTCTCCCTGACCAGGCTGCCATTCTGGTGGCATGGGGTGAGGGGCTGGGGAAGGCAGCAGGACCTACCTTTGGCAAGGGTTGCCTCGGGCACCATCCATCCATCCATTGGTGCATCCCGTGTGTGACTCCCATTGGTGTTGCTGCTTCCCGGACGAGCCTCTGCTCTTGAGAGCTGAGTGTCCAAGGGCTGAGCCAGCATCTTTGGGCATCGTCCTGGCACTGGGATCAGTCCTCTCGCTGCCCCCGGAGGCAGCTGAAGGAGAAGAGCCGGTGCAGAGCCCGCCGGGCCGTCTTGGCGATGGAGCGCCATCGCCGTGGGGCCGGGGGCTGCGGGACGGCTGCGCTGCCGGCGGGGCAAGCAGGAGCGCTGCGTGCCAGGGGCTGGGCAGGCAGCGGGCAAGCCCCTGCCGGCTCCCCAGCCCTGCGGGGCTCTTCCTGGGGAGGGGCGGCCTGGGCACAGCCAGCATCCATCCATGCTGCGTCGGCCTCATCCACGGCAGGCATGGAGATGCAAACCGCAGACGTGTCTGCCTCTTCGGGCAGTGCCGTGGGGAGAGGATCCCTGTGCCCCTCGTCACTGACATCGCTGTCCGGAGGAGTAGGTGCTGGCTCTAACTCTTCATCTCGTGGAGGGAGAGATAACGGGCTGTGTACCTCACTGTCCCTCTCTCCCGCCGCTTCTTCTCGCTCCCACTTCTCCAGGAGCTCGTTCAGAAGAGTCTCCAGGGGCAGCGAGTCGTCAGAGTCAGAGCCCGAGTCTGCCAATGGGTCAGGGGACACAAGCTCTGAGGAGTTTTGTGTCTCCACTGCGGCGCCTCCAGTCACTCTGCAAGCGCTCTGTGGCACCCAGGGCTCTGCAGCTGGTTCCAGGGTGGGACTTGATGGATCCCTGAGGACGCAGCTGGATGCCATGGAGCTTTCTTCATTGTCCATGGAGGAGAAGATGTCTCCAAACAGCTCTGCATACATTTTGTCTTCCTCCAGCTTCTCCAGCTCCTCTCTCTTTTTCCGCATGAGGTGCAGCAAAGTGTCAGGCCCCAGGCACAGCTGCTTGTGAAGTGCAGTGTGCTCAGCTGGCCAACAAATTGCCCTCGCCTCACAGGGGCCTCCACACAAAGGAGAAGCTGAGAAGCCTGAGGTTTCCTCAGGCTCTGATGTGAGGAAGACCTTGCTGTGCCCCTCATCCCAGGGATCCCCAGCCAGGGCAGAAGCTTCTGCCTCTACCTCGTTCTCCTTCAACAGGGCAAGCGACGTGCTCTGCAGGGAGCTGTCCTGCTCTCCTTCAGCCTTTGTTGCTGAGAGCTCTTCCTCCTCCCGCTTTTCCTCTAGCTCCTTTAGGGAAGAGTCCCAGGGCTGGGAGTTTTCAGAGACAAAGCTCTGCTCTGCCAACTGGCCAGCAGACAGGAGCTCACAGCATGTTCCTGTCTCTTCTATGGAGCCTCTGGATGCACCAGACAGCTCCTGGGGCTCTGCATGCACCTCTTGCTGGGCACTTGGCTGCTCCTGGATGCAAGTGGACATGATGGACCTGTCTTCTGACAGGGATGGGCAGAGGCCTCCAAAAGGTCCGCTGTAGATGTTGCCACCATACCCTTCCTGCACCTCAACAAGCTGCTCTGTCCCAGAGTGCCCCAGGTGCTTCCCAGGAGCCGGCTGGGTCCCAGTGCGGAGCGGCAGGCCGCGTGCGGCTTGCACGGGACGCAGGCCATGGCCCTGCCTTGCCACTGACCCATGCCAGAGCCCTGCCTTTCTGCTCAGGGAAGGTGTTCCCTGGGCTCTGCCTGCAGCCACAGGGCCCCATGGAGAAGGTGGCACAGGCTCTCCCTGGCCCCTGGCCATGGGGCCCACAGCACACAGTGCTGTGCCTCTGGAAAAAGACACAGAGGCTCCTGCCGCTGCCGCTGCTGCTGCTGGCAGAGGGGGCAGCTTGACACTGGCACAGGCTGCTCCCACAGCATGTGCTGTGCCTCTGGGACAGGATCCAGAGGTGGCTGCTGCTGCTGCTGCTGCTGCTGCTGCTGCTGGCAGAGGGGGCAGGTTCACGCTTTCAGTGGACGCTCCTGAGCTGTGACCACTGAGCTGGCTTGGAGGTGCCAGTGTCAACTGAGGGCCATGGAGAGGCGGCAAGTCCCACACCGACAATCTCTGTGGCCGTGTGACACTGCTGTGGGGCACTGAGTGCCCGCCCTCCTGCCTGCGCCTGCGTGAGCAGGACCTGGTGGGGCTCTGGCACCGGATGGGTCTGGGCAATAGAGTTGGCCTGTCCCCAGGGATGGATGTGATGGTTGTCCAGGTGACCTGTGCTGCTGCCTCTGGCTGCCTGTGGCTCACCTGTGGGAAGCAGGAGGAGGAGTGGGATGGAGGCGGTGGCTGTTTGGGCACAGTGTCCCCCACATGCCAGTAAGTCCAGGCCTGGCCTCAAGGAAGCTCATGGCCACAGCAGCCAGACTGGTCTGGGTTCCCAGCTGTGCTCACTGTCTCTGGGACATTGCTGTGCCTGGGCCATTCCAGCACCGGCCTCTCCGCAGATCCAGGACCTGTGCCAGGCCTGGCTGTCTGTGCCCCAGGGCTTCCCCCAGGTCCCACTGCAGCCTCTCCCTCCATCCCCAGGCCTCACCTGTCGCTGCAGGTACAGCAGTGGCTGCCCCTCACAGGGCTGGTCGTGGGCATTTGCCTCCTGTTTCTTTGACATTGTGGAAGTGCTCTGATGAACACTGGCCACAATCACCCAGGGGAGCTGCTGCCTCCAGAGAAGCTGCTGCCTCCTCAGAGAGCTGCTCTCCTGGGAGTGGCCACTGCAGGGATTTGTTACCCCCACAGTCACTACACGGACCCGCATCACAATGGCCTCTGGGCACGATGTCACTGCGGATCACCAAGGCCTGATGGGCACGGCCACACCTTATCCCAGAACTAAATGAAATGCTAAATGAAAAAAGCAAGAATGGAACAAAGAGCCTCTGTGGAACTAAGTCTCATATGGTTCTCACTGTGGCCTGAGGAAGCATAAGGAGCAATCCAAACAGTCCTTGAAGAAGGACAACTTTTGCAGGTGTTGTTTAGGATCCTTGTTGTTTACTTGCAAGAAACACTCAAGGAGTGATGTTCCACTTGACCAATGACAGTGACATGTAAGTTTAACAACCAATGAGAGTTTTACCTCTCAGACCTTCTCAGACCTGACTATAAATGAAAATCAGAGATAATAAACTTTGCTGTCTTGTACAACCTGTGAGAGAGTCTGTGTCGTACTTCTCGCCGTTCCTAATATAGTGCAACACCAGAGGCCTGGCATTTTCCATGCAGCCACCCCTGGTCACAAAGACCTTTTTAAGGCCTTTGCCCCTCCACTTTGCCTATGCTTGTTCCTCTCTCAATGACCGACAGCTCTCTCTTGTCCCACCTTGTGTATTCCTTCCCTAAACATCCCCAAAGATGCCCTGTGCCGTGCTAAAGTGCCTTTCCCACACAGCCCACCATGTGTCCCAAGCCCTCGGCCTCCAACTCAGGTGGAATGACCATCAGAAAGCCAAAAGTTCACTTTGAATTTAATATGGCCACTATTGTGAAAGACTATAAAGAATGTGTTTTTTAAAAATTATTAATAAAAAAGGAAGGCTAAGGAGAATATTCATTCTTTATTCCATGGCGGTCAGGAGAGGAGGGCCAAATCTTGGTCAGGAATATGCCCGTGGGATCCTAGAATTCTGTGTCAGCCATCGTGTGGCTAGAAGGACCAGGGCTATGATTGTCCCTCTGTGCTGGGCACTGGTGCAGCTTCACCTCATATCCTGCATCCATGTTTTAGTTCTTTCACCCTGTGACTATATTTAATCCACATTACCAGCTCTTTGAGTGATAGTACAGTTATCTTTTGCCTCTTTGTCATAAATATCTGGCACACTGCAGATCAGAAGTAATTATTTGGTAGGTTTTCTAGTTTATGAGTCAGAATTAATGTTAATTATATAACATTTGCTGTAAACAGTTCATTGTATATGGTTTACATGTTGTATGGATATAGTTTGGTATCTCTTCTTACAGTATATAGAGGATGGTTATAAACAGTAAACACAATAAAGCAAAAATAACAAAACTACAATGGGATGAAGCATTATATTCAAAATTCTTCTTGCTGTGAATGGCCATCCAAAAATTGTTTCCTACCAGCAATATTCTCTATCTTTCTTCAGTCTTTTCAGGACATGGTGTACCTTCTCTGCATGACAATGGGTGGCAATCTGGGTTCTTGGGCAATTGGTGGGTTGTGAAGGAACTGAATCGTTAAAGCTACATCCCATAGGTTTGGCAAAACTACATATAGAGCTATTAGAGCAATCATATGTCTCTAGAGTGGTGTTTTCTGTAAACATAGAATCACACAGAGTTCTTACAGAGATACATCTATTTCCAATATATGCAAGTACAGTCTCAGGGGGTTCAACACAATGTCAACATCTTGTCAAGCATGAAGGCAAATGTCTTGGTCCTTAATAGTATTATTTTCACAAATAAATCCTTGCTGTTCCTGTCCAATCAGGCATCAACATCCATAGTTGGCTATTTGCTCCCATTTGGGGCTCATGTTCTAACAGATAGAGGACAGTTCCATTGTGATTTAATCAGCACAATAATTTGGTATAAGGCATGTACTGAAGCATTGAGTATGGTTAAAAGATAAGCTGTGGCTTTACCATCAGTGGGGTAATAAGTGTCATTAACTAGGTGTCACCAAGATTGGAAACTCTTTCAAAGTAAATGTCATAATCCCAAATTACTTTTTGTTTATTAGTGGTGAAGGGGTCTTCATTGCCTTCCTTTTTAATTGCTATTACAGCAGATTGCAACCACAGCTGAGAAAGACATGTGGTGTAAAATTTAACTATAGTTACCATATCAATTAGCAAAAATAAAGAAGTGAGGGTCTTTACCCTGTGGGTCAAGCTGTGTTGATGTGTATTTTGGGTTCTCCTTTGAGAAAGATGAGCAATCCTCCAATGGCTAACCTGATCTCCAGAGGACATGTGTTGGTATCACTGCTGATATCACAGAATCACAGAATCATTAAGTTTGGAAAAGACCTCCAAGATCATCAAGTCCAACCTTTGACTGATTACCACCATGCCAATGAAACCACAGCACTGAGGTCCACGTCCAGATTTATCTTGAACATCTCCAAGCATGGTGACTCTACCACCTCCTTGGGCAGCCCATTCTAATGCTTAACCACGTTTCCAGAAGAAATCTTTTTGGATGCCCAACCTGAACTTCTCCTGGTGCAGCTTGAGACCATTTCCACTTGTTTTGTTGCCTGGGAGAAGTGTCAAACCCCCACCATTGAAACAGAGAAATTAAGAATTAGGAATTAAGCATAAAGAAATGCTTGACCGGAAGAGAGGTGGAGCTGACAAAATCATATACTGCTCCCATAAGAGCAAGGGAGAAGCGAGACTGCAAGATAAGATAAAGAGCTAGAATACACAAACAGGATACAAGGACAAAGGCACCACAGGATAAGGGGATTCTTTGGACCCTTATGCCGGAAAGAACGGTATCCAAGTCCAAATAGTGGTCAAAGGATTAAAAGGAGCATGCACGAGAAGACAAGGTGAAAAGTTCAGCTAATAAGAAAATTGCTGACCTTATCCCAAAGACCCCCAAACGACCACCAAACTGACCAAAAATGAGCAGTGAGCAGCCAGAAAGGGGCGTGGAGCTAATTTTAATATGAAGCGAGGACAGGAGAGGTTAGGAAATGAATATGTATTAGGCATATTGTGTAACCCTAGTTTGTAAAGGATAAAAAGAGAAAGCCAAAGCTCAAAGGTGTGCATGCTTTCAGAGGGGATATCCCCCATGCACCTCAGCGCTGAATAAATTCATACCTACTCTTATAACTACTCTGCGAGTTATAGAGTTTTTCAATCTGCATGTCACCATGCTGTAACCATCTTGTCAGGGAGTTGTAGAGAGTGTTAAAGCCTCCCCTGAGCCTCCTTTTCTCCAAACTAAACACCCACAGACCCCTCAGCTACTCCTCATATGTCTTACTCTCCCAACCCTCCACCAGCTTTGTTGCACTATCATTCCTAGAAAAGCAAAAACAACACAAGTGTCATTGGAGTTTTACAGACAGGTCACCCCATAATGGCTCATCTTGCCTAACCACTCATTTTAAAGATGGAAGCCCCTTTCTCCACTTGGAATGTCTCTGTCCTGTCTCTTTGAATTCAGTCAAGTTAAACATTAAAAGTCTTAATGTAAGATCCACATGCTGCCATCTGGGAGGAACTTGTTTCATGTGGTCAAAACATCAAACCCCAAAATACTTTTGTTGTGCTTCTTAATCACAAAGTGAGTAGATGAATGTGCTTCTTGCCCGGGTGCCATAAATTAACTTTCATGGTTTGGTGAATAACACTTGCTCCGTTTTCTCTGGTGACTTTAACTCTCCTCAACCCAAGTCACATATCCTGCTTCTTGGCATCCTATCATGTTAATGGTGGAATTTGTGCTCCCAATCCTATTAGAAATTTCAGCTGATATTGTCAAGGACCAACTGGAATCAGAATTATTCTACTTTAATGATAGGTATAGTCTCTCTCTCTATATATATAATATAGCCTTATTATATAAAAGCCCTGAGCAGAAAAGCAAGCCAGATTTCTCCATTCACTTCATGGCACAGCAAGTTACCTGACTATTGCCAAAATGCAAGGCAGGGGCAGAGCTTCCTTTGCTACCTCCTAGAGGAAAATTATTGTATGTTATATGAATGAAATGTTCCCCTACCACTGAATATTACACTGAACATATTAACAGATGGGAGTCAGATCCTCCTTCGATTTACAGACAGATAACTCTATCTATCAGACAGATTCTTCTTTGGAAACAGCTGCTTTCTGCTTTTGCTCTGTTACCTCTCTTTATTTCTTCACTATATAGATCTCACACAGCGTTCACTTGACGTGTCATAACATACTGCAAATTACCAGACTGTCTCCACTGCGTTTCTCACAGATTTGCCTGACATAGTAAAACTTATGTCTTATTTTACATTAATTAGATCCTTATTTTTTTAAAAACTGCAGACAGAAAAAAAAATCTTTCTTCATTTTATATGTATATTCGCCCCCCACCGCTAGCAAATCTTTCCCATGGCCCATGCTGTAGTGAGAGGTGTGCTAATGACACACTTGTGGCTGTGAAACAATTCCATAAATTGCCTCTGGTTACCCCTATGGTCCAACTTGAATTGCTTACTTTTTGCTCCCATTGTTTTATGGGTTTTCTCATATTGGGATGAGAGGTGTGGGTGTTCACTCCCACTGTGAAAGTTCTTCAGTGAGCTTTCACAAACACTTTTAAACTGTTTTTCTGAGTTTCATGAAAAAGGGCTTCTGTCTGGGGGATTGACAGTAGGATTCCTTGACAACATATTGCTCTCAAGCACAAGTTTATCTTTAACTTCCCTCAGCCCTTGAGTCAGAGTTATCTGCTGCACCAGTGTCTTCTGCAAGCACTGAAAGGATAATCAGTGCCTTGCACAGGTAGAAAAAGCAAAGTTGTTGTGATACTAATGTGAAACTAATTCTTAATTGCTCTGAGCTCAGAGAAATTCGAGCTCCAGTTTGTCAACTTCTTTGCCTGCAGGACACTGTGTAGTGCCACAGAGCTCAGTTATCATGATACTCATGCTCAGTATTTAAGTATTTACAATACCACAAACATTTTCAAAACAGGAGGAACAGGAAAGTTTGCCTATAATGAAACCCTGCTCAGGAAAATGTCCTTTCAATTTTTATTATGTATAAGCTGATTCTTGAACTTGGGTGAGAAATGGAGGGAGGAAGATGAGGGAGGAACGTGAGTCTTTATCAGGGGATGAGGTGCCAGATTAGAGAGCCTTAAGTTAGTTCTGAAATGTTGATATGACTCTGGGCAGAGCTCCATGCTGTGAAAATACACAGGTGAGACCCAGAAAGCTGGCTAAGTGTATTAATTCTCATCCTTTGCTAATTAGTCCTGCAGTTAATTAGCCTTGTTACAGTATTTTTCCTGATGGGACAGATGCCTCTGTGTTCTGGAGTCATCAAGTTTGGCGCTGGATTGCCACAATAGTTTGGATTCATTAGTTGAGGTCCAGATAATATTTTTACTGTGCTTTCTATAATCTATTACTCCTACAGAACTAAAATAAATAATTGAGCCAGGAAGAGGAACCACCAGAGTAATGGGGCCCTTATGATTCTACTTATAAGGGATTGTGATGACTTCAATCACCAGAGTGAACAACTTGTCTGAACACTAGATTTCAAAATATTAAGCTTGCATAAGTCCAGTTTTCCATGGTTTTTATTAGATATTTGGTTCAGGCCTTCTCATTGCAAGGAACATTTTCCTGCTTTGAGCAAAGTACTTCCTGGTAGCATCAGGGTAGTCTGAAAAATTCCAGCAACATGCAATACACTGAAGAGAGAAATAAAGGGAAAAAAAAAAAAAAAAGAAAAAAAGGTTACAAACTTTTCTGAAAAACAGAAAAGTGTTTTCCTGGAAGAGTTTTCAACAACAAAGGCTCAACCCCTGACCTCAAGGTGGGTAGCCTAAATTGAAAGATCAAGTGTTGTAATGGAACCCTCTTATTAATAGGGTAGAAGGAACACATAGCCCAGAGAGGTTTTGGACTCCTGATTCCTGAAAACATTCAAGATTGGATGGAGCTCTGAAAAACCTGGTCTAGTTGAAGATGCCCCTGCCCATGGCAGGAGGGTTGGCCTAGATGGCCTTTAATTGTCCCTTCCAACCCAAACCACTCTATGGCCCTATAGCAGTGTGAAGAAGAAATGTCCATTTAGTCCTCATCCAGAACTTGAGGTCTTGGGCTCTGTGCTTTTTCCACTCTTTCTTGTTTCCTCAAAGCTTTTAGGTAGGTTCAGTTCCTCAAGAAACATTTCAGTGAGCCCTAAACCTGTGTTATCATAAGCCAAATAATCCTCGATATTGGGGAGGCAAATTCCCTATAAACAAGGCATCAGGGTCTGTTCCAACTGCCTGCCAGCAAGCTGTCACCTCCTCCAGCTGGGAAGCCTTTTCACCATCTCAGCCACTCCACCTTTAATCCAAGGGATCATGTCTCTGCTCACACCAGTAAAAAGGACCAGGTACACAAAGCAAGAGGCCAAATCTCCAGCCACTGCCTCTCCTTCACCTCAGCTAACACCTGACATTCCCATTGTCTGCAAGACACAGCTGATGTGGTGGGGACTATGAACATAAAGAAGGAAAATTACTTACAGCTGGAGCAATTGTCAGGCAGGAAGATAATTGAAAGCCAGCAAAACGATCAACCGTTTAATTGCTTACATTAAAGAAATGAATTGACAGCAATCAAGCCAACCTATAAAAAGTACTGAAAAAAAATGGCATGTGAGAAAATAGATTAATTTTCATAAAGAACAAGTAAAAACAAACTTGGAAAAAAATTGAAAACCCAAGCTAGTGTTGTTTATAAGCCTTAATCAATTTAAAACTCATTTTCAATGTATTAAACTTTACTATTTAATGTCTCCCAATGAATTCTGCCTCTGGCATTGTTCAGCAGCCTCACTGAAGCCTTATGCAGTTAAAAAAGATTAGTCATCAGCATTACCTCTGCCAAACATGCTTAAATCAGGAGGCAGTACCCACAATCATAAAGAGGGGAGCATTGAGAATTTTTTTAACAGAATTTTTCCCATCTGAGGGACTGTTGAATTCCTGGGAAGATTTTTTAGAGGCAAAACTATTGAGCTCTCAAAATTTGTGTTTTCAAAGCTTTTACGTTGGTCTTAGTATTGAATCTTTGCATAGAATCAAAGGCCAAATATCGGGAAGGAGGGAGGTGTCTCCATTTTCAGGCACCCACTGCAGTAACACTGCACATTCACACCTCTTTTGATTCACACATTTTTTCAAATCATGTACCTGAAAAGTCCTTTAGAAGACCAGCGAAGCCTTGTTTTGTCCCTAAGAGCAGAACCACATCTTATGGCATGAGGAAAAAAATTCACAGCACATAATAATCCCTCCTGAAATGTTTAGACCCAAACCTGAGGTGAGCAGGGATATGAACTCTAATCTACCAGTGTATAGTAATTTTTTGGAAGGTGTTCTGTGGTGAAATAATGGAAAGACAATAACTCCAGAATGGATCCTTGATATTTCACACTTCATTTTTCCAAAAAGAATATGGAGGCTTGTTCTGGGTTTTTTTCACACTTATATAAATCCCTTAAAGCATTTCATTTTTAGAGGAGAAGATAGATTGTATAACATCAGTTTTTCTCTCTACCATCAATTTTTCATTTCATTATAAAAATCTGATTTGTATGTGTGACTCTCAAAAACAAAAAAGGAGAAAATAAAAGAGCCTGAGTCCAGGGGCTCAGCTACTAGCTGCAATCCAGCCTCACTCTCCAGCTGACTGATCACAGGATGAAGTATCCCCCACCCAATGATTCCCCCAGCATTTCTGACATTCACACCTTGAAACTGAGTTATGGAAGTTCTACATAAAATCAATACTTTTTTTAAATTTTCTGACCTTTCATGGCTTCCCTCATGTTTTCATGCTCACAGTCTTGTTACTGATAGCTCATTGTTCTCATGCTGCAGATCAGACACTCTGGGTTTGAGCTGAGCCGTGTCCCACCACAGTGACAGCAGGGATGGGGAGCTAAGCACCTTTCTGAAAACACACGGTGATCTTGCTGCCCCTCCTCACGTGTTAATCTGGATTTTAACTCTGCATTTTGTACACCAGGGAGGTTTCAAAGGCAGGTCACCATGCTGATCAAAGGACAGAAAGACAAACCTGAGGCAAATCTTGAGAGAGGAAATGTTTAAATCAATGCTACCTGGATTAGGCTCATTAACTCTTGACAAAACTAAAACTTCTTTTTCTACTGTGGTACATTACTTGATAACTACATAGGATAAAATAATAAGTAAAAGATATTTCTAAAGGAAGAAGAATAATCAAATACTTCCCCTCTGAAAAAGTCAGGATAACAGAGTACTCCACTAAAACTCTTAGAATACAGGACTAGGAGGAACAATGTATATCTACAATTGCAGGTACCAGGTGGCAGAGGTTAAGTAAAGCAGTGAAATTAATTGACTCCATTCTCATATGACATAGGATGATATTTTCCCCTCTAGAGTAATCCAAGGACCAAACACCCAAAACACTGCAACATGTCACAGCAGAGTAGATCAAAGATGTCCCTCATTTTTCTTTCCATTTCTTGGACCCTAAACTTAGAAGCAGAGGCATCCTGAGTTTTGTGCAGAAAAGTCAACAAATACAAAACTTGCCAGAATCACTGCAGGCTGACATATACAGGTTGCTTGTTTCTAAATATCTGAAATGTTTCCCAGTTTTAGGCCTGATCAAGAGGTCACATGGCAGAAAAATGGCTTACTTCTCCCTTTTCTTACCAGGACAAAATTCTGTGTGGAAAAAGATCCATCTTCTTAGAAACCTGGGTCTAGAGTAATCCCAACCAAATCCCCACTGTAGAAAAAGACATAAAGGGCATAAAAATATCAATTTTATTTGCCAATTAAACCCACAGGGAATTATTTTCTGAATTCATCCTTGTGTTTTATTGACAGCAGTAGTTATGATCCTTATAATGGCCTTACAATTCCCTGTCTAGCTCTGAGATATAGTATATGCTGAAAGAAACTAATGAAGCAAAAGACACTTGATACCATCCTTCAAATGAGCTGTTTAGAAAATCCTTTCCAAAGGAAAAATAAAACAGCCATTTTAATAAATTAAAAATCCTGATGCACAGCTTGCTGGATGGCAGGTCCAATCAAGAGGGTTGACATGTCATGCTGTAATTACTTCCCAGTGAATGATAACATAATTTTCAGATTTGCCCTTCTTACTGGCGTTGATGCATTCAGGCAAAACAATATATCAATCAGCATTTAGGACCTACATGCCAGCTATGAGTCAATCTTCTGGGGCTCTCAGCTTCCCATATCTCATAAGAATATCAGCAGTGATTTGTAGCCTTTTGAGTTTTTCCTAATGCTTCACATCTCTCAAATTGGTCAGAGCCCAACACCAGAGCTCTTGCTCTGTTTCACGACAATCACGTGATTGGTATAGGACAGGTGTGTATTGCTCTGTATTCTTCTCATCACCATGTTAAGGCCAGTTTCTAATAGTCAGAAATGTATGGAATCCACTGTTGTGTCACACATTTAAGAGGTTTATGGCCTGGTTTATCCTCTGTTCATTTTCACAGCCTTTATAATCCCTCAGCAGAGCTGCTCCCAAGCTGAAGAATTCCATCAGTGGAGAAAGGAAATGCTACTGATGACATCTGTGAGGCCTTTGATTTGGTTCCCTACAGCATTCTTACCTGTAAAGTGAAGAGACATGGGGTTTTTTGATGGATGGGCTGTTAGGTGGGTAAGGAATTGGCTGGGTGGCCACATCCAAAAAGTTATAGCCAATGGCTCAATGTCCAACCCACTAAAGGTGGTGTTCATCGGGTCCCATACTGGGACCAGTGCTATTCAGTATCTTCATCAGTGAAAAGGACAGCAGGATCTTTGACAGTTTTCAGATGAGTAGATATACTCAAGGAAAATAATTCCATCCAGAGGGATCTTGACAGACTTGAGGAATGAGTCCATGAGAACCTCATGAAATTCAACAAGGCCAAGTCTGTGTCATTGAGAACTGAGGTTGTTCAGTCTGGTGAAGAGAAGATTCCAGAGAGAGCTTTAGAAGCCTTTCTATCTTTAAGGAGAAGTGAGAGACGTAAGAAAAATTGAGAGAGTTTTACCAAGGCCTGTAGTGACAGAATAAAGGACAACAGCTTTAAACTGAAAGAGCGTAGATTGAGTCTGACTAAGAGGAATAAAATTTGGAAAGACAAGGGTGGTGAGACACTGGCAAAAGTTTCCCAGATGTGGCTTCCTCATCCTGGAAATGTTCCAGGCCAGGTTGGGTGGGGCGTGGAAGTGTCTGGGATAGTGGAAGGTGTCCCTGACCATGGCAGTGGAATTGCACTACAGCAGAAGTTCCCTTTCAACCCAAAAAATTCTATCTTTTGTGATATCATATCAAATTATGAATGAGACACAAAGGGAAGACAGATAACAAATGGCCATGTAACCTATTATATATTACAGAAAAGATTTATAAATTAGATACTTCTACTATATTCCTGGGTGATATATTTGAGACAAGTGCTGACCACACAACTCACATTCTATCTCAACCAAAAGAGCAGAGGATGTCAGGTAAATTATACATTCTTTTTATGGAATAGATCACTAAAAAAAAATAGACTTTTAAATGTTTTGAAGAAGTGACAGCCAAAAGGAAATGTATGACCA
Source organism: Pseudopodoces humilis (assembly GCF_049639895.1). NCBI lineage: Eukaryota > Metazoa > Chordata > Aves > Passeriformes > Paridae > Pseudopodoces > Pseudopodoces humilis. The sequence continues at coordinate 3,321,653 of NC_142200.1, forward strand.
TCTTCCAAAACTGAGACACCCTCCAAAAGTTTTCATATTTCAAGATGCATGAAAAATCTCATTTATGTGAACTTTTGCTTGCTTTCATCAGGTTATTAGAGCCCTAATACTGAAGCAAGGGGATACTCACCTGAAAACTAAATCTCTGTACCTCAAATTTCATGAAATGTTTTGGGTTTGGGCCAAAATGCTTTGAGATTTTCTTTTTAATAAAAATTACAATAAACACCCTCAAAACCTATTAAACAAAAATATTATAATGTCATGATGTTTTGGTTTGGTGTTTTGCTCTTTTCCTCTCCAAAAATAAGAAGGATTTTGTGGGAAGAAAGAATCTTAAAATACATTTTTATTACAGTAAAAATTTCTGTGGTAGATAGAGGAAGATTTTATTTGATTTTTTTTTTTTCATAATGAGATAGTCTTACAAATAAATAAGCTACCAAACTAGCAGTCTCAAATTAGACCTTTCAGAACCCCATTATACCTAATTAAAATCCTTTTTGCAGGCTTAATAGAAGTTCTGGGTGTGAATAACTTTGCTTAAGCATATTCACAAATCTGGCTGCAGTAAATTACAGATGAGACTTCCCAGGAGCAGAATAAACCCCATCAAGACCCTCATAAACAAAATGCCAGCATCTGGAGCCAGAGAGAAAAGCACAGGCAGGATTGAGAGAAGAATTACTGATCTGGGATTAGCCTATACATCAACATCATGTAAGGTGAAAAAAAATGTCTTTATTTATTGCTTAGCAGCCTTCAGGGTGTGAGTGTCACTCAGCATTAGCATTCACCTTTATAACTGTGCTTTGATTTACAGCTCCACCCCAGCACAGAGGAAGGAGCCAATTACAAGTCTGGGGAAACATGGATGCATTGAGTAGATTCCCAGATGCTTCCTCTTCTCTCTCACACAGGATGCAGAGAGAGGGATTTTCTTGGCCTAAAATAGAGGTTTGAGGGTTAGGCTCTGACCTGCTTTATGAGATGACTGCCAGAAGAATATCATGGTCTATAGAAAATTGTGCTCACACAGGTTAAGCTGCAATAGGAAATGTAGGAGATGTTGGACACAAAGATGATGTTCCACGTTAGTCAAAGCCACACACAGCTTTGCCAAGGCTGAAAACAAAGAGTTAAAATGCACCAAGGCCAGTGAGGTGACAAGTTATCCATTTCCCTACCTGTAGTGAACAGGTCCATGACTACTTAGATATTGTACATCAGATCAAATCCCATGTTTAAGGTAAAACCTAAGTGTTTCCACCCCTCATCTCTAATGATATCTTTCCTCCCCTCCACTTTCTGGTGGCTTCTATTGTTTCTTGATATTTACTTCTCTTGGTTTGTTTCACAGTGGCAACCCAGGATCAGCTGGGGGAGGCTGAGCACTTCCGAGATCCAGCCTTCAGCTGAGGTTGGATACTCAAATATCACCAATGGTAAAAGCTGGCTCTTGAGTGCTCAGAAATTCACTTAATGTCCCAAAGCCGCAGTGTGATGCCCTGTTCAGTGCTGATCATAGAATCATAAAACATAAAATTGTTTTAGTTGGAAGGGACCTGCATCCAGATCCAAGCCCCTGCCTTGGGCAGAGGCAGCTTCCAACAGACCAGGTTGCTCAAAGTCCCATCCAACCTTCAACACTTCCAGGGATGGGGCAGCCACAGCTTCTCTGGGCAACCCGTGCCAAGGCCTCACCACCTTCACAGGGAAGAATAGTTTCCTGTTATCTACTCTAAATCTGTCCTTTGTCAGTATGAAGTCATTCCCCCTTGTCCTATTACTACATGCCCTCGTAAAAAATCCCTCTCCAACTTTCTTGTAGCCTCTTTAGGCACTGGAAGGGGCACCAAGGTCTCCCTGGAGCCTTCTCTTCTCCAGGATGAACACCCCCAGCTCTCAGATGGAGAATCCTCCAAGTGTACTCCTGATCCCATTTTTCTATGCTGTATTTGCAAACCAGTGTTGTTTGCAAAACAGGCTTGCAGCTTTCCATATTACAGATCCACGTCACTGGAGATGGATGGATGGATGGATGGATGGATGGATGGATGGATGGATACTAAATATGGTGCTCTGACTTTTGCTCTCTGAATTCAGAAGAGTTCCCGTGTCAAAGACCTGCCATCCCACCCAGCTCTGAATTCCCAAAGGTATTTGAGAGGTTCACTACAAATGGCACCTGAATATCCTTTTTCCAGCTGCCCAATCACCAGTAAGAATGGAACCAAGGAGATTTATTTTCTTTAGTGTTTATTCATTTATTTCAGTATCATGGTTATTTTGTTTATAAGAAGAAATACTGAAATGTTTCACTTCCACCATTAGATGAGAGAGGAGCCCCAGTCAGGTTGACTTTGTCAGAAAAATCAGAGATGAATCTCCACAGATTCAGGTGAATATTGTAGAAGAGCATTTTCCTTTGGTTTTAATTATTATTAAGCTAATGATCAAGGGATGCAGCTTTAACAGGTACTCATTAGATTTGAAACTTTTGATCCAATCCCTTTATCCTCCCACATACCCCTAAAGAGGCAGCTCCCAAGCACTCCAGAAAATCCCAGGCACAGTGACCCATGCATTACACCGATATTAAGAGTCTCACAGCAGCACAAACTTTATCCCTCCCTAAGGAGGAATGAAATTACTAATTTTTTCCCTCAAAGGTGATTCAGAGGACAGACTGTAGCAAAGGTTCTGTGCATGGAGAGAGAATTACTGCTAAGATTTTATTAGCACATAAACACAATGACGTTTTTGATGCCTGAGGCTATAGAAGCACAATCATTACAATGAAGACCATATTTCTTTCCATCTTTCCATGGGTCCTGTAACAACACACTGAGCAATCCATCTTGCTCGCATACCCTACATAATCGTAGATATATTTATTTCTTTGCTTCTCTCAATTAGCATTTGACCTTTTGAGCACTGCAGGTGTTCTGGGGTATGACAGCACAAACTCTGCAGCTTCTGCCTTCCAACACAGCCCAGGGGAGGCTCATGAACAGGTAAAGGAAAACCACAGCACCATCAGGTACCAAATTTCTGAGAGCTCCTGCGTGAGCCTCTACCAATGCCAGAAATAACCAAAAGCAGCACAGTGAGGATGAGTGGTAGAGGACTGGTGGAGTTTATGGATTATACACACTATTCCGAGGTAGAAAATATGCGTTTGCTCACTGACAAATCAATGCTGATATTTTTGTCATCCAAAGGTCATTCAAATGAGACAAAAACCACTAATTCATAAAATCACAGAACAGCTTGAGTTGGAAGGGATCTTCCAGATCATCAAGTTCTAATTCCCCTGATACTTCTTCACTTAGAAACAGTTGCAAATGCATACATTTAAAGATTTAGCAACATTAGGAAAAAAAACCCAACACATTCTGGGCTGCTGAGGGTTCAAAACACATTTAAGAAACACAGGGATAATCCTTACTGAAAAGACATGTAATAATTATTCATTATACTCTTTTTTTAGATCGTGCCCAAAAAAAAAGCAATTTTCTAAAATTTTATTTCAGCGTTTAAATGAATAGCAAATACCTCTGCACACAGTACTTTTAAATAAAAGTGCAAAACTGAATCCACTCTCAACCTCCATTTCGTTGATTCAGTCATGTAATGCACTTTCTTTTTAATTGAATGATTTATATAACTGTGAAGCCCTCTGTGAATTTTACAATTGAATATATCATTGATGATTTTCTGCAATGAGGCTTGAAGCTTAGAATTAAAAAGTTATTAGTATTTTCATTAGGAAAGTTCAAGAGCTCAGATACTGAAAACCAAATCCCAGAACCCACAGTAGGTTTGTACTGATTTTTTTTTTCCACAATTGTTCAGAATTTGTTCTTAGTTATGAATTATTTAAATGAAACCCTTCTACAGACAAAAAAAAATTCAAGGCCAGCAGAGACCACTGCAATCATTCAGCCTGATCTGCTTTGTAATGCAGATCACAGTCATCCCTTTATCTTCTCACTGGTCTTTCTATTTAGGCTTTGGTGTGCCCTAAACTCCTGTCCTCTGCAATACCTTCCCTGTCCTAATGCTCAGCACATCCAATTCCTACAGCAACACCTGGACTTACTAGGTCAGCAGAGATGAGGTGTTTTCCACCTACAGGTTATCTTACCCCTTGGAATACATTTTACGCTTCTCAACCCTGCTTTGCACCTTTATATTCCCCAGTAAGACAACCCTGCTTGTCAGAGAAAGGCTACTCAGTTGCAGTGAATTAGCAAATAATGCCCTTTTTTAACTGCTAAGGGTACTCAGTTAATAATAATTAATTGCAGAAAGGCCTGCTGAGGGTTTTTTCCCCAGAAGAAATTGATTCCCCTCAGGTGATGCCTCAAATAGAATCACAGACTCACAGAATCATCTGGGTTAAAAGAGACCTTAAAGACCATGTCCCTCCAACCCCTGCTATGGGCAGGGACACCTTCCACTAGACCAAAATCTGTCCAGCCTGGCCTCGAGCACTTCCAGGGATGGGACACCCACAGTTCTCTGGGCAACCTGTGCCACGGCGTCACCACCTTCATGGTAGGGAGTTCTACTGGTAAAGGGTGATCCATGGATTATTTACTGCCTTCCAGCCATATCTTTAAATGTTGAGTAAAAAGAATGTAAAAACTTCATCCTTGCAGAGGAATTTACCTTAATAATCTGTTTTGAGAGTGTGTGGCTGCATGACAGAGAAGTGAAGATATTTTCCAGTTTAATTGGGGCACCAAAAGCCCAGACTAAGACTGAGCCTGTGTCATGGATGGGTAGAGTGAATCGCTCATCCATCAGTATGCACGGACACAGTCATGTTCTAATGACTTTCCATCTCACAGTCACCCTTCTCCACAAGGGAGATAGAGATTAAAGAACTTTGTGAATTCTCATATTGTAATCATCAAAGGTATTCACTCTTGGCTGGAGCAGTTTTGATGTCCATAAAATGTTCGTGTATGTTTGGGGTGTTTTGTCCTCAGGACATAAATGCACTGCAGAAAAAAAAATCATATTGGTTGTATTTAGAACTTGACTTTGAATATAGGCTTTATCATAGGATCAGTTATAGAATGGTTTGGGTTGGAAAAGACCTTCAAGATCATCTCATTCCAACCCCCACCATGGGCAGGGACACTACCATCCCAAACCTCCACATTTTGCTGAATTGTTTCCAATTAAAAAAATATTAAAAACAAGAAAAATATTCACTGTTAAAAAGCCTTGAGTCTTCCTAATGTTCTTCCCTCAGACCTTAGAGTCTCAGAAGACCCTGGGTAAAGCACAGAGAACAGTATTCTAAATCTCAAGAACTATAATAACTTAGCAAAAAAATGGGTATGAATAGCAGAATCTTGGATTTCGCTCATCTTTGCACATTGAAACATTTGTGCTATTTGTTTTATTAACTTGAAATACACTGAGAAGCCTTTAAAACATGAAACTAAAGGTTGAGCTCATTCTCTGGTCCTCAATGATATTTCCATTTTACCTTTAAGGTTATGGTCTTTATACTGCTTTTTGTTTTCTTGTTGTTTAAGCTTGAGGGATCCACAAGTGCCTGACAAAATGTATTCTGTCCCCACCCCTTTTCAAACAATGATTTTTTTTGGAGGATGACCTGAGCCAACAGAATCCAATATCAGGAAGACCTAGTGCATTTTCACTTCATCACTCATGTCACTGAGAGATAATTACAGAATAAATAAGTCCAGAGATGAGTCTGGAAGTGATGAATGAATATAAAAACACCACTCTTTCCACTTTAACACTTTCTTTCCAGTTGGGAACAGAAGCCTGTGCTGTTAAACAGATGGTGGGAGACAGCTCTGCTTTGGGAAGTGTGGTGGGAAAGGTAACCTGGCAGAATATTTTGCCCACAAAGCAGAATAAGAACATAAGATCCCAGTGCAGCACAACAGCTGTAGCTGTGCTTCACATGGAAATCTTTCAACTTCATCTCACTCTCTTTTACTTTAGGTCCCGTCTTCTTTATCCCCTCCCTTATCTTCACAATTATAGATCGCTCCAACATCTATCATTTTGTTCAAAACACTTGTGCGAGAATTTAGAATTTATAAATGATTGAAAGAGAACTTCTAAAACGACAAATCAGGCTGCAAGCTGTCCTCAAAAGCTGAAGGGACCAGATTCTCCCTAGGTAGAAATTAGGCATGTTGGTGCCACCAACAGAGCCTCACTGATTTTCATCCTCTAAAAGTTCAAACCTTCCTATAATTCATGCTCAGTATGTATTTTCAGGCATGTAATTAAAGCAGCCCACCCCTTTTACTGCTACTGAAAGACTTCGTTTACAATCTGTTCATTATTGGTATATTGGAATTGTTATTTATATTTTTCTTATTATTTTTCTTCATGCACAAAACTCTAAATTTTTTTCACCAAGCACAGGGCCTGTGCTATCCTGATCTCACAACCATGTTCTGAGCTCAGTGACCATTAAGAGTCTGTTGGGAAACCTTGAAGCAATGACCAATGTTGGTTATTTTGGAATTCCTTTCAGTTCTAAGATGCTCTGAATATTCAAAAGGCACAAAATTCACCCACTTTCCTGGCAAGACTTGGATGTACTTTCCCAAGATATATCCTTGGATTTCAGAGAATTTGCATGTATTTAGTGTCCATTTTTCTATAGCAAGCAGGAAGGAAATTATAGTAGAAACACTGGAATTCCACAAAAGAGCTTAAACTCTCCCCAGAATCCAAAAGGAAGATTTGTCCCAGACCTTTGTTCACTGCAGAGCTTCGATACCTTTGAGTAATGAGAGTATTATGTCACTGCACAGGTAATTATAAGGAGCACATTGGCAACTGTTTATTTCTTTTTTATCTTGTATTATGTTTGAACTCCATTAGGATGCAACTGACTGTCCTGTAGATAACAAATAATGTCATTAGAGAGGCACTGAGATTCAACCCCTTTTCCCCAGAGAGAAGTCAAGCTATTGTCACAGCAGAGGTGGTTTCTTCTGCATTCCCAGGTGATTAATATTCATTGGAAAAGGCACTGCAGATGATCCCTTAGGAGGCAAGGTGATACAGGCTGTGAGAAATGAAATAAATAAAAAATGTGTCCCAATCGGAGCACTGTGTATACTGTCATTATTTTTATGGTCTTGGCACTTGGGTATCTGCCACAGCCACAGTGTAGCTTGAAAGGCTGAAAACCTGAATGCACAGGACAATATTTCTTATTCCACTGATACCAGTTTTCTGGTGTGACTGCAAGATTGGCTTTTTTCCAGTTTTATTTAGATCATTTAGAAAGCAAAGCAGAACAAGTAATGCTATTCTTAATTAGGATATGAGTGTCTGAGTGGGGAGGACTAATGAGATTATTCTGGTTACTCCTGACATCAGAGTATAATTGTACAGACATTTTTTTGGATCACTTCGGTCCATCTACCCAACATGCCTAATTTAAGTCAAAATGCAGATTTTTGTTGAACTCTGTCCAGTTCTCAGTGCAGCAGTTGGAAATAATACTGGGGCTGTCAAAGCATGGATGTGCACTTTGTTCTGCCACCTCTGATGGGACAATCTTGGAATAGAGAGATCCCAAAGTGAGCAGGACATCTGCAGATGGCAAGGTTTTAAAGAAACTGAGTGAAATAGACCCAAACTCCTCCATCAGAACTTCAGAACGAGATAAAAAGAAATAAAGAGTTGCCAATGTGCTCCTTACTAATACCTATACAGTGACAGTCATGCTAAAGATTTTAGCTTCTAATACATTTTTCAGATGTTTGTAGCTTTATAGACTGTTAATACATGATTATATAGCTCCAGGTATGTTTCCTACCCTTTCTTTTAGATATCAGAATAATAAGCTAACCATTCTAATATATACTTGGAATTCTGTTTAGTCTTAAGATTTTTTTCATTTTGTTTTCTACTAGAACTTAGAAAATATAAGAAAGCCCTTCCAATGGAGCAGAATCTGTGGGGAAATTATCTAAGCAACTGCTCTTCTAATTAGACAGTACTTGTTAGAAATGCCAATTTGTTAACTTATTTGAACACTGTAGCAAGTTTTGGATTCTTGATTTTAGGCAACAGGAAAAGGTACTTTGTCACCTGGTGAGGAGTTAATGACTTTGTAACCTTTCATTCACTGTAGAAAAGTCAGGTGAAAAACGGGACACCCCTTCCTATACTGTAATAGCTCCAGTAGGATTGATTCTTGGAAATTCTCAGAACTTCTGATGGAGGATTTCTAAATTGAAGACTTGAAAGACTCAAGTAGGAGACTGGACAGTCAAAATCAGAATCCAAGTGGTTTAGTTAAACCACAGTAACTTTGGCCTGAGACAGTGCCAGGCCTGTGGAATTACTGCTTTTCTATTCTTACAAAGAATCTGGCGTAGCCAGTTGAAATAGCAAATGTAGTTGATCCAGCACATTTTAAAGAACGTATTTTGATGAGAATAAATCTGGTCAGAAAAAAAAATTTGCTTGCTGTGTTTAGGCAGATCCATGGATGTAAAGTATCCATGGACATGGTCTTACTCCTCAGAAGTCAATAGAAAAATTTCTGTGGCCAGAAAGACACAGGAATGAGCATTTCCTTAATACTGAGCAATTCGGAGATTGCCCTATCAACATCAATTACAGATATGTCTTTATATGCAGAAAATTTTTCATCTTTCACAAATGAAAAGATATTCTTATTACTAAAGACATATCCTGTTGTAAGGAAGTTCCACATTTAGAGCTCCTTACAGATGAAATTATTATTGCCGTGGACAATTGGAAATGACTGTCTAAACTCCAGAAGAAATTATTATTTATGAACCTATTAAAATACATCCCACCCACAGAACGGGGCAGGATGTTGATTTTTCAGAAAAGAAAGGGTCATGACCAGATGATTGAGGAAAAATATTTTAATTTACAAGTTCTACCCACTTCTTTTCAATCCCAGTCCTCATGTCTTAATTTAATAGGTAACACATCATTGGTGAAGTCACCCAGAGCACACACAGTACAACCGAATCTTGTTATTTGTTGCTAAACAGAAAAAGTTCTTTGCCCACACCTGTTAAAAATGAGATAAATGTGTGAAGTGTAACAGAACTGATACTCATTAACAGCTTTGACTACCTACTTTACAACCTAAATAATGGAGAGAAAGGGAATAGCAGATGCCCTTTATCCATTCTTTAAATAGATGGTGAAGGAAATACAGACAAATTATATAGTTTTAATTGGATTTCCTCAGACTGTGTTCCAGTCAATAATTTTGGTGGGAGGAGAGGAAATCATCTCCTTAATGCTTTCATCAGCATTAATCACAGCTCATTTGTTTCTGCAGAGGCCAAAGACAAAAGATCTGGAAAGAAATTAGAGGCACCAGCAGCTTATGAGTTCAAGGATTAAATACTTGAGGTTCTTTTTGTTCTGCTGAACCTTTCTCCAAGTATTCTAGGAGCAGCAGAAAATGAGAAAGCAGAAAAAATTACATAACTACCATAGTGTGGGAATATTCAAAGGCATCTCACCAGCACCAAGCAACACTATTTCCTAAACTGAAAACATCTAAATTCCTGAAATTCTCAAAGGTCTCTTAGGCTGCAAGCACCTGGCATGTTTTCCCTCTATAATTCACACTACTCTGACTCATTGCTTCTGCAGAAACCACATGCTGTAGGCTTTTAGGTTTGACCCAATAATCCTTTTCTGATTCAATAGATATGGACAATGAGTGCAGGGTGCTAAGGTTCAGCACCTGTTCTCTTTTTCTGTCCCCAGGCTGTCAGTTTTTGAGGTCATGGCGTTGCATCCCTTGCACTGCTGTATTTTCATGCTGACAGGTTTGCATAACCAGAGGAATTGTTTGAATACAGAGCTGGTTGTCAGAAGCAGCATGTTCCCTAAAGAGGGAGAAAAATGAAATGTGATTTAGACACCGAGAGAAAGCTGCAGCAAAATGAGATAGTTCTGTTGTTTACTAACATTCATCAAAGGGATCACAGTGCTTAATTGCTGATTTGAGAACTCCTTTATTATATCATCTGCTATTCAGTGTTGGAAAGTACATAATAATTTAGAAAGGTCTGTTCACTTTGAAGCAGAAAACATGCACAGACTTGCATTATATTTAATCAGCATCTTCATTCTGCCATTTATGGCTGGACAGACCTACTCCTTCCAGAGCAGGTCTGAGAGAATATCCCTGTTCATCTGGAAGTGCTTGTCTATACTCAGAGTTTGTTATCATGTAAAACAGCTAAATATCTAAATCACCTTCTGGAGGAACCTCCTTCCCTCTGCTGATTTTCCAAGGACCATAGGGCAAATACACATCTCCTGCAGACATCTCAATTAAGTGATTGATTTCTCCTTCTCCACATGTCCAGAATAAAATTTCTCTTTGAACATGAAGCTTTGGTTACCTGGGAAACACCTATAGCTTTGTCATATTTACAGTAGCAGATGTGTCTCCAGGTTCTTCATAGCATTAGCTAATTAACTAATTTCTATCAATGCACTCTAATAAGTAAATACTGTAGAAAGGGAGCAGCTTGATAGTAAAATAAGAAAAGCACCTGGGGAAAAAAGGATCTAGAAGAAAGGGTTCTGATAGCAGGTGAGCTCCTTCCTGAAGCATGAAAAAGGTCATTTTTAGTTTATTAGGCCATCTCTCCTTTGGGCCTTAGAGTAGAATGTTTCTTCTTCTCCACCTTGTTTTATGTGGACTTTCAAAAGGCAATTTAGTGCTCTAAAGTCTATTCTGCTTCATATAATCTCAGTATGGTGAAGAAATTGTAGTATTCTGTTACTTATTCATCACTTCAGATAACTCAGGTGGTGGATGGTGTTTTCTTTCCTTCTTGCTGCCCTATTTTTAAGATCAATACCCCAACAGTCCTTAGCAGACTGATGCAGTCACTTTGAAGTTCTTGGTTTCTTAAATCATTTTTTTTTGTGTGTGTTTTGTTCCATTTTTTGCAATCTGTAGGGTGGAGCCTTTCACTTTTTGCCTGCTTATTTTATGTCCTCTTGTCCTCTTTTGTATCTGTTTCCCAGAGGACAGACCAACTGGCCTCTACTTTTTCAAGTCTTGCCAATTTTTGTCTGTGAACCTGTGATATTTGGGGGAAAGGGGGTTTGGGGGAGGGGTCACTTGCCAAAACAGCTCACATAGAAGTAGCATTTACTTTAAAATAAATAGTGTCTTCCCCTTTAAATGTCACATTAAATTACATAAGTCAGAAGGTAGGTTTAGAGTACAATACATCTGCTTTTCTAACTTGGTGGAAAACAAATGGTGTGGTAAAAGAAACTGCCCTTGTGAACTATGGAGGTGTTCCTGGGATTTATGAATCTTTGTCCTGCATTAAAAGGATTTTACCTGGCCTTAAATGCATATATCTGCCTATCCAGAGCCAAAAGAGAGAGCACAAATGAATAGCACTACATGAATCTTTAATGTGTATTGGCTTTGTCTCCCTAATGTATTTATGGCTGCTTCACTTGCAGCATTTTTCATAGAGTTTTGTAGGTAATTATGTTTAGTGGGCATTCCATCTTTCAGTCTGTGCTGTCCTCCTCCCTTGTTTTTCCCCATCAGTCCTGTAGAAACAAAGCCTGAGGCTGCTTAAGCCACATTTGACAGAGATGTAAATGTTTCACAGTTACAATTTTGTGGAATTTTACAGCTGGCCAAAAGGATGTGTTAATTAGTACCACACTCACTTTTGGGACCTGATTCATCTGGTCTATTCAGATATTTAAAATCCATCAGATACATCTGGCCCTAGAGCACTTATTTCTTGCCAGCTGGTATAAAATGAGTCTGGTCAATTAGATCACACTTAAAAATCTTCACAGAAGATAACTAAAGTACCTGAATCACACCCTTTGAGCTCTTTCCAGGATAAAATCCAAAAAGAAAAGGTAGCATAGGAAACCTGGATTGCATAAGGCATATACCTGGTTTCTCCTGTATTCCCTGGCATGTTGGGCTTTGATGTTTCCTGTTCCAGAGGCCACAGGTGCTTCATGGTGAGACAAATCATCCCAAAAAATTCTCTGTCTGCAATGACTGCATCTTCATCAGCTGTGGTGGGAACTGATAGCCACATTTATCCTAGACTGAATCATGGCCCTGGGACACCAGCCAGTTGCCTAAAAAGAGGCTTTTTTGTGATAGTTCAGACATCCTGAGGCATCTGAGATACCTCCAGTTGCTGTGCCAGTCTGATGTGATAAAGAAGATGCAACAAACTGAGTCTTGTTCCAACAGCAGTGTGAGGGAATCCTAGGAAATATTAGAAGACAATGTTTAGACGAATGACTCTGTGAAGAGCAGAAGGAAATCACTCAAGACCTTATGCCTTCACATGCTTTCCTCTGCCATTTAGATTCTCTTTCTTCCCTTATACTTGTCAGCTAACCCCAAAATCTGGTGGTGAGGACCTGGCAGAAGTTGTGAATCCCCCATCCCTGGAAGTGTTCAAGGCCAGGCTGGATAAGGCTTGAAACAACCTGACCTAATGAAAGATATCCCTGCCCACAGCAGGGGTTTGCAATTAGATGATCTTTAAGGTCCCTCCCAGCCTGAAGAGGGATCAGTCTACAAATCAGTCTATGATTTTGTAATTCTATGGTCTCTCTTCTGTTGCCTTATTCTTCTGCTCAGCCTCAGGAGTAGATCTCCTGAGGAGAATAAGAGTGTTCTTAGTCTTCCTTCACTCCACCTTTTGCAAAATCTATCCATGTCTTTATGAGGAGGACTCAAAAAAGTGTTTACTCATACTATCAGCCTATTTCAAAATTAAGTATTCAAATAATTCATTTTCCAAAACTCTAATCCAGTTTTATATGTCTAGTCAGAAAATTTTAAAACTCCATTTGGCTCTGTTGCTCTGTCACGCAGAGGTGGTGAATGTCCAGGAGCAGACGCATCTGAAATCTTTTGGCATGAAATATCCACAGAATTTTTCTGGATACAGATGTTTTTTAAAAAATCAAAGTGCCTTTCTGAGCAGAAATAAAAGGCGAGATTAATTAAATACATGGAACAAAACAAACTGTCTATTCTGTGTCAGATGACAGAAACAAGGAACATCTTTTGACGTTGGCAGAAGCACCTTTCTGCATGGCAGAGTAGTTCTACTCTGCCAACCCACTGAAATCTTGTGGAAAGGACATTGCCCCTGAGAGTCAGAGCTGCACGTCAAATCTCATTTCTCCTACAGAACAAAGCTTTTCACAACACCAACTTGGCAGCATAACCACCAAAGTTAACAGGATAGGTGTCAGGAAGTTTTCACTGAGACCAGCTGGGAAAAATCTGTGAAGTGGGAGCAAGAGACTGGGGTTGGTTTATCACATTATCACCAGGGAGCTCAACTGCCTGAGACATCAGCTGATGCAATTCACTGATGCCCACTGCAATGAGATATCGGGAGCTGGACTCCAATGATCCTCACAGGTCCATTTCAGCTCAGGATCTGAAGTTCAGTGAGGAATTGTGCTTATGGGCTGGGTCCTCTGAATTGTGTTTTCAGGCAGAATGAAGGTGACATTTAACAAAGTACAAAAGCTTTTAAGAATTGACAAAATTACGTCTTTGCTGCCTTCTGAGGAATTCAGCCCTCCCTCATCAGGCTACATGGAAGTTCAAAGGTCTTGTTCAGCCACTAAAGGCTAGGACAGCTCCCCAGTATCAGTTTTCCAAATCTTTTTTTTTTTTTAACTTCCAGATGTATTGTTTCCCACCTAACCATAGTGGCAACCATGATTTCTAAGCCTCAGGCTGGAACACCCAGGTTTACATTACCTAAAACTGAATGTGAACCTGATGCCAAGACTCCATCTGGTACCTGTTGAACAGTGCAATATTCCATGGTTCAGCCTGTGCCTGTGTCTTGCAGTTGGCTTTTCACTGGCTCCTGGTGCCAGTGCAAGGTCTGCATTCTGATTTTCAAATGATTTGATGATGCATATCCTGGAGATGTATCAGAAATCAGATTCTGCACAGAATTCACAGCAGCTGTGACCCTCTGGGGCAAAATGAATCACTGAGCATAGGGCTGGGCATAAAGCTTTCTTAGTTAACAGAATCAGCTTTGGAAAAATCTTTTAGGAGATATTAAGTCATTTGGCACTCCTCAAGAGTGCATTTGGCACACTCTACAAACTCTAAAATTTTGTCTTCAAAAATGCTTTCCCTTCAAAAACACAGTGCAGGTTTTGAGAGTTTTATTTCTTTCCTGATATTTCCTGACCAAGTGGGAACATGAGCTTTGCCAAACAGGGCCATGAGCCCAGAAGTTATGAAGGGAGTCCCCCAGACAGTTTTGTACCTCAGAATTCTTAAGCAGAAGGAAAATTAGCACCTCAGTCTGTTCTGCTTCCTACTCAGGAGCACTGTTCAATCTCCAAGCCATCCTCTCTTTCATGTTCTTCCTTACACAGCCACCACTTTCTGTTTAAAGAAGGTGGCAGTGGGTACTTGAGAAAGGAGACAATTTTACTCATGAGGAAGAAGTTAATCTCAGAAAAAGCTCAGCCTACAGCCAGCGTGGCACCTCATGTCATCTGCTGGTTATGCCAACAAAGTCTTGAGAAAATGGCCATCACAAATGGTGTTTGAGCATCTCCTGTGGTGACACTCAACTGGGACATCTGCAGCAGCAGTTTCTAGAATCACAGAATCATTAAGGTTGGAAAGGAACTCTGAGATCCTCAAATCCAACCTTCACCGTATTTCTTGCCAAGTGCCTCCTTATGATAAGGCCAAGCATTTTTTGTGGCAAAACACAAAAACTCCATCTGCTCCCTGCATGGAGCCTGAGGACAAAACTGCACAATTTGCTTAAGCATGAAATAAACTGATCCTGCAGGAAAAAAACTGCAGAGTTTTACTGTGGAAAGTTTCAAGGAAATATGCACTAGAACAAACTGGGGGTTTTGCCACTTATACTAAGCAGTCATCAGATTTAACTGTGAAACCAAAAATAAATACTCCTCCCCATCCAATGCCCAGCTTCTAGGACACAAGTGCCAAAGATTATCCGCATGAGTTTCTATAATCTCATTAGGACATCCAATTTATATTCACCATCTTCACATAGGTGATTGAAAACACTAGTTGTTCAAAACATTTTGGGGAGGAAACACAGAGATGATGAATATTCTCCACCCAGTTCTCCAATGCTGAAGGAGAGGCAGCTTGGCCAGGTAAAGGCCCCATCCATCAGTGAGCAGCTCTGTATTTGACTCTGGCTTATGGTGACCACTGAAGTTGCCTGGTGATCTCTTTGCTGCTCTTCCCACTCCAGATCTTTCCCTACTTTCTACAATGTCTTCTGGACTTGGAGGGCTCTTCATGTACATCCTGCTTATACAGTATTCTACAAGAAACATGACTACTTTACACATCCATCCCTGTCCATTCATTGGGCCTTACCAGAAGTAATTCACTTCTTTTCTTCTAGATGTATTAAGGTATAAATTCCAGAAAATCCCCCAGAGTGGGCTAAATGTCATCTCTAGCTGGACTACTCAGGCATCCCTCTGATCCAAATTAAAATAAGGAATAGTAATTTCTAAAAAGAGACCCTGATCTATTGGTGTGGGAAGAGGATTTCCAAGCCCCAGAGATTGAGGTGGCTAAAGCCTTTTGTTTAAGTGGTTCAAACTGTTTCATGATCCAAGCCCCCTGTTTTCTCCCCTACAAAATCTTCTCTGTATGTATATTCCTCAAACACAGGCTCAGTGGCAAAAAAAAATCAAAATTAGAGATACTTTCCTTTTCAGCCAGCTCAGGGTATTTCCAGGGAGGGAGGGATGCAGCCATCAGTCAGATGAGGTGTCTGTCTGTACATCAGGGTGACAGCCACTTTGTTATATTGATGGATTCTAACGGGGACTGGGAGTAGACTTACTCACTGATACAATCCATTACACTTTAACATACAATGCTCTCTCGCTGCTGTCTAGAAACATTGACTAAGTAGAAGTCCAGCATACTGATTTATTGGAGCTGGCAACTCGAGTCCAATGAAGAATCCAATGCAGGGAAATTTTGCCAATACACAGTAACTTTGTTTACTCAATAGAGGATGTATCCATCTTTTAGCTGGCATTGATTGCCCTTCCATTCTTTTTTTTCAACATGCCCACAGTGTATAGGGAAAAAAAAGAAAATAATCCCATTGCAGAAAGTGATTTGTTTTGGTAGAGGAAAAATGTTAAACCTCTCCAAAGATGAACCAAACAGGGTAAGCAAGAAATAACTGTCCTCTTCTGTAGCTTAAGGATTTTAATTTTAAGCTCAGATCACACAGCTGAGTGTTTCCTGGCTTACAATAGAAATATTTATTCAGACAGAAGCAAAATGCCATCATTTTTCTGCCCATGTTCTGGCACACAAGTTACCAAAATGGTCATGAAAGAGGGTAGAAGAAATCCATGGAAGACTTCAACTTTCAGGCACACACATAAGTGCCTTCAAGCCAGCTGTGGCAGGGTGAAGGGCTCAAGAATATCTCATCTGGCTTTGGACAGAGGGTTTGCTCTCACATGACAGGGAGGTCGCAGGGAACTGACAAACACCTTTTCCTATCTATTGGTCATAAAACCACAGAATAACAGAATGATCGGGGTTGGAAGGGATGTTAAAGACCATCCAGCTCCAACCCTGCTGCCATGGGCAGGGACACCTTTCCATGGTCCCTTCCCACCTACCCCAGGTTGCTCCAAGCCCCATCCAACCTGGTCTTGAAGGCTTTCAGGGATGGCACATCCACAACATCTCTGGGCAACGGTGCAGGGCCTCACCTGCCCATGGAAGATGGATAGAAAAAGATGATTTTTGGGGTCCCTTCCAATCCAAACCATTCCCTGATTCTGTGACTATGCACATGATTTTTGTTGCTTGTCCAAGAATGGGCCAGAATGTGCTGTCCTTTTGGAGAAAGAACTTAAAAAATATCTCTTGACTTTAATTTTTCAGAACAGCTTTGACATTTGCAGCAGGGCTTATCTGTTGTTTGGTATCCAGTCAGATAACTCAAGCAGGACAAGCTGTCCTGTAGGGAGTTATTTTGGTGTCATGGGGTTAACACTGGTCTGGCATCTCCCAGCTGAAAATAAACATCTTAGTGTTGAAGTGAGATTTGACAAGATAAACTGGATTTCTGACAGACACTTGATTTACAGCTATAAAAGCCACACCAAACTTTCACAAAGTGGAAATCTTCAGCAAATTTCCCTGGAAAAGTTTGGAGTTTCTCCTGTGAGCGAGGATGATGCTTCGTGGTTCCTCCCAGGGGCTGAGTTAAGGAATCTGTACAATATCATAATTTTGTTGTAAGTTTCATTCAACTCCTAATCAATACCATTTCTTTTGCTAGATTTGCTATAGATAACTTGATATAGAGCACTGTTTTATGTTATGCTGTAATCTATTAGTAATTCCTTTAGTTTTAGACTGTGAACTAAGTAACTCTGATTAAGGTCTTTCATCTGTTACCTCTTATCTATTCAATAAATAATTCATTTTTATAAATAGGTCTGATTTGCTGTCCTTAGCACTTGTGAGCCAAAATGATTTTGTAAATTCAAGCTGTTCCCAAAAATCTGAGGCAAGAAAGGATTTATCTTTATTTAAATCCCTTTCAGCGAAAGTTTCAATACAAAAACAAATTCTTCCTGACCCTCAGAGTCAGCAGCAGGGCTTCTTTAGTGAACTTTGTTCTGAAGCTTCTCTCCTTGACAACATTTACTTATAATTGCTCACCCTGGGCTGGGCTGATGTAAATGTAAATAAAGCAAATCACAGAGCATTTCTTGGTGCTTATCTGCAGCCTCTGCAGCTTGAAAAGTCTCCAGCTTGTTTGTTTATAGTTCACAAAACACCAGAAGGACAACTTTCTGTGTCTGATTCCTCAGGGAATTTGTCCAGGAGCACATAGATAGGAGACAACAGGGGGGATTTTCTGCCTCACCCTCATGTTCTTCCAATGCTCCTCAGGGTTTATGAGCATTCCAGCTTTTACAATAACCAAGGGAAGTGCAGAGGTTGCAATTATAGGCCTAATGCAGAGGTTGTAATTGAAGGGACACAGAATTCTGAGATGTATAAAATTATAGCAGCAACACAACATTCATATCGTGAGGTAGTTTCATGCTAAGCAGGCTGAGCACCTCCCCAGGTCTGGAACATGAAGAGAACAACTCCAGAATCTCTGTCAGAAACTAAATCTACAAGATGATATTCTGCTGTCTTTGTTCACGTGGAACAGCAAAGTTCTGTGTAGGACTTCAGTCTTGGTGGCAGAAAGAAGGTGAAGGGATTAAATCTTATATGTAGACAACTGCCAAAAAGGTTTTCAGTTTTCAGTGCAAAATTTGTCGACAAAAAAACTTCAGAATCCAATAGAGTTCATGTGGTTTCTGGTAAACCACATTAAAACAGTGTCATAATTCTGGATAAAGGATTCTCCAGCTCCACATTTCACTCTACATATATTTTGCAAATTTTTTCTCTCTGCAAGTGAAAAAATCCTCTCCAGGAACAAAGCAAAAGGAATCTCTTGGCATTCAAAAAACCTTTAGAAACAGTTAATATGTGCTGCAAATTGCACTTTGCACACACCACCCTTCCCACGCAGACAGCAATGAGCACTTAATGCCCCAGGAGTGCAAGGAGGCAATTCCTCGTAAATGTTAAGTGCTGCCTGTTGCTGCCTTTGAAATGTCATTTCCAACAGTTGTGATTGAACGAGCAAATTCTGCTGCATCCTTCCCCTACCAGCTCTCCTACATCCTGACACTTCTCCCTGGATTCATATCCGTGTGGAAACGTGCTGCATTGCTGACAGGTGTGGGAGGGGGCTGAGGGGACCCCATTAATGCAGCAAGGAGAGGAGAGGGTCCACATGCCTGGAAAATGCAGGGCAATTTCATCTGATTTTGCTCTGTAGGAGTCAGACTCCCTAAGGTTATTTACTGAAACACATTTGATGAACTAGAAGCCCATTTTCCCCCACTGCATGTACAGGCAGTGTTAGCAAGCAACTCAGGGTTAGACATGTGCACAGTAAAAACATAAAAACCTGCCTTTAAAAAGTAAAGCTGTATTTAAAAATTTAAATCCTTTATTTTTTTTTTCATGGCTATTTATCATTAATAACATATTGACAATGCTGCCTTTTAATAAAAGAAAATTAGACTAAAAATATTTCTGCTGTAGGCAGAAATTTTGAAGAATGCAATGTAAAGACATTGAGGAGGTTGATCTTCCTAACAAAGCATGGAACAGCTCAGGATCATCAAACACCAGAAGGGGCACAGCCCTGCTTGGGCTTCAGCAGGAACCCTTTGCCTGTCTGCACACACAGCCCAGTGCTCTGAGCACTGTTACAGCTAGAAATGCTGGCTTTATGTAAATGAAACATAGTCCAGCTTAGCTTCTTCAGTATGATCCAAGTAATGAAAGTGCATCCTTAATAAATGTAGTAGAATTTTTCTTTATCCTGAGAAGTCCAGATGAAAGACTCTACATAAGCAGTAAAGCTAGTGTGGAATATTTTAGTATAAAATTTCTTTGTGGCTTTGTGGATTTTTAAAAAACAAAAGGGAAGATTCTGATCAAGTATGGATTACTTCTGGATAACTTGAGACTTAAGAAATTTGTAGTAAATGATGTTTTAGGGGTTTTTTTTTTTTTCACATACTGTCTCTGAGCACTTTCAAACAGCTGCTTCCTTCAACTCAAGAGATTTCTGAAGATTAGTAAAGGATGAGATTTACAAATTTAGAAATTGTTAGGGGAACTTCCATTTGTTAGCAAAACCATAGGATCATGGAATGGTTTGGGTTGGAAAGGATCATCTAACTCCAGCCCCTGCCATGGGACACCTTCCACAAGACCAGGTTGCTCCAAGCCCTGTCCAGCCTGGCCTTGGACACTTGGGACATCCAGATCTTCTCTGGGCAGCCTGCTCCAATGTCTCAACAATCCTACAGTAAAGATTTTTTTTCCAATATCAAACCTAAACTTGCCATTCTGGGCAGATCAACGGCCCATGAAGTCTGGTATTTGTCTCACAAATCACATACAGCAGAGAAAGGAGTTTCTTGTCATTAATTAGAGTGCCTTGCCAGTATTTTTGATTGCATTTTAAAATCCACAGATCTGTATTTGCTACATTGCTTGTCTAAAAGACTGTTGGTCTTTTATACAAGAAAGTAACCATAAAGTTAAAATTTAAGGAATGGAACAGCACATTAAAATAGATTTAAAGGAGTTTAATTTGCCAGTTTTTCAAACATTTTTAATTGGTGTGGTTCCACTGCAGTCCACTGAACGATGGTGACTTCTAGCAGCTGATTGTCTAAGAAATGTCTGAAAGAGAAAAGGCAGGCCATGGGATGCTACCTTTATGCAAATCCACAGAAACAGTGGAACTAGAGGGACTATTTGGGATGGGTGAGGAGAGCTACAGCAGGGTGTGAGCCCTGAACCCTAGAGCAAGAGAGGCTGGAATGTGAATTGGATTCAGCTGTCAGTCTACAATTCAGTCTAACTCTCTATGAAATTTAATTTCCAGCCAATGTGCATGGGATTCCAGAGCATGATGCCTGACAGGAAAGTTAACTGGAACCACTGTGACAATATTCCAGTGGTTTGTAACCCCCCCCCCAAGCAGCCTGAACGGTGCAACAAGGCTGGAGGAAGATACAATGAGTTTGCTCTTTGACCAGTGTTGCTTCTTACAATCTGGCCTGAAACTTCTCTGAAAAGTGACGCTTGCCTTCCCAGTTCCTCAAAAACTCTTCTAGGACCATCCTCCATATCCCAAATATTGGTTTAAATAATAGAGCAGACTTCAAAATAACAGCAGCTCTCCAATGAAGCTCATGCACAGTGAAAGCAATAAACAATCTTAAACACCAAACCAAACTGTATCAAGAAACCCTGAACTCCTGTTGTGAAATGAACTCTTTTTTTACTTTAATTGCAGATCTCAGCAGGCACTGTGATATAAAACCCTGTGAGATACTTGGTAATAAACTCAAACAGTCCCATTTTCATTTCTTTACCTATTAAATAGATGATCACAATTGGAAAGAAGGAGAACAATTCTCAGCATAGAATAGTTCAATATGGATTTGCCCCATCCTGGGCAGATTCCGTCTGGGAGAGGGGTTGTTATCAGATTGGGTGATTGCTATTTTGACCAGTGGTTGTGGTTCTCAGAAAGATAATTCCAGTCAGGAGTGGTGTGAATTTTCATTTTAATGCCTCCTGGGTTCCTGCAAAGTTCTGGTCAGAGAGCATGCAGTTGTGTTTAGTAAAAACCTCATTAAAGATTAATCCAGCAAAGACTGGCCATAAACATTTACCACTCTAATTCCATAAAAGTTAATGGTGTCAGTAAACAGGAGGCTGGGACAAACCAGGCTCCACAAGTCATGGTGGGGAGGGAACAAATCCCAGGCTGGAGCAGCAGCCTGCAAAAACACTTGGCAGGACTGACTTTGCATGTGGCATTTGGAAAGTGGGAATTGCTCCCAGTGGGAAAGGCTGAAGTGGATTCTGTCTCTTGATTTGCTTAGGAAAATGATTGTTTATCCCATCTGTTGTTAGGGAATGGTTCCCCACAGAGAGAGGATCCAGTGCAGGCACGGAGCTGGCCCCAGGGAGGAAAACGAGACACAGGCAAGTCAGCAGAGCAGCTTTGCAATGGATTTGTGGTGGTTGATGCCTTTCTCCAGGCAGCCATACCTGAGGAGGGAATATTAATTCATCAGCTGCATTCAAGGGGCAGTTTGGGAAAGGCACTTAACAAACAAACTGGGAAATTGCCCAGATAATGATATTTGATGGCAGGGAATTTCTTACTGAACAGAATCCCTTGTTGAATTTCAGTCAAAATTGTTGCAGCCCCACTCATAAATAACATTTTTCTTTCCTTTCTGTTGCCATTGCTGATGATAATTCATTGCATGCTATTTATTATATGCTAACATTACATACATAATGGGACAAAAAGTCATATTTTCCCTTAGAAAAGCAGCCTGAAGTACAGGCAATGTCATTATACATATTTATACCTACAAGCTGAATGCCAGTGCTGTTATTATGCTTTATTAATCCAGAAAGAAATTTATAATCTCTTAATGTAACAGTTATATTCTATTCAACTGTCCTATAAAATATATCAAAGCTGGGAATGGCAAATAATTATCTAATCCATTAAGACTCAGAATATAATGAGCAGTGACTGTTGTTTTATTTGGGGATGTCTCAAAGCAATTCCCAACACTTCCTCCTTCTACCCCACTGCATCAAGGATAGAGTTAATAAAGGAAAAATACCTCCAATTAGCTTACATGTTAAAAGGCAACACAGAAAGCCTAAAATACATTGTGAAAATTCAAAAGAACAGTAATTATTTTAGAGTGATACCAAAAAAAAAAAAATCTACTGCTGCATATCAGAAAAAGCAAAGCAGCATGAATTATGTACTTATGTAAATAAAGCTAATAGGTGATAACATTAATTAATGGCATAAAACTTCTGCTCATCATTCTGCAGATGGCAGGTATTCATTTGTGAGGATTAATTTATATTTTAATTAGAAATCTACATATTTAGCAGTCTTGCCATCAACAATTAGCAACTCCAGTGCATTTAAGGATTTTCCATTTAAACTAAACATAGTGAATTTCAAAGGGTCATTTTGGAGCAATTTGTCTCGTTTCACAGCAATGGAAAGCTACACATTCCCTTCATATCCACCCATTACCTTCAGATAAAAACTCCTAAGAAGTAGTTTGTAGTACCTGAAACATGATTTGGTCTTTTCTAATTTATTTCTCGTGAAACATTTACAGTAAATATTTATTGTTAGGGAAGGTCTCTGTGGAGGTTGAGGAAGATAAAATTATTTGTGATAAATAAGTTTGGAGTGACAATAAATCAGCCTTATGGGTGCTGGGTGAGTGGGGAAGGAACAGGAATGGTTGGCCCCATGTATAATTAAGTTTTAGGTAAGATTAGTGAGTCGGAGGTTAAATAAATTTAAAATAATTCCATAATGTGCTGGCAGTATATATAGCATGAGGTTTGATCTATGTACAAAGAGTGAGAAGAAGAATCTGGGTTGGGTGCCTTGCATGACTCATCCCAGATAAACAGATTGAAAAATTTGGGCTCTGCTCTCCCTACCATCAAAGTGAAGGCAGGAGAACTCCACCACAGACACAGCATGAGATGTCTCTTAACCCATCACAAGTTTTCACAAGTTCACATCCATCAGAACATGGCCCAAAAAACTCACTTCAGACTTGCTTCATAGCAAGAAATGGAATATTTTTTCATTTCTGAGGAATCAGGTTAAATTCAATACAGGACAGGTATATTCCCAACTGACCTGTGCTCATTCCTCACCCTGAAACAGAAGCTCGGGCTGGAGGATAATTCCTGGGAAGTCCAGAGCAGAACTCCAGCACCTGAAACCTCACCCAGAGCAGAACTCCAGCACCTGAAACCTCACTCAGAGCTCGTGGGGTGAGGAAATGCAGCCCTTATCTGCAGCCTTCTGTTTCCATTGTTCAAATAACATTGCAGGCAAGATAAAGGAGGAGGAGGAGGCTGACTGATGGAGCTGCCCAAACAATGTTTAATGGTAGGGAATTTCTTCCTGAACAGCATCTCTCTTTGAATTTCAATTTAAATTGTTGTATCCCATCCATAAAAAGCATTTGTCTTTCTTCTCTTTTGCCACTGCTGTTTGCAATTTACTGCATACTGTATTTTATATGGTAATATTATGTATACAATGGACCAAAAATTCATATTTTCCCTTAGAAAACCAGCCTGAAGTGCAGATTCAGGAGTAGCAGGATGCTATATTACATCCTATGATGAGTGGACAATAAGTTTGACTAGGGCTAATGTTTCTGATGAGGTCTTTTTTTAATCAAGGCAATATTTCCATCAGGACATGGTAATTTCTGTGTGTTCCACTCTCAGAGTGCTGCCATGGGAACAGTCATGTTCCAGGATCAGGGGATGGTGGTTCAGTCCCACCAGCTCCTGTGTGGGTACAAGGGCACAATCTTCACCCCATCCATTCAGTGTCTCATATGATCCACAGCAAGACAAGCCTTGAAACTCTCTTTGATTCAGCTTCTCTAAATGCTTAATAAAACTGAATTCTCATTAAGGCTACCAAAGTATATTTATTTCAAAAACAGTATTTTAAATTCCCTACAGGACTTCCCTGAGGCATGAGGAATGTGATGGGTGGGAGGCCGTACCCTGCCATCAGTTATAATGCTGGGTGCTAATTGTTTCCCCATCCCCAGTTGTGCTCATTTGCTCAGCCCAGCTGTGCCATACAAAGCAGGGCTTCACTAATTATGGTGTGCAAAGCTCACTGATGCAGCTTAGAGAAATCAAGGATAGGGGACAGCTCCAGAAATCTTCTGCTCTACAGCTGCTGACACCTTCCCCTCCGACAATATTTCTTTCAGAATCTTTACTCCTTAGAATGGGCTCTGAGAAGAGCCTGTAAGAGCTATTGCTGGAAACATCCCTCCTTTGAAAAAGTGAGGTTTTTCCAGCAATTACATGGCCAGCACTTTGCTGGCTCACTGTCTTGCCATGAAGGATGGAGCAGTTTTCACCCAATATTACCTTTCTCAATATTTCACAAACTCCTCTGAATCCTTGTGATGCCTCCTAGGCCCTTCTCTGCTAATTTAAGGAACACTGGCCATCCTCCTGCACTTCAGCTCATCCGAGAGACCAATATTTCACTGACCAGCCAGAAGGAATTAAAATATAAGCAGTTAACTCTTGGCAGCTGGTGCACAGCCCTAATCCTCTCTCAAGGCACTACTGACACCTGAACCATTTCTCCAGTTATTTGATAACCTGTGGCTAAAAATGGGCAGTGATGGATAGGGCAAATATTGCTTCTACAGGTACTCATTTTCTTTGCTATTCTCCCCAGTATATTTTTTTTCCTGAAGACTAAATGAAATCTTTTAGTCCTAGTCCGAGTGTAGAGACCTGTATTCTTTTCTATAATTGAGCCAATCCCTATATTCCAGTCCATCCTGCTCAGTCATGATTTTATGTACCAATGTTCATTTGGATGTTTGGCCAAACATTTGTGGTTTTCCCTCTTTTTCTGTGCTATAACAAGAGCTTGAAGACCCAGCCAAGGTTAGTAATGGATTATGCTGGATGCTCATGTTTGCAATTTCATATGTACAAGCAAAGTATCGAGGGAAAGGCCCCTGTGCCCAAAACTTGGATTTATTCAGGAGGGATAAAAGGCCAGTGGATGCTCAGGAGGAGAAAAACATCACCCAAAATCTGTGTCAATAATGGACAATGAGCTCAGGTTTTGGGTAGCATCAAAGTCATGCACAGCAATGTGTCTATTCAAGGTTATTAATGGATTTCAGTGTCTGGCAGCCAGTGACAAAGAACCAAAGCAGAAAAGGGGAAGAAGGGAGAACCCTGCAATGCAGATGAGTTTACCTTTTATCAGATGGGTTATTTTCAAAAGAGCCACAGAACAAAAAATGCCATTAATATCCTATGGCTCCCTACACGTGCTTCACAAAAGCACTTCTAGCCAGGACTCACCTGAAATTGGCAATTTTTGATCATGATTCTGTTGTATTTTTGCTTTGGAAGGTGCCAGATGTAGGTCCATACGAATTACACCTTCTTTTTTTCCCTACAGTTATGATAAAATCACTTTTCTGCCCTGAAAGCTACCACTACCAGCTGAGATACACTTTTCATTCAAGCAAAACTAAAATCTCCCAGAACCTGCCCCTGTGTCAGATTCAGAATATGGCAATTTCCAGAAAAAAAATAAAGATAAAAAATTCCCAGATAGAAAACACTGCTATTAAAGAAAAGAAAAAAAAAAAAAAAAAAGAAAAAAAAAAGGTGGGGGGAGACAGAGAGACACCTGCAGGGGTTTGGGTTTCAATATTTGCCTCTTGCTGGGTGAAATTTTGTGATTCCAAGCATAGGATTGCAAGGAAGGTGAGAAGAAGGATGCTGTCAGCCCTGGGAAGCATCTGCAGGAAAATTGTGTGTTCTGGGGTTCTTCTGATTCTTAGGGACTTTTCACAGGGGCTTGTAGTGAAAGGATAAGAAGGAATGGCCTTAAGCTGGAGTAGGACTGATTTAGATCACATTAGGAAGAAATTCTTTATTGTGAGTGTAGTGAGGCCCTGGCACAGGTTGCCCAGAGAAGCTGTGGCTGTCCCATCCTTGGAAGTGTTCAAGGCCAAGTGGGACAGGGCTTGGAGCAACCTGGGATTGTGGAACCCAGGAACCCATGGAACCCCCATGGCAGGGGCTTGGAATTGGATGAGCTTTAAGGTCCCATTGAACCCAAACCATTCTATGGTTCTGTTATTATAGGAGACACTTCCTGATGGTTCTCACTCCCTTAGATTCACTGAGAGTCAGCCTGGGAAAAGACAATTACCCTACATGCTCGGAAGTACCTGGGTCACTGCTATCCAAGAGTGGAGGATCATGTCTGGAGTGGCTCCTGCCTCCCCTAAGGTATTGGAAGAATTCTGATTCATTCTGGTGGCAGAACCATCAGCATAATGTCCACAAAAAGTCATAGAATCATCATAGAATGTTGTGGGTTGGAAGGGACATTAAATGTCACCTACATCCAATCTCCTGCCATGGCACTAAACTGAGCCAAGCCACAGACAACTACAGATATCCCTGGTGAATTCTTAGCAGCAGAAACCCCTACAAGAAAGATTTGCACTGAGTCCAACAGCAGTCAAGCCTGAATTCTCCCACCTTGGAGGAGATGTCTAAGAAACCCAGCATAAGAAAGTGTAAGAAATCTGGGCTCTGTGTTCAGAATTATATTGTGGACATAAACTAGACTAGATGGAAGAAAAATATAAAATAAATATCCTTGTTCTATATGACTAGAATGGACCAAATACTAAAATCATAGGTGTGAAAGTAGGAGTTGTACCTGGCAATCCTTGTGGGTCCCTTCCAGCTCAGGATATTCTGTTTCTATGAAAGGCTGCTGCTTATTGACAGGGAAATGTGTGTTTGCTGAAAGAAGGAACCTTCAAAGAATTAACAGTAAGACAGAAGCCCACACAGCAAACAAGAGAGACAGAAAGTAAGCTTTGAAGTTCTGTTCTAACTGAAAACATTTAACAAAATTAGAGTACAAAATGTCAGTTCTTCATTCCTTCCTTCTAATCTCTTTTCTCTAATAAAAGAACAAAAATAATTTCTTTATAAAATGTCCTTTTCTTCTTTTCAGCTCTTCTACAAAATCAGGTTCTTTATCAGAAATGCTGTTTCTGCTTTTCTTAATTCAACCAGAACAGTACACATTGGGTACCATTTTCTTTTACTAATTTTTTTGTGTGTGTGTGTATTATATGATTGAAAATATTTTGTTTTTCAGTTTAGGAAAAATACTTTTTGTACTTCTATAGGATCTTGAACAGAAAAGAAATTAAACTATCCTACATATTAGTTGTTCTTGTTAGTATTTCATTCAGAACTATAATCATCTGTGAAGCATCCCTGGTTGTAAATATACATAAATGACCAATCAAACGAAACAATGACACTGGAGGTTTTCCAATGGCCTGAATTGCAGCCTGTTTGCTTCCAAAATGCTTGAGCAATCTTCTACTGCTGGGAGAAATTAACAGAGAAAATTACTCAGATGCAGAGCATAATCCTCTCTGCATTGGTCTCATTCAAATTGATTTCAATGGTCCTGATTTGAAGCTGCTGTGAAATCAGCCACAGAGTCAAAGCAGGTTGTAGGTCTTGATATACAGGAGGTATTTTCCAGGACAGCAATGGTCACTGTGACAATCTCACCCTGCTGGAATCACAGAATCATTAAGGTTGGTAAAAACTCCAAGATTATCAAGTCCAACCTTTGTTTGAGCACCATTTTGTCAACACCTGCAGTGATGGTGACTCCACCACCTCCCTGGGAAGCCCCTTCCAATGCTTGACCACCCTTTCAATGAAAAAATTCTTCCTGATGTCCAACCCAAACATTCCCTGGTGCAATTTGAGATCATTTCCTCTTGTTGTCTGGGGAAGAGACAAATCCCCACCTGGCTACAACCTCTTATCAGGGAGTTGTAGAAAGCACAAAGGCTTCCCCTGAGCCTCCTTTTCTCCAGGCTGAGTCCCTCCAGATCCCTCAATCACCAAAAGCACAGTTTTCAGAAAGATCTCTGCTCTGGGCTTCATCTCAGCTCAATGAAAGTGTCTGCCAAAAGTCAGTCACAGTGCACCAACAGGCTCTGCAGCCCATGCTCCTCCACCCTATTGTCAATGATTTACATGGAGCAGTTTAGGAAGCAGGATGTAGGAGTGGAAGCTAGGAGAGGTATCAAGGAAAAAGTCTTGATTCCACTGAAGTCTGGAATTATTTTTTTATTTTTAATTGGGACCATAATTTCACTTCTAGGCACTCAGTTCATCTACTGACTCATCAGGTGACCTTGGACTAAGGCCTGAGCTCTCAGAATCTCAGATCACATATCTGTAAAAGACAATAATCTTTTCAATTAAATACTTATATTGCATTTATGTAAGATTTAGATTAACTTCACAAAGCATCATTCTACATCTTCTCTCATGCTCTCCTCCTTCCTGGCATGTGTTTGCATCCAGCTTGCCCCAAAACTGTTGCCTCTTCCCTGAATTTTACATGCAGCTGTGTGGTGACTCACAGCCATCACCTAACACAAAATCCTTCATGTTTACTTCAGATATTGTCTGCGCTGTCCCTTCACTTACTGCACATCCTATAATCTGTAGCATTATCCAATTCACAACGTGTTTATCCCCAGTGTGCTGCAGGGAGGTTTTCTCACAGACTGCAATTGGACAATAAAGAAAATCAACCAGACAGGAAGTCAACTTGCCAGACATCTGCAGGACAGCCTTGAATTTTTATAGTCCTGAGCCAAAATTGTTTGGGTTTTCTCTATACAAAGAACATCACAGTGAAAGGTGAGATATTCTCTATATGGACAATTAGGGCTTTGAATTGGAATAGCTTTAGCTCCACTCTGGCGAGATCCCACCTCCAGAGCTGCCTCCAGCTCTGTAATCTCCAGCACAGGAAGGACATGGAACTGTTGGGAATGAGTCTAGAGAAGGCCACCAAGATGATCAGAGGAATGGAGCACATCTCCTACAAGGAAAGGATAAGAGAATTAAGATTGTTCAGCCTAGAGAAGAGAAGGCTTTGGTGTGATCAAATTTTGGCCTTCCAATACCAGAAGGAGCCTACAAGAAAGACAGAGAGGGACTTTTTACAGGAGCACATAGTGACAGAACTAAGGGTAATGGCTTCAAACTTACAACAAGTAGACTTAGACTAAATATTACAAAGAAGCTCACTACTTGAAGGATGGTGGGCCCTGGAAGAAGTTTCCCAGAGAAGCTGTGGCTGCCCCATCCCTGGAAATGTTCAAAGCCAGGCTGGATGGGGACCTGAGCAGCCTGATCCTGTGGAAGATGTTCCTGCCTGTGGCAGAAGGGTTGGAACTTGATGGCCTTGAAGGTCCCTTTCAACCCAATTCTGTGATTCTGTGATGACCATACCCAGCTGCCCAGTCAAGATGATCATTGGCCATCCTAGAAACTGCATTAGAAACCCTTCAAGAGATGACTCCATAGCCCAGGCCAAAGCAAATACCAGTATCTGAGAGCATTTACTTATGCTGGTTCATTTATGGTGTAGAAGTTTATATATTGCTGTATGTCTTACAATGTATTGACCAATTTGCCACATACCATGTTCACACTCCACAAATACAAAAGGCTGTTAGGCCTGGCATGACCAAAATTAATATTCCTCCAAATATATTTATGTTTTGTGTTATTTGAAAACACGATCAGTCTTCAGATTATAAGCTGTTACTAAAACTGAACCTGGATGAAGATGTCCAAGCATCCTATTCCTTGTTTTTCTCTCCTTGGCCTATTAACACTTAGTATCTAGCTTGCATACAGCTACTTGCCTTCTGCAGACACCAGGATGGGATAGATGAAACAGGAGATGATCTTTAAGGTGCTTTCCAACCCAAGCAATTCTGTGATTCTATTAAATTAGAGGTTCTGTATGTGAGCTGAAGTCTTTTTGCAGTCAATGCAGAGGGACAGCGCTCTCCAGACTGCCCATCATCTCACCCTGAGGGAGATATCTGACCTGCTCCAGATGAATTTCCACCCAGACACACTCTTTTATCTTCACCAAGTCAAAAGCAGTGAGCTCACTGAAGAGCTGTACATTGAAAATATCTGAAAAAAGGCAGGGGACATCTCTAAACCTACCCCAAAACTAACCCCAAGCCCTGAGGGCATGCAAGGCTGTCCAGCAGGAGGATAAAAACTGAGCAGCTCTGGTAGCACTCTTTTCCTTGGGGTCAACACCCTGCACTGTGGGCTGCCAAAAAACCAGCACATTCCCATCCCAAAACCACGTTTCCCAGTCCAACCTATCAGCACAGAGGATTGACAATGAGATGGCTGATGGAACTGATGAAAGCGTGAATGCATTATCGATGAAGTTTGCTCCAGGCATCTACAGAGCCTTTTTTTTCTGTTCATGTCAGACCTGCAGGGTCTCTGTGCCAGCCCAGTGGGCAGCTATGACACCACACTGCTTCCTGTCTCATTTTTTCTGTTGTTCTGGGGTTTTGCCCAAACGTTTTTCAGAGCACACAACAAAACTAGGCCTCAGCCACAGGGTCTTTCACATCAGTGGTGCATCTTCATCGTGTGAATATTTATTTCCATCCTACCCTTTGTCCTACTCAATGACAAGTTTTCAAAGTACATCCAAGGGCTGAATTTCAGTGTTTCAGTTCTGCAACTATGTCTATTGCAGATGCTGCTTATTAAGTATTTACCAAGTCATTACCCCTTAGGATGTATCTTCTTGCTTACACTGGAACAACTAGGGAGTAGAAGGAATCTCTCAGAATTTGGTTAATTAATCCAGCTGCAAACAGTAATTAGATTTTATCGTAATCAACTAATTAATCCTTCCAACTCAGTAGTCGACGTAATGAGCAAAGGAAACACAAGCAGCTTTTGCAAAACATGAACCTCAGCTTAGAAAAGAAGGGAGCAAAGGCCATCTAAACCAATTAAAGGAGAGTATATATATCAAGTTACTCAGAGGGGAGGTGGTTCTGGGATACATGACACAGCTAAGCTGGCATTTTTCCTTTTCAGAATTGCTTTGGATCTGATTCCTAAACTCCCTCAAATGTCTTCCAGACTTTCCCAGTTATGTGCTGAGCCTGTCTCATCCCTTCTTAATCAATTCGTCCTGAAAATTATCGTGGAAATTTTATTTTATTTCTTTTAATTCTCAAAATAATGATATTAAATCAGCTCTAAAGAGGAGGATGTTATATTCTGAACATACCAGTGTTGCTCCTTGCATAAGGGTTTTACTGGGATGTCAGCAGGAGCACAGTGGTGCAATTCCTAGCACTTTGTCATGCAGACAACACTGTCTTGTTGGTCAGCTCCAGTGCTGGTGGCTGGACAAAAAGCCATCAGCATCGTTCTTCACAAGGGTTCACTGAGACCAGGCTGGGCAGTGCCATGTAAAGACTTGTTTGGGAACTTAAACTTGTTTCAGGCCTCTTTTAGGGCCAGTTCAGGCATTTTGCAGTGTGAACACATCTGAAAAAAATGAACATGTTTAACCATGTCAGCATGGGAGGTCACTTGCACTAAGCAAAAGAATCACAGCAGCTGTGGATGTAATTGACGTGTGTATGTAGGTTCATACACCCAGAACCACAGTTCACAGTGGTCATAGCACCTATACAAATGTACTTATGTTGGCACTGTGCACATAAAGCAAGGACACCCTCTCTGCAGATGTAATATTTGGGAACTATCATTGGATTTTTAAGTGTACAAGAGAGGAAAATTACTGAATTACTATAAACAGACTCTCATAAAATCCTTCCGAACAAAGGGATGAAGTATGGACTACGTAAGTGGACACTGAGGTAGACTGAAAAGCAAGTGAAAATGTAGGGCACAAAGGTTGTGATCAGTGTCATGGAATCCAGCTGGAAGCCAGTCCAGAAGATCGTCTGCCAAGGATCAATACTGGGGACAACACACTTTAACAGCCCTGTTAATGGCATGGATGGTGGGGCAGGATGGACCCACAGCAGGTTTGCAGATGATACAGAACTGGGAGAATGGTTGTTACCCCAGATGGTTGTGCTACCATTGAGGGGGACCTTGACAACCTGTGGGAATGGATCAACAGAAACCTAAGGAATATTTTGCACATGGGGAAGATTAACCCCAGTGCAGGCTGGGTGCCATTCTCTAGAAAGCTCTGTCTAACATGACCTGGGGATCCTGGCAAACAACAAACTGACCAGTCCTGACAGCAATGTGCCCTTGTAGCCATGATGGTCAACAGTATTCTGGGCAACGCTGGGAAGAACACTGCCAGCAGTTCAAGGGAAGAGATTTTACCCTTCTAAAGATCCATCAACTTAAGAAAAAGCAAAGGGAACAGGTTAATAGACTACAAGCCATTGCCCTTCCCATCAGCATTATCCAGTGTGCCATACATCCCCCAGTTCATGCCATATGTTCTGTAACTCCCACAGCCCAGGTCCAGACTGTGGGATCCAGGGAGCATTGCTGACGCAGCTGCCATCAGAATTATTTAAAGGTAAGCCAATCCCAAAGGTTTCTGGGGAAGAGCAATCTTGTAAGCCAGTATCATCAAATGAAAAGATATTTCCCCAGCCCAGTTCTAAGAAGTGAGGGAAATATTTGGAAGCTGTTTGAGTCAAAACTTTTCACTCTGCACTCACTGCATGTAAGGCACATGCATTCAGTTATTAACAGTGTTCAGCTAATGAGAAATAATTAGTTAAATTGAGGTGACTCAATTCCTTGTACATGTCCACAAATTGCCCAGCCACCTCCACAGTAATAGGGTTCTACCCTGGGTAGTGGCACCACTGTTGTGAAAGAGCATTTTGTCTTTGTCAGACAGAAAATATTTTAAAACATTTCTACCCAGCACTCATTTGCCCACTGCATCCTTGCACTCACTTTAATTAACTCAGTGAATTTCTGAGCAGCAGTAAACCCTGCCCACTCATCTCTCCCCTTCAGCAACTTCTTATCCTTGCTGAGATCTGCCCCAGCCTCCTGGTCATCTCTTGCTGTCTGTGAGGTCTGAACTTCCACAGGTCTTCAATTCTGTGCTGAGATTTGCAAATCTGTTCCACTGTGTGTTCAAATGCTGCCTGTCAAGAGTGGGTTCAGGAGGAGTCCAAAGGAAGGAAGAGGCTCTTCTTGTTCCTGACAGCCCATCTGACATTCTATTTTCAATAAAAACAAACTCAGACATATATAAATGGCATTATCCATCACAATACACGACAAAAAGTCCTTCCTGCTATCTATCACCTCAAACATTATCTCAAATTTTCCTGCGTCCGAGATCTCTGATACATTTTTGCTGAAGTAATTTGTGGTGTTACCACCCTCAAGGCCATCACCACATGCAAAATTCAGGGGATCATTATCTGCTGGTGAAGCCAGCAGACAGGGGCCTGTGCCCTGACCTCATCCGGTTACAAGCAGAGATGACATTCAGCTAAACTCCCTTCCTCACGGCTGGAAGCTACTGCTCCTCAGCTGAGCAGCACCATCAGGCACCATCCAGACAGGCCAGGTTTATCATCTCACTGCACTTTTGTGGGCACTTCAGTCACACGTCAGGCTCAGCTCAGTGACCGAAATCCAGACATCTGCATCCTTCTGCATCCTCCCACCCTGAAAGTGTGACAGTCCCTGGCAGCAGGTGACTGCCTCTCACATCTCTGCAGCAAGATTTATCTCCCCTTGTCTGTCATTCTTAAATCATCTGGCAGCTGTGTAGGTGGCTAAAGGGACAGGAGCACAAAAGCAATAAAGAAATAGCTTCCTATAACTCTTAACTACTTTACATTTGAGAATGAGATGAGAGAATGGCTCAACTTTGCTTTCCCTCTGAGAAAGGGCTGTAAGTCAGCTGTGATGCTGTGCAGGAGAAAATAAAATTGTAACCTCAGACAGCAGCACTGCTGTGAATATTCGGTAACTAATGGCACTATTCAGAAGGCACTGCATGAGTCTGGGCAGGGCAAAGAGGAAGCTGAGGAGGTTATAAAGGATATCTAATCATGCATGATGTTTGTAGATAAGGAACATTTAGATAGATATGGTGGTGATGGATGAATTATAAAGGAAGGGGGAGAGGGAGAAAGTGGTGTGCATTAGAAAACAGCAAACAGAGAAACCTGAAATGGTGAAAATTTGGCTCTAAGGAACATAAGAAGGTAGAAAGGGAGTCAGGAAGAAGAGGTTCACTTGTAGCCTCCTCTGTCTGTCTAGGCATTGGTAGTGATAATTTCACATGTAATTAATAAAAATTTGGGCTGGCAGGACATCAAGAAATCGTTTGCTAGGCTAGTTTCCTGTCTCTAGGTCATTCTTCCCAGACGTTCACCCATCATACTTATAAAACCTTGTGGGACAGAGTCTACATTTAATTTAAGCAATTTGCTCTAGCATTTTTCAACTTTCAGTGTCAGAACTTTCTTTGCCAGTGTCTAATCCAGACCTCCTTTGTTGCATTAATGCTACTTCATGATGTGCTCATGAGGAGCATGAGAGCAGAACAATTCCCTCCCTTCTTTCAACATCTGGACTGTATCAAAGGATCATAGAATGGTCTGGGCTGCAAGGGGCCTTCAACATAATTTAGTTCCAACCCCCTGCCATGGACAGAGACACCTTCCACTATCCCAGGTGGCACCAAGCTCCATCCAACCTTGGACACTTCCAGGGATGGGACAGCCACAGCTTCTCTGGGCAACCTGTGCCAGGGCCTCTGACCCTCATATTAAGGAAATTTTTTCCTAGTATCTAATCTAATCTTGCCCTCCTTCATCTTAATGCCATTTGCCCTTGTCCTGTCCCTCCACACCTTTGGGAAAAGTCCTTCTCCAGCCTTCATGGAAGGCTTTTACTTACTGGAATGCTGCTATGATGTGTCCTGTAGCATTACTGTATTTTCCCTATGCTAGATCATACCTGCTCTATCAGTTTTCCATTTTGAATCATGGCAATGAATCCTCTTGCTTAACACCACGACAAGTGACCCCATCCTTAAATTAACTTTTCTTTTAATATTCCTGAGGATTTCCTGTGGACCAACTTCCACTCACTAAAGCCCTTTCCATTTTTACTCACTAGGTGTTCTGCTCGATTTTAGGCTTTATTGTGCCTCAGTTTCTGTCCACCAAATGCAGGCAGTGATTATTCATGTCCTACCACTGCTTGCCCTTGGAAAATATCCCTCTTCAGCCTTCCTGTAAAGCCCCCTTTGGGTCCTGGAAGGTGCTATGAGGGCTCCCTGGAGCCTTCTCTTCTCCAGGCTGAACCACCCCAGCTCTCAGCCCATCTCCACAGCAAAGTGTTCAAGCTCTCTGAGCATCCTACATACTTGTAGGACAACACCATAAGCTTTATGCCAGCTTCCTCCACTTCTCTGTACATAAAAATGGACCCTTTCCCCCTGTAAATGCCCACAGTGCACTGGTGTGTCATGGGACAAAGGTTTATGCTTTGCCAGATGGGTGTGAGACACCTGAGACAGTGAGGGGTTAAATTTAGTAGAGGTAGATCCAGGGAGCAAACAGTTATTAACCAAAAAATCTCACTTCTAGACAGGTTCATTTCTAGCTCTGCACCAAAGTACATTCATCAGTTTGTGGTTTGGGTCCCAATTCCCCTCTCTCTTGGCTTTCTCCTTCATTTTAGTATTTTATTCTTTCCTTGATAAATCAGGAGACTTTCCCATTGCCTTGCACTCAGCCCTTATCAAGAGGCTTTATAAATAACAATAATTACCAGCCAAAAGATGCAATTCAGTTAACAGTGTAATGACTACAGGGATTAACACTGCTGTATATTTTTTATGGGTGTAATATGTCGTTTTCATTCTGTTGCCGTAATGAAAATAACAAATTAACAGAAGCATTATGCAAATTATACATTAAAAATGTCATGTTTATTAGTCCATCCTGGCAAAAGAGAGGCTACAGCAATACCAGTGTTAACTGCTTAATAACCATGTTATAAAACAGAGAAGAAATGCAATTCAGTTCAGTTTGGCTTGGCCTTGAGGTAGTTTTTGGTGACTTCAGTGCCTGTGTTTGTGTGCTCAGAGTAAAGCATATGCTTAAATACATTTCTGCAGAACAAGATTTTAGTAGCAGTTTCAGTTCAAAGATATTTATCTCAATTACCTATTTTTGGAACAAACTCCCCACAAAACATCTTACTCTTTGCACCTTCAAAATACTCGTGCAACAGCATTTACTGGCAGTTCCTTAAAATCTTGCTGCTACTTTAGAAACTGCTACAAATATTTATCCAAGCATTAACTTTATTACGTTTTCTGCAGGAGACATTTCTGCCTTGTTCTCTTTGACATTAAGGGACATGGGGAATTTCTTTTCCAGCATACCCTGAACTTAATTTTGCTTCTAACCTTGAGGCAGTTTATTGAAAATCCAGAGGCGATTGTTTTCTTACAGCATAAGTGATTAACACTTAGTGGTAAAAATTTCTTTTCCTTGTGTAAAGGACTTTTTACTCACAGGAGGAACAAAGATTAACAATAATCAGAAGATTCAAACCTTGCTTTTGTTCAATAAATACTAGCTCAGTAATAAAATACAGTTATGAGATTTCTTGATATTATTGATATTCATCAGAATCTAAAGACACAAGTACATTTATTTTCTGTATGAGATTCAGACTGAAAAAAGAAAGATAGTGCTGGGAGCTGTGTATTTTGCGCAAGAGAAAGATTCTCTTCAGTTTGGATTTACAATTAAAGAGCAGAGAGATGCTGGAAACCACAAGCCAAAAGTGATTAAAAGGGACAGTGGGTTATCCCAAATGGGAGCAATGGTGAATTCAGGATGAGCATCCACATTTCAAGGCTTTCACATCCTTTTCTCACTGCCTGAGTCACGTCACATTTCTGCACTCATGGCTGTGTAAATTCCGTATCTCCTGGAGTCTCCATTTGGCATCAGTGGGGACCCACAAATTGTCTGTGCACACCCAAGGAGAGCAGATGCTCCAAGCTCAAAGATTAATTTAAAAAACAACAATAAATATAATTAAAAAGAAAGGGGGGAAAGGGAAATAGTCATCAGACAAGTTCAAGCACAAGCCAACTTAATCACAACTTGAAAGAAAAAAGTTTATTTCACTGTAACTGTACTGGAATAAACATGGCAAGTCATTTTCACAGGAGTCCAAAACCCAATATCAATAAATGTGAAGCTCATAGAAACTTGAGAATTCAATTTTGTGGAAATTATGACATCTTCAGAAGAGATTTGTTTTACTGAAATGAAACAAAGCAAATTTTTGACATTTCTCACAAAATTTAATTGCCTGAAACATTCCTTAATTGTTTCAGCTCAATCAAGGCATTTCATTTTGTTTTGATGCATTGGAATATTTCAAGCTCATTTCACTACTGAAATCCAACATATATACATAAAGAGAGAAAAGCTGTCTTTTAAAATTAGGGTTTGGTTATGTTTCTTAAATTAAAAATGTAAAAAGAAATGAACATCCATTGCCTATTCTAAACAAGCACTTGGCACCCTAAACTGTGCTGGTAATTAGGAGTTAGTCTGGCTATCTTTGACAATCTGATCTCTCAGTGGCCAGCTGTCCCCAGCTTCCTTACTGGTAATTGGAGAACTCAGCAATGTTTATTTATTTATCAGAAATCTGTGAGCAGTTTATCTGGATTATTGATTCCAATTCATGTAATGCAGTCAGGAGGCCACATTTAGGTCAGGAACCCAAGCCCCAGGTAGGTCTCAGGCTCCTCAGGAAGCAGTTCCATGTAATAAAACTCTGTTAATGCCTTCAAGTTACAAGAAGAGTCACACAGGACTTGATTTTAAAGAAAATTAAAATCAAGAATAGCAATGCTCAAGCTTTTCTAAAATCAGAAACCAAGCTGCTGAATTATTTCTAGGATGATCAATATTTCATACTTTGAGAACAAAATATTGTCAAAATCATCTGTTTTCAAAAAAACTTTGACATTTTACAGCAAAAGTCTTTAAAATTCACATATGGAATATACTTTTGCTGTCCAAGGGTGGGATTCAGCTCCATATTTCAGCTGCAAGCCTGGGCCAATAAAATGGGGTGGAAAGTCTACCAAAATTTCTTACTACTTCTTACTACTGTTTAAGAGCATCAGTGTACTGGAGGAGGGGGAAATAAAGGAAGCAGGAGAGATATTACATTTCTGCTTTATAAATAGTGACCAGTTTAGGAAACTGGACATGCAGGGGAAGAAAACAGGAACTGACATTTTTGTCAAGGAAGGAGAAATGAAAGAGGCAGAATGTATCACTCTGCCTTCTGGCTGGGGTGAGAAACAAGGATTTGGACTGAAATAAGGGAATTTAGGCTTGAAAAAAGACTATATTTAGTGGGGGGAAAATTAATTAAAGAAAAAATTTCAACAAACAAACAAAAATTAGCCTCCACTCCAAAAAAACCACTAGGAACATAAAGGAAGTCTGGGATAGACAGCACAGAAATGGACCATTCTCTCTACATGTCCAAAAACATTTCATGTTCTCAAAAGCAGTCCAAACATCCATCACAGAATAATACAGAACATTTGATCCTGTGCATTTTCTTAGTCCCTTCCAGCTCTATTTTCTCTCATAGTCTGGAAGGCACAGAAAGGGAAATACATTAATTCAGGTCATATAAATTTTACAGAGTTTAGCCTTGATTAAGAAGCAAAGAGGTAAAGATCTTTCCTAGAAGGGTTCCCATCCAGGGAACCATGTTCCTTTGGATCTCTCAATTCCCTGGGGCTTATCATGTCCCTGGATTTTTCACACCAGATCCTGGAAGCAATTTGGGAAGAGCAAATAATTTCTGCCC
Source organism: Pseudopodoces humilis (assembly GCF_049639895.1). NCBI lineage: Eukaryota > Metazoa > Chordata > Aves > Passeriformes > Paridae > Pseudopodoces > Pseudopodoces humilis. The sequence goes on from NC_142200.1 coordinate 3,360,777, forward strand.
ACTATTTCTATCAGTACCTCCCACAAAGCTTCCTTTGATTCTTCTGATCTCTGTGAAGGAGAGAAGATAGAAATCCGATCCTGATGAGCCTCAGCTTGCCAACTTTGTTGTTGAACCAATGCATTATTCATGTGTTTGTGACAGAGAGTGGTGAGTTTAATGTGCAGAAATGAGCCTGGAGAACTGTGGGGTTATTACATGCTCTGCCTGGCTGTGCAGTGATTTGTGCTGGTTGCTGCTGCTGTGCCAATACTCCTGTGCAAAATGCAATCCCACCACGTAAAGAGTGTTAGAGCCTCTTGTTTGCGCTGCTTTTTGGGTTGTAGATCCTGCCATGACTTCGTGTTTCTGGTATTTACCAGCTGCTATTAGAAAAACTTAATGAGCTGAAAATATATTGTCCAGTCTCATTTCACATCCCTCTGGGAAAGCAAATACAGAAGCACAGAATCACAGAATGAAAAGGACCTTAAGGACCACCTAGTTCCAACCTCCTGCCATGGGCAGGGACACCTTCCACTAGACCAGGTTGCTCCAAGTCCTGTCCAACCTGGCCTTGTCCAATCCTGAACACTTCCAGGGATGGGGAAGCAACAGCTTCTCTGCCAATATTTCACATTGCCCCCCAAGTTGTTACAATCAAGACAACATAGTCCAGAACAGTATTTCGTTTTAGTGAAAATATAGACATCAATTTGACACCATGGTATAACACCATGAAGAAATTGTGGATAGCACAGGAAAAAAACACAGGATTGTCAGTCTAGAGACACTGAAGAGGCTGAAAGACTCTTCTCATTGCCAGTGTGCAGGGAAAAGGGAGAATTATTTTAACAAATCAGGGAGCGATTTGTCAAAAGAATAACAAAACCCGGCAATTTGGCACCAAAAACATGTAAGAGGGATAAAAACTCCTCATATTGCTGGGAGAAGTTTTCATGAGAAGGGTATTCTGCAGCTTTAACCACTCAAGGCTGGGCAAGATTGAGTATTTCAGGGTTTTTTTAAAATGCCACTGCACTGCCCTTCATCACATCTGCCGGGGTACAAACCAATTAGAAGCCTATTTATACTATTATTCCCTATATTAACATAAAAAAGGTAATATTTCTTCAGTCAGCATAATTTTGACCCACTGCCTCGACTTCCACTAGAACTGTTTGAAGACCTTCCCCATAGTTCATAAATGCTGAAGCACGGAAGAACTGTTTTACAGTTTCTCATGCTTACTGTTTCTTATGCTACATGTGGTGTCACTGAAGTCATTAATTTCCTGTGGAATAAGCAATGTTTAGTCTAACTTGCAATTCTCTGCAATATATTTCTCCATGCTGTGGCTGTAAAGGCTAATAAGGACTTTGATTGTACAAATCAGAATAGATTGGGGTGGTGTGTTAAGATTATTTCTCTTTCGTTTAGTCCCAATAGCCCCTAGTGCAAGAAGGAGTATTGCAAATCATGCAAAGTTCAAAATATTATATAATGGCACAAAATGAACCTTTGCATGAAAAACAGAAAGAGCTTAATCTCTTTATTTCAGCCAAAAGAAAGATAAAGGGCCATAATGAGATTATAAATTTATATGAAGGGAAAATAAATTGTATAACAGGTGCTTGCAGTTTAGCAGAACACTGAGTACAAACTTAAAAATGCTTGTACCATGCAATCAAAGAATCATTTGGTTTCCTATATGTTAGAAAAGTGTCTATCAGGTAAAGCAGAGGATAATGCTGGCAAGTGTAGAGGGAAATGAAGTTAAGGCTTTTAATTCCAAGGGTAGTGAAGCACCAAAACTTATTAAAGTCACAGTAGATTCTCCATTATTGAGCAGGGGGAAGGTGATTCCTTAAATTTCAAAGTATTGTTCAAATTATCATGAACTCCAGGAAAACTCTTGGTTTCCCTGCTATGGGAAATCATATTAGGTAACTTCAGTTGTTCCTTCTGACCGTGTAAAGTTGTCATTGGTGCATAGAACAGACTGGTCAGGATCTTTCAGCCTTTTCACTGCTGTCTCTTCCATTCAACTAGCAAAAGGGAGGGAGGAAAAGTGTCATAAGACATTTGGATATTGCTGAACAGACAGTTTTTGCTTCCTCCAAAGATGGGCAAATAAAAAAAATTAACCTAAGCAGATGGCACAGAATTGCAGAAAAGGTTGGAAAAGACCCCTAAGATTGAGTCCAACCATTTACCCAGCACTGTCAAGTACAACATTAAACCATTTCCCTAACCAACACAGCTACATGTTTTTGGGAACACTCCCAGCATGTTATAACATTATATCTAGGACTGCTAAATCTGAGAAAACAAATGCAGGCACAGAACTCCATGTTCCCAAAACTGGAAGAACCACCTACTTCATCTCCTACCCATCCAGGATCACTCTCAACAGCACAGCAGCTGATTTATTCAGGGATGGTATATTTATTGCCAAGCTTCTTTTATCATATGCAGAGGTTTCACTCAGCCAAAAAATCCAGATAATCATTTCCAATCACAACAGTATAATGCCCATTAATTTGTCCAGTATTTGTCAAAATAACATTCATCCTGATGAGCTAATGTATGATATTAGGGTGAACACTATCTTTATGCTGTTCTTGTTGCTGTTCAGTGCTCAGTAAACTCAACTTTTGCTATCAAAGCACATTTGTAAATAAACAATCCCGTGTTTATTCTTGCATTTAATCCTTGAGCACCATATCAAGCATTAAATGAGGTTGTTATTAAGGGTGGGTTCCAACACTTCTGGTGATGAAGCTGAGAATCACCAGACTGCAGGAGGATGAAAGCAGAAAAAGTTTAATAAATGTCACTGTGCTTTAGCTAACAGTGGTACAGACCAGCTGGCTTTGATCAGGGTAACAAGCATCCTCCCTACAAATAACATTTTTCCTTATATTTATAGGAATTTCCTATATTACTCTTCATGTCAATTTATTCTCATCCTGGTCACTGGACACCATTGAGAAGAGTCTGACTACATCTTCTTCGTGCCTCCACACTGGATGTCTAAATACATTGATGAGGCATTTGCCCCCTCTGTGGACAAACATGTCTGGCCAGTTCAGAGATGAGAAAAATGAGTTGGGGGGGTCTTGACACCTGTGGAGTGGTTTGGTGTCAGTCAAAATGAAGATTTAGATGTTTTCTACCATGTTCAAACTATATCAGACCCTCCAAAATTATGTAGCTCTGTCTCTCTGAAAGGTAAAGGTGGTGACAAGGATGAGAGCCCAGCCCTTCACCCAGTGTCTGGCCTGCTACATTTATTCCATTTCTAGGACCGTTGATGGGTCTGGAAAAGCAGTCTCCAAACCAGGAAAAGCCTGGAAAACTTCATCAGATGCTGCCATTTAATATAGATTTTACTGTCCTTACAGACTGGAAATCAGATTATTAAATTTTATCCAGGTCATGACACCTACCCATGCTCAAGTCCTGGCATTATGAGTTAAGTTGAACCCCTCTAAAAATTCTGAAAGCCCAGTCTTAGATTTTAATATGGATATAATAATGATCAGCCCTGCAGATCTCCCTGTGCCAGGCACAGGCAGCAAACCCTCATTTCACCAGCCCAGTACAAGGAACCCACTTTGCAAATTCTATAAAGGCAGATCTCCCAAAACATTGCAGATGTATCTGGTTAAGATGTTTCTGTTGCTGCATGATAAAATGAGTCTGAAAATCATGTTTTTTCTTCATGCTTTCAGCTCCTAACATTAACTAAGTTCTGTTCTTATCCCAACTGCTTCCTGCTTGACATTTATCTGTAGCTTTGGCTCTAAAAGTCAGTTTGCACTGTCTGTTTTGTTTTCCTGGAGGGAAATCACCATCTGTATTTGCCATTGTTTGGTGATTAGCTACAAGTACCACACTCTGCATTTTCAGGTGTTTGCTGTAGAGAAGGATTCACCTGTTTCAGTGGTTTGATTTATTATAGGTTCAAATTCTCATTAATCCAAAACTTTCTGGTTTAAAGAGCCTGTTTTCTTGCAGTGGTGATGGTTTCCAGCCATGGGGGACCACCATCAGGAGTGATTGTGAAAATCATGTCAAGGTCCATTAAGCTGGCAAAAGTCAAAGTCCAGACCACAAATCCCTGTTTAATAAGGATAGTCCATTATCCTTGCCTCATATTTGTTAACTGCTCTTGGCACTACAAAACATCAAAAATATATATGGAAAGAAACTATACCAGAATTCCATTCTGAGGAAAATAAATATTTCAAAACTTTATTTTACTGTAACACTCGTGACCCGTTTTAGTGTCTCTGCAGAAGAAGAGGAAAGCAAGATATACCTGATGAAAGAAGGTCTTGCTCAAGAGAACTGCCTTGGAAAATTAATTTTAAAAAAATTAAAAACACCAAAGTAATAAGGACTCTGATCTTTCTTTTGCTTTTCTGGCAGGAAACCCCTGCCTATTAACAAATTCTTTTTGGATGAAGCTATTAAAATGTGATATAACACTTTTTCCACAGAAGCTACAAAGTTTGCTGGCCAAGTTCTCCCTTGAAACAGTGAGAATTCTGTACTGGTGGAATAAGGAAAGATATAAGAGATTTGAAAACCAACTTTGTTAAATGTACAAAAAGCAGTTTATTGAGGTTATAGCAAGAACTTCCATGCTTGTTAACACATTTTGCAGTTTCTGCACTTACCAGCCATGGCCCAAAGATTAAGGGAACCTTTTCAGCTTAGTGAACATGAACAGCAAGACTCTCAAATCCAAGAGCAGGTTTAGACTGAGCTCCAGAGCTGCTTTTCAGAATAAAACAAAGACTATTTGCAGGAGCATGTAGTGACAGGACAAGGGGAAATGGCTTTAAACTGGAAGAAAATAGGTTTAGATTGCTTATTAGAAAAAAAAAAATAATCACTGTGAGCTTGGGAAGGCCCTGGAAGAGATTGTCTGGGGAAGCTGTGGCTGCCCCATTCCTGGAAGTGTTCAGGGCCAGGTTGGATGGGGCTTGGAGAAACCTGGGATAGTGGAAGGTGTCCCTGCCCATGGCAGGGGGTTGGAACTCGATTATCTTTGAGGTCCCTTGCAACCCAAGCCATTCCATGTTTCTGTGAAGAGCTGTCTCCACCCTGATGGAATGACTGGGTAATGATTTGAGTCCTTCTCCATGTCAGTGGTGAGAACCACAGGGATTTTTTTGTCTATGCAGCCACTGTTGTTTCTCCTTCTTTCCAGGGTCACCAAAACAGCTCAGTAATAGACTTCTCATTTGCATATTCATGACTCAGGTGAATAGAAATGTCATGCACTGAAGTATATGCAGCAACAGACAGTTGTGTGCCAACACCCAGCAGTGCAGAGTCCACAGCACCGTTTAAACAAAGCACCCACCTTTAGGAATCATTATCCTGCATTTGCTGCTTGGTTCCTCCCTTGTTAATGTGCTGCATTCACCAGGCAGGTAGCACAGGCTTACCTGGCAAACCAAGGGCAGTAACAGCCTGAAAATTACCTGTGCACTGTGTCAATAAGGTGGAAGCATCCTGAATGGACTAAGTATGATATTTCCTGTGAGCACTGCCTGTGTCTTCACTCTCCCCTTTGCACTCCAACCCTTTGTGCCATTTGAGGCACTTTGGTGTGGGAGACGCCTGCCCAGCACTGACAGCTGGGGCAGAAAACCTCCTGGTGTTGCAAAACCTTCTGCAGAAACACCTGGAGGCCACGAGACATCCTCAAAAGCATCTGAAAGGGCATGAGAGAGCTCTATGGGGAGCCTGAAATATTAATTTATAGTCAACCAGGCACATGGAAAAATGGGACCATGTTGACCATATTTATATTAATAGAGAAAATATGGTGTTTGATTTTACCTTGCATTTGTTTAGGTTTGCATTCTCCCCTACAAACTGAGAGGACATGACACAAAGAGATCAGAGGCATGAGGGATAACCAGAGAATCCACAGCTTGACAACGAAAGACCCAGCAGTGGGTTTGTCAGCACTTCTCTGCGCAACAGAATATCAGAGCACAGCAAAAACCAAACAAAATTAATAAAATAAAAAATATGGGTAAGCACATAAATAAAATTTTTAAAAGAAAGGAAATTACATGAGTTTTTATGTCATCTATTTTTTTTTTAATATCCGAATCTCATATGCCTAGAAAAGAACATGTCATCCCCATGGTTTATATTTCTCTAAGAGAAGTTATTAATCTGTTTAAACTGCTCCAGACTGTAATTATCACCCTTTTCTGTGAAACCAAAGCTTGAAAATTTTAGATCTTTGGTATTGTTTACTGGAGCTGTCCCTGACTGAACAGCAACCTCATAATAAAAACTGTAATCAATATCTTATTATGGATTTTTTGGGGGGGTAAATTAGCTTTTATTCCTGAGACACCTATACATTTTCTTGTTTTAGTGAGCCTTTTCTTACTGGCTATCTACTCCCTTTTCATTTAATCTCAAGTTAAAAAACAAATCTCAATATTTCTTTTGAAAGGAAGCAAAACAAATGGAATTTTCAGATGTAGAGGAATGTCTGTGGAGTGGAAGCAACAGGGACCCAGAAGACCTGAATGCTCTCATCTGGCTGTGGTTTGAGAGATCTGAGACTTCATTCCAAGCTCTAGCCACCTCTCCTCCCTGTACCATGCCTTTTACTGAAATAAAATGAGTAATGTTTGTTACAGCTCAACTGTAACTCAGGAAAGAGGAGCAGCTGCAAGAAATGAACTGTGGAGCAATACTGAACTTTTGTCCATTCTGATTTCTGTAAACAGTATTCCAGACAGGAACAGAGCACACAGAGCTCACAGCCCTTTGAAAAACCCTTTTAAAATCTGAAAAATTTGAAATTCAGAGCAGACCACTTGCTATTAACCTGGTTTTCCTGAGTCATTGTTTTCAGTTAGTATTAAAAAAATAATATTTTTTTCTTCTTTATTTTGTTAAAGCTGTAATGAAAAAACTGCAGTATTCAACCCAAATGAATGACCAATATTTAGGCCTGAACCAGCAAAATCAGTAAATATTTATTATTCTGGTTGCTGGGCAATAAGGTTACCGTAAGGATACTTCAAAATTTTCAAAGTCTTTATCACAGCCTTCATTAAATAAAAAAAAAAAATGTGCAGTTTGAAACAGTCAACAAATTATGTTCATACTATTATGTAATGTGTTAAAATAATATAAATTAAATTGGGAGGCTTCCAGCAGCAATGCAAGACTGAATTGAAATGTGATGGATGGGTTCGGAGATATGAAACTCATTGGAATAAAAGAGGTAAAAGGATGAAATGACAACAAGAAACTGCTCAGAACCACAAATGAGCTTGATGGAAAAAGAAAATGGGAAAAGCAGCAGTCTGAAATTGCACATGAGGAGGCATCTTTACTGTCATGATGCTGCTGCCTCAATCTCATGTCCAAGCTCACGTGGTCTGTCAGTCTCTGTGTGCTCCAGGGCTTCTTTATGATCCCTGTATTTGGCCAGGGAAATCAAAAGCAAAGAAATTAATGTCCTTATTTTGTATCTCATGTACAGGACTGGGCCAGACCTGCTTTCCACCAACCTCCTGTTTCTAAGTCTCTGCCCCTACGAGCCCCAAGGAAGCCAAATTCACCTTGGCACAGCACTCATGGGTGATACAGCACAAGCTCACCTTTATCCTGCACCAAAATTTCCTTCTTCTCCAGAGCCTTTTCCAATGTTTCCCACATCACCAACTGAGCAGAGAGATAAATTCAGCACCCCACTTTCACTTCTCATTCCACTGCCCAGGTGAAGCAGTCAGGAGCTAAACCCTTCCCTGCTATACCCTCTACAAACTCACAACTCAATTGCTTATTGCGGTAAGGGGTTTACATTCTGTAAAAGACTTTTGTAAGTCATTTTTTCACAGGGGTAGATGGTATTTATGATGTGTTTAGGAGTTGTGGGGGAAAAGGGACAGAAAATTTATGCTAACCTTTCCCATCCTGCAGTGTCCAGGACATTTTCAGTGTGTGGAAATCCTCAGCTCTTTGGAGGAAGGCACTCTGAAGGATCTTGGTACAGCAGCCAACATTTGTTTAATGTCCCGTTAATATTTAAACAACAAATCTGTCAACAGATTAATTGGCACTGTCACTTTCCAGCAGTTTTATGGGCACTTCAAACCACCAGCAGTCTATTGCTAAAAAGAATCATGTAGCATTTAAATATGTATGCATACAACATAATAGGGATATTAAGCACCCTGAAGAAAAAGCAGAATTGTAATCGTGCTGTTCTTGTGCTGAATTCCCAATGCTTCCTTCCTGCTCTCTCTAGAGAAGTGTTGACAGAAAGAGGTCATCAAAAATATTTAGGAATTACTTGGGCACTTTTTCCCATGGCAAAGGAGACATTGATATCAAGGGACAAACACAAACTGGAAGGAGCAAGGAGGGAGAGAAGATTTTAGATAGTGTAAGAAGCCATTTTGTGGAATCACAGAATCATTAAGGTTGGAAAAGACCTCTGAGATCATTGAGTCCAACTATTAACTCAGCACCAGCTCTCTCTGGAGGCTCTCCCATCACTTTCCCAGTGCTATTGAGGGAGCCTGAACAGTTTAGATTTCAATTGATGCTTAAAAGCTGAAGTTTGGTGAAAGGAACTTTACCTCTGGTAAAGCGCACCACTCAAGCCTAATTTACTTAAATTCAATGGCTTTCCCACCTCTATTTTGACAGGCACATCACAGTTAATTACAGGAATAATTCAGTGAAGTGAGCACAGATTAATGCATGTGCTTGCTCAGATCCATGCCAATAGATCTGGGAAAAAAATTTGCAAGAGTGACAGACACTACAGTGCATAATTCTCCTGCTCTGCTCATTAGCCAAGCATGTACCAGTTTCAGGAGCAGTGATCCAACCTTATTTACTCTGCAGAGAGATGAAATCCACAAACGAGTGGGAAAGTGAGGAAAATGGGCACAGAGACAGAGACTGCACCCCCTAATTGATCCTTCACAAAAATGTATTTACTTTGTTTTCGTTCCCTGGTGAATTCATTAGCTCTCACTTAAGCACCATTCTTTGGTCAAATGCTCAGGGAGGAAATAAATTGAAGCAATTTATTCTAGGACTCATAAAATACTGGTTTATTTCGACCTTTTGACTATGCAAGCCATGAAAGCAGTTACTCTTTGGAAGAGAAATAGTTCTCCCTCAGGCCTCCAGAGGTTTTTTTGGAAGAAACTCACACAAATGTGTGTCTGTGTGTGTGGGCACATTTGCACTCATGGCAAATTTCATAACAATTTCATGGTGTCAGTACCAACAGCTTAGGAACAAAATACAATCAAGGCACTTGAAGTTTTCTGCCAGCCCTCCAAGGTTTTTTCTGGAGTTTTTGTCAGTAGCACTGCAGATTGGAGGGGTAAATCAAACCCTCTTGTGCTCAATCAGATTTCCTTCCTCAGGCAGAGAGTGAGTGAATGAGACAGAGCTACATTTCATGTTTATAAAGACTCCCAGCTCTTAATTTTACTTTTCATTTTAAGCAATCAAGTAATACTTGTGTTCATTCAGCAGCTGTTCTGTGCCTCTTTGATGAAGCAGGTACCTGCCCATTTGGGAGTGAAGACCATACTTCTGCAACCTCTAAACAAAAAAGATTTTGAAATTTACCACTGGGAAAGCTTTTTAAAGTTTACCTACTTACCGTACCAAGCCATCACTCCTTGTTTAATGAGTGTTTTCTGGCTGCATCTCAGGTCTGTTTCTTCATTGTGGATTTCTGTAATCAACATTTCACTTCAAACTTAACACAATTATTTGGCTTTACACCCGGTGTTTGAACTGAAAACTGAATTAAAAAAGAAAAAAAAGACACATTTTGAGATATTTGCTGCTTACTTGTATTTCCCTTGCTGGGCTGTTATTGAACACACATTCCTTTCTCCTATAGTGCAATGTTCCAAATGCCAGGAGCTTCAGTTGAGTTTGAACTTCAGAAATGGACAATTTCTGAACTTCCAGGAGTCTTTGATCCTCTAGAAGCTCATTAAAGTTGCTCCTGAATACAACACCCTATTTCTGCAATCACTTTGCCAATTAATGCTAATGGCACTAATTAGTAAATGTGTGAAAAACCACGATCTGATTATTTGGAATAAGAGGCTATTCTTGGTTTTAACAAAGGAGCTACATCAATAGAGCTTTGATAAGGTTCTGCTCTATGCCTGCAAATGATCTGGCTCTGCATTGATGCCTGGAGAGGTTACCTAGAACAGAGGCTGGACAGTGTTAAAGGAATAAAGTGGGTATTTATTAAAAGGCCTTCAAAGGACACACCTTGGGCAGTACAGGAGCCTGGCTGTGGCTCCACCCAAGATGGACACTGGGTCATGAGTTTTCACACTTTTATGAATTTTGGTCCATTTCCATATTGGGGTTAATTGTCCAATTACAGCTTCAGGTGATGAAGTTCCATCCTCCCAGTTTGCTCTCCTCAGTTTGCTGTTGTTTGTACTTTTTGGGCCTGAAGCTGCAATGGTGTCCTTGGTTCTCGGGCTGAAAAAGGATTGTTTTGTCTGAACTCTGAAGAGAACTTGCTAACACTTTATATGAAGTTCAGAGTTATAAACTAATGCAGTATAGAATCTGAAAAATATGAAAACTTAAGGCATCAGCATCATGTGTAAATTATTTAGTGGCAAAAAAGACAAATTCTCTCGAAGAGTCCCCCTTGGCTGGAACGCTGGTGTCATTGTTCCTTTGCCAGAGTCTTTCCAATGGAAGAGAGGACTATTCTTTTCAGATAATTTTTTTATTTTTTTTAATTGTTGTTGTTGTTGCTGCTGCTGTTGTTGTTTAAGTTACCATTCCATTACATTTTTTCTTCCCTCTGCACAGGGAATGAGAACATCAATAATGTGGGGATTTCTCTCTTCAAGGAAAGATATCAATGTTTGATGAAGAGATAAAATTCCAAGTTCCAAGGAAACCCAGGCATGGTTATAATTAACACCTCCAAGTGTGTCCATTCTCATTTCTTTCTAAGCTGTGTTACAGCTTTAAGCATTAGCAGAAGTCAGCTGAGAATTTACAGCTTGGAGGCTCAAATAGAAACAGCTTCTCATAAACTGTATCAGAGCTTAAAATGCAATTATAAATCATGTATTTAATTACACTGCAATCTCACTGTATACACAGAATATCCCAGTTAGCATAATCAATAGAAAAGACAGAGAAGGCATCAGTGTGAACTCTGAAATCTCAGATAGAACAGGTAATTTACCCAATACAAGCACCAAAGCCAAAACAGCACTCCTCAAATCTCAGTTGCAGCAACAGAATTCTGGAGATGCATTTTGCCTTCAGAATATTTTTCACTTAGTTTTGAAATCTGTAGTTCAGAAATAAATGAAATGGTCTTTCTGCGGTCCCCATCCATGCAGATCCTTGAAACCCAATGGGACACAGTTCTCTGCAGTCTGATTTCACCAGACCTGATTGAGGGGATTGTACTAGATCATCCCCAAAAATCCATCCCTGTATCATCCTTTCCATGACTCTGTGAAGTCATGGATAATTATCCCAGAACAACCCGAAAAACAATTATCTGCCAAAAATAATTTCATGGCTTATATTTCTGAGCACCTAAATTTCTTAACAGCACCTGTCTTGTACTGACACACAAGGAAAAGATCAGGAATCATATTCTAGGAGAATTAGACCAATAAAACAATCTTAAATACCCTTCAGAAGAACTTTAAGAAAGATCAAGTATATGCATGGAAGTGGTTTTTAGGTTTTGGGGGTAATTCTAAAGGGATCTTCAAAGGCAAATTTAGCAGAACTGGATGGAGATTTCCAGAATATTGCTTTACCAGGAAAGTAGTTATTCTAGTACAAACAGGTAGGATGAAGCAAGACAAAAAATAGCAGTTAAATGACAAAAGAATTAACCTTAATTTACTCTAATTAACCTAGAGATAAATTGCTCTTTGCCACTATATTCTGCCATCACACCATGGTTTTTATAAGTTATTTTTATTGGCCAATCCATCTTCAATTCGACTTTCCTTCTTAAGTCCTCATTACTATTCCACAGCTCAATAGCTTTTTTTTTTCCGTTGGACATGTTAAATGGGGGGAAAAATAAAATGGATCAATACAGCAACTCAATGAATTCCTCATCTTAAATTCTAATAAAATCAATTTGGAGAAGTGTCGTATCGTTAAGCTTACATCATAATGCAGTAATTAGAAACAACTTTCATCTTGCTTGTTCCTTTGAAGATTTTAATGGCAATCAATTAAACATGCTTTGCTTCTCCATTAAAGACTTCCAAAATGAAAATTGGAAGAGAAGTTAGAGATAAGGTGGATGATTGCACAGTCTTCCCACCCACCTCCATTTCAAATATTCCCCCCAAAATGTGCAAACTCACCATTAAAAAGTTACCATGAGCACAGTAAGCAGCAATAAGTTTCCAGAGAATAGATCATGTTCTAATAGAGTGCTACAGCACTTTAGTATTCTCATATTTACCAAGCAGAAATTTTTGTGAGGCTCACTGAGCTCAAATCTCTTTTCAGATTTATACCCAGACACCTTTTAGGAGTTTAGCTATTTTTTAATTAAAAGGATGCAAAATAAGCTTCTCTGTGTACTATTTAAATTAAAATGTTTCTGCAGGTCTTAGAGAGAAAAGGATAAAATTTACATGCCGTTTCATTAATAGTAATAACTGCAGCTTAGCAGTGATCCCCCTATACCAGCTGCTGCACAAAAAAAAATTAAAGAGGACAGACCCAGGTTCAATTTTTCTACAGTTTAAGCATAAACCACCAGGTACCTCCACTAATTCTTCTCCTGTTAGGGATTTATGCCCAGGAGGAATTCGCATTCAAAAAGAAAACGTGTGCACCCATTCAATGGCTGAACATCCAATTAGCTGCTTCTCTCTGACATCAGATAAACCCAAATTCCTTAATTGCTTGTGTTTCGCCTTATTAAACTCCAGCAGCATCTTTCAGATGTCAGAACTGCACATGCTGTCCCTGGTGGTGTCCCAGCATGGACCCCACATCTTCACACCCCTCGTTATCACCCCGTGATGCCTGAAATGGCACTCGAGGGGTTTTTTTTGGGTTTTCTGAACTGTTCACATCTTGTGTATTAACACACAGCAAATTATAGAATCACAGAATGGTTTGGATGGGAAAAGGACCTTGAAGATCATCTGATTCCAGTCCCCCTGCCATGGGCAGAGACACCTTCCACTAGACCAGGTTATTCAGAGCCCCATCCAACTTGACCTTGAACACTTCTGGGAACGGAGCGTCCACAGCTTCTCTGGGAAACCTGTGCTGGTGCCTCCCCACCCTCACAAAGAATTTTTCCAAATATCTGATCTAAACATATTTTCCTTCACTTTGAAGCCATTTCCCCTTGTACTGTCACTCCATGCTCTTGTGAAAAGTCCCTCTCCTTCTTTCTTGTAGCTCCTTTCATCAGAAGCAGATCAGAGTTATTGTTATTGAGATCATCACAGCACAATAGAGAATTTGGATTAACTCCAAACCACGAATACCATTTATTCTCCAGGTCTCTCCATTGTCTCTTGTTATTTTTGTTCATTCATTTAACTATCTGTCCTTTTTACAGTCAAAGAAAAGACTAACATTTAAGTAAAAAGCTCTTCCAAGAATTGAACAACTTGTTCTTTAGTCAATGTCATTGGAATTTTATAGATAAAACTATTTCTGGATATGTCAGTAAAAGAGACCTCATTGTGCCAACATTTGCAGTCAGCCTCAGTATTGATGAAAATATGAAATGGTATAATTAGAGTTCATTGTTATAATTAGAGTTCATCACTCTTTAGTTCGTTAAAAGTTAGCATTTTGTTGAAAATGTAAGATGAGCTTTTGTTGAACAATTTTTAAAATTCTTCCTTGGACATCTTATGAAATATTAGTATGTGAAAGCAATTCTATGCTTAACTTTTCCTGAACTTTCTTATACTTTGAGTAGAAAGTGCAAAAAAGGTTAGGAAACTGCTTTAAGATGGAAGTAATGCAGTCATAGCTGGACAAAAAAAAAATTAAAAGGAGGAACAAAAGCCAAAAAATAAAGAAAAAACCAAAAGTGCAAGAGAGGAAAATATTCTTTTTTTAAGAAATGGCATCTCAGAGAAAGCACCTTAGATTTAAAATTATTCATTTACAACATTTCTAAATAAAATCACATTCTTTAGTCAAAATCTTGTGTGATTTGGGTTCATCTCTTCAAAAGGTCTAAAGGTCTACACCTGAACTAGAAATGAATGTGCTTTTAGAGTCAATGGAAAAAAATAGTTCATCTTAGGGTATAACTCAGATGTTAAAAATGAGTCAGATGGATAATGTCTGCTCCTTTGCAGTGCCTGCAAGGTGAGCCTGGTGTTTCCAACACTGAGCAAGGCACCACCTAATTAATGCCACATTAATGCCACCTCTGGATTTTCAGTCTGATCAATGTCACAGAAATCTTGTTTAGAAGGAAAAGAGCTGCAGGGTCAAACATCCAAGAACCCACAGGTAGGTGGAAGCTGTGACAGGATGAGACAGTGGGTTTTCTGGGTTTGTGAAAATCACAGAATGGTTTGGGTTGGAAGGGATCTCAAAACTCATTTCATTCCACGGGCATGGAAACCTTCCACTATCCCAGCTTGCTGCAAGCCCTGAACAGCCTGGGTTTGGACAATCCCAGGGGTGAGACAGCCACGGCTTCTCTGGGCAATACCTCAGAGGTTTTCATGGCTGCGTAACAGCACAACTGGAACCATCCTCAGGCCATTTTTCAGAAACTGGTATTGGCAATAACTTAACCTGGACTTCACTTGGAGTTTATCAATACACCAAGTTTTTGCATCAAAAGATCAAATACTTGAGAAAAACACCTTTTATATTGCTCAAGTGGTCTTTGCACTCAGGAGAATGTTGCGCTTTTAATTCATGAAATTGCTCCGACGCCCGCAGGTTTAAAGGAAAACATGTTAAAGGGTGACATAAATATCTGACAAACTAATTCCACATCAGAGTCAATTCCTGAACTTGACTTTGAACAGGTTTTCAGAACTGAGACATTTTCAAAACAGAAAATGTGAGACACACTCTGCAGGTCCTGGATATTTCACTGAAAGCCTCAGCAGCTGCATCCCCTCGGCCACTGTCAGTGCTGCTACTGGATTAAATAAAGATACAAGGGCACTGGTAATTGGAGTCTGTTAAAACAGAGGTCTAAGAGAACTCCCACACACCTCAAGAGAGATCAGCACTGCTTTAAAAATTATCAACCCACAGAACTGAACTGTGCTCAAGCTCCTTGTTCTTATCAGATGTGGCCTGTAAACATCCCACTTCACCTTTAACATGGTGTGTTCAGAAATTAAACCAGAGCAAGTCCATCACTGAGTTTGTGTTTTCAAGAGAGAGGACAGGGAGCTGCTTGCTCAGAAAGTTTGGGGGAAAAAATTAAACTGAACTGTTTTCCATTAACCCTGGCCCAGGATCTGCCCTCAGGGATAGCAATCACAAGAATGTATTTGTCAGCCACGAAGCCCTGGAGAAACTGTTTGTTTGCAGAAGTCAGATCACAGTTCAGGAGTTGGATGTACAGACTCCAACCTCACAAACAGCTCCCTGGCTGAGCAATAAATCCCATTTAAACTTGTCCAGAGCACTGAGCTGGATGTGAATTCCCTCACAAAACAACTTTGTAGGTCCTTTCTTACAAGCCCTTTCCACAGCTTTGCCTTGCTAATGCTTTTTTTGGCACAGCAAATTCCTGTGGATGCCATCCCTGCAAGTGTTCAAAGCCAGGCTGGAAGGACTTGGAGCAACCTGGTCTAGTGGAAGGTGTCCCTGCCTGTGGCAGGGGGTTGGAACTAGGTCATCTTTAATGTCCTTTCCAACCCAAATTGCTCTGTGGTTTTATGATTATCCAGCATTTTATTCATCCATTCAAGAAGTGCAATCCAAGCAACTGTGATGGTAACACGAGTCATTGCAGATGCTGAGAGAGAAGGCAGGACAAGGTTGAGTCAAAACTTTGAGCCAAAAATACCTGATCAGTGCTCTCCTTACAAATACCCACCATGGGATACTCACCAAAGTCAGAATTCATGCCAAAAGCCCTTGAGAACTTTGTGATGGGGCTCCTGAGCTGTTAAAGGCTGTCCTTTTGTTGTGCTCTAGAGAGAAATCGAGCATGAAAGAAAGATTATTTGAAACAAGAAAGAAAAGCCAGTAGTTCTTGCTGTGTGACTGAAATTCTGACGGAGTGTCACAGTACTCTGCTAATTTGTGCCATTCCCAACCAGATATCTAAGATTTACCTAATAAAGAAGTGCAACATATCTTCTACCATTACTTAGCAACACAAGGCTCCTCAGATTTTGGATCAGAAGTTTTATTTGTCTAATGTCTGAAAGTCCCCAGGTGTTATTTTGAAATTTACCTAAAGGAATATGACAATCTCTGATTAGAAAATGAATTTTCATGGAAGAACCTGATAAAAGTCTTAATTAAAGAAACTTTAAATAAAGATCTTTTTGACTGCTTCTATTTTTAGATAAACAAGCAAGTCTTTTAAAGAAGTTCACATCACATAACTACATTATCTACTTGTAGCCACAGCTAGAATTTGGTCTTTCTGCAGAAGCAACTACACAAACAAAACAGAAAAATTGAAAAACATTAAATAAAATTTAAAAAAGGGGAATGGATGGCTTAAAAGAGACACAGAAAATTCTTAAATAATTTAATTTTACAAAGAAATTAGGAAAAAGAAAAAGCAAAATTCTACAGAAATCCTTCAAACAGGTAAGCTGCAAAATTTCCATCAGCAGAGATATTTAAGGAGAGGTTAGACTGGCACGGTTTGAATGGAGGTCAATACCCTCTTGAGGAAATGGCTTGACCAAAAATCTTTTCTAACCCAGTGTTCTCTGCAGCATTCTCATCTTCTTCAGCTCTCCTATGCCAATTACAAAAGCTGAGGCTGCACAAGGGGAATTTTGCACACCTGATTTTGAGCAGAGCATTTCTCCATGTCAGACCTGCAGGAACCAGCAGAGGATGTTTTCTGTGGCTTCATCTTCTGTTTCCATTGCTCAGATCCTCAAGCTGTTCTGGGCTGGGTGACTGCCACTCCCACAGCCTGGACAGGTGGCTGTGCCTTAGCCCTTGGGTCATCCAAAATTTCTTCTCTGTAACCATGAACTTCTGAGTTAGATGCCACAGAGGCACTTTCCTACAGGGAAGAGAGTTGTGTGAAGGCTGTAAAATAAGATTTTTGCTTTGGTCTTCATGAAGATTTTGGGGATAAAGACCAGGTTTTATTTTTTTTAAAACAAAGTGGATAATATTCTTTGTGTTATTTTCTGCACATGGAGGAACTCTTGTGTCAGGGAATAGCCTAAACAACAACCAGACAGAGAGCAAGAGACTTTTAAAATGTTACATAAGCTATTCATCAAGCAGCATCTCTTTCTTCTTTCCCTTTCTCCTCTCTGCCCCTGAAGCTACCCCTCAATTAAGAAGGGGTGACTTGGTTGTCCAGGTTTACGGGGTTAGATCCTGACCTCAGACATTTACACTCAAAACTAGGCATGCAGTGAGTTTCAAGTGTTTAATCAGGTCCTAAACCAAAAGATAATACTGTGTTCAAGCTCCTTGTTCTTATCAGAGGTGGCCAATAAACATCCCACTTCACCTTTAACATGGTCTATTTAGAAATTAAACCATCTTAAGCAACCGTTCATTAATATTGTTATTGTTAATATTATCTCTTCATTTGTATGAAGTCATGTTTGTGTATAATTTTCATGCTTATGAAGCCTAGGTAGACCTTTACAAGGATTTGGCTGAGGCTAAGTAGCACAAGTGGCTTTATCTGTCCCTAGTGAGCAGTTTTCCACCTTTACTCTCACACTTTCTCTCTCCCTGGTTTCAGATGATGTTGCATGTTCCTTATTCCCAAGATGGAGAGCTCTGCAATTTTTCATTCCTACAGATGCCCACCAAACAGAGTCCTGACCCTCTCATGAGAATCCCTGGTGTTGCAGCGATGCAAATTCCTCAGGCAAGGCTCGAGGACTCCCCTCCTGCTGGGCAGCTTTGCTCTTGGCCACTGTGCCATTAGCGTTCACCATTTCCAGGAGTCCTTCCGTACAGCAGGAAAAGCTTGGGAAGGAGAAGCAAGCACAGAAAAAGCTCTGAAGTGTGGAGGGCAGAACCTGCTGCCCAGCAGTGTTTGCAGTAGACATCTCAACTGGGAGCTCTGCTCATCCATCATCAAACCCCTGGCTTGCTTTCAGAGCCTGCTCTCCAAACCTTTGCCCATGTGAGGACTGGCCCAGCCTCTGTGGCAGCATCCTGCATTCCACAGCTGCAGGATCAAGTCCAGGGAGGTTATGGGTTCTGGTGACCAACATGGTCAATGAGACAGGTCTCTGCTTGCTTAAACTCAGGAAAGCATTTATTCAACACAGGAACAAACTCAGCTTAGCTCCAGAGACAGCCAGCCCTGAACAGAGGCAGGATGGGGGGTTTATGGGACAGAACCAGGATGGAGTTTAAGGTCGGGGTCAAATAGAACATAGCAAGGGACACAGGGGCACAGAACCAACCAGAACACCCTGGGCTGCCAGCCCACAAGGATCTGGGGTGGAGCAACTCTTCCCGGGCTCACAGGGCACATCCCCCATGGCAGACGGTGGAATTTACTCTTCCCGGGATTTAAACCCACACCTCTCACTTTAACAATGTAAGCAAAATATTGCTTACATTGTAGCATCTGAAAATAAATCTTTGCCTCCCTGGACAGGGGCACCTCACAGCAGTGGCCATTTCTGATCAGGAAAAAAAAAATAAATGGGAAAGAACATTCCTAGAGTGGGAAGTGGTCCTTGGAAGTGTTCAAAAGGTGTGTGTGGGTGAGGCACTTGGAACCATGGCTGAGTGGTGGGCTTGGAAGTGCTGGGTTAACAGTTCAACTTGAATATTTTAGGGGTCTTTTACAGCCTAAATGATTCTATGGTCCACTTTCTTCACAAAGAAAACATCTGTGACGTGTCTGTCCTGGGGCTGTGACCTGCCTTAGACCCTGGGGGCAATCAGGACTCCAGGAGAGCCTGGAGTTCTCCCAGAATAGCGAAACATTAAGTAGAGACAAAACATAAGCCATTTTTCTTGATGCTGCCATGCTGGTGTCACCGTGCTCACCTGTGGCTTGCCTTACAGAGCTTGGGGATAAAATGGGAAGCTGTTATTGAGCTCTTTCATTATTATTTATATATCATGCAACACATAGAGATTAGGGAAAATAGAGATTTTTGTCAGCATCTGCCTCACAAACCAAAACAGCTACAGGAATTTTGCTGCTTCCCAAGCTGACAGGAAAAATCAGAGACATCTCATTGTGCATGAGTCTGTTCTACTGTTCATTTCAATTACTCTTGTCATTGAAAACATCTTATCATGAATTTACTAAAAAATCAACATCTCCTCTTGCCTGACCTCAAATTTCCCTTTCCTACCCTTAATCAGTACAGCTGGCAGAAACAGTCTTGATTATCTTCCACAAGATCTAATATTGATTTGAACAAAATGCCTGTCTGAGGAGGAGCTGAATTCAGAGAGTGAAAATCAGTACCAGATAGGTATTACATCCCTTTTCTACTGCACCTGGAAATGTGCAGAGAAGGAGATTGAATCAGTGGAGGAATCAGAAGAATGAAGTTTGTATATTTCTACAGCACAGAGACTAAAGACCCGTGCAGTTGCCAGAGACATTCAATCTCATCTTTCAAAACATCTTTGCCAGGAAAAAAAAAGTTCTACTTAAAGTAGAGAGCTGTAATTACACTAAATTGTGCAGAGGTAAATGAGACTCAGTCATGCATGAGGGTCTTAGAATAAAATGGGGCACATTCTGTGGTTTCCATGGGATTAGTCTTCCTGTCAATCAATTTGATCTGAAAAGCTGGGCTGAGCAGTCTTTCTGGCTTTTATTATTATAGCATCAGGAAATTGCAGTGACTTGAGAGGCTATCCACAAACCAAAAAACACTTTTACAATTCTCAGACACTTTTGCTGCCTTTCAAAATTTAGGGACTTAAAGTGCCTGCCTTTTGGTGTGCTGTACATTTTCTGAATTTTGTTGTAAGTGCTGCCAATTGACTAAATGAGCTGCTTTTATTTATTTTTGTCTTCAAGTCCTGCCTTTTTACCACCATCACTACCTGCAATTTTTTGAGAGCTAAGATAGGAAAGTGAAGACATCTTCTCTGTGACTAGCAGTTTGTGATCCAGAGAGGGATGAAACACTAATGGATCCCCTGAGGAGCAGAGAATGAGGGATTGTGCTGTACCACAGCAAGTGGCAGAAAACATCATAAAGGGTAGGGAAGCCATAAAATGACCAAATTCATGTACAACAGTAAAGGGCTGCTGAAGGCAATGCTGGTGGGCAAGTAGAGACAGAATCTGGAGGAGGGGAAGGGTTGTTTTTCTGAGTGCTTGCCTCTTGTCCATACTGTTATTTTCTTTAAATGAATCTGTATGTTAACAAATAGATTCCTAAATCATTAATTTGAGTAGGAGGGGCTTCTGATCTCTGTGCATATGCAAATACAAGCACATGGATTATCAATTCTATTCCAGGCACGCTTGGGGCATCAGAAGGAGGTAAACAAGTGAGGGAAGAGTATAGGAGGTCCTGACAGCAGAAGAGCCCATAATCCTTTTTTGGACAGAGTTATAACAGAGATAAGTGTGGAAGGTGTTTAGGAAAGTCAAGGGCAGGCCTGAGCAAAATCTCTGCAGCTCACATTTCCACAGAGCTGGAAGTCAATTGAAATAGCCTTTCAGTGTCAGTTTACATACCTTCAGGAATACAAAAATTGCTGAATTTGTGAGAGCTGAAAACCTCCAAGAACATGGAGAGGTACAGAATCTCAGCATAAGCACGGGAGACCCCTCTGAATTTGGCTCTGGAATTTGCCTCTGGAGAACAGCTTGGGAGAGGTGCAAGGTGTTATACTCTGTGATTTCCTCTTCAAGCCAGGACTGAGTGAAAAAAACTAGCTGGTGTCCTATAATCATGCCAGGCATCTCCCCATCCAAACCTCATAAAATCTCAGCTGGACATCAGGACAGGTTTTCTCTACATGTTACCACAACTGGTCCCTTTTCTTGCCTCCTTGTCTGCATGTGGCTGGGCTTAGATGTGTAATTCAGGCTCTCCTCTCTATCCTCAAAGCTTTCTGCATCACAGCCTTTGCCTGGTCTTTGAAGCTGCTAAATTTAAGCAAGAGCTGCTGTTTTTCAAGCTCTCTTGTGTCTATTACCTCTCTGTAGGCTCACAGCTCTCAGACTCCCTGAACCTTTATTGCAAAAACAAACACCAGTCCCTGTGACTTTCATCCATGGCACTCTGCAAACGAAGGCAAATGTGTTACATGAAAACAGATTTGTTTTTTGTCCCTGGAAACCTGAAAAGGGGAGAAAACTTCCAATTAAGAGTAAAGTGAAGTAATTTTCATTCCTTTATTTTAACCTTAATGAAGTCCATGGGAAAGAGGAACTACAGAAATACAAAGTACTACTTTAATGGAAGCTGTCTCTGACCTTGACAGGGGGTTGGATCTAGATGAGCTTTAATGTCCCTTCCAACTCAAACCATTCTACGATTCTATGACAGCTCTGTCATGACTGAATGCAACTCTACCAGGGAAAAAAAAAAAATGAGACACAGGTCTGAGTTACTGCAGCTCCACACGCTGTAGGTCACTCACTGACAAAAAAAAATGGAGGAAGTTTACATTGACAAAATTCTCTTCACTTGTTATATGTCAGAAGAAGTCCCTGTGAGTGATAACCTGTACAGCCAGTGCAGAGTGAGCTCACTTTGCCTTGGTAACTCCACTTCCTGAGGGGGCCTCCAGCACAATCATTTTAACTATTTAAAATACTGACACAATGAAATTTGGCTCCAAGGTAATTTCCTGAAGTCATAGAAGAAAGGGTAACAATATCAAATGATATCACAAGCCCATTGTCTACTTTTTTAAGTACCAAGTTGGAACCCAACAGAAAATATGATGCAAAAAGACTTGTCTGGATGCTGCTGGTACTGCAGGGTTTTTTCCCATAAGCTGTTCTATCTTCCTGACAGACTGCAAATGCTCTCTGCCTTTCTCAGAGCCTTAATGCATCACATATCTGCAGCAGCAGAGTTTCCCTGAGATAGGTCCCTTTGCTTGGCTGTACAGCTCAGGTTGAAGATTGTTTTAGATTAATGGAGCCTGTCACTTCTACAGTAACAGCTGTTACTCACAAAATTGGACATTTTCCAGCTAAACACTGCTCTGAACAGAAGAGTAAGACCATTTAGCAGAGGCAAGAAGCTCAACACTGCTGAAGGATCAGGACTGTCACAGGTGACAGGTGTCCTCTGAGTGGGGACTAAGGTCAGGCAGCAGCAGAGTCCCCCCCATCTGCTGCTCCTTCAACACTAATTGTCAGCCTCATGCTTTACATTGGTGATTGCCTCAGGTTAAATCAAGCCCTGACGTCTCTTGTCTGGAATAAGCCTGTGGAAAAGAGAACAGCAATTTTTGAAAGATGTTTGCAAGCTGTTTATCCAAGCAGCCAGACACTGGAGGAACTCACCCAGGGAAAGGTGTAAGCCCTCCCTAAAAGAGCTTTCAAAAATAGGTTCAATGAGTTGCTGTAAGGTGTCAGCTCTGTTAACATTTCCATAGAATAAGGAGACAGCTTCAATATTCCTGTTTCTTGTGAAACAATGAGCTGCTAAAAGTTGCTGAACTGCCCTGCTAAAAACACAGATATGTTGATATAGTTAAAAAGTCAATGGTCCAGCCATATGCTTATCTGAGTAGATTATATTTAAATATCACAAAAAAACATTAAATCATTAAATCATGGAATGGATTGGGTTTGTATGGGACCTTGAAGTTCATCCAGTTACAAACCCCTGCCATGGACAGGGACACCTTCCACTTGACCAGGTTGACCCTGGCCTTGAACACTTCCAGGGATGGGGCTAGTAACAGCAAATAATAATAAATAAAAATAAGTAATATTCTTCCAATATCAATGCAAGTGTCTAGAACTGACCTGCTGTGAAACACATTACTCACTTTAGACCATTTTCTGTCAGGCATATCACATCAGCACAACTCTGGAAGCATTCCCCAGGAAAGCCCAGAGATGAGAGGTGATGGCAGAGCTCTTGTTCCAGCACCAGCCATGAATTTGTGGCAGTAATTGCCAACTGAGGAACCGTGCCCAGAATCCCAGGATCAGCTTGCTCCAACCCCCTGCCATTGGCAGGGACACTTTCTAAACCAAGTGCTCAGAGCCCATCCAGCCTGGCCTTGAACACCTCCAGGCATGGGGAGTACACAACTCTCTGGACAACCTGTGCCAGGGCCTCAACACCCTCACTGTAAAGAATTTTTTCCTAATATCTAATCTGAACCTGCCCTCCTTCATCTCAAGGCCATTGTCCCCCATCCTCTCACGACATGCCCTTGCCTAAAGTTGCTCTCCAGCCCCCTTTATGTACTCCCAATATAAAAAAATATCAGTGCATACTACAGAGCCCATCCCTAGCCAGGAGTCTGTCCCAAACTGGATTTTCACATCAACTATTATCATGTCTTTTATGAGAAGAAATGAGAAGAACATTAGAAGAAATGGGAAGAACATGAGAATAAATATCTATGAGCTCCATTTTAAAAGGACACAGTACCCTCAAGCAATGTTCAGGTCTGGGCTTTGTTTTAAAAGTATTGAATAAAAGGCAGTGCCTGTGGGAAAGGGAATGCTGATGCATTTCTTTATTTGTCAGACAATGCAGGGCTTAAAAAAAGCTTCATTATTCTCATATCTACTATTATCTAACTTCTGCCGAATCAGGTCCAGCAAATGCATAGAATTTCATCACCATAATTTTTGGTATCTTTTCTATTGAGTAGTGAGACACAACCAAAAAGTCCCTAAAATCAGATACTACTTTCAAAAAGGTTGATGCTGACAGAATTTTCTCACAGGCTTGCACTGAGATAAACACCCCAGAAGGCTGCTGCCATCTGATCTTCAAGACACTCCCTGGCAAACAAACCCCTTTCTCTCTCTCATGAGGGTTTGTTTGAGTGCCTCCCAAGAGAGGTCAGAACTGATGTGTGAAGGGTGCACCCATATCACACACCCGGGGAGTGACCTCCTGTGCTTCCTCAGCTCTGCCTGCGAGTGCCAGAGCTCTGTTCTCTCACACAACAGATTCCTTTCTACTTTATTAGCTGAAATTCAGCCCTGTATTAAACACAAATAAATTAACTCCCAGGGCTTTTTTTTCCCTTCTCCTTTTTCAGTGCCTGTACTCTCATGCCAGCTAATTTCGAGGGGAAAATGTGCTGTGAGCAAAGGGAGAAAAACAAATGATTCTCCTTTCACTTCAAATCACTTCCAGTTTCTCAATTTAAACTGCATTTGCATTGAGCATCTCAGTGCAACCTCATGGGCACAAAGAGGAGAGCCCCCACCAACACTCCTGCTCTATCATCACCATCCCCTCAATTAGAGATCAGCTCATTACTTGCTGAAAACATGTTGGTTTTATGACTTTTCTGTGACCAGCCACATTCTTTAGAGGTCTTTATATCAAGCTATAGGCAGTGTCTTACACATAAATGTGTGGGTGGCAGTAAGATCTCCAGAGCCAAAAGGAAAACAACATAACAGAGACTGCAGATGGAAATTCCTGTTACATCCACATCCCAGAAAATCTCTGATGCACCATCCACAGAGCTGTTTCCCAAGTCAACAGACCTTGGCAAATGCTTCTGCCACCAGGTAAAGGAAAATGAGGCAATATCAGTCTGGAAAGGGCCATGGCAGCATGATAACTCTGCCACAGAGCAGAGGGAGAAAGGAGGAATCTGCCCATCTTGCTGTCTCTGTCCTGCTGGTGCTGTGCTGCAATGGTGAGCGATGTCTCCACGCTGGTATCCACACATTTATTTGCTCCTGTTTCACTGTGTGATGACAAGCAGCTCTGGGGAAGAGTGAGAGAAGGGAGCAGTGTGGGCAGGAAATGAGGGAAGAGGATTTGGAGAGAGGAAGAATGCTAATGTGCAGCTGGAGAGGGATGTGGTCATAATAAAACAATTACAGAGTGAAAAAAAAACCAAACCAAAAAAAAAAAAATAAACAACAAAAGGAGGGAAAAAATTCAAAATTCCTATGCCTTCATTATTTAACCAAAGAATCCTGAGGACACTGAAAGCGATGTCCTTATCTGTTCAGTGTCCAGTAGGACCCCTTTAATAAAGCCCATCAGCAGCATTGCCATCTGCCCTGTTTCCACTGAAAGTATCCCCAGAAATTTAAACTCTTTTAAACTTGCAGCCTCTGCAGGGAGCTGCTGTCTGTGGGTCTCACTGTTGGCTTGAGCATAGTGGGGACAGAGAGGACACTGAGCTTGCTCCATCCATAGGTACTTCCATGCCTTCATCTTTCTCCCTCTCGATCCCTTCATTCCTCTCTCCCTCTACCCCTTCATCCCTCACAGGGAAAGCAACAGGGACAAGGCTTGGCTGGATCTGCCCTTCTGTTGTGACTTGTTGGAACTTGTTGAACACATCCTTCCTTAGTTCCATCAGACAGTTCTCCCGCTGCTGCACTTTATTCTTTATTATTTAGGGATAAGACAGAGAAAGAGAATAAGAATGGGCTTCAAATTCTCCCATGGAGCAGGTTCAAAGCAAGCCCAGGAGAGTCTGTCAGGAAGCTGGGGAACTCTTCACCACAGGATGCTGTAGGTGCTGTGAAGTGTTGAGTTTTCATGGGTATGTTCACCTCAAGAGAGCCACCGATTTCACAAAATACACAGAAACCACTCCAGCTCAGGAAATCTCTGAACACCAAGTGGTTGGATGCCAAAAGAATAATTTAGTAAAATATGTTTACCTTGTTCTTATACCTGGTGTCACCCTGGGCACTGCCAGAGACAGGACATGAGGCTACACAGCCAATACAGCCTCTCTCATGTCCTGTCATCCCAGGACCTGTCCCATACTCCATGGAAGCAATATCTCCCCTTCAGTAAACACACAACTCTTCCCTCCAACAGGCAGCTTTTGGTTTTTAAGTAGAACCAATACCATCCCAACCACTGACCTTTAACATCAGTGTCATGCCAGTCCCTCAGACTCTGCCTCTCAAATTGACCCCATACTTCCAACCCATTTTCAATGACTCACAGTCTCCAGGGACTGTGACACCCTCTCTGCATTAATCCCAGTAATGCTTTACTCTTTCTGCCTCAGGCTCCCCACCAAGAACCCCAGATTCCCAAAGTCAGGTTTGGGAGATGGAAGGAAGGTGCAAAAGCAGGGAGAAGTGACTTGGGAAAAGAAGGGTAAGTTAAATCCACAAAACCAGCAAGATGTCTTCTTTTCTGCTACTTTAAAGTCTGGGCTGTTTTTTTTACTCCTAGCTTACACTTTTTTTTCTAGTCACCAGTGCCAACATACCCTCAGAAAAAATGCCTTTAAAGCCTTTTTTTGCTTGATAAAGTGCTATTTTTGTTGTGATGTATGATGAGTACCTAAAAAATCTCTTGTACCCCTGTCAAAGACAGAAATCTATCTAAGGAAGAGTTCTTTTCTTAGGAAGCAGCATGAGTTCAGTCCAACATATGTCTATCACACATAATTGCTTCCAATAACTTGTACTGTCTTAGTCTTGGCTGTTGTTGGCCAAAAGCATCTTGTGTAAAGGGAAAAAGTGCAATATTTACAGATTGTCTTAGGGCATCTCATTTAACAGTTCACAAATTATTTGGGCTTTGCTTGCCCACAGATTTACCCCCCACTTCCTCAGACAAACATGTCTGCAGGCAGTACAAGGGCTAAGATTGACCAAATGCCATTGGTTCAACTCTCATGTCAGAAGAGAGGTGTAATATACACCCAGTACCCATTCAAACACAGAAATTCCATCAGTCCCACCCTGGGGTTTCAGCATCTTCCTGCAGACTCATAAGAAATTGTTTGCTCTGATGACAGTCACCACAGCAGCAAATTTGCCTTTTCATGCAGCATTGCTTTTTTCATTTTGTGAAAATGTCTCTTTATTAGGTTTCTGTGATCCTGAAACTCCAGCAGGGAGGTGTGTGTGTTAGGAGAGAAGAGGGGACAGGCAGGAAACCCTGATTAATAGGACAACGATGAATTAAATTTTCACCTCAATCTGAGACCTGCCTCAGCAGAGCAGCCACTCAGGGCACTGCCGAGTCACAGGGCTCTGAGAAATGCACTTTCACGAGCAGAAACAGTGGTTACTTTTCATTTGTGTCACATTTCAGGGCTCTGTGCTGTTTTCCCTGTGGCAAGAGAGGGAGGTGAGACCCTGCTGGCGGAGGTAAGATCACACACTGATCCATGCTCAGAATATTTATTTAACAGGACATGAGTGAGGAGAGGGAGTACAGGACATGCAGATCAAGTATCATCCACAGAGGTTGCAGAGGTTGTCATCACAAGCTTGACAACATGTTTAACAGCTTTCCTGGCATGCTCTGACTGCAGAGGCATCCCTGTTCCGCATCCAAGCCTTTGGCCACTGTGGTCTGCACTGGAAAAGAAAGAAGCACGCAGGCTTGGGCACAGATTTATCACTGACTGGACCACTTCCATCCTGGAGAAAATTTCAAGCCTTTCATGGAGGTCTTTCCCAGGCAATGTCTAAATATCCTCTGAGGAGCAGCACAAGCCAGGGACTGCTCACAAAGGGCAGAACAAATTGACCTTTCCAAGTAAGGATGTTTAATCATACACATGCCAACTTGCCTTGTCTTCCAGACCAAAAGAATGGACTCTGCCCCTTATTTGTCCATAAAACATTGACATGGAAACCAGACTCTAAACACAGCTGAATTTATTTGGGGATGAATATTACAGCCCAGTGATATTTTGGAGAGAAAATTAAGACCAAAAAACCATAAGCAGATCTTCTTCCTCCATACATCTAAAGACTTTTGTCCATTGTAGCAAACTGCAAAGAGACAGCTGCTCATCTGTGACCACCAAAGGCCACCCCTCTCCAAATATACCTTCCAGCTGGAATTAGGACCATGACAGAAGCTTGAGATAAAGAGGATACTATTGTCCAATCTTCACAGATCTGGGCAGAATTCGTCCACCACTGATGCTGGAAGAGATACTGGAATGCTGATGGCTCAAACATTCAGGGGGAAGCTGCTGATGTGCAAAGTACCTGCCCAGGTGCAGAGGATGAGCACAGCCCACCTCAGGTTACAGTCAATGTTGAACAAGATAAGAGGCAAACCAACATCCAGCTGAAACTCCCTGCCTCAGGGGAGGTACCTGGGCATTCCCCATCTGGATCTGAGTGGATGTAAATCCAATAGAGTTATTGTTCCTGGGATTTCTCCCAATACTTGATGAGTCTGGTCTGTGATCATCACTTTGATTAACAGAACTCGAAATTGCAATAACCAAGTTTTATTGTGAGCCCTACGGGTGATGAGATCTTTCTACTTCTATATTTTCCTTCTCTTTTTTATATGTTTTTGTAAGTGGTATCCTTATGCTTTTATATTGTCATTTTACTATAGATAACAACCAAAATGGGTCCATACCCATTTTTCTGTGTGACAAATTGTTCTACAGTAAACCCTCTATGTGTATATTTGCAAACACTGATCATTCAGTGTAGTTTCACTCTAACCTCTCCCAAGGGATTTATAAACAAGAACCTGGGTTATCCTGGCCTTCTAGGACAGGTCATAGCAGGTGTCCAACACTTCTACAGATAGCCAGTGTTTGCTTACTGTTCTCTTTCTGCTGCACAAGCAAGCAGAATAAAAAAAGGATAACAAGTGTTCACAAGTTATATGCTGGGTAAACAGGCTAGTTTAGTGATATATCACTGCTTTCTAGAGAGAAAAAATGTTGGACTTTTTTTGGCTTTATGTTTATATCTTCATTGAAGTTTTAATTTTCCGAATGAACCCCAGCCAGTGTGAACTTAGGGTTTCTACAGTGGTTTTTTTTAGTCCAGGAGGGAGCAAAGATTTCAGTACACTGCCTCTGCTTCACTGCAGTGGCTGGAATTAAATTCCAGAGTTCTTCAAAAGGAAGGCTCTGTGGAATTGCAACATGCAAAAGAAAGAAATCCAGCCTGGGAAGAGTTAATGACTCTGACAAGGCCAGTCCTGGGCTCCAGCCTTTGCTGGAGGGCTGCAGTGCCTGAGTGCAGTACAAGAAGGGTACCAAGAAAATGGGAATACTGACATTGTCAACAAAAAAATCTTATCTCTTGATTTCTTTATCAAGGCAGAGGTTTCTTTGGAAGAGATCAATACAGTCCTGCTCTGACTTTCTTGTATGTGTGAAGATGGGCTTTGCACCACTGCTGCAAATTTTATAAGTTACATGAAGCTCTGTGAGTCAGGCAGCTCTCTCCAGTCACGCAACTTTCCAGCCAAGGAGCAGGAGCAGTTCACAGTAAAATCCATTGGCACTTGTCTCTTTAGCCAGATCTGTGGATTTTTGGCTTCTTTGCCTGTATTCAGACATATGCACCTGTCTAACATGATGCAAGAGCAGCTGTACTGACCACACTTCAGTGGGATGACTCACACATTTGTTCCTGCAAGGCTGGGATTTGCATTAGTAGGAATTTTAGATTTTTTGGTGGCCATAATCATCTAATAAATCAGAAATTTTTGACCAGTGTTTAATTGTGGACCAAGCTCCAGAAGACATGCAAAAATGTGTATTAATAAAATAGTCTGGGGCTCTACAGGACATAAAGGGAAGCTTTAAAGATGTGAATCAAGCCCACAAACAGGATTTCAGGAAGAGAAGCAAATAATTAAATTCTTTTTCTCTCCACGAGTAAGCAAACAGATGGGAAATGATGCAGAGGCTTCAAAAGGAAAAATCATGAAGCTGTGGTCCTTAGGAATAAGCTGCAAGATCCATTCAGATGTGTCTCACTTGTTAATCAAACAGAGGCAACCCAAAAAGCTGGGTGAAATCCTGCTCTGCTGGATGCAGCTTTGGGAATTTCCCCTTTCTCTTTCATCTGGGGTTTCTTGTTTTTCTTGCAGGAGTCCAGGGTGACCTTTCCCCATCTCCTTTCCACATCAGTTCGGTGGAGGTGAATGTAAGCTGACACAAACTGGGTTTACCAAGCAGCTTTTCACCTCATTGCTGGGGACTCCTCTGAAGTTTGCCAGACACTGCCAGTGACCATTGCTCTTTATGGCAAATAAAAAACCCACAGGCAGAGCCTTTGCTGGAATAAATTACCACTTTGCAGCATCTGAGGACGTGCCTCTACTTTGGTCACCGAAAGGTGGCACTTCAATCCATTTTTGATGCACTGTGTCATCCTGGGAGATGTGAGTTCCCATCTCTTCTTTCCCTCTGTTCATAATTTAGAGGTGATCCTACAGTGTTCAACAGGTCCATAGGCTGGGATATGAAAACCTCAGAGCAGAAAACTTTTTCCAATCATCTTGGACTCTTTCAGCTGAGGAAATGGAAATTTTTACAGAGCAAGAACTGTTTCAGCTAGGAAAAGTGGTCTGAAATGCTGGTGAAAAAGGAATCTAGAGCTCCTAAGTGCTCCAGATCTTGCTCACACAACTCAAGTTTCCATGTTGATCAGGCAGTAAACTCACAAACTTCTTTCTTGGTAACTTGACTGGTTCAGAACTTGCTAGGGGAACTATAAATTTGATCTTCCAGGTGCATCAACTGCACAGAAACTCTTTCTCAATCCTCAGACTCTTCTGAGACCATCCAGTAGAAGCCAGTTACTATATCTGGTAGTGTTCAAAGCATTATTATGCACAAAAGTTTCATGCATGCTGAGGGATGAATCTTTTCCTTAGTAGTGGTCAGATTTATTGTAGTTGTCTTAATTTCTAATTGTAAAAATGCTTTTCTAAAAAAGGGCACATGTCAGAGCAAATTCTATATAAAAATCATCTCTTTAGGAACCTGTATTCATTCCATACAGCATTGGGCAGGGATAAGATTATCTCACACCTAAGAATATCTCTGGTACATTTAAGGCACAATAACTATTGATTCTCTTGCACAAATGGAAGAGTAAATATGACTGAGATGATTTCACTGCTTTGAAAATTCCAGGAAGGAAGAAAAATAATAAATTCAAATCAGCCAGTGTGTGTTTTGTCAGATGAAATCAGGAGGGAACAATATGTGCTTCCTGAAAACATAAGAGAGTCTTAAATGCAATGAAAAGATTCATCTGTTTGGTTTTAAACAAGAAGGAAACAATAAATGCACAGTTGTATCCACCAATAGTCGCTCTCTGGGCAGATGTTGTTGGTAGCTTTCTCCAGTTATGTACAACACATTGAAAGGAAACTTAGAAAAACTAAAACAGGCAGTTTAAGAGGAAAAGAACAAAAAACTGAGTAGTCTGAGAGCAGGAGTGTCAGCAACTACTGTCTTTCTGAGCACCAGAAAGGCATCTGAGGGTCAGTAACACCAAGAGCACAGCCCCACGAAGTGTAGTGTGGAAGTCCCATGTGAGCACTGAATGGGTTGGGTTGGAAGGGACCTTAAAGATTCTCTAGTTCCAACCCCCTGTCATGGGGCAGGGACACCTACCACTAAACCAGGTTGCTTAAAGTTCCATCCAACCTGGCCCTGAACACTTTCAGGGATGGGGCAGCCACAGCTTCTCTGGGTAACCTGCACCAGGGCCTTACCACTCTCCCAGGAAAGAATTTCTTCCTCAAAGCTAATCTAAATCTCTCCTCTTTCAGTGTAAAGCCATTCTCCCTTGTCCTGTCACTCCATGACCTTGTCAGAAACCTCTTTCCAGATTTCTTGTAGCCCCAGCAGTTACTGAAAGGCTGCAATCAGATCACATTTTCAGGACAAATGCAGTAGCTGCAAGTTCTGGATTCAAAACAAAGGCTTCCTAAACCTCAGTTTAATTACAGAGCAACTTCTTGAGTTGGACTTTGGTCTGGTAAGCAGGAGCAGCAGTTGCCTTGCAGGAGATACATTTATCTTCCAAGATGCACAATGAGTGGGCTCTATCCATTTTACTCCAGATCTGAGAAGGATCTCACACATCTACAGCCACATGCAGATTGAAAAGCAAGGCCCTGATGGTACAGTCTCTGTGCCCAGAGTGTCCAGAGAGACCAAGCAATTGAACTGGTTGATGGATTCAGATGTGCTCATCCCCAGTCGTGGCCTCCTCTAAAAGGTATCTCCCTAAGGCAACTTCCTGTACTCCCATCACAGCCCCACCATGCCCATTTAAGGCTCATAATCATATTCTTTCAAAAAAATACACTGCATTGTTTCTCCCCTGCCTGGCAGCTTCAGTGAAGCAGTGAGGTAGCAACCTGAATGAGTGCATTTGCTCTCCACATAAATTCCTGAAAGAAAAGGTTATGCAAATATTTCATTTCCACAGCAGCAGGCTTTGCCCTCAGGGCAACCTCTGTGGCTGTGTTATCTCTGCTAAAGGCTTCCAACCATGCTCAGATCTGGCATGTGAGATTAATAGCCATGTGAAGGGGTTAGGGTTTGTGCTGAAATATTATTGAAAGGCATCACAGTGATTCCACTGACTCAAGAGAAAGGAGTCATGCCATACAGCTCTAGTTTGGTCAGTGGGATGATTTCATTTCAGCTTCTTCAGGATGAAATTCAGGCTCTTTCTGCAGTGCTCTGACATACAGCTGCTCCAGAAGGTACCCAGATGTACACAGATGTA
This sequence comes from Pseudopodoces humilis, assembly GCF_049639895.1. Classification (NCBI taxonomy): domain Eukaryota; kingdom Metazoa; phylum Chordata; class Aves; order Passeriformes; family Paridae; genus Pseudopodoces; species Pseudopodoces humilis. The sequence continues at coordinate 3,393,610 of NC_142200.1, forward strand.
TAAGGGAAGCAACCATATTCATGTAACCAGACTCCTTGAAAAGCTGAGAAAATTTGGATTGTTGAGTCTGAAAAAGAGAAAGCTCTGCAGAGACCTTGGAGCTCCTTCCAGTACCTGAAGGAGTCCCGCAAGGAATCTGGAGAGAGACATTTTATAAGGGCACATAGTGACAGAACAAGGGGAATTGCTTTAAGCTGAAAGAGGGTAGATTTAGATTAGAATATTAGGAAGGATTTTTTCCTTGTGAGGGACGCGAGGCACTGGAACAGATTGCCCAGAGATGTGGATGCTGCAACCCTGGAAGTATTCAATGCCAGGCTGGATGGGTTTAGTGGAAAGTGTCCCTGCCAATGGCAGAGGGTTAGAACTGAATGATCCTGGGGTGCTGGGCACATCTCCTCAGTTGGCAATTTCTGCCACAAATTCATGGCTTGTGCTGGAACAAGAGCCTTGCCATCACCTCTCATCTCTAGGCTTTCCTGAGAAAAGTTTCCAGAGTTCTGCTGATGTGATGTGACCACCTGAAAATGGTCTAAAATGAGTAATGCCTTTTATAGCAGGTCAGTTCTAGACACAAATATTAAACTATGTATTAAACATGGGAGCAAAAGTAGTGAGCAAAACCTATTACAATCAGAGATCAGTTATTTGGCACACAGTAACAATTTTCTTGTATTAGGGACTTCCTCTGACAGGTGTGATCCTTACATTTAATGGTTTTTGATATAATTTTTTCCCCCACTTTTAATTTATCCATGTCTGTTTTACTGCCTCCAGACTTCTGGCATTCTCACTTATCTGTTGCAGTAAATTAAAAATATTATTTTTTTAAGAAGTGCAGAAATTAAAGAAAAATATTGTTTGATATGCAAACATTGAGATTTCTCACTCTCTGTGTCCCTCTATTCACCTGATTTTCTGTAGACTTTTCTGTTCTTCTGCTGGACAAATACTCTCCTGTGTCACTCACTGTGGATACATCCTTGTACGTGGCTGTCCTTGGAGCCAGGACCTCACAGACATTTGAGCACATTTAGCTTTCCTCTCCAGCTTTGGTTTATCTGTTTCCTATTAAGGTGACAGTCCTGCCATCCCTCTTCATTAAAACAGGCGATTGGAGAGGAAAGTGACTCTCTGCATGTGTTAGCTCCAGCACTTGACCAGCTAAATAACAACTTGTTGCCTCAGGAAAGGGCAACTCCTTCATCTCCCACAGCTCTGCACACCACCCTGAAGTGCATCTCCTGCTGGTCCCAGTGTTTGATGTGTCCTTACATCTGCAGGTGTCTGTACAAGCACACTAGATACAAACAATTACATGGTATACGAGTATTGCTCATTATGGTGTGTCACCTTCGAGTTTAGCAAACATTTCTGAACAACCTGGGACAAGAACAGGTCATGGCTGACCTAAAAATACTTTCTCCATATGGAGTTGTATTTTTGTTGTCCCTGCTGTCCTTCCCTGTACCTTCTGTAGCTCACCCTCTTTTAAGAAGAGTGTACACAGTTTCCAGAATCATAACAAAATTCAAGTCAGAAAGAGCCTCAAGAAATCCTCCTGTCCAAACCCCTGGTCCAAAAGAGGGCTTTGACATTAGATCTGATTCCTGGAGTCTTGTCCTAAAAATCTGATTAATATCTCCAAGAATGGAAACTCTACAGACTTTCTTAGTAACCTGTTTCAGTATCTGGATTAGCAATGACAGCAAGGAAATTATGGCAATAAAATTTCATCCCAGTTTTCTCTAACCAATGGGTTTTCACATTCTGGAACAATTTTTGGATGGGCACCTGACAGCCTGGACTTCATTGGCATTGTATCTTTGTATCTTATTATTAAGATCTCAAAGTAGTCCTCCTGGAGTTTTGGCTCCAGAGTCTGTGGCTGCTTTCAGACTGATTTCTCATGGTCACTCCTTGTTCAGATCCAGTTTCAGAATATTTACTTGGCTTCATGGGCAGCATTCTGGAATTCACATCCTTCAGCCTTTCTCCCAATTGATGTAAACTTTTCCTTGATAACACAGAAAAGTCAATGGATCAAACCAGCTGCCTGAAGACCCTACCCACAATTTTTGTCAATCCAGAACAACTAGGAAAAAGAGAAAAAGCTTTGATACCTTCTTGGTTTTTTATTTTTTTAACCTTTCTTTATCAAAATTTGAAAAACATCCTGTTTTCAGGTTTCCAGATGTCCCCAGCTCTATGATCATTTATTGTGTGGACATGAGGAGGCTGGTTAGCAATAAACAAAGGTCCACAAATTTTCAAAGGAATTCACACCACTTGTTGAAGGACTAATTAAGTATCATACAGATTAGATGCATGCTACAGTGATTGCAAATGCTTTGTATCCCAAGTGCTATCTTAGAACAGACATCAACTTCATAATTTTAATTTCCTTACACTCACACTCTTCAGTTCCGCCCGAGTGATTATTTGGGCTTTTCAAGTGGTATAAATTAGCATGAATTGAAATGTCAATATCAGGGAAGAGAAAAAAAAAAAAAAACAACAACAAAAGAAAAAAAAATCACTGTTGGGAAAACTATGTGTATTTTTTCAATTCCCTGAAGCATCCATATTTTTAACTAAGGAAAGATAGCCACTTAAAAATGCTCTGACCTCAAGCAGTTTAGTTTCTCTCATAAAGCAGAAAGAAGTGCTTCACAAATCACAAAATAGCTTTATTAATCCACTGGTTTTATGCAGAGCTCTACAGAACACTAAGAGTTGGCTTTTGCACCTCTTCTATACACAGGTTTTAGGAGCAGAGGTATCATTGTCACATCAAGTCTGACCAAAGCACAACCAAAATGCTGGTATCCAATACACACAGTTTTCACAAATATCATCACAGATAGACAGGTTCTGTTTAATATCTCTGACAATTATCTGGATGAGACACCCTCAGTCAGTTTGAAGCTGACAACAAATTGGGTGGGGGTGTTGATGTGCTGGTGGGTAGGAAGGCTCTGTGGGGTGATGTGGGAAGGTGGATTGATGGTGTGAGGACAGCAGAATGAGGTTCAAGAGTAGCAATGCCTCAGTCCTGCCCTCATGTCCCAAGAAGCCCCTGCAGTGCCCCAGGCTGGGGGCAGATTAGATGGAAAGCTGCCCAGCAGGAAGGGCCCTGGGGGTGCTGGCTGACAGTGGCCAAACACGAGCCGCGTGTGCCCAGGTGGGTAAGGAGGTTGCTGGCATCCTGGCCTTCTGTGTCAGCAACAGAGTGGCCAGCAGGACCAGGGTGGTGATTGTCCCTTTGTGCCTGGGGAGGCCACACCTGGAGTGCTGTGTGCAGGTGTGTGCCCCTGGTAAGGTGTGATCAGTGAGAGATGCCTGTGTGGGAATGAAGGTGCCAAAGAGACCATCTACCAACGTTAACAATGGGGATTTTATTTAACAGCAAATGCGGGGTAGAGAGATAGGGATGGGAAAGGAGAGAGTGAGAAGTAAAGAGGGAGAATATCAGGGATGGGTTGGGCTGGGCTAGGCTGCAGTGGAGAAAAGCAGAAATGAGGATGACTAGGAAAGAGTGGGAGTAATGTGGAGAAGAGGTCAGACAGTGGACTGTCCAAGATACTCGGCTCTAGTGGCATCCTGTTGGTCCTTCGTCACTGTGCACTTCCGCACTGGGGGCTCTGGTGGTTCTTGTGGAGCTGAGGACCCAAGTAGATCATCCAGTGAATACACACCTTCCTCCAGCCCATGTTGCAGCTATCCAGGGAGGCATTTTCCTATTTACCATATGCAAGGACAATGGGTTTGCCTTCATTTACCAGCAATGTTAAGGCACAAGGAGCATTTCTCAATTCTGAATCTAGCCTGGGGGCAGGGTGTGGATGCATCCCCACAAAAAAGCCCAGATCTAAAGTCAGCTTCCTGCAGGATTCTACAAGGCAGCGCTGGCATCCTCCCTCAGGCAGCTCTCCCTGAGGAGAGAGCTCTCCAAGTGTTCCAAGGCTGCCTTGCTGGTGGCATGTGAGGGGCTGGGGAAGGCAGCAGGACCTACCTTTGGCAATTAGTTGCCTTGAGCACCATGCATCCATCCATTGGGGTGTACCCAGTGTTTGTCTCCCACTGGTGTCACTGCCTCCTGGACCTGCCTCTGCTCTTTGGAGCTGGGTGTCCTCAGGATGAGCTGGCGTCATTTGGCATCATCCCGGTTCTGGCTCTGGGCTCAGTCCTCTCGCTGCCCCCGGAGGCAGCTGAAGGAGAAGAGCCGGCGCAGAGCCCGCCGGGCCGTCTTGGCGATGGAGCGCCATCGCCGTGGGGCCGGGGGCTGCGGGACGGCTGCGCTGCCGGCGGGGCAAGCAGGAGCGCTGCGTGCCAGGGGCTGGGCAGGCAGCGGGCAAGCCCCTGCCGGCTCCCCAGCCCTGCGGGGCTCTTCCTGGGGAGGGGCGGCCTGGGCACAGCCAGCCTCAAGCCATGCTGCGTCGGCCTCATCCACGGCAGGCATGGAGATGCAAACCGCAGACGTGTCTGCCTCTTCGGGCAGTGCCGTGGGGAGAGGATCCCTGTGCCCCTCGTCACTGACATCGCTGTCCGGAGGAGTAGGTGCTGGCTCTAACTCTTCATCTCGTGGAGGGAGAGATAACGGGCTGTGTACCTCACTGTCCCTCTCTCCCGCCGCTTCTTCTCGCTCCCACTTCTCCAGGAGCTCGTTCAGAAGAGTCTCCAGGGGCAGCGAGTCGTCAGAGTCAGAGCCCGAGTCTGCCAATGGGTCAGGGGACACAAGCTCTGAGGAGTTTTGTGTCTCCGCTGCGGTGCCTCCAGTCACTCTGCAAGCGCTCTGTGGCACCCAGGGCTCTGCAGCTGGTTCCAGGGTGGGACTTGATGGATCCCTGAGGACGCAGCTGGATGCCATGGAGCTTTCTTCATTGTCCATGAAGAAGTCTCCAAACAGCTCTGCATACATTTTGTCTTCCTCCAGCTTCTCCAGCTCCTCTCTCTTTTTCCGCATGAGGTGCAGCAAAGTGTCAGGCCCCAGGCACAGCTGCTTGTGAAGTGCAGCGTGCTCAGCTGGCCAACAAATTGCCCTCGCCTCACAGGGGCCTCCACACAAAGTAGAAGCTGAGAAGCCTGAGGTTTCCTCAGGCTCTGACGTGAGGAAGACCTTGCTGTGCCCCTCATCCCAGGGATCCCCAGCCAGGGCAGAAGCTTCTGCCTCTACCTCATTCTCCTTCAACAGGGCAAGTGATGTGCTCTGCAGGGAGCTGTCCCGCTCTCCTTCAGCCTTTGTTGCTGAGAGCTCTTCCTCCTCCTGCTTTTCCTCTATCTCCGTTAGGGAAGAGTCCCAGGGCTGGGAGTTTTCAGAGACAGAGCTCTGCTCTGCCAACTGGCCAGCAGACAGGAGCTCACAGCATGTTCCTGTGTCTTCTATGGAGCCTCTGGATGCACCAGACAGCTCCTGGGGCTCTGCATGCACCTCTTGCTGGGCACTTGGCTGCTCCTGGATGCAAGTGGACATGATGGACCTGTCTTCTGACAGGGATGGGCAGAGGCCTCCAAAAGGTCCGCTGTAGATGTTGCCACCATACCCTTCCTGCACCTCAACAAGCTCCTCTGTCCCAGAGTGCCCCAGGTGCTTCCCAGGAGCCGGCTGGGTCCCAGTGCGGAGCGGCAGGCCGCGTGCGGCTTGCACGGGACGCAGGCCATGGCCCTGCCTTGCCACTGACCCATGCCAGAGCCCTGCCTTTCTGCTCAGGGAATGTGTTCCCTGGGCTCTGCCTGCAGCCACAGGGCCCCATGGAGAAGGTGGCACAGGCTCTCCCTGGCCCCTGGCCATGGGGCCCACAGCACACAGTGCTGTGCCTCTGGAAAAAGACACAGAGGCTCCTGCCGCTGCCGCTGCTGCTGCTGGCAGAGGGGGCAGCTTGACACTGGCACAGGCTGCTCCCACAGCATGTGCTGTGCCTCTGGGACAGGATCCAGAGGTGGCTGCTGCTGCTGCTGCTGCTGCTGCTGCTGCTGCTGCTGGCAGAGGGGGCAGGTTCACGCTTTCAGTGGACGCTCCTGAGCTGTGACCACTGAGCTGGCTTGGAGGTGCCAGTGTCAACTGAGGGCCATGGAGAGGCGGCAAGTCACACACCGACAATCTCTGTGGCCGTGTGACACTGCTGTGGGGCACTGAGTGCCCGCCCTCCTGCCTGCGCCTGCGTGAGCAGGACCTGGTGGGGCTCTGGCACCGGATGGGTCTGGGCAATAGAGTTGGCCTGTCCCCAGGGATGGATGTGATGGTCATCCAGGTGACCTGTGCTGCTGCCTCTGGCTGCCTGTGGCTCACCTGTGGGAAGCAGGAGGAGGAGTGGGATGGAGGCGGTGGCTGTGTGGGCACAGTGTCCCCCACATGCCAGCAAGTCCAGGCCTGGCCTCAAGGCAGCTCATGGCCACAGCAGCCAGGCTGTGCTGGGTTCCCAGCTGTGCTCACTGTCTCTGGGACATTGCTGTGCCTGGGCCATCCCAGCACCAGCCCTTCCTCAGATCCAGGACTGGTGCCAGGCCTGGCTGTCTGTGCCCCAGGGCTTCCCCCAGGTCCCACTGCAGCCTCTCCCTCCATCCCCAGGCCTCACCTGTCGCTGCAGGTACAGCAGTGGCTGCCCCTCACAGGGCTGGTCGTGGGCATTTGCCTTCTGCTTCTTCGACATTGTGGGAGTGCTCTGATGAACACTGGCCACAATCACCCAGGGGAGCTGCTGCCTCCAGAGAAGCTGCTGCCTCCTCAGAGAGCTGCTCTCCTGGGAGTGGCCACTCCAGGGATTTGTTACCCCCACAGTCACTACACGGACCCGCATCACAATGGCCTCTGGGCACGATGTCACTGCGGATCACCAAGGCCTGATGGGCACGGCCACACCTTATCCCAGAACTAAATGAAATGCTAAATGAAAAAAGCAAGAATGGAACAAAGAGCCTCTGTGGAACTAAGTCTCACATGATTCTCACTGTGGCCTGAGGAAGCATAAAGAACAATCCAAACAGTCCTTGAAGAAGGACAACATCCTTTTGCAGGTGTTGTTTAGGATCCTTGTTGTTTACTTGCAAGAAACACTCAAGGAGTGATGTTCCACTTGACCAATGACAGTGACATGTAAGTTTAACAACCAATGAGAGTTTTACCTCTCAGACCTTCTCAGACCTGACTATAAATGAGAATCAGAGATAATAAACTTTGCTGTCTTGTACAACCTGTGAGAGAGTCTGTGTCGTACTTCTCGCCATTCCTAATATAGTGCAACACCAGAGGCCTGGCATTTTCCATGCAGCCACCCCTGGTCACAAAGACCTTTTTAAGGCCTTTGCCCCTCCACTTTGCCTATGCTTGTTCCTCTCTCAATGACCGACAGCTCTCTCTTGTCCCACTTTGTGTATTCCTTCCCTAAACATCCCCAAAGATGCCCTGTGCCGTGCCAAAGTGCCTTTCCCACACAGCCCACCATGTGTCCCAAGCCCTCGGCCTCCACCTCAGGTGGAATGACCATCAGAAAGCCAAAAGTTCACTTTGAATTTAATATGGCCACTATTGTGAAAGACTATAAAGAATGTGTTTTTTTAAAAATTATTAATAAAAAAGGAAGGCTAAGGAGAATATTCATTCTTTATTCCATGGCGGTCAGGAGAGGAGGGCCAAATCTTGGTCAGGAATATGCCCGTGGGATCCTAGAATTCTGTGTCAGCCATCGTGTGGCTAGAAGGACCAGGGCTATGATTGTCCCTCTGTGCTGGGCACTGGTGCAGCTTCACCTCATATCCTGCATCCATGTTTTAGTTCTTTCACCCTGTGACTATATTTAATCCACATTACCAGCTCTTTGAGTGATAGTACAGTTATCTTTTGCCTCTTTGTCATAAATATCTGGCACATTGCAGATCAGAGGTAAGAGTACAATTAATTCGTAGGTTTTCTAGTTTATGGGTCAGAATTAATGTTAATTATATAACATTTGCTGTTATGAATTCATTGTATATGGTTTACAGGTTGTATGGATATAATTTGGTATCTCTTCTTACAGTATATAGAGGATGGTTATAAACAGTAAACACAATAAAGCAAAAATAACAAAACTACAATGGGATGAAGCATTAAATTCAAAATTCTACTTCCTGTGGATGGACATCCAAAAATTGTTTCCTACCAGCAATATTTTCTATCTTTCTTCAGTCTTTTCAGGACATGGTGTACCTTCTCTGCATGACAGTGGGTGGAAATCTGGGTTCTTTGTCTGTTGTGATGATTCATTTTTGTGGTGGACTCAGATCATCATATTGCAACATTCTTGCCAATTCCAGATTCACTCCAGCAGTGACAGGCAATGAAACTTGACACAGAACATGGTTGGATTGTAACAATTGGTGGGTTTTGAAGGAACTGAATCATTAAAGCTACATCCCATAGGTTTGGCAAAACTACATATAGAGCTATTAGAGCAATCATATGTCTCTAGAGTGGTGTTTTCTGTAAACATAGAATCACACAGAGTTCTTACAGAGATACATCTATTTCCAATATATGCAAGTACAGTCTCAGGGGGTTCAACACAATGTTGACATCTTGTCAAGCATGAAGGCAAATGTCTTGGTCCTTAATAGTATTATTTTCACAAATAAATCCTTGCTGTTCCTGTCTAATCAGGCATCAACATCCATAGTTGGCTATTTGCTCCCATTTGGGGCTCATACTTGTATGTTCTAATAGATAGAGGACAGTTCCATTGTGATTTAATCAGCACAATAATTTGGTATAAGGCGTTTACTGAAGCATTGAGTATGGTTAAAAGATAAGCTGTGGCTTTACCATCAGTGGGGTAATAAGTGTCATTAAATAGGTGTCACCAAGACTGGAAACTCTTTCAAAGTGTCATAATCCCAAATTACTTTTTGTTTATTAGTGGTGAAGGGGTCTTCATTGCCTTCCTTTTTAATTGTGATTACAGCAGATTGCAACCACAGCTAAGGAAGACATGTGGTATATAGTGAAGAGTTTAACTAACATTACATTTATTACGATTTATGCTTATCAATTAGCATATAAAGAAGTGAGGGTCTTTACCCTGTGGGTCAAGCTGTGTTGATGTGTATTTTGGGTTCTCCTTTGAGAAAGATGAGCAATCCTCCAATAGCTAACCTGATCTCCAGAGGACATGTGTTGGTATCATTGCTGATATCATAGAATCACAGAATCACTAAGTTTGGAAAAGACCTCCAAGATCATCAAGTCCAACCTTTGGCCAATCACCGCTTTTTTAATTAAACCACAACACTGAGTGCCAGGCCCAGATTTGTCTTAAATACCTTCAGGGATGGTGACTCCACCAGCTCCCCATTCCAATGCTTAACCACCCATTTTTTCAGTGCTTAACCACCTTTTCAGTGAAGAAATTCTTTTGGATGTCCAACCTGAACTTCCCCTGGTGCAGCTTGAGACCTTGTTTTGTTGTTTCCACTTGTTTTGTTGCCTGGGAGAAGTGTCAAACCCCCACCATGCTGCAACCATCCTGTCAGGGAGTTCTAGAGAGTGTTAAAGCCTCCACTGAGCCTCCTTTTCTCCAAATTAAACACGCACAGATCCCTCAGCTACTCCTCATATGTCTTACTCTCCCAACCCTCCACCAGCTTTGTTGCACTATCATTCCTAGAAAAGCAAAAACAACACAAGTCTCATTGGAGTTTTACAGACAGGTCACCCCATAATGGCTCAACTTGCCTAACCACTCATTTTAAAGATGGAAGCCCCTTTCTCCACTTGGAATGTCTCTGTCCTGTCTCTTTGAATTCAGTCGAGTTAAACATTAAAAGCCTTAATGTAAGATCCACATGCTGCCATCTGGGAGGAACCTGTTTCATGTGGTCAAAACATCAAACCCCAAAATACTTTTGTTGTGCTTCTTAATCACAAAGTGAGTAGATGAATGTGCTTCTTGCCCGGGTGCCATAAATTAACTTTCATGGTTTGGTGAATAACACTTGCTCCGTTTTCTCTGGTGACTTTAACTCTCCTCAACCCAAGTCACATATCCTGCTTCTTGGCATCCTATCATGTTAATGGTGGAATTTGTGCTCCCAATCCTATTAGAAATTTCAGCTGATATTGTCAAGGACCAACTGGAATCAGATTCATTCTACTTTAATGATGGGTATAGTCTCATATTCAGAGGAATCTGGGGGAAACCACAGGCCATCATTTCCCTCCTCAGAATCATCACGATCACCCCAAATATCACCATCCTAAACTTCTAGGGATGCCATTACTTTCCTAATTTGCATGAGGTTAGGGATATGAAGGGCCCACATGAGCATTATCTAGATATTTTCTTCCAACTTTTGTGTTTTCTCCTTTTCTTCCCATCATGGTTTCTGTAACTGTTCAGTTTTCATGTACAGCAGTAACTCAGCTGCCTCCTTACTTCTATTCCCTCTCTCAGATCTTGTCTCTCCGTATGATGCTTTTTCCTGTCCTCACGGGTGGCTTCTAGGCAGCTGCCTAACATCTTAAAAATAATTCCTTCTCCTCTACCATTTTCAGAATTTCCTCTTGCTAATTTAATTTGCTTTGCAGTTTCACTCCAGTCATGACAGTGGTGGTGAGCCCATTCTTCTGAGAATTTGGGACTCAGATGTATTCCATGCTGCATGGAATAAGCAATCAGGGATACTACTCACCATCCTGACAACTACACCAATATATTGTGAATGGGTGATTTAGATCACTTAAAGAACCACTGTCAAAGCTATTAGCAAAAGATGGTTTTAATACAAGGCTGCAAAAGCGTGACTTAACAACTTTGAGGTCAAGAGTCACTCTATTACTGATTTGCACAGTCGTTTGAACATTGATTCTAAACTGCCAAGGCACAAGTCAGAGTTGCCAAACTACAAGGTTATGCAAGGTATCAGTCAATTACCAAATATCTGCCACTGGTAAACAAGTCCCTCTGACTTCAGAATCATTCCACCTCAAGGGAAGATTGCAGCAGAGCAAAGCAGCTCAGCTCTGAGTGGTGCCAGTCACCCACTCCTGGTACAAGGCACTCTGCCTGCAAGGGTAATCTGAACACATCTATAGTGGTTTAGATTTGCCAATTTCATTTCCCAGCCAATGCACCGAATAAATGTTGTGGTTTTAAAGCAGCAACTAAAAAATCACTAGAAAACTTACTTATTTCTTGCTGTGAGAGATGGATTAGAACAAGAGCAAAACAGGCTTAAAACTTAAAAGGAATAAAGGAAGTTTATTAACCAAACTACCAGAATAAGAAAACCAGAATAAAACTTCCAGAAAACCCTTTTCTCCCCCACTACCCAACCATTCCCTGGTTCACATGACAAAAAAACTTTGGTGTTTACAACAGTCCCAATTCTTGCCATAGTATTTTCATCAGCCTTTGTAGAGAAACAGAAGTCTTCGTCTGCTAATCTATGGAGTTTCTCACAAGAAAACTATTTCTGTTATAGCTTTCTATTTCTCTGATGCCAGCTGCCCGGAAATCTATCATCAGTTCATTCCTCCCATTTCACATCACTCTGAGGTGTGTTACGGGTCATGAGTCTCGGGATGTCATTTTTAAGGATGAGTTATTCAAAGGCAAAAGTTCTCTTCATCTGTCTCTGTGAGCCTCCCTGGAAACAGAAGTTTTCTCTTTGCCTCTTAACGGCCCCAAATCTTCAACTATTACTTCTCCCCCCTCTGTTCCAGCACCTCACTGCATCACAACTACTCCACCTCTTGCTTAAAATCCACACTTTGAACTTCTCTATTTCTCCCAATATACTCTGTCATGAATTAAAGGAGGTTTTTTTCAGAACACTATTGTCCATCTCCATAGCTTTGACAGAAAAATATTTCAGCTTATAAAAGCATCTCCTTATTCCCTCTTCTCCATCTAAAACTTAATTCTTTTCTTCACTGTCTTTAATGGTTTTATGATGTCTTCTTCATGTTGACTCTCACTCTCTCTCTCTCTCTCTCTCTCTCTCTCTCTCTCTCTCTTCCCCTCTCTCTGAGAAAAAGGAGTAATCTGTAAGTCTCATCCAGGTAGTAGAAGAGTTAAAGTCTTAGAAAAGCTGCAGATGTTCATGGTGTCAGGTTTCAGTTCAGCAGCAGAAACTGCAAACCAAGCCAGGCCGGCCGGCTCCGTTTCTCTCCCTGCCCTCCCCCCCGCCTTCTGTGGCCTTGTCCGGCCTGGAAGGGGGGGGGAGGAGGCCGAGACAGAGCCTGGTTACCTCCTCAGAAGCTGGAAACCAAAGGGGACAAGAGAGCCCTGGCCTTACATCTTAAGGTGGTGTTCACAAGTTGATCTCACTTCTCAATGGTTAAAACCGCCGCCAATTCTCAGAAATGGCCAATAATTGGTCAGGAGAAAAAAACCCCATCAGCCTCCAGCAGCTTCAACTTCCCTAGCTCCCAAAGCTATCTTAAAGGTAAAGTCACCCCAGGACAACATCCTTATCCTAAAGGCAGCAATGAATATATTAGAGAAAAGGCACAAAGATGGTAAAACTTCTGAATGTTCTTTTTTACAACCTATGAGCTCCCAGTTGCTCAACTGTAGAAATGCAGCAGTGTTTAGGGCAAGAGACACTTCATTGCTTATTAGTTTCTCTTTCCAGCTCTTTTTAGAAAGAGAAGAATTCCCATTTCCTAAGGCAAATTGTTAAAGATCTCTGTATCCATGCCCTATTTTTATGACATAACAAAATTCTAGAGCCAGCTGTCTTAGTTTATGTGCCTGTACAAGTAGAGCTTCTCAAAATAGTAAACACTTTCATTTTTCAAACTCACTGCACAAAGGGGAAAGCCACCCACCCAAACTACATTTCTGCATGTTGGTGACAATAAACCCAAAGATTTCCCATCTCAATTAAATTGGCATCAACCTACTCATTTTCCATCATCGCCCAGTTAACTTCCAGTTTCCAGGTGCAATACTGATACCTTTTGCACTTGAGGAAAGAGATGACAAGACTTAGTTTCATTTCTATTTTGGAAAAAGAACTTTTCTGATGACCTGCAATCCTTTGCCCTGTCAGAAGCTTTCACTTCAGGAATTTTCTTATTTGTACAAAGATCTAGATATTAATTTCTATCTGAAAGTCAACAAAGTTTGTAATGGAAATGAGATACTTATTTTAACAGAGAATAAGTAATTATTGGAGCCGATTATGATGGGAAGAAGGGAAAATCTCCACTGTTTGACCTCCTTAATCAAAGTCGGATATTCTTCTAAAAAAAGAGTTGTGATAGATCATTAAGCAGCAATCTGAATGAGATTATAAAATCATGTGGAATGTTCATGTTTCTCCACACTCCAAGCCTTTGAATCTGTTCATTCTTTTGGTGGGTCTACCATTCAAAGCACTAATCCATTACACCATCCAAGCTTATAGAAAAAGCAAACCCTTACAAGCGTTAGCTTAAAACAAAATTTGTTATATAGTACCAGTGCCAATCTGATGACTTTTAACTAGACTTCTACATACAGGTGTGTGTATTTCACTTAAGAAAAAATTCAGAAATCAGCAGGATGTAGCCAAGCTGCAGCACAGAAAAGGATAAATGCTTCCAGTGTAACATTATCCCCTCCATTCTTCTGTCACTCTTTTCCCATTCTGGATTTTCTCACTGTCAAAAGACCAGATGCTTCATTGCAGCATCTCAGGGAGAAATGGCCTAAGAATCTGTTTTCTGGACAGACAAAGAGGGAAGTCCCTCTTCAAGCAAAGAAAGCTTTAGAGGGATTTTTCTAAAGCATCCTTAAAAGTTGAGGTAAAACTGCTGTTGACATTCAAGGAATTCCTTTCCCTTTCTCTTCCTGTTCAGATACACTTACCCAAAATATGATCTTCAAGGAAATGGAATCAATCTTAACCTCATAGGATTGTACAGGGGTTTACAGCCCAGGCACTCCAGGACCTGAGGCAATGTAAACTTCCTTGATCTATCCTGCTTTCTTCTGAGACTCTCTCCCTTCCCTAGGTTGTTTTTTGTTGGGTTTTTGGGTTGGTTTTTTTTTTTCCATTAAAAGTATTAAATTTGTGAGAAGATGGCAGGAAAAGTTTGGAAGTGGAAGGATCTAGCCTGAGTACTCTTACCACACTTCAGACCCAGTTTTCCATTCTGTGGCTGGACCAGCTGCTGGACACAGTGATTTCATGGATCACTACTGACCTCTGTTAAGCACAGGTCTAAGAAGACCAAATCAATACCATGGGAGACTTAAATTTTCCAAAAAGTGGAGCAGTTGCAGTTCAGAGTGAAACCCCAGTGTATCTTCCCTAGAGGAGGACAGAAACTTGGTCTTCTGGCTGACATTGCCCAGCCATCAGCACTGAAGACTCCAGAGGCTGTGAGTTACTGGCAAGTAGAGTCCATACAGGATGCTGCTGGCATTCAAACCGAGCAGGCTTGTGAGCAGTTTGCTGAAGGGAAAGAAAAACGACACTAAAACCTTCCTCAGGATGCTGCAAATGACACAGATCAGCAATTTTGGTAGCAGGTGTGTTTTTCTCAGCATTTTCCCCACCACTTCTCCTTACAAGTTCAATATTTCCTGCTGTATTTCTTGGTTCCCAGAGACTCATTGCTGCCTGTCAGGCAGAGGGATGTTTCAAGCTATATCCTGCCCTGCTGCAGGAAAAATCCTCATGCTGGTTTTGGCTAACTTAAATTTCCTTTGAGGAGTGTATTCCCAGGTGTTCAGTTTAGTAACTACACAATTTTCTGGATGATCTTATGTTTTACAAATAGCAAAAATTATCTTTTAACAGAGAATGAATAAGGAGAAAGCTACTCTTGACTGCCTGAGAATTGCAGCCTTTAGCTAACAGTTAAAATTTAGAGATGCTGCTTTGAAGGAACGACTTGGAACAGGGCCTATCTTCCCTCTGCAAAGCAAAGACCCATTGCAGCGCAGGAGCAACACTCAATAAATGTGCTAATTAATCAACTTTCCTTAGAAAGATATCAGAGAGAATAGTTCCCAGACAATTCAGCTGGACAAATGTTTCTGAGTCACAAGAATCAGATGTGATTGAGTGGATTAAAGGAGCAAAAGGGCACAGGCACACATGGTTCCTGCAGATTTACCCTTCCCGTTTCAAAACGCTGCCCTAAAATACCCCTCTGGGTCAGATTTGTTTGATGGGGACAGATTTAGGGTAGCACTTTCCCACAGCACATCCCCATTTCACTCCAACGTAGCTCCAGTTCTGAGCAGCAATAAAAAGTAGATTACATTTATTAAATCCCTTGATCCCACCTTTAAGGACTGCCAGTAACAGCATTTTCATAAAAGGAAATATCTCTCAGGCTCCAAATCTTTCCATTTCTGCTGGAATTTAAAGTGGGGAATAATTTCTTTAGAAAAGATTTCTACCAATGCCTGGCATCCATGTTAGGCATGGTTAGAATTTAATAAAATGTTGAACACACCATGCTGTATTTAAAATTCTTCAAAGGCTAGATACTAGATGAATATCATGTGAGTGAGATTTCAGCTTTGTGGAACAGTTTGGGTTGGAAGGGAACTTGAAGAACAACTCATTCCACAGACACCTTCCACTAAACCTACTTGCTCAGGGCCTAATTACCAGCCTGGCCTAATTACCAACAGCTCATTGCCATTGCTTCACTAACTCTGAGCTTCCAAATCCTTTTGTGTTTGGTGGTTTTAGTCCAAATCCCTTTGTTTTAGATGGATTCCTATCCATTTAGATGGATTCCCATGATGTTGGAGCAGATAAAGTTCCTCTTGGAAGCAGGAGGCGTCAGGAGGTCGGACACACAACTCAAACACTGCACATTGACTTCAAGCCCCCTTGGCCATTTGTTTATACCCTTGAAAGGTCTCCAGAACCTGGAGATGACTAATGAGATGATCCTCTGTAGAGGCCAAGATCAGAGGTCCTGGTGTCCTCCTCCAGGGTTTGGCAAGCACAGAGGAGACATAGAGGGGTATAAGGACAGATTATTAGAGAAAATACTTCTTCTCTGATACACCCTACCATCATCTTGTTTGGTGATTTCATTGACTTTAGGAACTTTCCTACTTGAGGATAGGACCCAAAGCATTTAACCCTACACATTTAACAACAGAATGCCCTACACATTTAACAACAGAAAATCCAAGAGATCCATAGGCTTGCTGGATGAGTGCTGCTAGCACAACAGTCCTATGGGAAGCAGTGGATAAAAGTGGAAGTATGGGACACAGGAAAGCTGTTTTGTTCCTCTCTGTTCCCTGCTCTGGGCAAAGGCATCATCAGTTCCTCATTTCATCAGTTATCATTTTAGAGCAACCAGATTTACTTTATGAGTAGTCAGAAAATAAGCCTGAGTCAGATCATTGGTTTGTTTCCTGAGCAGATGAAATCAAGTGGATCCTCATCTCTTGCAAATGGGAAGGGCACTCTCAGTGACCATCCCATTGCAGCTCCTCTTCTCCTCCAGGCAGAGGGAAGACTTGTGATTGCATTATCACAGTGACACCTCCACCTCCCCATGAAGCAGCTTCCAGGAGTTGTGCTCAATCTCCAGCCCATTTGGGTTGATAATATCCCACCTTCCTGCTGAAAAAAAAAATACATCTGTTGAGACCAACTCCTACCGGTGCTTTCTGTTCATTCCTGGTAGCACAAATGCTCATTCTGGTTTTAGACTCCCACCATCATCTTTAAAGGCCTTAGAAAAATGTAATGAGCCTCCTCAGTGAGCTCATTTCTCTTATGCAGGGCTGCCACAGCTGTAGTTAACAAAGATGTGAGAGGGCTGAGATTTTGCCAGAGTGATGGATGGTTATTGGACTCAATAATTCCCTGGAAGTAGTTGTGTGATGCAATTCAAGCCTAGCAAGGGCAGTACATTTACCAACAGGGATGGCAGGACACTTAGGCTCCAAATTTATCTGGGAAAAATTCTGTTGTCACAGATAAATAAATTCAGGTTATCAAAAAAAAGGAGGAGGAAGAACAACAGTCCTTTGTCCTCCATATGTTGCCACAACACTGTAATGCTATTATTATCAAGGAAGCTATTATTAAAAACTCATGCAAAAGCAGAAAACCTGCATCCAGTTCTTAAATCTTACCTATTTCTAAATAAAATCACTTACTAGAATATGATTCTCTGAACAAAGAGAAGTGTTACCTTTTCAGACACTTAGACAGATTTAAATAAGAATGTGCATACAAAGTCTTGCAGAGAAGGAAGGACACAATCTAGCTCTGTGGATTTTTGTTTGTTTACTGGTGAAAAGGTTTCAAAATCTTTTTCAGGTCTGTTCCAAAATAGTCTGGGTAGTAAGGCAGAGTCCATGTTTACACAGTGTGGCTCAGATTTAGCTGTGACTACAGAAGAAGAGCCCTGCAGGGGCTGAAGGGTTGTAGCTGCCTCAGATTTACAGAAGGAAAAGCCTTTGGATCATTTATCTCTGAGGATGAAGTGCCTTCTATTCACTGTACACAGGGGAATAGCAAGAGTATCATTATATAACTATGGTCCTGACCTAATTAATATTTGACGAAGAAAGAAAAAGAGAAAGAATAAAGCTTTTAGAAGTTCAAGAGTATTAGATAAAACTTTAGACTTAACAGTCTTCCTCTTTTCATTTCCCTGCTTTAATCTTCAGGTATAAAGAGACTAGTTTGAAATCATTTAGGATGTTTTTATGAGAAGATCACAGAATTGTTGAGTTTAGAACAGAAAACACCTACTCCAACCCTCTTAACAAAACAGGGTCAGCCAGAGTAGTTTGCTTGGCTGAGTTTTGAACATCTTCAAGGAGGGAGACACAACATCTTTGGGCAAACTGCTCTGTTTGTCCACCTGGAAAACAAAATAAAAAAGGAAAATAAATTTTAAAAAAATAATTCTCATGTTTAAATGAAATCACAGAATCATAGAATGGGTTGGGTTGGAAGGGACCTTTAAGATCATCCAGTCCAACCCCCCTACCATGGGCAGGGACACCTTCCACTATCCCAGGTTGCTCAGAGCCCCATCCAGCCTGGCCTTGGACACTTCCAGAGATGAGGCAGCCACAGCTTCTCTGGGCAACCTGAGCCAGTGTCTCACCATCCTCACAGTAAAGAATTTCTTTCTAATATTTAATATAAACCTTCCTTTCATCTTAAGGTCCTTCCACCTTGTCCTATCACTGGATACCCTCATGAACATCTCAGCTGGGAAGAGACCTACCAGGATCATCAGCTCCAATGTCTAACCCAACCTTGCAGTGGTCAGCATGGAAAAGGTGGAAGAGACTGAAGAAGAAATAGGGCAGGGACCCTGCAGAGTATCTCCAGGAAAAGTGAAATAGCTGACAGGATTCAGGCAAGGACCAGGCATTGAAAGTGCTGGTGAAGCAGTGCTGGTGCTCAGTATGACAGCAAGATAATTTTTTTTTTTTAATTGTGTAAAGAAATAGGGCTTACACATTGAGGAATTTCTCCAGGAGGAATGGCAGCAGACATCAGCTCACTAATGCCTAACAGCTTCACAGCACAAAAACTTCTTTCCCCTGGATGTCTACTTTTCTCACAGAGCCAGATGTGTTTTTACCTCTTGACCTGCCTGTCCTACCTTCAGCCCTGAGAGAAAACAGCCCACACTCAATAAAGGTCTGGCATCCCCTCTGGAAAACACAGAGGTAAATTCTCAAAATATTGTGGTCGTAAAACCTTAAACTATCTAAATATAAATACCATTTCCAGGACTCTCAGATTAAATTATTTCATAGTATTCAGGTGGATGAATGCTTCACTTCCACCCTTTTTTCATTTCTGGTTTGTTTTGGTCTTTTTAAAATAAATATCCATTTTTGTATAAATATACAATATTCTTTTAGATTGCCAGATTATTTCCAGGTAATTCACATCATCATTCCACATTTATTTTCTCACTAGTAACTCAACACTCAAACTGATGTTTGGGGTTCCTGCTAAACTTCCCTTTCTTGCAGTGAAGAAAAAAAAAGTCTCTGCCATTTAGATATGGAGGATTCCTTTTTCTTTTGGACATCTCACTATAAATTCAATGCTTCCAAATTAGTTTTAAATAATATGAAGTATAATAAATGAAACAAGGCAGGTGAGGCACAAGTTCTATTGGTGAGAATCTAAGTTGAAGTCCTTGTGCCAGAGGGCTTTTTCACAGACTCTGTCGCTGATGAAGATTCCTGGCTCTTGTAACTGCAGATGCCATGGATTTGGGAAAATCTGTTTTCAAGAGTTTTCAAGAAAACAGGTTCTTCAAAGAAAATAGGTTCTTCATGCATTGCTACCTGAGTTTTAACATCAAAATGCATTTTGTAATATTCCTCTGTGCAATAAGTTCGGAGTTATTTCTTCTGAGAAATAATGAAAGTCCTGAATTTGTGTCCATTTTCTTAAAGACAAATTAAGGGGAAAATGGAGCAAGTTTCTGATCACCCTTTTTCTGACCACCTTCCTAATTGTAGGGCCAACATCTGGTCTTTAATAACTACGAACACTTTTGCAGCAGTGACCTAGTAGAAAAGCATCCAGCCTCATTCCTATGGTTTTAATTAACAGACAGAGCTAAGAGACCCTGAGATTGTTTATTTCTTTTCCTTAGATGAGCGAAAACATTGACTGGCACAACAATATTTGTCTTCTTTTGGATCCCTGGTTTAAAATGATAGCAAAATACATCAAAACACAATGTGAGGGTACGAGATATCCATTACTGCAATTACACATGGCAGCCACATTAATTAGTCATCCCAGCATAGATGGTGGAGAGGTGAGATTATAAACAGCTTGGGTCACAACAGTACCAAAGTCAAAATATAAGCCAAAAGGACTTGTGGGAAAGAGATAATATTTTAACTATCTCTATTTTGGAAACGTTCATCAATTGTGAAATGCCATAGGAGTTAAGAAAACATTTTATCTACTAAAACTGATTGAGTGTTGTTTCTCTGTAGAGAGGAAATTCTTGCCTGTTTCTATTTTTTGTTTCTTCTGAAAAATTTTGTCTCCAGAGACTATACCAGGATTCAAGCCCTCTTGAACCATTGCTACTAGCCATAAGCTTGAATATTTTGTTTTGTTTGTTGAGGAATAAACTTGTAATTTTGTCCCAGAAGTTAAATTAACTTTGAACAGTTCCCGAAGCCCAGAAGAAAACAAAATATCTGCTCTCATTTATTAGAGAAAAAATATCAGAACTGGAAGCTAGATTTTTCTGGGTTTTTAGCAAGATAATTTCTTGCTTCTGTAAAAATAAAAGTAAGACAACTAATTTACCTACACCCTGCATTTTGAATTCCAAAAAACCTCAGTTATGAACAGTTCAAGAACAAGTTTGCCTTCATCATGGATCAAGGATAAACAACCTAATGTGACACAATTTGATTCTTTTTTCCTGTAAGAATCCATCATGCCTTCACAGCTCAAAAGTTTTGAGTTTTTTAAACTGTGGTTTTGGAAGATGCAAGTGATTTGATTTAATTTTCTAGGTACATATCAAGAACAGGGCTTTTGAGAACTTATCTGAAATAGGATTTGTGGAAATTTTATCCTGCTCTACCTTCCAAGCCGCTGCTTTTCATATAGAATAAAATCATTATGGTTCAAAAAGCCCTCAGAGATCACTGAGTTCAACTGTTAACCCAGGACTGTCAGGTCCACCATTAACCCATGTCCCCAGGGACACAGCCTTTGGTGATTCCACCACCTCCCTTGGCAGTCTGCTCAACTGACTGACCACCCTTTCAGTGAAAAAATGTTTTCCTAATATCCAATCTAAACCTCCTCTGGTACAACTCGAGGCCATTTCATCTCCTCCTGTCACCTGGGAGAAAAATCTTCCCCTCACCTGGCTATACCCTCCTGTCAGGGAGTTGTAGAGAGCAGCAGGATCCCCCCTGAGCCTCCTTTTCTCCAGGCTGAGCCCCTGCAGCTCCCTCAGCCACTCCCCACCAGATGTGGTCCAGACCCTTCCCCAGCTCCATTGCCCTTTTCTGGACACACAAAGGTGTCCCCTTCTCCTTCAGCACACCATACAAGGGTGCTGTGACATCCCCACAGCTCTGCTGCCGCTTTTGCTGTGGAAAAAAGGATACCTGTTACAACTGAGAGAAGGCTCAGATCTCTGGCAGTTTCTCAGGATAAAACCAAATCCTTCGCTGCTGTGGTGATGTAGCAAGTCCATTTTTCACAGCTTTCCATCCCAAATCTCCATCTGCTGCACAATGCAAGATCTTCTTGCTCCTCCTCTCCCATAGTAGGAGCAGCTCAGCTCCTGACCCTGATCAGTTCTACCTCTTGCTAAGAAACCTTGAGCCATTTTTAATGCCAAAATGTCATAGAAAGGACTTTGAGACTATCAAAACTAGTAAACCACTGCCCCAAGTCATGAAGGATTCCAGAGGAAATGTGATTGTGAATCCTGCCATGTTTTCCAACACTGGTAAGGAAGGGGTTTGGTGGGAAAGGCACCTGGGAGGCCTCAGTAATCCCATAAATGCTGCCAGAGTGAATTCCTTAAGCTGGAGGCAGGTCTGCAGCCTTCAGCAGCAGAATGGAGTTTGCCAAAGGGAGGATGCATCTGTGCAGCCTCAGCACATGCAGACCCCATTTCCAACAGCCACTCACCTCCATTTGTCTCCTGCATCTCTGAGGCTTTGCTAGCTTCAAGCTTTAAACCTGAAATTTATGTAATGTAAAAAGAGCAGAAAAATAGTCAAGAATCATCCATTTCAATTTGCGTGGTTTTTTTGCTGTTGGGGGAGCAGGGTGGGTACAGGGGAATTGCCTGGTGGTGATGTTGTTATTTTGGTCAAGATAAAAAAAACATTCCAAATATGAATGGAGAAAATAATTAACTATGAAGTAACCACTCCTACTTCTTCCTTCTTGCAGATGCTTGAAGACTATTTCTCTCTAAATGGAAGAACAGCTGCAGAGTGATAAATTTTTGCAGTAAATGAAGCTCTGATGAGTATCAGTTGCTGAATTTCCCCTCTGTCCACCCTGAAACATTTCACCTGTTCATCTAAGGGCTTTTTGGAGCAGCAGTGCTGGTTTGTCCTTTCCACAGAGTGAACTGGCTTTTAACATGGACTTATGCTAACTTAATTTTACAGGAGGCTCAGTTTTCTTTTCCAGATCAAGTTCCTGTGTCACATAAAACCCAGACATTCTGGGACATGGAGAACAGAAGACCATCTGGGAAAACTATCAGTGACCTCTGACTCCACAGCAGTTTTGATTTAGCTGGCTTTCCTAGGAAAAATAATTCACATTTCCTAGAGCAAAAAAAACCATAATAGTACAACAACCAAGAAGTTTCAAAGTAAGGAGACACTCTGATGTGTGAAATTCCCCTACCTCCAAAGCATTTTATTTTAGGTAGCCTCAATACCATGTGGGAAGACAGAAAGGGTTAAGAGACAGGAATGTAATAAAGGATTTGATATGGAAGCTCCCGAGACGAAAATCTTGCCCCAAAATTCATTGTGTAAATTGAACCTCTCAATGTGTGCAGGGTCACCACATGAGCTAAGTAGGGATGTAAGGGTGGGTTTGATTTTGTTTTCTGGATTTAAATTTTTTGTAAGTATTTTGTGCTGCACACAGAAAACATGCAGAGACTGACTATGTTGCAGGCTGGACTTACAAGCATTTAACTGAGGGGACAGAAATTTCAAACAGTTCAGAATGGTTTGGTATCGTTTGGCTACAGCTGGATGAGAATGCACACAAATAGTTCTCAATACTTTTGTGTTAGGTTTAAAAAAAGGCCCCATTGAACACTTTGTTGTATTAACAGTTTTTCTATTTTTATTCCATAAATGCAAGCAGACTTCTGCTATTTCACCTTAGAGATTTCCACAAGGGTGATAGCCCAGAGACTGACTCCTGTGGCAGTATCTAACCATCTCAGTGGGAATTTCATCTGAATAACATGTCCCAGTTATTCAGAAGTCTCAGAAGAGCTTGATTTCAAGCTGCTTTCAGTAGTAAGGCTGAGACAGACAGGCAATCCTAAGGTAATATTATTGAAACCTTCTACAAAGCATCAAACTCTCATGAGACAGCCCATTGCCTTGGCCTCAAAGAGACAAAATTTAACTATTTTTTACCGCCAGTTTTCTTCACAATCATAGCTAATCATAATTTTTTCCCCTTCTATAAATTCAGAGCCATAAAAAATCCTCTTGGTCTCCCTTATTTCCTTTTGTTGGTGTAGATAAAGACTACTTTACAAAACACTCCGTGCCTGTTTATTTACATGTAGCTTAACATAATGAGCCACTAATCTTATTTGAGCCCTCTGAGCAGTATTGAAATATAGATTGTTACTAATAACCGTAGCACTTCCATGTTACTGAGGCTGAGGTGGCAATCCTTCCCTCCCTGCTTGCCCATGGAGAAGAGGAGAATGTTTGCTGAATTTCCAATGAGCACACCAGGAAAACAGCATCAACCACAGCAGAAACTCCCCGCTTTACTGAACATGTTCCTCCTTTCAGTGAATTCTTGTGATGGAGTTTCCTAAACTAAAAAAAAAACAAACAACAAAGTTGCCCAACTCTGTTGGCCACAAAAATGTCATTCTTCAGGTGTACCAGCTTTACAATAAGTTGGAAGCATTTGTTATACAGTTTTCCACCTGTAAACATCTCTTGGAAACAGGGACATTGTGTTGAAATATTTTGATTTTGGTGAAATATTTGATGGGAAATTTGGATTGTTTTGACTTCTTCATTTCACTCTGGTGTTGAAGTGTTTTGTTTCAGTAAAGCAGAGAGGGTTTGTTTTGACTTTCTTATTCTGTTTTATTTCACCCTAATTTTATATTACCATCCTTCCAATACTGTGTTTATGTATTTGCCTATTATAGTAACAGTTCCTTTGGCCATCTGAAAATACGCTGAGATGAAAGAAAATGAGTATATTTCATCTTTTCTCTGAGTAGTATTGATTACTTCACAACATAATGTTTGTACAATCGCTGATGTTTTGGATGGTTTTTTCTTTTCTCATTTCACTAAAGTTCCATTTTGCTGCAAAAGCAATTTTCAAAATGGCACCTTTTCCCACAGATGGGGATGTTTATTTACCATCAAAACTAATGTGCTAACTAACAGTGTCAAATCACATTCAGCTGCCATGACAATTAATTTCCCACTGCCTGGCCATGGCTGCCCTTTTTCCTCACAATTTGCAAGCCCTCATTGTACAACCTTCCCCTTGCATTGGAATAAGTTATTTGGCCTCCTTGCTGGGGAAATAAGGTGCTATTTCAGGTACAGTGTTCTACTCAGAGGTGTCCTTGCCCATGGAAGGGTGTTGGAACTAGGTGGTAATTGAGGTTCCTTCCAACCCAAACCTCTCTATGATTCTGAAATCCTCTACAGTGTCCACAAAAAGCCAGTTTCTGATTCCTGATTCAAGGCAGTGAAAAACCATGGCAGTAATCAAGTTAAGTTGAATATTAATCCTTGTGAGACTGTGCAGAAAACCTAGGAGTATCTCCAGAGAGTTGGGAACCTTGGTTCCGAACAGCATCCCTGGCGTGTTAATGGACGATGGCAGAGTGTTTCCACCAGCCTTACCCCCAGAGTATCATCTCATGCCAGCTTTTGATCCAAGCAAATCCCAGGAATTACAGCTAGGGAAGATCTGTGCAGTCAGTGAGATGGGAGTAGGATCTTTGCTGAAGATTTGTCTCCACCTGGAAGTCTAATAACTAAATTACTAAGCTCAAAGCCAGGTCTGTTTATAAAGTTGTGTCCCATTCTATATCCCCACACAACTCTGGGAACCCCTTGTTAATTCCTACCACTGTCCCAATGCAATAAACCCCTTTCCCACTCTTTGTAGCCCAGCTGGTGCTTCCTAATGCTCTGGAACATGACTTCAGGATGTCCTGGTATCCATTTGATCTCTCCTGTGCTTTCAGATTTATAACCATTTTCCCCCACTTACATCTTAATATTCTCCAAACTCACCATGCATGAAAACTCTGATGTTTTATTCAGGGGCAGTTGTCTCTAGCCATACTTCTGCCAAATTAAATACCAGCAGCATAACAATGCTGTTGCACAGCTTCAGCTTTAATTCTCTGACAATATTTTTATTGCTGCAGATTTGACTCACATATTCGTACTTCTCGATGCTTTCCTTGTTCTCACTTCTATTTCCACCTCTGTACTGCTGTTATCTATTATTACCAAGTTGCCACAGTAACTGCATTCCTCAACACTCCTTATTTGTTCCACATCAGTTGTTATATGGACTGTGTTTGTTCCCATCATTGCCAAGATCTCGATCTTTTTTGTTGTTGTTGTTGAAATTTCATCTTGCTCCGTGGTTTGGAAGCTTTTGGCTGCACATCATGGGGCAAGAGAGAGGTAACTCCTCCTCCAAGGCCCCACATTCACAGTTCTCACTGAAAACATTGCTGTTCTCTGAGGCAGTGGGCTCTTACACATCATTCTCTACAGGTCACCAAGTTCTCCACTTCTCTGACCATCCAAGGAGCAGGGATTCTCCCTGTTCAGCCTGCTCTGAGTGTAAGCTACAGCAAACTGCCCACCCCAGCAAACTTGTCTGGGCTGCAGAAACATCCCCATGGGCACCACCGGAAAACCCCAAATCTCCCCCTACACCAGTGCACCCTTCCTGAAACTGATATGAACTCCTGTACACTCAGCAAGGGGATTTCCTTCCCTCTCTCTCTCAATCTCTATGTTTTGCTGCCCTCTCCTGCTCAGCCAGGAAACCTCTCAAACCTCCCAAACCGGAGACTGCAGAACCCAACTGGAAATTTTAGGCTCCCTCGTACCTATGACAAGTCTTGCCAGAGCAGAGCATCCCTGATGGGAGCAAAGTGGCAGAGGCAGCAGGGTGGTACAGGGTATCAGCAGAGACCAGAATTAACCCTTCCTGAGTATCTGTTCTGGAAAAAAAAATAAACAAATAGAAACAAAAACAACAGCTGTGAGGCAATTGCTGTACAAAAGAAGCACTACTCAAATGCTTCTACAGCTTGACCCAAGCACTAAAGGGTGGTATCCCCTTCTTCCTTAACTCTCAGGAGCTCAGGATGTGGTGGTGGGAGGAGGTCAGAGAAGTCATTGCAGCATTGCAGCCACTGCTTTATGGAGCCTCTGAGCTCAGTTTGGAGATCCCAAATGGCCCCTCCATGTTCCTCACTCCCGCAGCAGCAGCAGCAAAGGTCGGTGATTGTGACCACCTAAAACAGCAAAGGGCAGTGCTGCCAGTCCCTTCACACAAACCCTGTCCCTGGGAAACACCTCACTGCCAGTGTTTCAGGCTCAGCAATGTTATTGCCTACAAAAATTCTCCATTTCAGGCATCAGTGAAGTAATTTCATGGTGCTTTTACTGATACGTTGATTAATGACCTTGCTGTGCTGCAGAACAAAAACCTTCTTGGGGCTGAAACAGAAGCCCAGCACTAAGGGCATGAACTGCTATTCTGCCATCCAAGCACCAGAAATGGAGCTGCTTTCTCCCACTAAAAACTATCAGAGGTAAGAGCAGATTTGGGCTGACTTGAGTGGGTTCACTTGCTCTATTCCTGAAGGGAAAGCAAATGGTTTCCTCTAACTCACTCCTTGTGGTGGGGTGTCAGGCCATCCCATGGTAATGCAGCCAGCTAAGCCATAAATCACTGAATCATGGAATATTTTGGGTTAAAAGGGATTTTAAAGGTCACCAAGTCGAACCCTCAAGGATCAGGGATACCTTCAACCATATTAAGTTGCTCAGAGCCCTGTCCAAGCTAAACCTGAAAGTTTCCAGGAATGGGGCAGCCACTGCCTCTCTTCTCTTCCTTCACTGCTCTCAACTGTGAGAGTTGTACACATCATTGAACCCTTGGCTTGCTTTGGACATCACCTTTTCCCCATGTGAAAACAGACTGGCAAAAATTTATGCATTGCAACATGTGTTTTATACTCACAACTTCCTTCTATTCTTCATAACTTATTTTCTCTATGAAGCCATGGTAAAAATATTGAGAAAGGTAATAGGGACAGCAAAAGATAGAATTTAATTTCAAGAAGAATTTATTTACAAGAAGGCTGGAGAGGGACTTTTTACTACCCCATCACACAGTAAGAAGACAAGGGGTAATGGTCTTTAGCTCAAGGAGAGGGAGTTTAGGTTAGATAATAGAAAGAATTCTTCCCTGTGAGTGTGGGGAGGCCCTGGCACAGGTTGCCCAGAGAAGCTGTGGCTGCCCCATCCCTGCAAGTGTCCAAGGCCAGGCTGGATGGGGCTTGGACCAACCTGGGATAGTGGAAGGGGTCCCTGCCCATGGCAGGGGGTTGGAATGAGATGATCTTTAAGGTCCTTTACAACCCAAGCCATTCTAAGATTCTCTGGATATAATTCCCAGCTGACTAACACAGCCACCAGCTGATCCTCATTCCACACAAGTCAAGAGGAGAGACTAAGGCCAGGGTGGGGCTATAGATGCTGCACAAACATGGACATGGGCATAAATGTGACAATAAAAAAGTTCCAGAGTAGAAAAGCTGAAAGAAGATGACCTTCACAAGTCAACTAATGCAATATTTATTGGCTTTTGAAAGAAGAGTTTATTGAGCAAGAAAAAATGACATCAGACAATAGAGGATGAAAACAAGCACCTGATAAGAGTTGGCTTAAAGCTCTATCCAAGCATAAGTGGAGGAATATAAAGCAGGAAGAGGGATATATCCAAGACAGGGCTGGTGGATATGTTATCCCCATGCCTCAGTGCTCAGGGAAGTGCTGCAGGTGAACTGGAGCAGTCAGTATCATGGACAGGACATTGTACAGCCAGCCTGTCACCAAATTACCCCAAATCTTTAACAAGAATGCAGTCCTTTGGGATGATGTCAATATATGGAGTTTCTAATCCTTAGTAACTACCTGAGGGGAAAACAAAAAACAAAAGCAAAACCAAAAAACAATCCAAAACCCATAAAACCTGGCATCAGCTAGAAAGTACGTACATGCCTGGGAAAACTGGAAAAAAACCCACCAGTTTTGTTTTAAATTCAGATACTAACATTTACACTGAAATGTCAAGCCATAAGAGAATGGAAACAACTGAGCCCATAAAAGCAAAATAGACCACATTATTAGACAGCACTTTTAAAATTAGTTTTGATGTTCACTTAATTATATCCCCCTGGCTGAGTCATGAAAACAGAACCTTGCCTTATTATTACCATTTCACATCATTACTAAGGTCCTTGATTAGGTTCAGTAGATGATCTCAATGTGATCTGTCAAACAATAGGATAATCTTCATTTCAGTGAAAAAGCTCTCTCCCTCCCAAAGACACTTTTTTTTTTGATAAATGGCTCTTTCATGTAGACACAAGCCTAGCAAGGCATTGAGTCATGTGTTCAAAATATAATGGCTTACATTATTAACAAAAAGTTAACAGGAAAAGGTATCATGTATTTAAGAAAAATCTCTTTATTCCCAAGAAGGAAAAGAAAGATGGGGTAGAAAAGTGATATTTACTGCCAGCTCCACAGCAAGTACATCCACACACATTATATAATTATTCAAATTCCACTGCCCTCCAGTAAGGTGGGGGTCCAGGGGACTTAGGACAATAGATCACCTGAAATTGTCTAAATACGTAACTCTATTGGAAGAAAATTCCTTGATAAGTTTATCAAAATTATGAGCAATTTCTTCCAACACAGTTAGAACTTGAGTGTAAAATGAATCAAATCAGTATAAGTAGAAAGGTGCATTTGTCAAAGCAGTATTACCAGCAAGGAAGCTCATTACAGCACAAGTGTGGAAAACTGCACTTTCTTTGCTCAGAAAAGCTATAATTTGGCAAAGAACTTCAGCATGTGCCTAAATTATGAAGTACATTATATATGATGGAAATCAAGCAGTGAGGTTGTTATTCCCCAGAATGTTGTAACTTAATTTCCTCCATTTGTCAATTAACAGTGCATGGGAAAAATACTTTTTAATCCAAGAATAAATATATCCAGAGAAGTAGGAGCACAGGTGTGATTGGTACAAGACTTCTGGCTGTGATATCCAGACCTCACAGAGCTTGTATAACCACATCCATTTCTGATTCACCTGTGATTGAACACACTACAGATCTGCCAATAAACCAGAGTGCCTCAGGCCTTCTGGAAACCCATTCTACATGAGAAACATGAAAATCCTGACTTCTCTTATTTATGATTTAAAGCAAAATCTCCAGAGTTTTGTCAAAGCTGAGAAAAGTGCACGCCTCAGGGCATGTGGCCACCTCCAGCTGACAGAGGTCAGGAGGAACAACACCTCCCCCCTGGCACCAGGACTACCTGTAGCATCTCAAGGTGTGTGCTATGGGCTACTGTACAAGGCAATTACCTGTCCTTCTCTAATTCCTTTGCCTCTGCCCACCAGGGACATCTCCACAAGGATTTCAAAGGCAACCAGCAATAGCATTAGAGGACACAGCCTCAAACTGTGCCAGGGGAGCTTCAGGTTGAACATCAGGAAGAATTTCTTCACAGAAAGGGTGGTTAAACTTTGTAATGGGCTACTCAGGGCGGTGGTGGAGTCACCATCCCCAGAGGTGTTTGAGGAATGACTGGATGTAGTGCTCAGTGCTGTGGTTTAGCTGACAAGGTGGTGATTGGACAAAGATTGGACTTGATGACCTTGGAGGTCTTTTCCAACCTAAGTGATTCTGTGATTCTATGTCAGCTTTCAAGTTACACCTGAAGGATGGCAGGAAACGTAGCTGAGCACTGGGAACTAGAACTGGAAATATGGAGAAGGCAGCAGAGTGGGGAGGATAATCAAAGAGAAGTGAAGAAAGGAGACTGGTGTGCATAGTGCTGCCCTTTATTTTTTCAAGTCAGTCCTGAAGCAACCCTAAAACCGTGAAGATGGCTAAGCAGAGACATTTGGACTCAGGCCTCACTGGTAAGGTCCCTACCATCATATAACTCAGCTTCTCTGTCACCTGCAGGGTCCTAATTCCTGGTTATCCTCAGACATGTAAACATCAGTTCAGTCCCAGGCTATTTTGCAATAAAGCAGTCAGTGTTCCCCAAAACAGTTTCTCATGGATAGTTTTTAGTAAAAAAAAAACGTTTCTCAGTGAGCAGTACTTGAGATTTCACCAGGTTTGGCTCTCCTTGCCTTACAGTGTGTTCCAACAGCGTCACCCCTGGCTTTGCATGTCCAGGGCACAGAGCCCAAAGCAGTGTAACAGCAAAAGGTCTCTTCTGGAGGAGACAATTCTTGATCCCTGTGCAGGAATGGTGGGCATAACCAATGAGGGGAATAGGGAAAGGGATGAAAGAATGGCAGTAAATGGCTGGGGAAACACAGAAGATAATGGGATGTAAACCCCAAACCTTCTAATTTCTCTGTGTAGAGTGCCCCACTATAAAGTACCCAGTACCCATTAAAAACTCAGCACTGCAGCCCCTTTCCCCAGGGTGCTGACCTCCTATCTCACCTGCAGAAATCTTGGCCAAACACAACAAAGCTGAACTCTGCAGGGCCAAAATTTCTCGTGGAATGGTTAAAGATATGGTATGCTCTAGTCTGTCCCAGTAGAGCTGTGTGGAGCTTTGACAGAGGAAATCTGGGCCCAGACCTCAAGAGTTCATGAACTTTTCACTAAAACTGGCCCCCAGTCCAAAAAATCCTGGGCTCACATCCAAGAAAAACTCCAGCTCCAAGAACATCCTGCCTTACCATAGCTCTTCTACATCCATCCACCCAGACCATGCCAGGAAATGCTCAATGCTCTTTTCATCTTGAATTGCCCTCGCAGAAGTGGTGAGGGATCTTGGTAGCAGGAAAACAAGCAAAAGCAGAGGGACCAGGTGTCTGTTAAAACCAGCTTGAAAGATTCTTTTTCCTCTCTAGTAGGTGGTTTAACAACTGGGTATTAGTTCACATGAAATTACAGCTGCATTCCTATGGAATTATACACTCCAACCATCTGCTCTTGCACTGAATATCGAGGAAGAGGAAAGGAAGATTTTAGGCTTTCCCTCCTGTTCTGCAACCAGGAGGGCATTTGGCTTTTCATATTTGTCAGCCTACTCTGGGAAAATGATTTTCAAACACATGGTATGAACCCAGAGAGCTGCAAATAGAAAGAAGGATTTGATGGTGTGTGCCCTGGCAGACAATAGCTTTGCACAGGCATTGTTAGGACAGGCATGGCCAGCTTTCAGCTGCCAGGCTTCAGCTGGTTCCCACACAACCCAGAAAAGGCTCTCTTGTACATCCCTGCCCCTGCAGCAGAGCTGAGCTGCCAGGACCTCCCAGGCTATCTGGCTCCTCAGACACTGTAGGAGATCAGCAGAGGATGGACAACCCAAACACTCTGGGTGGCTGCTGGGACCCTCTTTTGCAGCCCAGACAACTGATGTTAGCCCCAGCCCCTGATGTCATCAAATCATAGAATATCCCGTGTTGGAAGAGTCCCACAAGATCATTGAGTCCAGCTCCTGGCCCTGCCAGCCAAGACAGCCCCAAAAATCCCACCATGAGCTTGAAAGTATAGTCCAAACACTCCTTGAACTCTGGCAAGCTTGGGGTTCTGTCCTGTCCTGCCTGTGGACTACCCTTGGAGCACTTCCAACTCTCCAGATACGTGTGGAAAACTCACATTTTTCAACACTCAGCAGTACTGAGAGCCTGATATGCTGCAGGGAGGATTCTATCCTGGAATGACAGTGTGCACCCAATATCTGGAGTATTCTTCCAGCTCCTTCTTTCAGGAATAGGTGAGGCACACTCAGGGGACTGAGACTCCCACCTAGCCACAGCAAAGGACAGAGTGTTCTATGCCAGGGTGTGAAGTTCTTTCAACCCCAGGACACACAGCAAGCAGCTCAGAGGTTCACAAAGAAACCTCAACATGGATTTGTTCAGGTTTAGTCAGACAGGATTAGACAAGCAGGCTGCTGTCATTTGCACTGCATTCCTGGCTACTGCATGCTCACTGAGCAGTGAAACTCTGCCCATGATAGAGGTACTAAGGACAAGAGTGGAACAGCCTACACAACATCACTCTATAGCCTATACCACTGACATTGACTTTCCTTTCAATCAAAAAAAACAGGGAAAACTCTGCTTCTACCACTGCCACCTCCAGGAATTTCCAATCATCCATGCAGAGAAGCCTGTTATCATCACTTTGTGGATTATAAAGGAAGCAAAAATCCTGCTGTTTTCATTTGACAAGCAGTGTCAGCCCTCTGAGAGGCAGGTTCAGGTCTTCCTGACACCTCCCATTCCTTCTACAGCTCTGAGAATGTTTTTTTGATCTCTCTGTGTCTTTCAGATCTGCCTCTATAAAATGAAGCTAATGCTGCTGACCCAGAATGCTGTTGTAGGAGAAAGGTCTTCACTTATCTCTGGTACCACACATGAAGAATCAAGAGAGAGCCTAAGAAGATGAGAAGGGGGGTTATGTTCTGCTCTGCTGCTTAATTGAATAAGCTGCTATTTGCAAGTAATTAAGGGAAAACTCAAGTGTCTGTGAGTGGGGTGAAAGAGAAGAATTCCTCTAATTTACATCTCATTGCCACTGAGATAAATATGCTTTCTCGTTCTTATCAAAATGATTAATGAGACCTTCCTTAATAGTGATGCCTTTTAACTACTGTTATCGCCTAATGATTAAACTAATGGGTGGCTAAAGCCTGGAAGTTTCACCTGCTTGCTTCATGAAAAAATTTCCTCCCTCCAGCTTCTCATCCAGTCCCAGTTACAAACTCCAGTTCTGCTGCAGATTTACCCAATAATGGAACTAGCAGAGGTTAAAGCCTGTTTAAGTTCCTCACTCCATCCGTGACATGATTCGACCAAGTCTACATCGGTGGTTGTCAGACTGCCTGTGGCCCAGACAAAGCAGACACATCATGATTCCAGAAATCCAAGCTCATGTACCTTCCCACAGGTTTCACTTTTCCCTCACATCCTCCTCAGCCCCTGTCATTTGTATTCCAGCATTTGTGTAAGTGATGAGTGTTTGGGGTTGGACCCACACAGGTGCTGACTCAGCCACATGAACAGACCTTTGACGACTGCACATGGTTTCGGATGAGAATCTATCAAATATAGGCTGGATTTGAGCCTCCCCAGGCTGACACCACAGGTAGAACTCAGTATTTAGGATATCCACATGTAGGTGTTGGCTGTGTGATAGTGTTTGATCTCCCATTAAAGTCGAGGCAGACCACAGGCAGCACTCAGATGCTTAGAACAGAGATCCCCAGTGTCCCTCTGCCACTCCCAGGCAGTTTGGGTATCATGGGCCATGTGAAATTGTCCTAGAAGTCCAGAAAATCAAGTCCTTTCTGTGGTGAGCAGAGTCAGCTGGAGAAAGATTCACTCTAACACAGATACCTTTGAGCTATTGATCTGGGAAGAGGTCAGTCACTTTTAAGTTCTGGCCTATTTCTGTCTTGCCCATAGAGATTTTTTGGATGCTTCCAGGCATATCAGACAGCATTGGGCATCTTCATTTGGCAAATGAATCCCACCTCTGTGTCGTAATTTGTACTAGCAAAAAAACTAAAAATGTGGTTTCAAAAAGAAATCATACCCAGTGTCAATGTAAATTATCTCATGAGGTATAAGGCTGGTAAAAAAGCCCCATCCTTTTGGGTCAGTTTTTCTTTTCTTTATGCAAAATTCCTACCTGACATTTTGAGCTTGCAAGATTCCATTAAATAGCAGTACAGCACTTAACTAATTTTACATTTAGATTGCCTCTTGCCTGTGTTTGCTGCATGGGATGCTCACTCTGCTCCTTGCCAATAAGCCATCCAGAGAAGCAGAACAATATTAATGATCAGGAAAAAAACAAAAGCTAGTCAGTAATAACCTCAGTGGTAATTTCATGATGAGAAACTCACTTACTTCTTTATTTGTGCCTGGGAGCTCTCGTTGTTCTTATTATGAATCCTCAGGCACAAAAAGTGAATGTGATTTCTAATTTAAATAGAGTTTGTATAACCCTCTGAAAATGAATCTTCATAAAATGATAAAGCAGGGCTCTAATAATGTGTTTTGAAGGGTGCCACATGTTCTGAATAATGTAGGTGCATAATTGAGCACTGGCAGCACTGGCTTTAATGGAACAGAAATGGGACCCCTTTGAGGTTCCTCACAGACCTGATGTAGCTACACACTAACATGGGGTGGACAGAGGACCTGTGCTTCTGGAGAAGACACATTTCACTAGCCCAGGTTGCTCCATTCCCCATCCAAAATGGACTTGAGCACTGCCAGGGATGCCTGTGATCAACTCAGTGTTTTGTGGAATGTGCTGTGGTGTAGATGATCATCCTGAGTGACACCTATAAAACTAGAAACTACTGACAGACATGAGACTCTCCCAGGAGTAAATGGAGATTTCACAACTGTTGCAAGTTACTTAAAGACATTTCTTGCTCTCACATGACAATCCAAGCTCCACTACAGAGTTCGTGTGGACTCCAGTGTTGCCACCCTCTGCACACCACAAGGCAATGTGGCATCCTCTCACTTAGCAGAGAACCAATAAAGCACCAAAGCCCTGCTCAGAGGATTCCCAGACCCTTAGATATGGCATAAAATGTGAACTAGCTCTATCACTTAGCAAGGTTAAAGCGGGAAATAATATATTTATTTGAAGATAGACTTGCATCACTGTGCTAGAGGAAACTATGATGTCAGATTTTATTTCAGTTTTGCAGAATAAAGACCTTCCTTAATTGTTGCAGTATCTCAGACAGCTTCTGACTCCTGTCCTGAGGTGAAATCTTTGTCCATGGATTCTCTGGTGTTCACACTGTCAAAAGTAATTTGAGTCTCAAATACAAATTTTGAAAGTGTCTTTTATGTCCTTCCTTTTGCATCCATTCCCTGCCCTGCAGTGAGAAGGAAGAGAGGTGGTACAAAGGTTTCAAGATAATTTAAAGTATCATTTACCAGCCTCATTCACCTCCTTGTGGCCATTTCCTTCCTATTTCCTCCCATCAGTGCTGTGTTTGTACCTGACTTAGCACCTGTCTGGCCCCACCTCCTTGTGTCTGCTACAGCTGCCTAAAAAAACACATTTGTAAAACTCCTGAATGTTAAAAGAACTATTAAGACAAGGAGGACAAGGACACAGGGATCTGGACCGTTCCTGAAACAGGGAATTCCTGTGTCTGGGAAAGCAGAGCCTCTGTGAAGGCTAAATAAATCCTAAAGTGTAAGAAGAAGTAAGCAGGACTAAGAAATGGTTTTAACTGCTGTATGTTAATCTCATGCACAGTCTGGGGACAACTGGGCTGAAAAATATTTAAAAGCCTAAATTAAACTACTCATATTGTTAAAGATCTGTGGAGAGATATTTTGGTTTTGAGGAACTGATTACAGAGAACATGAGGTTGTTTTAGTTCTTACAGAGCAAACTGAAGATATTATTTTACAAAGCAGAAATTATTTTACAATAATTTTACAATAATACAATAATTTTACAATTTTACAATAATATTACAATATTATTTTGCAAAGAAAAAATGGCAATAAGCTGGTTTGTCAGTCAATATGCCATTTCCTCTTCAACCCTGACTCTAGGATTTAAGGAGAATCACTACCCAAGGATTCTCATTTAAAAATTAAAACAAATCCTCTATTATATTTTCACCAGCAAAAAAATATTACTGAACCACCATTCTTCTGAGCAGTGTTCAGAGCTCTGATATGACAGAAATAACCACAGAGCAAGTGATGGAGACCCTCAAGGGGAAGGGTTTGGAAACTGCCTTCAGGATTCAGAAGGGTGGGCAAGCCTCGAGCATATGGCTGAAGTAATTGCTCTCACTTCCTTGCTTCCCAGAGCAGTTCAGGATACCCAGCATGGCCTCCCAGCACAGTGGGGGAGAAGTCAGAGCATAAAAACCACATTTCTTTTCTACCTTAGAAAAGAAGAGTACATGATTTGCACAGTCAGCATCAAATGGGCATCAGTGACATGAAAACCAGGTCATTGCCAGGTTATGCTGGAGGTTAAGGTGAACTTGAGGGAATGCTGGATGATGGACATGAAAAAAAACAACAACTGGAAACCAAAGGTCTGGTGCTGTTGAATTTCTCTGTCTTGGGAAAAGCCATTCCAGGCAGAAAGAAGTTTTTCCAATATACTGGCACATGAATTAACCCCTCCCGCTGGAAATCATTTTGTCTTAAAAGTGAAAAATTATCAGTTCTGTGGCTGTAGTGATGCCAAAATCCACTTTAATGATAGGTAAAAAAATTACCAAGGAAAAAAAAAAATCTTATCTCCATCATATACAGAGGGAAATGGTGGCAAGGAAAGGGACTGCTGGGAGCTCAGAGGGGCAGGAGCTGGAGCTCAGGGGTTTGTGGCTGGTAGTTTTTCTGCCTGCCTGTGAATCTCTCATGGCCCAGAAACTTATGGTATATACTACACTTCCAATAAAAAGAAGAAAAGCAGTTAAGAATCCTTCATCAAAAAGCTCAAGGAGGGGACAGAGCCCGGAGATCTGAGCCAAAAAATCAAAAAAGCCATCTATAAAAGCTCAATCTTCAGAGATGACCCCACAACTCCAGCACTCATCCACATGAATCTGCCAAAACATGAGAATATTTTTTATGGAGGAGGTGGGGACCAGGGAGAAGAGGGAGAAGGGAAATTCCTGACTGTGAGTGGCTCACTGATGCTAAGCAGTGGGGTGGGGTCACCCAGCAGCCCCCCCTGAGCTGACTCCCCACTGCTCCACACAGGAACAACAGCCCAGATCTCCAAGCCCTGAGGTTCAGCTCCCAGAGTTTGATATCTCCATCCTGCCAGATGCTGAGGTTTGCCCAAGCTCTGCTGACTGCAACAGCAGGAAAACAGCCTGGGAAGGGATGGAGATGCCTGAATTCTAGAGTTAGGTCAACCTCACACTTTGAGGGATTGATCTGGGTGTCTCCCACTCTTTATCTCCCAACAAGAGATGCGAAACATCTTCCCTTACATGGCAAAAACAATAATGACACTGACAAAACATTTGTATGGTTTTTATTGGATCATAGATCAGCTTTTGGGTGTGGAAATCTATATTAAACTTAGTTTGTGATTTCATTGCAAAGGTTTATTTGGCAAATAAAGTTAATTTTACTAATTAAAAGAGGAAAAGGAGAGTACTCTCTTACTGGGCAATAAACTAGGGGTAGTGAGTTAATAAAAAATAACTATCATGGGGGAAAGAGATGGTATTTTTTCAGCTTCCCACCTTCATCTCAGAAAAAGGCAAGACTCTGCACTTCTGGTGGTACCAAAGGATGATGGATGTCTACACACTTCACATATTTCTTCTCTTGAACATGTCCAATAAGCTTCACAAGCACAGAAAAATGTTATCAAGCATCCCCTGTACACTACTCACCAAATCCATCCTACAGCTGCTGTGCCTTTCTCCATCCCTGAAATGCTCTGAGCCATGACCACCAACACCTGGCAAAGGAGGAAAAGGAGGCCATGCCTGCTGGGTCAGCAGTGAAACCTACTGGAAAATAGGTAAAAATGGAAATCAAACCAGCAAGCACCCACACAACGTTGTGAAATGGAAGGGGAGGGATCCTCCTGGGGCAGGCAAAGGCTGTGCAGGATCACCCTGAGATCCCCCGTGACCCAGAGAGGCTCTCAAGCAAAGGATGTCCCCTAAAAGAGGGGACAGCGCTCTGTGGGGTGAGAGCTCATGCACCCCAGGCATCAGCAGCTCTCCCTGCATGGAGCAGGCTCCCAGGGGAGGATGTAAATCCCGGGCATGGCACGGGCAAGGCTCTGCCCTTGGCTCCAAGTCCTTGGGCTCGGCCGCAGACAGCAGCGAGGGTGGGCAGAGCAGTTTCACACGACCTTCCTCCCTGAACCAAAACTACTGACGTCCACCCAGCCCCAATCCTGGGCACGGGGCCAGGGCCTGCCTGTGAAAGTCTGTCTCCCTTCCAAAACACATCAGCTGGAACTGCTGAATCCCTGAACCTGCTCCGGGAAAAACCCCGGTCTGTGGTTTCACCCACACACAAAAACAGCCTCAGTTTGCCTGACGTGCAGCTCTCCAGCAATAACCTGCAAACCCCCACTACACCTCTGAAATAGGGCTGTGGAGACAAAAAAACACCGTGCAGAGTCACTAGGGCAACCCATAAATGAGACTTAAAATTAAGTACTGGCATCCTCATTTTATAGCCCAAACCCTGTCTGTCCTACACAGTTTGGGGTTTTTTTTTTTGGTTTTTTTTTTATTCTCTTAGTCTTATTTTTCACCTAAAATAAATACGGAAATTATTTCTTTGAGGGTTGTATTTATCTCTAACAAGATACATGGACTTCCCTATCAGGGGATTGTTTCTTACTTCTTGGAGATAACAAAAAAAAGTGCTCCAGGGAATTCTGATTTATATTCAGCAGCTTGTGAGAAACCTATTGATAAAAACTAAGAAATATTCAAGAAAGAATTGAACAGATTGTGTCTGAGGATTATCTCTACAACCAAATGTATGTGTAAAATATAAATAAAAGCAACAAAACCCATTCCATCTGAACAGAGAAGCAGACTTCTTTTGCAGTAAGAAAAAACATTACTTTAGTTATTATTTACAGAATCAGAGAGGTTTGTGTTGGAAGGGACCTTAAAGGTCATCTCATTCCAGCTCTTCTGTCATGGGCAGGGACACCTTCCACTAGACCAGGCTGCTGTCTCTGGGACAGTGGAGGAGAAAAATAAACAAATACTGACTTGCAGAATAACTTTGCAAAATAACATTTCAAAAAACAGTGTTTTAGCCTCTCTCTGCTTATGGACTAGAAAGAAATGAGTTTAAAGAAACCTGATAAGCTGATAACTGCATTATGCCAATTCATTCCTCCCTCCAGCACAGGTACTTTAATGAGACCTTTTTGCATTGGAGAGGGATCAGAACCAGCTGCCATCCCTTGGCTGACAGGCCAAACCCTCTTCTCAGTGAGGTGTTCAGTCCCAGATCATCTCCTTTATGGAGCTGCAAGTATCTTCTGCAAGATTAAATTAATTTCTGTGGGAGATTTTCTTGGACCATAATTTGTCCTTGGGAAGATCAGCCTAGTCTGGGGGCTTTCTAGTGAAGAGGGCAGGGTTAAAGACATTTCACTGCAGAAGGTCTGAACAACAGCACTCAAATGGCTAAACTACTTATTGAAAGTCATAGAATCAAAGAATGGTTTGGGTTGGAAGGGACCTTCAAACACCATTTCCTTCCAACCCACTCCCTTGGACAGGGACGTCACCCATTATCCCAGGTTGTTCCAAGCCATGTCCAACCTGGCCTTCCAGGGAACTCTTACAGGGATGGGGCAGCCACAGCTTCTCTGGGCAACCTATGCCAGCACTTAATGACCCTCACAGGAAAGAATTTCTTCCTAACATCTATTCTAAATCTCTCCTCTTTCACTCTAAAACCAGTCTCCCTTGTTCTATCACTAACTGCCCATGTAAATGCACTTGTCTGCATGGACAATGACAGCTTGGAAACCTGCAACCTCTGTTCATGCACAAGAAAAGAAAACTTTTAAGGCAGAAATGTGATATTTTCCCCCCACCAGCCCTGGAAGTGGGAAAAGAGTCAGAGAACAGGTCTTCCCATGTGTTCATCCACTGCAGAGCATCCCAGCAGCAGCTCCCTCCAACCCTCCTGGTCTGGACTCACCTGCTCAGCAGATGAAATGTGGCTGTCCCCATCAGGACCCCCACTCCTAAAAAGTGGCATCAGCAAGGAGCAAAGGCTTTGGAAATGTGGGAAGGCACAGAGGGAGGAGTGTCCAGAGGGGAATGTTGGCATTTCAGAGAGGTAGAGTGGTGGTGTTGACTGAGGGTGAAGGCAGGCAGGATTCATCACACCACAGCCATGAGCCATGACCTCTTCCCAGCCAAGCCCTGAACAGGCAGATACCAAAGAACTTGGGACAAACCAGGAAAATTACCTCAACTCTAGCAAAAAGCTTGGATGGGTGAGAGAGGACAAGGAGCAAAAGACACAGGATGTTTTCCAGGCTGGAGAAGCACGATCTCTTGAGGAGCCAGGAGTGTGCCTGTTCCCCAGTGGGATGGCTCTGCATCTTCCTTGTTTTCCCTGGGTTTTACCAGCACAAACAGGACCTTACAAACCCACCAAGATGTAAACTCAGAGGATTCAGGACTAAAGTCATGATTTGGGGCTGTACCATGAAGATATTCAGGTCTGAAAAGAGACGGGTCATTTACATTACTGTCTCCCTGCTTGGCCTTGGATTTCCTCAGGGAGGCAGATGTGTTATTCCAGGATTTTGGCAGACATTTGTGCATCAGAGACCTGAAGACCACAGAAGGGAGAGAGCAGAAAGACAGACATGTACACTGAATCCCAAGTATATTTGCCTGATAGGGGTGTAGCACATACAAGAATTTCAGCTAAATGCCTTTAATTAACTGAAAAATTAATTTTATAGAAAATCTTTCATACTTTTGGAAATAAGCAGCAGCCCTATTTAAGGCTTCCTGTTCATAAACAAACCCATGTCAGCAGAAAATTTTCAGATTTATATGAACCCTACAATTGGCATGTTTTATTAATGATCAGTAATGTCATATTTATCAACCTATGTGCCAAGAAAGAAATTAACTGATGGAAGCTAAAATCTGTGCTTGGTTGTGCTCACTGCTCCCACTGTGGTGACTGGCATTCCAGCCAGCCCCAGACACTGAAAAATCCTGAGTCAGGCCCTAAAACCCATATGTCCTGCTTGAAAACCACAAGAGAATTTGACATTCATGAATAATAATAACAAAAACAGCAGTACCAACAACCTTGGTGTCTCATTCTTGGCTTTCTGCTGTATTTCCACCTTGTATTCCTCAGCTGGAACTCATTTTTGATCATGAAGCCTGAGAATATAATGGGTTAGAGGGTCCTAGGAGTTGGATGTATCAGGAAAAAAACTCATCTATTGCAAAACTAGCAGAAAAATTACAAAACAGCACAGTGCTTGGCATCTTTACAAAGCAGGAATATTTCTATTTTCTGCACTTACCTAGACAAATCTACCAGACATCTTTCCTTTCTAGCATCTAAGGGATTTTATGGGGCAGTAAAAACTGAATTAATAAACCCAGATAAGATGCAATAAATGATTGACTTGAAAAAAAAAAGAAGAACACACTTGTCTTTCAAAATATTGGAGCTGTAAAAACCATCAGAAAAGAATGAAACAACTTTATAGCTGATTTCAGTCTGTGGGCTTTGGGAGAACAAGGGTTTGCATCTCAGTGACCTTCTGCACATGAAACATTTGTTGACCCCTTTTTGTGTATGTGCATTTGGACATTTTTAGTTGTGCCCTTCTCTCAATTTATTCAGGTTTGCATTGAATAGACAGAATTAGAGAGCAGCAATGGGAAAGCCAAAAATACCCTCAATTTTCATTTTCCAAAAATGGCCAGTTTGGAGAAAAAAAACAAAAAAAAGTTTTGTTTGATGGGTTAAGGCAAATGGCCGATTTTGAAAATAAAAAAATGCTGTTTCCAATCCAAACAAACCTTCTGGCATTAGGAATTATGTGTATGGATTGTGCAAGTCGAACGTATCTCAGTGGACTGAGGGGCAAAGGGAGCAGCTTTTGGCATGTTCAGGGCTGCAGTCACAGTGCTGGCCTCTGTCCCCTTCTCCCTCCCTCCTTCAACAACCTTCAGTCTGCTGCCTCAGTTTCTCTCAGTGTAAAACACGCTAAAAATATCAATTCTCCTCCCAGAGGAAGCTCTGAGGAGTAATTAACTAATGCTTGCAAAGTGCCAGCCAACACTAATTACTATCATTATGCAGGAGAGGAGCATCAGGGTTTGCTTTGGTCCTAGTGGTGCTTGTTTTCCTGGAATCGATGAGCCACTGCACCACTGAGCCACTGGTGGGGCTCTGACTCCTCAAGGCACTGCAGTAGGTTCTGAAAATACAAACCTTAACAAATTAATTCAGCTCTCCAACAGCCTCTGGGAAAGTGAAGGTTCCAACCTCCCTCACAACATGGCATGCTGAGGAAAAGGGAAAGAAAAGTTATTCCTGCTATTCCAGGCTGATAAAGTGCCTGGGTTGAGCTGTACATCCCCATTCACCCTTTGATTTGCCCTGCAAATCCAACGTGGTCACGCCAGCATTGTGGTGGCTCTGGTGCAGCACCTGGAGCTGTGCCCTGGGAGCAGGAAACTGGGAATGGGGCCAGGCTGGTGCAGGAAGGATGGGGGAAAGCAACTGGTTTTCAAAGCAGACAAAGAGAAGGAAGAACTTAGCCTAAGGAGCAAGAGTCAAGGCGTTCCCTGTACCTTCTGCTTAAAAATCTGCCCAAAAACTGGGAATGGTTTGTGGAAGAATCAGAGGGGGCTCTAGGGACATTACCAAATTCATCTGTGGAGAAGGAACTTCTGGTGCAGACAGGCCTTTCATGAACATGGAGATTTTACAAAATAGATGATCTAATACAGAGAGGATAATACAAATACATAGAGGATCTATCAAGCTATGATGTGCCTGAATTAACATTTCCCTGGCTGAGAGAGCAACAGCTTCTCTGTCATCCTCAGTTTTCACTACAGGAGAGGCTGCTGGGTCAGTATCAACTAGAAATTGTTGGTTCCATGGTAAGGGGGTTGTAACTAAATGATCTTTAAGGTCCCTTCCAGTCCAAACTATTCTATGATTCTATGAAATTACAGCAGGGTCCAGAACAATCTATTGTTTGCAATCTGCAGAGATCAACTCTCTGCAGGGACTTTCCCAAAGGATGCTCCAGAGGTGGGCAGCCCCCATGGCCATGGCACCACCAGATCCCACAGACTGATAAAAGGCTTTCTTCATGTTTGAAAGAGGAATAGCTGTGCTCAGGCCAGGTGCAGGCTGGGAACCTGAGCTCAAATTTAATTGCACTCCCCAATGGAGGAAAATAGATTTGCTGATTGCTGTCTATCTGCAAGGACCTAAAAAAGCAGGGACATTCCTGGTGTGTTCTAGGCCTGGACACTCCAAGGTGGTAGCAGTAAAGACAAAGAGCTATTCCCACAGGAAGAGACAGTGTGAACTCTTTCACAGTTCTTTCCTCTCTTGCAACAGTTTCTCAAATTAAATATTTATACGTGTATATATGTATTCATGTACATACCCTCACAAAGCAAGGCAAAAAGTCAAGTCTTAGTGTCTGAAAAGTGGATCTAATCAAGTAAACTATCTTCAGTCTTGTAATTTCTTTTCCAAAACTCTCTAAGTTTTTATATCAAAGTACAACCTTAGCTTTCCAAGTACAAAGTAGTTTATAGATTAATATTTTAAGCATAAAACCTTTGAAGTTCCTTTTAAACTTCGCAAAATGCTTTGAAGATAGGAGGGTTCAAATTTACAAACTCTTGAGAAAGAAGGTGCCCCTTTAGAGCCAGATGGGCCTGATCCTCCTGTTCACTCCAAAAACCCTACAATTAGTAGGGTAATTTGTGAAACCCAGCATGTGTTACCCCTATATGACATTAGATGTCACCCATGCACTGCATTTACTGCCTGTCCCCCTCTCCTGGTCCCCACATGGGAAAGTAACAGCCCATTCCCCCCCCACCTCACCCCAGGACTGGTGATTCAAGCTGGCAGGATCTCAGGACATCGCACCGGGGAGGCACCTGGAGTGCCAGGAGAAATGTCCACAGCCTGGACCTGATACCTCAGCCTGCAAGAGGTGGGATAGGAGCAGTATCCATGTCCCCACGGCCTTGCAGGACGGGAGTAGGTCTCTGGATTCAGGAGATGGTCCAAGATGCAGAGGTTTAACTCTGTACTGTCCCTGACCTGTGCCAGCCAGCAGCCTTGAGGGGGCTGAAGGGAATGGAAGCATGTCCCCAGTGGGATGCACCCCTAATTCAGCAAGAGGAGAGTACAGCTGTGTGGAATTTAGATGTTCTGTGCCACACACATGTCCAGGGCCAGGAAATGGGTCCCCAGAGGAGACTGGAGCACAGAGGTGCAGGGAACAGCCCCATGGTGTAAAGGCAGCCATGGTGCACCCCCATTCCCCTGGCTCAAGGTCTCCTTCACACGCCCTCTCCTCCAAGGACTGCTTCACCCTCCTGTTCCCTTGCTAGAGGAGGGGAACCAAAACCCTGGGAAGGTGGCCACGAGGCTGGAAAGCTGGGAGGGAGCCAGCTGAGCAGCCCCACGCTGGGAACCACCCCGATGCCATTTGGGCACTGTCCAACCCTACACCAAGTGGGGCAGGATCTCCCTGAGGGCTGACCGGGGCCGGCAGGAGGGATCCCATGGATTGGAGAAGGAGGCCGACCTCGTTAAAGCCATGGAAATCCCCTTCCACATTCCCGGCTGCGGTGTTTCCTCTCTTGAAAGAGCGTGAGGCGGTGGCAGGCGGGGAGAGGCACTTTGGGGAACATGTTTACAGAACTCCTGCCAAACCACAGGAAGT
Organism: Pseudopodoces humilis; assembly: GCF_049639895.1. Classification (NCBI taxonomy): domain Eukaryota; kingdom Metazoa; phylum Chordata; class Aves; order Passeriformes; family Paridae; genus Pseudopodoces; species Pseudopodoces humilis. The sequence goes on from NC_142200.1 coordinate 3,438,095, forward strand.
CCCAGCTCCTGGAGATGAAGAATGGGCAGAGGAGGAGGCAGATGTGGCCAAGGCTCTGTCAGCTCCTCTCCACTGCCACTGGCAAACAAAAGCCAGAGCACAGCAGCACTGTTGTGCCTGGCCATGTGGGATGCAGGAGGGCCTGGAGTCTTCTCCCTTTGCTGTTTTATCTCAGAGCAGCTCAGCAAGTGAAGTCTTCCAGCAAAAGTGGAGAAAAACACCTGAGAGATAGGTAATTTTTCTGCACACATCTAGGGTTAAGTACACCTCAGTGTGCTTCTGGCTGTGGCAACTGAGAACAGACTCAGAAATGGGATCCAACAGCTCATTGTGCAGAAAGCTGACACTCAGTTGTACTAATTTATTTTTTTTATGATTTCTAAACAGCATTCACCTGCTGTATCCTGTTTACCCACCGAAGGAATGCCACCTTGTGGAGTTCTCCTGGCTTCTCCCTGAAGGCTGGCAGCAGAGCTGTCCAAGCATCCAAGGAACCTAGAGGAAGGTGTCCCTTCCCATGGCACAAGAGCTTCAACTACATGATCTTCAATGGTCCCTTCCACCCAAAACATTCTATGATTCTATGACTTTAAGAATCTGCTGCCTCTGCCACCACCTGCAGCCATGACATGCCACTTGTCCAGTGAGGCTATCAAAGGTTGGGGCAACAGCCTGAAGATGATGCTCCTTGATCAGAAGGTGTTGGACACCCATACAAATTAATCCTAGAATGGCAATGAGCTCTTGAAACTGGCACCATGCTCTCCTCTGCTGACACCACTTGAGCAGGATTTGGGCAGCAGGTCCCCAGTTCAGTGCGTTTCATATTTCTTATCATTTCATTAGGGACAACAGCCTTACAGCAGTCAAGGATATTTCTTTATTCCACACAATCTCACACTCCCAGTGTCTTTGCCTGCATCATTGGTGAAGACCTTGCACTCATAATGGCTTACTGGCTTTAACCTGAAGGTGGGTAGGTTTAGATTAGATATTAGGAAGAAATTCTTTACTGTGAAGGTGGTGAGACACTGGAGCAGGTTTGCTCAGAGAAGCTGTGGCTGCCACACTCCCAGGAAGTGTTCAAGGGCAGAATGGACAGGACTTGGAGGAACCTGGTCTCGTGGAAGGTGTCCCTGCCCATGGGAGGGGGTTGGAATGAGATGATTTTTAAGGAACCTCCTGGCCCAGACTATTCTGGGATTCTGTGATAGGTATCTACAGAGAAGCACTACCCACCATTCCCCTAAGTACTCAGCACAGCTGCTCCCTGTCCTCACCATTTCCCTTGTTTGATGAGGACAGACACTCCACACCCTGATTTATCTATCAATATCTTCAGGGGTATAGACAGGCAGAAAAACAATCTACCTACCAAAATATTGCCTCATACTGCTCAAGCCAGTCAGAACTGCAAATTAATCCATAACAGATTGAATTTAAGACCTAAAGAAAAATACCAGTTAATTTACTGGACATGCCATTTCAAAATGAATAATATAGTTCTTGTTTAAAAGCCAATAAAGAGACAGACTTAATAAAAGAAAAGAGCAAAGTTTCCAAGAGGTTTCATCTGACAGTGAGTATCATATTGAACACAGTCAGGAAGAGTAGTTATTGTAGTCTATATAATTAGTCCTCCCCTCCACCCCTGTTTGGCAATCACTTTATCAAATTACAGATGTCCAGACTGAATTAAGTGTTGCTGGAATACCTTGCAGTCAAAATCTTTGTGCAGTGTTCATTATCGTTAATTAAGTGTATGCAACACCAGTTCCCAGAAGAAAGTCCTTTTCTATTAGCTGAGCTATATTTAAACTCAGGAGAATTCAGCATACATTTTTAATAGAAATTCAACAGACAGTATTGACATTTCTTTTTGGTTTGCAGTAGCCTTTTTACATCACAAACACCATCACAATGACCCAGGGAGATTGTGCTTCTCCTCTTCAGCTGAAAACCCCAGTTCTTTAAACATTTCCTCCTAAGGCAAATTTCTGAGATCATTCTGTTACCCTATTCTATACTTAGAAATTATATATTTTTGTATATATATATATGTATATATTTCTATACCTAGAAATACCTTGCCCCACTTCTAAGTAGTAAACTTTGAGTTTACTACTAGGTGATATGCTTGTTTACAACTCCCAGTACTCTACTCTCTCCAGAGGGTGGATTTCCTGACTCACAGTGCTTGTAACCCATTGCCCAAACCGGTTGCTCCCCATTCTGTCTTCGTGCAGCTGAATGTTCCTCCTGCTTTATTCCACCCCACGCACCTCCCAGCTGAACCTCACCCTACTTTGGAAAGGCTGCTACTCCACAAACTGAGGGTCCCTCTCCTTCCCGATCTCATCCTTCAGAGCTTTTCTCAATCCTTCCTGACTCTGCATGTCCAGCAGATTGAATAATCCTCCTCTGGATTCATCCATCCACCCTGCAAACCCATGCTTACCATCACCATCCCTCTCAGAAGTCCTGTTAAAAAGCATCTGAGTTGTGCTTCAGCTGTTTCAGAATGATCATTTTACTGAGGAAAGCCCTGCTGGAGCCAAGGCAGCTACTGCATCTCTCCTTTCCAGAACAACTCCAGCAAAGAGAATTTGATCAATCCAAAAGTTTTCTCTTGACCAGTCCCTAATGGCTGATAATAATTTCCTTCATTACCTGTCATGTGTTTATAAAATGGCCATTTAACTACCTGCCCTTCACTTGTTTTTTTGTAAGAGTGTGTGTTTCCTACCCTGTTGACTCTCCCAGTTTACTGTACAGGTACTGAACACCCAGTCTTGCTCTACCTCATCATCCCAGATCCTCAGCAGGAAACAGCCCTGTTACAGGTCACTAAGGGGAGAGAAGCCCCTTCAAAACATACCTGCTAAACATTCCCAGTGCCTTCAGTGAATGTTGGGGTGCCATTCCTAATCTTAGTCCATTAGACCCTAAAATAACACTTTAAGTACACAACATATCCCCAGCTTCACCACAGGTCTGCAGAGCTTTGGCTTTGGTTCATAACATTGTGGAGACTAAATGTCTCCATCCGTGGGTTAAAAAAATGCTGGTGATGCTTATCTGTTCCAAAGAACACCTGTGAAATGGATTTACACGTTGAAACAACTTGTTTTCACCTCATTGGAGAAATGAGAACCCAGGATTTCTTCAGCGCTTCCCAGCCAAGCCCATACCCCTGTCCTCCTGTGAAGGAAAACATTCCCACAAAGGCTGAGCTGAGAAGCAAGGAGAAAATACGAATTCAGTGAAGAAGTGTTTCCCCCCAGCAGCATCCCACAGGGTTTTTGTGTAGGAGCTTATTCATACCTGATGAAGCGACTGAGACCTGTGCTAAGGTGGTCTCAGGAGACTTTAAAATGCACTTGACTGAAACACCTCCACTAAAAGCTTCTCCCTGGGGTCCTTATACAACCAAAGAAATGGCAGAACATCACTCCTGAGGGTCTTTAGGGAACCTCAAGGTAGAGAGCATGAATCCCTGCTAGTGGGGATAGGGATTCTCTACCATTTTGGGGCAAGTTGCTCACAGTTACAACATGGAAGAACCAGAGCTTGCATTTCTCTCACTGCTCAGCTGAGACCATCTTCAGACTGCTCATCTCTCCTATGTGAGATAAAATTCATCACAAAGCCAGTCCCTCCTTGCCAGAAGATGGAAGTGATCCAATGCAAACAGGACAAATACATGAGCCAACACCAGCTCTCTGTCAGTCAGTCAGCCTTCCCTCTGAAACGAAAAGCAAAGCAAGTCCCAGAGGTCTCTCCTGCTCTGAGCATGGCTTTACAATTATAAATTATCCCAAGATTATCTCTGTCCCCAGCGCTGCTGAATTCACCTCTGCTGTGTTTGCTGGGGGATTAATTGCTGCCGCACTGGCTGCACTGCAGAACAAAAGCTGGGGACGCAGCAAACTCCTAATTGCCACCATCATTCAGCAAGGGGTGATAAATTTACAGCCAAATACACAGGAAGCACTTTTTGATTTAGCACAGTCTGCAATTAGCCAGTACAGACCACAGCTGGGGAGGGAATCAAGGCAAACAAGACCAGGCATCCAAAGGATGTGAGCAAGGACAGGGATTAGGGTGGCACTGGGTAGAACAGCAATGCCCAGAGCTGACCATCCTGCTTTCAGCAGGCACCATCCAAGGACAAACAGGTGCCTCTTGCTCTTCCCACATCCTAGCATGATGTCTGACAGTGCCTGGATGCAACATCCAACTTATTCCTTGATGTCCTCTCTCACACTGTCAGGAGACTGCATTGTTGCCAATTTCTAGGACTCTGCATTCAAAAGAGATGCTCCAGGACAGCTCTTCCATCCCATCTCTTCCCTTGATAGGCCACACATGGGGAAATGTGGAGATATCTGAGGAGAGAAGATACCCAGAAGTTTGGTGCTATTGCAGAGCACTGGGCTTGCTTTCCAGATTGAAGTTCCTGGTTCTATCTTGGATATCCTGTCTGAGTGTGAGGAAAGGAGGAGCTTCATTTCCAGCAGAAAAATCTCCCACTTGCAGAAGTCACCCACAGCCTCACCATCCTCATCCATGATGGGAACAAGCAGCAAACACACCACTTCTCACTGAATCTGGGCTGGTTCAGAGGAAAGCTGGAATCCATGGGATTGCAGGAGGGCCCGGGACATCAGCACTGCTGTCATCCCGCTTTGGTGCTGCGGGATTTCCAGGCACATGGAAATGTGGTGAGAGCTCCGGACCCACAGGCTCAGATGAAACACCAGAAGCTCCACAGCCCTGAGTGGGACTGGGCTGAAAATCTGTCAAGCTTTCTCATGAGATTTCCTCTCTCCCTTCTGGTTCTGTTTGGACTGGAAACACCATGAGAATAACTTTCCTCCTTGCATTTCAGCAGTTTTGCTTCCGGGCCTGGGCTAAACAAGGAAGTGCAGAGGCGTGGGAACCAAGGGGAGACACAAACACATGGGAGCACAGGATGAATGGCTCCAAATCCCTGCATTCAACTCTCTGCCTCCATCAGAGGCTCTCCTGCTAGCTGAACTCCTCTACATGGGCTGACACTTTCAGTTAGAGGTGGTTATCTGTGGGTCATATCCTTCTCTCCCTTAGGCAGAAAAGCACTCCCAGGAATAACTCAACTTTTACTGCTTTGAGACAAGAACATTTGGCCCAGGATCTTGGTGCATTTTAAAGACACATCAGCCATCCCACAGCAGAGCATTTGGACACAGAGCCCAGACCTCCAAACCTTTGTCCTTCTGTGGTAAAAGGGTTTGACTTCTTGATGCACTCATCATCTCAGCACCCTGAATACAGAGTCCATTTCAGGTGTGGAGTACCACAAACCACTTCATGGGAGGCTGACCCATTCCTCCAGGATCCAAACTTCTTCACTGCTCCACGCCATCAGCATCCACTGGCAAAACAAGTTGTGCCCACAGGAGCAGGTATGGCATGCAGGGATGAATAATGATCCTATCACCACACACATATTTCAGGATAAAATTCCAGCTTCACCACAGCCTAATGCACCACCCAACTTGTGTTTACACCAAACAATCAGTAACTCAAAGCTACAAAGAATGAGGAAATGGGAAGGAGTTTTTCCCATCCCAAGCAGCTTGCAATTTAAGGCATTGCTCTCACCCATAAGTCTCCACCAGATTGGCATGGAAATCTCTTTGGGATTATGTGGATCTATTCAGCAGTTCAAAGGTTAATTGGAGCTACACCAGAATTATGAGCAAAAAGGAAGGGACAATTTCTAGCAGCAAGGTCATGTATCTACTGAGCACTTCCCTCTGGAGCATTCATCATTATTTAATTATCACTGTACTAATAGCTAGCATGAATTAAAGTATTCAGGGTCTCTTAGGCTTTGTGGAAGAAGAAAACCTTCTGGGTTTTTTAAGAACCTCACAACAGGAGATAGTGGAACATCTTCCTGGCCCTGTCTCTGAGCACTTGGGGCAAACAACTGAACTTACTTGACTCTACATCTTCTAGGCAAGACTGGCCCAGACCACGGGCAAAGTTCCAGATGAATCTTAAGGATGTACAGACAGCACTGGCACAAGCCAGGAGAGGACTCAGTGACTAGAGAGGCCATTTAAGTGGCTTTAATTTGAACCAGAATAGGTTTAGATTAAACAATAGGAATGAATTCTTAATAGTAAGGGTGGTGAGGCCCTGGAACAGGTTGCCAAGAGAAGTTGTGGGTGCCCCATCCCTGGAAGTGTTCCAAGGCTGGGTTGGATGGGTCCTGGAGCAACCTGGGATAGGGGAAAGTGTCCCCTTCATCCTGCCAGAGGCTTCACTGAGCAGGTTACATCTGAATTTTAGCCCATTAATACCTGTTGCAAAACCACCTTTTCCATCTGGATGATGCTACCTGGTAGCAGCACCTAGACAAGTTCTGCTGTCCTCTTGTCTGCATCATGTTCCTGCTCTGAATACATTCCCAGGGGCACAAGCACAGCTTCTCCATGTCCTTGGCTCAGACAGAGAAGCACAGCCCTCAGCCATGTCCTCCTCTCCCTGTCAGAAGAAGCAAGAGAGGCAGAAATGCACCCAAGAGACACCCTGTGACTCTGGTCCCTGCCAGCTCTCTCCAATCTGCCCTGCCCAAGGCACTTTTCCCTGTCACAGTCTGGCACATCTATTTCAAATGCGGAGGATTGCCACATATCACAGGGAACAAGAAACAGATTCCCACCGGGGAAGCGGAGCCCTGGAGCAGAGTGGCGTCAATGACATGCCCTTGAGGTTCAGAGAAGGAGGACACAACCGCTTGTTAATCCTGCTTCCCAGCTGGTGATTTCTAGGGATAACCTAGCCAGGGAATTCTAGGGAAAATGTTAAAAGAATTTCTAGTAATGCACTGTGAGAATAAAATCCCCATCGCTGCAGCTCACAAGGAGGCAATGCTGCTGGTTGCACAATAAACCATGTGAATCACCGGACACAGATCCAAGGATCAGGAAACAAGCAACAAACTCTCCAGCAAAATCACCTCTTTCATTACTTGGTTTTAGGAACCCAGATGTGACTTTGCATGGTGGCCCCAAGCCCACCTTTCTACCCCACTTTTTGTGAGTCCAGTATTTTCTCATGTTATTTTGTGCTTTTAATTATTCATGTTCACATGTTCACCCCTACCACATTTGCCCCCTTGCCCTTATTTCAGGCCCTCTCCCCAGCTTCCTGAGCCACCATGAGCCCTCAGCCTGTTCTTGACCTCTCAGCGTTGCAGTCTTGAGCTCTTCAGACTTTGCTTGTGACTTTATGCTTCAGCACTTTTATTAATTCAGAGCTGCCTTGTCTTAGAGGACAGAAACCTGGAGGCACAAGGCAAGGCCACATGGTTGCAGCCCTAGAAGACAAGCACATGCTTCGTGCCCAGCTAGATGCTACCTGGCACAGTTCTGCCACTGAGGGCCAAGAAGTGAATCAACAGGACAGTGCTGCACCTTTACACAGGCAAGGAAAAGAGGTGAAGGTAAGTCACGAAATCAGAGCTGCATTACTCAGCATAATCAGTTTGTCATTGCAGCACAATCCACCACCTGAGTCACAGGAGTAGAATTCATTCCACTTAAATTTAGACCTCTAAAATGTAGAATCTTATGTCTGGCCATGCAGATTCAGCTTCCTTTACAGTCTGTGATTCATCTGACCTCCTTCACACACTATTGTAGATTGAATCACACTCCGGTTCTTCCTATTTTTCTGCATTGGCACCGAAGAGAGCTGACAGTGACTAGTTCAGCCAAAGCCAGACATCTCAGCTCTACGTGCCAAAATAAGAGCAAAGGAATCCCACTCTGGGTATTATCATTTCTCCCTAATTGAAGGGCTTAAAACTTTCAAAGCAGAGGAACAATGACAGCTGAATTTGTGGCGGGGCTTTTCATGCCAACATTCAGAGACTCTTTCTACCCTGCCAGCTCACTCAGTTTAATTCATGGGTATGTCCAGAAACAGGAACCCCTGGAGCACAACAAAAAATTGAGACAGGCTCTGTAATTTCTGTGAGCAACCAGTTCTTAATTATTTGACTAACACAAGCATTGTGCAGCAACCATATGCATTGAGCGATTTGTGGAAGTTTCTTTGTCACCTGTGTACAAACCTCCACAAGGGTCCAGGATTTCTGCAGAGCTTTGGGTACAAGAGCACAATGCCAAACTGCAACTCTTCTCATGGTGTTTGAGGAATTTACAATGGAACTGACCTTAAATGTAATTTGGGTCAGGAAGGATCAGAGCACCTGGAAAGATGGGCTAATGCTCATCAAGTAGGAGGTGTATCATGGGCATGAGGCAAACCCCTACCAAGTTCTGGAAAGGGCAGGAGCATACTGGAAGCAGGACTGATGGGAAAACCACAGGAATGGAGGCTTCTGCACAGAAGGGACAAAATTACCCTGGGAGGAAGCTGCAAAGAAGCTCTCTGAGCCATGAATATGGAAAAAAAATCACTCACAAGCCCCTGGATATTGAGTACCTATGGAGATGTTGGCTCTCCCTTCACTAGGAAATAGGTCAAGTATGGTTAGAAATCCATCACATAGGGTTTTATAATTTCAGCTTCCCAGCCCCAGCAGTATTGCTAGGTGAGGACTCTGAGTCAGAGCAGAGCCTGTAGGGAAGGAAATGCCTTGGGCTGTGCCCAGGGGCTGCACTCGGACCCCACAGGGCTACAGCAGGACCAGGAGGATGGAACTGGGGAAGGAAGTCTTACAGCAAGGTCAGACAGCAGCTGTCTCCAGGAATGAATCCAGGAGCAGCATCCTCCGGGGATGGGCCAGGAGGATCTTGCATTGACTGACTGCCCTTCCTGAGTTTGGGAGGAAATTAATCTCCCACCATGGGCTCCAGTTTATTTTTACATTGCAATTTAGCCCAAAGGGAAAAAAAGAAAATCATAAAAAAATTCTGTTCCGTAAAAGGAATCACAAATTTCACAGCGACCTAAGGAGATTAGTCAAATCCCTGTGACCGTCAGCAGTTTCACTTAGGTCAAAGCCTGGCATAACTCAATCTCTGTGAGAAGGGAGGAGTGGCCTGAACTGCCCAGCTCTGTAGGCTGGCCAGCCTCTCCAAGAGGGCCCTTCTGCAATATCTGGAGGGAAATATCCCTTTTGCAGTCCCACAGCAAACAGCCAGACTGACCCGGAGTGCAGACTGCAAAAGGGAGCGTTATCTCTTGCAGATACCACAGTGAGACCTTCCAAGCTGGGAAGCAGGAGGAGAACAAATTTCCCAGGCTGGGAGACATCAAAGGCTGTGTGAAACCTTCCGAAAATGCTCACCCTGAATTTCTCATGCATGGGTGGGCATATGGGATAACTCTCCATAGGGTCAGGGAAATGTAGAAAGTGGAGCAGTCGCGTTCTGATTTGCCTCTTGCTCTGGGGGAGAAAATGAAGAGAATTTAGCTCAAAACCTAAAAATAAATATGCCACCACCAATAGGTTTGGCTTTGCGCAAAAACTGGCCTGAGCTAGGTAACCTACGGCATTTTTTGGATGAATTCATTTCCATCCCCTGGCAAAAATGTCTGTGTTAATGGGCTCGAAGAAGCATCAGCCCTTCAAGCTGTGCCTCAGACTTCATCCAGAGGATCAGTAATGTGGTGCTGCTGCTGTGGTGCTGCTGCTGCAATGCATTCAGTGAGCAGAGAGGTGCTGGAGAAATAAACTGAGAACAAACTTTTGGATTTGGAAATGTTAAAGACCAGGTCGGATGAGTAACCTGATCTAGTGGAAGGTGTCCCTGCCCCTGGCAGAGGGGTTTGAACAAGATGATCTTTAGGGACCCTTCCAGCTCAAATCATTCTATGCTTCTATGATTTCTCTAAGTAGAATTAGGGCTTTCAGCTCATACTCCATGGCTTTAAAAAAAATCTGCCTCCTTTTCAGTGAGGAAGGGGCCTCTTGATAGAAACCCAACAGAAAGTCTCCTGCTCTCTTGTAAAAATACAGAATTTGCTTTACATGGTATCATGAAACCAAAAAGAATAAGAAGTTCTAGTGTTCTTTCTCCACTGCAAAGAGGCAGGAGACTTTTGCAACTGTTTCTCTCTCTGCTAAAGTTGTTGGTGCAATTCTTAAATGAAATAACAATTTTTTGCAATTCTTAGCTCTCCTCCCAGAGACACTCTCTCTTTGTGGCTTCTCCATCATTTGAACTCTTCCAGTAGTACCAGACCTGAAGTTTTCAAAATTACAAGTCAGGAACTAGAAAATCCTTACACTGATTTAGAAACTAAAAGATTAAAAATGAAACAGCAAGAGACACACCAACTGCAGGGACTTTTGAGTTGTTTCTGGTCTTTGACCTAAAACCAAGAGTGGGACAGTCCCGTTGCATTTTTTTCTGAGTACTATCACACCTGCTCTATCTGCTGCTTCTTTCCTGGTGTTGAGTTCTCTTCAGACCAGAAAGCATATTTCTGTCCTATGAATGTGCAGCATTTTGCACAAGGTGGTCTTCAGGCAGCATGCATCTTCTGGGCACAGGAAAAATGAAGATGAATTGTTAGGATCAGGTGTTTTACGTACAAAATACATAATCCCAGAGTAAACATTTGAGAAGTGAAGACAGCAGCTGGGATAAGGAAGACAGACAGCCTTGTTGTCCATCACAGGTGGAAGCACTCTCACTCTTCAGTATTTGCTCCTGACCCAGTGACAGCTTTCCAATGGGGGAAAAGGAGCAATAAATAACAGAGAATTATAGACTTACAGAACGGTTTGGGTTGGAAGGAACCTTAAAGATCATCTCATTCCAACTCCCTGCCATGGACAGGGACACCTTCCATTAGACCAGATTGCTCAGGGTCCCATCCAACTTGGCCTTGACCACTTCCAGGGATGGGGCAACCACATCATCATCACCATCATCATCATAATCAAAAATATTACTCATTGTCAACACATCAGAATATCCTCTGCTATTCCTCTAACATCAGGGTGACCAAAAACATGAGTTTGTATTAAGTGGGTTCAGATTAGTCAGAGGTAACATGGCCCTTTGCTCCTGATGATTTCACCAACATGACATTTGTTCTCATGCCTTTCTTCAGCCTCCATCTCCCTCAAAAAACCTGGAAATGCAGTTTCCCTAACTGGAAACACACATTTCATAGTAACATTTTCCAGACCACTTTGCAAGAGGTAAAGTGAGATGAATTTTTTCAGCACAGCTTTTGTAGAAGCTCACAGTTCTTACCTGGCCCTTCCTGTCTGTACCCTCACATACACCTTCACTAATCCCCAAGTCCTCTTGGCTTCATCTTTTTGTGGTGTTTGTTTCTTTGCCCTTCTTAAATAAACTATTGGCAGTTCCTATGGTAACCCGCCTCATTCTTTCTCTCTCCTTCCTAAAAGTCTCTTCCCATTTAACAGGCTTTTAAAAAGGCTCTATTTATACCTTCTTTTGTTATGCTGCCCCTGCTCCCTTGCAGTCAGACAAGGGCAGGCACGGAGCATGCACTACCCTGTGTTACTAATAATGGCCATCCATAAACACGAGAGCGAGCTGTGGGGATCAAAGCTGTGACCTTCATCGGGAGATGCTCTGCTTCTTCGAGCAAAAAGAAAGGAAACCTGAGACACAGCTGGCTCGGGAGGGAAGCACTGTTTGCAGGGGCCATCCCCACCCTCCCACTCTCCAGCAATGCACTGAGGAGCTGCAAGCCCCCCAAACCAGCCAGCATGTGAAAAACAGCCTCGCTGTCTCTGCAGGCAGTTTCCACCTCCCCTCTTTCCTCAGTGTCAGACATTCATCTACATTACTGGTAATTGGATAAAGAGAAAAATATGAGCTGTGCTTCTTTTTGCTTCCTATTCCGTGAAAAGAAAGGCTCCCCTCCTCACTGTGCTTTTTAGTTTTAAATCTCAGGGCTATTACCAAGCATCAAATTTATTTCCTTAAGGTTCATCATATAATTTAAATGCAGATTACAACTTATGTTAACCCTTAGTTGAAGCAGTAGGTGGATTATTACGATGACAACTCATTGTTTCTCAGGCATTTCTCCTAATGCAAAACAAAGGGTCTGAAACAGTCCAAGTACAATTTGGTTCCTTTCTTCATTGAGAGGTTTCACTTGTACAGTCAGGCTGGTGCCAAAAACCACACGTTTTTTGGTCATCTTTAGGGTGTTCCAGGAAACATATTGTCAACAGATCTCAATTTTTCAGTAGGAAAAGCAAGTAGAAGAATGACTCTCCACTCCAGCCTTCCCCTTTTTTTCTCCACATGAAGACAGCTTTCAGGGCTTCTTTATTGATGAAGAATGACTCCAAACAGTTGTAAATCCTTTTTTTTTTTTCTTGCTTATGATCTCTCCTACCTGGCCAGCACAAGAAACTGTGATGCCCTCAAAGTGCCACTGCAGAAAGGGTTAAGGTTTATCAAACTACAGCCTCAATAAGCAGCTCGCAAAAGTGTTCTGTCCCCAGGGTAGGATCAGTGTATGAGAATTTGCTCAGATCATTTAATGTTTGTAACTTGATTTCCTGCCGGAAAGCTTTGGTGGGCGGAGTTTATGCTGAACCAGACAGAACTAGAGCTATTTCCTTCTCCAGATTGCTTGTGCATGTCCAGTCAAGCTCAACTGAATTAATAGCAACTGCCTTGTTTCCCCCACACACTCCTACCCATTCACCTTTTGCAGTGAAAATATGGGAAATGAGTGATAATCTTGATGTCAGGGCCTCAGGAGATGGGATGATCCCACAATCTTGGGGAAGTCCTGTTCATTCTCTGCACCTCTGGTCCACTTCTTGTTAAATTCTGGAGAAAGGATGCTCTAATGACCCCGCTCCCGCCCTACTGATTTCCTACATGACCTTGGGAAAGTCACTTAACATTTGCCTGCCTCCACCTTCCATGAAATGGAGAGGAAATCATCAGAAGGCTTCGCTCACTCTGCTGCCACCACCAGTATTTAATCATGGCCCATGAGGACTGAAAGTATAATTCTTTCTCATTTAAGCTTAAAGACAAGTTGCTGTTTTCTTCTGATCTGTGTTGGATCACCTGAAGTACTTCTGCAAGGAAAAACAGCCCTGTTATCCCCTACCACGCACCTAACTGAAAATTGATTCACTCATCCCCTGTCTTGGCTATCCCAGGAACCATGAGTTTCTTTCACATTCATCACTGGATGCAACCAAACCTCCTGGGAAAGGCCAGATCCTGTTCCAGGTGCTTGGTCTTTTACCAAAATTTTAGGTTTAATTGAAGTAGCCTGAGCTAAACCCCACCAAAGATGTTTTCATCAGTAGTGAAAACAGAGGTGTAAATGCAGGACCAGCCAAGTGGGATCCTACAGATCTCACAGGAGAACAAATGGCTGGGACCATTTGAGAGATCTACCCCATGCACAGCCTTGGGATTTTACTGGTTTAAATGGTGTCAGGTCAATTTAATTGAGGTTCAGTTGAAAATCCAGACACTTCATTGTTGAGGTGAAGGTGGGCAAGCCCCCTTCCCTCACTCAATTTTCAGCAGCACCATTGGAAAATCCTCCCCAGAGAAAACAGCAGTCACTCCAAACAAAAGAAATTAAGCACTGTGGGTTTTTTTTCTTTAACAGGATCAAAGAGGAAGCTCCTTTGAGGCACAGAGAAATTTCTGAGTGCCTTTTCTCACCCTTTTCCAATGCCTGTCTCCACACCAGCCTGTGAGCCCCAGTGCTGGATGCCTGGGGCAGCACCCTCTCCCCCCACCCAGATAGTATCCTGCCCTTAGGATGTGTCTACACTCCCAGGTGGAGCCCATTAAGCAGAATAGTCCGTTCCTTAGGCCTGGCTAAATCTGGAGGCCTGGGTGTGAGACAGAAAGTAGGCACTGTTCCTTATCATACAAGAGAGATTATGCAAGAATGTCCTGTAATGAGGAAAAAAGGTACTTTGAATAGGTATGTGGGGTTGGCTGCAGGTAACTTCTGGCAACGGTAGTGCTCTTGCAGCAGGGACCAGCCCTGGTTTCCAGTGCCAGATGAAGTGGGGCAACCCGCTGCCCCACATCAGCCTCCCTAAACCAAATGATCACTTCAGCTTCTATCAAAAAAAAAAGCACAAAATTTGAGTACAACATCAATGAAGGAACCATCACCAGGATCTAAAACTCAAAATCTTTATCTGCTACTGTTACTTCATCCTCCTTTCTGATTGCTGGCTCGCGTGCATGGGAATGCAACATGTATGGTTTCATTTTCCTAATTGTAATTATCCTGCAGACCACCTTCAGGCACACTGGGGACCACCAGTAGTGCAGGGACCGCATGTGAAGAAGCCCTGCCCTGGGAGATCCATCCCGCCTTCCCTGATGTGGTTAAAATGCCATTCCTGATTGTGGTGCCTGCAAGGATTTAACGATGTTCTCAGCCCAGAGGAGAGCTCTGGACTATGCCCTGTGCCTGAGAAAGCAGGACTGAGCTTCAGCTGTGTAGGAGGGCAGCTGCAAGAAACCAGGATATCTGCAGCAGTGGTGGAGTTCCCTTTATAGCCTACTGCATCTCTTTTACATCCAAGCGCAACCTCAGAGTCTCTGGACCGAGCTCTTTCTGTTCTGAAGCCTTTGCTGGCTATTAATACCTGGGGAATCTGTGAAGTAGGCAAACAAGGTTTTGATGAGTGTGGGAAAAAGGAAGGTGTTACCACGTATGAGTAAACTTCAGTTTCGCTCGTGCTGAATTAGTCAGTGCCTTCAAGTGAATTCCAAGTGCTGGTCCAGCTATTAAATGACTTCTTGAAGAGCTAAGTGTTCCATTTTTAGCCTCTACTGGAGAAAAAGCTAAATTTAAAAAATAATATTTGAACCAGAACTATTGCAAGGCTTTGGTGTTGTGTTTTTTTGGTGTGTTTTGGGGTGGTTTTTTTTTTGCATTTTTCAACTTTTTTATCTCTCCCAGAAAAAAATTTTAAAAAATGTAACCAATAGTCAACACACAGCAGTTTCTGGGACCTCTGCAAGCTGGAAAAATCCAGGTCACTTGTCATGCCCATGAATGTGATGTCTGAGTCAGGAAACCTCAGTGAGATGTTGCAGCCCCAGAGGAACATGATGTGATAAATGCCTCACCAAAGGACCAGAAGTAGCTGGTGTAGAGGATCAAGACACAAGCTCCAGTGACTGAGAAATTCGGTGGAGGACTTGCTCTATTTGAACATTTAGTGGATAGGAAGGAGGTATCAGTGCTGTAACATCAACACTGACATCTCAAGAATTCATGTTTCACTTCCTACCCTGGAGGAGTGGTTCCTCCTGCAACCTCTCCAACCCAGAGTTATCACTTTTCTGCTGCTCCCCCCTCTAACACAGCAGCTGTGAGAAGTGCTGTCTGCAGATGGCAAAAAGCAGAATCATTTTTTACATCAGTTCACTGTTAATGGTGTTGTGGCTTGAAGAAAGTTGAGTTTGATTGAAATGGAAATGACAGAAGGGGCAGGAAAGAAAAGTTTACAGAACTTCAGACAAAGCAGGTGTATGGATTGCATTTCTATCCTTTCTGCAAACATGGAGGCTGCGTGGGCTAGATCCAGGGAAGTGTCCCAGCTGTAATACGAGCACTTTGACAAGCACACATTACAACATAGCCAGGCTTTCCACTAACACTAAGGCAAACACAGCCTGCTGGGATTAGCATCTGTGCAGAGGTTAAAATCCTTCCACATTGCTTTTCAGTGCATTAGGCTGAAAAACATGCTCAAGGATGTTCACGTGCATGGGAGATTGTCGATATTTGTGCTGAAAATCCATTCAAATTCAGAAATCACAGCTAAGATGAAGACATTTTGATCCTCTTAAGGCTGTGACCTGATTGTGGAAACATTTCTCTTTGCCTGTTTTTCTAAAATACAGAGAAGCAAGGCAGAGGCTTGACTGAAGATAGATTCAGTCTTGCCAGGAAGCCTGAAGGTGTTCCCCAGTTGCATTGCCCATCAATTTTTAATGCTTCCATTTCCCCTCCAGCTCACAATGGACAAAAGCTCCCCTAGTCAGGATATTCTCTGATTCTGTGGTGCCCAAGAGTGTCAGCCAAACTGGTATGAATTTACACCCCCGGCCAAGAAACAACACTCCCAGGCACAGCAACCCTTCAGCCTCACCCATGCAAAAGGGAACAAGCTGGGTTTGACAGCACTTCTGAGGGAATGTGGTGGAGCCTCATGCTGTTGGCCCTTTTTCTTCTGCCAGAGCTGTCAAGCTGAGGCTGTACTCAAGCACTACAGTTTGCCATGTGACATTTCAGATGGGAAGCAAAAGAACGGCTTTGCCAACCACCGCTCTCAGGTTCTCCACTAAATAAAATCCAGATTACTGACATTTGCTGTGTCTGAGAGAAAGGCAGGTCTGTCATTTTTACAAACAATAAAGGGTGCAGAAAAACAAACGTATTCCCTCAGAGCCAAGCACAGTTCCCTTCATGCCTGGGAATCCCATGGAAGGGAAAGGCATCATGCTGTTCTAACAAGAAAAGATTTGACCAAAAATACCCAACCAAATTCAGCAACTGCGACACTTTTCTTTGGATTTGTTTGTCTGTTTCAGTTCTCAGGTTTTTTGGCTTTTAAAGAAAGCAGTCACAGGCAGACTTCTCCGTGGGTCCCACCATCACCTCTGCCCTCCAGAGCTTTCCCTGGGCTTTGCCAGACTGATTTTAGCACCACCAAAAGTCACGCTCTGAGTTTCATTAAAAAAACGCTGATGTGAAAAACAGATAATTTTCTCACTTTGAAAAAGTAGCAGGGAGTCAGACAGCAGAACCTAAATGTCAATTGCAAGGGAAGTCACAGTTTTTTTCTGTTCTCAGCAGACTTCTTTCCAAGGTGTGAATTTGCTGATGCCTAACCAAGGTTAAACTTATGCTCTGTGTTGAGAGGGGAAGGGGATGGAGAGAAGGAAAAAGCATTTCATCCAGCGGTGTGTTTCAAACTTGCAGACACCAAATGTCTTGAATATCCTTTGAAATCAATCAACAGATTCCAAAATTTTTATCCAAGGATCCATTTTATACATTTACACATATAACACTGTAGTTGCATAAGATTCATGGTGTTAAGAAACTTTGGTAAATTTTACTTATTTCCTTTACTCTTTTGAAACCATCATATGCCAAATCGCCCTTCTCAAGTCCTGCTGGAGGACTTGCTGTAGGTCCTAACAGGCTGGGATGTCAAGGCTGTGTTGTGCAACAGCCTGAAGCTGTGTCAGGGAAGGTTTAGGCTGGATATTATGGAAAGGTTCTTCACTTAGAGGGTGGCTGAGCACTGGAATAGGATCTCCAGGGAAGTGGTCACAGCACAAAGCCTCACAGAGCTCAAGAAGCATTTGGACAAAACTCTCATGTGTGACTTTTGGGGTTGTCCTCTGCAGGGCCAGGAGTTGAAGTCGATGATTCTTGTGGATCACTTCCAACTGAGGATATTCTATGATCTATGCTTTCAGGTCATCCCTTAACCACAGAGGAGGACTGCATACTTTGAACAATGTTCGCAGAAGCATAAAGCACTCTCAGACCATTCTGGTTTAGAGGATACCAGTTTAGTGCCTTTCAGGGAAGAGGTAAAAATATCCTTAAAAAGCAATAACATCTGAGGATCTCCTGATATTCATCTCTACATGTTTGTGTCTACTGAGGAATCACCTCATCCCTCTGTGCCTGTGACCCCAAGCCCCCTATTATTCTTTTTCAGTTTTTGAAGCCCTTGGCTGCCTCTGCAGTGACTTCTGGTAAGAGAGACCTCGACAAGTTAGAAATGAATGAAAACTTGTGATGGCGTCAGGTGCTCTGCTCCTGTTGCTCTGAATTTATGGTGGTTCTTTACACCACAGATCTAGACATGAGTTGTAGACACAAAGGTTGACAACCTGAGGCAAGGGCCTTGGCTATAAAGTGACATCAGCTCCTGAATCCCAGCTTGAGTCTGTGACAGCTGGGTCACCCCTGTGCCTCACACATACTCAGAACCACTAATGGGAGTTGTTAAATATATCCTGTATAGCCTCAGGAATGGGCAGCCTCCTCCCTTCATCCGTCAGGGGACTAAGGGCATCTCCTCTCAGAGGACAGGGGACACTGCTGCACTCAGCCCAGGCCTGTGTGGTCTCCCCTTGACTCTGCCCCCAGGCTCTTCTTTGTGATCTTTGTTTTCTCCTTCTTCTTCTTCTTCTTCTTCTTCTCCCTCTTCTTTCTCCTCTTTCTCTTTCTCATCACTTTTTTCATCTTTATCATCCTCCTCTTCCTTATTTCTTCTTTTCCTCCTCCTCTTCCTCCTTGTCATCACCATCTTTCTCCTTGCTCTTCTTCCTCCTCCTCTTCCTCCTCATC
Source organism: Pseudopodoces humilis (assembly GCF_049639895.1). NCBI lineage: Eukaryota > Metazoa > Chordata > Aves > Passeriformes > Paridae > Pseudopodoces > Pseudopodoces humilis. The sequence continues at coordinate 3,456,443 of NC_142200.1, forward strand.
ATCTTCATGTTCTTTTTCTTAGAATCATAGAATATTTTGTGTTGGAAGCAACCTTAAGGGTCATCCAGTTCCAACCCCTGGCCATGGGCAAGGACACCTTCCACTATCCCAGGTTGCTCCAAGCCTCATCCAACCTGGTCTTGAACACTTCCAGGGATGGGGCAGCCACAGCTTCTCTGGGCAACCTGTGCTAGTGCCTCACTACCCTCAAAGAGATTTTTCCTAATATCCCATCTAAACCTGTCTTCTGCAGTTTAAAGCAATTCTTGCTTCTCCTGTCACTCCACACCTTTGTCCAAAATCCCTCTCCAGCTCTCTTGGAGACCCTTTAGGCATTGGAAAGGGCTCTAACTTTTCTGTGAAGCTTTCTCTTCTGCAGGCTGAACAGTCCCAGCTCTCCCAGTCCTTTTTCCACAGCCGAGGTGCTCCAGTGCCGCTCTCTCCATTTCTCTCTCGTTCCTTTCCCCCCCTTCCCTCACACTCCCCTCACCCCCTTGACCCCGCCCACTCCCATAGGCCCCGCCCTTTCCCCGGCCACGCCCACACAGACCAGAGACCACGCCCCCTCGGCCGGCTGTTATCTCCTCATTGGCTGCTGCAGGCTCCACGTGACGCGGCGGCGGCGCGCGCGGGGGCGGGGCTGGGTGCGCGGGCGCGCTCGGGGCGGCGGCGGTGGCGGCTGCATGTGCGGGCGGGGGGCGGCGAACGGGGCCGGGCGGGCGGCGAGCGGAGCCGGGCGCGGGGCTAGCGGAGCCGGGCGCGGGGCTAGCGCAGCTCAGAGGAGCCGAGCCGAGCGGAGCCGGCGCGCAGGTCAGTGTGCGGGCGCGGAGGCGGGAGGGCGAAGGGAAGCGGTGGCGGTGGCCGCACGTGGGTCCGCCCGCGCAACAATGCGGGCGGGAGGGGTCCGTGCGCCGCCGGCTGCGGGGCCACCGCGGCGTGCGGAGGAGGCTGCGTGGTGCGATGTCCGCCCTGAGCGGGGTAATGGCTCCGCTGTAGCCATCCTGGGGCTGTGGTGGGGGGGCAGCAGCGTGCGTGCCCCCCCCCCCCCCCGATCCCCAGCGAGGCGGTTCACCTTCAGATTGAACCCAAAGTTAAGGGAGAGGAGTTACAGCCCCGGTGTGCTGGCATCACGCACGGTGCTTCCTCCCCGCCGTAGCCCCGCTGGGAGCCCACGCGCGATGCCGCAGTCCCCCACCCCATGGTGCGGACACGGAGCATCCCGGCGGAGCCCATGCCGCCGCGCTCCGTGGGTGGGACCCAGCGTGGGCACTGTCAGGGCTCCGCAGGGCCTCTCCACCCCCGTCCGGGGCCGGACGCAGCGATCGGTGTCACAAGGGGCCCAAGGGGGGAAGCACCGTGTTCCAGGCTGTCCGGTCTCGCCATCCCTAAGGATGTTTCCCTCTTCGTCAAGCGAATGAGGCTAACCTGCGTCGGTAGCTGCGGCAGGGATGGCCTCTCCTGGATCGTGTTTGGAGCAGGCTGCCGAGGGAGGTGGTGGAATTACCATCTCTGGAAGTGTTCAGAAAACATGTGGCTATGGCACATGGTGACATGGTTCAGTGGTGAACATGGTGGTGGTGCATTCATTAATGGTTGCACTTGGTGATCTTGGAGGTCTTTTCCAACCTGGATGATTCTGTATTTGAGCCTGTCTCATTAGGCTAACAAGCCATTCCTAGCCTTGCTATGGCATGGGGGCTTGGGAATGCCAGTAGCTGCCATTCCCTGGGCAGGCAGGTCACATCGTAGGAGAACAGCCCGTGCCATGCCTTTCTCTGCCGTAGCTAAAGTGGATTTTTGCATGCGCCTGGAATTACTAATCCAAGCAATTAGCTGGAATCTGTCAAGTTTGTGCTGCTGCCAGTTTCTCCAGTTCATTTGGTTACAGCTTCATCTTTCTGGTCAAAGAACTCAAATGTAAATGGGCAACCGAGTGTCTGGAGCTGCTGGGTTGGGTTTATGTACGTCTTTCTGGCCAGAGGACAATCAGCAAAAACACTGAGCCTTGATGAAGTTGTATGTTTATTGGCAGCACTGGAAAAAGAGTAATGTGAATAAATGGGGCTAGTGGCTTGTTTGTATACAAAATGTCGTGACTCTCCCTACCAGGTTGTGAGCTGGATTTAAACTCCACTGTTGTAAGACTCACTCCTCTTTTTTTCTTTTATTTTTTTTGTCACATCATTTCTGATAGCGGATGTTTAAAATTCTGCAAGTGGATTTAAAGCTGAGGGCCTTGTGGGCTCACCAGTGTTCTGCACCAGTATTAACAGTTTGTTGTCAGTTGGCTTCAGAGTTAACCACCCAGGTGCTGGCTGGCAGGGGCTGATGCAGCACAATCCCCTGACCCAGCCACTTTCTGGGGATCTCAGATGCCAGCAAATTTGACAGTTGGGCAAGTGAAGAGACTTTTAACCTCTGGTAAGTGCTCCAACCTGAAATTTGTTCCTTTTGGGAATATTAAAACTTTAACTTTGGTTAACTTGTGTCAAAGGTGTGTGCCTTTGACATGATGAGGCATCACCTTGTTGGCTTTGCTTAGGGAGAGGGCTGCTTACAGCAGCAAAAAGCTTTTGTTACAGCTATTTTATTTTTATGTGTGCCTTGATAGCTCAAAGGCTTCCAGTCAAGGCAATCCTGGGTGAGAACCATCCGCTGTGATTGGCCTGTTAAGTGCATTTCTTTGATTTGACAGCAGAAGTGCCTAGAGAAACATCAAAAACCCCAACATTAAGGCATGTTTCCAGCTTCATCATCTCTTGCAAGCCATGGAAATCAGTGGCTTGAAATCCAGCAGCACTTGATGTTAAAACAGTAAACATTGTGTCCTATCAATAACTTTAATTATGGTTTGGGTTTTGTCTTAAATAGACACACATTGTCATAGGGAATCAAAGTTTAGCATCCAGATGTGCTCAGTGGGGTGGTAGCGTCTTTGGACAGGGTGTGACACGCTTTTATAGCTTAAATTAAAATAAAAAAGGGATTTAGCAGCGTAGCATGCTGTTGTGTAAGAAAACTGCCAACTTTTGGGCTGAGACTGCGTGGTTTCTGGGCATCGTGTGCTGTGGCGTGTTGGCGGGTGGTGTTCCCAGGCAGCTTTGGATGGGGAGAGCAAGTTTTACCACTCTACAGCTGAACCCTGATGGGGTTTTTCAACCATAAAACGAAGTGCAGAGGAGGCTTTTTCTGTGCCACAGATAGCCAAATTGAAAGCAAAAATAAACACCTGTGAAAGCTGGGGTTTTTTGGTCATTGACAGAAAAGGAAAGTGCTGGTCTAGGGGCGGGTGTGAAGTCCAGTGTTCATTACGTTCCTAATCTGGAAAATACAGACTGTGGCACGTGGCAGCAGCCTGCATGGCTAATTTTACATCTTGTCCTTTTCCCTTTCTGATTTAATCCAAAATTAAGGAAAGGAAGCAGCACCCATTGGCCTATTAAATGTTCATTTTTGCCAAGTTACACCACTTTGCGAACACGAGACACAACCGGATTCCTGTGGCAAGGAGCCCTTAAAATTTCAACAGCTCTACCTATAAATATAGTCACCGTGAAAGGCAATCCGGCTTTAAAAGAAAAAAAAAAAAAACAACCATGCTCTTTTTTTAGTCCCACTGTATCTGCTTGACTTTAGTGCCATGCGATGCATCTCCAGCCGGGCGGTGAAGCCGAGGCGGTGTGGAACATTCAGTCTCCTGATTCCTCTTGCTAATTTATGTGAAGAATGGGTGCAAGCAGAGGAAAAAAAAAAATCGTTTTAGTTCTCCTGAAGATTTCTGGAGATGGGACAGTGGGGCTGGATCTCTGCAGCCACATCATGGCCTTTTGCAGAGGGACCTTTGGTGATTGCTTGGTCCTGGTGAGCTCTCAGGAGCTGCTGCTCTGCAGGGCCGTGTGGGATGGAGCCTGAAGCATCCCTTGGCTCTAAAGCAATGTCCCAGATGAAAATTAAAGGGAAGAAAGAAAGAAGCTGGCTGCCACCTCACCCCAGAGGTGTCTGGGCTCACCCACTGCTCTCTGACGCAACCACAGCAGCTTGGGGAGCTTGGGGGCTGGTTTTGGACATGCCCAGGGTTGCCCAGGGACAGGCTGGCCTCGGGAGTGGGTACAGCATGTTCTGGGCACTCCTCCAGGCCAGTGGGACCCCCCACCAGCCCCAGATGATGCAGTGGGGTGATGGCCACTGGCACATCCTGATGGAGAAGACAGCACTGCCTGCAGGGCTGGGATTTAGGTGGAGAAGCTCCAAGGGAGGGTGGTTTTGCAGCTTAGTGATGCTTTTCAGCTTGCCCTGTTTGCATGGCAGAAATCCACCTTTGTGGCCAGAGCAGCTGGGTCACCTTGCAGTGCCAAAACCTGCTGGGTACGGTTGGGATGGGGCACGGGCTGGGAAGCGTGTGGGAGTGGGGAGGGAATGCTCAGAGCAGGGAATTGCTGCGTATGCACTTGGGTGAAGTGCTGAGCCCGGGCTGTGCGGGAGCTGCAGACAGAACCCACACGTGACCGTCTGAATTTCAGATGATTGCTGGACCACTTTGCCAACAGTGTCTCGCAGCTCATCAGCTGCAATATCACTTCTTTTCTCCTTTTTTTTTCATTTCCTTTCCCCTTCCCCACCCTGCCTGATTTCGAAGCCGAAGCAGGAGGGATGAATACAGCACGGAGGGTGGCTGCAGCTGCGCGGGGTTTGTATCCAAATGGTTTCCTGGAAGGCAAGTTTTTTGTTGTTTTTCAATCTTAAAAATATTTTTACAGTGCGTGTCTCATATCGGGGCTGTTTGGATGTCAGGTTTAGTTTCCCATGACATGGAGTGATTAGAGGAGGGAGGGGAAGGAGGAGCTGGGTGCTGTTTTATGTGCAGATCTCTCTGCAGCAGTATCGTTGCCTATTGATGGTAAATGTGTTTCCTCTCATCTCTGTGATAGTTCTCGGAGATTTCCTCTTTTACGTCACTGCAGTTAATAAGATGTTTAACTTATGAGCTGGGGGCAATGTGCTGCGTTATCATGTTGCAAGGAACTGGGGGATGACGAAGTCCCGCACAGACTTGTGCTGGGAAGATCATATCAGTGCTGGGGAGAACAGCTGGGTTTGGAGTCAAACCATTGCCTTTCACCCTTAATGAACCTGACCTGGCTGCATCGCATTTTTTTTATCGTGACAATTATTATTTTCCTTCTAATACTGAGAGAGGCAACTCAGTCCTCTGTCTCTGCTGCATTGCTGGAGTCAAGGGTGCACCTTGATTTTTTTAAGCAGATTGTATCTGCCTGGCTAGATTTAAGTCCTTTTTTCCTCTTTTTTGGGGACCACTGAAGCATTTCATGAGAGTACCTGATGGCTTTTTGTGGTGATGCTGCAAGTGCAGTAACTGCAGATCCAGAGCCCTCTCCAGGAAAGTCCTTGTCTATGTGTTTTGCGTGTCACCGGTTGATTACAGAGTTAAGAAAGTGTTGCTGTTGTACATGCCTTGACCAGGAATAGCCTCCTTCCTGCCACAGTTTGCAAGGCGAGCTCATGGAGGGCAGGCAAGTTGGTCAATAAACGGTCTAAGCGGCACCCTAGGGAGTTCTGAACCAAAATGGGAACACTTGTGTCCTTCAACTCCTCCTTCCTTGCCAAGTTGATTTCTTCCCCCAGCTCCTTCTCCAACTTGCCACTCAAACCCCCTTCATTCTGCTGTGTTTTTCCACAAATGTTTTTCATGTGTGACAGCAGGGAGAAGAAAGCCCACAGGTGCTGCAGGGGGCTGCACTATCAGGCCAACCCTTGCCTGTGGCTTTGGGGGCCCTTTCACTTTGGTGACTTGGTGGCTGCAGGTGGGTTCACATCTGGCAGTTGTTGGGCTTGGAGTTGTCTCTGTCTGCCACCAGACCCAACCCAGTCACCTGCACCTATTCCAAGGCTCCCAGCTCATCCCCAGGGTTTGAGTCAGGTGGGGTGGCCATGGTATGCCTCTGGTGTGGAGGAGAGAAGGGCTCCGTAGCCTTATCAGGTAAATGGAGACATGGAGGGTTTGCAGGAGGAACAGCCACAGCTCTGGTGGTGGCATTTTCCAGCCTTTCATCAGGACCTGTTGCTCACAGGCCTGATGACATTTAGCTGCTGACTTGCTGTCACTGATTTTGCTCAATAACCCTTTTCTTTTTAACACTAAAATGCTGCTTAAGAAACAACATGCCACCAATATGTTCGGATGTTGATTTGGTTTTTGGGAGGCTCAGAGCCTCCCAGTTCTGCTTTTGCTCTGGGGAAGAAGCAACATGGTTGAGTGCAATTTTCAGCCCTCATGGGAACAGGGTCTTAAAAGATAACCCTACCACATCCCAGCTCATGCCCTCGCTGCTGGATGTGGGAGTCAATTTTTCTCACTCCTGCCATGCACAACAGCCCCTCTCTGTGCTTTTGCTGCGAGCTGGGAAAGGGGGAATTTCGGGTGCAACTCCAGGCGGTGCTGGCTCGGCACATGTCCCCAAGTGTCCCAGCTGGGTGGCTGCCTGGGGCCCCCTTCATGCAAACAGGGTCAGCAGCTGGGAAATAGCAGAGCAAAGTGCCTCCCTGGTAATTCCCAGCTGCCATTAAAGTGGCTTTAAAATAAATTCCCTCAAAGAGCAATTCCAAGTATTTGAGGGTTTGAACTTTTCTGGAGAAGGGTTTGGGAGCTGCCAGCTACCGCACTGCACCCTGGCACGCTGAGGAAAGGCACCAGGGCAATTGCCCTGATTATCTTAACATCTAAAAAACACTTTTTTGATGTCTAGATGATGTTTATTTATTAGCTGCATGTGCAACACAACTGTTGAAAATGAGGCACTGCTGGAGGCAGAGTTGTGCTAAACTGGGAAGATGGGTGGCTGGGCAGTGTCCTGGGCTGGAGGCAATGCCCAAGCCTCAGTGACCCTCACTGTGCCGTCCTACCTGGCCACCAGTGCTTACCCAGGGGTGCAGCACAGCCGGGTGCCCCTCACTGCACATTCCATGGCCGGCTCTGCTTGGTAACACGGGCACAACAGAAAACAAACTTTGCAGCAAGCTTTGCTCTCCCAGAGCCCCTGAAGGTTGCTTAAAAAAAACAAAACAAAACAAAAAACTTCAGAGCAATGTGGTCTTTCTTTTTCTCATGCTCATGAAAATTCTCATACCAAACCAGTAACCTCCACTGCCCCCAGTTCATTATTTTTTAAGGTGGCGTTAGGGGGCATTTAAGGGAAGGCTTGTCCCAGCCTCTGTGTCCCCTCCTCTCCTACATCCTGTCACGGCAAATTACAGCTTCATTCATGCTTGTGTGACAGGCACTAAAAGGGGGAGGTTTGGTCAACAAACTGGAAAGTTGGTCTCATCCCTGAAAGGCTCTGGATGTCCCTGTGCTGGTGCTCTCCAGGGTGATGTGTTACTGCATCCTGGCTGGTGCAACTTTTTGGTCACGGGAATGTCCCCGTGAAGCTGAGTACCCCGAGCTGGGGACAGCCAAGCTCTTCCCTGCAGACACAGTGCTGGGCTCTTGCCCAAGTCCCCTCTCCAGGGCCCTGGCACCAGTGCAAGTGCAGCCAGGCTGAAGGCTGGTGATTAAACCCATGATCCAGGTCACTCCTGCCCCTCTCAGTGCCCCAAAAAATAAGGATGCTGATAGAAAACTACATCTAATTGGGGATATCACACCTCTCTGAGTGGTTCAGTGCATTTGGGGGTGAACTGAGTTAATGTGGGGTAAAAACACCCTAGAAAAAACATTGCAGCAGCAGGTTCTTCCCCACATACCCTTCATTGCCATGGCTAAGCTGCTCTCAGCTCAAATCGATTTTGTTCATGGGCTGACCTTTACTCTGGCAGCTTCTTGCTGAACTTTCTATCTATCATATATGTAATTTTTAATTTTTTTTTTTTTTCTGTGTGAACGTGACAGAGCTGTCTTCTGAGGTGGCAGAAAACACAGCTCTCCCCTTAAGGACAGGTAGGTAAACCTGCACATGGTACAGGGAGGTTTGCTGTGGATGGGACAACACTGGGTACAGTCCCAGCCCAAAGTCACATCTACTGGACCACACACTTAGCTCTTTTTTTTTCTTTTTTTTCTTTTTTCCCCTCCCAAGCTAATCCCTCCAGCCCCTTAGGCTTTTTTGTTGTTGTTGTTGTTGCTCCTCTCTGAATTCCTTCTAATTTGCAGGCACACTGCCAGCATCCAACGCACTATAAAAAGGGGACTTGTTCTTCAAGCTTCCCTCTGGTACAGAGCGTTTGCACAAATAGCAACACGCTTGACAAGTAGGTCTGATTCCCCCTGCTATTACCAAAATGCTCGTAGGGTGCTCAGGGAGTAGAGCTGCTGTCTCAAGACAAGCCAAGCTGAATTTCACACAGGGCCCTGAGCCCAATTCCCAGCCGGTGTTTAAACTCCTGTCAGCTGGAAAAACGGAGCTGTGTGTTTTTATTTTCCTTCCCGTGTAGCTTCCCTCTCTCTCCGAGAGCGAGTGGATGCGGCTGCATCCCTGCGTATCCCACCTGCACAGGTGGGATGTGGGCTGTGGCTGCAGACCCGTGTCCTGCTAAGGCAGCCCCAGGGCAACCACCAGTTTTTGGCTGGTCTCCCCCCTCCCTCCCCACCCTCACAAGCAGCCGTGACACAAACCCCTTGCCAGCTTCCTTCTTAAAACTAATGAGCTGTTTGACCCTGGCAAGTCCTCTGGGAAAGCTGTTGCCAGAGCCTTGCTGCTCGCACGGATACAAACTGCTCTTGTTTCCAGTTTAAATTTATTTGTGGATGACTCGTACCCATTTGGCCTTGTTCTTCTTGTACCCACAGTGGCTTTTAGCTTGGATGGCTCCTTTCCCTGCTCTGGTATTTATCCTCTGGCAGGCTTTACCAAGGGCCGTGGGTCTGCCAACCTAAATAACCCCAGAGCTTCTGGTGGAGCATGGCTGGAGGGGGTGTAAGGGCATCTAGGCTTCCTCATTCCTGTGGTGGAGACAGCCTCAGTGACTTAATTTGCAGCTCACTCACTGAAAAGGAAAATCCACCATGCCTCCTTTTGGCATCCTCATTGGGGATGGTCTGCAGAAGGACAACCCTGACCATCCTCACCACTGACAAAGGCTCTTCGATTTGAAACCATTATCTAATTTCATTAGCACACTTCTCTTTTGCAATGCAAATGCCATTTTGGCAGAAGATGAGCTTTTTTTTCCTAGTGCAGCCTTCAGTAGCACCTTTCCCTCTCCTTTCTGGTAGTGCCAGGGCTCGTGTTGCTGCCTGTGCTAATCTCAGCCCTGGTGTTGTGGAGCAGACATTTCCCATGCACAGCTGTGCCAGGCACTTTGCTCAGAGGCTGAAGTGGATTTGAAATGTGAAAGTTCACCAGGTCAAAATACACACATGGCTCCTTACCACTGGTCTGCTTTTGGACATGTTGAACCATCCAGGATGTTATGGGAAGAGCTGCAAGGTGTTTGCTTTCTGCCCAGGACGATAATTTTTCACCACACCTTTACTGGCATCTTTGCCATGGGTTTTGCCTTTTATGTGCTTTCTTTGGGAGCTCTGTGCTTATTCCTGGTGATGCTGAGATGCTGGCTTATCCATCCCAATTTAGACCCCGGCCTTCTTCTTGGCAGGTAGAACTTGACTGGTACCTTTGATGGAAGGAAGAATGCTTCAGGTGCCATCACTCACCAGCTCCTTATTTCCTCCAAGTTTCCCTTTAGTTAAGAACCTCTTTTTCCTTTTTTCATTTTGCCTAATCTAAACTGCACCAGCATGTGTCCATTTGAGGCAGGATTTTATATTCCCCTGCAGTGTCCTTCCATCATTCTGTGCCCTCGTTAAACCACGCGTAAATTGGCATCATTGAGGAGGAGCTGGCCTCTGCGGTTATTAGCAGGATTGTTCTCATCTCCTGGTTTCCAGTGAAGCTGCTGGGCTGGTGTAACACAATTCCCACTAATGCTCATCTCCACTGTCAGGGAGAGCGATGCTGATGGGGCACTGAGCACCAGCAGCAGATACCAGGAGGAAACCAGCAGACCCCTTCACATCTTTCCACATTAAGTGATTTTTGAGCCCCAGCTCCTCTCCTTCAGGCCGTGGTTGTTTAGCACATCACATTGGGCATGAACTTCCCCTCCTGAATCTTTTCTGAGCAGCCTGTGGGCTCCTTCACAGCTGCAGCTCCAGCACGGGAACGCATCACATCCTGCGCTCATCGCTGGGTTTGCTTTGTGCATCGTGTTTTCTCGCTGCCTAAATCAGCATCCACAGCCTCCAGCACTCAGAGTGGGTACAGCTGGGCATTTTCTGCCTGCAGTTGATCTTCCTTGTTCCTCTCTCCCTGATTATTTGATTTCTCACTGTATTTAAAGGAGAGGTCACTGTGTGTTTTGCAACCTTCTCCTATTACTAATTCCTTAGAAACAAAGGGGAAAGAACCACAAGCAATAAAGAGCCTGAGGTTTGAGGACTTGCTGTTTATTTGTCAAAGTTAGAAATGCAGTGACTCAAGAGGATGAGAGAAAATCCTCAATGCAGATGTACCTCATTTGAGTTTAGGCTTGTGTAGGTCAGATTTGGGGGTTGTGGATTTCCTCCCGCTGCAGTTTTAGATGGAGCTGTTATCACTGCCATTACTGCAAATAACATCTTAGTTTTGCCTTCTGTACCTCGTTTTTGCACCCCCCAGCCTGACCTTCCTGCACCATGCCCATGTGAAGCTGGGGGAGCAGTGGTGCCCATCTCAGTGGCATCAGGGCACCCCATGCAGTGGGATTGGATTGCACATGGCTGATGGCAAGTGGGTGACAATAAACCAGTACTAAGGGTGCAAATGTTGCCAAGGAGGCTGGGACTGGCCATCAGCTGTCAGGAAGAGGGGATAAGGAGCAGCAAGGGTAGCTTAGATTCCAAAGCCAAAGATGCTCAGAAGCCCTAAAGGGACAAAAATAGGTGTCTGGGTTATTCAAGAGGGTTTGAGGACCGCTTAAGATCTTTTCCCCTCAGAAGCAGCAATTACCAGATGAAAGGGAATGTCTTCAAACAGGCATTTTGGAGCATCTGGTTTGTATTTGGCACATTTACTGGGGAAAGCAGGGAAGGCTGGAAGGCTGCTGGGTGGGTCGGTGGCTGGGCGAGGCAGAGGTTGTCCTTCACAGGATGAGTCTGGTTGCTTATGAAATGCATTTTGACACCAGGAGTATTCCCACATCTCTCCCCCTTTGGACTGCGTTGTCAATAACTTTCCAAAGCATTAATGCTGGGCATGAGCTGGATTTCTGCTTGTGGGAGGTTAAGGGGTGTCCCCACATGAAGTGGGGAATAGGGGGATGCACAAGTGGTTTTCTTTTTAGGTTTCGCCCTTCCTTGCTACAGAGGAGGCATTGGCATGTAATTACCGCCAGCTTTAATCCAGCCAGACCAACTGCCTTTCTGGCAAACCCAAATACAATAGGAGCCAAAGGTTATTGCATGCCCTAAATAAAACCATTACAGCCCTGTGGCCTCACCCAAGCCCAGACCGCAAATCATCCAGGACTGGCTCCATTCAGTTTTTCTGAGTCTGGAAGATCTGTATTGATGGCAATGACCCATAACATTTTTTTTTCATTTTACTTTTTTTTTTTTCCATACTTTCCCCCTGAAAAGCCACCTGCACACTCACAACCACTGTGGCACCTGCCAGGAGCAGCACATCTGGCCAGCCTTAGTGAGCTTTCCAGGGATGCACTTGGTTCAGTCTTTTCTTGCTAAAATCATTAGTGGCTTTAATTGAAAGCAGAGATAGATGAAAGCACGTCACACAGACACACCATGGCGTGCATGGCTCAGCCCAGTATGTGGCTGTGACCAGAGTCCTCTCAACCTGCTGCCAGATACAGCCCAATGTTCCTCTCATCCATGGGATGCACTGAGATTTCAGGCACATAAGGACCCTTGTGGCCTGGAGTAGCCACCAGTTACTGCTCCAAACTGGAGTAACTGGAGTAACTTTACTCTGAAACCTAAAGGATTTTACTCTCTATCCCTGAGCAAATACAGCCCAAAGAGATGCAAATGCATGACCTCACCCGCATCTCAAGAGATAAATATAGCATCTCAATGAGCACACCCCTATCTTTTGCCTCAGTCTGAGACACTGAGTCCATCCTGATGCAGGGACTAGCCAGGCCAGGGAAGAAGTGTATGGTGGAAAAGGCTTTCTCCTCACCTCCCAGTTTATTTATTGGTGTCTCATGTTTGGAGCATGATGGACACTGGTCCTGCTTCCATGCAGGGTTGCTCTGGCTCCTGGCATCCCCACAGAGCTTCTGGCAGGGAAAAATTACATTTCACAACCCGTCTTTCCAGGCTCCCACAAGACTACTGGAGGGAGAGGAATGTGCTGAAGAAAATATCCCAACTGCTGTTAAAAGGCACAGCTTTCCCTGCCCCTTTCTGGGATGGCCATTCCTTCACTGAACCAGACAGTCTACTCCAGCTGGCAGCACCCAATGGAGCCAGCACTGTGTCACCTCCCCATATCACCCTGGGGTGTCTTTGTCCTCCTGGCCTCCCCTTCATGTGCAAATAATTGAAATTGTGATAAGCAGGCTCTTTTATGGAGTAATTCTGCTTTTCCCTCAAAGTGCTCCTGAGACAGAGCTCAGTCACTTTATATCTGGGCAATAAATCTCCAGGCTCTCCAGGGCACACCCACCACACAAGGCAGTAATGGGCCTGCCAGATGCTGTTCTGTCTGAGTGAAGAGCTTGACAGCCAGTGCAGCATCTGTTAATCATTTGCCAGGAGAGCCCAGGCAGTGAGGGAGTCTCAAGTTAAATCCCTGTTGGCCAATCCTTTTGAATCATGGTGAAGGTTTCTGGGCTACCTGGAGCTGAAACAACCTGTGAGCTGCAGCAGCCTCTGATCCTGGGCTGAGAGATGCATCCCACACATCTCAGGAGGAAGGTGAGAAATCTTTCTCCTTGGTCCTTCTTCTTCTAAGAGGGATAAAATCTTCACCAGGCCAAGGCTGAAGTAGCACTTTTCCTTGATCCCACTCATCTACTTTTGCTTCAAAATTCTGTGAGCATCAGATGAGAAGTGGCAGTGAAAAGTTCCGGGGAAGCTTGAAGTGGTTTGGTGTTGAGTCATCTCCTGGGTGATGGCATATGGACAAGGCTGAAAGCAGGGATGGCTTTCTCTGATGAGTCTTCTTTCAATATTCTACAATCCCAGTCCACACATTTTGCCTCCAGAAAGTAGAACACCTCCAGGTTCTCTGCAGAAGATCTTGTTGCATCTGGGGGCGATCTGTTGCACTCGTTCTGATTTCTCTCCCAGGCTAATTACAAGCCTCTTGGACTCTCTCAGGTGGCTTTGGCAAGTGCTCTGCTTTTCTGCTGCTGGTGCTGGGGAGCCCTGGCCACAGCCATCAGGTCTTTCCCCAGCTATTAGAAAGCAGTTACGCTCCTTGTGTGTCTTTTCATTGCCGGAAGCTGGTAAGTGGATGGATCCTACACAAATAAACTTCTCAAGGGCAGAGAGTCAAAATATCCCTGGGCTTGTTTGGTGGGAAAAGGTTAACCAGCATGAAGTCTATGAATTGCTGCTGACCCGACTGTTGACAAAATACAGTGTTATTAATTGAACTTGCAGGCAAACTGCCTGGGGCTGTTTAGAAGGAACTTGTCCATCGCCAGGGCCGAGATCTCCCTGGGAGAAGATCTGTCTGGGCTCTTTGGAGATGCGCCTAGGCCTTGGCCATGGCTCTGGTTTGGGATTTTGTTGTTGAGGATAAGATGTGTCAGAGTCTCAGTCTCCCACACTGGCCGTGGGGCCACACAGATTCACCAACAGCAGAGCTGTAGCAGAGAAGGACAGGAGGAGCCTGTCAAGAAGCCTGGGACCAGGTGACTGAATACTGGAAGATCCCCTTGCTCATTTCAGGACTAAATATTGTTGGGCTGGACAACATTTGAAGTTCCTTTCCAAGCTGTTCTGTGATTTTTGTGATGACTCTAATGAGGCCTCTGGGTCCCCAAATTCAGGTGTCTGCTGTCAAGCTGAATCCTACACAAGGCATCATTACCTGGACAGGAGCAGAAGCTTCATGATGAAGGTGAAATTCCAAAGTGTGACCTGTACTGTTCCCAGTGTGGTCCTAAATCCCAGCAGCTGTTCACTGCTGCATTGACGCTGATGACACTCACTGTCACCCTACCCTCAGCCCAGTGGCTTATTTTTGACTGTGGCAAGGCAGCAGTCAGTGCATGTCCCTGGTGCCATCTCAGCCTTTCAGCCACCATCATGGCAGCTCCAGAGCCAGCTGCTCCTCCCATGGCTGGCAAGTTCCTTCACAGCATCTCACGGCCCTGCATGACAAACAGCTTGCTTCTCTAGGCCTGGGAGTGAGCAGAACACCCGCGCTGGCACCGGCCCAAGACAGAAGCTTTGGGAATCCTCCTCGACAGCATGACAGCAAATGCTCCTCTCCAGCAGGGCCAGCGCTGGGAGGCTCCCAGCAGCAAAGCCCGTCCCAGTGCAGGAAGAACTTGCCTTGGGCTGTGAGGTTTTCTGCACCTGCATGACTGAATGTGCTGGAAAACACCTTCCATGAGTGCCAGAGTGGTGGAATTCCAACTGCCAGCAGATAAACATGCCAGTGCCTGTCCTGCCATGCTTTGAGGAGGGGGTGGCACCTAGTGGAGGTGGGCAAAGGGGCTGTGCCTTTTCCTCAGTTTCTCTAAAAAGCTAACAGTTGCCTCCTAGGTGAGGTCAGCCACATCCAGGTGGAGCCTCATACAGGTTAACTGAGCTCCTCAAGAGTGGCCACGTGCCTTGTAGCCCACAGGTGAAGCCACCTCTCTGGGATGCTCAGCCTTCTCTAATTCAAGTTGGGCCATGCAACAATTACCTAGAAGAGCCAAAGGGAACAAGATCCATCTGCCTGTTCTTCTTGCTCAGCTTCTGGATGTGGTCTTGCCCAGGCTGAAGTGATCCCAGGGATGAAATGGTCCATCCAGGCTGGAGTTCAGAGCAGCTTGACCGTTCCCTGAGAGCAGCTGTGGCAAGCAGCCCACGTTTCACAAGTGGGGTTTTCCCATCAGGCTCTCCAGCTGCTATAAATAACAGGAAATGTTTTGTCATTTTCTGCTCCAGAGAAGGTCAGGAGCTGGATTCTGTGGTCTTTGGAGCTTTAATAAGGTTGGAGATTTATGCAGTGTACCCAAAACTCCCCTGAGACAGCTTGCCTGAGGCTGTTTGGCTCCTTGGCTCTAGGAGAAGTCCTGAATGCCAGCCTTTGACAAAGTTACCTTAGCCACCCTTTATGAGCTGTCAGGTCCTGCTAAATCCTTAATGTGTTCTTCATCTCCAGGCCAGATGCTAACCCTTGGATTGCTGCCGAACCAGCTCACGAGATGTTTGAACCATCCTCTATCAATGGTAGGAAAAGCTTCCACCATGGATCCCCAGGATGGATGGATCTAGAGACCAGCCACTGAGCTCATGAGCTTGCTGAGAACTCATCTTCACAGAATTATAGAACGTGCCCTTGTGAGACCCCACCTGGAGAACTTTGCCCAGGCCTGGTCCTCAGCATAAGAAAGACATGGACCTGTCAGACGTGGTCCAGAGGAGACCACAAAAATTATCAGAGGGCTGGAGCACCTCCTCCTGTTTGTGTTTGCAGCAGGATGGAAACCGAGCAAATTGAGTGGGAAGATCCATCTGGGGGTTTCTCAGACATCTAGACAGCTTTTCTGGGTCCTGAAGAGCCCCAAGCTCAGGTCTGTGCTGCCTGTCACCCCAGCAGCCACGCAGGGAGGAGGCAGAGCCCTGTTTGCCACCTCTCCCATTTCCCCAGCAGATGTAGGAATGCTTTGATGTCCACTTCCCCAGCCCCAGTGCCCAGCACCAGGATTAACCACCAGTCAGATGCCTTCATTGACTCCAAATAAATCTTCTAAACTCAGACAAGTACCACAAGAGGGGTCCCAGCATTCCCCTCTTGCAGAATGAGGGTTAAAAGTAGTTTTTCCCTTTGCACCTGCCCCTCTGAAGCCAAGGCTGTGTTTTATTTTTAAAGCCCAAGTTTCTTGGTGGTTGGCTCCTCTCCTGGGGCATACAGGCCATGGACAAATAGGAAAATTGTCCATCTCAGTGGTACAAACAAAGTGGACAGTATGGAACGTGCTCACATGGGTTGGAAGAAACTCTTCCCCCCCCTCCCCCCCAGTCTCTTCTTCCTGTAGCCAAAACAGAAATGCAGCTCTAGGGATGATCCTTCAAAAAATACTGAATTTTGCTCCTTTTTGCATGTTTATTAGAGTGTTTTATTTGTCTCGAAGTGGTTTTTGGGTCAAAGTTATCATGCCCTGTGCAGATCTCTGAAGTCTGGGTCAGTCCCACTTAAATGGTTTCAGCGAGGCTGAATTATTTTTTGTTAAAGCCCATGTGTTTACATTTCATAAGCTTATTTTAAAACACATATGTATACAAGAGCAGGCTTATTTATATGGCAAATTGGCCTGCTGTGTCCTTACCTGACTTAAGTGTTAAGGAAGCAGCCTTTTTTTAACTTTCTACAAGCACAGTTTAAAATAAAATACTGGTTTGCTCTGCGCCAGTGAATATGCCCAAGAGAGGAGGTCAGGACAAGGTCTTGTTTTCCAACTGTAAAATGTTATTTTGCTTATTTACAGAGCTTCCTCTCACCAGCCATCATTTTAGGTTAATATGTTAATGACAGCTATAGGTAAAAAAAAAAATCATTTATGTTCCCCAGAGTCTTGGCAAGCCAAAATCCCAAAGTAGCCAGGCTTCCCTGTGAAACAGCTTTTGGGAACTTTCCATCAGTAAAGCAGGATTTGCTGGGTGACCCATTCTACCCAGGTTCTTGGCAAGATTTCTGACTTTAAGTACCCCAAGAAATACTTGAGAAAAGCCTTTGTGGAGGGATCTTGGCATTTCCTACTAGCCTTGGAGGAAGGATTTCATTCCTGATTTTAATCCTCTGAATTGGTAATGCACCAGTCAGGCTGCAGGAAGGTGAGGATCACTTCTGGTGGTGCAGTTCAGTGATGGAGTGTGAGGAGATGTGTGTGGACCTTAAAGCAGGATGAGGAGGGTGAGGAGAGCCCCAGGGAACTACAAATTTACACAAAAGCAAAGGGAAGCTTTGACTGTGGGACATAAAATTCATCTTTCCCAAGGGCTGAGAAGCCCACATGTGTTTTTATGCCTGTGCTTGGAGAACTTTTTCTGCTTCTGTCAAGCTTCCACGTGGGGCTGGTGGATATGGACATGAAGTCCATAGCAGGTAATGAGACAAATGTTGACATTTACACCTAGGAGAGAGCTGGAGCAGACTCAGAGTTGAGGGATGGTTTTCCATCCAGAGAAGCTGTAAACCAAAGCCCTGACCACTGCTGGTTATTTAAAGACTCCAGCAGCACTTCCTGACATGGGAAGGTGCTTGGCCCACGTTCAGCCTGGGCGACTGCTCTCTGCAAAGCCAAATAAACAGCAGCCACTTGAACTTTCCACCTTGCGGGCTCAGCCAGATGCCTCATCCTGGACCATGACCGGGCACCATGCCTCGGATGGGATTTGTGGATGAGCCTCTGGTGGATCCAGAGTGATTACCACATTTTAGGGTTGAGGGAGCATTTCCTGTCTCTGAAGGACCCTAGTGAAAGAGTTTGTGGAGCTGAGAGAGAGCATTTGGGAAGGGAGATCTGTGTCTCCATGCAGCTCCATGTCCTTCAGTGACCTTGGGAAGAGCAAAGGGAGGAAATCATATCCTTTAACTCCAGAAATGTGCTTTAGATGCTACATCTCCTCAGAGGTGCACAGTTCAAGTAGCCAGGACCAGGAATCTCAGCCATCAATCAAGGCATGGCAGTAATGCGTGACTGCAGTGACAATGTGATCTGCAGGATGTCCATGAGGGTGCCAAGGCATCAGTGGTGAGATGCCCATAGCGATGCTTCACCCCTTGGGGAGGTTGGAGGTGGTCCCTTCCAACCTCAGCCCTCCTGTGACAGTCGATGTGAGATGTCAGACAGTCCTCTGTAGGTATTTTCTTGCTTTTATTGAGTTGTAGTCAACATGATGCATGTCCTTCCCCACTTCTGACCCTTCCCCAGCAAGCTCAGATGTTTCAGCAACTCACATGAGCCCTGCAGTGGATGCTCCTCACATTCAGCTCCTCAGCCTGGGAACTTTTGCAGGATTTGGCAGCAGGACTGTTGCAGGAGTATTCCACACAGAACCCAAAAATATTGCTGTCAGTGCAGCGTCGGCCGGCCTGGCCGCAGGGTCAGGTCCCTCTGAAATCAGACTGTTGATGAACAAGCTTGAGCGCATACAAATGTTTCGTCTGATTTTCTTGGACTGCAGAGTTTCCAAGGGAGCCAAAATGCTGGCTGCTCCTCTTGTTGACTCTTCAGACCAGAAATACAGTGGAATAAGGACGCTCACAATTCTTGTACTGGTGCAGCAGAGAGGGGGAAAAGCTCACTTTGGAAAAACTCAAATGTCTAGAGATAAAAATGAGTCCAAGGTGGTGCTCTCTGACAGTGATAAGCATCAGGGCTTATGTGGTTGCTTGGGCAGCCCTAGGACCAAAATCCTTGCTTGATGTCCCTCTGAATTTCTGGCAAAGAGGCAAATCCAGGGGCATTTCACTTGATCGGGTTCAAAAAGTGTCCACACAGGCTTTTGGGAGTGCAGAGAGAAGCTGTGTCAGCGCTGAGCTGGGATGAGAGCACAGGAGACTTAAGGCAGGAGGAGAGCATCATTTTAAACTGCAAATGAACCCTGAAATGACAAAAAACTTGAAGCAAGCCCACATTTTGGGTCAGCCTGGCTATGAATCAGCTTTAGAAAACGAAAGACAAAACTTTCTGATTTCAGTTTGAGTTACGAACTTACAAACTCTCATTTATCTGGTTTAATGGATGTGAGCCAGAGACATTTTTTGAGGTTAGTGGATGGGACAGCTTCCTGAAAATGAACTCATTGAAAAAGGCGTGGTTTGGAGACAAAGTTAGTCTCAAATTCTCGTATTGTGCGAGGCTGGGTTAATGTGACATGGAGATACTTCCTGTGTATCCCAGAGCTGCTCTTGAGCATCCTCCATCCATTTAGTGCTCTCTGCTAAAATGTACAGGCGTTATAAATCACTTCCAAAAATGGAAAAAAAAAAATAATCAAATTTTAGACCCATCTGAATGACAGCAAATGTGCAAAAAGCTTTTGCAGAGGACAGCCATGTAACCTTACTCCATTCCCCCAAGATAACAAGGACAGAGTGGCAGTAAACTGTGGACAAGTGGGGCAGCCCATGGTCCAGCTTTGTGATTTCATGGCCCAGAGATAGGGGTCAGAATAGGAGTGTCTCACATGTTGGTGGTTTCTGTCAGCAGATCGGAACAAGGCTATTTCCCCCCCTCTGTTTCCCTTTAAAACACTGATTTATTTTTATCGTTGCTTTAAGAATGGCTGTGTATTCCCCACAGCTGTCTTCAGGCATTACAAAAATCAGAATATCTGCCTGAAGCTAGGCATAAAAATGCAGCAGAGGCGTCATGCAGGCAGCTGGGCTAAAATTTGTATCGTCTAAAGTTAGGGGAGATTTCATGGAGCTGTTGTTTTATTGAAGTGGACAGGTTGAAGATCAGGGTTTTATCACTCCCTGGCATCAGAGGATGCACTACTGGTCCTGGATTCTGTGAATCTTCCTCATCCTTGGTGCTGTGGCTGCAATCTGAAAGGGTGGCTGGGATGTGCTCCTGGTGAGGAGTTGGGGATGTTGTCACCAGCTTTGGTGATGCCACAGTGGTGCTCCTACCTGCAGCTGTGCTGGAGAAATGGGTGAGCTCAGAGTTGATCCTTAGTGTTAACTAAAAGCTCCTATTCCTACACTGTGCCAGTCTTCTGGGAGCAGATTTGGGGCAGGTGTTCCTCTGTGCCTGAGTTAGGTGATGGGTGCACCCCTGCAGATGCAGATCACCACAGTCCTGTCAGCTTGCAAGGCTCAGACAGGGTCTGAGCTATATGGGAGAGGTTGGTTGGCATTTGCAAACCCTGTGGGGGAAGTACCTTGCTGAGGTCCCCACAATCTTTCAGGTGCCACTGTCTGGTGGAGCTTGAGGGAAGTCCCTCTGCTGCGTTTCTAGTAAATGCCAGTCCAGGACGTGCTAATGACAGCAGAGAGGATGTGCTCCATCTGCCTGACGAATGACACTTACAGGAGATCTGGAAACAGGATGGGGATGTTTTATCGACCAGCTGATAAAAGAAAATGCCAGAGAAATTCCCATGTGGGAACACACAGCAGAGTTTCACCCCATGCCTCGGCATTGAATTACAGTGCTCATTTAGCAACCCTTGGCTGCCTGTCCCAGTGCTGCCCACAGTGTCCTGCCAGTACAGCTGCCTGTTTGTAGAGAGATGAGCTGGGAACGGATCAAGCTGAAAATAAACTTTTTTATTTACTTTTTAACTCCCCCAAGTCAAGATCAACTCCATGGTGCCTTTGCCAAGATGGCCTTGTGCTGGTAGAACTGAGCCAAACCAGCACCTGCTGGCTTTGCACTGGAGCTGATGAGCCCCCTGTGCTGTGGCTGGAGGGGACATCTTCAGTGTCCCTTTTCTCTGCTCCCTCTGTCCCACTGTGGTCCAGACCATGCCAGGCTGGTTTTGCTGTTGGTTTTCACGTGCAATTCCAAATTTAAATTATTTGTGAAGTAGCAAAACAACCTTAGTGCTGGCTGCTAGAGTACTCCGTACACATCTGTGCATATAGGGTTTTTCTTCTAGGATAGTTGGTATATTAATAGGAATGCCTTCATTTTGCCTTTCCTCTGTACCAAAGGAGTTTACAATGGGGGAATTAATTGAGCCTTAAGTCAGCACTGGGAGACTTCTGCGAAGTCTCCATAGATATTTGTCAATGTTTTGTTTCCTGTTTGCAGCAGCCTGGCTCTTTAGGAAGTAGCATGAAAAAGAGATGGAGAAAAACCCTCCCAAGATACACCCATGGCCAACAGAATAGGGAATGTCTGTCTGCCTCCTCCCCAGGCTGAAACCCTCTTATGTGCCCCTGGGAGCAGAGGGACAGGGACCACTCTGGATGGATCTCAAAGCCTATATTAAACCCAAACAGCTTGTTACTGCTCTTGCTTTTTCATTCACCTCCTTTCCCTTTTTCCCTGCTGAGAGGCAGAGCATGTGCGTGTACATCCCCAGAAACATTTACTATCATCAGTCGGCTTCATCATAAATGATGAATTTGGTCTTGCAGCTTTCTTTACCCAGGGAAGCTCATTTGCTTTCAGCTTGATTAGAGCCTGCTCCAGTGCAGCAAGGGTGGCTGGGAAATGCCACCCACGCCGGGGTGTCAAAATGCCTCAGAAACCATCCGGGAGCCAGGGAGCCAAGCAGAGCCGGGAAACCAAGCGGAGCCGGAGCAGCTTGCATGTCTCCAGGCCATTAAAGCTCACCCCTGGGGCTGGGGAGGATGTGCAGAGCACGGATGAAACACTGCATCCTGCCTGTCCCATCCCTGCTGGATCCGGCCGTAGGAGCTGAGGAAGTTTTCCTGCTTAGCCAGGGTGGGGAGGCTTCACATCTCAGCCTTTATTTAATTTTCAGGTGATAAAAGCGTCGCTTCCTTGCCTGGTGCATCAGAGCAGCCAGCACCTTCAAACGCTCCCCTTTCTCCAGGGAATTTGCATTTCCCTAAAGGCAGCACCAGATTTATGCAAAGATCTAGATGAAAGAAAGTCAAAGGCAAAGCATGCTCATGAGTAAGCTTTCCTGGGCACTTCCTGAACAGTCAGATGCTCTCCTTCCACCCTTTTGGCATTTTGGGGAGAAGTGATGCTTGACTACAGGTTCCTCCAGCCCCAAAAACACTTGGTGATGACCACTTCACCTCCACATTGTCCCAAGAGTGGTATCAATCTGGAAAGGTGCTTTGAGGTTGCGACATCCCACTGCTGAATTTGCTTTTCCTGGGTGCACCATTCCATGGGATGTGACATCCCCTCTTGTTGTGGTGTTCAGGTGGTGTTTCCACTCTAGACAGAATGGATTTCTTCCTCATCCTGCCATTCCCCTGAGGATCCATCTCCTTCGGTGATCTCCAAAATCACCTGGGTGTGGTCCATCAAAGCCAGCTGGCTGTGCTGCATGACCTTCTCCTTGCTTTCCCTCACAGGATGGGAAGAGCACCAAGTATCATCATCCCTCAGTGGCTCTGACACAAGCTTTTTGCTCGTGCAAATCATTACAATTTCCCTTCCTGAGATACCAGGGAGTTTACTGGCTTTTACAAAGCCACTGCTGGAAATCCTTCCTGTGAATGACAGGAAGAGGATTGGATGACTGTTCATCTTCTGTATCGAAAGACGGTTCATTTAAGTTCAAGAAGCGCCAGGATCTGTATAGTTTGCCATCTTTTTTTAGCTGGTTTTGCCTCCAACAGTGGCTGGGAGCAGCCTTGGCATGCCAGAGCATCACTGTGTGACAAGTGAGGATGTGATTTAAAATGTGTTCATCTGGGGCTGCAGCAGCTGCTCTCTGCTTCTAGTGTGGAGTCCAGAAAGGAACAGTCTTGATGGTAATTGGGGAGCCCATTTTTGCGGTCCAAGACCATGTCCCAAGCTGCAGCATTGTAGAGCTCCAGCCCAAAGGATTTTTCACCCCATTTACCTAATTCTCAGAGCATCCTGTTCCAGCAAGGCTTTTTTAATTCCTTGGTTAAACTTGAATCCAGTTTGAACCCCACTTGATGAAGAGGCAAGTGGGAAGCTGGGTGGGAGCTGATGTGGAGAACCCAGGGGAAGGATCATGGTGACACCCAACCACCCTGGCCATCAGGCACTCAGAAAATCATGCAATGGTTTGGGATGGAAAGGACCTTTAAAGATTATCTAGTTTCAACCATGCTGCCATGGGCAGGGACACACCTTCCATTGTAACCAGGTTCCTCAAGGCCTCATCCAGCCTGGCCTTGAACACTTCCAGGGATGGAGCAGCCACAGCTTCTGGGGACAACTTGCTTCAGTGTGTCACCACTACCATCATAACAAATTTCTTCCTTATGTTCAAGATGAACCGGCCTTCTTTCAGTTTAAAGCTGTTGCTTTTTGTACTATCACTACAGGCCCGTGTAAAAGTCTTTTTCCATCTTCTCTTTTCAACATCCCTTTAATACATTGAAAACCTGCAATGAGGTCTCCCTGGCCACCAATTCCTGAGCTGTAGA
Organism: Pseudopodoces humilis; assembly: GCF_049639895.1. NCBI lineage: Eukaryota > Metazoa > Chordata > Aves > Passeriformes > Paridae > Pseudopodoces > Pseudopodoces humilis. Next base: position 3,479,689 of record NC_142200.1, read on the forward strand.
AAGAGCCACAGCCACATCCCCACCTTTTCATGCCTATCTGAGCCCAACTGCAAGGTGCATTTCCAAGGGGCTTTGAGTTCTGTAGTTGGAAAAGTTCTGAAGTTGGGAAAAGTTCTGTAGTTGGGAAAAGGCCTCAAGTTGCACCAGGGGAGGTTCAGGCTGGGTATCAGGAAGAGTTTCTTCACTGAAGGAGTTACTCAGTACTGGAATGGGCTACTCAGGGAAGTGGTGCAAACCATCCCTAAAGTGTTCAAAAATGGGTAGACACGGTACTCAGGAATATGGTTTGGTGGGCAGGATGGTACTTGGTAGAAGGATGGGCTTGATGAGCTTGGAGAGCCTTTCCAACCTGAACGATTCTACAATTCTGTGATTCTGGTTTGCAGACCCTGAGCAATCTGAGCTTTGCACTGGCTTTATCTCCTTCCTCCAAAGTCATGCTTGATCCTCCCTCCTTCCAGTTTAGTCCCCCATCTCCCATGTGGACAAGGTGCAAATCAAGCTGAAGACATGAGGCAGTGCTTTACACACTAGGCAGACTTTGCAGAACAAGTGGAGACATTTATGTCCCTGCAGCAAGAACAGCTGTGACTTTCAGCATTTCATGCCCTTTAATCTTTTATTTGAAAGAAAACCACCTTTGTTGGCTCTGCGAGCTCCCATGGGTGGGGGACAACTCTTGGCACAGCTCTGGGGTTTTGCGCAAGGGCGGCAGAACCAAAGGGTTTTGTCCCTGTTGCTGAGGATGGCTGGGTCCAGGAGGGTAGGAGAGGGTGCAGGGGAGCCAGAGAGGGTGCAGGATCAGGCCATGCTGTAGCCATGCATCCAAAACTTGCAGCTTGGAAGTACCCACCTTTGTCCCTAGAGCTTTGTGGACACGTTGCTTTTGCAGAGCACTTGTCCTGTAGCACCCATGGAGCTCTGCTGTGGCTTTTTGCTGGAGCTAAGGAGTTTTCTAGAAGAGGGTTTTAGGGGAAATCATCTCTGCAGCACCTGGGCTTAATGGGAGGAGCCAGGAGCATGACATGCTGGGGTGTCTTGATAATATTGCCAGACCTTGCCACATCCCACCTAGGAGCAGCCTATTTTCCCATCTCACTTCACTTGCTCCGTGGCTTTTAGTTATCCTGGCTAACACTCAGTCATGTTTCCCCCAGGATCTCTGTATTGTTGATAGTCCTGAGGGGACACCTCTCACCTACATGCAGCATCTCTGTCCCATGCTGCTGGAAAAGGGACATCCCTGGAGGGGCTATTTCAAGGAGCATCTTCTGCTGTTAAAGTGACAATAGCCATAGCTGAGGAGGATAAGAAGGATACAACCCAGGTGTTGTCTGCTGTCCCATTGGGCTTGGTGGCTGCCTTCAGAAGTGCTTTGGTGTCCACCACAAAAAGGAGAGGGCTGGTAGTGCTGCCACCTCTCATCAGCCTGTCATGACATGTGTGACCCTGTCTCCATGGAGTGAAATGTGTAAACTAAATAATGCAGAGCAAGAACGAGATGGTTTGGGAGGACAATCCAAGGCAGCACAGGGTCTGGATGGTGGAGGAAGCTCAGAGACCCATAAACACCATCTAAACCTGGTGCCATTGACTTGGAAGAGATGCCTTTCTCCAGAGCTTGGCTTCTCTGGGCAATCCTGACCATAGCTTGATGCCACCAGAGATCTTTCCATGGGACACATCACAGGCAGAGCATGTTCTGTCCTGTATTGCATCCCCAGCATGTCACAGAGTACTATTTCAACATCATCTGCAGGTCAAAATCCACCCTTTGGGTAGATTTGAGTCCCCTGGAGCCCCCTTCATCATCAGCAAACTTCCATCAAAGCCGCCGCAGCCTGTCTGGGTTGGGGGTTGTGCAAGAGGCACCAGTGACGCAGACAGAGCTCTCTGGTGGCCTTGGGTCAGGGCTGCTGCTGGCTTGACAAGGTAAGACCAGGTAATGCAGGGACAACTTCCCATCAGGATCCCACCACCAAGGAGGGACATGGCAAATAGCAAAGGTCTGGTGGCACAGGCTCAGGCTCAAACTGACCTTAAAGGGGAGGTCATGGCAGCTCCTCCTTCCCAGGAGTGTGCTGCTGTTTCTCATGTTTCCCCCAAAAAAACTGCACCATTCTGCACCCCCACCCCCAAACGTTGCCACCTGCCACAACTATTAAATTAGCTCAAAATACTTTGAGAAACCACAAGAGAAAAGCTCAGCTGCACCAGAGTTTCAGGGTGGGAGAGACACGTGGCAGTGGTACTTGTTGGGGAGGACTACTGGGTCAGTTTGCCCCCAGTGTGTGTTTTGGGGTGAGGATGCTACATTTGGATTCTTTTCTTTACAAAGATACTGTTGGACAAGGCTTGAAGCCTGGAAATGCCCAATCATACACAGAATTGCTTTTTTTTCCCGATACTTCTGGCCAAAAGAAATCCCTGGAGGACGGGGGGAGCTGGCCCCCAGTATTTGGGGTGCCTGACTTCCCCATGCATCAGGCACCACAGCGTGGAGACCATCCGTCCCCAAACAACCAAGCCTTTCACCCCTCCCCAAAAAAGCCCTCTAGGGCACACCCTCTGCAGATTTGGGAGGCAGCCAGCCCCAAGCCTGTTATTACTTTTCCCTTTGGAGTTGGCCTCTCTTCCTCCCCCCTTTCTTTTTTTTTCCTCCTTTCCCTTCAAATCCAAGCCAGGAAAAGCCTCTGACGTTGGCACCACGGCTGCAAGCTCCTTGTGGCTGCTGGGGGAAGGCAGTGGAGGGGATATCCCAGACCATAAAACCAGGATCTTGCTGTGAGCAGGGCCACCGGTGGCTGCCTGTGAGTTGTCCACTGCTGGGGACAGGGAGGGAGGGATGGATGGGGGACTGTGTTCAGCTGGGGGGGTTCCTTTTCCCCACAGTGTGGAAGTTTTTGTGCCTTTCTGTGTTTTTTATGATCCTCTGATGGCTGAATCTCTTCTGATACCAGAAGGAATTAGATTAAAAAGCTGTACATGGAGACCTCAAATTCGAGTTGCTTGGGGAGGGAATGCGTGTGAAGGGAAAAGCAGAAATTCCAGATAAAGAGCTGTTGAAGGGGTGCTTAAAGCATCATGTTTCCTTCAGGGCATTGTCCCATGAGCTCTGGAGAGGAGAAGCAGCCCTGACACTGTTGGCATCAAAGGAATCCCAATGTGGGCACAAGGTCCATGTCCAGGGGTTGTGAGTCTGGGTGAGAGGGAAAAACAACTCCCAAAGGACCTTTGTAGACACTTTCCACACTGCCTCAGCCTCTCTTCAAAGACAAAAGGTGCACATACAAGATAAGAAAGGGTTGATCATGTTACCAGTGCCTCTGGTGCATTCCCCAGCTTGCTCAGTACTGGAAGGATTGTGCTCTTTTTTTTACCTGGCTGGCTGGCTTGCTGCCTCAGCTTCCCCATTCCTCTCTCTTTTCTGGTGTCCTGAGTCCCTCCTGCTTGCAAATGTCCACGCCAACATCATACCGGTGTCTTTTCCTCCTCTCTAAATACTACTAAACTCCTTAAGTCCAACTGGAGCTGTAAAATCAAGGGCTGCACAGCTCTCTTTGGTGAAATTTTGTGTTAGGTGGTATTTACTGCACACCAAAAAGGAGGTGGAGAAAGATGCATGACCTGGTTTATCTTGCAGGTGTGTTTTCATGGGCTGCCAAGAGCCCCCTGTCACTCTCCCTCTGCACCTGTGCATTTTTAATCCTCCTTGTCACGTTTTGCTCAGAAAACATCACATGCAGCGAGAGAAACAACCTAAAAAATAACCCCACGATGCTTCCCTGGCAGATGGTGCCGGGCACTGCTTCACTCCTGGCAGCAGGTACCCCACAGCCACCACGGTACCCAGCATGGCTTTTCCAGGACATCCCATCTGCTTTGTCCAGCTCTGCACCTGGAGCAGGACGTGCCAGTGGCTGCTTACACCTCTCCCCACAGATTCCGGCTCCTGCCGGGTGTTTTGTTTCCGTCGCTCTCCTCCTGGACCTTTCCTGTTTCCTTCCGTGCAGATGCAACTGGAGGAAATCTCAGCACATTGGCTGTGTCCCAGCTGCAGCCACAGGCTGAGGACACAGGAGCAGGACTGTGGCTCTCTGTGTCGTGGGACCTGTCCTCCCTGGCAGTGATGGCGATGGTGGCAGTGGTGATGCTGCTAGTGCTGGTGGAAGTGGTGGTGCTTCTCATGCTGGTGAAACCTGGTGGTGGCAGTGCTAGTGTTGCTCATAGTGGTGGCAGTGGTGACATTGGTGGCAATGGCTGGAATGGTGGCAGTGGTGGTGGTGCTGCTGATGTCTGTGGCAGTGGTGACGTGGTGTTGGTGGCAGTGGTGCTGCTTATGCTGGTGGCAGTGGTAGTGATGCCAGTGGCGCTCCTCCTATTGATAGCAGTGGTGACACTGGTGGCAGTGGTGATGCTCATGGCAGTGGTCATTGTGCTGGTTGTGGGTGGCAATGGTGATGCTGGTGGTGTTGCTCATGCTGGTGGCAGCAGTGACAGTGGTGGTACCACTGGTACAGATCTCATGTGTGTAGTGAGCCTCACAGACCTGCTCCCCATGGTCACTCATGTCAGTGCCAATGGATGTGTGCAGAAACTTTTGCATGGGGATAATTGAAATACTCAGAAACCTGGAGTCAGTTTTTGGGGTGATGGAAGTGCGTGTTGGGAGCAGGGAGAGCAGGACTTCATCAGCCTTAAGGGGAAAGAGCTGGTCAGTGTCTTGCTACATGAGCTGAAAGCAGGAGAGAGGTCAAGAAAGCATGACACAGCTGGGTGTTTTGTTGGGTTTCTCTGAAGGTGAACTTTGAACAGGAGATGTGCTCACTCCAAGATTGCTATATTTATATACGGGTGACATACACATTGTTTGGGTAAGTAAGAGCCTTTGTTCCGAGTCCCACTGCTAAAGCCCATGTGGAGCGACACTTTGGCTCTGCAGGGCTTCCTTTTCCTTCTGTTGGGGATGTGCTGTGTTTAGGAAAACTTGACTCCACCATCTGTGTCTCACTAGCCGGGTACCAGCAGCACAGCTGGCGGGTCAAGCATCTGCTCACCGCTCCAACCAAGCTCTTGCATTCACTGGGTGAAGAAGATCTGACCTCTATTTTTTATCAAGTTGCTGTGAGGAAAATCAGCCTCATCCCTCTGTTGGAGGTTCAGTCTCTGGACATCTGGGATGAGGCCAAGACATTTGTAATGGTCTTGCCACACTGCAGAGGAGTATTTTGGAGAGCCGTGTGATCTCCTCAGCTTTGGAGGTGTAAGACAAGGAGACAATGGCTCAGTGGTCCCCATCCCCTAGAGCAGCATCGTTCACTCTCTCTTGCCACACTGGTGTGTGTTCATGTGGGATCCTCAGTGGGCTCTTGGCTGCAAAATTCTTGTGTAAGAAGCAGAAATTTTCACAGGGTGAAAAGAAAATCACAGAATCATTAAAGCTGGAAAAGATCTCTGAGGTCAGTTGTTAACCTAGCACTGCCATGTCCGCCACTAAACCGTGCGCCACATCCATGTCTCTTCTGAACACTTCCAGAGATACTGATTCTGCCACTTCCCTGGGCAGCTTGCTCCAATGTCTGAGCACCCTTTTAGTGAAGAAATGTTTCCTTATACCCAATCTAAACCTCCCCTGGCACAATTTGAGGCTGTTTCATCTTCTCCTGTTGCTTTGTTGCGTGGAAGAAGAGACCAGCCCCCACGTGGCTACAGCCTCCTTTCATTGGGCTTCTCCAAGATGGGTTTGAGCCTGACAGGCCAGTGCTGCATTTCTGAGCATCCTCATCCAGGGTTTGTTCACTGTGTCCTCACATGCTTCCTCTAGATCCCCCGGAGTGCTCAAATCAGAAGGATTTATATTCCACTTGGCAGGTTATTAATACTAGCTGAAATTCCCTTTTCCACATTGTTCTGCCATGCTTAATATGGAGATCAGCCTTGCAGCCTGAAACGCCAGGGATGATTTGTGATTGAATATCCATTAGGGATTTACGGGCTTCGGGGCTGAACTGCTGGGACGTGCAATTGCCAAAATACTTGAAACGCTTCCACTGGAGAGGAGACCTTGTGGGAAAGGAGCACTCTCTGTTCCCGTAGGCAGGCGGTTCCCACTGAGCCTCCGTTACTGGCAGCAAGCACACCCAAGCCAATAAAAAATTGTCCGGGATCCGGAGCGCCGATGGAGCATGAACTCAGATGATGACAGGGGGCAGCGCAGGCATTGGTGCTGGCAGCAGCTGCCAGTCCCATGGGGTTGCTCAGTGGGTGGGATTTAATCCAGGACATGGGTAAACATGGGCACAGTTCGTTTTAATGTCCCTGGCAGCCAGTTAGAACAAGGTATGAGGTTGTTTGGAGGGAGAAAAGTAGTTTTTTAATGCTTTCCCTTGTGCACTTCTGGTGCTGGTGCATCAAATCAGATCGATCATCAGGATCAGATCAAATCATTAGGACAGATGGCATTAAACACACTGGAAGCCTGCAGAGCAAAGGCATAAGAAGTAAAAGCAAAAGATCCTCAAGTCCTTTGCTTCAGAGAAACTGGGCTTTCAAGGTGATGTTTTGGGGCAATTTCTGTTTCACATCAGCTCTTCCCTTTATGCAAGCAACTGTGGCTGCCCACCTCTCACACCTCCCATCCCTTTGGAGGGTTTTAAGCACTCTTTTCCTTGGAATGAAAAAGATGAACTTTGCTGAGGGGATTGCCAGCAGGCTTTCTTTGGGAAACATTCACTCACTGGCTTGCTGGCTCTTTTTGTGGTTGTGCTGGCCAGCAGATGGGCAGCTGGACATGTAGGAGCCACATGGCCAAAACCAGCCCAAAACTACCCTCCAGAAATACCAGACTGGTTTTTACCAAGCTGTGGTGAGATTGTCTTGGGGAGAAGCAGATCCCACAAACAAAGTAATGGGTGGGATCATCACTGAAAAAGCATGGTGTACACTGTGAGGAGAGCAGGTTTCTGAGCCCATCTTGCAGGATCATTGCAAGCTTTGAGCAAAAATTCCAGCTGCTGTGGTCCAGGGGGGAGGGTCATCTATCCTGGGGGGGTTCAGCGTCATCTGTGGGCTGAGCTGCTCTGAATCACACCTAAAATGCTGCAGGGACACAGCTCCCACCTCACTCCCATGCCTCAGCCAAGCTCCCAGCCTCCATCAACTGCTAAAATCTGATTTCTCAATAGGGACTGGAATATCTTTCCCCCTGGGTGTCCCACTCATCCCCTGTAGCTCAGGCAGGGTCTGAACTTTGCAGAACATCCTCGCAGGGCTGTGGGATAGCATTATCCCCTTTTTTATGGGCAAAAAAAATGAGTCAGGTGTGACGCTTGTTGGGAAGAGTCCATGATTTTGGCAGCCAAACTGGGCACATTTAGCAGAGCATCTCTGCTTCCCTTCACCTCATCTGGCTTTTTTCCTGTTGCTATTTAACTTTTTAATTCCTGGGTACCACTGGAGAAGCAGGAGCTGTTAAACATGTCGTAAATGATGCTCAGGCCTGGATGAACTCATTGTCAGTGCCCAGGTGCTGTGATGAGCTGCTCAAGGCTCAGCTTATCTCCCTGCTCCCACTTTGTCTCATTGCATAAGGGTGAAGCAATCCAGAGGGGAAAGTTTCTGGCTGCTGTGAGGAGAGGCAAGGGGGTGCCTGCTGGCCTGGCTCGGGTTACTTATGTGCTTATGGTCTATTTTGAGGCCCTGGCCACCCAGCACTAAGCAGCCGCTGACCTGGGGAAAGGACCAGCTTCAAAACAAGAGTCCAGTGGGGAAAACCTGGGGAGGCTCCAGCTGGGTTTTCCTCGGCTCTGAGTGGGACTGGCAGAGCCCTTGCCTCCCTGCTGGGCCAAATATCTCATTGATTTGGGTATTTCCACAGTGGGAACTGATTTTCTTTTTTAATTCTTCCCACTGCCATCCTTGAAAGCAAAGATGCCACGGGTTGAGGGACCGGTCTCCGTTACTGGGAGTGATGTGCTGGCTGTGTGGGAATGTGGATGGGCAGGCTGGGAGACACATCCATCACTAACCCTGGCAAAACCACACACACACAACCCCCTCCTTGCCCCCCCCTCCTCAAGATAGCTCATTTGCAGGCAGCTTAATTCTCCTAAGAGCATTAGAGGTGCATTTGGTGGACATGAGCCCAGCACCAGGAGCATGTGGCCGATTAGCAGCAGTGGCAGCTGGTTTCAGACACAGCGTGCATTTGGGGTGGAGATACTCAGCATGCTTTTTGGGGACACAAAGGTGAGGTCTGGGGGGTCTGGATGGGTGTCAGGGGGTCAGTGGGTGTGGATTGGGTGCTTAAATCCACCAGGAGGTGCAGATGTTGGGTGGCATATTGAAGCAAGGCCTTCCCTGCCATGTGCTTTTCCGTTCTGCGGGTGAAATGTGAGTTACCCTCTCTGGATTTTTAGTGCCATTTCAGCTCTCCAGATGATATTTCAGCTTTAGCTTTAAATACTACCTTGCTTTCTAATCTGTGGTCTCCTGTGAAGATGCCAATGGTCAGGGATGCTCTGGTCAGGGATGCCCGTACGGGATGTAGAAAGTGATGGTGCCTTCAGGGGCACCCACACCAGGCAGGGGCTTCCATGGGGAGGAGGACACTCTCACCACTGTGTTTCCCTTTCTCTCCCCTGCAGCCTCGCTCTCCGCTGGGATTTATGGAGGTGCTGAGGAGCAGCTGTGAGCCCCGCAGCCCCCGGCAGCCCGCCCTGTGAAGCAGCCCCCGGCCGCCTCTCCTCGTCTCGCCCAGCACCCCGACCCTCCGACTCAACCATTCAAGGCTCCCGTGCATGGATCGCCCCAGCGAGGCACCGCTGCCGGACGCCGCCGACGCCGCCCCGTAGGCTCCCGGCCCCCCGTGCCGCCCCCAAGTACTCCACATACCCCGATGGGGTAACGTGACGGGGGTCACCCTCCCGCCACCACCACCCCCCATATGCAGAGGCCTTTCTAGAGCGCCCGGGAGCGCGCGGCACCGGAGGCAGCAGCCGCTCACCGTCGCGCACACGCAGAGAACGCCAACACTACAGCAAAGGGATTTTTTTTTTTTTTAATTATTATTATCATTAATATTATTTTTTTTTTCCCCATCCGGCTTTTTTTGTGCCTGGGGGAGCTTGTGGTGTGTCAAGGAAGCCAGCACGCTCCCAGGATTTGGGATTATTTGCACAACGTCTGTATATTGAGTTCTCGATCCTGTTTTATTTTTATTTTTGAAGCGCAGAGGGGTTGTTGGGTTTTTGTTTGTTTTGGGGTTTTTTTGCCCCTCCACACCACACTTTTCTTGGGTTTTTCCCCCACCACTGTCAGCACCACCTCACCTTCCCACTGTCCCCACCATGGCACGGATGAACCGCCCTGCACCCGTGGAGGTCTGCTACAAAAACATGAGGTTCCTCATCACCCACAACCCCACCAATGCCACACTCAGCACCTTCTTGGAGGTAAGGAGGGGAGACTGGAAGGTGGGGACCTGGGTCCAGTTGTATCTTTTGAGGCTAAAAGCTGATGTCAATGAGAAGACAGCACATCCCCTTTGGTGCCACAGCCCCAGGTGCCATCCTGGGGCAGTGGGTCTAATCATTGTCAGCTTTTTGGGATGGGATGTTTTTCAGGACCCCAAATGTGATGTTTGCACACATTAGAGATGGAGCAGAGTTTCCCCATTCCCATTTCATCTCCTGCCAGATCCAGTAGCACATCATGTCACAGGGCTTTGGAGTGATGCACATGGGTGCACACAACCTGCCCTGTTCCTCCCAGCACCTCAATAATGTCTTTTCATCCCAAATGTCACAGCGTATTTCCAGTGCCCAGAGTGTGCTGGGTAGTGCTGGAGAGCTTGGTGTTGAAGAGCCAACACTGGTAGCAGCTGTGTGAGTGCCACTGCCTCAGGGTGACAGGCTGTGATTTGGGGACAGCCACCCCATACTCTGCATGCTGTGCACCAAGCAATGGGACCACACCAGTGGGAAGAGAGAAAAGTTTCCCTTTCCTCCAGTCTTTTAGACTTTTAGCTGGGCTGCTGAGCATGTGGGGCTCAACCACGGTCTGGTGAGCGCACATGGGGAACAAAGGAGGTGGATCATTGGTAGGGATGATCTCACGGTGCCTGGAGAGGCCGGCGCACCGGGCACGTAATCCGGGGGCAATCCTCTCGCCGGGCAATGAGCCATGCTGGAAACATCCCAAGTCCCACGCCTGAGCCTGCAGCATGTTGGAGTGATGATGGGATACAGCAGCGAGGTGGAGAAGGAGCCCCTGAGCCATCTGTGAGATGCTGAGCTCCATTTGTGGGGCATGCTACGACTCCCCCCACAGCTGCCTCCATGCATTTCTGCATCAGGAGTGTGACCTCACCAGGCACAAATTTCTCCTTCAGAGGACTTGCACCCATGTCAGGGATGTTTCTTTGCCTGGGGTGTAAAATCTCTGCTGATGTGACTGTGAGGGTTTAAAAATAAATGGCTCCATTGGTACTTACGAGTGAGGAGTCATGAAGATGCTGGTTAAAAATCCTACGAGGCCACGTGGCTTTGGTGTCCTGGGATTTCATGTTTCCTTGTGCCTGCCAGGCTGGGTGGACCACGGGTCAAAGGTTCAGAGAAGGGGCACAGCACTGTTTTAGGGTCCATACTGCTCCACATAGTCATAACAGGGCTTGGGTGTGTTGGGTTAACTGGGGTGCATCTGGCAGGATCTGTTCAGACCCCTCCTTCTCCTTCCCTCCCCAGGACCTGAAGAAATATGGTGCCACCACGGTCGTGCGAGTGTGTGAAGTGACCTATGACAAGACCCCCCTGGAGAAAGACGGCATCACTGTCATGGTAGGTGGGCAGCAGGATGGGCACTGGGGGGGCTGCCCCAACACCGCCCTTAAATATCTCATCCCTTGGGGCTGTTCAACACCCCAGTAGCCCAATACAGTGTCACACTGAGGCAGCAGCAGAGTTGGAAGCCCAGCTGAGCTGAGCTGAGGCTGGTGCTTTAAAAAGAGAAGTGCTGCCCACGCAGCCGAAACTGTGACTCACCCGGCTGAGTCGGCAGCTGCCTTCCCTGCCTGTTGCTCAGGCTCTGAAACATCCAGGGATGAGAGCGCCTGATCCCACGTGGAAGATGCGCGTGGTTCTCATTACCCGCGGCGTTATCTTATCCTGGGGGGTGCTGTGAGGGTTTTTTGCTCTTCCAGCAGCCGGCTGGTGCAGCTGGGGGGGATGAAAGGGAGCAGGCAGCAAGCTGGGAAAGGCAGAGCAGGCAGCTGCCTGGGCTGTATCTTGGCTGATAAGTAATTGGAGATGATGTCAGGCATGATAGCCCTGCCAGGGAGTTCAGCTCCAGCTGGGAAGTGAGGCTCTGCTCATTATTTAGGGAAGGGTTTGGAAGTGCCTCGTGTCTCCTGGGGTGGTCCTCTGTGTGTAGGACCTCTTCATATAGCTCTGTCTGTACAACGTGTATCCTAGAGAGGAGGCTCTATCTTAGATCCTCAGGGATATAGGTGGATAATCCCGTGGCTCTCTAGATACAGATCCTCCAGATGCAGATGTCTCTAGATATAGATGCAATCTGTGTCTCTACAGGATATATCTTGGAAAGATAGCTGTATCCTACATATATAGAATCCGTATGTTGGAGACCATATCTGCTCACTTAGACACCAAAGTCTGCATTTTACCCCGTTTCTAACTGGAGCCTCCAGTCTGAGTTTCTATATCTAGGATATATGTACCTCTTTACATCTCTTATGTCTCTCTTATGTGGAGAGATACATATCTAGGATATGTTTTATATAGAGAGTTAGAGAAACTATACAAGACACTGAATAGAAATTAAATAGCTTCTATATCAAAGTTTCTATAACCACATAGAAAATATATAAAGTAAATCAAGAGATATCTATAACCTGTTTTTCTATAGATAGATGTATTTCTGCAGATACAGAACTATCTCTATAATTATATAAAATCTCTGTATATTTTATATATATATATACATATCATGGTATATATTTTTATTTGGTATACACAGTTTGTTATATTTTTTATCTGTATCCTGATATATATATTTGACATATAAACATATATTGGTGCACAAGTCTGATGAGGAGCAGCTGAGGGTGTTTAGCCTGGAGAAAAGGAGGCTTGGGGAAGATCTTATCTTCTCTACAACTCCCTGAAAGGAGGTTATAGCCAGGTGGGGGTTGGTCACTTCTCACAGGTTACAAGCAACAGGACAGGAGGGAATGACTTCCAGTTGCTCCAGGGGAGGTTTAGATTGGTTATTAGGAAAAACTTCTTCACTGAAAGGGTTGTCAAGCATTGAAACAGCCTTCCCAGAGAAGTGGTGGAGTCACCATCCTTGGAGGGGTTTAAAAGACCTGTAGATGTGGCACTTGGAGACCACATCTACATGGTTTACTGGTGGCCTTGGCAGTGCTGGGTTAACAGTAGGATTTGATGATTTTAGAGGGCTTTTCCAACCTAAACAATTCTATGCTTCTATATATAGACCATATATAGGTCTATATATGGAGAAGAGAAGGTTCTGGGGAGACCTTAAAGCCTCTAAAGGGGCTGCAGGAGAGCTGGACTATTTACACAGGCATGTAGTGATAGAACAAGGGGGAATGTCTTTAAACTGACAGAGGGCAGATTTAGATAAGACATAAGGAAGAAGGTTTTTATCATGAGAGGGGTGAGGCACAGGTTACCCAGAGAAGCTGTTGGCTGCCCCATCTCTGGAAGGGTCCATTGCCAGGTTGCAGAAACCTGGGATAGTGGAAGGTGTCCCTGCCATGGCATGGGGCTGGGTTAGATGATATTTGAAGGTGTCTTCCATCTCAGCCATTCCATCACAAGATGATGCTGTGGTGTGCTGTGTCATCCCTGGTGTGAGCCCCTGACCTGCACTCATGGTTGCAGGGAGGCCATGGCCTTGCAGGAGGAGATGGCCTTGCAGGACAGGCACAGGCCAGGCAGGTGGCTGGCTCGAGCACTACAAATACCCTGAAGAAGCCCAGCATGCTCCTTTACTATCAAATCCCAGCAGAAGTCACACCACCTGTTCAAACGCTGCAGTGAAGCAGCTTATTTTGCCATCTCACACCAAGGATGACTCCAGCACAGCAGCTTAATGACTCACCCCTCAAAATCTAGGATTAGGGCCTGGTACCCCCCACCCTTTGGGGCTCACCAAGCCACATTCTCTCCAAGTGATGCTGCCCTTCCTGACTCTCTCTTCCACTGCTGCATAGCCAGTGGCCAGGCTCCTCCTGACAAATCTGTTTTGGGAAAGAAATCACCATTTTACAACACCCCTCATAACTGAGCCCATGGCTGAGAGGTATCAAATGCAGAACCCATTTGACCAGCTTCCTCATCGTGCTCCAGTTTTGAAGCCCTGCAACTTGACAATAAAGCTCAGAAGACGGGATTTCTTTTTTTCTTTGTCCTTTCCTGAAGGATGGTATTTAAATGGCCCCATTTGGAGTGATCTCCCTCCCTTTGACTCTCTCTAGGGCTGTGCTAGTGGGTTGCAGGAAGCTGAATTTCAGCACTGCATCAAGCAAGCTCTGAGATTTCAACCATCTTCAAGCCACCTTCGTTCAAATCCCCTACAATGTGCTATGAAGTGCTGGAATTAGGAGCTGGCGGGGGGGAGGATGGGAACTGCATCACCCCAAAGCTCAGTGAGGTCATCTGGATGGGGAATGGAGCATGGGGTGGCCATCCTGGTCTGCAGAGGCAGGAGGTCATGGGGACCATGTTGCAGATCCTACAAGTGTTCCTAAAGGCTGAACCTGCCATAGAAGGTGGAAAGACTCCAGACCTGGATTTGTGTGGCTTCAAACCCTGAGCCAAAGCAGTCAGGCGCAGATGATGCCACAAAACAGCCTACACAGAGCTATGCTGTGAGCCCAGTTCTGGCACTCTTCTACCTCCCTGCAGCTGAGACCCCAAACACCATCACTCTGAGTGAAAAACAACCCCTTAAAGGTTTCCCCCAAAGACTTGACAGAGTTTCTCTCTTCCCTACCTTGCAGGATTGGCCATTTGATGATGGAGCGCCTCCTCCCAGCAAGATTGTGGAAGATTGGCTCAACTTGTTGAAGACCAAGTTCTGCGAGGACCCCGGCTGCTGCGTGGCCGTGCACTGCGTGGCTGGCCTGGGGCGGTGAGTCTGAGCCCAGCACCCCAGCTGCCACCCCTCATGAATGCAGGAGAGGGAAAACCATGCCAGCTCTCCTCTTTCCCTTCCCCAGTCCCCCTTTGAGCAGGGTTTTGTCCCAGCTGCCACCTCTTCACAAAGGCAGGAGAGGGACAAACATGGCAGTGGTCCTCCTTCCTTTTCCCAGTCCCTCTTTGAGCAGGGTTTTGTGAAACCCTAGTGGGAATAAGTGTTCATGGGGGGGATCTGCTACCTGGCCTTCTCCTTGACCTTTAAATGATGGATATCAGCCTCTGGGCTGTGTGACTGGGGAGTGACAGCCACTGCTTTTGCCTTTCAGCGCTCCCGTCCTTGTTGCACTGGCGTTGATCGAGAGTGGGATGAAGTATGAAGATGCCATCCAGTTCATCCGACAGTAAGTGAAGCAGTGTTGTGATGTTAGGGCAGAAAGTCCATCTCTGAGGGAATAGAGAGATCTGGCATGTCCTCCTAGGGTTTAGTTTTTTTGGTGACTCCTGGGTTGCTTTTCTCTTATTTGGGGACGGGTAAACAAGGTGTTGGCATGGAGTATCCTGTGCCTTTGCAGGAGGCTGGGGCAGCTGCTGGCAGCACCCCTGAGGGACTTTAAGCAGTCACCCCAGCTCTGTCCCACATCTCCTCTCCAGCTCTCCTTGTCCTGGGACTTGCTCCTAGGTGAGCGAGGAATGCTGCTGGGGTCAGTGCCTGTCTCCGTCCTTGGAGGGTGCACCTGGCTTCAGCCTCCAAAATCCCCTCCTGCTTCAGGCAGGGGAGCTCAGCACCCTAACAGGGGTTGTTTGGGGTTGGGGGGATCTTGTGCCACACTTCTGACTGTTCTGGCATTTCTCTGTCCCCACAGGAAGCGCAGAGGAGCCATCAACAGCAAGCAGCTGACATACTTGGAAAAATACCGACCAAAGCAGAGACTCCGATTTAAGGACCCTCATAACCACAAGAACAAATGCTGCATCATGTAACCTCAATGACCTCTTGCCAAAATCCGTGCACAGACCCCCAGGCACTCGCACACATCCCACCCCCTCACCTCTTCACCCAGCCCTGCGCTCCCCACGCGCCGCCCCTCTGCCAGGGCTGGGCTGGGGACATGGAACATCTCCATTGTGTTCCAGCACTCACAGCACACTCGTCTTGCTGGATCCCCAAAAAAGGCTGCTGTCTCCAGCTGCAGCCCTGAGGAGGGAAGGCAGCACTGCCCTTTGACTCTCGGTGTTAGCAGGCAATGAGCTTGTGTGACCGTTCTTCATCACCATCCTCCTCCCTCCTTTCCCCTCCCATTGCACTGAGAGGGGTGGACAAAGGGTGCTTGGTTTGGGGTGATGCAGGCAGGGCTGTGCCAGCTGAGAAGGGATGGGGTGCATAAGGCCAGAGCACCCCCAGAAAAACTTCCCCACCTCTTCCCCATAAATAAGGGCTGCAGCAGCAGGGATGGAGGTGGGGATGGCACAGTGGCCTCGGGGGGGAAAGTGATGATAGTGGGGAGAGGTGATGGGCTCTTAGCTCAGTGACCCTTGTGACCAGGGGAAGGGCTGAGCTAAGACCTCCAGCACCATTCCCTTTCTCCTGGCCCCTCTGTCACCTCACCACCTCCCTGTTGCCTCAATGCCAGCCAGGATGCTGCAGATGGGGCTCGCTAGGAACTTGCTCCAGTGAAGGCAGAACTGCTGGGAACCTCGGGGATGCCAGCAGGGCTTTGAGGCACTCAGCTCTGCTGGGATGCTGGATCAGTACTGGGTCCCCCAAAGTGTGGGGTACTCTTATTTATAGCTTCCAAATTCAGTGCCCAGGGTGGTGGGTTCTCTGCTGTCATGTCCCCATCCCTGAGCTGTGCCACAAATCCCAATTCTGGCTGCAGTGCCCTGGGGACACAGTGTGCCTTTCATGGCACATCCATGTCCACCACCACCACTGCATATGCTGGCTGAGGGGCTCGGCTGCAGCTTTCCTAGGGGATTTTGGGTGTTCCTGGCAAGAGCACATCACCTAATTTTGCACCTGCCTTTTCCATATCTGTACCAAGGCGCCTGGCACCCCTGGCACACACCCAGGTGGGGTGGGCTCAGAGCTGCCCCTGAGCTGGGACATTAAACATCTCTCAACTTTCTGCCTTTGAATGCTTACAGCAGTTGGAGCAGTGGGCACATAGGGGGTGTGGGGATGTTTTTTTTCTTTTAATGAGGATAAAAAGAAATTTGCTAATTAAAGGAAAAAAAAAAAACAACTTAAAAAATACCGTTTGTCTTCCGCACATCCTCTGGCATTTCTTTCTCCAATCACTGCCCAGTAGAGCCCAGGAGGTGACCCATGGTCCCCCAGACTTGATCCCCAGCACTGTCACAGCTGGCTGCCATCCACTATCACCAGGACATACATGTGGCCCAGGGCATGCTCCAGGTGGCCTTTGGGCTCGCTGCTGCTCACCCCTCAGCTGCAGAGCATCACAGTTGTTGGGACAAGGAGGGCTGGTCATCCACCTCGTTGGGTTTTAGGCTGACCCGCTTGAGATGCCCTCAGTGCCCTGTGTTGGATCTCTCCAAAAGGTTTGTGTGCCTTCCAGAACGTAGATATCCAGAGACATTTGCTTCAGGGTGTTCATCCTTTGGGACAGGTGGTGAGGAAGGCTGGTTAGACACCTTCAGTACCTGCAGAGGCTGGGGACTGCTTTGTACCACCACGTGGGTGGGCACCAGAGGTGTTTGGAGCTGTTTCCAGCACCACTTCACCTGTTCTGATGGGGCCAACCCCACTGCAATGCAGGGAAGGCCATCCTTTGGGATAAACTGTGGTGCTGAGTGAGGGGGACCTTCTGCACATGGCCCTGGAGTTGTCAAACCACACACCTTGGACCTGTCCAACACTGTGGGACAGCTCTCAGTCCCTTAAAGTCCCTTGGAGTCCCCTGCTCTATCCCAAGCTGTTGGTCCCCATGACTCATGGAGAAGGTAGCAATGGCCAAAGGGTCTGGGTTGATTTGGAATAGTGAATTGGGCTGATAAAAAGGCCTTACCCTCTATTACAGCACCCTGCTGGGTGGGTCACCATCCCCTTCCTGCTTGGGTCTGTCCTCCTGCTGCTAAAATAGGTGCTGCTTCTTCCCCAGGGACATAGGAGGTGGTTTGGCATTGTGGTGGTGACAGCCCCAATCTCTGCTAGCCAGGAAACCTCCTGATCCCATGCCCTTCCTTGTGGGACCTGTTGATTTATGGGCTTGGAGATGTTTCTGTCCTGGCAAGATCAGTTTTCCTCACCTGTGCTCGTGGCAGCATCACCTGGAACATTGACCAGGGCAAGAGGTCCTGGGATTCAGCCACGATGCCTTTGAGTTGGAGTCAGGCTGGGGACAGAGGGATTTGAATTCAGCCTCTTTTGGCCACTCTTGAGTGAAACTTCACTAAGGCCTCAACATGGGGGGCTGGCTTGGAGGGAACATGAGGGGGACAGGCTTTGCTTTATGTAGCATCAACCCAATCACCTTAAAATGAGGGAGCTTCTGGTATAAAAGCAGTCCTTGACCTGGCCATGTGGCCAAATCCTGAGGGCATCTGGCTAGCAGAGTGGCATCCTGATCCTCCTCAGTTTATGAGTCACTGCAAAAAACATCAAAAACAACCACCAAACCAAATCATGCTGATTTAATTGTACTAGGTATTTTTTTTTCCTTTTCTCATGGATATCTCCCCTTCAACCCTAAAATGTGCTGCTTCTGTGGAAAGGACACCTTGGCAGCCCAGGAGCTGCTGTTTTGCATGGAGGGCTGAATTCAAAAGTTTCTCTGGGTTGGACGGGCAAATATTTGCAGGTTTTTTATATGGACTTGGACTCCTTCCTCTGAGGTACCAGCTCCTCAATGTTTCAGCCTAGAGAGGGTTACAGAAGCAACAGGTTGGGGAAACTGAGAGGTCTTCCAAGGGGAACTTGGGTTAGAAAACTCAAGAGCTCAAAAGTCTTGAGACAGTTAAGCAGGAGGGAAGGTTGAAGCTCAGTAGACAACACCACAGCAAGGCTTAAGCAGCCAAGGGCTCATGGTTTGGGCTGGTCTTGGGTTCTCTTCTTGTACACTAATCCTCATTTCACCTCAAATGCCAAGATGCTGAAAGGAGAGCCTTAAAAATCTGATGTATTTGCCAATGCTGTCACTGCTCCGGTTGTTTCCATTGAGTCTTGGCAGATGTCACAGGGAACAGACACCCCCATGGCTTTGACTACAAACCAGTCACCTCATCCTGCCCTTTTCACCAGAAGCCAAGGCTCAAACTGAGTTTTAAAATTTCTCACCCCTATCCGCCTGCTCACCCTCCATGGAAAGCCACCACAATTTGCAGGGACAAGGGTCCAAACTGGTGTAAGAACTTTGGAGACCCAAGGGATGGCAAAGCAGAAATGCCATCAAACCAAGAGCCTGTAGCCTTTACCCAGGAGTCAGTCATGGCTGAGCCTCATGTGAGGGAATAAATCTGAGCAAGATCTTGTAGCTGTGTCCTCCCACCAGTGGCACACGGCACACATATGCCCTCAAATATCCCTTCTGTTGTTTGTTTTCCAGTCAGATGCAGCACGTGGAGGGGGTGGGATGGTGGGAAGGCAGAAAATGTGGCTATCACAAATGTCCAGCTCTTCATTTAAGAAAGTTCTGGTGACACACATTTAAAGACTTTGCATTTGTAAATTCATATTATGAGTCTTGCAGTAAGGCTGACACTGGTGCTTGGACTGGGAGCTTCAGAGGTTTATGAGGAACAGATTTCCCGAGAAAGCAGAGTCTGGCTCTACCCACAATAGAACGAGTCGTTTCCTTTTTTATTTTTTTCATTGGGTTTGTTTGGTTTTTATTAGTCCCAGTGGGAAAGCGCACAGGGAGATTCGTGACTTCCATGCAGTTTCCAAGGTCTTGTGTCTTATTTGCTGCCAGCACGCTGGGTAGGTGCAGCTTGGCGGGTGGGTTTGGATGGGATTCTGTCTGGTGGGAGACAAATGTGGCTGGTTTCTTGGCACAGAGGGGGGGTCCTGGGCCAGGCTCTTGCAGACATTCCCGGGGAGGGGGCGTTCCACCGCTTCCCTTCAGACGATGATCTCCCAATGAACTCTCCACTTCCCTGCTGTTTCTTTCTGTGCAACAAAGAACTGCATATTTTCCTTTTTAACCCCCTGGGTGACCATAGTAGTGTGTAGATTAAGCCCAGATGACTTTTTTTTTTGTTGGGTTTTTTTTGGTTTTGGTTTTTTGTTTTGTTTTGTTTGTTTGGTTTTTTTTTTTTTGGTCTGAGCCATAGCTAAATTATTGTACCCAAATGCTTTTTGTATCAGATGGCATCACTTTGAATATGCAGATGAGGTATAGGATCTTGACACTTTATAACCTTTTTAAAAAGAAACTTGTCTGTTTACTTAAAGTCTTGTGTAAAAAGGAAAAAAAAAAATGTATGCCTTCGGTAATCACTTTTTTTTTTTGTTTTTTTGAGTTTTATGAAATTACAGTGGTTACACTCCAGCAGCGAAATAAAAAGCATTCACTGTTTTGTACATCCCTGTGTGCCTGCTAATGGGAATTATCAGGATGTGGGAGGCAAAGGCAGAGCTGAACTCTGGCCAAGGGGGGAAGTGTATGGGGGAGTTTGTTCCGGCTGGAGAAAAGAGAGCTTCAGGAAGACCTTAGAGCACCTTCCAGTGCTACAAGAGAACTGGAGAGAGAATCTGCAAGGGCTTGGAGTGACAGAAAAACAGGGAATGGCTTCAAACTGGCAGAGGGGAGCTTTAGATTAGGTACAAAGAAGAAATTCTTGCCTGTGAGGGTGGTGAGGTCCTGGCACAGAGAAGCTGTGGCTGCCACATCCCTGGAAGTGTTTAAGGCCAGGTTGGATGGGGCTTGGAATAACAGCCTGATCTAGGAGAAGGTTCCCCTGGCCATGGTGGGGCACTTGGAACTCTGTGATCTTGAAGGCCCCTTCCAACCCAAACCATTCTGTGATTTTATATCCAGTAGAGTATGGCCTAACCTTGATTGGACACCCTGGAATACACCCAGAGGAGACACTACACACACTCCCCCTGATCTTCTCATGAAATCAGTTGGGTTTCAAACTTTGCTCCCATGACCAAGGAAGGCAAAGACCAGAGTCTCCATGGAGGCTGAGGAGTTGGAGCTTGCATAAACAGGCTGGTAAGCAAGGAAAGCTGACACAAAATTGTGCGAGCTCACAAGTAATTACATGGGGTTGCATGGAAGAGTAGGGAGGAAACTCCCCTTGTGCTGCTCTAGGCTCAGGAAGGCTTTTAAGCCAGGTGCCAGCTGGGAAGAAGATAGAGGTGAAGCAGTGTGGCGTGGCCAGAGCTGTCCTTGGATTCCCCCAGCACTTCCCAAATGCTTGGCACGGCAGATCCTTATCTCCTGCAGGCTTTGAACCACAGCTGCAAGGGGCACTGCCTCCTCCTTGTGCAAGAAGCAACTGGGCCTTCAATCAGCCTAATTGCTGCCTCTCCTCTCAAGCAGGAGGGCCAGGGGGACTGCTGAACACGGCTTGTGTGCTGGAGAAACACCCACCTGCACTCCTGCCTGTACATGCTGTCTCCTACCTGCTGCATTCCTCCTTGCTCTCCGTCACCCAAAAACGTGCACCCCTTTGCAGGCCAGATCCCAACTCTCCATGCTAGGCTGCTGCCACTCCATGCACAAGTCCCTGCCCTCCCTAAGAGGAGTACGATGAAAGTTCTTTAAATTGGGGGGGTTCTGGAAAAGGCTAAGCTGGCCACTTGCAGGGATCAGCCCAGAAAAGCTGTGGATGTCCCATCCCTGGAAGTGTTCAAGGCCAGGTTGGATGGGGTTTGGAGCAACCTGGTCTGGTGGAAGATGTCCCTGCCCATGGTGGAGGCAGGGGTAGAACTGGATGATCTGTAAGTTCCTTTCCAGCCCAAACCATTCTATGATTCTATTCTATGATTCTCTGATCTCTTCCAATCGGTGCCATGGTCCACAGTGTCTTAAATTGTTCTCAGCAGAGGATGTTGGTACCTGCAAGGCCTATCACAGCCCCACTGCAGTGTGTTCAGTCCTGCCAACAACAAAATCAGTGAGACCTGCCCCCACCTCAAGGCAGACATCCACAGTTTGGGTTATCCCTGACCCCCTTTCCAGTCATCAGATCAAGGGACACCACAGATTCAGGAGGAACTGATCTCAGATGGTTATGGACACTCCTTTCAGAGCTCCACCACCACAGAGGAACACCCAGAACTCTCAGCTCACACAGACACGTCCATACTGGACACCCCAAAGCCTTAGGAGATGACCCATGGCTCACAGCTTTCCCTGTCCATGCTCCTAACCCAACTCAGAAAGCCAGGACTCCACAGAGCAAGGAGACAAAGGTTGTAGGATCTCCAGTAAAGTCTAAACCAACCACAGTCCAGCCTCCTAAGACTGGATTAAAAAATTTTTTCCGAGGGGTGCCTTGGTACATTCTGAACCATGATGAAACCTTCCTTTGATTATTTTGGACTGCTGCTGGCTGCCATGGCAAACACTGGCTCTTCCTGGGGACAGCACAGATCTCATCACTGATCCCACCTACCTGCTGGGGATCAGCCCTTTTGCAACACCTCCACCTGAGGACATCCTGCTGCCTGAAAGGGTCTCCCCACTTCCCCCTGTGCCCAGGGAGTCTTGAACCATCAGCTGTGCAGGGGCAAAGGTCTCACCTTCCCCCAGGACCTGGCAGACCCACTAGGTCTGGGCACATGGTGCTGGAAGGTGGGAACCGCAGCCCTGCTTGCACTGCAGTACCTGGAAACTCCCATGCTCGTAAAGATGAAAATGTAGGGCAGCTCTTGGGTTGGAAAGAAAATTAAAATGTTTGCAACAAATATAGCTGAAAAGTCAAGTGGGGAATTAGGCACTGCTTGGCAAAGGTGCAGGAATGCGGATCACCAGGGGTGGGTTTTGCCCTGGGAGCTTTCCCTGGGAAACAGAACAAGGAGAAGGAGAAACTTTTTGCCCAGGCTCACACAACAACCCCCACGGTTCAGAAAGGGAATCCTGCAAATCCCTGCTCCATGCCATGACCACAGCAAGGAGCCTTGCTGCCCTGTCTGAGCCGCTCGCTGGGCAGAACCTCGAGGCAGAATTTGTTTTAACCATCGGAGAGAAGGAACATTTGAGTGGCAGGAGAAGAGGCTTGCAGGGAGCTTGGAAAGGGCTGAGTCACTCGCTGTCGGCGTCAGCAACCGAGGAAAGCGTGACTGCCAAGCAGCCACCTGGAGCTTTGTCAGCTCATCGTTACAAAAAAAAAAAAAAAAAAAAAAAAAAAAAAGGAAAAAAACTCAACTGATAGCCTCTCCTGCATCCCACCGGACAGCTGAATGTGCCACACGCAGCCGGGGAGCTCCGTGCAGAAGCAGTGGCTGTGAAAAATGCCCTTCCCTGGCTGCAGGTGCTGGTTTCTGTTGCAACATCTCCCTTGGGAGTCGCAGAGCAGAGGCAGCGCTGCTCTCCCACAGCAGCCGGGCAGCCTCCAGGGACGTGCCACGGCCAAGCCGGGCTCGGTCCAAGGACCGGGGGCGGAGGTGATTAGAGAGACCTGGCGGGTCGGCGCTGGCAGAAGGACGCAAGAGCTGCCTCCGCCTCGCAGAGATAACTGCGGCTGACTTCAGCCAGGGGCTGACTCACCTAAGCCAGGGCATCTTGTCTGGATATCAGGTGGAGACAGGGAGAAGCAATGCATTTAAATGAGCTTTGATCTTTAAAGCAAACAACGCGCCGCCTTGTTTTGCAGCGCTCAGGCAGCCGTGGGTGACAGGCAAGGACGGCCAGGCTGGTTTTGGGAGGCCCAGTCCAAGGCACTCGGTTTTCATGGATGGGTGCTCAGCACTCAAAACAAGGGCTGTGATAAAGGGCTTATCATGAAAACTCACCTGGAGCTGCCAAATACTATCTCGTGTCTCTGTCTGCGTTGCAAATCTGCCAGGCTGAGTGAGACAACACAGCTGGGTAATGCAGAGGCACGACTGTGACTACCCCAGCTGCAGAAGTGACACATCTGGGAAGAGAAGTCTAGTCCTTCTGTTTGCAGTTCCTCAATTTGTTCCATCCAGTCTCCACTTTGGGAATATCTCAGGGTAAAGCTGTAAGGAGATGGGCTGATCCCCATAACTGCCCTGCTTTGAGCAGGACACCTCCTTCCAGCCTGAATCATCCTATAGTCCTATGAAGATCCTGGAGAAGAAAGGACATCTTATAGCTCACAGAGTGCAAAACTGGGTTACTGAAGGAGATTCCAGAGAGACACTCCCCTTGGGGCATGTACCTTCTCCTGACACTGCACCTGTCTCCTCCAGCTCCGTCTGTCATGGTTAAAATGTCCATGGCTGCAGAGGGAATTATGTCCAGGCTGCCTGCTCCCCCCACAGACAGCTCAGTATCCTCTCTAAAGTGTGATTGTACTGTGTCACAGAATCCTGGGATCACAGAATGGTCTGACTTGGAAAGGGTCTCAAAGATAGTCTGATTCCAGCTCCCTGCCATGGGCAGGGACACATTCCACTATCCCAAGTTGCTCCAAGCCCAGTCCAACCTAGCCCTGAACACTTCCAGGGATGGGGCATCCACAGCTTGTCAGAGGATTTTAACATCCACAACTCATCAGATGTGGATTTCAGGCTCATCTAAAGCAGTTAAATCACTTCCCTACACACACCCTCAACTCAACCTGTCTTATGTTTTCTCTTGAGAGTGTTCCTATCATGAGATGCAGATTTACCACACTCAAAGCCCTGCAAAGGGATGTCTCTGCCTCCATCAGCTGTTGCCATGTGATCCATCACATCCTGAAGAGGCTGAGCTGGGGCCCCTCACATTTTGATCCCTCAACCCACCATTGGAGTCCTTTCCAGATGGATGGACTGAAGTCTGCAGGGAAATGCAGGTGCCAAAGCATATCCAGAAAAGGGCAGTGGGGCTGAGGGAGGGTCTGGAGAGCAACTCTGATGAGGAGTGGCTGAGGGAGCTGAGGCCTGGAGGAAAGGAGGAGGTTGGACTCAGGTGGGGTTGGTCTCTTCTCCCAGGTTACAAATAACAGGACAAGAGGAAATGGACTCTGGTTGTACCTGGGGAGGTTTTGATTGGACATTAGGAAAAACTTCTTTTCAGAAGTTTCTTTTCAGAAAGGGTGATCAAGCACTGGAACAGGTCAGCCAGGGAAGCTGAGGAGTCACCATCCCTGGAGTGGGGATGTGAGGTATTTAAAAGGCTTGTAGATGTGGCACTTAGGGACACAGTTTAATGGAGAACATGGTGGTTCAAGGTTAATGGTTGGACCTGATGCACTTAGAGGTCTTTTCCAACCTTAATGATTCTATGATTCTTAGCTTCATACTACGAAGGCCTGACCAGTCCCTGTGGGTGTTTGTCCTTTTCCACCCCATTTTTCTCCCATCACAGCTTCTTCAGGAGCAATTTCACATTTCTAGCTCACTGGAGAAAAAGGCTACACAGCTTTGGGCCAAGGATTTTCCAGTGAAGAAACAGATCCAGGCCCTGGTGATTGCCCACTGATCACCACTTTTTGAGATCTGTCAGACAGCCAACTCTTAGCTCATTCAACACGTGCTCTACTGATGTGTGGTGCTTTTTAGCCCCACTGGAACACTGCACTGTAGAAATCTAATATTTTACAAGCATGTTGCATACACAGTTATGTTTATGGGCCAACCTTATGATCTAAAGTAATGACAACAAAACCCCTGTTCCAGAAAACCACGTTGATTGGCATTTTTTTTATATTTCTGTTCTGTATGCTTTCGTGAATCAGATTCTAGATCAGACTGTTTTATTAACAATCAGCCTGTTGTTATTACTAGCCTGACATCACTCCTAGACATGTCTGGCCCACAAAGGCAGTTTTGCTGCTCAGCAGGCTCCTGAGGCTTAGCACCATGTTAGCACTGCTACCAGAGACCAGGAGAAGATGTTGGCCCATGCATCAAGGACTTTGCATCTTTCAAGGATCTGAGCTCCAGGCTTGCTTGGGTTGAGCCTGAGGCAGCTGTTCTACATCCAAAAACCGGTTTCCTTTGTCCTGAAGTTTGTATGAAACTCAGATAGAAGACAGATATTATGGCAGCCTCTAAGCTCATGAGGGTTCATTGTGTCTCTTTTCACAGTGCCCAGGGAGAGGAGATGGCTGTGGGGAGCCTGGCAGGATACACCAGGTGAGACCTGAACTCTCCTCCCTGAGCTGGAGGAGGGGCACAGCCACAGTGACCCTGCAAACCCCTTCGTGTATGACAGCAGAGTGCTGTGGTCCTTGACCCTTGGGCTGTGGATCAGGCTGGGTGTGATTACAGAATCACAGAATTATTAAGGTTGGAAAAAACCTCTAAGATCATTAACCCAGCACCATTGTGTTCACCACTAAACCATGTCCCCGTGTGTCTTTTGAACACTTCCAGGGACAGTGATTCAGCGGAAGGTGCACAGCTTTAGGATGCACAGCTTTAGGAGACTGTCCCTGCCCCAAAAAGATTAGGAAGCAGCAGCACCATTTCAAATACGTCAAATCCTACCCAAAATCAGAGGTGAAGCAGCTGATCTGCTGAGACCACTGCAGCACACTGTCAAACCCTGCGTGACCATTTCCATACAGACCCTCCTGTTGCCTCATCTCAGGCTCTGCCTGGGGCTGTTTGCCCTCATTTTATTCCACACATGCAGCTTCCTCCCCAGCATGTGCTTCAATTCCTGATCTTCTGGGTCCCCTGGAAACCTCTAAAAAACTTCACTGTGAAAAAGAAGATACTTTCAGATATTGAACCAAACCAAATCCTGCTGCAGAGTTTCACCTCCTTGCCCTGAGCTCACACCCAGCCCAGCCTCCTCCTCCTCTCGCAGCCTGTGCTCCAGCAAAATCATTTGCACACTAAAAGCCCCGCCAGACAAAGACCCAGCCGCCCACCCGGGCTCTCAGCCTGCCACCAGCGTAGAGAATCCCCGTCCTTAAGGACACAGCCTTGAACAAGAGCCAGGGAAATAAAACAAAATAAAATAAAAACCAACAACAAAACAAGCTTCTCTACAGCCTGACCTTTTATTGTCTGAACGGGGCTGCCAAACCAAACCCGTGCTGCGGGTCCTTGCCGCTCCTCGCATCCTGTCCGAGATTCCTCCCCTCCCTGCTGAGGCTCAGTCGCAGCCCTGGCTCTGTCACCGGGACTTCCCAGGAGTGAGGAAGACAATGTGGGGATTCTCGGGGTGGTGTGGGCGGCTTCCTCTTCCTCCAGCCAAGAAGGGCCTGGGGGTTGGCTCAGTGGAGGGTGGGATCCGCAGTTCCTGGCAGATGGAACATTGAGCGAAGTTGGAAAAGCATCCGCAGTGGGGTTGGCAACATTAGAAGGACCAGAGGGGACACGTCAGATTTAAATAATCTTCTCCCCTGAAGGGCCCATACAAGACACTTGAGGAGGAAAATAGATAGATAGATAGATAGATAGATAGATAGATAGATAGATAGATAGATAGATAGATAGATAGATAGATAGATAGATAGATAGATACATAGATAGATAGATGAATAAATAAATAAAAGAAGGAGGAAAGAAAGAAAGAAAATATAATCCCCCTGAATGCCTGGTGCTGGCTGCCAGAAGGAAAGCTTGGCTCAGGGCTGTGCTTGCCCCAGCAGAGCCTGTCTCGCTTTTACTGCCCTTCACATTTCCCCACCACCCCCGGCTCAGCCCGAGAACTCCTGAGGACACGAGCTGAGCTGGAGCATCCGAGAGCCCTTTGCCAGATCGTGGCAAACCCTGCCCTCCCTGCCTGCGAGCGCCGAGCTTGTCCACATCACACAGAGCCGGCTGCCTCTCATTAGCCATGGGTGATAAATCCAGGGGGGAGATGACAACCCAGAGCAATGAATCCAAGAGTCCTACCCTTTCAATTCTCCTCCTCCCATTGCACATGGCCAGGCTTGCCTGGTCCCATCATCTACTGATGGCTGTAAGCCATCGGCCCCGGATGGGGAATGAGCCCTAACAAATGGAGCATTTCCTCTGCATCCTCCTGTTGGGAAGCAGAGGTTGTCCTGACCTCCCTGTCCTGCTGAAGGTGAAAGGAGATGCCATGAGGTCTCCTCTATTAAACCATGGAGAGGTTCAGCCACGCTGTCCAGAACAGACTTGCAGTGCCAACTGGCCTGGAACACCAATTTGGTTTGAGAGACAGCTTGGGTGAAAAACCACCTGGTCTTGTGGTTTACTCTAGTGTCACTGTCCCCTCCTGAAAAACAGCTGCAAATGGGATTATGGAAGTGTTCTGTGGACGGCAAAGAGAGGTGGTGCCCAGCATCCACCCCTCCACAAGCCTTGATCCAGCCTGGCACAGGAGACTGGGAGGGGCTTTAAAAGCCGGTGTGCCATGGATGAGAATGGCTTCATGGAGGCTGGGTAGAGGCAGGTGGTAGAGTAGCTTCCATGGATCATTGAATCATAAAACGGTTTGGGTTGGAAGGGACCTTAAAAAGTAATCTAGTCCAGACTCCACTAAACCACATTGATCAGAGCCCAATCCAACCTGGTCTTGAATGTTTCCAAGAATGGGGCATCCACCAATTCTCTGGGCAGCTGGGTGCTGGTGTTTTACCACCCTCACTGTAAAAAAAAAACAACTCCTTACTAAAATTGAATCTAAATTGACCATCTTTCAGTTTAAAGCCATTGCCCCTTGAACCATCACTACAGACCCTGCTAAAAAGTCTGTTCTCATCTTTCCTATATGCCCTTTCTAGGCACTGGAAAGGTCTTCCTGGAGCCTTCTCGTCTCCAGGCTGAACAGCCCCAGCTGTCCTAGGCTGCCTTCAGAGCAGAGCTGCTAGAGGAGCCCTCTGATCTTTTTCATGGCCCTTCTCTAGACCCATTTCAACAGGTTCATGTCTGTCTTGTACCTGGATTGATAACAGGCATTGCCCCCACCCAGGTGCAGCACCTGGCTTTGTTGAACCTCATGGGATTCCCATGGCCCACTTTCCAAGCTTGTCCAGGTCCCTGTGGATGGCCCCAAGACGCTCAGGCACATCCTTCAGGGTGGAGAGGCACAGCTCAGGCCATTTTTGCACCAGTGATTCTCTGTCCTGCATCCTGCCAAGCACAGGGAGGGGCCCCTCAATGCCACAGTCCCAAGGGCAGGGGTAGTTTTTCCTCTGCAAATCTGGAGGGAATAAAATCTCCTTGGGGGCTCTTCTACTCAGTGTCATTTGGGTTTAAACTGGCTGGATTATTCACATAAATCTCCCTTCTTTAGGAAAACAAGGGAAAAAAAACAGGGCTGTGGTGTCAAAGCACTTTGCTGTGCCAAGAGATCCCTGCTGGGTTTGCAAAGCTTTCCCTGGGGCCTTGGAACCCCTCTCTGTCACTGGCACTTTGGGGAGACCATAAACCATCACTGGCCTGTCTTGTTTTTGGGAACCACCAGCCCCAGTGGTGTTGGAGAACAATGTTCTCTCTACACAAACTGCTCTGAGCCCAGCCCAGCCCTGCTGCTGTCCAGGGTGGACAAGCTGTGGATTCATCCCCTTCTGAGGAAAAAAAGAGCTCATGACCATTTCTCAGCTCTGACCCCTGAAAAGAAAGGGGGCACTTCACTGTGGAGTTTCTGCAAGCCCTGTACCATTGTACTTTGGTTTATGTTGCATTTTCCATCGCACCAGACTTGTCTGTAATAAAAAGTGAGAGAGGATGTAGGAAGGTGGAAGCCTCAGGTTTGGAGTTAAGTCAGGGTGGGACACATGCTGGATTGGGAAGGAGGAGCTGTAGGATGTGCCTTGACGCTCAGTTACATTTGGGAACACCTAGTTCCTTCTGGAGGCATCTCAAGACCCTGACACCAGTCTGGGGAGGAAAACACCACTGTGGGTTGGACAAGAGGCATCAGATGAGGGCATGGATATAGGGACAGAGAAGGCTGGAGGCTTGAGGTGCAGCCTCAAACAGCCACTGATCTGCTGGTAAATCAATCCTCTTTTGGAGCAGCCTGACTCCTTTTTGGAGCACAGTTTCACCTGGCTGTGGTGGGCAGTGGGACAGTGGGGCTGGCTGGGACAAGTGGCTGGGCTGGGAGAGCTGCAGGCCCAGCTGCTCTCCCAGCCCAGCACTGGCCCAGCCACATGTGGGGTATCACTGACCTCTCCAGGAGCCCTGCAGCACCATCACCCTGGGCTTCCCCACATGAGACAGCCAGGGAAGGGTCCTAAGGAAAACTCCATGGTCTTAGAGGAGGAGGCAGAAGAGAAGTAATTCATGACAAGTCAAACTCACTTCTTCTTTCCACCCCACTAACCTTCCTGGAGAAAACATCAAGGACAAATAAAAGGCTAAATAGAATAAAACAGATTAAATAGAACAAAAGAGAACACCTGGGAGCAGGTCTTTGTAACTCCAGCTGGCGTGGACTGTTCCTGAGCCAAGCCTAAAACACTTGAACAAGGCCAACCTGGCCATCTCCCAGGCAGGCCATGTGAATAAGTGCATCAGCCATGCTGGCAGCTCTCTTTCATGAGTTTCTTTATAAAGAAATATTATATAATTAACTGCAGGCTAATTAAACACATCAAACAATCATCGTTGATAACCTTCACCACCCTGTGCTGGCAGGAAATGTGAGAGCTGTAAAACAGGTCTGGCCCTCAGAGTGGGAGTAACAACTCACGTGGCTTGTGGATGTCAGGGATGGGCCATGGCTGGTCACCTGAGCACTGGAATGTCACAAGGCTCCTCCACATCTCCTGCCTTCCTGGCTCAGGTGGATGCCCCCAGTGTGGTTAACCAAACCTCCAGGCACCACAGCTCTGGGACACAAGAGAAGGAAGACACATAAAGTGAAACCAAGAGCCCTCCACAGGCTCCCGTCTGGATAGCCAAGGCCTTTTCCAGCCCCTGACACTCCAGAGCTCTCAGCTTGCTGCTGTAGCACCCACAGCAAGTTTGCAATGAATTTTCTTTAGTGTTTCTCCCCTGCTGCTCCAGGCTCTGGGAAAATTGCAGCCACTCACAGCAAACTGGTGCTGGAAAACCTACTGGTGTCAGAAAAACAGCACCAGGATGTCATTGTTCCAGACAGTGCCATGCACAGGGGTAGAAAGCCTCTGTAGGCATAGGTCTGCTGCTCCCTGGGCTCTGCTCTGCAGAAGGGTCTTTTGCAGCCTGGATGAGAGCAGATTCCCGAGGGCTGGTGGGCAGACCCTGTGCATAGCAAGGGATGTTTCTGTCACAATTGTTACAGAAGATTATTCATTAAATAACTTCACTGCTTGGAGCAGCTGGACCCAACCCTTCTTCAATGAACTCTGTCAGGGCCAGCCCAAGAAATTACTCCTGGATCCTGGTTTTCAGAAGCCTAACAATCTCCAGAGCAGTGGTCCTAGGAAGGTTCACCAGGGAAAGTGCAGAAGTTTTCCAAGAGGAGAACCACAGCATCTTGAGAACACTTTGCTTTTACTGAAGCCACACGCCTCATCTTGGACATTCAGTGTTCCCAGTTAAAGTATTCCTCAGGAGTGCAGAGGCTTGGGAGTTAGGAGCTGTCTCCTGGTGGGCATTTCTCAGTGGTAATGTACAGAAAACAGCTTCCCCAGCCTGGGATCAGACACAGGATAGGCTGGGTGCAACCCAAATTCAGCAAAATATCTAAGCACCCTTTCAGCTGACAGGTGGGGCTGGATGTTCATGGTGCCTACATCAAACTGGGTAAGGGGACCTGAAACCCCTGAGATCCCTTGTGAGTGTTGGCTCAGGTGTTTTTCTCCTTTAGGTCATTTGTAGTCATAACTATTGTGCCATTATTTGGGGAACTGACACTAAAAAATGGTCCCATCACATGGTGAGGCAAATAGATGTGAGAAAAGGCCTTTGATGTTTTGGGCTTTATCTTAATGACACAGTTTAAATGCTTTGGGGAGATATATTTCTGCTTTTTTTCCAGTGCAAATGGAATGGGCAATAATACCTTGTGCTTATAGGTAGCCATGTGATGTTCTTGCTTATTGGGCTAATAATTACTGGGAAAAGATTAATAAAGGGCAGATATTTGAAGAGCTAAGTACTTTTTATTTTTTCTGTTTTTGTTAAATGAGAGAAAGAGTCGAGTACCTTGACTGCTACACCAGCCACTCGTTGGATCCATAAGATTTGTGTTCCCTGTGTTCTTGGGCTAAGTTAACAAATATTTACAGGCTGGGGCTGTGGTTCAGCAGAGCACTCTCAGCTGTGTGCTCAGATCTCCTTGGCCTCAGTGGCGCTTAAATGCAACCTTGTGCAATGTGCTAGATGTGAGGACCTTGGATTTTCTGGATAACAAAGACAACATTTGTCATTGCCAAACCAAGGGTCACCGAGTCACTTTGCTGAACAAAGCCCTTCATCCCCTTTGTTCTCTCTGAAATGGTGAAATAGTAGCTGACTAGGTGATTTTCACAAGTTTCTACATTTTTTCTGTGTTTGTGTGTGAATGTTGTTGATTTCTAAATTACCTGTTTGAAAATCTTTTAACTTGGATCCTAACTTCACACTTACTTGATTTGCTTTTTTGTGCTGCTGCTGTAATGTAATCAGGAGATTTTCTCATATCCACCAGGAGAAGAAAGATTACTGAGAATGTCTGATGTCCCTTTTTTGTGAGAAAATGAGGAAGAACTCACTCAGCAGAAGGATCTCTTTTCCAGAGGGCTCATTCATCCCTGAGCCAGGCTCATGGAGCACCTCAGATCAAACCCCGTCACATTCAGTGTGTGCATTTCTCTTTTCCTTGCTCTTGCACTCCCTCTGCTGATCCCAGAGATCTGTTAGAAGAAAAATGCTGGTGTGAGAGATGAGCAAAGTACAGGGGCAAAACAGCTGTATAGCAAAAAATGAACCAACTCATCTCAGATGGAGAATACCTGAAGTTCAGAAGGCAGAAGAGAAAAAAAATCAGTGATAAATGAAGAAGTAGCAAATATAGTTCCTCCTATCAGCTGATTTCTTCCTTCTGGTCACCAGTGACATGACCCAAGGGAATGGCTGGAGCTGTGTCAGGGGAGGTTTAGGTTGGATATTAGGAGAAGGAACAGGTGGGATTTACCCTCCTACCAAAGTCACCTGTCTGCCTCTCACCCACCCTCCTCTGTAGATTCCTCTTGATCCTTTGGGGTCAACTTGAGCTCTACTTGCATGTTGAGTGCCTACCCCTCAGAGAAACTAAACCCAGAATTAGAAAACTCCTTGCTCAGAAAAGCTGTGGATGTCCCATCCCTGGAAGTATTCAAGGCTGGGCTGGATGGGGCTTGGAGCAGCCTGGGATGGTGGAAGGTGTCTCTGTCCATGGCAGGGAGCTAGATGGTCTTTAAGGTCCCTTCCAACCCAAACCTTTCTGTGATTCTATGATCTTTATAATTCCACTTTGAAAGCTTGAAGAAACACAGCCCACAGGGGCTCAGTTAACCTTTCCCCAGGCCTTGCCTTTCATAAGCCAAAGAGATAAAAACTAATGGGACTGCTGGAAAGCAGGGAAGAAGCACAGAATTGCTCTCTGCTGTATGTGTCCTTTGGAAGGTCCCAAAAGGAAAAGGTCCTTGACAAGGAGTTTATTTTCATTAAAAATTACAGGCCCGGCTCAACCAGTCAAATAAACAAAGCAAGTCTGTAAAACAGCAAGTGCAAAAGGTCCTGGGTTATTTATAAAGGGCTCCTAAGTATATTAGGCCTAACACCAAGATAAATCAACCCTGCTAGGATTCCAGAGGCATATCACATGTGGCCCTAGCTGTTGTCAGCTTTGTGCTGGAATATATTTAGTGGCCTGTTTCACTACGAACCTTCATGGCTTTTTCCCTAGTGACTCCCCCTTGAGAATGAATACACGGGGACCAGACACAGGTTTCTGTCTTCAGAAATTCAGAAATGACTTGATCAAATCCTTCATGGAATCACGGAATATTTTGGATTGGGAAACATATGGAAGATCATCTTGTTGCAACCCCAGCCATGGGCAGGGACACCTCCCACTACACCGGGCTGCCCAAAGCCCCATCCAACCTGACCTTGAACACTTCCAGGGAAAAAGTATCCAGGGTTTCTCTGGACAACCAATTCCTGTGCCTCACCACTCTCACATGGAAGAATTTCTCCCTCATACCTAGTCTAAATCTACCCTCCTTCAGCCTAAAGTCACTCCCCTTGTACTCTCTCTCGGTATGTTCTTGTCAAAAATCCCTCTTCACAACCATTCAAATTATGCCACTGCATTCAACAGATATTTTGACACTCAGTGTATTATAAAATGTTGAAGGATCCTGTTCAAGACCAGGTTATTGGATCCAACAGGACTGGATTTTTTTTTTCCCAAAACAGGATATCCTGTACAGAGGGCCACCAACATCTGCCACTGCACACTTCAGTTCAAATAAACCTCAGTGATTACGTCTCAACTGATCAGAAGGAAGATGAGGATGTTTGGGATCTTGTAGGATTTGTTCACATGTCATTTGAAGACCCTGGGCAAAGTCAGTGTTGGGAAGCAGCCGTGTGCTTGTCTGCAGTTCCAGCTCAACCACCCTGCATTTCAGACCACTCCTTACAGTGACTGGGCACTAACCAGAACTTCTTTTTGGGTGCTTTCTTCTCCAGTCCCACCAGAACAACTCTGCACCTTCCCAGGGTCCAGACCAAGTCCAGCACAACATCAGGTGTCCAGGAGTGCACAAAGCAGAAGAGGGTTTGACTCGGGAGTCATGGTGTGATTGTTGGGACTGTCCTGTGAAGGGCCAGGAGTTGGACTTGAGGATCCTTATGGGGCCCTTCCAACTCAGGATATCCTAGGATTGGTTATGGAATTGTCTACATGGGTTTCACTTCATGCTGAGGGTGCAATTTGGTGTCCTAACTCAGGTTTTTCAGGGTGTGGCAACCTCCAGCTGCCACAAGAGGATATGAGTGTCTTAAGGGTTTAGTGGCCTTCCATAAATATCTGTAGGGTATCCTGGAGTATTTTCAACAGTACCAGATTTTAGGCAACTTCATAATTCTCTGTAAACCCCCAGAAACTTGAAAAAAACTTATGCCATTTAGCACCTTGCACTGTAAAGTTAGGGATAGCTCCATTTCCAAGTCTCATTTCTACCTTTTATTGCTCCAGCTCCTGTTTGGAAAGAATGCCACATGAGGGAAGGGAACGTTTTAGAGGGAAAATATTATTAGACCAACATTCAGATGGGTGTCCATCATTGGGATCCCAATCTACTCCCCAAATAATCTGGCTGGTTTTGCATCCCTGCTGGAGCAATCTGGACAACTGATCCACTCTCCCAGAGAGGATTCAGGAAAGGCTTTTCTGCCTCATCTGTGATCAGGCACTTCTGTGATCCCCTGCCCAGGAAGGTGATTATGTTCTTTCACTGTCACAAGGCCAAGGCATCATCACAGGTAAGTTTTCTGAAAGGGAATACAGCGGGAAGTACGTGGCTTGGGAAATCCTTTGGATTTGCTTTTTTGATTCCAAATTCCTCAGCTGTTTCCAATTTGTTGAAATTAACTTCGGTTTAGTAACACCCAATAATTGCCTAATTGGTTTGAACTAATTGATTACATACAGCCCAGAAGATGCCAGCTGGTGATCCCCTGCCTTTCTGAAAGGGATGTAGGAATTGTCTGCTGGAACAATTGCTCAGCAGGAAAGGCAAGTTTTGCAAAATCATGTTTTGCTGTGAGAAAAAGCTGTGGTTTTGCTCAAATAATGCCTATTTTTTTGTTTGTTTTTCTTCCCGGAAAACTCAAATAAAATATCCTCATTTGAATAATGTTAGTGCCAAACATTTGCTTTTAACTTTGTGCCATGACACATGCAGAGCCCCAGATCCTTATTTCAGCTGAGCTGTGTTGGTGGTGCCTATGAACACAGTTTTGCTTCTCCTTAGATAGAAAAGAAGCAGATGAAAACACTGAGACTGAGGAAAATAAAAATTTGGCTATTTGGCTACTGAGTTATATTATATAGCAACTTCTGTAGTTATTTGACCCCATGACTAGAAAATAAAACTGGATTTTTTGTGGTATGATCTTAGCTCTCCATCTTAAATAGAAAGGATTACCTGTCTTAAAGATAAATTAGAAAACTTTTAGTAACCTCATAGACTCAGATGCTCCCTATGAAAAACACGGGTCCAGCCTCCACTGCCCATTTCTTTTCTTTCTTCTATCCCAGCACTCATCAATTTGCTCTTTGATGCCCCAAATATTTTTGAGGGGAGAATCAGGCTGAAAATGGTGAGGGTCAAGGTCATCTCTCCTTGAGCTGTTCAGTCCAGCAGTGCTGGTCTGGGACCAGCAACACCAGCGTTGTTCTGGTCAGTTTTTCAGTCCCAGGCAGGTATTTCCATGCTGGAGCTGCTCGGTAAATTCTGGGAACTTTCACCAGATGGCGATGCCAGCCCATTTCCAGCTTCATTTCTGAAAAGGCAAACTCCGAGGCATCCCTGGATTGTTTGGTTTGGGGGGCTTTTGTGTGTTGATGACTGATGCCTGCTGACATCCCTAAGCCAGGCAGGTGTCCCACTGTTTCCTGCTAAGGTGTGTCCCCAGGAACTCACTGCTGTATCTTGCCATTATCCTGTGAGGAACAGACAGGCAGGAGAGAAAACAGCCCTCAGTGTGTTCAGGACAAGGAAACATTGACAGGGTTTAAAGCATGGCAGGATATAAGGGGTCAGAGCAGAGGGGGATGGAAGCTGTCAAGAGCAAGGTCAGGGCTGAGCAACACGAGCCATCAAGAAACTGTCCTGATCACTGACCCAGCGGAATCAGAATCATAGAATATCCTGAGCTGGAAAACACAAGGATTACAAAGTCCAGCTCCTGGCCCTGTATGGGTCAGCCCCAAGAACCCCACCGTGTGCCTAAGAGCATTGTCCAGATGCTCCTTGAGTTCTTGTCAGGCCATGACCACCCTGACCTCATAGAGATATGTAGGTATTCCCACCTCAGTGGGTTAAAAGCAGCTTGGACAGAACCCTGATAAATGCACATCTCTGATCACTGATCCCCCAGACACTGCAGCACTGACTTTGCAGTGATGTTAAGCAGATTTTGTAGTTCATGAGTTTGTTGGGGCTCCCCTCCAGCAGCTCCCAAGGGCCCACTCTCAAAGGCAGATTGCAGCCATCCCAGCATTTTCACCACCCTGATGTATGTACCCAGTGCTCCCAGAATCCGTCAGGGAGCTGCTCAGTAAAGAGCAACTTGATTTACAAAGCTCATTCTCAGATGGGAGGTGCTGGCAGGGTGACAGGACAGATCCTGCACGTGCCATCTTATCTCTGTCTGGGTGGGAACACAGCCCTGCAACCCAAAGCTCATGCCACAACTCTGTAACTCATCTCCTGCCAGTACTTTGGCTTGGTTTGGGATGCAGCACAAACTGTGGGCTGCACACAGAAACACCTGCATGGACAGAAAACAGCGTGATGAGCAGAGCTGGACACAAAACACACCTGTCAAGACATTCTCTGGGAAAACTGAGCTGTTTCTGCACAGACCTCTGAGATGCTCTTCTGAAAAGAGGGGACTGGCTCCATTATCACACTGGGATGCACAGGCTGAAAGCTGGTTGAAAGATGCAACTTCCCAGTCTGGCCCATCTCTGTCCAGCATTTTTTATGAATTATTTCTACCTGAACAAGACTGTGAATGTGATTTACCTGTTCAGATGGGAGCCTGGTCTCCCTCCTGTGCAGAGGTGAAGGAAGGCTGTGGGGGGAAGCAGGGAGAAGATGGCAGGGTTGAGGAGACCAGTCTGGCCTCACTGGGACATGACATTTGCCATTGCTACTGCAATAATAATTACCTGCTCTACACTACCATGGTTTAAAAGCCTGGGTCACAGCCAGTAAAAATTTCCATCCCCCAATTGCCCCTGCAAGCACAGCCTGATCCTAGGGGAATTCTGTATCACAACTAAAATATGTCCTAACATTAACATGTGCAAAGGTTTAGACCACGGCTGTCAAACAAACCCTGATCAGTCATTGTTTAGCAGCTATGGATCCAAGCTACATAAATTGGTGACAGAGCTCACTGGGAATTCATCCACCTTTCTCTTCTGGAAGTTCTCAAGGAATTCAGCCATGACCCAGCTGATCTCTTTAGTCAGGCAGATGTGTTTGCAGGTGGTGTCAATCCCCTGCGTGACAGGATAAGCAAAATCTGGACATGGGAAGAGCTCAGGGAAGAGAGATGAAGGCAGCTGGGAGACAGATACTGCACAGAGTTTTCTCTTCCCCTCTATTCTATGGAGTGGTTAATACCATGATCTCCTTATTCTCAGAAATTCTGACTGAGAAAAAAAGCTAAATCATCATTTTTATCCCCAGAAAATCAGAGGGAATGGGACAGATGTGGTTACTTTGGCTCACCCAGGTCACAGCCAGGTCTCTTGCCAGAGTTCACATCTCTGTTCCACCCTCATCCAACCCAGCTACCCAGCTTCCAACCACTGCCTCTAGTGAAACTGTATTTACCTCTGTTATTCCAGAATCCCATGGTCTGGAACACTACCAACCTTTCCCAAAGCTGGACTCAGAGCCTTGCCCAGTCAAGGTAACAGAGCCCAGTATATGGTTAATTATCACTGCAAAGAATCTCTACTGTCAGGTCTGTATTGCTCCACTTTCTAAAAGCTGATATTCACAGCAGCAGGAATTTCAACCACTGTGATCCCTGTGGGATTTCCACATCCTCCAGGCTCAGATAAAATGGCACACAAACTCCCTGCCTCTCTGGTTTTGGCCCCAAATTCAGAGCAGGACTTGAGAAATTTGTCTCAACTGAGGTTTCATTAAAATGGGTATGTTCCCATGGAACATTTCAATTTCAATTATATTAGCACTTTTTATGGGGAAAAAATTAATCAGAAAACATTCCAGTCAGATTTAGACAAATTTGCTAATATTTACCCCCAAAAGACACTCATAGCAGACTTGTGTCTCATTATCAAGATGTTTGGGCTTTCAGGTTATACCCAGAAATCTTTCTGATGTAGAAACAAGGCATGAAAGGCTTTGGATTGATGGCTTTAATATGTCTGTCTTTCCTTGATTAGGAGTGTTAGTGTTGGCCTGCCTTTGTTCTGCTGAAAAGCCTTTTCTGGATTCAAAGGCATATTTAGAGCAATCTCTAAATTCTTCAACTGAACAGGGAAAGGAGGCTGAATCCTTAATAAAGACTTCCTTCCTCCCAGTGTTATTTATTCATTGGATAAAGATAGGCTAAAATAAACACAAATTACTCGTAGACTTAAAACTTCAGTGATTAAAACATCATTCTCCTGTGAACACTCCACATAAATTTTTTGATTTCTAGGACACTATTTCTCTGTTTCTTCCATTCAGCCTAAATTATCTCAGATGGCCGACAAAGTTAGTCTTTATCATGAATGAAGGTTACAGATTTCTGGAAATAAAGCCCGTGGTTTTTTGTGCTTTCTGAGGTCAAACTCCTTAAACTGGAAACTCTTAGAGCAAAATATGGCAAAAAAAAAATTGTTTTCTGACTGCTGATCATGCTAGAACCCAACTAGTATCCAGAGTCAGGCAAGCAAAGGGTTTGATAGCAGCAAATGTAAAGGGCTTTCCTTCTACACAATGCATGTAATTAATTTGTGGGACTCATTTCCAAAGGAGGTTGAGAATGCCAATATTATGCTTGAGATGACAAAGGATTTATTAAAATTCTGGAGGATTCTGTTGAGATAACTTAGCATAATGATCTGGCTGTGACTTCTACATCAAGAAATCCCTAAAATACTGAAAAACAAAGGCAGGGTCTGCCTTGGTCTGGGCATCTGTGTTTCAGATCCACTGAAGGGGTAGCAGACTGAGGTGCACTGGCAGAGTTTAGCAGTTATTTATTACCCAGGGTGACAAGGAAAGATTGGGGATTAAGGACATAATTCTATATTTAATAGGATGTGGAGAACAGGTTTTCAACTGCTGTAAATCAGTTTGTGTTCCTGGTTTTCCATGAGGCTCTGGAGATTTTCCTTTCCCAGGGATCTGGTTCTTTTTGTCTTTTCCTGACTGTGAAGACATCAATTTCCATCATGCCCAGAGCATTGCAAAGGGTCCTGGCAAAGCTCTTGAGACTTGCTGGGGTTTTCCTCGTGTCCCTTCAATCTCTGGATGTTCACAGGACCCTGACTGAAGTGTTGTGCCCACACAGCCCATGCAGGTGTCTGATGGAGTTCAGGCACTTCAGCACCATCCAAATGCAGGGGAGCAAGCCAAGGAGCCTTTCTCCAGTGCCAAGCCATGCGTCTTCCTCTCTTCTCACTTGATCTTAAGCCTTTTTCTCTCCCTTCAGAACTGCCTTCAGCAGGGAGGGGAGGATTTCTTAGGAGAAGCGCCCCAAGAGCAGCCAAGAGCTGGTTTGGGAGGGTTTTAATACAGTGTGCACTTCACTTAGCAATGAGCAATATGCACCTCTTGGGATCCACCAGCCATTTGGACTTTGAGAGGCTAGAGAAAGGTATAAATCAAGTCCTCTAAACTAACCATGATAAGAAAAGCCAGTCCTCAAAAATAAAGGCAGAAACCCTCTCTTGACAGCAGAAAGATACTGTGCATACTAAGCACAGAGTGGGCACCTGCTTGGCAGCCCCCAACCCTTCCCACAGGACAGCTTTATCTCTTCTTAGAGGATTTACCACCACCCCAAAACATCTTGAGGTTTCTTTCCCTGTCATTCCCTAAATAAACTTTTCTAATATCCGTAATATGAACTGATCCCAGGTTCTCCAAAGACACATGGCTCTTCCACAGATCAGTATCAGATACTGATGTAACACTCCAGAACTTTGCCTTCTTCACTTCCCACCCCTTGTGATACCCTATTTCACCACAGGAATTCCCAGCCAGCAGCCCAGCAGCTGTAAATTATACATAGAGAGGAGATCTGCTCCAGCTCTGAAGGATTTATGCCAGCTGACTCAGTTTCTGGAGGCAACTAGGGAGAAAGGTTGCCTCCAAACAGGAACAATTTGTCTGGCAAGTTTTGTGGTTCCTGCTGGTTGACACAGACAGCCTGGGATGGCAGCCCATGGAAAACAGGAGATTTCAGACCTTTCTCTGCTGGTTTGATTAGCATAGATCCCCCAGAGAACTGACATCATATGCCAAGCTATTTGGGATGAGAGGCAACACCTACCTCTGAGCCAGCGGCTTTCTCTGTGTCAGTGGGGTTCAGGGCATGGACCAGCCTCACCCAGAGAGCAGAACTGTGGCCCTGGGGCAAGCTCAGAGGTGCACCAAGGCCTGGTGCATGCCCAGAACTCATCACACTTGTTTTTGCCAGGAGTCTGATGTCTAGGAGGTCTTCTGATTGTCTTGCCTGCCTGGAGGTGATGCTGGGCATCCCTCTGGGTGCATGGGGAAGGCTCAGCCTGAGCTGGCCCATCCACACCATGGAGTAATGGCTGCAGGAGGGTGCCCTAAAGCACCACAGCTACATGAGTCAAAGTGGGAAACATCAGCCTCAGAGCCTTGATCCTTACTGTGCTGCATTTCAGCTTTCCTTCTGCTTTCAGACTAGTGAATCCCATCCCCATGGCCACAGCCTGCAGAGCCCAAATGCTGACAGAGATGCCCCAGACAGCTCCTGTCCCACATATGCTCCCATCACCCAGCCAAAGCTACTCCATGTGAGTGTAACAAAGACATATTTCAGAGTTAAACATCCTGCAGTTCAGAAGGGGCTGCCAAAGGAAAAAAATTAGTTTCCTTCCTTTCTTTACATTTTTCTGGCTGGATACACCTCAGGATCTTCTCTGTGTTCATTAGTTTTCTCTCCCCTGTCCCCACTGGATGAATGCATTTCCAATCCAGCACAGGCCAGGAGCACAAGTCAAAACACTGCAAACCCCATGCTTGATACCAGGAATCACTATCATTTTCCCCAGTGCCAGCTCTAATATGTTTGATAATGGAAGCTCTGACTCCTGACATCTCAAGACAGCACCACTGTGCCCTCTGAGAGCACTTACCTCCTAGGCATGCTTTGGAGCCCTTTCGCATATCTGAAATAAAAGAGTAGGGCACTGGGTCAAGCCTAGGGAGAGATCTCAGGTGTCCTCATACTCATTTTTGTTTTCAGCATCAATTTCCAAAGAACTGCACCAAAGAAACCTCACCAAGAGGCTGTTGTCTAATGCCACCCAGCTTGATCTTTGATGTATGTGAAAAAGCACTTCACCTCCCTTTGGGCTGGCATCTCTTCTGCTCCTTCTCTTCATCCCAGCTCTTCATCCCTTCCTTGTCCCCAGACAGAACTGGACAAAACAACACCTTCTCCCAAGCCTTACACCCTGAAAAGGGCTCAGAGTAACCCCAAAAAGCTGGGCCACTTCAAAAATACACTTGTTTTATCCATTCAACCAACTCAGCTTTTTCTTGCTGATTTGCTTTTGCTGACCCTGCAGCACAATTTGCTGCCCTGCTCTGCAGCCCAGACCATCTTCCCAATCCCAAATCCCTGCAGCAATCCTGATCATCATCAGAGGAAAGACCCTTTGTAGCAGGTAGATATCAGCAGAGGGGTTTGCTGGTTCTTCCCATGACCCTGGGAGACTCCAAGCCCATTCTTTCACCCCATGGCATCCTATCATCCCTGTAGGGTCCCGTGGTAGACACTGGCATGGACACGAGGTCCCTTGAGGAAAAGGAGACCAAGGTGCCACTGAATATTATAGCCCCGACAGCTGCATTTGCACTTTGTTCCTCTGTCTTCACAATTTGTTGCTCTGCTTTCTGTCCAGCCCTGTTTCTAATCCCCCCTCCCTCCTCTCCCTTTATGTATGGATATTTTATTGCAAACACTCTGGCTTTTACGACCGGATTTTTCATGCTCTGGACCACTTCCCCCATCAATTCTTTAGTCGCTTTTACTGTCAGCTGCTCCTGGATAAAAATAACAAGAAGAGCCAGGTTTTGTGAGCTGGCCTGTTCTCTGGGGGGAACCTATTAGAATAACCTGCCAGTAAAAGCAGTTGCTAATAATAATATGCAGAGTGAAGAGCCCAGTGTATTGTAACTCACTATTTTATTGAAATTATGACCTCCTTTGGGATCTTCACCTGACCAAAGTGTTCATAAGTCAGTCTCTCACAGTCTACCCTAGCCTGAGCTGGAAGCACAGAGATGCTGCTGTAACTCCCCAGTGAGACCCTGTTGCCATCAGAGCTGAGCTTTGTCCTGCTCCCACCCAACCATGGGACCCACCAGCCCCTCTCCCAGGCCATTCTTAGCGACTGATTTAAAAAGCATCATGCATTAAGTTAATTCCAGAGGAAAACCTATCCGTTTCCACACCCCTGCACCTTGCCTCATAATCCCAAACCAGCAGTGTCTCACTAGGAATGGGAAAAGCTCCAGAGCCAGGGAAGGCTGCTGGCTCTCCTTGCTTGCACCCTGTGAGCTTCGCAGCTAAGAAAGCAGAATAATCCCTAACTGCACACTGATGTAACTAATGCTGGTTTTCTACCACCTTTGAGTAACTAGAAAAGGACTCTGTTAGAGAGGGATCTTCATAAAACCCACAAGAGCTCAGCCAAGCAGAGTTGATCCTGCTTCTGTTCTTAACCCAAGCCAAACAGTCCCTATTTCTGTGTCAGCAGGGAAACACTCCTGGGACCACACTGGAATGTCATTTTTTATAGTGTCAAACCACTGGCACAGCCAGTACTCTCCTACATGATTCCCTAACACAAAAATCAGGAGTTAAAGCCAGGCTTTCCCACCAGACAACTTGCATACAGCCACCTTGTCTTGGATGTAAGGAGTGTTCAGCTGTGCCCTGGTCATTCCCACAGAGCTCAGGATAGTAGGAAATTCCCTGACTCAGGAGAATTTCCTGTTGCAGACATCAGTGACCTGTGCAGATGAGTTGGCATTGGATCTGCTGTCCTTCTTGCCCGAGCTCCTTGTGCTGTTTGTATTCCCCAAGTTATCTTTCTTTTAATATTTGCAAAAAAGACCTTCCTTGGTTGGTTCTCAGACAGGAGAGAGGGGCCACAAGCAGGCATTTTTCTTCTCCACAGCACAAATCTATGGGCTGCAATTTTAGCTCTTTCCCTTTCCTTCCTAAGGCAGTGTTGACTGCACTCCTCACGGCAGATCACAAGAGCTTCCCAAAGTTTTGTAGAATCCTTAATGGTTTAAGTTGGATAGGACCTTAAAAATCAGCCAATTTTGAACCCTCTGCCATGGGCAGGGACATCTTCCACTATCCCAGGTTGCTCCAAGCCCCATCCAACCCGGTATTGGACACGTCCAGGGATGGGGAAGCCACAGCTTCTCTGGGCAACCTGTGCCAGGGCCTCACCACCCTCACAGTAAAGAATGTTTTGCTAATATCTAATCTAAACCTGCCCTCCTTCAGTTTACCCCTCGTTCTATCACTCCATGCCCTTCTCTTTCAGCAGATTGCCATTTTCTGGTAGAATAAAAGCCAACTCTGAAAAACAAACCAGGCACTGCTGCACTAACAAAAGAGAGCAAAATTCATTTCACTTTACAACAGGCTTCCAACAGTTAAGCATTGAAGATGAATCCATCATTTAAATTTTTCTTTTATTACTATCTGAACAGACCATCCCATGTGTATTGTAGCCACATTTCAGATGTTAATTACTTCTGATAAAAACACCTTCCTATAAAGATGGGAGTTTCTCCTTTAAGTGTTTGCATATCTGCCATATAACAAGGGTTACAGTAAATGAGGGGTGGCTTTAGCATAGGGTTCAATTCCTCTATTTAGAGTCTAATAATTTTCTTCTGAAAATGATGCTGAAAAAATAATTTCTCTGTTTTTTTTTTCACAAGCATGGAAGGGAATGTGGTACAGGAGCTCATAAACACCTGGAAAATTAAGCAGCTCATACCCAGAGGTATGAATTTCATTTGTATTACAAACTAAACAAAGATAATAAAGTTGCACAGTTTTTTTCATTTGCATTCGTGAGACTGAGTTTCACAGACAAAATGACACAATTGTGACTGTAATTGGCAGGAGAGTACAGTTCCCAAGTTGACAGGAAAAAAATTTCCTGTCCAAATTGGATTCATATCAGTAAATGCCTCGTTTTTAGTTTCCTACGAACTGGAAAGTTTCCAACCATGGAGCACACCCACCAGAGTTGGCATTTTATCAGTTCCACATCAGAAATTGATACCAACTGCGCCACAGTGCCACGGGCAGTGCCTACGTTCCCCTGCTCCTGAGTTTAATCCCTCTGTGAACTCACCCAGGGCTCCAAAACTGGCAAGTTCCAGCATTCCTGGCCCATAATCCTGGCCAGCTTCCACTGAAGCCTAACCTTGGACTCAGTGGTAAAATCACTTTTAACCCAGGTTTTTTTTGAAATGAAGAATTTTGTGTTTGCTGAATTGGTATTTTCCCATGACTCTTTAGCACAAGAGAAAAAAAAAAAAAGTATTTCCAGTTGCTACAGTAGGTCTTTCATGTGCCTGTCCTTGATTTTACATGGACATCTGTGCAACCTCTCCTACCCAACCAAGGGCCAGGCATGCATAATATAACCACATAGCTAATAAAAGTGGTTATTTCAGACAGCCTGGAAACAGGAGATAAAACCACAGATTAAAAATAACTTAAACCCAGATGAAGTCAAGGTTAAAAACTTATCAACAACCTTCAGGTAAGCAAGTTACAGAGTGCAGGTGCCAAAAAGAAAAAA
Source organism: Pseudopodoces humilis (assembly GCF_049639895.1). Classification (NCBI taxonomy): domain Eukaryota; kingdom Metazoa; phylum Chordata; class Aves; order Passeriformes; family Paridae; genus Pseudopodoces; species Pseudopodoces humilis. The sequence continues at coordinate 3,524,648 of NC_142200.1, forward strand.
AAAAAAAAAGCATGGCAAACACTGGGAAATTAAGTTTAAATTTAAAGAAATCCAACCACTTTAATGTAAAGAAACACAGAGGTAGTATAGTCAAAAAATATTAACTCTAACTGTAGCAAGTCCACATTTCACTGTGATGTCTGCTCTAATTCCATTTTAAGTCATCATATAGATTGAGCTGCCCAAGGTCACGTTCAATACTCTCACTTTTCTCTTTTGTGATGCAATTCAGACAAAATTAACAAAACAGACGTCAAAAGCCTTAAAAAAGTGGTTTTGCAGAAGGACATGTAGGCAGTGGGATTTTCTGGCAATAACAGTCTTCTTGCTGGAGTAGTTTAAATCTGGATGAGGCACTTGAGAAGGAAGCAAAGAGACAATCTTGTCCCACTCCTGCCGGGGCATGTGGACAGGATGACCTAACAAGTCTTTCCCATCTGCCATCCCTGTGGTTCTCTGAGAAATGAAATCCCACGAGACCCAGGGCCTGATCCTGAGAGGTGAACCCAGAGGACCAGACTTCACTCTGCTTAAGCTTTGCTATAAATAAATTTGTGTCAGGGCCAATTACTGGCATTTGCCTCTTTCTCAATCCTTTCAGTCAGAACCTCTTGGCATTTAACGATGTGATTTTCCAGCAATATGTGAATTGCTTTCACTTCTATGTTTTTCCCAGCTGTCTGACTCAGAAATGTGGGCTGACTTGGTTAAATCAAGGGTGCCACTGCTGAAGAATTGGGTAAAGATATAAAAAAACCCACCAAAAAAACCCCAAAAATAAAAAATCAAACAAACAAAAAAACAAAACAAAACAAAAAATCCCCAATGAACCAAAAAAAATCCCAACACCCTTATTTTGCAAATATTTTTGCACAGGAAGAGGTGAATCTGCCTCTTGTGTGTCTCTCCTTTGCTGAGTTCATAGTGAGAATGCCAGTGGATGGCTTTTCTGGCATGAAAACTGGTGTATAAAGCACACATTAAGTGAACATATAAAAATAATTCAAGTGGCTTAGTTTTCACAGTGCAGCCTCATCCTAAATGTTATTAATCTCAATAAAGATCAAAAATTTTGCTGTTTAATCTATGTACTCTGCAAAAAGTTAATCAGACATGAAATTGTCACTAACTGAGAAATGTTTACTATCACAAGATGAAAAATAATATCCTATAATATGACAATCCTATTATATCCTACAATCAAGAAAGTCTTGGTCCCTCAGAGGACAAATTAAAAACAGAAAAGGAGGCTAAATTTTTGACATGTGTTATTTAACTGAATTGTATTCTCAGCCTTCATTTCATTTGTTTCATATGTGCCTTCCAGTCTGGGGAAAGCATTTGACAACATTTTAAGACTATTCAATTTTTTTTTTTGGTGAGAAACTACTTATTTGCATGAAATCCACCATTTTCTGGCCAAGTGGTAATTTACACAAGAAGTTTCCAATTTTCCTGCAATAATTTTTGCTTCAAAAATGCCCTGAGACAGACATCTCAGTCCATCTAGTGGATGTTATCAATTTAGTCACAGAATCACAGAATGGCTGAGTTTGGAAGGAACCACTGGTGGGATTATGTGGTTCAACCTCTGCTCTCCAAAGTTGCCAAGAACCTGAAAATTATTTTCACTTAGCTTTCAAACATGGAAAAACTGGAACTTTAAATATGCTAAAAATCATATGAAGTTTCAGAAAATTGTCCTTTTTTCACATGTCCTTTTTTCACATGGCCATCTGGCCTTCTAGCACATCCAAAGTTCTTCCCCACATGCTGGCCCCACTAACAAGATCAGCAGCAGTTTTGATGCCAACCTGCTGTGTCCTGTGCCTGGCAGCTCCAAGAATTTGTCATCTCCAGGGCTGCCCCTCAGTTCTTGACAGAGGACTTCTTCCCCTTCATGCCCCACTGGGCCAGAGGCCCAGGAACCAATGGTGGAAAAATGCTGATGAAAAAAGATGGCATCTGATAGTGATAAGAGCTTCCAAGTTACATTAAGCAGCACACACACATAATTTCTGCAGCAAGAGAGCTTTTCCAGCCTTTTCTTACCCACAGAGAGTCCTGAATCCTGGACAGGACTTACTACATATTTTCTATAACAGTCCTCCATGATTCAATAATGAAACCTCCATCCAGCTCAACTTCAGACCAGAAAACTGTTCCTTGACATCGCAGAATAAGATATAAAGGGGTCTTTTGGTGTACAAATGGGTGATTTTCTCCTGATTCATTCTCTGGTTTTCATCTGCCATTTCCTGTTCACCCTTCACAGAATCACTGTCCATGGTGAAGGTGAAGGATGGATCCAGTGCAGGGCTGCCTCAAAAGGCCACTGAGCAACAAGATCAGAGGTGAAGATGTCCAAGGTAAATGAAGACAATATCTTGGTAGACATTGGTGCCTTGACAGATGGTAAGGACCTGAGGATGGGCAGGAGGATTTTTCAGGTCCCTTCCAACCCAAACCATTCTGTGATTCTGTGGCATTCCTGTCTCTCTTTTTCAATGCAGACTGATCTGTGTCCATCTCGGGCGGAACCACATCATGCACCTGAAAAAAAGGCAACAAGGAGAATGTCCTCCATGCCCTGCTGTGCTTATATTCATTGTCCCTACCCTTCCACCCAAGGCCTGTGCCTGGAAGGTGCTGAGTCCTTCCTGGAGGTAAAAACAGGCATTTTCTTCCCATCTACACAATCTCAGCGCTTGACAGCTGGATTGTGTCCTGAGCTTCCACCCACCCTGACTGAACTTTGGAAGTTGACAGCCTTTCAGCAACACAGTCAATCTGTAATAATCAGATCAGTTATCAGTGACAATGTGAAATGCATTTTTGGGGAAGGCTGGGGCCACACTGGGGAATGACTCCACATAAGGAAAAGACAACTGCATACTCCTTCTCCCAGGATTTTCCCCACCCTGAGCTGGATGACAGGCTGACCAGCAGGTCATTAGGCAGGCAGTGAGCTCAGGGAGGACTGCACCTACTGCCAGTGGTGGAGATGACTATGCTGTACCTCTCCAAAGGATCTGGCTGTAAGAAGCTCCCACCAGCATAGATTTCTCAACACAGTCCCAGGAAAGCTATCCCAGGAAATCCACAGTGCTGCCTGGTCTGCCCAAGCCAAGGCATAAACCATCTGTCCACAGCAGTCAAGTCTTCAGACTATGCAATGCCTTGCCCTTACCAAAATGACTGGTACCAAGGGGCAGAAACTGAGACCTGTTTATCTGAGTCCTGAGAAGAATAGAGGCAGCTAAGGTAGAAGGAATTAGGGCTGCTCTGTGCCTGGTAGTTTTGTGCTTCTGTACCTCTAGCTACAAATGAAAGCTACCCCTCTTCAAAAGAAGATCATGTTCCTATCAGCTGACAGCAAAACATCCAGTGGTTTCAGTGGCAGCAGAGAACAGCCTTGGGGGAAAAGGGGCAGAGAAAGGCAGTAAATTCAGTGTTGCCATAAATGTACCTGCATGTCAGCTTTCTATCTGCAAAGGCCTTGAGTGAGCCAACCTCCTCCCCATCACCACGAGCCATCAGCCTCGTGGTCAGGGTCAGGCTCATGGCAGGGTGGACGTACACCAAGGAGCTGCTGAGCATCAGAACCCTGCTCTGCCCAGAGAGAAGGCCCCACACGTTGACATGGCCCACATTAGGTAGTGCAAGTGGATTTTGCTAATCCATCATGCCAGACCAAGGAGACATGAGGGAAATCAGGCGTGGGGCTGGGAGCCTCCCAGCATTGCCACACAGAATTGTCATCTAGTGGTTCCTCATTTCCTGTTGATTTCAGAGGCTGCCCTTATCACCCCATGCTGCTGACACTGTGCAAATGAAGGTGATAGTACTGGGAAGGGTCTTTGGGGTGCTGTTTCAAAATACAGATTTTTTCAGGATTCTTTTTTTCTCTGGAAAGGGAAAGAGGTCATGTTCCAAGGCAGATTGCCAGGCAAGCATCCTGGAATTTCCAGCTCTGGGCATTTCACCTGTGAAGCATCCTGAAGGAACACAGAAAGCCCAGGCTGCCCTGGAGCCCCCACATTAAGCAGCAGATAACCATGGCAGGAGCCAGACAGACTGCACTACAGTCCATTTTGCTTGGAGCTTTATCAAGCCAACTGGATTTGCTGGCATGTCAGTGCCATGCAATGCTCCAAGGTATGGGAGGGTCTGGACTATACTCGCACCATAAGAGTAATTATTCTTTATTTGTCTAGTTCATCAGTTGGGCAGGTTGTCTGGTGGGGCAGAAATGAATTCTCATTTCACCTATTCACAACACCTCCCTTCTGAAAGTCCACAGAGGAAATTAGAACATGATAGACTTGGAGATGCAACTTTTCTCTTGGAGATGTAACTACTCTCTTGGAGATATGCCAATTTCCTTTTCTTTTCTCTTCCTTTTTTTATTTTTTTTTTAAGGGAGAGAAGTGTTGACAACCTTTATGGGGGAAGGAAGAATAAATATTTTATAAGATGAAAGAAGGAGGCAGGTGTGACATGAGCTCTCATCTTACAGAGCTGTGGCCGTAAGAAGGATTAGGGCACGGCATTTTCAGGCATCCATCTCCAGCTCTTGTATAAACAAAACTCTTATCCATCAAGTGAAGGCTTTATGTCCCAGGGAATGTAACATTTTTTTCCTGAGAGCTCTTCAAAGGAAAAAAGAGAACATAGTTTCAGAGCTGCACAACTTTCTGTAAGCTATCGTCACAGTTGATGTCACCATAAATAAACAAAGGAATGCTGGGGCCAACCATGGCAAAAATGTCAAATTCTTCCTAGAACAGTTACCTTGCCTGCTCTGAGAGCAAAGCAAGCTCTTGTCCTGCTGGAGAGAAGGATCTTTGGAAAATGGAACAGAGACTGGAAAGGCCACAGAGACCTAATTGTTGAACCATATTGTCACAAGTACCACCATTTTCATCAGTGGACAGAAAAGCCCCAAGAAAATTGTACTCCAGGCCAGTCCTTCCTCATCATCCCTCATTTGTGTGGCCAAGGCTTTACCTGTGGAGGATGGGGGCATTATCCTGTAACAAAACAAATGCTTATTGTCTCCTCCCAAGTTGCCTGAGAGGAATGAAAACAGGATGAAATGATTTGCATGAATGGCATCTGGAAGGCAGTGAAGGTTGAGATTCCCTCCAGGTGAGGACACCCATGTTTAGGTGCTCCCATGTAAATTTGGTGTCTATTTTCCACTAATTTCCACTATAGGCACTGAAGTTATAGTCAACAACCCTAGGACTCGATCCATCTCAACCTCCGGTAGATACCCAGCTTGGGGTGGATTTACTTGTCTGAAAGGAGACACCTAGAAAGGTGTTTAAGGGTATCTAAGTCACCCACATCAGACTCTTTAGATAAGACACAGGATCTACTTCAAATGAGGAGTATTTCAGCAACTGAATCCTATTCACAACTGCTCCATGGGGGTCAATAACACTGAAAAATCAGGTACAGATCTGTCCCCCAGGAATCATAAATGCTGTGTTTGCCTAAATGATTCCAGAAAGTTTGGAGACAGTGTTGAGCAATTGTGCCATCTTTCCTGTGAGGTCTGAGAAAAACAAAGGTTTCAGCTCCCAAGGTGCCAGAGCAGCATTTCCTCTGAAAGCTCTGAGGAGACACATTAAAACAATCACCATTCTCCAGCTCAATGTCATGCTGTATTAATGCAACCTTTTGATTTTCAGAAACATTCATTATGTTTCGGGCTTCCTACTATTTATGCACCATTTCTCACCTAGTCTTTGCAGTGGCTTCACCAGTGATGGTGGAAACCCTGTGCAAATTGTGATCATCCTGTTTGATATGAGTTTCTTCATCCTACAAGGCTACATTTGAATGTCAGTCATGTCACCCTTTTTCCACTAGCTCAAAAATAAGGATTCAGAAGAAAACCCTGAGTCACCAGGCTGTGTCTGAACCCAAGGTCTGCATGCTCAGAGCTATTTCAGCATTTCCATTTGGTGTAGACGTCTTCACACCATCAGTTCCTTCAGCATGGAGGCTGAGACAACAACAGAACATAACAGCATCCATTTTCCCACTAAAATAAGGATTTCTTTAACTCCATCCTAGACATTTTCATTCCCTGGCTCCAGTGCACCAAGCTGTACATACATCACCTCTTCTGGACCCTTCAGCCATCCCCTGGGACCAGCAGGAGAACAGCTTGTGTGAGTCAGCATCCTGCCTCCAACAAGGGACGCCCAAGAAAGAACATAGGCTTAGAACAAATACGTGGCAATATTTCTTTGAAACACTTCCCAGCATTCAGCAGCTTGTGGGTTGGGAATTTCCCAGGTAAGAAAAGGGATCTTTGCATTTCGTAGTCATCAGTAAACTTTTCTCCCAGACTTTTCAGTCTGGAATGCTTTTGGAGCATACACAAACTTTGCATATCCACAGCCACCTGCAGCAAAGCACTCTATGGGTTTTATAACACAGTGTGTGAACCACCTCGTTTTTCTCAAATGTGACTCTCAGTAATTTCTCTTGGTGTCATCTAGTTCTTGAATTGGCAGGGGCTGTGGAGAGTCATCCCTGAGTCCCCACCTTTGTGCTGCTGGAGTAATATTGCCCTATGTCCTTTCAGTCCTCACTTTTCCTGAAATCCCAAAATTTGTCTGCTCTACTTCACTACGGGTCAGCAGAGGGAGCTGATGGTCTGAGCCCTTTCAGCAGCTGCTGTCGTTTTTCTTGTTCCAGCTTTTAACACTCAGTCTAAATATAAAACAATACCCGTTGTTTCTCCCAGCTGTATGGCTAAAAGTTTCAGAGGAATGAAATCAAATAACCAAGAAAGGCAATGTGCTCAAAAGGAAGAATACTGGTAAATAAGATAATGTTTTATTCTGAACTAAGATAAATTTCAGGGCTTGTCCTAAGACAGCAGCCAAGAAAAAAAGACAAGTAAGAAAAAACAATCCTGATTCAGACTCCTCAGCAGGACTGACAATTCGGCTTTGGCTTGTTTTTAACCAGTTGCCCTCTTATGTATTAACAGAATATGAAAAATCTTGCCTTGAATGTCATGTACAGTGGGGTCTACAGCTTGACTTTTGTAGGAAACCCACTTTAATTCTCAGAGATGTCATCTGAAGTGTCTGTGCCTCAGTTTCTCCACTCCTCTCTGCTTTATCCATTTTATTACAGTTGCATTAGGACAAAGAGCATGTCCTAGAATCAGAGTAGAGAATTATTTGGGTTGGAAAGCAACATAAAAATCAACAAGTTCCAACCCCCTGCTATGGCCATGAACACCTTTTACTAGACCAGGTTGCTCAGAGTTCCACCCAGCCTAGTCTTGAAAACTTCCAGGGATGGGGCAGCCACAGATTCACTGGGGAACCTGTGCCATGGCCTCAGCACCCCCATCACCCTTGTCACATGTTCAGCTTGGAGGAACTGATTCTCTGCAACTGGCTGAAAAATCTCTGTTTCCAGAGTCTTTCCCCAAATTCTTGAGCATGGATTATTTATGTTATCCATATTCCCCTGGTTACTTTCTGCACTGTGCCTGAGCATAGAGGAAACCAGGAGCTGGGGGAATGTTGCCCAAGAGGAGGTGAGGTCTGCCATGAGATTCAGGGTGTGGGAAGCCCTGTCTGTAAATCCTGAACTCCCCATGTGTCCCTAACCCAAGCCCTGGACCCACCAGCTGAAATGATCTCTCTAGGAAGCCAGCTGCATCAGGACAACCAGGAGCCTGATGCCTTCCAGTCTTCCAGAAGATTCAAGGGGAAACAAATCTGGTTTTGGTCTGATTTGGAACCAAACCAGCTCATAAAAAAAAAAATTACAACCCAACACTTGATGAGATTTCCTGCCAAGAGGAAAGCCAGTGAGCTCTCACTCCCCTCCATCACCCCTGGTTTTGGCATCCTCCAGGGCCCACGTGCTTTGGCCAAGTTTTGTTTGATCCGCAGCGCAAAGGAGCCCTGTGTCTCCGCTTCTGGCAGCTGGATTGCACCACCGGGTAATTCTGTGGCTAAACTGTTTAAATAATGTTAATGGCTTTACAAATTCACTTTCAAAACAGCCTGAAGTGTAAAGCCAGAGGAGCTGAGGCAGCATGCTGGGGCTTAGGCATGTTTAGATAAGAATGGGTGCAGAGTAAGCTTTCCACATGAGCTACAGGAACCAGAGATAGCTGCCTCTTAACCATCTCTCCTGCACTGCAAAGGGGTAGATGTTTGCTGCAGCAGGGCAAGGATGGAAAGGCAGCACAGCTAGAGGCTTTGGGATCAGTATTTTTGTTCTTCTTGGCAGCCAATTCCCTCTGTGGCAGGTGCTGTTGGAGAAAACCACAGCAGAACCATGGGTAGTCTCAGGTTTTCAAAACAGCAATAAATAAAATAAGAAATAAAAAATAAAAGGGTTAGCTGATGGTGCTGAATGTACGATGGAAAATCAAGATTTAACACAGGGCAAGTCTGGCTCATACCCACCTACTTGAGGCAAAATTGCAAATCTCTGGTAGGTGTCCTCCTCTTAGCTTTTATTCAGGATGTTCCCTGGCTCCTCAGCTGATAAAGAGGAGTTTGAGGAATGAACACAGCTTGCTGAAGGGCAAAACTGAGCTACATGGACCTGGGGAGAGTGCAAGGTACAGGGATACAAGTCCAAAAGAAGAGGAACAAACGTGTCAATGTGGACAGTGACTCTATTTCCCCATCCAAAACTTTTCTGGGTTCAGCACAGAAAGCTGGGAATACCAGAGCTCCCTGTGCTCATGTGCATTTACACACTGACCCTGCCTGGTACCTGCACTGGCTTTGTGCCCACCATAGGTCATGCTGTGCTGGTGACAGTCCTAACAGCATCATGCAGGATTATCTGTGCCTCTCAGCAGCCCAGATTTCACACGGGTCACCCACTGCATTCCCGTAATCACAGTCGTACTCAATAATCTCTCTTGGCCAAATAAAAATAGGCTGGGGCTATGTTTGTGCTTTGATTCACATCAGGATCCGCCCCAGTGGTCGGCTGTCTGCAGGCAAAGGAAGAGTGAGGTAAGGTCAGCACGGACCTCTGGAGTGTCTGCAGGAAAGATTTAATGTCTGACAGCATGGCTCAAACTTGTGTTTAGGAAACCAAACAAGTTCAAAAGAAAAATTAAGCTCATGCTTAAACAATACGGATAATAAAACACTAAAACAAGACAGTAACGGGAAGGGGTGGATTTGCCAGTCCTTGATCCTTCAAATCAAAACCAAAGACTTTTCCAGTGAAACATAACTTATGGCAAGTGAGATGCTCTCTGAAAGCCCCTTTGTCACAAACTGTGGAAGATTTGGGGTTTTTACAATGCAGGAAAGATGGGTTTGCAGCCAGTGCAGAGTCATCCTGCCACAAGCTAAGAGGAAAACCAGATATGACTAAATAGAACCCAAAGCCCAAGCACAGCCCACAGCCCCAAATCAGCATTCATCCTGTGTCCCAACACAAACCAGCAGCTGCTGCTTCCCCCTGGATCCAACCCTTTGGTTGTACAGTGCCCCTGCCAAGAACATCCCACTGTCCCCCGGTGCAAACCCAAGGCCCCAAGAGAAGAGGAGGCTCAGGGGGAACCTTATCACTCTTTGAAAGGATACTGGAGCCAGCCTCTTCTTCCAGGTGACAAATGACAGAATGAAAGCAAATGGCCTCAAGTTGTGCCAGGGGAGGTTTAGATTGGATATAGGAAAAATTTCTTCACTGAAAGCGTGGTCAGGAACTGGAAGAAGCTGCCCCAAGAAGTGGTAGAATCACCATCCCTGGAAATGTTAAAAAAAAGGTGGATGTGGCATTTAAGGATGTGATTTAGTGCTGGACTTGGCAGTGCTGAGTTAAGTGCTGGGACTTGAGGATCTTAGAGATCTTCCCCAGCCTTAATGATTCTATGATTTATGAAGCCAGTGCCCCCAAACACGCTCTGCACAGAGCTGTTGGTGGCACAGACCTTGTGCAGTCCCAGGGCTGGGTCTGGTGTCACAGTCCCATGCTCAGAGCTGGGTTTAGGTACTGTGTAGGACACGGTCCATGCTGCCACGCCATTCCCATGTCACACAGTGCTGGCACACCTTCCATTGCACTGGATGGGGACTGCCAAGAGCTCCTGCTCTCTCACGAGCTTCTGCCCTCAAAGTGGTGAGAGTGATTTTTCCAGTCAGCTGCACTCTGGAATAGAAGAAAGTGCTAATACACAGCATTCCATCAAGCTGCCCCCTCTCTCCTCCTTTCCAACTGCAATCCCACATGTTCTGCTACTAAGGAGCAGAAAGATAGGAACAAATAATTTCACATGGGAAGTCTGGGGAAAATTATTTCACTTTGTCACGTCAGTAGATGTCCCCCAAATATATTTTTCAATCTGTGCACATCTGGAGTTAATACAGATGGTGAATAAGAGCATCCAGAGACTCATATGTGATGGCTGGCCACTGGTCATCTACTGGATCATTTTCCTCAATACTTCCTCCCAAACTTGTTTTGGGCAAAGTACCCAGCAATGATGCAAAATCCTGAAACTGCTGAAGTCAGAAGGAGAGCTGCCAGTGACTGAAGATTTGCAGTCTGGTTTTAGTCCTGATAGGAAGAGAGAGATCAAACCATGGAATCATGGAATCATTGAATATCCTGAGTTGGAAGTGACCCACAGGGGTCATCAAGTCCAACCCCTGGCCCTGCACAGGACAATCACAAGAATCCCAAGCTCCTGAGATTGCTGTTCAAACATTTATTGAACTCTGTCAGGCTTGGTGCTGTGACCACATTCCTGGGGATCCTGTTCCAAAGTCCTTGTAACCTGTTCATCCCTCACCTTGGCTTGGCTGGGGTCAGGTCCCCTCCACAGGCCCAGGTGTGTCAGAGTAACCCTGTTCAAAGCATCCACAAAGGAGGCAGCCCAGGAAGGAGGCACAAGTCCATGTTTGCTGAGGCTGGACACTGCCCAGAAGCTTTCCTTGGTTCTTCCCCAGGAGAAGAACAGCCTGTGGTCCCACCCAAATGGGCTCAAGGGCCTTTTCTCTCCCCACACCCTCAGTCCCCATGTCCTTGGGGCCTCCCCCAGGCTGCAGGAGGACAAAGGCACCTCATGCACTCCAGGTTTGCTGTGGGTCCTCCCAGCTCAACCTCCCCAGCATGTGTGGCCTGCAGTCCTTCCCCAGTTCATGCCCTGCAGTCCTTCCCCAGCTCATGGCCTGCAGTCCTTCCCCAGCTCATGCCCTGCAGTCCTTCCCCAGCTCATGTCCTGCCATGATTCACAGCTCATCTCCTGCTCTTCCTTATATGGGGACTTGGAACTTCACATTTCCTGCACTTTGAAAGCCAATGCCAAAAAGTGTCTTTTTCTCTGCTCTGCCACCTGCCACGTTTGTTCCCCTGGTCCCCTGCCCATGCTGGGCACAGACCCAGCCTACACCACAGTCCTCCCCACACAACAGTTCCTTGGGGTGTCCCTGTCCCACACCATCCCCTACCCCACAGATGCCATCCACATCCATAGGCATGGGTCCCTTCCCCACAGGGCAACCCCTGGTCATTCCCACGTCCCCAAATTATGGTGCATGTGCAGCAGGGAACACATCCCTGCCGACCCACACATGGGAACTGGCTGTGGTGCAGCAACCTCTCTCTGTTTAATCCTGACTAAGATCTTAATTTTCATCTAATTGCAGCCAAATCAGGATTTTTGCTTTTATGTTTTGAGGTGAGATTTTTTTTCTATTTGAAAAAAAAAAGAAAAGGCTGAGGATTCTTTTAGGCAGCAAAAATGCAATAAAATTAAAGTAAGTAATAAAATAAATATAACACAATAAAGTGCAATAAAGTGAAATAAAAGCACAGGAGTGCAGTCATTAACTCTTAGAGCCATTAAACAACATGTTTTTAACTGCCAAAGTCTTTAATGGGAATATTTTGGTCTGTAATGACAATCTGCCTTCTCAGAAGCCCTTTCTTTCCAGACAAGGGTTTGTCAATCCTTACTATGGTAACCAGCTTGAAAATTCTCTTTTTGCAGCCAGGGAATGTAAATTATCTTTTTGCAGATATGGCAAAAAGGGATTGGCAGATTCAGGAAGGCAATTCCCAGAAAAAAATCTGGCTGGTGACAAGAGGATGGAAAAGAAAACTCTCCTGAGACAGAAAATCCTTTGGAGGTGAGATGATGCAGCACTTCAGACACACCAGCTCTCTCTCCAAACATCTGCTTCTCCAGAATATAAAAATAAAACAAGGGTCCACAAAGGGACAAACAAGTGTGGAGTAGGAATGAGCTGGTCAGAAATTCTGGAAGAGGAAAAACTCGTTTTTCTAAACATGTTGGATGGGAGAAAAGCACACAGCAAGTGGGTAGCCAAGCCCAGCAGGATAGAGGATCACTGAACAGTTGCTTCTCATCCACTCCCTCCCACCTGGTGACAGACACAACACCCACAGTGACAATCCCTCCAGAACCATCGCAAAGAGAACTCTGAGGAACAGGCAGAATCGATCCTGCTGGGTCTTATCCAAAGGGTAGAATGAGTTTTCTGCAATTTCCTCCTCCAATGTTTTCCACTGCTGTGTCTCAGGGTAGCTTTGGTCTGTGCTCATTCCAGCTGCTTTCCAGTAGGATAACCCTTCCTCCCTTTCCAGGCAAAGCCAGCTTGCCCAGTTCTCCAAAGGACTTCAGATGGATGGAAGACACTGCACAAGTCCCCAGGGCCCTGGCTGCAGTTGTGCTCCTGGAAGGAGTGGGGAGGTGTGGCCAGGTTTGCAGCTCTCACTGTTTGCAGCTCTCACACACTCAGCTGGAGTTTGCAGTCACAGAGATTTGGCTCCACGACTCTGGGTGTGATTTCAAATCCCACAGTCCGTGCTGCCTCCCTGAATTGCAGCTGCTTTTCCACATCCCTGGCAGGTGAACAAGGAGGAGGTGGCACGCACTCTCATGAGCCTTTGTCATATAGCCCAATAGTCATGGGCAACTATTGCTTTTGCTGCTCACATTTAGCAGCCACATGTTCCACTGACATTTATCTCAGATGCCCTCTGTCTCTCCATGAAATGATCACAGCTCTCTGTATGGAAAATTTAGTTGCTCTGAGGATCAAGCTGTGCTGCTAGTTCCATGTGGGAAGGATCGGAAGTGGATTAAGCGGGGTTTCAAAACACAGATTGAAATGATGGGCTGGAACAAGATCTTGGTTTAGGAGCACCATGAAAACATCATCTCAGATTTCGGCACACTGAAAGTTAGGAGTGAATTGCACGCCAGGATTTTTCAGACTGAGAAAATAAAAAGAGCAATAGGAAGTGTGACAGAGAATTATAAAACCACAAAAGGAACATAAATGGTAGTGATTTTTTCACTGTCTCTTTTAATGCAAAAGTTAGGAAAATTAAACTAAAACAAGGACTCTTCAAGGCAATATGCAAGTCAGTTCTTCATGTAATGTGTGGTCATACTATGAAAATCCTCATCACAAGATTTTGTGGTGCTAGAAGAGGTTAGGCTGACAGGTCAGTCATTCCCAGGGTCCTCCTGGTCACTCTTTTTATTGTCATTAAAAATAAGTTCAATGGTTCCTTTTTCCAGTCCCTGGAGACCTCACCGACTGCCATGACTTCTTAAATATCTTAGAGAGCGGCTTGGCAACTGCCTCAGCCAATTCTCCCAGGGCTTTGAGATGCCTCTTGTCAGGTCTCACAGACTTATACATGTTCAAAATCCTCAGGTTGTCACAAACCTGATCTCATACAGTGTGAGGGTTTTGCTCAGCCAGCCCCTGCCTTGTAGCCCATTCAGTTTAACTGTACAGATCATATTTATGTTCCTGGGATGCTCCTGAGTAATTTACTGCTGTAGGCACAACCTGTGCATTCCCTCAGCTTCAGCCACAGTGGGACACATGAAGACAAAACAGTGCAAAGGCTGAGCTGCAGTGACACTGAGGTGTTGGATGAGGTGAGTTCAGCTGTGACTTAAATTCCCAGTGTTCTTCATGGCTTACAGCTGTCTAGACACCTGTGGAGAACCTGATCCAAAACTGGTGCTGATGTTCCCAAACATCAACAATCACTCAGCATTGATTAAGCACTCAGTCTCCCCACAAGCTTGTCTCTCTCCTGCTCTTTGCTCTCAAGTTCAGTCTTCCCTCGGGGGAATTGCTGCACAACTTGGCTTTAACCAAAATAAACTGTCCTGGCACAAGTTCCTGTTTTTCAAGATATAGCTTTAAAATAACAAGGAGCAGATTTTCCCCTTCCTTGCTCTCGCAGGCTCCATTGTGAAAGCTTCAAAGACTGTCACCTACAACACTATGGTGACCCCAGAGCACCCATATATTTATTCTCTCATGAGAGGCATTTCTGTAGCCAATGGAGAATTATAGGTTGAAAACACACAAGATTTTCCATTACTTGTAAACTTGTGGAAAAATCAGAGGGACAAAGACAGCTTGGGGCTTCCAGGCTGTAAAACAACATTCAGCCCATCTGATTTTAAGTGTTTTAGACTTTATATCAATATTGTTCTTCCATGGGGGGGGGTAGGAAGAGGGACTCATCTACCCCAACAGCAGGAGAAATCTTTTGGAAACAACAACAAAACCACAAGCCTGGGTAATCCCTGTTAACAAAACAAAGCTGCAGTTCAGATTGTATGCACAAACTGGAACCAGGCAGATTTATTGCTGTGGTGATATGAGACCAAAGAGATATCAAAGTGGTCACAAAAGTATTTTGGAAACTCACCAAGTGCATCCTTTTGTCATCCTCTCTCCTACTTCGATTGGAAGGAATCGAGCCCCAAGTACTCTAATCCAGTTTGGATCTCCCACTCTGTTCCTCCTGTTATTTTAACTTTAGGCACAGCAGTCCTTTGAAAAAGTGCCCTGTTCCCACTGCCTGGGAGCTATGAGAAAAAGCTATCTTGGTCCTATCAGGAATGTGCCTCGCCTCTGCCCTGCGGTTGTGTTGCCTTCAGAGAAACTGGTGTCACGAAGCACTGCAGAAGGACAGGCCACAGAGTTCCCTTGGAAAAGCTGGGGAAAGGAGGGGGACAAGTGGGTCAGGCTGTGCTGTTCCTTTGCTTCTGAGAAACTGGAGGAAAGTGGGAGATACCTGGGTTGTTTTCCTGGTTCTTTGGGGATGTTTTAGAGAGGCGGAAAGTTTAGGACAACAAGCAGCCAGGATATGAAAAACCCAATCCCTATGAGCAGCTGGAGGCTGTGATGGATTTGATGATCTTTTCCAATCTTAATGATTCTTTCATCCCAGGATTCTAAGGGAGATGCTGGGAAAGCATCTCACACAGTGCTAGGAGCCCAGACATCTGCAAGTGAATCAAGACTTTTCTGGCTGTTCTCTCTCCACATGGTATAATGGGAGTTCAGACACCTAGTACATATGGATACATGGACATGGAGACTCCCACACATCTGGGTCTCCATCCAGAGCTGAATCCCACCCTGGAGACAGTGAGATGAATTTCCACTCACCTGGCCAAAGGATTTTATGGGTGTAGGTACCATGAGAATTACTCAGCAAGGGCTGAGTGGGGAAGAACACACTTTGTAGCTTGGGTTTGCTGTACGTCCTACCTGACACAGCTCCTGATAATTCATCTTTCAACCCAAAGGTTCAGCTCCTTGGAAGGTGGAAGAGCTTAAGTGAGAAAGAAGGAGTCCAATGAGAAGATACTGACCCTCCATGTGAGCACCTGTACTTGCCTTCCAGCCAGGAGAGGTGTTAAGCTGGAATACATTGCATGCTGAAGAGACACATCTTCTATTTCCCAAACAGAACCATTATCCATGTACAGTTAGAGTATCCTGTTCCAAATTTCCTAAGAGAGCTACAAGGTGTAACCAGAAGAGGCAAGCTGAGAAACTGGGACACCCAACCTCAGAAGGATGAGAGCCACTGCCCTCCATCCCACAGCCTGTGCAATCTCCAAGCTCCAAAAATGTCTCATGCCAGTGTCTGGGAAATCCACCTGGGGATGGAAGATTTGTCCCCTCAAGAACGTCAAGAGATCCATGACCTTCTCAACCAACTGATCAGCCAGTATTTCCAAGGGTATCTCAAATAACACTAAATGCCCCTGTTGAGGTAACTGAAGCCTGACCATCCCTTACCCTGTGACTCGAACAGTTTGATTTCAGGGAGCATTTGGACAATATTCCCAGGAACATGGTATGATCTTTGGAGTGACCTGCGCAGGGCCAGGAGTTGGACTTAATGATCCTGGTGGGTCCCTTCAAACTTAGCATATCCTATTATCTTCTTATACACCCAAACCCAGTACCTCTACCAGATCTGGAGGTTTAGCTTGTGACTCTTGATCAGAGTCCTGAAATGGGCAGGTATTTCTTCCCTTTATGTCCATAGCAAAATTCTCACTGAACTGAGAGAGAAGAACCAGAAGTCACAGCCCTCAGTGGTGGGAAGCGCACAGACAAGTGATGAGGAGGGAAATCACAGAAAACAGCTTGGCTAAAGCTCTCCCAGACCACTGTCATTGCCCCCTTCACCTCAGCCTACTCCTCAAGCACATGAACCCCATCTGTGTTCCCAGCTGCCAGGAACACTGCACTTGGCACCTGATGTGCCTCCTCCAAAAACCCTCAGCTGTGCAGAGCATGGTGGACTCCAGTCTGGAAACACAAGCCACTCCGAGAAGAGCTCTTCCCCCAGTTGCTGTGATGGGACAGAATAGGTTAATCCTTTTGCAAGGGTGTTAGGCCAGCTGCCAAGCCTGCCTGTGGGGAATTCATCCAAACTTGACTCATCCTCAAGTGATTCAGATTGTTCCCTTTAGTACTTTGAAAAAGGTTATCGGTCTTCTTGCATCAGGACAGAGCAGGATTGATGGGTGAGGCAGAAGGCAACATGCAACACACTTGGCCTCCTTCAGAGTGATTTGGGACTGGCTATTCACTCACCTTCACAGAAATCCACTTTCCACCTGTGAAATGAAGGGGTTTGCATTTCTCTGCAGTATCTGAGTACCTCAGGAGATTACTCTGGGCTAGCCAAGCATCCTGGCTCTGCTGGACTGAGAGCCCATAAAAAGCAAAGCAAGGGCTGAGTCAAGCCCTTGGTATGCCGCCCTTGTAGCTGCACTCTGCAGTAAAGTCACTGGCCAGAGCACAAAGCCCAGTCAGAGAAACACCATGTCCAGTGCCAGCAGAACTGGGAACAACACACTCTCCACAGACATCCCCAAGTTCACACTATTTTCCAGGCTCTGGAGAAACCTGGTGCTGGACCACCAAAGCCAGGAGAGGATATGATCAGCATCAAGCCACAGGTAGTCACTGCTTCTTTCTTCCTCCCTTGGAGCAAACAAACTCCTCATCCTCATGCTCACAGGTGGGTAGGATCTCCCTCACTGGACATGTCAGAGTGTTTTCTGGTAAATAACTATTATGAACCTATAGGAGTGGGATAGGAAGAGCAGGTGGGAGATGGAAAGAGCAGCAGGGATACCTGGAAAGGACTAGGGTAAGCTGGTTCTGCAGCAACACACTCAGCACCACCAGCTTCTACACTTGGTCTTGGAGACTGTCTCTTCTTCTACTGAGCCCACGTCTGCCCCTGCAGGCACACCAGGGAACTTGTAAGACCCAGGATAACTTAGGAGGAGATTTAGGAGTTCTTTTGACTCAGTAGTCAAAAGTTTCAGTAGTGCTAAAAGTGAAAGAACAGAACTGAAACTAAGAACAAAGAACATCATTTACAAATACATACTCTTTACAAATAATGGGACATCACAATAGCCCTAATTAGATCAAAGACTTAAAAGGCAGGTCATAACAAATATAATCTAGATTGGAGGTCATGTTTATGTCATTGTGACCCATCCAAAGCAGTCAGAAGCGACCTTGGAAGACCTCAGAAGCAGAAGCCAATTCTGGCAAGAGCACAGAGCAGCCACACAGCCCCCATTTGTTTCTCAGTGCTTGATATGGGTTTGCCTCACAGCTGTGCTGGCAGACAAAGATAAGTAACACCAGTTTCCCATTAATCTAAGGCCACAATGTCATTGGGTACATGGAATCAAAACAATATTGCTGAGATCTACTTATTTCTCCCATTTTTATACCTATGGTCTTTTGCCAAAAGCTCCCAAAGCCATCAATAGAAACAAATCAATAACAGGACTAAAATAATTTCCAGGAATGAAATGCATACCTGTTTCTGGTAAATTCCTAAAGGAAAAAGCTTGGATTCACGCAGAAAGGCTTTATATAGTGCAAACTAAAAATATATAAAATATACCACCGGACTAGCTATTCTTTAAATATTTTAGTGCTGTCTTTTGTGTCAATGCATCTTCTTGACGGGCTTCTGGCTGAAGGCAGTTTGATGGATACCACCAGTTGTGTAAGCAGATGGAGAGAGCTCGATGCCTCAGTGCACATTGGCCAAGTTTGCATGGCACATCCCCTCCAACAGGCTGGTACATCAGCGCAGAGGGTGATGTCAGAGGCCAAGAGCACATCAGAAAAGAAGCATTTTCTGAGCTCAGAAGGTTAATGACCCATGGCACTTTGTCCTTACCAGCATCTGCCCAAGTGTAGCCTTGCAGTCATCTCCAAACTGCTGCAGCAAAGGCCAGTCCTGCTTTACCCGCCATGACCTCCGGAGCACACATGAGCTCCCACGCTCCTTTTCTGAGGAAAGGCTGGTTGAGGAACTGGTCCAACATGGGATTAAGCAATGTTTCATTTTTCCAAGACCTTTTCACGTCCAATTCTCTTTAGTCAGTTCCTAGGAACTGACTCCAGCATTTTCCCAGTGCAAATGGGGCAGGAGAAATGTGCAGTTGGGTGGAAGAGGAGGGTGCAAACACTGCAGAGCTCTGACCAAAGCAGAGGAAACAAACAGAACCTCAGGCATGACTCCTGTCCACCCACAGACAGGGAGGCAACTTCAGAATGTGGCCTCCAGCCCTAGAGAACAGTCCCTTGAGAGTGGTAACTTTGTCACTATTACCCTTTATAGACCCTTTTTACCTTCTCTGTTACTATTTTTATTTCCTCCATGCCAGAGCAGACATTAAAAAATAATAATAATAAAAAAAAACCAACAAAAAACAAAAACCATACTACTTTTGCATCCTTTTAGGGCTCCTTTGCATCATCAGAGGAATTGCATGTTTCAGACTCAGGCTCACAACTGGATTTGTCTATGGAACATATCCCTGCATCTACCGCAGAGCACATTGATGGATTGCCATATTCATACAAGAGCTTGACCACTTTAAATTGTAGTTCAAGGACAGTCCAGAGAGCTTCCCTCCCAAGGCAGGTTGCTGTCACCCCATTCTCTGGGTGTAGAGAGGCTACTTAGTAGATACACATAGGAAGAGGAGCACTCAGCCATGAGCAACCTAGAGTTTAAACAGAAGAGGAATTAAAATAATTTCAGCTCCATTTCAAATTTTGATTAGTTGTTTTTTAACAAATTTCTTTGGGGAACTCTTTTATTGGAAATGACTGTTCTGAAGAAGACAAGGAACAGCTAATACATCTCAAGTAAAGACACATAAAGTCCTGTGACAGCCCTTGCAGCCATGTCACAGTGCATGACACATGGCCTACCATAATTCATGTGGAAGATCCTGCCTAGAAGACAAAGGACAGAAAGGAAAACTCACACTGATTTCACAGAGTCAAAGAATCATGGAATGGTCTGGGTTGGAAGAAACCTTTAAGATCATCTTGTTCCAACCCTGCTGCCAGGGGCAGGGACAAGTCCCATTAGACCAGATTTCTCAGAGCCCTGCTCAGCCTGGCCTTGAAAACTTTCAGGGATGGGACATCCACAGCTTCTCTGGGCAACCTGTGCCAGAGGCTCACCACCCTCACTGAAAATAATTTCTTCCCCATATCCAATCTAAACCTGCCCTCTGTCAGTTTAAAGCCATTCCCTTTTGGTCTATCACTACATGCCCTGGTCAAAAGTCCCTATCCACCTGTTTCAACAGGAGACTTAGCTGCAAAAGATTAACCCACTTGATTGCATCAGTAATGTTCAGATTCTTGACACTTACTCATCAACCTGACTGGATTGCCAAGGAGTCCACCTAATTCCTGCCAGCTGACTTTGGCACAATAAAGTTCTGGCAATTCCCCCACTGGCTGTGCTGATCTACATAAAACAAGAGTGTTATTTCCTTTCCAAACATCTCACCTCATCCCTGCCACAGATCTTTGAGTTTGCTACACATTCACAGCAAACTGGCTGAGAGACAGCAAGGACACTTAACAAGAGTAGGGCAGGAAGAATATGAGTCCATGAAGGAAACTAAAGGGAAAGGATTTTCCCCTCCTTTTTTCTACTCTAGGATAGATCAATTCCTCTAAAATCGAAGCTCATGTATTATCAGAGATGGTCACTGATTACATACCCACATATGAAATTAAACCACAGAATCAGAGAATCATCAAGTATAAAAAGACCTCCAAGATCATTGGGACCACCAAGATCATTGATCAAACACCACCACGTCAAGTAAACCAGCACTAAGTGCCACATCTAGCTGTTTCTTTAACTTCCAGGGATGGTGTGTCCACCATTTCCCTGGGCAGCCCATTCCAACACTTAATATTCCTTTCAGGGAAGAATTGCATGTTGCCTGTCAAAGTCACTTAAAATAGCCAAGATGCAAGAGCACAAAGGGGCATCTTTGCACTGAACTAGCATTTTTCTGATACCCAGCTTGTAGTAGCCCTTGTCAATGTTGGGAACCGACCCAGCTGGTGCTGGCATTGCTGCTATGCTGCAGGGCACCATTGCACAGCAGGGATGGGAGCAGGTGGTTCCACCCAACCTCCTCCATCAAAAGTTAAACTGTGGAAAATTCCCATGTGCCAGATGATCTGCCATTAAAAATCAGTCTTGCATGTCCTTCTCTGACCAGCTGAACTAGGACCCATATGAGCTGTGTCGTTGACTAATGGAAAGTCAAGCCTTAAGGTCTCTGAAGGTTGGGCCACTGAGCCTCAAAATCACTGTGCCTTGCCAGTTTGTCTGAGACACTTTGGGCTGTACAGAACATCACTGTTGGGCTTTTATTTTTATTTTTAATCTTAATTTTAGCCAGAATGGCAGAGCAAGAGGATGGAAGAAATGTAGTAAGTGTATTTGAAATAGGCATGGAATTTTACACAGGGCAGAGCTCCCAAAAATAGCTACAAAACAGACTGCTTTAAAAAATTTGAAATGACAGATTTTATTGGTGTTAGAAGAATGATTTCTCAGGGCTGTATTTACTGTGGCAAGCCTAGAAGGAAGGGAACATGTGTTCCTACACAACAGAAAGGAGGAGATGTGCCATCACACAGCCAGACAGCTCATGGAACCAGGCTGCTCCACCACATATGCTTATCACAGTGGCACTGCAGTACTGTATGTTCAAATGTTTTTGTAGATATTGACTAAAGACTCTTGAAGATTTGCTCACGTCACAGGAGAGGAAGAGGAAAAGAGAAGACGCAGATTGGTTTCAATCTGCTTCTTCACTTGGTCACTGTGGGAAAAAATATCTACATGTCCATGTGGTAAGGAAAGTCCTTGGATACAGTTTCATGTTTCCCTGGGTCTGGTCTCATACCTAAGTTTGTGTAATATGGGAAAGTAATAAAAGGAAAAGTCCATAGCAAAATGAGCTCAGCCAAGTTCCCAGAATCCTCACACTGAAGCTCCTTTTACAGAGCAGCAAAACAAGGAAACTGCAGGTTCTGAATGCAACCTCCAGCTCAGGCAAAAGCTCACTGGGAGAAACAATAACCCCTGGCAGGGCTCCAAATGAATCATTATGTCTTTATGAGCCATTGTTTCCCATTGATGGACCTTCTCTCATTCACAAAAAGCTGCTTTTGTGAGGCAAGAGGAAGAAACACATTAGGAAACACAGAAGCAAGTCCCTGTGTGGTCAGGGTAGCATGGGAGCACTGTGAGAATCCAGCTGTTATTTACCCCAGACAGAGTTGAAATGCCTTCATGGACAAACCTTCTTGCTGTCTGCTTCTGTCCCTTATGCCTGTAAACTTTGCAGTGGAGTTTTCCCTTTGGAGCTAAAGTCTGGCTACAGCACCTCTAGCAGTTCCTCTTGCTTTCCATCCCACCAACATAGCCCATGTTGATCACATGGCTCAAGCACTTCTCAAGGATTTAAATGAAGACAAAGTAAGCTGAAATCTGTTCTTTTTCATCCCTCAATTGATCAGTTGGCCAAGTGACAAGACCACAGCCCACTAAGCTTGGGAGAGGATGTTGGGGCTCAATTTGGTTTTGTACCTGGTGGCACCTTGAGTCCTTGGAGATGTCCCTTGGCAATCAGTTATGGCAGGTGGAAACCCATGCAATTAGAGAAGAGCAAACACAGGTAAAGTTAGTACCTCTAAAATGGCATCTACATGTAGGCAACAGACTGGGGACCCTCCTGGCTTGTGCCTGAGTATCTGTCTAGACTACCTGACTGTGTTGACTGGATGTCCAGTGACTGGAGCAGGAATCTGGACACCCAGAGGACAGGAAAACACCAACACTTAGGATTCTTCACACCAGACTGAATCCAGCTCTCTGTGCTCTGATGTCTGGTGATGCCTGAGATCTTTTACTAAAACCTACACTCCTCACAGGGCTATGAAACAAGGCACAAATCCTGCTGAAGACCTGTGGCTTTCCAGTATCTCAGGTGGGACCAGGTACCTCCACACAGACAGAGTCCAGCCCCAAGCCTGTCTTCTCTGCTTCTTCCTCTAAGCCAAGCCATGCTGGCCGATGCCATGAAATGCACGGACATGCAGAGCTCAGGATGCCAGGCTGGGCTGGCTGCTGACATGCAGCCCTGGGAACCAGCCATAGGGATGTGGCCACAGGTTCTGTGTGCCACTGACAGCTCTGATACCTCTCACAGCCCAGCCTGGCTCTGAAGAAGGACACAGCAGGATGGCTGGGAAAGGGATGCTTTTTGCAAATGCTACTGAAGCAAAGAGTTCCCACTGTGCTCACAAGGATTCCAGGAGTGGTGTGCTGTCCTCTACTGGGTGAGAGGCATTTTTTTGGCAGCATGAAGGTCTGAACTCTTGTTTTACTCCACCTCTGCATGTTCACTTTTGGAGAAGCCTCTACTCTTTCTGGAATGATGCAGATTTGATGCAGAAGTGGTTTGGAAGCAGCTGTTGGAGCAGACAGAGCCCATTCTCTGCTCTCTCCCCAGGATACCTTGGATTTTCACATCTTCAAAGTACAGAGCCAAGCTCCTGCAGGCTCCAAGGGCCACCTTTGCTCCCAGCATTAGGAACTGCAGGAAATATTTTCTTCCATCCTCAAAAACTCCTCAGATATGTGCCAGGCTAAATCTACACTCTCCCTCTCTCACTATATGGTACTTTGTTTTCAATCTAATACATACATGACCATAAGATCTCCCTGAACAACCCTTCACACTCGCTAAAATGTGTGAAAGACTGTAAATATCCCTGTCAGGTTAATGAAGAGTTAATATTCCTGGGAGGTTATCACTAAAATGGGACTCCTGCCCAGGAATGATGGCTTTATGGGCACAGCTCCACCGTGATGCTTTCTTCAGACCTAGCTGATCTGCCTTCCTCTGTTCAGGAGGTCCATTTGTAGTAAAAATCTATAAATAGTCTGATAGGTTGAAAGAAGAGATGAAAAACTGCCAGTGCTGGGTCATTTAATGTATAGACAAAGACATGTTCACTTCATCTGTCATGTAAACCTCAACTGCTCAAGTTTATCATTCACTGCCAAAAATGCTATTACAGCAGTTTGAGATTAGAAAGACAGTTTTATTCCTCCTTCTGACTGACCTTTGGATGGATTTTTCAACTCGGAAAAAGAAAAAAAAACCACTTTATATGCTCTGAACTGGAGCATAGAAAAGTCTAACACATTTCTAAGTATAGATGTGGTGATTTACAAGGAACTCTTTTTCTGGTCTTTATAAGACTCTGTCTTTCTTCAGCCATGAACAGTGTATTGGTTCTGACAAGGACACCAGGAACTTTTGAGAGCAGAATTATTTATGACTGGGAGTGTGTGATCCAATGGATAAGAAACTAGACTTATTACTCGGCTCTGCCATGGATGTACTGAACAAGAGCTTTCCCTTTCTATGTCTCTTCTTCTCTGCAGTGATGGTACATCAGAGTAAAACCATATTTTCTCAGTACTGTTTTCTAAATAAACCAGTACAGCCAAAGCATCCTGGCAGCACCAGATGATGCCTCCTTGTCCATAATCCCTGCTCCTTGCAGGGTTTTTTGGCAAAGCAAAGTGTCCTCCAAACCAAATACATCCATGTCATCAGGTCGTTGGTGCTCTTTATGAGTCTGGTACCTGAGACCAATCTCAGTTCCTGGTCCTAAAAGTTCACAATAAATTATTTGTATCAAGGTACAGATGGTCTAATAATGGATGATAGACCAGTTGTGTTAAGAGCTGGAAAAGTGATCCATGATCCAAAGAGAGCACAGGTTTAATTGTTTCATTACAGTTGGTCAGCAGCATTGGGGCAAATTCTGTATTTGACTTACCTGAGGCTCTAAGATCCAAGTGCTCAATGGTTCACATCATGCTACTCAACTCAAAAATCTAAAAAAACCCCAGTATTTAGAGCATGAAACCCAGAGTCTGGAATTCCTGGAAGAATTATGTTATGTGGTCATGCAAAGGCATCTGGCTTTGCTCATGGCCAAAAGAAACCTTAAACATAGGTGTGATTAATCTGCTGTGAATAATTTGGCATTAGCGATAGCACTTGCAGGTTCCACTTCCTGATGGTGTTGTCCAAATCTCCCCCAGCCCTTTCCACACCTGCCAAAAATGTCCATGCATACTTTAGCTGCACAGTGGATGCACAGGGGAAGGAAATTTTTTATGTAGAAGGTAGTGAGGTACTGAACCAGGCTGCCCAGAGAAGCTGTGGCTGCCCCATCCCTGGAAGTGTTCAAGACTAGGTTGGATGGGACTCTGAGCCTCCTGGTCTTGTGGAAGGTGTCCCTGCCCATGGTAGGGGGTTAAAACTAGATGGTCTTTAAGGTTTCTTCCAACCCAATCCACTCTAAGATTTCTATAAGTTCTGCGTGAGGGTGAGGTCTCCATAAGCACCTCTTCTTTCAGCATGAGCCCCTAAAACCTCCCACCACTGCCTGCTCACATCATAAAAGTTATCTACAGCTCATCCTCACTACTCTCCCTTCCCGACCCCTCCCCTCTCCCCTGAAGACATCCTTTTTACCAAAACGAGCCGTGGAGGCTCGAAAAAACACTGACGTCAACGTAAAAGTAAACCAAAGAGGTCTGGTTCCTGTATCATCCCCGCGCTGAGCGCCGGGGAACGAGCCCACGGCCACTCGCTCGAGGAATCTGGAGCGGGCTCAGAGCGCAGCAGCTGAGCTTTCTCATTCCGGCCGTGTGAGTACTGGCGTGTTTCGGGCTGGGAGCGAGGGGGGAGAGGGAGGGAGGGAGGGAGATTCACCGGCTGCAGCTTCGGAAGGCAGCGTGTTCCGATCCCGGCTGGGCTGAGAGTTTGGAGGCATCCAGATGGAGATGGGAGTCCTTGCAAGCTGTGTCGGGAGCGGAGCACGTGGGTTTGGGTGCGGGTTGGCTTCACGTGAGTGGGAACAGCACTGAAGAGGATGGAGAGTGTTCTACACCGGGTGCTGGAGGGATACAGGAGGGTTGGGGAGATCAGAGCTGGTGCAAAGGAAAAGAGCATCTCATCGAGGGAAATGCTCGGTTTTCTATAAACTGAACTGATCTATTTGGATGGTAAAGAGCCTTGTGAGGGATTCTGCATGAAAATATGAGTATTTCTGGTAAACTTCCATATACAGATTATTTGTGTCAAGTCCAGCTACACATACACCTGTGCATCCTACAAGTGTCCGTGTATAGAGGTGCAGAGCTAGACACAGGAGTTTTAGACTCAAGCCATGAAAAAGTGATCTGAGAAGGCTCAAAATGAACTTTATATTTTAAGGTTAGGAAGCAGAAAACTTTCCCCAGGGAAATGATATGGAAATGTCCTTACTCTGATTGCTGTGTGGGTGGGGGAAGTGGCTGGGCCAGAGCTGGGATGGCTGAAAGGGATGAATGGCCTGACTAGGTCCATCAGCAAGTCTCTGCCAACTGGGACATGTCTGGCCACAGTACAGCATGGAGAGAGCATCTCCCAGTGTTTACGCAACCCACACTCAGTGGCAGTGTGATGAATTGGCAACGTGGCTCTTCGGACTCATTTCAGCTGTGTTTTGGTGACAGGAGGCGCCTTTTCCTCTAACATTTCTCACATGCCAGGGACAATTGGTCTTCTTCAGCAAAAAGCCAGCCCTTTCCCTGAAATGACAGCTCCTTCTGCAAAGCTAAAACTCCCCCATTCAGAAATAAAACAGTGGGCATACAAGTTTAATCCCTATTACTTGTGCGTGACGGTCCCAATTGAAAACCACCAGGGCAAATACCTCTGTCACACACAATTAGATGCAATGCTGCATCTCAGCTCACCCTGTAAATATCTCCCTGAGCAGCCATGGAAAAAGAGGCAGAAATGCCCACCACCTTCCTGTTGTAGCACAAGCAAGGGCAGAAGCCCCCCTTTGGCAGAAACTTCTTTACTAAGAAATTTTCCATTTCCTTTGTGCACAGATATCTCTGTCAACCCACAGTTAGAAGGAAAATCCCCATCTTCCCCCCATCCTTTCTTACAAGGACACATGGCAACTTAGCAATGCAATTGAGCAGCTACTTTATTAATCTATTTCAGAGCATTTTCCCTCACCCTGCTCAAGCCTCCTTCCCCACATCTCCAGTGCTCTGAGATAAAACACAGACACAAAGCCATTTCTTCCCTCCCCATAGAGCCTAAAGGTGTCAAAAGCACCTAAAAGTCTTTCTTCCCCCATTTTGAAGCAGAAGACAAAGTCCAAGGAAGGAATTGCACGTGAAACATCTCTCACAGCACGTTCCCCCTGAGGCAGAGCAAGCAGAACAGAAGAGACTGCTGAACACAGCAATAAATCCCACCATACACACGTACAACACCACCACAGCTCTGCTCCCCCTTAAGTGCATCATGCCCTTGGGATGATGTGATTCTCACAGGGAACCTGCAGACTGTTCAGGCCCTACATCCCCTTCAGAGGGGGAAAACCAAACTCTGCATTCCAACTTGTCAGAAGGGCTGCAGGATTTTGGCAGTCCACATTTTAAGGGGCTGGAGACAAGTAAAAGGGTATGTTTAGCAGGCAGGTGGTCATTATATTCAGAGAAACCTCACCCATTTAGGAGATGTGAATTTTGATGCCTAAAATCAGGAGCATACAAGTCCCTGAGCTCTTTTTAAAATATGAGACAAAAATTCTTCATGGGAGGAACATTCAAAGTGCACATTTTTTGAACTTCAAATCCAGGTTGGATGGAGCTTTGAACAACCTGGTCTAGTGGAAGATATCCCTGCCACGGAAGGGGGCTTGGAACTAGATGATCTCTAAGGTTTCTTGCAACTACCCAAGCCATGCTGTGGTTTGATGATTCTGTGATTTCCCTTTCCACCCTCACTGTTATAGCAGGTTTCTATAAATGTCCAGTGACCAGGTTTAGGAGGAGGTGAGATTACTTATTACATAAAAGTACATGCTAGTGATCATCCCATGACATCTATGGTAAAATCCACAGCCCCTTCTGAGGAATGTCTGCTACTTCTCAGCCAGCTCATCTGTAAAGGCTGTAAGGACTCTTCCTGCTCTCTTTTGCCTTTCATCCATTTTTTGTCCTTGCATTTTAATTAGTTTCTTTTAGCTGTACATTTTTTGCAGATCACAAATAACTGAGCAAATCCTACTGATGGCTTTGCAGGGAAACACTTCCCATCCAGTAAATCCCAGAGAGGCACAGCAGAGTCCAGCTGAGCATGACAAAGTCCAGAGACAGAAGTAGTTGTGCTGAGGTGAAGGATGAATCAGGGGAATAGAAAAGTGAAGCCCAGAGCCAGAGCAACGAATCAGTAAAGCTGTGGGGGTCAGATGGGATTAGGCTAAGCTGGCTGTGACAGCCAAAGAAATGATGTCACCCAGCAGGATGACACTAACCAGGGATGCTGCTCTTCAGTCTCAGCATGATATTTACTGGGATCGATACACCATTAGTGTATAGACACAGAAGAACTGAATTCTTTATTACCTCTTACACATAATCCATAAAAGATGTACATGTCATCTATCACAGTCTGAAAAGCACCACTACAGCCATTATCACACAACAGAAAGGATGGCTTCTTCCACACTGATGTAAAAAAGATTTACTGTCAAATGTCCCTTCCTCTTCATGGCTCCAGCCACCTTCTCTACAAATACCTGCCAAAAAGATGAGGCTCTGGGAAATGCCCCTAAAGATAAAAATGTAGGGTATGGCTTCCAGTGTGGTGGTCCAGCAGATAGCTTCCCATTTTTGAATGTTCTGAATTTGTCACCCTGTCTATGGCACACCTGGAGAGATGGATTTGGGCCACTTTTTGGGGCCGCCCTATTGTGAGGCTATCACAAGTAATCTTTGGCCCCCTGGATGAGGGCAGGGATGCCTGTGGAGGCTTGCCAAAATTTTGTTTCATTCAGAGCTCCCAACAACTGCAAAGACCTACATCAGAGTAGGTTGTTTGCTGCAGGTAGGCATTAGCAAAGTGAAATGGCACTGAGCTCTGAGCACACCGACTCACACAAAGAGCAGCACAGGCATTTAAACCCACCAGGGTCTTCTCAGAGTGGTAGCTCAAACAGATTCAGTAAAGTGAGTACCTGGGCACAGCAGAACAGGGCACAGAGACGGACTCAGGAGGAAAACCAGCTTCTTGCATGACATGGAGGAGGTTTCTAGCACACAAGTGCAGAGGACAGGAGATTGCTGGAGGTCACCACACCACACAGGGCCACTAGCAACTAGCCTCTCCTCCTAGTGGGATGTATGGTCACTCTCTTGCTGGTCTGGCCATGCTCTAGCAGCTGATCCAGAGCAGAGGAAAGTGAATAGGCAGAGAAAACCTTTTCCTGCACCCATCTCAACAGAGAGGTTAATGCATTATCAGGCTTATCAGGATCACAAAAACACGGAATAATCTGGGTTGGGAGGAACCTTAACGATCACTTACTTCCAACCCTGTTGCCATGAGCAGAGACGCCTCCCACAATCCCAGGCTGCTCCAAGCCCTGTCCAACCTGGCCTCGAACACTTCCAGGGAGATGGTCCAGACTCTCCTCACCTTCACAGTGAATTTCTTCCTCATATCTAATCTAAATTTCTTCCCATTTAGAACCATTCCCCCTTGTCCTATCAGTATCTCTGTGTTCAAAAGGTAGAGAATTATAGAGCAGCTCAGATTGGAAGGGACTTTAAGCGAGACATTCAGCCAGGTGCAATTTCACCTTTATCCCCAAAGTCTTTTTCTGGCAGGATGGAGTCAGAAATCTGAGTTGTCATGCTGGGTTTCACCTGCTTGGCACTCACAGAGCTGCAGTTCCCCGGCAGCCAGGCTGGCTCCTTTTGCCTGGGTTGAATATGCCAAGCAATAGATCTCTGAGAAAAATCCAGGCTGCCAGGCTGTGTTATGCTGTCTCCAGCTACCAATTATGTGGATGAATTGATTGTCGTTAGAGTGATAAAGCAGCACAACAAACGCACTTTCAGGAACCAGGCATTTTTCACACACTGACTTTGAGGCTTCCCGCTGCTTTGATCAAACACACAGAAAATTGTCTGCAGGCTGCAGTGATGTTAGAGACACAGACTTGTGGAGGCTGAGGCAAACCAGCAAGAGGCTTAAAATACACTAATTACTCCACATTTGAGCACTATTGTGCAAGGCAGGTTGCTCAGATGCTTTTTGAAGGGGCCACCATAAAGCTTACTCCGACCAGCAGCCGCCTCGGAGGATACCCAGGACTGAAATAGCAAGGGGAAGATGTCAGGAATCAGAGTCACTGGCAGGAGAGGAAAAGGAAGAGGAGTCGTGCTGCCTCTGTCTCCTGCCTAGTTTAGATCTGTCTCATACCAGGGCTGTTCCTCTCTCACTCACAACAGTATCAAGTTCACCCAGAGAATCAGAACTGCTAAGACGCTGGCATTAGCAATTCCCAACTGTATTATTCTTTGTGAGCAGCTTACCTAAGGAAGTGTAAGATTATTTTAAACACTCTGGTTTATTACTACACCCAGAATGGCTCAAGCCACTGGTTCTTTCCCAAGGGAGTCCAGCAGTGGAGCTCAGCATCTTCCCTCACAGTATTGGGACTGATACATGACTAGCTATGATCAGATAGCATATCTAAAAATACAGAGCCTGCAGTTTATTTTTCTTGGAAAATGGAAAGACACCCAAAGAAGCAGAGCCCAGTTTAGCAATCACAGCAGGCTGGATATTTGTTTTAAAGAAGCCAGCAGAATTTGCCCAAAAGAAGGTGCAATCTGAGGTTGTGTTGCAGTCATGGGATTAACCTGTGGCTCCAGCACTCTGGCTGCTGCTGTGGCTCTAAGTCTGAATCACACAGGACAGGGATGCTGATTGCACATCCTGCCCTAGGAGACACAAGCAATAGGACTCCTCTCACCCAAAGGAAGCCTCTGTGCTGACACAATCATAAACTGGGCTGGTCATGTGGTGCAGACTGGTGTTAATGAACTAAACCGTGTGAGACAAGCCCACCTTGCACCATTCCCGGGGAAGCTGCCACAGACATCTCCACAGCTGTTATCAATTTGCCTTCTGTTGTCTCTTCTGTAGATTAAACAAGACCAGTTCTGCTGGTCTGCCCTGATGGGTCACGTTTGCTGGCCCTCAGGTCATTCCAATTGGTTTGGTTTGGATGTTTTCCAAGGCAGAAACACATCCCCCTTTCATTAGTCAATTTAACACTATTTATTACATGTAATAGTGCTTTTGTAGAAATTAATCCCTCCAGGTGACATGAAAGGCACATCAAACAGCACCTTGAAGTACTCCCAACATAACAAAGATTGAAGCTTTCAGTGCTAAGATGAAGTTACGGAAAGGAATGATTCAGCAGTGACAGGTTGAGCTTTTGCACCTGATAAAAAAATGTGCTTTGAGATCTTAAACACAAACTGGAGTAGGGCCTTGGTCTTCCCTCTATCATGCCATCCACTGCCCACACCTCAGTGAGTTCAAGACCTCACCAGCAGGGACAATCTGGTGCTGTCTATAATCACATCCCAGGATTTCTGAACTGTCATGTTTCCACCTGGCTCAGGTCTCAGCAGGTTTTCTCTGCTTCAAGTGGGAGACAAAAGGGTCCATGACCCCATGGCAAAACATACCACCACATAAGTACCAGCTGGATTCTGCTGCCCATCACCCTGTTACATTTGTTTTTAGGAGAAAATTGATTATTTTAGCATTGCAGTTTCCAGTAAATCACACATGTGATTCCCTCCTTCCCTTCCTGAAATTTTCCAGAGCACTTCTGCACATTGTGCTTAGAGGGATGGTTTCAACCATAAGGAAACTGAGGCATCTCCCCAGAAAATGTGGGGTTTTTTTGTTTTTTGGCCCCTCACACAGAACTTGCTGCAAGGACAGGATCTGTAATTCTAAACAGCTGAGAACACAAAGGAACACACCCCTTCCAAAATAAAAGGAGAAAAAAAAAAGAAAATAAAATCAGAAAATGCACCAGCTTCTTCCAGAGGCAACAGTTTTAGGAATCACTTGTAAGCAAGCAGCAGGGCGGTTGTTGGGGTTTTTTTCTTCCCAAATGGGGCCCTTTCTTTTCTTCCCATTCCTATAGGGCTTTTCATCACTGTGGCATTTCCTATGATAATCCCCCAGATTTATGCTGCCCTGTTCCAGATCAGAGCATTGCTGAGCTCTGTGCACATCTAACAAAAGACAGCCCTGCCCTGAGCCCTTCCAAATCTCTCCAAACCAGGCAAACAAAGGGAATGGGAGAGGAGGATTAACATGTTTGTAGGGAGCAAGCAGGGAGAGGATGTCTTTCTCTAAACCCCTTTTTAGGTTTGTGGGTCAAAGTATCAGATTTTCCAAGTTGCAGGTGTCCTTCCTCCTGGGCTAGGTTATTCACATAGCAAAAAACCCCAAAAGTTGAACAGATGGCCTTGGGAGCCTCCTGCTGCCCCTTTCCAAGTTTGTGGTCACTGCAAAATCAGAGCAGGTGGAGATACCAGACTGGGTCTCAAAGCTTCCCACCATTTCATTGCCATGGGTTTTCAAATTTTCCTCTGGCCTCTGCATACTTGCAGGGCACATCACATCTTGAGTTCAAGGTTTTCTGGCTCAGCCCTGCCACACTGCGCTTCCCACTGCCACAAACACAGGAGCAGAGTGCTGAGAGCTCTCTGGGGGATCTTCAATAATCCAGGACCAAGAATCCTGCCAATTCCTGCTCTGCAGCCTTCAAACCAGAGCTGGGCAAGAACCACTCCACCCAGCACTGACCTCTCAGGGCATGGTGCCCAAGTAATGCCAAAGCCCAAAGCTTATGCAGCTTTCCCCTTCAAGCACCAGTATTCCTGTGTGCCCAGTGACAAACAAAGCCAACAGGAAATACTTTGCTGCAAATAGGGGGAGTTCTGCAGTGAGGTTATGACACTGGACATTGAGTTCTTGGCAATTAGCTTCTGAATCTTTGAAAAAAATAGGGAAAAAAAGAAAGTACAAGAGGTGACTGGCTGTACCTGGATTGGGGGCCAGAAAGGTCACAGTGGGACCCTGCAAAGGATCCCAATGAGGTTTAGATCAGTAGGGGCAGCTGAGACATGACATTTGTTGAGTGGCCAAAGACTCTTGGTAGCTCAATTTGCTGGTGCCTTGAATTGAGGAGCCTCATCAGAACCCTCACATCTGTGAGACCTAAGGTAAACTGGGCAGACTGGGATGGAGAGAGGGATCCTGGCTCACCCTCACAGGGTGCATTTATAACAGGTGAGGGACTTCATACCCCTTGTCATGCAAGAACTGGAGATAGGCAGGACCAATGTGCTCCAAAGCAGTCACTCAGGAAAGACCTCAGGGTTGCCCAGAGGAGCACTCTTTGTGCACTGCAGACACCTTAATTTTTCTTTCAGCTCAACAACAAATTTTCTTTTGCTCAACATCAGCAAAAATGCCACAGTCTAGGGAGAAAAATGGAGGGAAAGCCAGTGGTCAGCAAAGCCAACTCCCAAATATGCAGCAGGCAGGCAGGAAACTAGCTCCTGCTTCCTCCCCCATGCCTGACTCACCCAACAGGAGCCACGACCATCATTTTAGGGCATCACTTGTCTTTCCCTGTCCCTCATCAAACAGATGAATCACAGCTGGATTCCATCAGCAGAAGCCTCATATGGTGAGAGTCTGATCTCCCTCCTTGAACAAACACACAGATGGGGAGTCAGTTCAGAGGCAAGGATACAAAATTGTGATGGTATCCAGCCCTTGCAGTCCTCTGAGGACAGCAAGTGACAGCCCAGTGAGTGTTGGGAAGTGCCTGTGATCCTGAGCAGTTGGCAGAGGACACAGACCATGCCCTGCAGAGCTGCTGATATCAGGTAGGTACCACAGCCTCTAGACCCTGCTGAGGTGCCATCAAAAGAGCCAGCTTGACCATCTTTTGTGGCTACCCACAGTCTCTGTTGCCCATGCTGACAGGTAAAATGCCCTGGGGGCACTGAATATCACTTGGGGGGCAATCCCAGCCCTCCTTCTCCAGAGATAAGTAGTTGACATTTCTTTGTCTATTTGATATTTCTATCCCATCATTGCAGGGAAGGAACGAAAATCATCCCTTAAAACAAATTCTAAGAATTAATAGAGAGAGCGTTGATCTTTTCCTCCAATCCTTCCAGCTACACCTGAGATATAACCAGCATGAATGTCTCAGGGTTCAGATCCCAAAGCAGTCCCAGGATGTCCCACATGTGCATGGCACACCTGGATCACCAAAAGGACAGCAAAGAATGACCTCTCAATAGCCCAGCAGATGAAGCCACATGTTGCTGTCTTTGGCTCCAAATGAGCAAGGGCCACAAGCTGAAAGCCAGGCTGGAGACAGCCAGCCTCAATCTTCAAGGTTCTTTCAACTGGACTTCCCTTGGGTTCTATCAAAAGCACCAGAAAAACCCTGGATCTGCCCACTTCCACAAAGTACCAGCTCAGGAGTCACCAAAGAGGAGTGTTCCCACACTGCTCTCCAAGGGAATACACATGTCACTTCTTTATGACAAGGAAGTGTGGTGGGGTTGAAGAACACCTGACCTAGGTGGAAAGTTCCTACATATTTGGGGAGAGCCCTGTTGCCCACATATTCTCCCCTAAATCAAAGGTGTCTCCTGGAGGGTGGTCCAGTGCAGAAATTTCTCTGCCCCTGGTCCACATGTGAGAACCTACATGGTTCTCTGGGTCAGTTCTGATTCACAGCATCCCATAATAGCCTTGGAGACCACAGGCAATCAAGATTTTATGGCTCATGGGCAAAGCATATCATTGAGACATACACTAATGTTTTCCAGCACTTTTTAAACTCTGAGGATCTTCTAGGGTAGATTTACCCGAAGGAAGAATAATTGGAGAGGGTAAAATGGATGTAAACTCTCCTGAATGCCATTAAATTTATCTGCCATGGTAAAGGGTTACTCACCTGGCAAGCTCACATTATTGCCTCTCCATCAAGCCTGATGCTAAAAAGAGGTTTTCCAGACAAGACAGTGAAGATCCCACCCTTCAGTGTCTTCCATGCAGTGAGGATCCCACTCTTTGGTGACCTCCATACAGCCATGACCTTGGGTATGGACCTCAGTTTTCTGAACTCTGTTTTGTCAATATCCAACACCTTCTTGGGTAAGAATTCTCCTCCACTGCTGAAGAATATAACTCATTTGTGAGGGTCTGTTCAGTGTAACAGAGCCTATATTCAGCTTCCTAAAAACACCCAGGCATGTTTGGACACTGGATTTGGGTCATTGTAGAGCTGGTCAACAGAGACACCTTGAAAACTGATCTGGCCACGTGCCTTGAGCCCATCTCAGCTCTGTTAAAGCTCATTATGCAGTGCCCAATCTTAATCTCTTCTCCCACAGCAGGGGATCAAAGGATGCTCAATTCCTCTTTTTGAATAGGACTGGAAGAGTATACCCTTCTCCTGGCAAAAACAGGACACACCTCCCCAGAAGGATGTGTGGTATCAGCTTTCTCTCCGCCTTCCTCAAGAGCTGTCTGGCCTCCTGCTTTTCTGCACTGTGCCACAGAAGACTATTAACCAGAACCCTATTCTACATGGCAAGGTTAAGGGATTGCTAGGAATTACCATGGGCTAGTAGCATCCTTCCATGTCATAATTATTAGTCCTTCTACATGATGATTTTGACTGAGGCAATACCTTCTTCCATCTACAATCTCACTCCAATATTTAATACTGTTGTATATTCAATGAACAAGCTTGAAAATTTTCCACTTACTAAAGCTTTACTATTTTTTTTTTCTGCCTCTTTTGCTCCCTCTGGGAGGGTGAGAAATGACTGAAAATCAAGAGATGATAGAAGCTCTTCATTTATCAGCTATGGTTGCAACTCCTCCTGAGGTTGAGTGTGGGAACCGGGTCTGGGATAAAGCATGGCCCAAAGCCCGGATGCGCCTTCTCCACCTTAACAGCAGCATCTGCTTCCCAATATGGCATGTTCTGCACTATCTCAGGCACAACTTGAAACTTTGCAGCTGTTGCCACTCAGAGCCTAGCTCTAAATCCAGCTAGGAGGGAGAGGCTGGGATAGTGGGGGAGTGCAGGGCACTGATTATCCCATGCACAGGGATGGGAACACAGCTCTCATGTATCATGTGGAAGCATAAAACCAAACCAGTCCTCACATAGGAAGGACCAGACAGTCCCAGAGAAGGTGGATAGAGTGCAGGTACCAACAGCTCATCCTGGAGAGAAGTATTTTCTTTCTTACAGTCTCACAATTCTAACTCCAGAGAGCGATTCCTTAAATATAAAAATTTTTTGGCAGGCTGGGGGAAACTTAAGCATTTGCCACCATAGGCACTGAGATTGATAGTCATAGAAGTCTATAATGATCTGGGTTGGAAGAGACATTAAAGACCATCTAGCTCCAAGCCCCTGCCATGGCAGGGACACTTTCCACTAGACCAGGTTGCTCCAGGTCCTATCCAGCCTGGCCTTGAACCCTTCCAGGGATGAGGCAGCCACAGCTTCCTCCAGGCAACCTTTGCCAGAGCCTCAGTAGGGTCCATGTTCACCCACCCTGCCCAACATTAGACCATGGGTTGGTTTCTTCTCTTTGTTCTTACCCCTGTTAAACTTCCAGGATGGAGGGAACTGAAGGCACAATGATCACCCAAACAGTGGTGCTCATGAAGATTTTCCTGCCACACTTGCCTCTCAAGCATAAGGAAGTGAGAAACAAATGAAAGTTCAGTCATATGCCTGAGATAGAGGGCAGTTGTGGAAGGCTGGATGCCTGGATTAAGGGGCTCATACAACCAAGAAGGATGTTCCTGAAACAGAGGAACAATCTGCTCCTCAATGTGAGGAAACTCAAAATAGAAAATCAATAAAATAACCAGACAAAAAGGATCAGCTCAGTCTTCCTGGGAAAGATCCAAGGGTGAAAAAGTAATTCCAGAAAATGAGGTCAACCTTCTCTAATAACCATAGCTACTGTTTGTGCTCCAGTGAGACATGCATGTGTGGAGTTTACCTCTCCTCTATTTATGGATTTGGCCTCTTGACCTGGAATTCAATGCCTCTCAGTTGATCCTGTCGTGTTGTGACAGGCCATATCCCGCGTGTTTATTGCATTGGCACCAGTGTTGTCTTTATCTAAAGTGTGATGCAGGCCAGGGCTGATACTAAAATCCAGCATCCATCCTCTCCGTATTTCTAAACAACTAAATTTGATGTAAGCTCTCACATTTTTTCTGCCTTTTCTCCCAAAATAAATCTCTAAAGCTACTGAAAAGTTCCTAGGGAGAACATCTGTGCAAACCCCAAAAAAGATTGGGTTTTGGTACCCAGTTTAGAGCAAGAAGTGGGACTTGAGATGGAACTTGGGGGATTTTGAGTCCTTAGGGCATCAATAAGCAGAGATGTCTTGAAAGCTTCTCTTTGGCTATGTGATTTGAACCCATCTGAGTAATGGGATAATTCATTATGCTTTGTCCAATGTCAGTTTCTTCTCATGTAGCCAAAGGTGTAGAGATACTTAAATCCCCACTCTAAGAGAGACCTGACACCCACAATGACTCTACCACCAGTAGGGAAGGGCTGTATGAGGATGGAAGAACATGTTGGAGGGCTCCCTGGACAGATCTCATTATCTCCTCTCCCAAATGACTGCAGGCAGCACTACCAAAGTGTGCAGGGTCATCCTTTGATTCCCTGTGCCAGGGGTTTTCTCAGGGTCTGGACAGCTGGGTTGATTCAAAGTATATCACAGGCTTTGTGGCATTTGGTTCAGCACCTTCTTACAGCTGCCAGGGATGCTTCTCTCTAATCCAAATTCACATCAGGAAGATGAAAAGAGGGGTCTTTTCCTCATGTCACACATGGTGGTGACATTGCAGTAGCCTTGAGCTGGCAAGTTCCCAGCAAGGAGATTTTGTTCCCACAGAGACACAGGAAAATTGACCTGGGGGCCGCAACATCAATTTTAGTTTACTAGAGAAGTTCAGGCATTAGCACCATGAGTACGGCTGGAGCCCTCTTCAGCATTTACAGCACTTCATAAATTTCAGAGAGACTTAGGGCAAGGAGCCAGATGTTTGGGGAGAAATTCTGAACACTACAGACAAGTGGAAATTTTTTTTTTTTTTGGTAGTGTATATTTTTTCCCATTAGTTGCAAGGCTATATTTAGAAGAGGCGGGGGGGGGGGGAGAGAGAGAGAACGCAAGAGAGAGATTAGGCATTTCTTCATATTCTGTAGTCACTCCAGTTGTTCTGCTTGTAGGAACAGATGTCTCTTTCCTGGGCTGATAGCAGTCAGGTCCACAAGGAAACTTTCTTACTGGCAGCTTCGCTAACATAGAAGGGAGATCGGGACAGAGGTAAGTCAGTCGGTCATGCAGGAATACTCTGCAGGGACCATTGCAGGGAATGCTTTGGGATATTGGTCAGAGACAAAGAGGGGGGCATGGGATCGGAGACAAGAGGGGGCCAGGAAAGATTTGCTGGACATAGGACTCCAAGTCCTGGCTATGGCACCACAGAGCCCTGGATGGGGTGGGAGAGGAAAGGGTCCTGCACTGAACACGTGGATGAGCAGCTCAGGAAGTCTCTGGATCTGCCCATGCAGCAGGTGTGGAAATCCCTTGTGAAGTGCCTGACCTGAAAAGCCAGGCTGTGCCAGCAGCTAGCAGAGGCTGCAAGGAGCTTCTCCCTTGTGACTTTCTTTGCTCTTGGGATTTGGAGCAGTATAAGGATATTTGGTTGCTCTTCAAGGAGATGGAGAGTTATGGGAAGTGTGCAGACTTGCAGGCTTTTCCTTCTTGAAAAGTACTGTGACAGCTCTTGTGAAGAGGGGGATGATGTCGTTTGTACATGTGTACTCCCAGGCATAATTAAATTTTGGTGAAATGCATTCAGGAAGGTTTTGGAAGCGAGAAGAGATGATGCACTACCTGGAATGGAGTCAGCTGCAAGTGGGGGTGTTTTACCTGTTTGGCTCGCCAGCAGGGTGCAAGCTCAGCTCTAGGAAAGATGCTGTCTTCCCTTTCTAAACCCACTTGTTGGCTCAGTAGAAGGAGAAAGCAGACCCTTTCAGAAATGCTCCCTGTTTTCACAGCAACACATTCACTGACAGCACAAAGTTTTTCTAATTTAACCCAGTGAATTCAAAATTTGTGAAACCCTGAAGGCACTGTGGGGTCTGCACAGCATTGTCATATGTGCCTTGCTAAGGAAACTACAGAAACCGGTCTTCCAAAGGGTTAAGACATGGTTGTCCATCCTGGGATGCCTCAAAAACTGTCTGCTCCCTAACTGGGTCTCCTATCTCTCTGCATTCCCCAGGCCAAGACCACACATGGCTCTGTGCCTCAGTTTCTTCCTGCAGCCAAGAGAGCTTGAAGTGAGTGCTGGGAGGCAGAGCTGGTAGACCTGAACCCTCTGCATCACCCCTGCATCCCTACCTGCACTGGTGCCCTGTGCTCCCTGGCGTGTGAGCATTGTTTCACTAGTTCTGCATTCCCTGGCTGTGCAGAAGCCCAGGTATTTCACCAGCAGTAGAACTCTGCTGTTGTTCTTCTTTTACTGCGCTTCTCAGCTTCTTGCCAAAGGGCAGAGCAAGCAGGCAGCTGAAGGCAGAAAGAGGAGAAAGTGCTCAAAGTGTGCTAAATTTGCAATTAAAAATTTCCTTCTTCAAAGCAAGCAGCAGTACACATGCCAGATACTGTTTTTGCACTTGCCTGTGAAGTTCCTGCATGTGCCTATATGGTAATTTTCACTGCACGGTTCTCCTTGCACACAGCCACAATAGCTGTTATTCCAAACTGACATTTCTAGCACTTTGTCTCAGGCACCCTGGAAACGCTCGATGGATTACTGTAATCCCTATAAAATCAAACACATTTTTCTTTTACTGTTACAACCTCCCAAGAAGACAGGCTCAAATCCATCTTTACTGGCTGGACCCATAAGAGTCCAAATCTGTACATTTTGTTTAAGATGTAAGATTTTTTTTTTAAGAAAGTTAATCATACTGGAAAAAAAATCAGCCAAAAATATGTTTTCCCCTCACATATAATGGTCCACAAGGGACAGAGAGGGACACACTCAGGAAGTCATGCTCTGATTTCTCTGAAAGTAACAGAGCTGGAAACACACAGCACCTACTGCAGAGATGTCACTCCATGCTCCCTTGTGACAGATGGCACTTGGTATGAGCCCTGACAGGATATGAGATATTGGTCTTTTAAATGCTAGCAGCATGATTGATAAAGCATTCACCAAGACACTTAGCATTTCTGTCACTCCAAGGCCAAGATCTGATAACACAGAAAAAAGGGACATGAAAGATAGTGGTATTGATAAGGCCTCACAGACATCCAAATGTTTCAGGTGTGGTATAAACAAGCAAAAGGAGGCAAATCCCCTTTATTATTACCTTTATTATAGGTGACCAGTACTAGCAAGCCTCATCAGAAATGTGCTGGGGACCTCTAGGTGCCCACCACTGCTGGTGGATATTTGTAGGTCTGGAGAGGCAAAGTGTACAATCCCACTTCTCCTTTTTCTTGCACATGCACATCTGGGCTCTTTCCTTCAAAGGCTGAGGCATTGCTGCTGCAAATGGCCATAGGGAAGGTGTAAATTCATAAGAAATCTGCCAGTATGTGAATTTCCTCCTCTGTATATCTGGGAGCTTCATTTCAGTTCTTTTCATGCATGCTCAGGACAAGGGCTGAAGGAAAAACCATGCAGACCTTTCCAATTTTTAAATAGATTGTCTCTGGGGTGTCCAGGACTGTGATCTGTCACCTGGTTTTAAGCAGCAGGTTCAAGCCTGGATGCAGAGAGTTGGCATTTGGTCCAAGCCAAGTGGCATCAGTCCCATCTGGGTCACTTTGCTCTGTGGAGAAGAGGAATGCACTTTGGAGAGTTGTGCTCTCCCTCGTCTAACTGGCAGTGATCCCTCATGGCCCAGGGTGACCTGCTGGACTAAATCATTGCTTGGGCACCCACAGACTATTTATTGTCCCAAAATGAGCTCGGGATGCTTTGAAGGTGAGGTTCCTCACCTTCAAAGGATGTGATTTTGGCCTTGGGCCCATGGAAAGCACAGGATCCACCCATGTGTACACACAGCGTTGAACTCAGTGTGGTGGGTGGAGCTCAGATCACAGCACAGAGCAACATCCATTGCTCATCCACAGCAGGGCCTTGGAGATGAAGGAGCACAGAGAGGCAAACTGGGAATCTCAGGCAGGAAACAGCTCAACAGCACATCAGCAACATCAGCCCAACAACCAGCATTGCATCAGCCTCCACACGTCCTCAGTCTGTGATTGCTTACAGGTCATGAAGGATTACCCCTATGCCTGAGATGAGACATACAAGTTTTCCCTCTTGCCAGATGGGAAATCCGATTCTCATGGCCAACATTATAGATTCAAAAGTCAGTGTGGGGGGGTTAATCTCTCTTGGCCTTGAGAGGAAGCTGTATGAGGAACAGGTGAGGTCACTTGGTCAGTTCAGCCTGGAGGAGACTGAGGGGAAACCTGATTGAATTTACAACTTCTTTATGAGAGGAGGGGCAGGCACGGATCTCTTCTCAGTGGTGACGCGAAGTAATGGCCTGAAGTGGTGTCCAGGTGGGCTTAGATTGGATATTAGGAAAAGGTTTTCACCCAGAGGGTGGTTGGGCACTGGAACAGGCTCCCCAGGAAAGTGGTCACAGCACCAAACCTGATAAAGCTCAAGGAGCATTTGGACAAGGCTCTTGGGGATGGTCCAGTGGCAGGAGTGATGATCATAGGAGTGGCCCCTATGATCTTTCTGGGTCCCCTCCAACTCAGGATATTCTATGATTCTGTGATTCCAGACAAAAGCTGTAATTCAGCACATCACCATTGAAACCACCAGACAAAGTAGGAATTGCTGGCCATCACACTCTTCATGACACATGGGCAAGCAGGCCATGGCTAAATAGTGCCAACACCCAGTGATTAGCTATCATCTGTCCCAGTCAGGCTGGTTCTCCCATGGTTTGGCATAAATTATTTCTCTTCAGGAAAACAACAAGAAGCAGGCAATACTCCTTTTTTCACAGAAAGCATCCAGCCCTGTTTGCTGTGTTTCAATGCCAAAGCAATTGTGAATTTGCAGAGAACAAGATCTAAATGAAAGGATGTGTGGCAGAGAGTGTTAACAAATGCATTGCAGGTTCCCATTAGAGGAAACAAGGATCACTCTCAGTGCCTGTTTGTGTGGTTGTCAGCTCTGATTTCCTCCATCCTCCTAATGTTTTTCAATCTGCTGCCTAATTTCAACTAGAATTTGGCAGAAGGGAAAGATCACCTCAATTTTCAGGAAATTAGGCAGCAAAGAAAGGAGAAACTCAAACAAGTGTCAGAGCCAAGGGAAGAGCTGGAATGTGAGTGCTCATTAAGGCAGCCAAGTGTCCACATGGGAAAAAGTTATAATAAGCATCTCAAGCAGGGCAAAGCATTCCCTCAGCCCTGCAAGCCACTGTGAGACATGAGACTGCAAGAAATCAGGTGTCATTTAATCTGGCACTCATAAAACTATGTGTTTTGTGTCTCCAAAGTCCCTTTTATGTCCATAGCATTGGAGGGGAAGGAATAATCCAGCTCTGCTCTGGATTTGGCTATTTCCTACTGCAATTCCCCAGAAGGTGAATGTTTCACACACTTGTTCCAGCCACCCTCAGACTTGGAGGTTTAAAGGAGACCTCAATGCCCAGGAATCAAGTGAGAGCAGAGATCTGATGCCCACAAAAATGGGATCTTACCTAGCCCCATTGCTGCCTCAGAGTAGAATCTGTCTCCCCCATAATTATCTCCCTCCTCAAGGGCCAGATGGGCACCAGCTTTTTCCTTTCAGCAGCTGGATTCATTCCCTTTCTCTCTCTTTCTCTCTCTGTTCCCCCTGTCAGCAAACCCACCCTCCCCAGGCTGAGCAAGAGACACAGAACAAGCCCTACCACGTATAGGGCAAGGTCGACATGCACAAAAACACCATATTTGGCCAATTTGAGCCAGAGTTGAGTGAGAGCTTGCCAGAAGGAGAACCATACAATTTAAATTGAAAGAGAGTGAGTTTAACCCTTCATTTATAAATATGATGATAAATCACCCAGGGAACTTTAAACACGGGAAGGCTGCAAAGCTAAACACGCACTGCTGCCACCCCAGGCAGCAGAATAACACCAGCAGGCAGGACAGGGTGAGTGGAACAGGGAGGATGATAGAGGAGCCAGGTTGCCATATCAGATGTTCCAGTTCAGGACAGGGAGATGAGAAAATCTGAAGCTGTTTATACTAAATTACACTCGTGCTTGTTAACGTCCTTTTCAGCTTTCCAGTCCCAGTGTGTGGCTCTGGTGTTCTCTGGGTCTGCACACAGAGATCCTTTCTGCACACCAATAAATATTCCTTCTGGCATGCAGTTAGGACAAAGCTCAGTTGTCTGACCTGCCTTTTCTTTTGTATTCCATTACTTGAATTGCTGAGCCAGATACAAAAGTCCCCTGGGCTAAGGAAGTGAACCCCACTAATTTCAGCAAGGTCAGGGTGAGGCTAAAGGCTGTCACCAAACACACAGCTCGGTGAAGTGGAATACAGGATGATCAAGGATCTCCTCCCGGAGCAGACATAACACTGAGCTGCCCATGCTAAGTTAACAAGTGTGATGCCAAGCAGTGAGTGAGAGAGGGAAGAATCCACAGGGCCTGTTTTCAGTGACCATCTGTTTCCTATTTGGCCCAAGAATGATGGAACTGATTGCATCACACAACAATGGGAAAGTCTTTCAGAGCAGGTTCCCCTCTCCCAGTGCTGAGCAGGGACCTTTATCAGAACAAGGGAAAGCAGGTCAACTTCCATCCTCTGTCCCTCCCTTTATCCTATTTCTATCCAGATGCCTGCTGTACTTTTAAGGAAATTCTACCCACAGTCTCCCATCCAGACAGACAAAATCCAGCCTGAGAGGTATAATATAACAGCATAGACCAACTGGCACGGTCAGACAGCACTCAGAAGGATGTGTGTTTACCCATCCTGGGCTTCGCAGACTGCCAGCTCCAAGAAACAGGGATTGCTTGGAAATCTGGGGGGCTGAGAGCTCAGTTAGGTATGAAGTAGGCTAAGCTCCAAGCTCTTTGAAGATTTTAGGAAGGGGGTTAACCCGAAGTTTATTTGCTCTGTAAGTAAAGGTGGTTCTTGCAGTTCTGCATGAGCTCATGCCATAGCCACAAGTAATAAATAGTGCAAAACACAGCAGAATAAAGGTTTGCAGAGGCTGCAGAGCTTCTCATTAATTTAACTATGCCCCTCACTGACTTCCATATACCATCACGTCATGGTGATAGGTAGCTGAATAGACTCACTTTAACACCTGCATGAGTATGTCTGATGGTAGAGAAAGAGAACTGGTTGAGATAATATTTGGACTCAGAGAGAGGAAGAATTCAAAATCTTTGGAAATGTTTAGCTTTGCTCAGACACAAGGTCAGGTTGCCTTTCTGCGCTGCAAAATGGGGCAGTGTACCTTTCTCACAGGCTTGGAGTCCCACAATGGAAAAATCCTTAGCAGCTGTAAACTGGGGGTTTGGTCCAGCTCCATCTCATTAAAAGCAC
Source organism: Pseudopodoces humilis (assembly GCF_049639895.1). Lineage (NCBI taxonomy): Eukaryota > Metazoa > Chordata > Aves > Passeriformes > Paridae > Pseudopodoces > Pseudopodoces humilis. Next base: position 3,569,003 of record NC_142200.1, read on the forward strand.
TAAGACAAATTCTGTTGCATTGCTAGTCCAGTTCTCCATCCTTTCTGCTTGTGAGCCATGAGATGAGAGCAGTCCCACAAAGAAAGGAAGAGGCCATTCACCCAAACATCCATCAGTAACAATTTGATTAGAGGAAGATTTTTCCCACCACAGCACAAGAGGCAGCTTTTCCACAGACTGTCAGGGAGGAAATCTTCAGGATTAATTGAATTTGCCGGGACTTCTCTCATGTAGTTGTTTGGATTTTGAGTTCAGATAGGGCAGCAATGGACTGAGAAAGCTTTAATGCAGCACTTCTTTGCTTATTCAATTTGGCAAACACAATGTTACCTGTTGTTTTTCAGCAGTTTACAGTATCTGGAGTTTATTTCCTTGCACATGTGGCATCATAGAAAAGGTGACTATGTAAGCCAGAACATTGTATATGCTGATTATTTTAATTTTCTATTTGTCTGTAACATGCTCTACATCCCTCAAAAGCATTGTGAGGATGAGGAATGTATTGAATGTATTTGGAATTGCTGATTTCATTGAGACAAGAAAGGCAAAATAAGATGAATATCAGGTGTTTGTGATAAAGGATCTCAGACTGAAGAAAAATCTCCCAGAGGAGGCAAGCTACAAACAAGATGCAAAATCATAGCAAACAGCCAGTGCCAAGGAATTACAATGAGAAGACAAATGCAGGTGCAATTAATACAGTTTAGTGCAAGCTCAAGGATGGGATGGGTGATTTTGTCTTCTCCCCTTGCTCAGCTATGCGTCTGAACACAGATAAACAAGCTCACACTGCACTCCAGAGGCATCAAAGTCTTTCTTTATTCCTTGGCTTCCACAGCGCTCCTCTTGATAGCATCTGCAAAGAGAAAGCTGGGAGCAGATCCAGGCATCTGTTCATTTCAGTTTGTTTTCGTAATTAAAGAGTGAAACAAACAAACAGAGAAGATGGTGACAATTTTAGGAAATCAGCAGAAAACAGGCCAGGGTTCTGCATTCTCCCCATGCATATTTCTCAGGTGCCAGACTTTGCAACTCCATTACCTTCAGCCTATTTTGGGGCCAGTTTTTCCTGGTTTTCTCTGACAGTGTGCTTGGCACAAAATGTAAAGAGACAAGACTCTCCCTCAGGAGTCTGCAGGCTCAGTCAGACCCAGACAAAATGCCATGAACATGTGTGCTACTTTGGCTGCCACCAGAGCTCAGTGCAGGGTGAGGTAATCTGGTCATTCCCAAAACAGATGATGTTCCAATGTCTGGTTTCTGCTCTAGATGGTCTAGAGATAAAAGGAGACAGAAATTAGCATTGTTCCTCTTTGCCCAGTAGTTCTTTGGGGCATTACAGGTGGCCTGACCCTAGGCTTCAGTATTTCGGTCCTGCAGTGTATTCTGGCACTGGGTTGGATATCAGGAGGGCTTTATGTTTGAGCACCAGCCATTCCAATGGACAATTCAACTCCTTGGGCTTCAGTGGCTACCTAAATAAAACAAATTGCCATTTGATTGGAAATAGCCTTCTGAGCTCAAGGACATTTAAAACCAGCTTTTTCCTTCGAATCACTTCCACAGACTGAGAGGCAAGAAGAAACTAGAGCAATCCCCAGATTCCAGGCCAACAAACCCAAGATCCATCATGATGGCAAAGTCACTTCCCCAAGAATTTTCACACCTGGTCTTCTAAATCCTCAGTCCTAATCTCTGCTTTTTCTCAACAAATGTTCTGCTTCACTCACACCTGGCTTGAATGAACCAAGCGGAGTAATCACAACTAGTCTGTATCATCCCATGAGAACTCTTGTTCTTGAATATTGACTATTGGCCAAACACTGGTGAGACACATTAGGAGTGTTGCAGGAAATGCAGAGACATGGTGGGCAGGCAGAGGAAGTCTTTGGCACTCATAAGGCAGGCTCAGAGCTGCTGTGGTGTTCTCTGGACCCAGTTAGTATTCTCCCTGCAAAACATTTTCTTTTGGCCAGCAGGGACTCTCCTCAGAATCCACTTTTCACTTTTGTCCTAAGTAGCTTCCTCCTCCATTTTGTACACAGCCACCAACAGCTTGAAGCATCTCACAGGTCCCTCTTCCCGATCCCCATAAGCAAAAAGTATTAGAGGAGAGGAAAAAGAAGCTGACAGAGGATGGGGTATGCTTGGAGCTGGACATCCAGACTCCCTCAGCAATTCCAGACTTCCCAGCCCAGGCATACTGCAGTTCTGTGAGCACTGGGAGATGTGTTTGCAGCTCCTTGTCTCCCAGTCCTTCTGCATTTGGCTCATTGGTAGCAGGGATTTCAAACCCTCATAAATCAAGTCTTTCAGCATCATTCTCTGCTGATCCAAGCTGATTTTTTTTAACCTCAAAGCCCTGCCCAGCCACTTTGAGATATTCCAGACGTTTTTCAACCATTTATTTTTATTGAAACCAGCCAAGTCTCTGTATATACTGGGTCTTTTTTTTAAAATCATTTTAATATACAAATCAGTTTAAAATAGTGTATAAGTCAGGAATGATTTGCAAATTAAACTGTCAGACCCTGGCAGGACTAGTGGCTGACGCTCTTAGTTTGAAATCTTCCGGCTGCTGTTGCTGTGAACACAGATCTCTAGAAGATGCCACACAACCTGCTTCTGCTTTCTCCGAAAATTCAGCCTTTCTCTGATTTCATGGAAATCTTACAGCTTCTGAAAACACTGCTGCATGTAACTCTAGTGAGATCACCTGCCTAAGGCAAGGGATATTATATTTTAGGAATAAAATGCTGGGGTTATAGTTATGCAAAAGTCTTCTGGCCTTAAAACCATTTTTGTACAAGGAAGAGGAAGAGAAACTTGAAGTGTGTGTCTTCCCTAAAACATGCATCTGGAACCACAGGAATACACCAATTATAAGCCCAGGTATTTTCCTTGTGAATATTAGTAATCCCATATTGGTAGACAGGGATCTACTACTCAGGATGTGCAAATATCTTGGTTAAAATGTTTTTAAGTGACAAGATTTGGAGCCCTAAGGAATTCATCACTATACCTCTGTTTTTTTTCTTCCAGATTGTTGGAAGTCAGTGACCATGCCGACCTCCTCCACTCAACTGCCAGCCCTTGACTCTATCAACTCCACCGAGCAACCTAACTCCAACATCAACTTGTTCTCCAAGTTCATCCACTCAGACGAACAGCTATTCACAGATTTTTATAGCCTGTGGATTGTCCTGATGGTAGTCAATGCCATCATTTTCCTGGTGGGTGTTGTGCTGAACAGCTTGGCACTGTACGTCTTCTGCTTCCGTACCAAGACAAAAACCACCTCTGTTATTTACACCATTAACTTGATTGTAACTGATCTCCTGGTGGGCTTTTCCTTGCCTGTCCGGATCATCATGTTCTACAGTGCAGGGGATTGCAAGAATTGTTCCTTGGTTCACATCTTTGGCTACTTTGTCAATATGTACTGCAGCATCCTTTTCCTGACGTGCATCTGTGTTGACCGCTACCTGGCAATAGTGCAGGTGGAAGCCTCACGTAAATGGAGGAACCCCACCTGTGCCAAGGGGATCTGCATCTTCATTTGGATCTTTGCCACTGTGGTGACTTTCTCCATCCTGACCATGGCGATAAGGTTTGCCGAGTGCTGCCTCTCCAAGATCCTGGTCCTGATGGTCTGTGAGTACTTCTTCCCCCTCATCATAATCATCTTCTTCACCACCAGGATTATGTGTGCCCTGTCCAAACCCAGCCTCATGCACCAGAGTCGGGAGAGGAGAATGAGGGCTGTGCAGCTCCTTATCACCGTCCTCATCATCTTCATGATCTGCTTCACTCCTTTCCACGTGCTACAGGTCGCAATCTCCATCAACCCAGACATGCCCCACAACGTCAGCCTCCTCGTCTACCACGTGACAGTGACTCTGAGTAGCCTCAATAGCTGCATGGACCCCATTGTCTATTGCTTTGTCACCAATAACTTCCAGTCAACCATGAAAAACATCTTCAGGAAAACCGAGCCAGAGCAAACTAATGCAGACATCCTGGGTATGAACAAGAACTCCAAGGGCTCCAACGCAATCATCGCCTTCTCAAACACAATAGCAAGCCCTCTGAGCTTGCCATCACCAAGCAGTGTCCAGATATAACCCACATCTGATGGGACACGTTGCAGTAAGCCAGTGATGCTGGAATATTGATAGGATGCACAATACTATAGTTATTGAACTCTTTGTGGTTTAGGCTGAGGTTCAGACTGACAGTGGTGGAATTTATCCCCCAAGAACATTGTGATCTGTTTGGAGATGGAACCTACAATGCTGTTAGTACCATACAAAAGAGAGTCTATTAATTACTGTTCCCAGCAGGGAAGTTTTCTTTGTATTTTAATACAGACATTTTGCTAGCAACAAACTCTTTACTGTGGTTTTCTTTTCATGTTTGTCATCATAATGCAATACTTCTAGGATGACTTAGAAAGCAGGATAGCTCTGGTTTGTACTGAAAGTATTTTGTGCCTTGGGCATATGCTTAAGAATAAAGGACAAGAAGGATGTTTCCAGAACTATCCATTACAAAGATTTTACATGCCAATGGAATGGGAAAGAAAGTATTCTAACCCACATGTCACTAGTGCCTACTTATTTGTTCCTGAAAAAGTCTGAACCTTCTCAGGGAAGAGATGAAGTCAAGCAGTGAAGTCTACTCTTGGCTGTAAGCAAAAATACGTGTCAATGTATATATTTTCATACACATTGTCTGTGTTGGGGAGAGGTTAAGGATATGTTCCATTCTGTATTTGGATCACTAAGTCCCCTGAATTGCAGATGAGTATACAAAAATCTGTGAAAATGAACATGAGTCCCAGCAAACTCTGCTGTTCTGCTCTGTCTCCCTGAGGAACAGCCAAGATGAAAACCAGAACCAGATTATGATGCTATACTACTCTGGTTTGGTTTTTCTTCCTCGCATGTTGTAACATCAGGGCTTGCTGTCCCAATTCCACCAGCAGTCCATCCACTCAGTCACTCAAAGCCAATACTTCCAAGCACAGAAAAAGAATGCATCTCGGGCATCTAGGTTGAAATCCACCCAGGACAAACTCACTAGGATGTTTTAAAGACCCATGTTTAAAGGCTCTTAAAGGCTAAAAGAGGCAAAGGATGCTGCAAAATTCTAGCCCTAATGGTGGGGAAATGTTTTAGATGACATTTTATCAGTGAAACAATGCAAATGCAAAAGAAACAAAAAAAATTATCCTAGGAAAACTTCAAAACCTGTGGCATGAACAGCAATAACTGTTATTATTACTCCACATTTCCTCACTCACATCTATGGCCACTCCATCTGGAAAGCTACTATGAATTCATCAAGTCTAGTGATCAGCTTTTCCTAGCACTCACTAGTGTTACCTGTCAGAAGAGCAGGCATTGATCCAAGCTAGAGCATCCTGGAGTACTCTGCTTCCCTGAGATCTGACGGTGGTACAGCCATCTCCATTTCACAGGAACACAACATAAACAATGCCTCATACTGCCTCTTGCAACAGGGTTTGCAAGAGTTTGCCTCTTGCAACACATACATGTTTCACCTAACCTGTTTCCCTGACCAACCCAATGGGTATAAAATTTAAACCATCAATATCACTGCAATACAGGGAACTGGGTGTTCCAGTACCTGTTCCAGACAGTGGAGTCTATAATTGCCAGTAATTGCCATTTCCAGGCATGTGAGCTCTTTCCCAAGCAATGCAGCTGAGTCAATGCCTTTCTGCTGGGACCTCTACTCCTTTGAAGAGAATCTTCCCTCCAGGAGGTGGTGATGAGGGCCACCAGCATTATGGCACTATGTCACAGGAGGTAAGACTCTTGTCCTGTTCATGGTTTCACTTCCCAGGGCCCAATTGTACCATGGTTTCCTTCTGCCTCATCTGCTTCTTTATTCTTGTCAATCACTGACACAGGCACCTCACAGCCAGCATTTGTCAAGTGATGCATCAGCACACATGAGTCAGGCTCTAACTTCTCAGCCAGGCCAGCCACTTCAAATTTCTGCCACCATTTTCTGCTAGTCCCTCCTTGGAGAAAGTAATTTTGTGGCTTAGAAGTCTGTACTTCCCTGCAAACTCCCAAAAACTCAAGCCCAACAACCCACCATACATTTCCATGCCTCTCAAGCTGCTTGTAATGAAAATGTGTGTCACGTATACAGAGCTGTTAACTGCACTGTTTTGCCAAGGCTACTCAGAGAAATAGGAGGAAATGTTCAGGCCCTGTGCATTGCTTATTTTAGCTTCTTTGTTCCAACAACCCACAGATTCACACCTCCCATTCTCTTGCTATCAACAGTATTTTTGCCATATACAGAAATGTCTTAACATCTTTCTCACTTCAGCTGTTCATTTGAGGTCAGTATAAAATTTCTATGATTTGCTTAGATTTTTTTTAAGTTCCTAAGCAGCATCTCAGTCAAAGCTCTGTCTGTCTGCTGTAAACTTAACTTGTGGTAGTCTGAATTCTCCTTACTGTCAGTGTATTATTCACTCCCCATAAAAGCCTCCTGAGACTGGATAAATTATCTTTATTTTTATGCCTATTGCCTTATCCAGAGCTTTCAGTGGTTCTTCTTAATTTTATACCAGCTCCAAAACAGGGTCTGGTCCCTTATCAAGGACACAGTCTGAAAACTGGAAAGAGGTCAATTTTTTTACAAACAAACCTACTTTTTTGTTACTTTTTGAGCTTTCTATTTAATCCATACTGTTTACACATCTTGCTTTTCCTTGGGGTGCAGTAGTTGCTAAACTTCTGTCCTATTTAAAATCACCCATATGTGCTCAGGGCACAAAGCTGAAAACCAGAAACAAAAATTCAGCTATCATCAGAAATATTTTCCCAAACAGCACGGTTCTGGGTGGCACCTTCCATCTGCTAATTCCCATTGCTGCTGAAGCATCCCTCTGTGTTTCTGGAGACTGGGGCAAGGTCTCTCACCCCCTGATCTACACCATCCCTCAGCTCAGGGTGTCTCCTTGGGTTGCCTGTTACTGATCACAAACAGGGATTGGAATTGTCCTGTTCCTACTCCAACCTGCCCTTTCTCTAATGAGAACAGCCACACACAGCAAGATAGGGACACTTCCAAGGACAATGTGAGTGATTCCATGCATCACTAAATACATGCAGAGACTGCCAAGGTAAAGCATACACAAGTCAGCTTTTGCAGGGCAGTCCTTCATGCAGAGTATTTAAAGATTTAGATGCCAAATTCCTGATGATTTCGAATTAAATCCAGTACTTAGCAGTCTTTGAGGATCTGGATCATTCCCTAGAGGCTGAAATAGTAATTGGGATGGATGGGCATTGCATGTCATACTACCACCACTGACTCTGTGGTAGACAGAATGCATTCCCTAAAGAGCTTAACAGCAATAAAGAGCCCTGTAAAAAGCCCTGACATTTCAGGGAATTACAGCATTCATTCCTCTTTGATGTGCTGTGCTTCTCTTGTGCATCTAAAATCCTATAAAGAGAATTAGAAATATCCTCTTCTACCAGTTGCCCAGAGGCCAGCAAAGAAAGATGGTGAAAGATGGTGATTTCTTGGGATCTCGGTCATTCCTGGGACACAAAATCTCTGATAACCATAAACCTGAGTCACAACACACAGATATCTGCAGTCTGTTGACATGCCAAGGCATGGATATCCAGAAACAGTGCTTTTCTCTCCCTACTGTGTGTCTCACCTGCATTGTGTCAGCACAGCCCACAGTTCAAATAACTTCTGTCTTTGCAAGGATTTTCCTGTTACAGCCCAGAAACCTGTAGCAAGGCAAAGCTGCACAATAGCCAACCCTCAGTCACACTGCAAACATATCAGGGCCCAGCAAAGCTGAAGACCTTGAATTCTGCACCAGAAAGTGAGCCCCTGACCCCCCAGGTGGGTTTATCTGCCAGCCTAGCTTCCTCCTGGGCTCTGAGCAAGCACTGCCCTCCCTCCACAACCTCTTGGTAACTGCCAAGAGGAAACAACACAGCCACATGCAAGGGCAATTTCTTCCTTCCTTGTCCCGCTGGGGTTTGGTCTCTCTAAGATGTGTGCACAAGAGTCTCATTAGTCAGCTAATCAACGTTAGTAAGCATTGCTAGCAGGTGGGCAGAAAGGCTGAGGAAAGTGGAATTGCCATGTTAGGAATATGAGCAGAGGTCACTCTGCCTCTTCCGTGCCTGTCTTCCAAGTGTAAGAGCAGGAGTGGCTCTGGGTAAGCATTTGTGAGAAGCCAGATCTGAGCTCCACAGCTATTCTGAAACAGAGGAAGATGAGGAAGACATTGCAGAGGAACCCAAGCCACAGAGTAATAAAGGAGGAAGGGAAGGAGAGGGACCCAACAGGTTAAACAACAAGCTGAGTTCCGTGAAGGGCAGGGCTAGTAAAAACAAGAATGAGGAAGGTAGGACAAGGGAAAACAGACAGGGAACACAGGGACATCCCACAAAAGATGACATAGGAAAACAAGTGAGAGATGGCTTGCTTCTCCCCTTCTGGACACAATTAGTCCCAGAACAGGAGCTCTGGGGAGGGTGCCAGTGCTTGGATCAGAGCTGGAAGACTCCCATTTTAGGAAGAAAAAGCTTTAAAACAGAGCACTTTATGGCATTCCCATGGTGAGGCCCAAGAAAGGGACAAGGGTGATCTCCCCACATTCATCTGAACTTTTGTGGTCCTGCAGTAGAAGACAGGAAGGTCTCCAGTGTTCTGGGAAAGAGGAAGAGGGTCTTTATGCCTACACCCTTGGGAAGAGGGTGCTGGGGATACAGGAGGGGATCTGGTATGGTGTGGGTGTTCATGGACTTATATCAGCATCCATTGTAAATGCTGGCTACATGATGAGCAGGATTGTCATGGGAAGTGCTGGGTGAGGCTTATGCTGATGCTGCCTCCTGAAATGTCACATCATGACATCAATGTCACACCACAGCACATGTCCCATGCTCTGCAGGGCATCACAGGCAGGGCAAACTAGGATTGTAGCATGTCCCCTAGCACAAGAAATAATTGATCACTTCACTGTAATATTTCAGTGCTTCGTGGTGGGCCCTCTTCGGCTATTGTGGCCTATTGGGGACGCCAAGGAGAATATCCACTGCAACTGCAGAATCACAGGATCATTTGATTGGAAAGGACCTATAAAGTCTCATCAAGTCCAACCCTTCCCCTGGCTATGTCAAAGCCACCACTATGTCCCTATGTGTCACATCTACACATCTTTCAAATATGTCATGGGATGATGACTCACACACTTCCCATCTTTCAGATTCCTTCTTCTCCAAATGAGTAAAAAAGCACCCAAACTTCCCTGGCAGAGATGTGAGTTTCTCTAAGCATTCTTATAAGCAGCCAATGCTGGCAGGATATCAAGGTCTTCATTCATGAAACTATTCTTCTTCATGACTCTTGACAATAGTATCAGAGATCAGATTAATTTAGGTATGGAGGTATGGGTCTGAATTCTAACACAAGGGATTTTCCTTTTTCTTCATGGCTATATGCAGAGCTAACAGCCCAGCTCAGGACTGAGGTTCCTCTTTCCAGCTGCTATGCAACAATAAAGAGCCTGTTAGATGAAATAAAGCCAAGTTTACGTGGAGAAGAAAGTCCTTGTTCACTCCACAACAATCTCAGGGAAAGCTCACAGAGAGGAGCTTCTGCCATCCCAATGAGAAGATAAGTAGAATAATGGAATCATAAAATACCCTGAGTTGGAAGTGACCCACTAGAATCATTGAACCTAGCTCCTGGCCCTGCACAGGGCCATCCCTGCACATCCCCAAGAGTAACACACCATGTGCCAAGAACTCTGATCCAAATATATCTCGTCCAAGCACATCACCTGTGATTTTTTCAGTAGGAAAAGCCAAGGAAGCAAGGACTAGTCTGAACTCCAGCCCCAAAAAAGGCATTCTTGGGATGTCTTGAAGGCCTTGCAGGAGACCCCTTGGCTTCTCTTTGATCCCTCACTAGACCTTAATAAGACCTTCCTGACTTGACCTTAAAGCAAATTTCCTTCTATGTGGTTCAAGTACCCAGGAGCAAAATAGCAGTTTTTGTTTAGACCTCAAAATAGAAGGTTTTTGTTTAGAGCAGTTTTACTTCTATCTCTTCCAAAAGAGGACTCTAAAACAGGCCTAGAAGTGCTTGTTTGTCTCTACAGATGGAGAAAAGTGGAAATTGCTGCAGATCAGTTAAGCCTATTCCCCCAAGAGACTTGCCATGGGGAAGTCCATATGGGAGCAGGGCATGGCATGAAAGTCTTGGGCCAGAGCCCAGCCGTTGGCTCATCCGTCCTTTGATCCCATAGTCAGCATCTCTCCAGAGAAGGATCCTTATAAATTAATTCCTGAAGTTCATTAGACAGGAGCTTAGACCAAAGCCCAGTATCCAGCCCCTTGATGTTTTGGATAGCTTGGAGACTGCCCAAATCCTGTCTTCCCAGGGAAGGCCTCTCTTGATTGATTGTATTTAGAGCTGGAAATGCCGCCCTGCCCGCATTGCTTGGAAAACACGGTGCGCTCAAGACGCCGGTTCAGACGGACTTCTCTGCACAGCTGCCCATTTGCAGAGCATGTGGTGGGAATCTGTTGATAGGTTCTTGACAGAAGTTATGGCTTGTTTATTTGGTAGCTTTACTTTGTGCCTCCTACCCAATCCGGAAACCCTTCCTCTTATAACCTCTTGGCCTGCTATTATACACAGTATAATAATTTTGGTAACCATGATTCATCTTAGGACAAACACTGCATAAAGCAAACAGATTTGTATTGTCATAATTAAAGCAAACGATTTGATGGTTTATCCATATAATCCTAACAGTTCTGCCAGTGCTAATACTATACCTGACCTGCAGAGGTTTCACTAAGTCACTGTAGGGTGTATTAACCAATGGAATATCAAAACAGGCATGACCCTGCTGTTTCTCAAGGCTGAAAGGACTTGGAAGCCAGCAGGACTTCATTCTAAGGTTACTGATTGCCTTATGGAGGTGAGAAAGCCTCTCCCAGTCATCCCAGCATCAACCCATTTAAACTGGAGCCCCTTTTTCAGAAAGCCTGCTGTTCTGCTCTAATTTCTCTGAGGTTTAGAGAAGATGCATCTCCTTCTTTGTCTTTGCAATGTTACATTCCAAAGCTACAGATATTTTCTCTTTGTCTTACAGATAACTACACCCTGAGATGCCAGACTTTTTTTTTTTTTTCCAGCAAAGGTATTTGTAAACAACTCTCTATTCCTGCATTCCAAAAAAAATTAAATTACTCTGTCTCTTCCTATGAGGCGTGTTTCCAGGCTCAGGCTTTCTGGTGGTTATTTGCTGAGCTTCTTCAGATGTTTCAGCTGCCTTTTCCAGGTCGAGGCATGAGAGAAAGATGGGAATGGGGAACAGAGGGGAGTTCGTCCACCAGTTGATTTAAACTAGGTTAAACCTCTTCTTTCCACTGGGGCAGAAGTGGGGTCATATAAATGGACTGAGGAACACAGCTAATGTTCCAGGACACAGGAGCACAGTGCTTCCATACCCACCACCCCGAGCTCCAGATCTGCCAGCATCAATGAGCATCCTTAACATTTTTTGCTTCCTTTGACAGACCTACCCAGCAAAGCCCATATACTCTGCACTTGGCAGCCACGTGTGAAAGCCCTCCCAAGCCCAGAGAGACTGGAGAAGTGGGCGGGAGGGTGTTCTCTGTATGCTGTCTCTACAGCTGCCTTGTCTAATGCCATCAGCAGCAGCTGCCAGTACACTGGACATGGATGTGCCATTTGTAACTTAACTTTCATGAACAATAGCGCAGCTGTTTGTGCTGCAAGATGCTGAGAGGCAAGAAAAATCAATTGGTTCTGCCATGAGTATCCTGCAGGGTTATCTGTCAGCAATGCTGAGCAAGGGAGCAGCAGAATCCCAAAGGAGGGATGCACAGAGGAGGGTAGGACACAGAACATAGCTGTGCAGGCAAGGGTGGCAAATGTGTGTGTTTGCAGTAGTAACTGTGTGATGGACAAACAGGGAAAGGAGCTGGAAGAGGCAGTTGCAGAGAGGTCCTTTCTTCTGTGGCAGGCAGCAGGGGCCTGTGGGTTGTTTAATATAGCTTCAAATTCCTGCTATGTGATGCAGATAAGACATCACCCAGACCCCAATCCAGCACCCACTAGCAGCCAGGGAAGATTTCAGAGGAGTGTCTAGTGTCTGTTTGGGCTATTCCTGGAAGTCCTTCTCACTTGTTGTTCCAGTGGCATGATGCAGTTGGGGACTTTGCAAAATGCCCTGCCTGAGGACCCCAGCACCAGCCTGAACACCTGAGGACACAAACACCTAAAAAAGCAGGAAAACAAATTCACAATAAATCCAAAAGGAACAAGTTTGTGCAACAATGTGTGTGTGCATGTAGTGAAAGAAATTATTCAATGTGACTGGGGAGAGGATTCAGAGACACTCAACATGAAGGCACAAACCCTGAAGAGACCAGGGAGATGAGAGGCAGGACACAGGTATGTTGAGGTGTGGGGTGAAAGCGAGAAGGAAATTAAGGCAAAGTCTTTGCATTCAGGTTCTAGTGAAAGATGTCAGGGGTTTCTCTACACCACAACCAAGGGTGTCCTAAAGGGGTCTGAGGAACTTCTCCCTTGCCAGGAGTGTCTGTGGTGTAAGAGCAGACAGCAGCATTGGCACCAGCAGATGATATGAGCAGGTCAAAACCACAAGATATCTTTTGTGTGGGAGGGAGAGTCTTAATGCGACCTCAGTGGGGAAGGAGAGCCCTTCATTCTTCCTCCAGTTCCCCTCAAGGACAAAATTTCTTTCCCGTACATGGCAAGGTACATTTTTTTCCCTGCCATCAGCAAAAATCTTTCACAGATGAAGTATGTTCTAATAGCTCTCCAGGGGATCCTCTTTGTCCAGCTCAAAGTGCATAAAATCACAGGAAACAGCCTGCCTGAGGCCTTTCCTCAGCAACTGGAGAAAAGATAAAGCTGCTGGGACACAGGTGTAAATATTCCATTGGTTCTTTTTAGACTTGGGCTTCATGCTGTGAAGTCTCATCCCTTTTGCCTGCAGCAGGACCAGAACTGGTATTACAGCTGTCCTGAGTATTGCACCAGAACAGATGTTCCATTTGGCCCATGTCCTTTCATCTTTCAATGTTTTTCAGCTGGAACCTATAGAATATATTGATTTTGATTAACATGTAAAGTTAATTTTTCCTGAACAGGATTTTGACCTAGGTTTCACTTTTAAAACCCCCATACACCTGTGTGGGGAGGGGCACAGGACTATGGCAGGCATACAGAGGAATAAAGGGCTCCAGGTGGGCAAGCAAATCATGGCTAAGTGCTTGATTTATTTTTTTTTTAACTTCACTTCCAGTGCTCCCACTCTCCAATTCCTCACAAGCTCTGCTCTGCGCTTATACCCGTGTTACAGTCATCCCCTCCTCTCACTCATCCTCATTCATACGAGTGCATCCAGTCAACTGGAACCCCACTCTTCCTGTACAGAGGTGGGATCCTAAAACTGGGCTACTCCAGCAACTCCAAGGCTGCTCTGAGCCAGTAAGTTCAATATCATGTCAGCTGCCACCAGCCCTGTACACAGCAACCAGCCAGGAATCCCCAGCCTTGGCTTCCCTCCTGCAGCAGCATCTGCTATGCCAGCTTCCACAGGGAGACCATCACAGTTGTCCCTCAGCCTCCCCTCCCCTGGCTTTCTGGAGCAGCTCAGAGCACCTCTACACCGATTTTGCTACGTTTAAGTAACTTTCCCTGGACTACTTAGGACACATTGCTTGGTCCAGGTGGCTGGTATCCCTGTGTTGAAGGAATATTTTCTTTTTCCCGCATCTCTTCCCTTCCCATGGGAACAGGATGCCCCAATGACAAGGCACTGCATTGTATCCTTCACTCATATGAACATTGGTGGTTACAATTACTGTTTAGGGAAATTTTATAAACACATACAGCAGGTTTAAGCTTTCTTTTTATTTATTTTAATTAAGTACTTATAGATAACAAAATGCCAAACTTCCCAAAAAACAAAATATAAAGATTTAAACAAGGTCAAGGAAACATAATCTTTTTCCTTCAAAACCCTCTTTTAGATTTGTAAGCTCATACGAGATAGGAAGAGGGAAGTTTGATGAATTTCCCCAAGAGACTTCAGTGACCCACCATTACCTCTGCATTACACCGATGCAAGGCAGGGAGGATCTGCTTGCACCATTCTTTTCTACAGTTTTTTTGGATATTCTGCAGCAGAATTATTTCCACAAATAGCATGGCAGTGCTTTAAGAGGTCTGATGCTGCCAGCCAAGTAGTGACCAAACCAACCACTGCCCTCTGCTGAATGCAGCCTGGAATCCCCACGGAGCTCCCAGTGGTCCAGAAAATTATGGTCAAAATCCTATTTTGCTGTGAGGATGGAAAAAACTCAAGCTATTTCTTTAGATCATGGATCTTTCCTTCAGGTCAGCTGCCAAAATCCTGTATTTAATGGCTTCCATGTTGTATTCCTGCTGCAGTGATGCATCTTTACAGTTCATTTAAGTATCTCCCTCAACCTCAAAATATTAATCACTCTGTTAACTAACTCAGTTTGGGTTCAGTTTCCCTCACTACAAGAGCTCAAGGACCCCTGGGTGTTTCCTCAAGCACACCTTGGTATTCTGGACCCCACAGAAATCCCTGATAGGGTCTCCAGGTCACTGCTGGCAACAGAGAGCATTGTTTGTTCATGGACAATAAGCACTGTGTAACCCACAGCTACTGGACAGTAAGTACTGGGGAGACTGTACCCCAAATTCTCTGCTTGGTTTTGGGTGCCTCATGACGTGAAAGACATTGAGGTGCTGGAGCAAGTCCAGAGAAGGGCAATGGAGCTGAGGAAGGGGCTGGAGCACAAGTCCCACGAGGAGTGGCTGAGGGAGCCAGGGGGCTCAGCCTGGAGAAAAGGACGTTCAGAGGGGACCTTATCACTCTCTACAACTCTGACAGAAAGTTGTAGCCAGGTAAAGGTCAATATCTTCTCCCAAGTAACAGGAGAGTGAACAAGAAGAAATGGGCTCAAGTTGTGCTAGAATAGGTTTTGGTTGGATACTAGGGAAAATGTCTTCATGTAAAGGATGGTCAAGCATTGGAACAAACTGCCCAGGGAAGTGAAGGATTCACAAACTTGGAGGCATTTAAAAGACATGTAAATGTGGCACTTAGGGACATGGTTTAATGGGGGACTTGATAGTGCTGGGTTAATGGTTGAACTTAATGATCTTAAAGGTCTTTTTCCACATAAATGATTCTATGATTATGTGATTTCCTGTTCCCCTCAGAGCTTATCCCCCTCAGAGCTGTCCCCAAATACTCGAGGGTCAGTCACCACTATCCCAGAGCAGTCTCTGCTTTGGGACCTCCGACATGGCTGGAAATGGTCACCAGAGCTGCATTTAGGTGAAGACAGAGAGTGGGGGGGGCCTGGAACAGATTGCCCAGAGAATCTGTGGCTGCCCCATCCGAGAAAGTGTTCCAGGCCAGGCTGGACAGGGCCTGGGGCAGCCTGGTGTTGGACAAACAAACATCTTTCGGGCACAGCAGTGGGAGGGGGTTGATACTCAGCCTTGTCAGGGACGGGGGCAGCTGCAGGGCATGTCCCCCCTGGGGTCCCTCCGCAGTCTGACAGGTTCCACACATGGGCTGGGCCGTCCCCGCTCCTCGTTCTCCTCCGCTCAGCCCCAGCCGGAGCTCGGCGCTGGCTGCCGCCTGCACCCGGGGCCTGGCCGGGCGGAGGAGAGCGAAGCGGGACGGGCCCGGCGGCCCCCGCGAGATGGCGCTGAGGGAGAGGCCGAGGCGGGAGAGCAGCGGCCCCTCAGGGACGGGACCCTCTAGGGCCCAGACCTCGTCCTCCAGAGACAGGATCTCCTCTATCCTGTCCCCTCTGTAACAGGACCCCCGGTCCCTTGGTGTGGGGCACAACGTTTTCTCAGTGACCGGATCCTCATTCCCTCAGTGTTGAGTATCACACCTCGTCCTCTCAGTGATGGGACCCCCGTCTCTTTAGTGGCAGTACTTTCCTTCACTGTAGGGGCTCAGACTAGTCCTCTGAGGCAGAACACTAACTCTGTCCCTTGGCTGGGGGGGCTCAGATCATGTGCCCTCAGAGACGGGATACCTCTGCTCTGCAGCAGGGCTCAAGACACACATTAGTCAGGACCTCTGTGGTGGGGCTCAGACCTTGACCCCTCAAAACCAGAACCCACAGACCCTCAGTGGAGTCCTCACACTGTGTCCCCTAAGAGACAGGAGCACCCTGCCCTGTGGTGGACCTCAGACCACATCCCCTCAGGGGCAGGACCCCTGCTCCATCCCTCGCTGGAGTGCTCAGACCTCTCCCCCCCAGAGGTAAGACCCCAACTCTGTCCCCTCGACCAGACACAGGGTGTTGGAGCTCTCTGGACATTCCTCCACCTGCCTGAGGTCAGAAGCAGGACCCAGACCAGGTATTGACAGCTCTGGCCAAGGCAAAAACCACTGTGACCATGGCCATAGTAAGAAGCACAGGCTCAGCAACAGAGGGAGCCCATAGATGCTCTGGGCAACCCTGCTTCCAAGAAACAGGAAAGAGGATATTCTCCTTTCTTTGCCCACCCCCATATGTAACACAGCTGAGTTGTGGCCCCATCACTCAGCTGCTCTGAGTGTAGAACAGCCTATGTGCTCCCAAAACCAGCAGCAGTCAGGCATGGGACATAGTCAGGGCTAGGAATTGTCTTTGGTCATGGCCACAGCTGGGAGTTGGCTTTGGATGATGCTGTGCAGGGGTAGCTCCTGTGGCCAAGCACTGGAAGGGATGTCAGGCAGCTACAGACCCTTCTCCTGTATGGGTGACTTTACAAGAAGAGTTCCTCCATTCTTGTCTTGGTAAATGCTTGTGTAAATGCCACAGGATAGACCTGGGATAACCTTTCCCACTACAAATCTTTCCTCTGTGTTTGCTGAAGCCCTGGGTTGGTCTAAATGACCCCTTTCATCCTGTAGCCACCCAAGGAGGTCACTATCTATGTCTTGACTTCTTTGCTGAGCTGTGTTCAGTGTCCCAGAAACACCCAGCTAGAACTGCTGTTATGGCCTGGAACACATCCACTCCAGGGACAGCTGGTTCAAGCCCAGGCCTCCAAGAGAACTGTGGTTATCCAGCATGGATGCACTGCTGGATCCATGACTGAGAAAACCTCTGGGTCAGTCACATCACTGGAGTATGTATGGGAATATTTTTTCATCTCAAATACAGTTACACACTGCACTAGACTCTGACAGTTTCCTGTCTGAAACTGTTTCATCTGTCATTTTCTTGAGTTGCTAGCAAATCAGAGGGGGAAAAATGCTATGACTTATCATTTCCATTCTCAAACACAAAATGCTCCCGGTTAGGCAATGCCTGCATCAGAAATTTCCTTTGGGTTACCAAGTCACTACGGAAGGAAAAGGTTCTGATGGAAATAAGTCACCACACACCAATCCTGGGAACCACTTGCCTTAGAGGACAGAGCTCCAAAACAGATCACCATGGTCACCTTGTGCATTGTCCCCAGGCAGTAACTGCATGTCTGAAAAAGCTCCCAAAAAGCTCTGTTCAGGGTCTCGCTCAAGTACAGCCCTTCATGGGCATCCCCAGCAGTTCACAGTCAAAAAAATAGTTGAAATTTAAAGAACTTAAAAGCCTCCAAGCACAATGTGCCATTGCAAAAAGGCAAGAGACAGCAAGTATGTTGCCAAGGTCATGGATCCATGTCAAATGATGTCACCCACCCTCTGCATTACAGAGAAGGAAGGACCCAGCCCAGTTCCTATCTGACGTTAGGTCTGACTCTGGGACCATTTCTGGGTGTGAGAATGAGCTGGACATTCGAAACATTTCTTTCTTCTTCTAAAAGCACAAGTGGAGTGCTCAACTTTGCCTCAAGCTAACTTTGACGTGGGTCCATCCAATGCTAACTGGTAAAGGAGAGAAAAAAATCCCAGGAACAAACTGAACCTGAAGCAAAGTTCTACATTCCCCCTGGCAGAAACCCTGAAACATGGAAATAATTAAACCCAGTCAAAATGGCACATAACAAACTGAGAATAGCAATGATTATCTCCTTCCAACACCTTCCTCAGAATATAGATAAATTCCACACCCTCATTCTGGCAGTCCCTGTGCACTCCTTTCCTCAACTTTGCCTCTTGCACACTGAAAGAGGCTTGATGACTTTCTTTGGAAAGGTTTCCTAAAAAGTCTCAGAGGCTTAGAAACACTATTCTCCTTCCCAAGCTGAAGATATCCATGTCCAATTTATTCCCACTTGATCCTCTACTGTTTCTACCTTTTAACATAAATACCTCTTTTACCACAGTATACTTAATATAGATACTTCTTTTTCATCCAGACTTCTTTTGCTTTGCTTACAAACAGCATCTTTCAGCTTTGGTTGACTAAGTGATTCAGATGCTTGTACCAAAAAATACATCTTTTTTTCCCTTATCCAAGCATAGTCTGAATTTCCTGAGACTGTGCTGCACTCTGTGGACCTGCTTGTAACTCTCGGTGCTTAATTCCTCCTTGTTTTTCCTTAAGAGTGGAAACGTCTATGGTTCAAAATTCATCAAGGGAGACAATATCTCCCTTATCCCACTTCTGTCCCTTATTGCACATAGCTCTGTCCGTGACACACAGCCTTGCTGCAAAGCCATGAGACATCCATATGCTGGGAACATTTTTTGACGTTCCTTTCCTAATCCATTTGAACCCCTTACAATTTGACAGGTCAGGCAGACCTAACAGGTTTTTCTCCCAGCTGGCAGAGCAGAACAGAAGAGCTCATCCCATTTTAAGCAGGACCCAAAGGACCAGGAGGCCACATCAGCCTCCAGCCCTGTGAAATGCATAAATTGGTGGGGTGCTCAGGGAGACAATCACCAGTAATCCCGGAGCCTTTCCCTCTAAATCACACGCACGAGGACAGGGCATGTAACCTGCCTGTGACTCATCTCGTTCTCAGGCAAAGTGCCACAAAGGAAGAACACTGAAAACGGCTCAGGACAGCATTCAGCTGCTTCGCTCCAAGTAAAACAGGAGAAGGAGAGGCAGCTGCAGAGTTGTTTCCACACAGATCCACAGTGAAACAGTGACACAGCAATTCACACAAGTCCAAAACAGCACCCATCTGACATAAGCAACCTCTTTTACAACCCAGCCTAAGGATGGGGGGTAGCTCACCTGGCTGGGGATTTGATCTGTTTCAGAGTAACGAGTCAATGCAGAAGAACGTGGCGATGCATGCGTCAGATTTGTGTGCAGCAGCCAGGCAACTCCAAAACCTGCCTCTTCCCCTCTTTTCTGCAGAGTTGTGTCCCATGGGTCAACATAGGCTGTTATTTCAGAGGCAGAGGGGTCCCCAGCCTTGCAGATGAAACGTAGAAACCATGGAGGAAGTGCAGTGAGAGGGTAGATCTGGCTAAATATCCATGTGGAGAAATTTAATCTTTACCACCCTGGCACTGTTGTCCATAGAGCTCTGAGGTCTTCTATACCCTCTACCCTAAAACATTAACCTACCCTGGTAGATATTATGGTTTTCTCAGTATACTGACAGTGAATCTATACACATTAAGTTTCTGTGTCTGCACTGTGAGAGCTAAAGTAACTTTATTTCTAAACAGTTTCATTCACTTTGTCCTGGTTTAATGCATGCTCTTTCAATTCACCCCTTGGGCAGTCAATTTAAAATGCAAAGATGTCTCTCCAGAGATGACCTCACGCCTAACTGCTCTGTGCTACTGCCTTGTACTGTGCTACACATCACAAGCTTCTTTCCCTGTGCTTTAATTTAGCCTGGTTCTGGAAGTGGAAGCTCTGGAAACCTGGCTAGTATTTTTAGGGTGCTATCTACATCCTAGCTGAGACAATTTCAACATACATGTTTGACTGTATTTATTCGCCCCTGCATTTGCTCACACAGGACCCACCTAATCCTCTTCCCACTCACATCCATCTGGTGAGCTGAACCCAACCCTTTAGATCTGAGTTGATACCAAAGCTATAGTGTGGGAAGGCAGGGAGACATGGAGAGCAAGGCAAATACAGCTACAGCCATCCAGGGAGAGGAGCTGGCATAAGCCAGCAGAAGCAGAATGAATGGGGCAGGGGTGTTGGGTAGAGCAGGTGTCCCTCTGAAACTAGGGGGCTGCTGTAAAGTCTGAAGCCATGGTTGTTGAAGGGAAGAGGAGAGTGCTAACAGCTTAGAGAGCAATAGATAGAGTGCTCTGGTCAGACTCACCCAAAACTCTGAGTCTATCCTTTGCACGTAGGGAAATGTGGTGGGAAGGGCTCCTCCTTCCCTCCCTGAGGACACAACACCCGAGTCACACTCACCAGTAGAGGGTGGTCCCAGCCAGAGACAAGGAAGAAGAAAAGGCATTAGTGACTTTCATGAAGAAGCCCTGCTGCACCCCAAATAATCTTCCTTTCTGAGAGTACAGGAGCCAGCAAAGCTTAGATTCACAGAATCATAGAATATCCTGAGTTGGCCTCATGTAATTCCCTTGAATCCTGTAACTGGTCACCAGAAGAAATGCACTGGTTCCGTCCCTCCATTTCCCCTTTTGAGAAAGCTGTAGTTTGTGATGAGGACTATCCCCAGTCTCCTCTTCTCCAAGCTGAATAAGCCAAGTGACTTCAACTAGTCCTAGTTAATACTTCCCCTACAGATGCTTCACCATCCTTTGGATGCTCTCTAACAGCTTAATATCTTTCTTGAATTGTGGTGCCTAAAAAAAAAGTGCACACATTATTCAAGGTGAGGCTGCCCCAGTACTGAGCAGAGTAGGACAATCCCCTCCCTTGCCCGGCTGGTGATGCTGTACCTGATGGCCCCAGGACAGGGATAACCTTCCTAGGGCTGCCAGAGCACTGCTGACTCACATTCAGCTTTCCATCAATCAGGACCCATAGGTCCCTTTCTGCAGCACTGGTCCCAGGCTGTCCATACATCCAGGGTTCTCCCATCCCATGTGCAGAACTTGCTGTTGTTGAACTTCATATGATTGGTGTTTTTCCAGCCCTCTATTTCACCAAAATCTCTCTGGTTTTGAGGGAATCAACAGCTCCTCCTGATTTTGTTATTAGGGTCATTCCTCTTGCTCTTCTTGAAAACTGGGACAACATTTGCCAGCTTCCAGCCTGTGTTGCATGTAGATCCTGCCAAGACAGAGAACATGATGGGTGTCTTCATGAGGGTTATTAAGCATGCAGAGGAAAACTCACAGTGAGATGAGATGAAGTACTGGATTTTTAAAAGTTTAAAATATGCCTCTGTTTGTACATCATATTCTCTACAGATTAGAAACTGCATTCTCATGAATGTCCAAACTGATCTGTATCTCCATTAAAGCTTAGTCTTCCTCAAATCAAGGAAATGTATCATTTGAAGGAAGCCTTTGTGCACTCCAGACACAAACTTCTCCAAAACCACCCCCAGCTGAGACAAACTGCTCCAAGACTTCACCCTTCTTCTGCAGTACAGGCAGCCACAGTGTTTCAGCTGACATTCTGGTTCTGGGACAAGGTTCAAGTCTGCCCAGGGTTATAACCAATATGTGAAATTAGCAGTGGCTTCATCTCAGTTAACCTCAAATTGCCTCTGTCTACACAGACGTGCCTTGAAGCAATTGAACTCAAGCTTTCCTTTGGCACCGGATCAAGCACCATGGATTTGCATTTGAGTTTTAGCTCATACTTCACATAACATTTATGCAGACAACAGGCATATATGAGCACTTACCATCAGCTTCCCTTCCTTCTTCTTATTTCCACAGCAAATTGGCAAGGAGTGTTTCCGACAGGCTTTTAAAGCCCAAATGGTCAAAATAAATAGGCATGGTATTTATAGACTACTAAGGCTATAGGAATAAAAATAAGAACCTGCTATTGAGCTGTAAAGCTCAGATTCAGCCTACATTAAATCATGACCTTTAGAAGTCCCTTCTGACCCAAATTATTTTATGATTCAATGCAAGCCCCTCCACGCACTGCACAAGACTTCACTGTGCAGAGAGATTGTATTCACATATGACACGTGGTTACTACAGGTGAAGAACTAGAATGCTTGCAAATCATCCCCTTCATACCCATCATTCCCAGCATTCTATGGCCAGAGGTCACTGGGACTGCCTTAAGAGATTTAGTTTCACCCACTGAGTCTCACTGCGTTCCCCAGTGAGAGACACAGGCAGTTGGAAGAGTCAGTGGTGCTCTGGAGAACCTGGGAGTTTGGTTCATTGCAACCAGGTGCAGGAGCTGGTGATGCAGTTTGCTTATAACAATGTCAACAAATCTTCATTCTTGTAAAATAAAGCTATGGGTGTATCATGGCCACATCTCTATAGCTGCCCTAAAACTGGCAACAATACCTTGCTGAGATGTAAGAAGACACACTGAGAAAATTACTTGATGCAGACAAGAAAAACGGTGTGCCCTGTGCCTTCCCAGATCTTCAGGATGTTGTTCAGCACGACACCCTGTGCTTCACCACAGCAATCACCACAGATGTGCTACAAAACTTCAGCCAGTGACAAGTCTCCCTGGGATCTGGCTAAAGGAGTGCAGACACAGGCCAGAAGTAGAAGGTGGCCTACATGGAACACAAGTTCTGCTGAGAGATACCAGCCTTCATTCTCCTCTTTTGGGGATAACACCCACTCAGCAAATTTGAGCAGTCCATAAAAATGATACAAACTGAATGATGGCTGGAGGAGGTGGCAGAAATCTGTCTCAAAGGAGAGCACAGGCTGAGCTACAGCACATGTCTGCTTAGACACCAGTTAGACAAAATCCTATTTGTCTCTTTCCTTACAAAACCACAGTCAGATAAACTCCAAGATCTTTTGATGTTTCTGAAATATTGTAGGGCCTTGGTAAAAGACACAGATGCCTGGGACTTGTTTACCTAGTTCAACAGCATTTCTCAGATCAAAAGGAGAGGCTAGGCATTTTTTGTTCCAAGTGCACAAGGTCTGAAATCCCCAGACTCTCTCATTTCTGTTTGTTTAGTACTTCCTTTGTGCTGATTTTTCATTTCCATCAGAAAACCTTCTCTTTTGGATTTAGGTGCTGTGACGTGAATCAGATGCTGTCAACGAATAACAATCTGTCCTCTTAAAACAACAATATTTCCCTTGCTTTTAAAACAAGAAACGCTGGCATTGATATATTTGGCAGTTACAATATTACTGCCTGCTGACCCCATCCCACTTCAATCTGTCCACTTTCCCACAGTCTTTCTGCACACATGAACACCTGCAAATTATAATCCTGTTTTCCTATTTTCTGATAAATCCCCCCAGAGTCAACCAGGTACCCATATGAATCATTGCAAGGAATGTTTTCTACCTCTTCTTTCCTTTCAGACCATTATGCCCTGGAAAAATATCTACATCCATCACTGCTGCTAAATTTCAGACCATCTTTCTCAGTACTCTCCAGAGACTGCAGGTTCTCACCAGCCTTTAGCCTGCCCTATGGCTCCACAGCCATAAGAGTGGCAGCTTCTGTTGTTTCAAAGATGCTTTTACAGCAGAGACAAAACAGGAGGAAGGAAGATGCCCACAGAAATTTCTAGAAACTCCTTTCCCTAACAGCTTCCATGCCATTAGGACAAAGCAGAGGCATCTGGAAGACACCTGTGCCTCCAAGCCCTTCAGAAACCCTGTGGAACATCTCTTCCTGGCTGAGCATTCTCATCACACCTTGGGCAATGAGGGACTGAATGGACATACTGCTCTTCTAGCAGACATAAAGCACACATTGCATAACTCCAAATCTTTTTGCCTCAGCCTGTTTATAAGAAAGGATGTCATTGTCAGGCACTCCTCACTCATTTGACTGCATTTCTCAGCACAGGGAAGGTGCTGGATCAGAGGCTGCCTGGTTTTCCCTCCTAAACCCCTGGTACTACACCTCATGGAAACTTTGTCCTAGACTCTGAGCTGGTATAAATGGCTATAGCACCATCAAAGGTGTTTAAGCTGCTGTAAATCAGGAAGGATCTGGATCCTTTGCCTCTGGTGCATCCCTGCCTGTGCCGTGACTTTATAAGCAATAATAAGAATAACATTTAGCCTCCCAGCCTGAGTGCTGTACATAATATCAAAGTAATTCACCAGGAGTGCAACAACATGACTTTATTCTGTCCTTCACGATCATGAAAATGTCTTTGTCTCCCACACCCAGGGAAACAGTGAAGGCGCTTATCCCCTAAACTATAAGGAAATCAACAGAAGCGGCAGAGTCCTTGCTTTACCTGATGTTTCACTTGAGAAGGAGCAGTGTGAGAGGCTCTGTCATGGCAACTGCTCGTCCCTTGCAGACGAGCTGTCTCCAGGCCTCTCTGATTACATCTTTGCAGTTATAATTCACATCCTGCACTTATTAGTGATAAGGTCAATGGGAGCAGTTACAATGGGAGCCGCTGAAAACTCTGTTGTTACACATGCTCCCAACGACACTCACTGTGCTACAGAAACCAAAAATAACTTCCTGGTCTCCCAGAGTGGCATGGAAAATATTTCCCTGTATTTTCTAGGTTATGGATAACTTCCCTTCTTTAGATTTACAGTGGCTATTTCTCCAGGAGAGCCAACTACAAATCTCCCTTGGGGCATGTACAGTTTTCCCTTGCTTTCACCCTGGAGATCTCCATGTCTTCCTTATGAGGTCAAGAAGTCACTCCCCCTCACTTCTCTGATTCCTATTTACATGTACACAGCTTTAACTCAATATTTTTCCCTTTCTTTTTTCCAACATCCTCAGACTTATCCTCTTACTTTAGGGCTTTTAATACTTGCATGAAGGTGGGAGCTGTCAGTGCACACCCATGTAAGAGAGCAGTGACATGGCTTGTGTCCTATGTTGTTCCTCTAAATGAAACACCCTGAAAGTCCCAGAGGCTCTTTTTTACTTTCTTTGTAATGAAAAGGAAGTGTTTGAGGAGCTGCATTTCTTCCCTAAGAGAAAACACATCTGCACTGCCTAGACAGCATGACAGCAATGGACCAGGAAAATTACTTCTGCTCAAGAGATCTAATTTTTCTGCTTTGTCCTACCATTTTGCATTTCTTCCCATGCTGTCTGTCACTGCTTTCACCTGGTTCTAGTTCCGAGTGGCAAATGCAGAGATTGCCACTCTGCACTGACTTAAAAGCTCATGAATTATTTCTGATAGTCTATAAATGTTATTTGGTTTTGACAAACAGTTGTAAATTACAGAACTACAGTGAGTATAAGAGTAGACAGATTCCAGCTGGGTTGACAGTGAGAAAGAGGTATATCCATCGACCTTTTTGAAGGTCAGGTCCTGCAGATAAGTCGCTGTATCATAAAAGCCATTAGCACAAATTGTTTTTCTAGGAAGAATCTGAATCCCTTTTCCCCATGTGTTTGAAAATACAACTCACACACCAATACAAAATACAACATGGGGTGACCCTAGAACTGCCATTGCAGTGACACTTGAAGACCTCAGATGCCAGCAAGGCCCTGCTGTACTGTCCTATGGAGAAGAGGTAAATCCCTGACCCCAGGTAGGATAAACTGGCAGTGCAGAGAGGGCACAGTCCAGACAGACCTGGGCAGGGGGAGAAGGGATTTGAAGCCACTTCACTTTAAATTTAGTATTTCACTAGTCAAAGAGAGAGATTCCCTTCATGGGACTGATCTGTCTGTCTGATCCCAGACTCCCTAAAAGCACATTAATTTCTGTAGTTTGAAGTATGCTAAAGGCTTTGACTTTCCCTGATCCAGATGCAAAAAATACCAGCTTTCTTGACAGCTACAGCTGTGGTAATGACTTGTTGTCAGAGCAAATATCTGTGTCTCATCTAACATATGGGGCAACACAAAAAGGGACCAAGTTATTCTATAAAGAAACCTGATGATCAGGCCAAGACAAGGAAGGCTTTAAGCTTGTCTGCACTGCTCTGCAGTCTCCAGAACACTATTAAATGTATGAGGATGTGCAAGGCCTGGAATGGGGATCCCATGCCCTTTCCTCACCTCACATGCTGCATCCAGTTAAGATACTGAGCATCACCATTTGTAAGCAGCCGGCTGCTCAGGAAGGAAGCCTGGATTATGTAGGAAAGTTTGAATCCTGCAGGAGTAGGATCTCCTCTGAATGGCAAAATTCCAAGCAATCACTCTGATCCCCTCCAAACCTATGTCCTCCCACCTTCTTCTTCTCACTCACCTGAAACCAAGAATCCAACACTTGGACTCTACTCTCCACTTCCTTGACTCTGTTCTCCCTGGTTCCTGGTCTTTTTCCAGAGCAGCCTTCCCTCCATCCATCCATCCCATAAACCTCACCAGTCTTCTTTTTCTTTCATGTCTTCTACATCTTCCATGGCCCAGACCTTGGGGGTTTTAGTGCCAGCCCATCCCAACCTAGGGAACAATTTGGTTTACTCCTGCTGTCTTATGGGATCAGATGTGACAGCAGTGAACACAACAGAAAATTTCTTCACTGGAGGAAATACAGGGAGACTGGAGTTCAGATCTAATGACTGTGAGCCATTTCAAGTGTTAATCATTCTTTGTTGTTCTTTATCCAAGTTGAAGCTAAATCTTAATCTCCTTAATCCACTATTTCCATGTGAAAGGTTTGCAGGCAATGTAGGAGATAAACTCATTTATTTCTCTTAGAAGTTGTGTCAAGGAGCACGATGGGAAGATCCGCATAGGCAGGAATTTTTAGGTACAGTCCCCCAGGGTGCGGGAGCTGTGATCTTTTTTCAAACCTGATTAATTCTGCATCAGCTGGGCACATTACAGACACCATTTTTCTGAAGTCTGCAGTGTATTCCCTGGGCCACAGCTGCTGCTTCTGCCACTACTTGCTATTTGTGGAGTGATTGCATCTGACAAATAGCAATGGGGAGACATTTCAAGAATGACTCAGAGGCAAAGGCAATTTCACATCCAATTTTATATCCAAGGACAGCTCTTCACTGGTTACAGAAATATGAATGGATGAGGCTTACTCCCACTGCAGCACCCTCTTGGGATCTTGTCACATCCTAAGCCATGAGTATCCATCACCCTTCAGTATTTCTCTGCTCCAGGCACTGGGGGCAATGACTGTCAAGCCCTCAGCACACTTCTTGGGTTTCTCCCAGGCTGGTGACAATGTGCTGGGTTTGGATGTACCTACTTATCCCTGAAGGAGCTGCCAGTGAATGATCTCTCCAACCTGAACTACCTTTGTGAGTCACCAGGATTTACTAACTGGCTTTTCTTTCCCAGTCTGGGTGTTCTGAGACATTGCATGTAGCTGTGCTGGGGTCTTGCTGATTTGCTCATCTAGTGGCCTTCTACACCTGCCATTTTTGCAGCCCTCTGCTGTTTGTCCCTTCTAGTGCTTCTACACCAATCCTCATCCAATTTCCATTCTTTCCACTCCCAGCATTTCCATTATAATTCCCCAACACACACAAAATCCCTTCTCCTGCTGACAGCCTAACACCTTCATGATGGGACAAGCTGCTGCCACACAGGATCTACACACACAGACTTCATCATCTGAGACATTTCAAACACTGTCCCAGGTTCTGTAGGAGATACTGCAGGATCAACAAATTCGGGCTACTGCTCTTCAAATCTCTTTGCTAGGAACAACTGTAAACTTTTAACCACTCTGGTGTAATCAGCCAAGAAACACTCTGAGCCAAGGCTTGCATGTTCACACCAAGTTGTCCCTAGAGGAACGTTTCTCTTTGCTGGCAGAATGTGGTGTGACTTTATCCCAGAGATGGCTAAGACAACAGTAACCCAGCCTTCCTCCCTTCCAGCACCATTCCACAGAGCAGAAGCTCTCTCTGCCACATCCTGGGGAGGTCTGTAACATGCTCCATGTCCACCAGTTTCACAGCACATGGCACTGCTGGGCAATTTGTGGAGTGGGAGCATGGTCAAGGGCATCCTTATGCTGTAGCAATAAATTATCCAGAGTGAGCAACCAGCCTGGCAGAACTGAGTGCTCAAGCTCCATCAGGGAGTTGAGAATTGAGGCTATTTCCCTTCACATCCAGCCCTTTCTGCAGCACTGTCCAAAGCCCATTCAGGAAACAAAGCAGCAAGCGGCAGATGTCAGTAGTGCAGCTTGCAAGCTGCAACATTGCTGAGCTTCAGATACAATCCCAGAGTTGGCACAATCCCCAAACAATTAAAAATGGATCTTCAGTGCTCAGTTTCCAGTGTACCCAGAATATGAATTACTGGTAACAGAACATCAGTCAGGGTGGGATATGGCCACAGAAGTGACTCTCCTGCACCTGCAGGACGCATCTGCTAATGGAGACCAAGAGAAGCCTTGCACCCTACTGTGGGTAAAGTTGTCCCTGTTACCACATCCCTGCTACCCCTGCACAGAGAATCATTGAATCACAGAATCATTTTGGTTGAAAATGACATCTGCAATCATTTACAGGAATTAACCCAGCACTGCCAAGTCCATCATTAAACCATGTCTCTAAGTGCCACATCTACACATCTTTTAAATACTTCCAGGTATGATGACTTCACAACTTCAGGGGCAGCCTGTTCTGATGCCTGACCACCTTGGTCAGACCATGTTGTTCAAAACCCCATGCAGCCTGGCCTTGAACATTTCCAGGAATGAGCAGCAGGGAATAGATTCCCTGGGCAACCTGTGGCAGGACCTCACCACCCTCACAGTAAAGAATTTCTTCCTAATATATAATCTTTCATCTTAAAGCCATTCCCTCTTGTTTTATCACTGCCTTTGTCAAAGATCCCTCTCCAGCTCTCTAGCCCCTTTGGATACTGGCAGGCTGCTGTAAGGTCACCCTTCTCCAGGCTGAAAAACCCCAACTCTCTCAGTCTGTCTCCATATGAGAGATACTCCAGTCCTCTGAGCATCTTCATTTCTTCATGGCCTCCTCTGGACTCACTGCAACAGGTCCATATCCTTCTATTGTTGGGAACACCAGGGGTGGATGCAGCACTCCAGGTGGAATCTCACCAGAGCAGAGCACAGGACAAAATCCCGTCCCCCGCCTGCTGCCCTCTCTGCTTTTGTAGCTGTCTAGGACACAATTAGATTTCTGGGCTGCTAGTGCCCATTGACAGCTCATGTCCAGCTTCTCATCCACTAGTACCACCACCAAGGCTGCTCTCAATCCATCCTATGCCCAGTCTGTATTTGTGTTTGGGAATGCCCCAAGGATGTACAGAAGTGTGCACTTGTCTTGTTGAACTTCATGAGTTCTCACAGTAATGGTAATTAACAGTAGATATTAACACTTAATTTTACTTCCATTGTTATTAATATTAATTATAGTAATTGTTATTCCTCTGTCAATTAGAAGAATAAGAGTTATTGCAGATATTATATGCTGTTGTCATTGACCTGCAACCCTGTAGCACCTCAGACTGCTCGTCATGGGTAAGGACACCCCTGTTCCAGGCTTTCTCTGAGCCAGCCATGGTGGCCTGAGCCTCAAAGCACAAGCCAAGAGGCTGCCTGGGGAGATGCTGGAGGGAGATGAAGAAGTGGGGACATGAGACATGTCAGCACCCTGGCATGGTGAAAGTGTGCAAGTCGAGTCAAGAGATCCAGAATTATTCCCCATCTCCACCACAACCTTCCTGCATGACCTCCAAGGAGGTATTTGGAAAGTCACTGGAGAGAGGAGGCAGATGCAGCTTACAATGCTTAATTGCAGGTGTGTCCTTGTGTGTTAATGCCCAATCTCACATTACAGCCTCCAAGGAGCTCATCAGCACTGTCAGCACAGACTAATTAGCAATTTAACTGCGTGAAAGTACAGCTAACCCATTTGCCTAAACATAAGCACCACACGTTATTTGAGATGCTTGGATGTATGTCTGACTGAAACCCACTGAATCTCTTCATGGTGCAGCTCCCCATCAGTTACCTGGAGATGTTACAGCTCGCTTCTCTACAGCTGAATGTTCTGACATCCCACTCCCCAAGAGTAAGAGGAGCACAGGGCTCTGTGTTCAGCTGAGAGGTATCCATTATATCAGTAACAGCGCAAGGGTTCTACTTTGTGGCAAGGCCACAATGCTCAGAACCTGATTAACTCAGTTCTGAGCTTCTATATGAATCTCACATCTGCATGGAAGTCTCAAGATGAGCCAAAAACTACATCTATATTTTGAATATATTTACATACTTCAACCCATCCTGGAAGCTTATAACATTTGTGAATGAGAAGACAAGCCCAGCTACATATGCTGACCACATTGTTAACAGTGCTTCACTGTTCCAATCAGGAATGTTGCAGAAACCAGCGTTGGTCCTGCCTGCCATCCTCTGCTCCCCAGGAGTGACACATGACAAATGGAAGTCCTTGTCTGTTACCGCTGAAGATGAATAGATGACACGCACACAGGTCGAGGTGTGGTGAAAAGAAAGAGCAGAGTTTATTTTTCCTCCCAGGATTTATAGGCTTCTTACCACAGCCAGGGATTGGATGGTCAGGATAACACTTTCTCACTGCACTGGCCATGAGAGATGCCCATCACAAGACGTGTAACAGAATGTACACATATCTATGTTTACAGTTACTCTCCTGGGAAAGTCCTTAGAAAACTATGTTAGCAAGCTCAGAAGCTGAGTTTTCAGGGCGACACTTGTCCTTTCCCTAGATGTGCCACAGGTTGTAGTAGAGACCTTCCAGTGTCCACTCCAACCTGAATTATCCTGCAACGACAGACCCCTGCAACAAAGCATGGATGCGCGATGTGAATATTGCGCTCACCAGTGTGGCTTCATGTCAGGTAGGGTTCCTTAAGGCAGTTTTTTGTTGCTTCTGGAATAACACTAGTTGTACCATTTGTCCTTCTCTCATATCTCCTGTGTGCCAGGAGACCTGGGGGGCTCTGTCCTGACAGCAAACCTCAGGTTACCCTGCACAGACCTGGCTGTGGAGAGGCTGCCAAGGCAGCATGGCTGGGGCACATCCCTGCCTCTGTCCAGTGCTGAGCAACAGCACAGCAAGGCCAGAGCATTGTTTTTGGACCCCCTCCAGGAGGTGATTGACCTTCCTGCTTCTGAACAGGGTTTTTGGCAACAAGACCCATGATCAGTATTTATTTGTGAGTCAGACAGATAAATAGCAGTTAACCCACGCCCAGAGAAGGGCAACAGAACTGGAGACGGGTGTAGAGTATAAGCCTGAGGAACAGTTGAGGGAGCTGGAGGTGCTCAGTCTGGAGAAAAGGAGGTTCAAGGGTGATCTCAGTCTCTACAACTCCCTGAAAGGAGGATGTAGCCAGGTGTAGCCAGGGTCTCTTCTCCCACGTAACATGTGACAGGACAAGAGGAAATGGCCTCAAGATGCATCAGGGGAAATTTCAATTAGATATTATGCAAAAATTCTTCTGGAAGGGATAGTCAGGCATTGGAACAGGCCACTCAGGGAAGTGATGGAGTCACCATCCCTAAAGGGATTCAAAGGACATGTAGACATGGCACTTGGGGAGATGATTTAGTGGTGGAGTTAGGTGTTAGGTTAATGGTTGGACTCAATGATTTTAGAGTATTTTCCAATGTATATGACTCTATCAATTGTATTTCAGCTGTCTTTCCTTATGTTCTTCATTAAGCTGGTGACTTTGAGCCTTGAGCTATGGCTACACATCCAGTCTGGATCCCCATCCCAGGAATTAACATTGGTGATGGTTGTTGGATGGAGCTTGTGATTTCCTCCTCCTGGCCCAGGGCCATGGGACGGACTCTGTTACTCAGCACCCTGTTTAATTATTTACAGCAGGGCAAAGGTGGGGTAGGCACGTTCCCAGTGCTCTCAGTGCCTGGGGAGGTGTCACACTGGAGAGTCTCCAAGCCTGCCCGTCCTACTCCTGCAGCCCCACATGAGGCTGACCCAGGGACTCCTCCCCTGCTGTGGTTGAGCTCTCTGGGAAGGCTGAGTTATTTCAAAGGGGTTTCAAAACACTGTTTACTCTACATACAGCCGCAGATCTCCAAAGTAATGCCATTCTTTTGCTTCACACTATGTGCCTACTTGACCCACACCCAGTTCTTCACCCTCCCCACCCAAGAAGAAATTAACTTCTTTCCACCCACAGCAAGACTCCGTTTCACACCCAGGGATCCCTGGCCATTCCTGGTGACACAATCTTTGCCCACAATGCTGACTCTCACTCTGAGCCCCAAAATGTGCCAGTGGGCATCCCAGTACCTTCCTTAGAGTCAAGAGCATCTCTGCAATTCCCTTCTCCACTGTTGTGCATTGGGAGTATTCACATTCCTGGTGGGTGAGTGCCTTGCTCAAGGATCTCTGTGCATGTCATTCCCTGAATCCTCCACTCACAGCCCCAGAGCCTCAAGCACTGCAAACACTGTGGGAACAAGAACATCGGTAGGACATAAACAAGAAGATTGTAAGAAACCTGTGTGTCACTGATGGGAGAGCCTTGTTTACAAAGTAACTGGGTGGATTTCAAACCACTGAGAGTGGGATTGGGAAGGACATGAGGAGGTGACCCTGTCCTTCCCTCTGCCCCAAGGCAAGATCAAGAGTGCCTGAACCAGTTCTGAGAGCTCTCAGTTTAACCTGCCCACAACATTTGTTGCCTCCAGCTCTGCCAAGTCCCTGCCTCAGTTTCCCTACCTGTAAAAGGAGGAATGGTCAGAACTAGTGGATCCATTGCTGTGTTACTGGATAGGAAGGAAGTGGGGAGGGAAACCTTTGGCTGGTGATTGATGATTCACAAACATCTGCTGAAAAGCAGTAAATAAGCCTGGAGTATTGTGTACCTATGGGCAGGAACTTTGACCAGATTTCCAAAGGATACCAGGTATCTCCTTTTAACTTGTAGCAAGCCTTGCTTTTTTATTTTACTGGGTATGGAGAAGAGTGGGAATCACAGAGCTGGTCTTCCTAGGAAAGGTCAACATTTGGTAGATTAGGCCAGCATCCGACTGCAGTCAGGAGAGTGGCAAGAGGATCATTATTTGTGTACAACACTGTATCTGACACTCGTGTGAGCACATGATTCCAAGTACACACAAAAGGGTTTTTTTTAAAGGGTGTTTTTAAAAGTGCATTTTAATGGCACTTACAGCCTCAAGGTTTGAACTTTACTGCCTTAAAATACATCTTGAGCTGCCAAAACTGGTTATTGTGGGTCCAGGTCTCTGGTCAAGAACAGTCTGAAGATGGGATGTGACAAAGGCTCCAACAAAGGCTGTGGGTATCAAAGTCCTTTTGCTGGGTTGCTGGGGCTCATGCAGAGGCAGAGGCAGGAAGCAATTTCAGCTGCCTGAAACCATGAATGGGCTGCACCTCTGCTGGAAAACATGAGGAGCCATGAACAAAAGGAGGCTGAAAACCAGGCTTTTAACACAGATGCTCTCCTATACTGTAATAGCATTACAACATACACCCCAGAAACATCCAGTTTGCCAAAGGGGAAGGGAAAAAAAAACAAAATCAAAGAGAATTTTTTCACAAATTTTAACAACAGTTTTGGTACCTGCCAGAGCAAACATAGCTGAAGATGATTTGGTGTCCTATATCTTATTATATTCCTAATTTAGCTCTCAAGTCACTGCTTCAGAGAGTGACTTGATACACTAAACCTGTGTCATTAAATCATCTTGCAGCTCTCCGGGGAGCAGATAAGATTCAGGATGGCCTCTCAGCATTACTGTGCAATTTAGGTCTGTTTAATTCCCCTTAGCCATGAAATATGATGAAAATGTATCTAGGAGACCAGTAATCAGCCATTCAGCTTCTATTCTTGACAGATGCACAAGCCCAGCTTTTCGTTGATAGTAATTGCTGAGAACTAGGACCTCATGATTTATCCAAGGCTCTTAAGAGCTTGATATGTGCTGTTCTTCCAGCAAGGCAATGCAAAGTTTAAATATAAAACCTGCCTTGAGAAGTTCTGTGCAATCCAATCAGCCAGTATATTTCTTACAGATGATAGCACACTGATCCTGGCGTAATCCAATGTTTCATAAATGTCTTAGAAGATTAAGGCATCATTTTCTGCCCAAATGACAGAGGAGATTCACATGTCTGCAGAGTAAACACTGGCAACACTCTTGCATAAGAGCCAGCAATATTGTTAAAATTCTCCTCTGTGTTTCCTTACAAGGGCAATTACATAACCAGAAGCCTTCCATCTATCAAAATAAATCCTTTTCATTAAACAAGTTGCTGTAGTGTAAGTGCACAAACACACATCCATGGGAAGGAAGGGAAGGTGTCTGGATTGAAATGCCTGAGTGACCTGGAAAGAGGATTTTTACCCTGCAGTGACTCACCCCTGCTGACTATGCTCTTTGGTTGGTTCCTAGCTCTGACTCATGAATCATAGACCCCAGCATGCCAGGCACTGTGCTTACAGTCACACATGTCCCATCCTTTACAACAGATAGGGGTTGTGCCTGCAAAGGAGGACGGGTCAGAGCAAGACTCTGGCTGAAAGACCTGCAGGTGCAGAACTACCAAAGAAGCCTCACCAGATGCTTGCCAAAATGTATCCTGCTCAGCCAAGCCCCCTTAGGGACTAGTAGTTCTGCTGCTCCCTCTGCCAGAGGCTCCCTTAGTTCCCAGTTTATCCTAAACTGCAGTGAGATCTGCAAGTTACAGCAATTCCTGTCTGAATCATAAGGTGACAGCAGACAGGAGCAGGTGTCAGCACGTGATCTTTCATCCAGAATCTGTGGCATCCATGAGGAGACATTCCCTAGGATGAGATGTCCTTGTCAAGCCTGTTTCCCTCTGACTATGGAGGGTGAATCTGTCACAATCTGCAACACCTCTGCATCACTTCCACAAACAGGTACAGCAATGGGCAGCTTTGCCACCACCTCCTGGTACTACACATAGCAGCTGTCCCAGGAAAAATCACATTAAGAGCCATTTATGTGTCATGGAAGAACTATGTCCAGTTACAGAACCAGTAAATTTGCCAGCTAACCTGGAATAAAAGATCCCTGCTCCCTAACAAGAAACCCTAGAGAGCCTGGGCTTGCTCCCTCACAGGAAAATTGTGGCATCTCTTGCCCTCTTCCTGTTAAGCTGGTGGCTCAGATTAGGACAAATATATTGTCCTCAAGGAAGATAAGGCCAAGTTGTGCAGGGGCTCTGAGGATGCCCATCAGGAGTTGAGAGGAGCCTCATGTCTCTGTTCTTCTTATTGCCATCCCTGGTGCAGCTACAAGGGAAAAATTAGGGACAGAAACTACTAGATTTAATACACATGATCTCCTCTGAGTCAGCTGAGGAGGGATGTAACTTGATGAAATGCCTTCCCTTCGTGGTAGAAGCTTTCCTGACCACTGATAATGAAATAGTATAACGATAATGAAACAGTATTTTCCTGCTCAGACCTGGCAAGCACATAGCACAGAGGTTTTGACAGAGGTCCTCTCAGAGAGCAGAAGGTAATATGATAATTGGATGAAGGCAAATGGGAAGCAAGGAGAAGGAGGCCATGATGGCAAGGTCAGAGTCTGCAAGACAGGTTAGGACAGTTGGGTGCTGGAGAGGGAAGGGAAGCAAGCACAAGGAAAAAGAGATGGAACAAGGAATAACTGGGACAGGGAACTAGGGGCAGGATATGGGTATCCCCAGAGAGTCCCCACCAGAAGCAGACATACAACAGACAGCACAGCTGTGACCTGCTGGTGTGTCTGGGACTCCTAAAGGCTCTTCCTTTTACAGAGCAAAAATATGAAACCAGAGGATTTTTTTTTCTGCAAAGATCCCACCTCATATTTAGGTTCATCCACTTGTGATCTAAAAGTCCCACATTATCTTTCACTGTCATTTCTCTGGCTTCAATTCAGGCCCCTTGAGTTTTAAGGCTAAAACAATGCAATGTCATGAAACCACAGAATGGTTGGGTTGAAAGGGACCTTCAAGACCATCTCATTCTGACCCCCTGCCTTAAGCAGGGCACTTTCCACTAGACCAGATTCCCCAAAGCCCCATCCAACCTGGCCTTGAACACCTCCAGGGATAGGGCAGCCACAACTTCTCTGGGCAACCTGTGCCAGGACCTAACCACCTTCACACGAACACACTTCTTTCTAATATCTAACCTAAATCTGCCCTCTTTGAGTTTAAAGCCATTGCCCCCTAGTCCCCCTGTTCCCCCACCACAACCCATCCAGCTTCAATACTTTCCTTGAGAAAATACATCCTTGCTTCTGAGGCTACAGCTGGATCTCATGAGTGGCAAAAGGAGCTCATTTAACCAGCACAGAGATCAAGTCTGGAGGATACTTCTGTGGTCATCTCTCCCATCACCAGCATGACCCAGGCCACAGAGCCATCCTCCCACAGTGGCATTTTTTGTGGCCTCTCAGCTCAGGTCCAGCTCCCAGACTGGAAAACTACAAGGGAAACAAAGTAAGGGAGAGGACCTAACAAACCCCTACAAATCCTTCACAGCAATGAACAGGCTGTCATTGGTGAAGTAGATCAATGAAACCTGCTTTAAAGAGACTAGAAGGGTTTTTACAGACAGATTCTGGAGATTCTTAGAAACTTCTTCTCTGGGGTAATATGTAGTGTCCTCATAGCATTGTATTTCCACTAGTGGAGGCACTGAAAGAGACTTTTCCTTTATCCAGCAATTAATATTTGCTAAAGTGGTAGGAATTTTGATATCTACAATCTTTGGCATTTCACTAAACTTGGCTGAAATGGGAAAGGATTAAAAGGTATGGAAGAGTGAAGGGGGAAAAACACATCAAGAGAAAGCAAGTCAGTATTAGTTTCTTATCTCCAGTATATCAGAAATCAATATCCTGAGCTACTGACTGTGGCATCCTGCTATTGCAGGAACTGGCCCTTGGAAGGTATGATAAGATGGCTTGGTCACTTCAGAGGTTCAGGATGATTTTGCCACTTCCTGTTAACATTTTCAGGAAAAGCTGGGCACCCAGTGGGAGGAGGAGAGCAAACACAAGGCGATTGTCTGTGTAACTTTCAAATACGTTCACACAGGCAGCTGTGCAGTGAATGGTCCCATTGAAAGTGTTTCAAAGCTGGGCACGAGATTGGTCACAGAAAAAAAAGTTTTTGTTGGAAAGTATTAGCACTGGAACTAAATACCTGTTGTGCTCTGCCCATGGCGAGGTTGCAGCTTATCTCCCCAGCAGCAAGAAAGCAACACAAACCCTCCAGCAAAACAGCAAACAGCAGCAGGATTAATCAATAACACCCAAAAAGGAGACAGTGCAGGAACAAGCTGTTACTACTGTACTCAGAGGCCAGATCTACTCTAGGAAGCCACTTTAAAGCATTTGAGGATGAGACAAATAAGGGCTTTTAAGATAAATTACTATTTGCAAAAATCCCTTGTGATAGAGTTTGCACCAGTCCAAGCAAGGTAACACACAGGTTGTGGTGGGAACCAGGGCCACTGTTCATTCTCTTGAGTCCTAGCAGGGTAAACACAATTCTTGGAACAGTAGAAATGTCAGAGCCTGCATCAGGCAGAAATTAAATACACAAGGAAAACTGCTGATACTGCAGCCAAGGGGATTGAAAAGCTGAACTGACTTAGAGTGGGTCACTTCCACAGTGCTTGGAACTGCCTTCAAATTATCCGGTCAAATGAGTGTTAGATAAGCAGAGTCCTTCTGGGCCTTCAGGGGAATTCAGACAAGAGGGTTATTCAGCAGCTGGGTGATGACTAAAACTTTGTGTGGCAGGTGGGGGATAAATCCCTTCTGTGACCCAAGACAGCTGGTGCTGGAGGGCAGGCTGGGAGGGTGCCTGAGGAAACCAGGGTGGCTGAGCTGGGGCAAGGTCAAGAGTCCCTGTCTTGACCAGTCACCACATCCCTGAGCTCTTTGAGGAACCTTATTTCAATAAGGGATTTTTTTTGCTCAGATTTTTATTTCTGTCAGATTTCCTAAGTGGCTAGTAAATCCCCTTATGCAATTGCTGTGCATGACTGTAACTCTGCTCCTGACCAACAACTTTTACCTCACCAATGCAGGGCTCTCAGAAATCCAAAGAAAGGTTTTTCTAACACATGATGTGAAAATGGTGGATGAGGAGAGTAAGGTGTTCGGGATCAAAGGGTTTAAGCAAAGCATGGGATCACAGTCTCTCTGTCCCCTCCATAACACCATAACAGGAGAGGAGAAATCCCTGTAGAAAAACTGGAGGATGCCCACCCTCAGTCACATCTCAGATTGTAGAGATGGACAGGAGATAGAGAGTATTTCCATCTGGTGGAAACCATCTCTGCCTGCCTGCAGACAGGGCTGGGCCTGCTCTGGGACCGTGGTGAGCACTCTGAGGCTTTGTGCAGAGGAGGGACCTGGAGAGAACCACATCTGCAGTCTGGCACAGGGCTATCCTTGGACATAGCCTGGAGATGGAGAGGGCTGGGAGACTGGAGTCTGGCTGCTGCCAGTGCGTCACTGCAGAGCTGAGCAAGCTGCCTGTTCCCTAATGCCTCCACTCCTGGCAGAAACTGGGATACAGCTCTGTCCCCACACTGGGCTCTGAAATCAACTGAAAGAAGCAGGGGTTGTTCATTAGCCATCCCAAGCTTGTCCCTGTGATGCTTGTGAAGGGAAAGGGCTCCAGCAGGGCCACGTACACAGCTGCTAATAATTCAAAGTGTATCAGTAAGGTCAATGAAGGACACTAAAGTCATTGCTCCCCCTTCTCTTTCCTTTCCTCTTCTTGTCAAAACAAAAACCTTCTCTTTTGTGTGCTGAGAAGAATGGAATCATTAAGGGTAGAAAGGTCCTCTGGGCATCTCCAGTCCAATCTTCTACTTCAGATTTTGGTCAGGATCTTACCCAGGTGACTTGTGGTTATTTCCAGGTGTGGAGATAGCACAGTGTCCTGTGTACCTGTCCCCTCTCCAAGTGAAAAATATTTCCTTTGCTGTGCAAGGCTTCATAACAGAAATGTTCAGACTGGAGGGAATTTGGATGTTCTGTGTGGATGCACCAGAAGGAACAAATGGCAGAGAAGGGCTACACAAGCAGCACATTCTGGTGGCACCTGGCAGAACAAGCCAGTGAGACACCAGCACATCTCCGTACACCATCTCAGGACACTCAGGATAGGACACAAAGGCCGGTGAGTAGATCCTGGTGACTTTCAGACATGGGACAGAATAGAGAGGTTCAGCTGGTGACACCCCTTGTCCTCCATGGCTTTGCAGGAAACCCTGGACAGATGACTTGGCCTTGAGTGTTTTGGAGGCAGACTGGTTGGTACACATAGCTGCTGTGGGCACGAAAGTCTGAATGCAATGAGTGACAACAACTTTTTTTTTTTTTTATTTGGGTTTAAAATTTAATCAACTCCAAACAAATATCTCCTGTTATTTGTCAAATATCTGCATGAGCAGCAAGAACAAGCTTCTGCAACTTTGGCAGCAAATCTTTAAGTACATGCTGATGAGAACTAGCTTTCTCCATTCCATTTCACGCGTCTCTTCTGCTCTGCCTGATAAATTGGCTCCTACATCTCCATCTCTGCTGAGCAAAAAACTGATTAGGAGCAGACATTAGAGAAACAAACAATAGAAGGTTCCTGCCGGTTTGGAGATGAAAGGGTGCTTTTAAATCATTATGAAAATAACTGAGGGGGGTTTTCTTCCTTCAAAGCAGGAGCCCAGATCAGCTTTTAATTATTTCCTCAGCCCTACAGCCCCCTTGGGAAGTTATTGGCCTGGCTGGTTGAGCTCATTGTGGCCTAGAAGCAAGAGCAGGAGGCTGCAAGACAGGATGTCTGGGCTCCCCTCTGGTTCTGTCCCTGACCTGCTGTGGGAAACACAGCTCAGCTCCGCTCCTGATGGACCAAGCCTGCCTGAGGGGTGGGTTTATGCAGCATATGTCACTGCAGCTCTGGTTTTCACTGAGTGACCACTATGGCACTTTAACACTTCCTTGTCTTCTGGAAGTGTCAGGAAGATTAGTTGGTGTTTGCTCAGCACTGGACAGATGCAAGGGGAGGGGGAAGGTTCCCTGCCAGTTCTTCCTTCTCACTGAGCAGATGCAATTCTCTCTCATGTTTTCAAGGCCTGCCAGAATCTCTGTGCTTGCCTTTGCCTCCTCCCCTCCCGTGGCACTTGCAGACCAAGGTCCCAGATCTCCAACCAACAAGACAGGAGACTTCAATGGGAAAAATAAAGGCTCTTAAAAAGCCCTTCTCTTTCATATCTCTTTGTTTTTGTGTCATCATAGAACCATGGAATGGTTTGGAATGGGTTGGAAGAGACCTTCAAGATCTTCTTGCTCTAAACCCCCTGCCATAGGCAAGGACAATTTCTACTACCACAGGTTGCTCAGGGCCCCATCCAGCCTGGCCTTGAACACCTCCAGGGATGGGGCAGCCACAGCTTCTCTGGAAAACCTGTGCCAGGGGCTCACCACCCTCACAGTAAAGAATTTTTTCCAAACATTTAATCTAAATCTGCCCTCTTTCAATTTGAAGCTATTCCACCTTATTTGAAGTTTGAAGCATTCCATGTCCTATCACTGAAGGGTCTTGTCAAAACTTCCTTTCCAGCCCTCATGTAACCCTTTTAGGTCCTGACAGGGGCTCTAAGGTTTCACCAGAATCCCAGTTTATCATCTACAGGCAGCACAACCCCAGCTCTAACAGCCTCCCTCCATAGCAGAAGTTCTCCGTCCCTCAGAGCATGGCCCAAGCTCCACTCTGGACAAGCTGAGAAACATCCACAAAGCTGGCTTGACCATCAGCTCTGGGGTATAAAAAGTCCCCCTGACAGCTCTCTGTGCTTTCCTCAGCTTTCTGTGCAAATGCAAGCAGCTCAATTCCCTTTGTCTGAGACACTGTCAGGAGGAACTGAAAGTGGTGACACAGCACCACAGGTGACACACACCCCAGTGCCACTGCACCAGGGTGCACAGCCTGGCTGCCTTGCTCTGAGCACACTCTGCAATGCAGGTGCCTTTCTCCCAGGGGTGACCAGCCAAGAGCTGCACCAGCTCAACAGCACAAAGCCAAGGCACAACCTGTCTCTGGCAGGGACATCCCATTTGTCTCGTCTGTGGTCCTGCTGGCTTGTCATTCCCCATGCTGAGCACTGCCTGCATTCACTGAGCATCTCCTGATGCCTCCAGGTCTGGTCTGGTCTGAGCTGGCAGAGAGTCTGCAGAGAGCCCTGCACATACCCCACAGGGCTGCTGTGTCCCACAGATCCCTTCTGCTGTGTGAGCACAGGTCAGGGTATAACACAGGCACAGCTTGTAGGAAGCACAGACAGACCATGTGCAGCCAAGCTGGTCAATCCCACAGCCCCGTGGGGTATGTCAGGAGCTCTGGTTTTGTGGCCGTGGCCCATGCTTGGCAGACCTTCCCCTTCCACCATGTCCTGATTGCCCCAGCTGATGCCCTTTCATGTTTCCTTTACTCCACCCTTTCTCCAGCCACTGAACTGAAGTGAGCACATGTGCTCTGCTCCACTCTGCAGAGAGCTGTGGCCATTTCTCCAAGCCAACAGTGTCATGGGAACAAACTACGCTTTTAATGATTTTAATTATTTTAATAAGAATTATTCCCACATATAGAATAACCACAAGAATAACCACAGAGAGCGCAGAAAAACAGTGGCAAACCAGCACCACAGCTCTGCACAGCTGAACTACTCTTTGAGGAACAAAGAAATTCCATTTTCTGTGACCCTGCATTTGCCCTGCTCCACTCTCTCTTTGCAGCCTGTAGTTTAGACACTGCTATGATTCATCCCCAGAATACAAGAGGCAGGTTAGCTCTCAGTTACCTTTGATCCCTCACACAGCCTGGTGCCTGCAAAATTCCACATTGCCACCAGCTGAACCAGCTGCTGCACTGAGCCAGACACTGAGGCTCCTCTGTGTTGCAGATCAGCAGGGCTATGGGGCAGGGATACAAAACCATTGCTTCAGGAGAGCAACACATATCTGGCTTCAGTGGGGAAATAAGTGAAATTGCTTCCAGCTAAAGGCTGACTTCAATAAAGAGCATTTGACTTCATGCCAACCCCAGAGCCAGCAGATCTTGAGGGGGAAAAAAGCAACCCAACAACAAAAGTTCAAAGTGAAGCATCCTGTACTTGGAGGGAGGTTTCATGAGGCCTTGACTCACAGGATTTTTTTAAACCTTATCCTTAGGATAACCAAAAGGAGGGCAGGAATCTCAGCAGTCGAGAGGACCTTCATCTGGCCAAACAGTCCTGAAAGCTTTCTGACAAGGAGGATTCTCAGGTGACCCAGCTGTGAGCAATCTCTTACCATGCTGGAGCCTCTGCTGAGGCAAGACTCCTGCTGCTGCCAAACTTCCCAGTTTCAACAGAGGGAGTATGAGGCATCAAGGAGAACTTATGCATCCATCTCCTTGCCCTCCACCTCCATGCTTCTGATTAAGCATCATCTCCTTAAAGCCCAGGTTTCCCTCACCAAGCACCTCTCTGGTGCTCTGCTCTGCTCTGCATGTGCACATTCCAGTGCCAAGGGAGCAGCTTGGGAAGAGGGCCAGCAAACAAAGGGGTGGGCAGGACCCCTGCAAGCTTTTCTTGCAGGGAAACTGGTCTGTTGCAGGCAGAGACACTGCACATCCACAGGTTTCCCTCATTTCAGGCACCTCTTTCACTCAGATGTTTGTGGTCAGCACAAAGACAAGGCAGGAGGATGGCTCCCTCAAAGTCTCCCCAGATTTATGTGCACAGGAAGCAGAGATTTTTTAAGCAAAGCTGCAGAGCATCTCCTGGCCATGTAACAGACTCACAAAGCTTCTCATGACTGGCTAAGAGGGAGCAGTGACCAGCTGCTGGTACAGAGTCACAGGGTTTAAGGCACATGGAATGAACAGTGCTCAGCAATCCGCCCTCTTGCAAAACCCAGCATTGACCACTTCTGCCAAGCCCACAATTTCCTTTTGAGCAATAATTTTGCTGTGTTGATTTCCAGAAATGGAGAACCTACTGTGCACCAGCTACCCCAGGTGGCTGGTCACAATGGTCTGCAGCCTCCACCAGTTAAAGCCAGGAGGGCAACAGACTGACTGAACACATCTGGCCTCTGCTCCACATCTGGATGTAGTTTGGTTTTCCCAGTGGGGCTGAAGTGTTGTTCACCCCTTGGAAAGTCTTTGCATCTGCCTCATCCAGACCAGCTCCTTCATTTCTGAACTTGATTGCTGCTTTGGGTGCAGCTGTGTCTCATCATCCACAGTGACCAAAGAACAGCTGTGCTCTGTTCCCTGCTCTAATGCCCTTGATTCCCCTCAAGGCCACATTACACAAGGTCTTCTCAGATGTTCAAAAACCAAGAGCCACCTCAGGACCAGGAAAGGCCAAATAAACATCTGCTGGACACTTTTCTCTAAAGGAAATCACAGTGAGGGTGAAGGACAGACACACAGGACCTGCGGATGTTATTATCTGAGTGTACTTTTATTGAGACTGATGTTTCATGTGCTCTCATAGCCTCCACTGACCGCCAGCACACGCATTTTTGGTGATCCTGGTAGTGCCAGCAGCCTGGGATCTCAGTTCCAGTCATCCTGCCTTCTTGCAGGCCCACAGGTAGAGGCAGGTAAGCTGTCCCCAGATCATCTCATCCTCTCAACCAGAGGCTGCTTTAAACCCCAGGACAGCCGCTTTCATGGCATTCAGGTCCAGTGTGCAACTTGTTCTCCCCAGGAGCATCAGATTCCTAGAGACACTCTGGGCAACTGAGGTGCCCCATGGTGGAGATGTAGGGGGTCTGGAAAGCCTGGATATGCCTTGTTCTCAAGTCAAACCCCAGGCAAGCAGGTTGTTGAATATCTGTGAAAACCCACCACCAAGTGTTGATAAACCCAACCCCCTTTGGAGCCTTTTCCATGACCCCAGTGACCAAAAAACTGCTGACCTCACCCCCATTTCCATCTTGGACATCCCTGTGGCCACTCCATCTCTGCTCTGGTTAGCTCCCCAGTGTTTTCTGACTGAAGTCAAACCTCCTCCCCAGCATTCTATGTCGTCAGAGAAGCCACTTTGCCTTTCAGCTGCCAATTTCACACGAATCTTTGATTTGCCAGCACCTGCCAGGTGGGACATGGCAGGATCCCTGAACAGTGCAAGAGCCGCAGGGATGATCCACGCAATGCCTGAGCTGCAACCGGATCTGGAGAGGGAACGCTAGTCTGTGAGAT
This sequence comes from Pseudopodoces humilis, assembly GCF_049639895.1. Classification (NCBI taxonomy): domain Eukaryota; kingdom Metazoa; phylum Chordata; class Aves; order Passeriformes; family Paridae; genus Pseudopodoces; species Pseudopodoces humilis. Next base: position 3,613,260 of record NC_142200.1, read on the forward strand.
CTGACAGGCTCATAACAAACCCAGCTGGCTGGCACATACACCAAGCCCAAAACACCCCAGGCCAGCCCCCTCCCACCCTTCTGATACCATCACACCCCTCAGCAGTTAATTAAAAAAGGATTAAAGCAAGGCTGTAAGGACGTGGGCGATGCTGAGGTCAAGGGGTGCTTTGCAAACCTACGCCAAGCCCCGCAGCTGGTGCTGGGACAGGGGGCTGCCTGCTGGTGACTCCAACTTCTCCAAGAATAAGGCAGGTCTAATCCAAGACCCAGGCAACCTATCTGGGCTGCTTGCTTATGACTGTGCTTCTCTGTACAGAGAGCTGCAAGGCAAGGAGTGGGATCAGGGATGTGGGAGCCTGCAGGGCAGTTATGGCTTGTTTGGCAGTGCTTCCATGCTGTCCTGCTGGCCCTTCCTGGGGCTTGTGTTAGGCTGTGTCTCCTTCCAGAGCTCACACCTTTATCCCACATGAGCCACGTGCACCCATCCCAACCCTGGCAGTGAGGTTCATCTCATGCAAGCAGCTCTGTCACAACAGTACAGGATGTTCCTACCCGCTCCCTGTTTCCGAAAATATGAATGTTTCACCAGGGCAGTGCTCAGAGGCTTTTTCCAGCCAGAGTGATGCCAGGTAGATAGATCCTTCCCATATCCAGCCTCATAGAAAGCCCTGGGAATATGTGTGTGGATGAGGCACAATGTCAAAGAGTCCCCCATCTTACCTGGCTGAGATGCCATGATCATGGATGGCTGGAAGTCACCTCTGCATGGGGATTAACCCTGGGGTTAAAGCCTCAGTATCAGTGAGTTACACCTTCAACAGGGCACATTTTTTCAAAAGGAGGTAGAAAACACCCTGGCGGACTCTAAGGACACTTCTAACCCTATTCAAAGGTGTTTGGGAGCAGACTCCATGACACACTTGGGAAGCTCCCACATGGAAAGAAGCAGAGGGCAAAGATCAGCAGGAAGGGTAGGGGCAAATAAAGACACTGTGGAAGATGCAATTTGCTGGCACAGAAACAAGGCAACAGATCGAGGTCTGAAACTCGCCCCTGAGTGACAGGACATGTTGTATGGTGGGGCAGAAGAGATGTCTCAGGCTGGTGATGGACTGCACAAACATTCCTGTTGTGAATCCTCTCAGCTTGTAATCACTGCATGGAGAACTGACCTGCAGGACACAAGGTGGCTCCTCAGCAGTAGCTTCATGTCCCACCCAAGCCTATAACATGGCACCAGTCCCTGCAGGGAAGACAGCTGAGTCTGTGGCACATTAAGTGCTCTGCACTTCACCCAAACCACTCTCACATCCCCCAAAGCATTTTGGTTCAGCCCCAAACCCACCTCTTTCAGACTGGGTTGGACATAACAAGCCTGAAGAGCTCAATAAAGTTTTTTGTGGTCTTTTTACCTCTTTCTTCCATGAAATCATTGCCTTTCCCTCCATCACTTAAAGGGCTCCTGCTCCCTAGAACTGGCTGTTCCATGCAGGACTTGAACACTTTTTTACATCTTAAGTGCTCCCAGTCATAGAATCACAGAATAGTTTGGGTTGGAAGGGACCTTCAAGATCATCTCATTCCAACTCCCTGCCATGGGCAGGGGCACCTTCCACCAGAAGAAAGTTGCTCATGGTTCCATTCAGTCAGACCTGGAACATTTCCAGGGATGGGGCATCCACAGTTTCTCTTGGCAACCTGTGTCTGTCCCAGTGACCTCAGTAATTGTTGCTGTCCCCTAACCAATTCATCCTGCTGTCACCCAGCCTTGGAAAGTTTTCTCCCTCGTTACCTTGCACTTGCCAGAGAACGGCTGATTCATCCACTCTGCCTCAGGCATCCCACGCAGCCACTGATGATTGAGTTACTTAACAATTAAGCAGAGCCTTAAATCTTTGCAGCACTTAACATGTATTGACTAATTAATCCAAGCCTTATCTGAGGTAGGTTAGTTCAGTCTTGTGTGTAGCTTCCAAACATGCCCACGGCTGCCTCATTGGTCAAAGGCAGAAGCAGCTCTACAGAAGTGATGGGAGGTCCACCATCCCTACTGCCTACCCTTCAAAGACAGACCCATGTAGCATTGCCTTTCTGTGCTGTGACTTCAGAGATCACTGGGCCCAGGGGACCATGTCCCCAGCCCAGCACTCTTGCCAAGCTTGCCCTTGAATGGCCTTTTCTCCATCTGCATCTTCCCTGGCCCTCCAGGATTGCTTCATTCCCTGCTCTCCTACCCAGTGGGGCTCTGGGCACATCCAGCAGCTGAAGCCAACTTGCTCAGACAAGAGACAGGTTGCCCGAGGCTCTGCCAGACCTCGAGTGCAGGTGGGATAAACCTTCCCCTGGGGTCTGGCTGGCAGCCATCCATGAGTTCCTGCTGATGCAGGAAAACAAACCTGGCCTTAGGATGGTGACAGGTGAGCACTGCCCTGCTGCATCCTGCTGAAGTGACACCTGGGGGAGCCAGGCTTCCCCCTCAGCCTATTCACAGGGGCTGCCTCAGCCACATCAAACCCCACATTCCAGTCTCACTGTCAGCAGGGAACAAGGCAGGGAACCCATTCCTTGCATGGATGAGCTACACAGGAACTTTGTGCAGATGAGTGGGATGAGGAGGTGCAGGGACACACCTGGGGTTGTGCAAAGAGTCTGTGGCAGAGGTCAGTGCCTCCGTCACTCCTAGCCCTGAGCTTTGGGAGAGGGAAAGGGAGGAGGTTTGCAGTAGCTAAAGCCAGGGAGTTGGGGACCTGAGCTGGGTTCCCAGCCAAACAAACCTTGGGGCCTGATCCTGAGGAAATCAGCTCATTTTCCTCCAGTGCAGTCACTCTAGTTCCAAGACTAAAGGAAAATACATGTTTCTTGTGCCCCACAGATTCCCTACCATTCCAACCAAGGCAGACATCAAAACTCTTGCCATTCCATGAGCCTCTTGCACTGGAGCACAGGATCCCCCCAGCACAACAATAGAGACCCAGAGATACAAGATTCTCTTTGACATAACACTGACACCAAAATGTTTCAGCCCACCTGAGTCCTCTGAGCACCTCATGCCCTTTTTCTGTCTCCCTGTCACCCCAGGGTTCCAGCTCAGTAATAATCCCAGCCTGATAGGCAGGTGATGAGCCTTTAGAGATGCTTGATGTGAAGGACATGGCAGAAGAAAGGGACTTTGTCAACCTGGGGAGTCACAGAGCAGCCAGGTGGAATAGAGCTTAATCCAAACAACCTCAGGAAAGCCAGGACCAGTGGAGTCTGGATCTGCACAGCCCATGTGGAACCTGTAACAGCAAGGTGCTGGTTTGAGTCAAAAGGCATCAGCCTGCAGGTTTTATAAATGTATCTCTGCTGCTTGGTAGAGTGCCCTTCACATGCCCTCCACCTCATGTGGCTAAGGATGGGTTCCTGCCTACTCCATGGATATGACCACTATTTGCTTGCTTTTTAACACATCTAACAACACCAAATGCAGAGGAGAAACTCTTCTTCCTATGAAATTCACCTCAGAAAATCCTGAGTAGTAAAGCAGAGCAACTTGTGGACCAACACTTTTCTCCCTGGATCTTAAACCATCACATATATTTATTTTTTATTTTTTTTTCCCTTGACTGAATATGTGCTGATCTCATTCATCCTGGGAAAAGCACGGGGTGTTCTCATCCCGGCTATACCTGGCAAGCTGCACACACTGTGACAGAGGGAGCGAACTTCTGAGCAGGCTCTGCAGTGGCTGCTGCCCGGCTTCTTGTGCCTCTTTCCTGGACCGAGAGGCTGGCTTCTTCACCTGGCATTCCTGGGAGAGATGAAGGGTAAGTCAGCAAATCAGCTTCATGCACTGCAGAGATCCTCTGCTTTCAGCCACAGCAGAATTACCTCAGGTCGGGATTTGATGGTAGCTGGGCAGGAAAACATCAAGAGGGTTTTTTCCTCCTCTCTCCACCTCCTTTGGAGGGAGAAGGCAGGAAAATGTTTTTAACGTGCTGCGTGGAGGCAGGTTGCAGGAGCCCCGGTCCCCGGCATGGCTCAGCAAGCACTGCCGGAGAAATCAACAGGGAACGCTCCTGATGCTATTTTAGACACCGGCAGAAAACGCCAGATAGCAACACCGAATTCGACGGGGCTGCACAAACCCCGGAGCAGCGGCAGCGGCACGGAACGCAGGGACCCGCTCCCGCCGATGTGTGGGTTGTCAGTCGACTGGTTGATGTGTTTGCTAACCACGACGTTGCTTTGACATGTCAGCTGGCGAGTCGGCGTCTGGATGCTTCGGTGTCATGCAGGCAGCTTCGTCTGAGCCCTGCGGAGAGCAGCTTAGCCGCTGGCCGGGGTTAAAAATGAGCCGCAGCTAAGCTGTTGAAAGGGATCCGCTCTGCCGCCAACGTGAGTGCTCCGCGCTGCCAGCGCAGGTGGAAGTTGCATGCCTGTCGCCAAGGGGGGATGCAGCTCTCGCCGGCTGACTGCCGGCTCCATTGGGAGCGTCCTGGCTTGCTTGCCTGGGAGAGGATGGAAAGGGCATCTTGCGGGACTGCTGCAGCCAGTGGTGCTGCTGAAGGCAGCGTGCGAGATTAAAGGCGGTAGCTGAGCATAAAGATACCGCAACAACCCTTGTTTTAGGAATAATGAGTATAGCAGGGCTGGCTGCTTCAGGAAATGTCTCCTTCGTAAGTCGGGCTGTTTGGTGTAAAAAAGAGCAATTACGCGGACTCTGCTGCAGCTCATTGTGGTCGGGTTAATTTGGGAAGAGAATGCTTGCTGGCAGCTAAGGGAGGCAGCCTGGCAGAGGGGTTAAAATGCAGAATTACCAGACCAGGCTGGTGTTTTGAAAGGGTACAATAATCTCAAGGCAGGGAAACATTGGTATGATTTATCTTCTGAAATAGTCAGGAGCAAGGAGATCTTAGCTTAATAAAATTTTTAAAAATATTTTCAAAGACAGACCCTGTTTTGCAAAGTACCAACACCACAATGACAGGCACTGCTGATACCAGCTGTCCCGCCTGCCATCTGAATGCCAGGCCTTCCGAGAAACACTGCTTGTGAAAGATCCATCACAGGGAAGTTTTTAACACCCCGGTTTTCTGTGTGGGTGCGAACATGCATCTGTGTTTGGGGAGAAGAGACGTGAACTGCTCATTGTACCCCAAACCTGGCTGTGCAGCCAAGGAATTACTGTAGCTGTGATGATGAGTATTAGGCAGGGCTGTGCTTTTAAAAGGACAGCCTGGGTGGGTTTAACATGGTGATCCCTCCTGGAGCTTTCATGCCGGTCTTGGGTATCTCATAGATAAAAATGCTGCCTGTTCCTCAAAAGCTGGTGTCAAATGCCCGGTGCTCCCTTAAGGACATCCTGCATGGACACAGTAAGGATGTGAGGTCCAAGTTGATTTGCAGCTCCAGCTGGGATGGCATAGTGAAAATGCCATGGAGGGCAACTTGACAGGGTTGATTTAGACAGGATGGGGATTGGAAAGGTTGGCAAATAGCAGTGAATCTTCCTGGAGAGAAGGTGACCAAAAGGGATCAAGAAGGAGAGATGGCATTGTGTGGCCCAGTGCGCTGGTACAGGTCTGGGATGTGAAGGGGACAAGGAGTGCTCCCTGTATAACCCATCACTGTCTGTACTTGTCAGCAATGCACAAAGCCACAAATTAGAGATACTGTGCGTCTGCAAGAAAAGGGGAATTTGCTCCTTCCTCATTTCTCTATTAAACTTTACATTGCAAACTCTGCCTCAGCTCTCCTTCCAGAGGGAAAAGAGCAGTTGCTGTGAAGGCTTGTTTTTTAAAAGCATTAGCACAAGGAACCTAAAGCACAACCTTCCTCTGACATAATCTTACTCTGGTCTCATTCCCAGTGGCTGCTTTGGGACTGACCAGAACCAAACCATTCAGCAGTGCAAGAGCACATCCTCTGCAGAAGCAGCAAGCCTGCATTGGAGGGCTACTTCATTTTTTTTTCATTAAATTTACTATTTGTATTATTTTGTTTAAGGCTGTTGAGGAAAAAGGGCCTTCTCTACTGAGCAACCCTATTAAAACTTGCCTATTAAACCTTACCCCATGAAATCACAGGGTCTGGCTGGTGCTAGTGGCAGTCCTACTGATGGTTCTAGTCTTGAAGGTTACAGGAACCAAGCACAGACCAATGTTCCTATTGCCAAAGGCTGGGGGTCTGCTGGTACAAGAGTAAGAATGGTGTGTGAGGGAGGGCTTACAGCTCTCTGGCTGGCAGGAGACCTTCCAGATGTCCTTTTCCTTCAGCCTTCACCCAAGGTGAAAAAGAAGATAGAGTGAAAGCTGTCCCTTCATGGCTTGTTGACAGATTGTCATGCAGAAGTTGGGAGGAGGCTCCAGTTAACACCTGGGCATTCCTGTGATTTAGTTCTTTCAACAACTAATGCTGGTTCATTATTTGTGCTCTCAGAAACCTCTTTATCCACCTCTGAAGCATGGTCAGTGCTTTGCTCAGCAGAGATCAGAATCCTGGTTATCACTTGCTATTGACATAGCATTTTATCCCTCCCACCTTCCCACCATGAAAGGATGAAGCCCCACCAGCAAACTGATCCAGACTGCTCTGTTCTCCTGTGCTGACATCCACAGGGTGCCTTTCTCTGCCATGGAGCCCTGTGTCAGTGCAAGCTGCTCTGAGAACATGGACCCAGACCACAAACTGGGTGAAGGCAAGGGCCTCCAACACTCCAGAGCAAGGGGAATTGTATCACACGCACAGCAAACACTTTGCCAGCGGCTGCACCATATACTGAAGCAACCACACAGCCTGCAGCTCTGATACAAAATCACTGACCTGAACAGCAGCCAGATCATTTTTCTTATGAGAATGCACCATTCTTAAGCAATTTTTCCAGCACATCCCACGCAAACAGGTTTTCTCTGAACACCGCACAACAGCTTTTGCCATCTCATGCCAGTTCTTGTTTTTCCCTAATGGCAGGGTTTGGGAGGGCTCTCACGTATCATTGGTGTGTGCTGGTGGGCACAGAGTCTGAGGGGTGTATCCTCATGGAAAATCAAGCCCTAAACCATTTTATATCATCAGTTCTGTTGAAGACAAAATTACAGGATGGTTTGGATTGGAAGGGATCTTAAAGGTCGTCTATTTACAGCCTTAAGGTAGACAAGGTCACACCTTTCTGCAGAAATCTGAGACCCTGGACATTGCACATACATACTAGTTTAATAACACATTCTTCATCTTCTCATGACTGCAACAGCCTTTCCAGGAAGGGCACATTGACTCCTCCCAGCTGGCATGCAGGGGGCTGCAGAAGCAGTGTTGATCCTTCAACACTAACTCCTGTTGTTTGGGATATTATGCTAAATTAGCTGAATTATTGGTGGTAAAAAGGAAATGTGGAGGGAAATGGATAGTGTCGGTAAAGTCTCATTTCCGGCCCAGTGTATTTTGTGCCCGCTCTGACCTGGAGTTTAAGCTACTGTGGAAGCAGGGAGAGTTTAAGGCATTATTTTGGCCCAATTGATCAACTTCCATTGCACAACAGCACCTCGGGGCAGCCAGGTTGTATCACCAGATACATTAACTGGGCTTCTTAGTTAGTGGTGAGTGACAGCCCTATGCTATTTGTTCATAACTAAGAGAAAGAAATGGCCAAAATCCCTCTCTTCCCACATGGCAGAGATGGAGGGATGTTTCTACAGGAGCAGCTCTGCTCCTTGGGAGACACTGCTTTTGGATTCAAGCTTGCTATCTCCTCATGTCCCTCATTTCTGTATGCAGGAGGGAGGAAGAAGCAAAAGCAGCCATGCTCCTCCCACTTGTCTGGCCCTGGTACCCCATACACTGATCTGATGTGAAGAGCAGGTCAAAAAAGGTATTTATCCAAGTTGATCTAATTAACATTTCCCATGTTGTCTCGTTTTCTAAGAGACTGATACTCTATTTCTCCCTTGAACACTCTAAAAAGTATTAATTTTAACCTGCCAAAAAAGGATTGGGGGATATAAAATTTGAACCCCAAACAAAAAAAGAGCAGAAATTGAGTATTTTCCTTTATTTGTAATGCAATGCACTAAATAATATTCAGAAGTGGCAAATGCCCAAGGAAAACCATTTCATCATATAATTTTACAAGGGAGAGAAGAAAAAAACCCAGTAGTCATGGAATCAGTGGATAGAGTGGATTGAGCCCTGTCCCTGGCAGTGCTGGAGTCAGTCTGATCAACCTCCCATGTCTCCTGCACTTATCCCTATCAGAGGGTATTTGAGGTAATTCTTACCTAATTGTCGGGCACAGAAGCAACTTCTGTCTGGGATCATGATTGTGCCATCAGCTGGGAACTCCTGGGGTTGATTCCTCTGTTCACAAACTTCAAGCAAGTACCTGTTGGGAGAGGGAGAGAATGAGCTGAGTGGTAAGCCAGGTTCTTCTTGCCATTGTCAGAGGATTCAGTGTGTACTGGAAGAGAGGCAAGAGACTTTAGGAAAATAATTCTCATATACACAAGTCTACAGAGAAAGCAATGATCAGCACACAAAATAAAACACAGCTTAACTTTAGCAACCTCCAAAATTCACTGTGGTGCTGTACAGGGGGCTTGGCATGTGAAAAAGTGGCCCCAAGAGTGAAAAGACATGGATAACTGCCAATATATTATGCAGTTCTCATCTGAGCATCCACATTCCCCCTCAGTGAGCAGAGTTAGGCTGCAGAGCAGTCTGTAATCAGGAAGTTTGGCAGTGATGACAGAGATGCTCCTGGCATCCATTTTGACCAGCCTATTGCGCAGCCAGGTCTGCAGAGCCTGTCTGGGTACCAGAGAGAACAGAGGCCTCTCCTGCAACTGGGCAAGAGCTGTGGCTCTCCACACGTTGGACAGGATCCACTTCAGCCTCCAGCACAAAGCCCTGGGAGCAACAGAGCCAGGGCTGCGTTGCCTCTTTGTACAGAGTCTGGGCAGACACATCCGGGTCACTCGCTCCAGACACCATTCATGACCTGTGTCTTTGCTGTTTTCCAGTCACCCAGAGGGGAGCTCAGAGCTTTGGCAGCAGCCCTGCCACAGTCCCCAGGGTCGCTGGGCTATCCTGCCTGCTGAAGCATGGCTGGAGCGTGTGGCAGCTCAGGAACTTGGGAAGAGGCCACCACGTCCAGCTTGGATGTGATGTGCCTCACCCCACAGTGCCTTTTGGGTTCATTTAGGCACTCAGCTCATTCTTCAGTGGCTGAAGGGAGATCCAAGAACAGGATTTAGCTGTGGCTCACCCTCCCCTTCTCTTCCTCAATCCTCTAGAAAGAATAAATGCTAAAGAGAATGAAGGTCATCCACGGCCAAGGCAAGTCCATGCTAATCCCTCTTTGGAGTCTTGGCGAGTCCAGCATTCAAGCCCCAGGAAGTATTAGGAGATGGATAATAGAACAGGAAATGCCAGATTTGGTAGCTGTGAAAAGGAGACACACATATTACCCATGCCATAGAGATAAAGGGGAGGGTTTCCCTCTCCTTCCAGGCTATGGATGCTAGAACTGAATACACATGGTGTCCAAACTGGGTGAAAAAAAAAGACTGTGCCACTCTTCTTGTGGGACTTAGGAGTGGGGGGGGAACCCTGTGAAAAAGCCAGTGGCTTGATGATGACTTTCACACTCGGCGCCTACCCCTCCTGTGCTTGCTCCCATGGAATTTTCAGTAAGCACCCTTGTGAGCATTTGAGAGGGGAAGAAAACCTGTCTGACAGGCCATTGCTCTAGCAGATCTTCCCTTTTATTTCTGAGCCCAGCTCAAAAAGAGAACAGTCATTTCCAGGAGAAAAGAACTGAAAGTGCATGATCAGCTGAAAAATATGAACTTGTTGCAAGCAAACCCGACACCTTCTGCAGCATCCAAGAGACTGGAAACTTTGCTTTGTTGCTACACAACTGATCAATTGAAACCAATCGATGAAACACTGGGGGTTGGCGTGTTCCTGTCTCCACCCCACAGGCTCTGCCTGATCCCAACAGCAGCCCAGAGCTGGCTCCCATGCTAAAGCATGCACAAGCACAGATCCTCCAGTGACATCTGATCCTCCAAGATATCTTGTGGGTGTCTAATTATTATCTACAGCTCAGCCTGGATAAAACAGAATTTTTGATACTGCTTTTCTCCCAAACCGTCTCCCTAAATCTTCTCAAAACACAGTGGGCAACACAATGGTTCATCTGCTATGCAGGAAACTGCTCTTGATGCCAATTCATACCTCTCCTTCAAAGCCTATGAATTTAGGCTGCAGTTAAACCTTGCAGAATTTTTCAAGCCCAGCTTCTCTAGCCCTGCAGGTAAATATCTTGCATATCTTTTCCTTCATCTGTTACTAAAGCACTTCTCATGAGCCCTGATCACACTTCACTCTTACCCATTCACAATACCACCACAGAGATTTTTCTCCTAACGTTTCTATTTTGTCCTGTTTCTCAGGCTGTATCCTTCCACTGGTTCATCCCTTCCCATAACACCAAACTCAGGTCTTCACTCTCAACACCCTGTGACTTCTCTGTCCATAGCCCTTCTCACCAACAACCAGCCCACAATGGTGGCCAGCCTCCTTTCTATCACATATTTGGAAGTGCTCCTCAAAAAACATCCAAAAATCAGTCTCTGGTAGAAACCCATCTTTGCTCCCAGTTGCTATGCTATCTGCATACTGGTCATGTTACCACACAACACATTGGCAAATATCACTTTCCTTCTCCATGTTCCCATCTGTCTGAGCCACCCATTTCCCTATGTCTTGATCTTGGAATAGCAAGCGCGAGGATTTGTTGCGTAGCACGGCTCAGCCCAGCTGCAGCTTCTTGTCCTATGGCAACAGGAACCAGGAATAATAACAGCCAGGTGGTGACTCATTAAAACCAATAACCTCAATAATTAGACTTACTTAACTTTTCCAATTGTATAAACAGTTGAGAAAAAAAAAAGAAGAATCTTATGCTTTTCCAATATTTTTCCTTCTTCCAGTTTCTCACACAGAAATTGTCAGTATTGGGCACTTGTCACAGTCAAATTTCCTCTCTCTCCACACAGTAAATTCATGGAGTGAAGTGAAATGTTTGCTTCATCCATATTCTGTCAGTGCTGAAGACTGTCCAGCATCTCTTTGCTCTGAGCAAGGAGGAGACCAGCTGCAGCCCTGCCTTGGTGCCAACATTGTTCCAGCTGCTGTTGCTATAGGAAAAAACCAAAGGCAGAACTGTCCAAGTTTCGAGTTCCTGAAAAAAATCTGTTTAAGTCAGCAGGGATAGAATCTGGATGCAAATTTCTCTCCAGATCTGATGCTCAGTGGGTACCATCTACCACTTCATTCAGCTGCAGCTGGCTGAAACTGTACCCTAGTTCAGCCTCTTCTCTGCTCCCCTTGTGATCTGCCCCTCTCTAAATAACACTTCCCTGCCCATTGCCTCTTGTCAGAGGCAAAGAAAGAGGCTTGGACCAAGGAAAAAGCTACCCATGGGATTAACAGAGGGTGTCTGTGGGACAAGGAGACATCACAAGTAGGACAAAACTCAGCACTGGAGGGACTGGTAGACTGGGGACAAAACACTGGGACAAGCAGACTGGTGAGAAAAGGAGCAATCAGGCTGGCAGGGGGTGGGAGAGAGGAGGCAAGGAACCAGGGAAGACCTGAGAGGATTAAGATGAAAAGGGGGTGAAGAGACCAAACTGCTAAAACAGGTGACATCATCCCTGAGCGCAGCATCACACTCCACTTCTCTTTCTCAGTCCTTGTCCCTGCATTTTGGGCATGCCAGGACCTTGTGTTTAACTCTGTCCTTCTTTAATTGCACAGGATTTCAGTCCCCTGTAGCTGGTGTGACTGGGAGCTGTAGCCCTGGAAATGGCTGCTCTGACCCCAGCAGGGCAATTGCCCTGGTGCCAGCATTGAGGGAACCTTAGTATGATCAGACCTCAAGAACCTGACTGTCAAACCTGCCCTACAGGCCTCACCCCCCTCCCAAAAGAAGCACACAGTGAGTACAATAATATGGTGTTAAAAATGGAAAGTGCTTATGGAGAGAGATCAGCTGCTTTGTGAGGCAGCTGTATGTTCTGGAGCTCCTTTTGATGTAAATGTGTGAAATTACACATTTATTGCAGGATTCAAATGTAGCCATGGCAACATGATTATCAAACAGTTGCATATGGAAGTATAAATCCATACAGGTTTCTGGCTGGCAAGATTAAACTGCCGAGAGACAGAGCTCAATGTATTCCAAGCCCAGGCCCCCTGTACCCAAAAGGCTTCATCTCTGACTTCTGTGCCTGAGAAAAATTCCACTTCTTTGCATACAAATTAGCTCCACTCAAGTGGGCCAACCACCAAACCCATGGAGAAGTGCACTAAACAGGCCAGTACCCTCAGCAGAGAGGCAGCACCAGGTACCTCCGTGCACGCTGCTGCATGAGGTGACCCTGTCCTGAAGACTGGTTTGAACAAACTCCTCTGCTCAGCCTTGCAAAGGGCAGGGACAGTTCAGCCAGGAGCTGTGTCTGCACAGCAGGTTTCAGTTACACCTCGAGCATCGTCAGACTGTATTCATAGAGTCCCTGGGCATGAAAACAGGCTGGGCAGCCAATGGCACCCCCTCACCCTGGGTGTGCTCATGTGACAGCGATCTGGTGACATGGTGACATCTGAAGAGGGGACAGCAAATCTGGCATGTGTACTGGCTGCAAGTAGGAAAGGGCTGTGCCCCGTATAGCCTCAAAACTGTGACCTTGATGGCCATTCCTTGGAAACAGGGCACATCCATTAATTTTCCATAGCTGTCAGTTCCAGGCTGAGCCACAGTGTCCCAGCCAAGGAAAGTCAGGCGCAGTCTCCTCCCCTGGATACACAGCAGGCTCTGGCACCTCATGTAACAGTGTCTGCACACAGACTGGGCTCAGCTCAGGGGCCTGGTGTGTCTGGAGGGATGAGTGATGAGTATCATCAGGTGGACTGTGAAACAACAGGGGAAAAGGAAAAGAAAAAGAGAAAAAGAGAAAGAGAAAGAAAAAGAGAAAGAAAAAGAGAAAGAAAAAGAGAAAGAAAAAGAGAAAGAAAAAGAAAAAGAAAAAGAAAAAGAAAAAGAAAAAGAAAAAGAAAAAGAAAAAGAAAAAGAAAAAGAAAAAGAAAAAGAAAAAGAAAAAGAAAAAGAAAAAGAAAAAGAAAAAGAAAACATGCATCCCAGCACGGAAATAGACTGGTGGGAAGGAAATAGAAGTTTTAAATAGACACTAAAAGATTGGCAGAATTTGGCTGTAAGTGAAAACAGAGTAGTGGAAGGGCAGAACTTTGTCCTTGTTTTGCTTTTTTTTTCTGAGGACTTGATGTGGCTCTTTCACTGAGAAACACAAAAGTAGGGCACAGTCCTGCAGCAGGCACCCGAGGGTATCCACAGTCCTCAGGCCTGGGGATCTGCAGCAGGAACCCTGGCATCCCTCTGGAGCCAGTGGAAAAGCAGGTTATCTCCACAACAAGGTGGTGAGCATCTTAGTGGGACACCTAAAGCATCTGACGGCAATGCCTCTGAGCCATCATATAGGAATTCACAGGATGACTTCTCAATAGGATGTTCCTATAGTTAATTAACCTCTGGTCCTGATTTCCAGCAGGAACATCTCTTGTTTCCATCTCCAGCAAATGGCTCTAATAGATTTGACAGACTGCTTTCACCTGGCACGTTCTTCTGCTGCAGGTATTTCTGTGCAAAATCCCTTCTCACCTTTCCTACTGCAGCATAAACATACTGGAGCTCCATCACACTTGTTTCCAAACCTGTGAAGTCCCAGATGGTCCATCAACCATCCTCCTCGGTTTTTTTATCTGCATCGTGAGACTTTCTAGCAGAACCTCTTTACCTTTTCTTGGGGACTTTTTAAATAGTGCTGTTTCACAGAGAATTTTTGGATTGGAAAAAATATAGGCTTTTGGCACTAAAGACAGACCTCAGTAAACATGAGGCTCTTGATTTTAAAAGTGACAAACCTTGTTTCTTAATTCAAAAAAAGATTAATTTTCCCAAGCCTATTTAAAAAATAAAGAAAAACTATTGCTGTGCTAATTGCTATTACCAAATGATTTTCACATCATTTCCCACCGTGGCCACAAAGATACAGGTAGTGCAAATGGACTTGGCATTCCAGGCTGCAGCAGATCAAGTATCAGATTTCTGGTTAACCATGAATTATCACTAAAAATAAAGGCACCCCTATCGTTAATGCTGCCCGAGTCCCATGACTTGGGAGTGCTGCTGTGCTCTGCTGCCACGGCATCTGCTCCCCAAATTTGACCTCTGCTCCTCGAGAGAATGAACCAAACCTCCCTAAGAGGGGAAGTGAAGCTGTTGCCCACATCTCCTCATTCCCCTCGCTGCAGTCCTTTCATCTCTATGCTATATTAGCATTCTGGAGAGCACTAATGGGTCTGAAGTGGCTTAAAGCCATTTTCTTTATTGCTGGATTAGTGCTGGGAGGGTATGAAACTGCCGGCGCTCTCGGCTCGAGCACATCGAGAGCTTTCTGCTCCAAGCAGACACGAGCACTCAGAGCCCCGGCCCGCCTCGCACAGCGCAGCTCACTGCTTTTATGAATGGAGTTAAAAACAACACATGCCCTGAAGCTGTTGCTTAGAAGCAATTTTTTTTTCCCCCTGGTGTCCTGACTGCTCCGGCCAGTATAAACCCCAGTGCTCCAGAGCAGCGCACAGCCCTGAGAGCAGGGAAATGGGCAGGAAAAGCTAAGCACAGGTTCTCTATCTGTTCCCTGCCTGCCTTTAGTTGAGCAATTATACAACTCCAGATCTGTGATTATTCCTGGCAAGGTTTGTTCATCTCATGGGAGACTTTTGGAACAACACAGCGCTTTTGTAGGGAGTGTCAACCACCACGTGAACATGCCTTCCAGATCAGTTTTGTTGTTTTTTTTTTTAATATGTAAGTAATTGTTTCTTTACAGATTGGTCTTTGCCTTTTAATGACTCACATTTCTACCTTGTCAGCTTTCAGCACGGGCCCTGCCCTCCCTCCCAGTGCTACAATCCTCCCAGATCTCACCCACAGTGCCAGGTCACACCAGGTAAAATCCTGAAGGATTAGAATCCATTTTGTCAGCTCCCTGTCCAGATGTTCTGCTTACAGGGGCTGCTTTTTGGGGGCTACATAAACTACAGCAGTCAGAAAGCATAAAACTGAGGTACAAACCTGCCTCTAAAACACTGAAATAGGGGTTTGTCTGTGTTATTTTTTGTGCAAACCCAGATGCATTTTCATGGAAATGGTGACAGATTCTCATCTCTAGCACTGCTGCTGTGCCAAGAGTCTCATTCCCACTCCAGCCTCCTGAGGTACAAACATGCTCTTCAAGATAAAGAGAGAGAATGCTTAAACACCCCTAAAAAAGCTAATCCATTAGCTTTAAGCTCAGTGCAATATAACTGCATCTTTTTAAGAGGTTTTTTTGGGGTTTTTTTCCTGAAGGTTTTCCCCCTTCACTGCTCTCTGAAAATGTATTCAACATGAGGCAGGGAGCAATCATGGAAAATTTCAGGCTGGGTGGCTAAAGCATGGCCCACTTGTAAAGTAGTTGGAAACATAGAAAGGAAAATGTTTGGCAACATGGGATAAAAGGTGCTGTGTAAGTGGAAGGGGTTTTCTTATTGCAAACTCTCCTCTCTGATATGTTAGTTTTGTTTGGCCTGATCCCTTGACAGTCCATTAATTTTTTGTCCAATTGCAGGCTGCTGGGGGCAGATAAATTTCAGGCTATTATGGGAACACCCTAGAAGTTTGTATAGAAAGGAAACTCTCTGTTTCCTGTATCATCCTTCTGGGGATCTTGAAAGAGTTCACAAAAGCCACTTAAGCAAACTTTCTTTGCTGGATAACGGAAGGAAAGGAAGCTGTGAACAAGCAAACAACATTCAATTCCATGAGACAAGAGATACTCCTAGGTCATTTGAGAGAAAGTAAAATGAATGAAATGTGTACACATACAGAAGATATTTTGTACTGTGAAAATAATGGGTATTTCTGGACCCCTGCACTATTTCTGATTTATAACAATGTAAATCCTGCAAACCACCAGTGAGACAGGTGGCGGAATATCCATCCCTGCAAGGTGTGAAACGTGTGGAGGGTTTTTGTGGTTCTTTTCTTTTCTTTTCTTTTCTTTTCTTTTCTTTTCTTTTCTTTTCTTTTCTTTTCTTTTCTTTTCTTTTCTTTTCTTTTTTCTTTTCTTTTCTTTTCTTTTCTTTCTTTTCTTTTCTTTTCTTTTCTTTTCTTTTCTTTTCTTTTTTCTTTCTCTTTCTTTCTCTCTCTCTCTCTTTCTCTCTTTCTTTCTTTCTCTCTCTCTCTCTTTCTCTCTTTCTGTTATTAACAATGCAGCTACCAGAGCTCTTCTACAACCACTGTTGTGTTTTTTATCACCCACAAATAGAAAGCAAAGGTCTAAAAGCTGTAAGTTATCCTAGGGCTGGCTACAAGTGCAAAATTCAGACAGAGATCAGGAGGCTGGGGCAAAACTCAGCATCACTCAGGTGGGCAAATGCCTTCAAGCCCTAGAAATACTGGGGGATTCCAATTTACAGGCTCATCGCTGTCTCTGAATTTTAATCCAGTATTCTAAGGAGGTGAGGTTGGTCCACAGTGCATTCCCTTTCTGAGAAGTTTTAAACATCTTTGCTTCAACTGCATTTCAGAGGGAGATCAAAACCACAGAGAATATGAAATGCTGCAAGTTTGTTGAAATAAGCTCTTAGAGAAGGAGATTTGTAGCTCATCTGAAATATGGGGTTTGTGGTATTTGATGTGAGTAAACCTATGTGGTAGAGAGACCTTGTATCTGTTCAAACCACAGGAAAAGTTTGCATTCAACAACAAGGCATGGTCCTTAAAGAAGAAATGGTTTGGGAGAGTATTTAGTTAGTAGGAAACTACCTGGGTACTGACTAAAAAATTTTTAAAGGCATTTAGGAAAATACCAATTTTAAAAACATTTTTTTCTAGCAGATTCTGCAACATATGCCTATGGTCTGACCAAAAACACTAACAGGAGAGAAAAAAGAGCAAGGAAAATATATTAAATATTTGTCAGCTGGAAAAAAGTAAAAGTAAAAAATAAAGTAAAAAACTTTGTTCAAATTTGGGACAATCCACTCAGGCCAGTTCTTGTTTAGCTGGGACTAGGGAAGGCCTTTTTCTGGCAGAAATACAGCTGATACATTGACAGGAAAAATCTAAACTCCTCAAAAACTTCCCAAAGTTATCCACAGGAGCAGTGTTTCCCTGGGGAGCTTGTTAAACCTCCCAAATAACCTCAGTGCTAGGAACTTTCTCTCACTTTTACAAACTTCATCTTCAGCTTTAACCTCTAGGGTCTGCTCTCCAGGTTGCAAATTAACTCCATTCAAATAATCTGTTGTCCTTCTGTGCTCTGGCCCAGGTGAGGGCTAACACATCCCTGTGGAGAGCATCCATCTGCCCCGTATAACTGTGTCACCACTCCAAAGAAACGGGCTGGAACCCATTGAAGGAAAAAGATTCTTTATTCCTAGTCAGACAGTAATACAAAACTTTTGGTCCTACCAAACCGGCCTTGAGTCTTTGAGGTGCTTAAGTCAGGAGCTTAGTTGCTATGCTCCTGATATAAATAAGGAAAGAAGCTGCTGAACCAATAGGATTGTCTAAGAAAGAAGAGCAGCAGGAAAGCACTGCTTTTTTACAGCTCCATTCTAATCTTCATGGTCTCTGCTGTTGGCACAGTGTCCATGCAGGCAAGCTACCTCCAGGTCCCCCTCCAGCAGGTTGTGTAGTAGCCCTCAGAAGGTCTGGGAAGTGTTTGAGGAAAATTATGAAATTGCTTGAGGAGGAACTGGAAAATGAAGCTGTTTTTATAGGGATCAGAAGTGAGAACTGGAGGCTGATTTGTTCTATGAAAGGGCCTGACCATGACCTGCCAGCCTTGGCAGGCTCACACAAGGTGTAGGACTGTAGCATGAATCAATGTGTGCAGTTCTTCAACAGAAAACCTATTTTTTTTAGGGTTTCCTACCAAATCAACTAGATGAACTGACTCATCCCAAGACTAAACTCTTAAAATTCCTTAGGCAGAATTCTGAGGTTCCACAGTGCATTGCCATGTATTTATCCCCACAAAAATATCTGCAAATTGCATTACCCATCCCACATTCCCAAAGGCTTCTGTCTAGTGCAGTCCTTTATGGAGAGCACTCTGTTTCTGGGGGTCTTCATAAGGGCCTCTACAGAGTTCAAGCAGGGCCTCCACAATGTCATATGGTTTAGTTTTAGATCCTGCAAGGAACAGGGAGTTGGAGTAAATGACCCTTATGGGTTCTTTCCAAATTGAAATCATATTCTATGATTCCATAGAGTACAAGGAGATGAAAAGGAAAGGAAAAGTTGCTCCTTTTGGGAATAAGTGTTTTTAAAATAATTTAAGCTGAAAAGTGAAACTAGAGCCCAAGAATAGTGGTATGAAGTATCCATACTGTACTTCAGGTAGAGGGACTTTCACAAGTCCAACATTGCATGAAAATCAATGACTGGGGTAACATTCAGGTCTATGAAAACTGAAAAAATGCTGAATACAGTTAACTCAAAGCAACTGTTTTGAGTTAATTCCAAAAACTGTGAATGTTTCAGTTTACACTCAGCTTTTAGGAGAGGTGGGGGGGGGGGGGAAACAATTAAAAGAATCCTAAAAAAATCCCAGAATTTTGTAGGGGATTTCCATTCCAATAAACTTTGGCATTTCGTTTTTTCCTCAAAGTTTAAAATTACTTTCATAATAAACACTTTAGGGTCTGCAGCTGTTTGGTTCTTTGGTTGTGTTTGGAAATTCAAGCAATTAGAATAAAAAGTATTCACCCAATTTGGTTTCTCAGTCACAACTAAAACAGCCTGCTTGGGGTTATTCTTGAGACTTGGGTTGCTTAAGTCATTTAAATAGATTTCTATTTCAGAAGCAACACAAGAGCCAACAATTTCACAACCAAAAGCTTGAGGGCTACAAAACTTGGCTTCACCTAAGACTCTTAACATTGTTTTTCATTATCTTAATCACTAGGTTCTTTACATACTAATTTTCCATCCCATTGCCAACCAGTGCCAATCCAACTCGATTTTCCATCACCCAGGTGAGTGTTACTCATGTTTTCATGGAACTGTGAAAACACTCTGAATACAGTCAGCACAACAGTGTCTATTTTTGCGACTGCTTATTGGCTTCTGCTAACACTGAGTCATATCTGCAGAAGTCACTAACACAGGTGTAGCTTCTGAGTTCTTTCCTAGGATTTTCCAAAAATATGGAGAATGCTGATGGTTGTCCAGATGCAGTTTTGATGACACAGGGCTAAACAATTTGTTTATGCTGGGACTCAAAATATTGCAAACACCAATTAGGTATGTGACTGATTAGGCAAGGGGAGAGATGAGATAAATCACAGCACGTGGTTGTAACAGGCCTTAGCAGAGCAGAGAGTAAAGTGAATCCTCCAAGAAGGCTACAGAGGCTTCAGGTCCCACCTGGTGATCAAAACAGACCTGCCCAGTAACACCTGCACAATTTGAATCCAGCTGGAGCCACAAAACTGCAAAACAAGCAGGCAGTGTGAACAGGGGTAAATGCTCAGTTAACTAGAGGTCATCACTTAGTGTCTAGAGCTATAAACTAAGCATTTGTGTGGCGATCAGATAAAAAATTGTATTTTCTTCTCACTGGGTTAGCCCAACTGGCTATCATCTATTAATGAATCCATGAAACATTGTGTTATTATGAGAAAGCATTAAGTAGCCAAGAACTATAGAATGGTTTGTGTTGGAAGGGACCTTGAAGCCCATCTCATTCCAATCTCCCTGCCATGGACAGGGACACCTTCCACTATCCCAGGTTGCTCCAATCCCCATCCAACCTGGTTTTGAACACTTCCAGGGATGGGGCATCCACAGCTTCTCTGGGTAACCCATGCCAATGCTTCACTACCCTCTGAGTAAAAAATTTCTTCTTAATATCTAACCTTAACTGTCCCCTCTTTTAGTTTAAAACTGTTCCCCCTTGTTTTATCACTTTCTGGATATATAAAGTCCCTCTCCATCTTTTTTACAAGCTCCCATTGAGCACTGAAAGGTCACAAGATCTCTCAGGTGAAATTTCAGAAAATGTAGCTTTATGGGAGACAGCAGGAGTCTGCAAGCAGAAGACTAACTGGTCTTTTTTTAGACATTCACCAGTGTAAACTGAAAATATTGCCAGTCAGCTTTCACTAGGGTAAAACTAAAGTGAATGAAGTCACTTGAAAATCATCTCAGACTTAAACAGTCTCCTGTACATCAGACTTTGGTTCAGGATTTTGGTTCTCTGCACATCAAATATGATGAAAATATATCCATTTTTCAATAAAAATAGAGCAACACAAATATAAATATCCCTGTGCAGCAGTGGAAACCTCATAAACATCACAGTCATGGTTTCATAAGAGGCAGTGCAGGAGGAAAACTGAGTAATCTCAGCTCATTACCCAAGTGCAGAGAAACAGAAAAGTTTAGAAAAGTAAACACAACTAAAAAAAAAAAAAAAAAAAAAAGAGGTTCTGATCTCTCCAAGGAAAGCAGTAACTGAACTGAACAAGCCCTGCAGTTCTTAAATGCTGTCTAGCAGCATCTTAACTGCTCTTGGCACTTGAGGACTGAGAGCCACAGTTCTTGAAGGACTGTCATGTCACCCCTTGCCACCTTTGAACTGCTCTGAAGCTTAATTCCTCACAATTTTATTGTGAAGATAATTATAGACCACATAAACTCAAGAGGCAGGATAATTTCTGCAGCCATTAATACTGGGTTTCAGCTGTGCAAACTAGGAAAGTAATGACAGGGAACTCTCATTCTTCAAGGCATGAACTCATTATGAGACCTCACAAGTGGCAGAAGCAGCAAACCCCATCTTACAGTCTGTATGAGCACCTTGTAACACAACTGCTATCATGAGCATTTTTTGAAAATGAAAATGAACACATTTTCCATATGAGGGTGATATAAGAGAAGTTGTAGCTACTGCTTTTAGAGTCATGCAATCATTTAAGTTGAAAAAGACATCTAGGAACATGAAACCTAACCATTAACCCAGCACTGTTAAGTCCACCGCTAAACTATCTCCCCAAGAGTGATAGAGATCACCTCTATTATCTCACTTGTAGACAGTGATAAGGTGACCTCTCAGCCCCCTTTACTCCAGGCTGAACGCCCCCTGTTCCCTCAGCCACTCATCATCCAGACCCTTCTCTAGCTCCACTGTCCTTCTTTGGACATGCTCCCGCACCTCAATGTTCTTGTGGTGAGGGGTCCAAAGCTGAACAAAGGATTTGAGGTGTGACCTCACCAATACCCAGCACAGGGGGATTCCAGGTTTCAGTGCAGGATGAGGGCAAGGGAACCCTACACTTGCACCACCCTGTTTGCTCAGGACTGTTGACATTGCTCTGTGGTGGCATGAACCAACTGACTCTAGATGGGTAGACTTTGGGCTGGTGACAGGGCAAAGGGCTGTGTCACACTTTATACTTGCAGGTTCTGTCAGAAGCCCTTTGGCTCAGAATTAAAAGTCAATTTTGGCTAACACAGGCAACCTGAATGAACCTGAAAATCTGCCTGTCTGGGTGCCACAAATTCACGCAATCTCCTGCTTTTCTTCATAAAACTTTCTTGAGACTTGTCTGTGTCCAGACAAAA
Source organism: Pseudopodoces humilis (assembly GCF_049639895.1). Lineage (NCBI taxonomy): Eukaryota > Metazoa > Chordata > Aves > Passeriformes > Paridae > Pseudopodoces > Pseudopodoces humilis. Next base: position 3,635,001 of record NC_142200.1, read on the forward strand.
TATCTTTGGTTGACTAGCTATAAGTCCACATCTGAAAAAAACCAGAAACATCCCAATGCTTTTAGGGGGAAAAATATAGGCATCAAGGGACGTGGACCATTTTACACAGCCATTAAAGTTCCATCGTAATGACTGCATGTGTTGGGGGAGAGTGGGAAGAAGGATAAACAGCAGTTTCAAGTCCAGAGCCTGGGTCTCCTGTCAGATACATCACCCTTTGTGAGAGATACCCCAGGGCTGAGTTATAGGCCAAATGTGTAAAAGTTGAGACTCATTTTTCATGTCCTGTTTATAAATGTCCCGGCTGGGAGACCACACCTGGGTTTCTGGGTGCAGATTTGCTTCAAGCGTAGCCTCAGGCTTCCTAAACCCATGGCCACTCCCAATTAGGAGACACCTCAGAGAGCCGGCTGTGTCAAATATCATTAAGTCTGAAAGCAAGTCAAAACAATCCCAAGGGTTTCTGTCCATCCAGAGGGTGAATTACCTTTTTTTAAAAAAATCACAGCTTTGAAAGGATTTAGGAGCAGCAGCAGTCTCGGGAGGTTTGTATAATCTAGGGATCCTCTTGCTTCATATAAAGCAATTCACACTAGATCTGAACACTGGCAAACAGTCAGCTAAATCCATTATCGCATGATAATGCTCAAACATTTCATTAATTCCTAACCAGCTGTCCTCTGCTCCCTTACCCCTTTCATCATACAAACATTTCTTTTAACTGTCTAAGGGAGGGGAGAAGGGAGGATCAGACACAACCTCGTAAAATTCCTTCACCCGCTTGGCCTGCGGCAAGTTATTTCTTTTGACACGCGTGTAAAATAATATTGGGGGTGGTGTCTGTTTGGCTTGGCTGGCTGATGAGTTTTCGTAACAACTTGGTAAGACAAGTACCTGTGAAATGGAGTAGAGAACTCCAACTTGTTGATGAGCCTGCCGTCTGGTTGATGAACATATCTCTTTAAACAAGGAAGACCCCTTGCTCCAGCATCTATGCCAAGACACAAGGCAAGGTGTTTGGAGCAGGATGTTGCTCTCCAGTAGTTTGAGGTCCTGTAATTTATTTCTCTTTTAAAGTCCTTGGGTACTCCATGCCAAACAAACCAGTGGAAACGAGGGTAAGCAAGAGATCGGTACCTTGGGGGGTTCTTCAACTATGTGACTCAGCAAAGTGGATACATGCACACCAAGAGCTAGGGAGAGATTTTAACGTGACTTCTGGATGCTTTCTTTAAAAAAAGCTCTCCCTGAAGTGCCCCAAAAACATGTTGCCTAGGGACTCTCCAAAGAACAGGATTTACCACCCTGCTGAGGAGGGACCTGAGGGGAGCACTCAAGGGCTGTCTTCAATCCCACTCAAGCTCAGTCCAGGGCCAGTCCCTCTCCTGGGCCAACGTAGCACACGTTTGGACAGCACATCCTGACTGACACTAATTTCTCCCCTGCCAAGACATGAGAGTGTGCTTATTTATTGTGGGTTAAATATTTGCAGTTGAGTAACAACCTCAGAGGGAAAAGGTGGATCTGTTTCCTTGCATTTTTTTTCCATCCCCTCACTCAGTATGAAAAATCACATTTTTTAAACTAAAATGTTTGGTTAATGGAAAATTCCCTTTTCTGACTTTAGGCTCAGCTAAAGGCTGAGAATTAACAACTCTTGAGTGAAAACAACATGAGGAAATACAATGGAGAAATATCTGGACATGTCTGGACATGTCTGGACATTGCAAGAACATATCTAAAATGTCAGGCTGAGGTAAGGATCACACTTCACCACAACAACAGGTAACAAAAAGACTGAAAAAGAAGTACATTTTAATTTGTTTCAGTTATTTTAAAATGAGGTGTCAAAACATCAGGTAGCTGGGGATGCCACAAACCCATGGGTAACAAAAAGCACATCTTAGAAGTTGTAATGATATCTTTTAGATCCTTTCTTTTTAGGTGTTTTTAGGTGTGTTAGGGTCTCAGAATTTCCGTTATAGTCTAGACATTGCTATCAATGTAGGTACATTTTGTTTCTTCTGTGGAAGAAATGTTAATGTTTCATTAAGGTGTATCACAGTTTTGATACAATGGATGTTGTGTTGCTGTCAAGAGTGGGTGTTACACTGGGCTGTCATGGGTGTGTATCCTTTATCTTCACCATTTGGCTACTTAAGATAATTATTTTGCCACTTTTTGTGTTTATGAACATCAGTAGTATGTCTTAAAAACCATCACTCCTTGAATGGACTTCGGACATCCTCACCAGAGGATGTTTAATTTAGTGAGTTGTGCATGACTGTGGTGATGCATGCTTTTCAGCCCTTGGTCTGAATTAGCCTAAAACCAAAAACATGTCGATAACAGCATTGTAGAACAAAATATTGCTCACTTTTTTTTTTTCTTTAGGACTTGTAACAGTGTCTCTCTGTTAGACTTAGGATTCATCATGCTTTTTAATAGATGTGTACAGTTCTTCCATTTTGCCTTCTGTGGTTTTCCTTTTCTGAAGTCTGGTATGCATTGCGGTTTATTTATTCATGAGTTGTAGAGAAAGAAGTTCACCATTAAAAAAAATTGTTTTGGAATATATACTTAATGGCGTGTCAAGAAGCAGAAAACAATTACACTTACGCAATGTAACGTGCATTTTACATGCCGCTCGCAGGCTGCTTTATGCATCCCCAGTTTATGTAAGTAATGAAAATTAAATATCATGCTAGCCTGCACAATGCAGTCAGCACAATTAAGGCTAGGAGACCTTAATTGGGAATAAAAAAACACACACCAGCACTAAAAAAACACAGTATTTTATGGCAAGTTTGCAGAGGATTCTTACAAAGTCGCTGGGCTATGGCTGCCATTGGGAATTAAGTGCTTTAATATCCTGAGGGACACTGGGAGCTGTGTGTTGAGGGTTGTGTTCTGCAGATGTGACAAATACATGGTAAATGCCACATGTCACCCTCTCCATGGTGGCCTGGCACACACCCAGTCACAGGGCTGGGCTGGACATGAGGAGAGGCAGCTCAGGGCCTCTGGTGGGCAGAGCAGCAGGGACAAGGTGGGAAGGCAGGATGGGACCTTGACTGCAGCCAAACATGAGGAAAAGGTATTTTCCTTCATGATGAAGGACTATTTCAGCAATTTGAGGCCAGCATGTTTGCAGTATCTCAGGCAGAGAACTCCTGCACTTTCCAAGTTGTTGGCTTGCAGCTGTACTTGGCACAACTTCGCCTGATAGGGTAAGGGAGTCTGTGCAGTGTTTCTGTGCCCACTACCTTGGCTGGGACAGTACAGCCAGAGCCTCCATCCGCCTTCAGGTTGCCACTCATGCTCCCTTTCCAACCAAGAGCCCCTCTTCAACCCAGGAGCAGTGCCAACAGGCTCATCCTTCATCCTTGGGCAACAGGAAAAACTCCTGCTACACAAACTGGGGAATGAGATGCTGGAAAGAAGCATTTCAAAAAGGGACCTGGGTGTCCTGTTTGATGGCATGTTGAATATGAGTCAAGAGCATTCTGACACCCAGGAGGACCAACCCTGTCCTGGGGCCATCAGGTACAACATCACCAGCTGGGCAAGGGAGGGGATTGTTCTGCTCTGCTCTGCTCTGCTCTGCTCTGCTGTGCACTGGGGTGGCCTCACCTTGAATATTGTGTGTGTTTTTGGGTACCACACTATAAGATAGAAAGTTATTAGAGAGCAACCAAAGGAGCATAATGAAGACAGTGAAGGGCCTTAAGGAGATGAGTAATACAAGGAATGGCTGAGGACACTTGGTCTGTTGACCCTGAAGGAGACTGAGGGAAGACCTCACTGCAGTTACAACTTCCTCCTGAGAGGAAGGGGCAGGCACTGATCTCTGCTTTGTGGTGACCAGTGACATGACTTGAGGGAATCACCTGAAATCTTGTCTGGGACCCTTAGGTTGGATATTACCAAAAGGTTCTTCACCCAGATGTTAGCTGGGCACTGGAACAGTTTCCCAGGCAAGTGGTCAAGCACCAACTATGGCCGAGCTCAGGGTGTGTTTAGACAACTCTGTCAGGCACAGGGTGGGATTGTTGGGGCTATCCTGTGCAGGGCCTGGACTTGGACTCGACTTGTGAATATTCTGTGTCACTCTTATGACGCTGCCACACTCCAACACCTGCCCCGCCATCACCCGCCTCGGCTCCCCTCACGTGGGCAGCCCTACGGCGCACGACCGAGCGCCCCCGTAGCCCTCCCGCCGTCACCCAGCAACGCCCCCCGCCCGTCCCCACTGTCCTGAGGCCCCGCCCCTCATTGCATATTCATGAAACACCCACGGCCCGAGGACACCACGCCTCTGATACATATTCATAACCCACACCCCAAGTACCCCCCGAAGGCCACGCCTCTCGCTGCATATTCATGACCCCGGGGGCGGGAGGGGGCGGAAGCGGAAGCGGAAGCGGGTGCCGGTTCCCGAGGACCCGGTATAAAGCGGCCGCCGCTGCCCGGTGCCGCCGCGCTCGCGTCGCCGTCAGTGACCTCGTCCCTTCCCTCCTTCCCTCCCTCATCCCCCCCCCGCCCTCCCCGGCGCTGCCGCCTCCCCCCTCCGCCGTACGGAGCAGGTCCCGGGTGCTGGGGGAGACCCGGGGGCAGGTAAGGGGGGCGGTGGGAGCCTGGGCTGTGAGGGGTGTCTGGAGTGAGGAGGGGGCGAGGGCGGCTGAGGAGCTGTGGGGTGACCGGGATGAGAGGCTGGTGAAGGTGAGGAAGGGTTTCGGGTGAGGGGGCTGAGGGGCTGGTAAAGGCGAGGAAGGGCTTGGGGTGAGAAGGTCGTGAGGGGCTGGTGAGGGTGAGGAAGGTGAGGGGGTGAGGAAGAGTTGGGGTAAGGGAGGTGGGAGGCTGATGAAGGTGAAGGGTTGGGGTGAAGAGGAGAAAGGTTTGGGGATAGGGACTGAGAAGCTTTTTGGGTGAAGGAGTTATGGGGCTGGAAAGGTGAGAGGGTTGAGGAGCTTTGGGGTGCAGGTATGTGAAGTCATTAAAATAGGAAGATAATGAGGATCTTGGGAGTGAGGGACTTGTTAGGCTGCAGAGATGGAAATTGAAAATGCCATGTGCTGTGGTGAGAAATCGGGTCAAAGGAGATGTTGGGCTACAGAGGTTGGGAACAGATGAGGAATGAGTAAGGTGATGTTGGAGAGACTTGTTTGAGGTGTCTGAGATAGCCACCTCTTTCTCATCAGAATTCATTAAGTGCCCCTTTAGGATTGTGTTGGGTGGAGACTGTGCTGGAAGAGGACTTGAAAAAGGGACCAAAGGTGGAAATTAGTGTGTCTTTTCAGACTATTAAACTTCAGTAGTCTGCCATTTGAATAATTCCACACTTAATCTGTCACCTGATCTCAAAGCTTTATCACAAAACAGTTGGGTCTCTCCTTGCCTGATATGATGGTAGGAGGGTACTGGGGAAAGAAATTACTTCCAACTTTGCTCTTAAACCTCCCATGAATGTAGCAGTTTTCCTTATGATTGTGTTATCAGTGATCTACAACTCTTAACATGCCTTAATTTAGCACCTTTAGCAGGTGCAGAAGCTCTGCTTGACCTTGAAAAATACTCTCTCCATGGGGCAGTTTTCTGTTGGAGTGCTTTGCTTTCAGTATTCTCTAGGTATAGAGGGAAAAAGGAGGGGAGGAAAAGATTTAGCCGAGGCTCTGACTTGGCACTGGGTGCAGTGAGTGAATCAATGTTGCTGAAGCCTGGGTAATTCAGGGACTTTCAAATGGGAAAGGATAGGAAAGATACTGCAGTATGTTGAATGTTAGACAGAGGAGATGTTTTCTCCTTCAGGAAAAGAGATGTTACAAGAATTGGATCTCCAAGGAGAGGCAGCACTAGGTACAGAGCACAGACAAATAATTGCAGCATTATGAGGATCTGTGGGAAGGAATTGCACTGTTACAGCATGTATCCTTTCTGCTGTGCAAAAAGTGCTCCAGTGTGAGCTGCGTCATGTTCCACTGCTGTGATCAGACAGTGCTACTAAAATATTTAATGAAATATGGCTTGAGCAGGTGCTTGAGCTCAAAGAGCGAGCTGGTGAATACTTCCTGCTTCCCTCCCCAAGTCAGGCTTTTTTGTAAATATCTGGCAGAGGGGTATTGCTGATGTGATTTCACTGCCATGGCTTGTGTGACTTCTTCCCTCCTACCAGTATTGTGAAATATAAGGTCTTCCTCACTTGGTTTGTTTAGTGATTATAGTGGATTGATGAAATTTTCAACATGCCTAATTTTTCCCTTCCTAAATAAGGGAAGAGGTTTCAGATGAGAGATTAAACTATTGCCTTGACACTTTGGCTATAAATGTTTACAGAAGTGCTTTTTACTGTAAGTTTGAAAAGCTGACACTGCCTTAAACCCCTAAAGATGCATCCAGTAGTCTCTGATGCATCCAAAAACATCTGTGACTTCCTATGTATGTCAAAGGTAGTGGCAGCTGCTGTCTTGGAAGTGAGAGCTTCATTCCTCTATTAATGAGATTAAATTGGATACTTAAGGGATTTTTCATGACAAAATAACAGTTTCCATGATGTAATGGGTGGGATCATTGAAACAACTTCTATTTTAGTTAGCTATTTGTAGTGTCAGAGGCCGGTTTACATGGGTTGCCTCATGCCTCTTTGAGCTTGTAAATGATAGCAGTTCTTGTGTTCAATTATGTATGACTGAGGCATCTTTAGCAAAAGGAGAATGTGTGGTTCTACAGATAAACCCTCCTGTGTAACTGTGGGTTAACTCCTGCAGGAGCCTGCTACTCTCTGAGAGTCTGTTGCTGAGAAAGGAATGAGCAGTATCTGCTGATCTGATCTTGCTTGGATGCTGTGGGGACTGCCTGCAATCGAGGGCAATCCTCTCCCACCAAACTGAAATGTGCCTAAAAGATTAAGCCTATTTTAAATACAGTTGTATTGTGCTGCATTGTGCTGACAGAGAGGTTGTCTTCTGCTGGAGGTGTCCTTAATTAGTCATGAGAAGGTGTCAGGAACACTGACTGACAGCTGGTGAACCTGCTGCTCCTTCTGTGTCATGTTACAACAAAACTCTTGAAGTGCAACTTTGTTCATGAGCCTTTTCAGTGAGGTGACACAAGTGGAATATTTTTGTGGCTTCCAGTGAAGCGTGGTGTAACTCTGGCTAAACAATGCACATGTATGTTTAAGTGTTTTCACACTGAGGCAAGTGTGGAGCCTATTCGAGGAGCTTTCTGAAGTAACTGCCTTGATTCTTCCTGGTGGAAATACAGGCTCTGAGAGAGCAGGCTGAAGTTGGACCTGTCTCACAGGGTTGTGACCTCCAAGGTTAATTACCTTTAAACTCATTCCAGTCCTGGATTCTCTGACAGCTAGAAAGTTAAGACTTGATAATATAGTGTTGCTCTGCTTGTGTGCTGAGGCAGGAATGCGTGGATTCTGCCTCTATCCCTGTATAAACTTAAATAGATCATTTATAAAAGCAAGGAGAATATTAACATTGTATGGTACTTGCAGAGTAATTCACCAGTGAACCTGCATCTAATGTTTGAAAAACTTCCTTGCAGCTAAAATATGTTGCCAACTGAGCAGCTTAGAAAAGATGTTGAATCATTAGTAGTTATGAATTCCTGGGTGGGAAGATGATGGCTGAAATGTCCTGCCAGGCAGTACCTGCAGTTGTGAACACAGCTGCATGTAACACTTGAGGACTTTCACCAGACACTGATTTCATCAATAAACAGTTCCTTTAAACAGGAGCATTTGATTTTGTCTAGTTTAGTCTGTAAACTCTGCCTGTGATGCACTGTTGTTACCCTTAGTTGAGCATCTTATGAGTTCCATCATTAATTCCTAGAGTACAAAGCCAGTTCTACTTGCAGTATGTGGGCACTGCTACTTCCATGTTAGGCAAAACCAGTTAAATCCTTCACATTGCCCATCAGAAGTTGGAGCTGGCAGTTGCTTTTCAGCTCAACTTGTGGTCTGTGCCTCCTCTGCCCCTCTAACACCATAAGCCACCCTAAAATAATTGCATCAAATGATAAAGAAGTATGTGTTAAGCAACAGTGCCTGTATGCTGGTGTCATGTTTGACATAAAAACAAGCTTCACTTGCCCTTCAAACTGACTGCAGTGCTATGGACTACTTTTAGTAGTGTAAAAGCATGCTGAACAGAGGCAAAGCTATTGGAGTTGAAGTGGAGCTTTCCAGCTGAACTGCCAGGAGAGCCCTGTGGAAGTGACAAGGCTTTCGTGATGGAGGAGGAAGCTTTAGCAGCTTGCAGAGTAATGAGTAACACGAAGAACTGTTTGTGCTGTGCTTTAGTTTTGCAAGGGTCACTCCCATGACCTTTATATCTGTAATACTTGAGAGATCCCAGGCTGTGATCTATTCCAACTATAGGCATAAGATTCACCAAAACTGCAATAGAACAGCATTGTGTGCAGTTGTTTCTCTTAGAGATGGGTTAACTGATCTGATACCTATTCTGTTGGAGCTCCTGGTCCTTCAACTTGGTGTCAGCTTTACCGAACACTTTCATTCAACAGTAGTCCATTGACTTGGGGATTACAGAGTGCAGTGGGCATTGCTTAGCTTAATATACCAGCACTAAACTGACATGAGTGAAACAATACTTTTCCTAAGTAGAGCATTACACCTGCCCAGTAATGGCTGTATCAAGCAGAAAAAGCTTTCTAGCCTTTACGTGCTTAAGGCTCCATGGAAAACCAGAAAACAATCCAGTTGTCAAAGTTGAAGCAGGACACTGTCAGGATGAGTGACACACGTGTATAGCTTAACAGCTGATGTTTCAGCCCGAGAGTCACCTTTCAGACAGGAGATCCTGGGCAGCCGAGAAACCAAGCATGGAAGCAGCGACTGTTAAGCTGTTGTGAACTCAAGACTGCATGATTTCAGTAAACCGCTGCTGTCAGGTGACTTTTACGGTCAGCAGCTTATCAGTTACCCACACATCTTGCAGCTGGGTCACAGCCCTGCCCAGAGAAACTACCCAAAGCTTCCACTGGTAAACAGATATTATATCCTGCATCTGGGACTGTTAGGAGCTCTTGTATCCGCTGAATAATTATTGCTCTTCTAAATAAACTGATTACTCTTTAGTGTGGTAAAGAAACATAATATTCCTCCAAGTGAAACAAGGTCCTCTGCATGAAAAAGAGCTGATTTCATACTATTAAATCTAGACCACCAATATAGTTGCCCAAGACTGAATTTGCCTTGAGTTAAAAGCTGGGCTTTGGGCATCTCAGTGATGGGTTCAGAGCACTGCAGTGTCTGAGCCATGGAGTGGTTTGTGCTGTGACCTAACTGGCACATGGTGGCTATTAACTAAAGCCCCTTCTTGCTGGTACTTCCAACAAGTGCTGTGCAGTCATTTAGACTGCAGCTGGCATACGGCTTTGTAACAACTCCGGACAAGCAGCCAGGTTTCCTCATCAAACTTGCTCTTGGCAAGTGACTCTGGCAAGCACCAGGACACAAGGCTTTTGTTGGATAATGATGGGGTTTGGCTTAAGAGCTGCTCCTGACCTTGGTTTGGCTCTTGCTGGCATGTATTCTGCTCAAAACACAAATATCAATCTATAGATGATGGGAAGTTGGTCTCTGCAATGTGGACCACTAACACAGCTTAAGACCCAGTTAAAGCTGGGGAAGACTTGATTTCCAGAACTCCTATTTATGGAGGATAAAGACTATTAAACTTTAGCTTTAGGAGACATGGCTGGCCTGACACTTCAGGCTTGACTCAATCTCTTTTGCAGTGTTATGCGAAGACTGACTAATCTTCAGTGGCCTGAGGTGTTCGAGGAGGGGACTGAAACATACTTTCCTTGCACACTGAAATTGTCAGTCAATAAAGGCATAAAGTGGTAGGAGATAAAGCTTAGTCCTAAGAGTAAGCCAAAGATACTTTTAAGAAAATTATAGTGTTTAAATGGCAGCAGGAAGGTGTTACCCTGAATTGTTTTGTTGAACATCTGATTTTGTCAGTATTCTGGGGAGAGAAGGTTGGTTGTCTCAGCAGAGTGGAGAGAGGACCTAGTTTCCTCATCTTGTTTTAAATGAGAGCCCTAATGTTTTTGTAACTGAAATTGAAACCAGTGTTATGCTGACCCTGCATATTTTCTATCCTCTGCTGGCTGGCCTGGACTACTTCTGCCTGCAGTGTAGTTCATTTATTTTGGAGACTTGAAAACAAGCCATTATCACCCTTCAGTGCCAGATAAATAAATGATCTAACTGGGGGCTGAACCCAGTGTTCTTTTACAAAAGCACAACTGCATGTCACTCTTATCTTGTGCATTCTGCCCTTGAATATATGATCAATTTTTCTGGACTGCATCCAGAAACCAGTGGCTTAACCCAGCAAGCGATGACTGCAGAGCAGTCAGATTTCTGTGCCACTTAATTTCCTATCATCACTTACACACAGTAAACAGTCTTCCAGAATACATTTAACATGAGCACTGTTTAACCTACAACTTTCTTATCAATCACATGGAAGAACAAATAACAGAAACAGGAGTTAGCTCTTAAATAGTCTTGATGCTGGATCTGTGCTTCCAGGTAACAAGAGTTTCAGGGGGTTGATTTTTTTTTGTGTTTGTTTTGGGTTTTTTTGTTGGTTTTTTTTTTGTGAGTGGGGAGAAGGCATGTATGCAGGGTAAAAAATACTCCTATTTTATGAGGGAAATATCTGAGCAAGTACACTGGCCTGAGCAGTCTGGCTCTGGGTACTCCCAGAGGGGTGATTTGACAGTCTGAACTATTGCTCCTTAGAGTAGCTTGGCTGGCCAGCTAACTCCCAAGAGTTCAAAAAATAACCCAAAACAAATGCACAGCTTGCTTTAACACCAGCACTTCTAGTGCACAACCCGTTTGCTATCTGATTCATATCTGGGGGAATCAGCTTGTGATGTAGGCTTGTTCTTTTTCTTGGCTCTTGTTCTGCTTCTAACTTTGGTGTAGAGGAAAAAGGCTTCCACTTCTCAGTGCACAGGTACCCTGATTGTTTCCAACATCATAGCACTTCCATCTCCCTAAAAGTAAAATTCCCTTCAATGAACTGAAAAGAGAATGAATGGCCAGTTTTCTGTTCCCTTCATGTTCCTACAGTCATTTCTGGCCTTACAGTTGGAGCTTTTTTTGCTGCTTTGTTTTCAAATCATCTTTGTTCAAAACTCTCATTATGCAGCTGCATAACAGATCTTTCAGTCTGCTGAAGAAATGGAATTGAATCAGCTAAGGTGTGTCCCCTTCCAGACAATTGCTCTGGAATAGTTTGCGTGACAATTCAGGGTGCCAGTTGAAAATAAGCCTTTTGACCCTATAGCAGCAGTGGGATCTCCAATCTTCTTTGTATGCATAGGACCTGGACACTACCACAGCCTTTCAATTGTCAAGTAGCCCCAAATTAAACTGTATATAAAAGGGTTTGGGTTCCCATACAGTGGATTTTGTGCTAATATCAGATGCCTGTGTGTCTAGTGAGTTTGGTATTATATTGTTAGTAAGTCTTTTACTGGTTAGGAACAGCAGGATATATTTGTGAACAAGTAATAGTCTTGGTGTGATGACTTAAGATAAAGCCTCACTACTTTGTCCCAGGGTGTTCTTAGCCTGTTCAGGGCTAGATCTCTATAACATTACTTTGTCAACATAAAATCTAATGAGCCTCAGGGATGTACAGTATAAACTTGACTCTGTGCTCCTTGAACAGATTTCACTGCATCATCCTACTACTTCGTGGTAGAGAGAAAAAAAAACTCTGGTGCTCAATTACTGCAAACTACGAAACATGTACATTCATCAGACTACAACCTTCCAGCTCATTCCAGCTGTCCAACACTGCATGGTATTTCCCTCAACTGCACTTAGTGGCTTTCTCTTCCTCATTAACTATGCTCCTAAATTAACACATTCTAAGAGATCTGTTCCAGTTCTTTGTTAAGGCTGGTTACTGAATAACTGGTTGTAATTAATGCCTGAATTTATCACTGGTACAATACTGGCTACACTGTTCCTTGCACTTCAGCCTCTTTAAGAAGCTCTTTGTTAACAGACTCCCTGTCTGGGTGGCTCTGTGACAAGCCTGTGTATTGCTGAGTATCTCACTTGCAGGATCCTTCAATGAACCTGGTAAGTTGCCCTGATTGTGGATCACAGCCTCATTCTGTCTGTTAGGAAATTAGTAACTGCTGTGTCCCGATGGCCTTTTTTGACCTTTGAAGTTCTAGGAGCTACTCGCTGACAAAGCCACTGCTGCTAAGTGGCCCGTGGTCAAACATCACTTCCAGAGAAAGCTTTAAGTCCCTACATGCAATTATTGTATTGACTGGAGATATCTATATACATATACACACCATAGCTTACACGAGACAAATTCTTCAAGTAGGGCATAAGATTTCAGCTTTACATGCAGAAATTGCTGCTATTCAAATGATTTGGAGATTGCTCTTGCTCTAGGAGATGGGATAAGGAAGCTGCTGCAGTTCTGTGCTTCAGGCATTCGCAGTAAAATTGCTTAATCTGTGAAAAAAATAGTCTGAAATAGAGGTGTTGGTAGTGGCTCCCCAAGCTTTAATGCTAAAGATTTATTTTCTAATAAGGGCATGTGTTTAAATACTTCAATTCTGTATTTATAATACCTTCACTATGCACTATAGTCTCCTTCTTGCATCTGAATTAATGTGCTCAGGGTAGAAGTACTGTGCAAATAAAAGCAACACTTGGTTTATCTCCAGTAGCAGCATTCGGTTCATTAATATTGCATTTCCCTGTAACTTAGAAAATGAGTGGAAGCCTGCCTGTGTCAAAATATTAAATAAAAATGGGTTCTTTATTTTTGCATTAATGACTGTCCAGCATAATATTTAATTCTTACCTGATGCATTTATGCTTGTGCCATTATAATACTTCATTTTCTTACTGTTGATGTAGGGATTAAATAACTTCCTCTCTCATTGTCTGGGTAATAGTCATATCTTTTCAAAGAATGAGAATAACAAGTACACTGGCCAATTCTTGGCTTTCACCAGAGAAATTTTTTAAATATTGGACTGGACTGAGAGGAAAGCAGGAAGCCAAAGCTGGAAACTTCTCTGCTCCATCCTATCTGATAAAGCAAGCAAGAGCCCAGAATTTTCCTTCATTAATTTTTTGGCCTTACAGGACAAACTGGAGTTCTAAGTTGCTTGATGTGAGCAGTTAAGACTAAAGCTTTGCAAGTCTGTCTGTCTTTTTGCATCTGAAAGGGCTTAGGCTTGTAATAATGCTGTGACCCTTCCAGCTTTGCAGGGAATAATGGAAATACAGCAGGCTTACATGAGCAATGAATACATCCTATATTGTTTATATCTGGGCCTGTAATTTCATATTAGATCTTCACTCCCAAGACTTCTAAGTAGTTTAGGTGCAAAATTAGACTAGATCGTGCAGCAAAAGCCTGAAAGTCTGGGAAGCTTTTTTCATCAGGTGGGTGGGGGTTTCACTCCCAGCGTATGTGAATTCAAAGTGACAGACAAGTGTCACTGCTCACAGACTAGTGGGATTCAGCTGTGGCTGCAACATTGAATTGCCAGTGCTTCTGAAATAGTTTAATCTCAGCAAATGGTTGTCAGGTCTGCTCCTTATGGTAGGGAGTGTTTAATAAAAAACATGTGAGAAAGCACATACATGTGTGCAGTTTGTCTTCTGTTCAGCAAAGAAATCTGGGATCATGCCTCTCAAGATCCTACCCCGATGGCTGATTTAGCCCATGTGTCCTAAAGTAAACTGGAGTCTGTTTTGATTACACTATTCTTCAGAAGGAATTAACATTTCATACCTGGGAAATTTGTCTATGCTAATTTCAGTTCCATGTTTTGAAGGCTGAGTTTTGCTCTCCTTGCCAGTGAAGGTTTAAGCCTGATTGATGCTTATTCTAACATAACAAGTATTCTTTCATCGCCTAAAAAAAAAAATACAGTTGCACATTTTATATTCATTGTGTTTTTCTAGACTTCATGTATGAGTGATGAGCAAGGGCACACAAAGTCCTCAGAGGAAGGTGAAAAAGCTTTCATAGCAAAAACTTGTTTGAGTTTTACACATTGCTGTTCACATTACTACAGATAAGTAGGAAGAATTTTACAGGCATCATGTGAACTCTTTTCCTGCAGATTTTATTTTTTCCTAATAAACTAAGACATTTTTATCCTCTAACTCTCTACCCCAATTAAGTTAACTTAAACTGACTACAGCTTGATTGAAAACCAGAATACAAGTTAAGGATAGTAATGTGTCACATCATGTCTGTTTTAATGTGGAACTGAAACTTAAATTTAAATATCTTTTGGCTTAAAAGGAAAGGTTTAAAACAAAATGGAAATGACCTTTTGAATTATGTCTGTTTTACTATATGATCATATGTACTTCTCCAGAGAAGTCTATGGGTGAAAAGTCTGCCCATGTGTTTTGCAGAAGTCTTTATATATATGACACTGAACTTGGAAATTTTTCACTAGAAGAATAAAAACAGGATGATAAATGGCTTTCACTTAAATGAGGTAACAGGGATGTGGTGTCCCTGTTTTATCTGTTAAATCTTGACTGCTGTACGAAGCAACATTAAATTACTTCAAATCTCTTTAGGCTCTTAAAACCTAAAACAGTTATGGATATATTATGGTTAACTGCTGATTGATTTAATAAAATCTTATTCCTCCTGAAAATCTGGCAGGTGATTGTTCAAACGATAAAAACATTAGTTTATTGCATATGCTGGTCCTGTAATTGAAAAAGTAAAATGACTAAGCACAATGTTCTCAGCAAAGCCGCCAAAATAAAATACAGCCTGGAAGGGCAAGCCATGCATTTCATTAAAATAAGGTTCAGTAACCATTAAATTTATCACCCTAAGGGCTTCCTCACTCTTACAAGTGACTAAAGTATAAAATGTCAAATACCTCTGTGCTGACCAGTGACTTGCATTAACTTTAAGATTTTGTTAGTCAAATACTAGATTTACTTTCTTGTTCACAAGCTACAAGAAATGAATAGTTTTCTTCCTCAGCTTCCTGTGTTACTGCTGAAGACTCACACCTACACATGCAGCACATGCAAATGTCTGTGCCTTTGTGGGCTCTGGGAGATGGGAAATTGTGTGTGCTCACAAGTGAAGATGAAAGAATGGCAGGGAGCAACATCAGCTTGTAGAGCCATGAGAAGTTGATCCATGAGTGGGGCAAGGAAGGACTGAACCTGCTGGTTGTCCTCTCCATGATGAATAATAGCACTTTTGTTACTCATCACATCTAGAAAATATTCTCTAATTCTGTTAAAACTTGGACCAATCATTACCTTTATGATGGAGACATCACATCACGTTGTTCTTTCAATGGCTTCTACATTTAAAACCCTCTGTCAAGTCTTTGTTTAGAAATAATCTCATGCCCTTCAGACTTTGTAGTCATATCTTCTGGTTCCTGTCCTTTTGATTATTTCCTCTCCGTTTTTTCTGCTTGGCTCAATCTGATGTACAATGTGCTTTGCTCGTTGAAGTGTTTGACTTAAATGTTGTTATGCTTGATGAGGAATCATTTGTCATATGAGGTGATCCTCACTTCTAAAAGAACATTAGGACAAAAGGACAAAAGAATATCTCATTTCAACATGATGTATTGATTTGGGTTGTGCTTCTCTGCTGGAATCCACAGGTCTTCCTGAAAAATGTGCAATCCCTTCTCTAAACCAGTATCAGGAGCAGTGTTTGAATAAATATTTGTTCCATTTTTGGTTTTATTTCACACTGTGCTTTTAAAGGGATCCTTACAGAGAGATCCCTGTCCAGTAAACCTGCTCTAAAAAGTGCATGGGCTGATAATACTTCTGGACCAACACTGGAAAGCTCCTGAAACCCTACTTGGGAATACTGTTTTGGAGTCAGCTAGTCTTCACAGCAAAATCTGTGGAAGCTGTTGTAATGTCCTCTGTGTGTCCCACCCACTTCAATGATGGCTTCATCAAAGCTTGACAGAGCCTGAATATATTCAGGGATGCATGGCACATCCTACTGCTTATTAATAAGACTTGTGAAATCCTATGTGGCTGCTAATTTATTAAAATCTTCAAGTGTTTCAGAGTAGGATTTTCCCTGGAAGATTTCCTGAGTGACCAAATTCAGGCAATTCTACTTGTCTAGAATCAATTCTAAAATCTCTTCCTGGAATCAGTGGCCTATAACAAGCGATCCAATATGCCAAAGTGCTTACACAAGGCTTTTAGAAATTCTAGGCAAAATTAATGTCACCACAGTGTCACCAGGATAACCACCAGTTGCTCAAAGCCTCATTCACTTTGTATTTTGGTTTGCCTGCTCTTAACAGCTGTATGCTTCAAGCAGTTGTAGCACTTCAAATACTTAGGACTATATACATCACTATATGGAGGTAGCAACTTTTTGTCTGCTTTTCAAGGACTTGGCCAAGTAGGTAATAAAGCTGAATGACAAGTCTGTTAATTTCAACAAACTGTTACTTAT
Organism: Pseudopodoces humilis; assembly: GCF_049639895.1. Classification (NCBI taxonomy): domain Eukaryota; kingdom Metazoa; phylum Chordata; class Aves; order Passeriformes; family Paridae; genus Pseudopodoces; species Pseudopodoces humilis. The sequence continues at coordinate 3,651,536 of NC_142200.1, forward strand.
AAAAGCCTTGCAGACAATGAGACAGCAAAATAATTCAGGAATGAATGTCGTATCCCTTATCAACTCCACATGTGATAAATGGATTTAGCTGGTTGTGATGTTAGAGAAAGGAATCTGTAAGTGTTAACTATCTTCATGGGAACTGGGGTGGAAGCCAAGCCACTGTCTTGTACCAGAATAAACCGATAAGAGAAACTGTTCAGTTAAAAGTAGAGCAGTTGTTTAAAGAAAGTCTAAAGACAATTTGAGATTAGGTAATGTGCAGTATTCGTTCAAGTACCTGACTTTAGTTTTTGTAATTTTAACTCATCCCCTGCTAGAAATTACAACTATCCTCCTGGTCTCCCCCATTTTCCCCCAGAGATGCAAGCCTGTGATTTCTTCTGCAGCACAGAAAGAGAACATCCCTTTGAAATTTATCTAGTCAGAAACACTAAGCAGCTTCAGCTAGGTGTATATGTGCTCTTTTCATCCTTTGTCTGACCTCTGTTGTTAGTGATACTCTTTGCTTGGGATGCTGCTGTGGGCAGTTGCCATCTCCTGGAAGGTAAACATCAAGACAGTTTTGAAAATGGAGAAATTTAATATATTATTGCAAGTAGAATCTTGAAATAATAAGCTGCAAGTTGATTAGGAGTTGACAGATCAGGCAGCTGGAAGTGTAACATCTGGAATACTGTGATGTGAGGCTCAGCTTTCCAGAGGAGCAGTAAGAAGACTCTGCATCCATTATACTTTTAGGATCAGAGAACAGAAAGCTCTGAGAGCTTACAGAGCTGAGTCCCTATCTTGTGGTGTGCTTGTTCCCAACAGCTGCTGCCAAACCCTGAAGATGATTGAACCACAGAAAAGAGTAGAGTCTAAAACTCTTGGTCTGGTATTTCCTCTGCCATCTGAGCAGAGCACCAGAGATGAATCCAGACTGAATGTGAAAGGAGCAAGATGTGGAAAAGTCAGTGATGCAACCACAAATTTTAAGCACTTTAATAAAGGTGTGTGGATGACAGAAGATGAATGACAGCTATTTAATTTAACTCTTCATGAAGCCCACACTCTTACTAGATGCTATTACTCAAGTTTAGAGAATGCTCCTGTCAGTCTGTTGAGATGCATAAGCAGGTAGCCTCAGAGCACTGAAGGCAGCATTCACTGATCAGCTCACAGTTTGGTGAGTTCTTCCTCTGTTCTGTGAATAGCCCTACAGCCCCTGAGCTGAGAGCTCCTTTAATGTTAGGTGCCTGCTAGACTAATTCTAAACATTTATCTGAGGAAGATGTTGCTGTTCCTGTTTACCCTTCAAATCAGCACCCACCAAATTTCACTTGTTACTCTCCAAGCTGTAGTTGGTGTGCCTTTTAAAATTTTAAGGAGCTACTCAGTCCTGAATTGAAGCTGTAGCTGTTATTTGCTCCTACTCAGTCTGTGGAGTCCCTTTTATATTCCTTCCTCTGAAGATAGCTTACACTAACTGCATGTGTATTTTGGTGTCTCTTTAAAACAATAAAGGCACAAAGCCAAATTTATCTTGTCAGGTATTCAGGTTACTACTTCTTTCTCTGTATTTCCCCGTTGGCTTGAGATTTCAGCATCTATCCAGGATAATAGAATGAGCAAAAGAGATTGCTTGTTGTCTAAGTACACTTTGCAGAGAGGATCCTATCCCTTTCTGAGGATATTAGATGTCCAGTAGGATAACCTGCCAGCTCAGCTTGATACACTTCAGTATCAAGCTACTTTGTGCACTTCAGTTCTGGTGTTTCCTTCATTGTTTTGCTCTTCACATATTCTGCTTTCAGTGCCTGCACAAATTAAAGAAGCTCTGCCTACTTAGAGAAATACCTGTGGTATTATCTGACCACAAATTCATTCTGCCTCTGCGAATGATCTAGAAAGGCACTCTAGCTGGTATGCAATTAGCCTTGCATAAAGAAACAACCACTAGATTAGCTTTGTTTTCTAAACAATCAATCGTGCTTGTATAGGCTGAACATCTCACTGCCCTGTTCTTTATGTCAGCAGTCCTGTATCTATAGAATGACTCGAGTACAATCACTTTGACTCTTACAGCTAAATTAACATTGGCTATGATTTGTTGATTTTAAATACCTTTTTAATGCAGGGAAACTCTCCCCTTCCTAGAAGAAGCCTGCCTAGTCCTGTGGACCACTGCAACCATGTTTTATTCTTACGGATTTTCAAGAAAAGCTGCTTTAGCATGTGAAAGATAATTCATTGAGGATATTTTAGGTAATCCATCTATGTTATCTGATAGTAACCTCCAAAATAAAATGCTTTTGGGAGACTAGATGCCTTTCAAACACCATTTGCTTCTTGTTTAAGGTGGGTTGGGTTTGGATTTTTTTGGTGGGAGGTGGAAATAATAGCTCCTAAGGGCAACCAACTTTCAAGGTATTTAAATGTACATTAGCATCTCTACTGCCTTCACAACCTGCTCGTGGTAGTCCCAGCTGCCTTGTAACAAATAGTTATAGTGCAGCTGCTGAAACCATAGATTCCTCTTAACCACTCTGCCTTAGAAACTTGTCTCTGTGGGGACTTAGAGAGGTGCAAGGCCCATGATCTGGGTGATCTGATGATGCTTAGAGTTCCATGGATGAGATCAGCCCTCATCTCACAGTGTGGCATTGTCCCTTGGGTTATATGTTCAGTTTCCCTTGGAGGATGGCAGCTGTGTGTTTTGCAGGAAGCATACAGGAAAAGTTGACGGGACTGACAGAGCATGACTGGATAGGGCTAAACCTATACTGGGAGATGGGTTTGCTTTCAAATATTTTCACCTTCAAGAACTTCTGTAGTGATTGCACTGATGTGACAGCAGGGTACAAACACTTCTCTGGTGCGGGAGTGCTGCAGGTCTCACCCCAGAGTGGTCCAGATTTCTGTTGTTGAAGTGGCATGGATGCTGGAGCTTGTGCATCCTCTAAGAGAAGAACAGCTGACAGTTATTCCCAAATTAGGTAAAAATGCCAAATTCTGGAAGCCCTTTGCCAAGTATTTTGTAGTCCTCCGGAGTCACAAATGGAGGAGGTTTATGTCCTCTAAATATTGCCCTGCTAGCTGGTCTTCAGTATCAAGTCCAACTGCCAAGCACTTGTAACCTCTTATTATTTTAGTGTACATGTCAGTAAATATCTTATCCTGGCAGTTCTAACAGGGTTAGAGCTTGGAAAACACATTCTAAAATAGCATTTGTTCATCGTCCAAATTCAAAATGTCCTGATGAAGCTGCTTTTAAATGTGGCCATCAGCTTTCTATGGGGCTGCTTATAAACCAGCTGACTAAAGTGTATTATTTGCACTAAAATGGATGGTTTGTAACTTGGCCAAAATATTGTCTGTTTATTACCTGTACTTCTGTCTCCTATAAGGTGTAACTCTTATGTGGTGTGGGTTCCCTACTTTGTTAAAAGTACTGGTTGTGGAAATTCTTACTGTATTGATTCTAAATCCTGTAAATAAGGTCTTGAAATCAATGCAGTGATGCAACTCTTTTAAGTGCTGATTTATCCGTATTATTGACCAAAAAGTAATTCTCTGATTTTCTTAAGGTTTAATAATTATTTGGGTTAAGAGGGAATTCTTAATTTTGTTTATCTTACACCCTAGTTAAAATATATAGGCTGTGCATCACTGCTAGGTCAGTTCAAATGTTTATTTAAATAATTGAGAAACTAAATCAAATAGCTCTACTTCATGGCAGTGTACATAAACACGTCTGTCATGCTGGTATTTGGGACAGCCTAAAAAACTGGAGCAGGGATCTGCTCAAGTGCTCCAGCAATACTTTTTATGGAGTGTGCTTTCTCAACGTGTTTGCAATTAGTTGTGCTGCTCAAGGGAGGCGCTGGAGATGTTTACCGAAGGTGCTGCACCCTAAACCTGCTGTTTCCTCGATTGGAAGGAATCCAATGCATCGCAGGTGTGGGGCCAGAGGGGTGGAAGGCAGCTCTTTCACCACACCCTTTGCAGCGTGGATTTAGGAGGAGGTGGTATTCTTTTGGTGCCAGGAAGTAAGTAAGAAATAAATGTTATCTCTAAACACCTTTTATTCCTTTCTTTCAGTACTGAAGTGATGAGTTCCATTTAATACTTCATCAGGGGATGTTAGAGTATTTTCCTTGGCTCAGATGGAGGGAAGCTCGGCAAAGCTTATGTGGGGAAGGGAAGGAATCTCTCTCCGTTGTGCTGACAGGAGACAATTTCCAGCAATCGTGCTGAGTCGGTGTGGGCTCAGACTGCAGGTTAGGCTGTAAATGCTGGTTTATTACCAAGCAATCACAGTGATGAGGTTCCCCTTTGATCTCTGAGTCCACTCAAACAAGGCAAAATGAGAACACTTAGTGCAAGATGATATAACCAGTTAGTTATATATACTTGTTTACAAACCCTTTGGAGAATCTGAAATGTGAGAAACCCTCTTCTGAGATGTTTTGTTTTTTCTCTGAGGGACTAATTATTTCCTTAGAGTTAGTAAAATCCGGTCAAAACCTGACTTCTCTGTCTTTGTTGGAGGGTGAACAAAATTTGAGGGCTATTTTCAAAAGCTTCCTTTGACAGAGTTTTCTGAGATCGAATGATGGTAATGCGTTTAGGGACTGGTAATTGAAGATAATTCCAATGAATTAGACTATGCAGACATTAATGATATGCTAGAGGAAGTCAGCTTATGAAGATCTATGCTGTGTTCTTTTTGTCTTGATCTATTGAATAGCTTCTGTAATTATCTAATACATATTCTGGCAGTATTTGGGTTTCTTAAGTATTTGCAGCCTGAAGAAACCAGCCTGCGAATTTTCAGGCAGTGAATGTGATTAGTTTAAATGCCAGTACGTGAAAATAATGTGCTTTTCACAGTAGCATCTGCAATGGATGTCTAACTTTGCAGACACAGGCTAAGTAATCGGTCCTGGCTTGACTATTTTTATGGATGAATATTTATGCAAAACTCTAGTCTCAACCTATTACAGAAACTATTTCTTGTTCTGGAGAATCAGCAAAGGTTGCTCTGGTGTGTTCCATTTTCCCCACTGCATTCAGGAGGACAGCCTTGTTGAAAGAACTTGCAAAAAATAAATGCTACTGGCAACAATGTCCTTATAGGATTATTTTTGCACCACCAGCCCTAGACATTGCCCTTCCTTCTGCAAGAAGGTGGGATTGGTACAGTTAATCCACTTGGTTATGTATTAAGACATTTGCTGATGTTAGCCTTAATTTTGTTTTCCTCTGCTCTACTTCATAGGGACAGAGGGTACAAATCCGTTCAATTCTGACGGGAGATAACATTCAGGGTCAACGTGGCTTAAAAACTTGAGGCTCTTTTAATAGAATATTCCAAGCTGGACCATAGTTTTAGCTCAGGCTAGACTCAAGTTTGTGCCTATCTGACCAAATCAGTGAATTTTCTTAGTGAAAGTCATTGCTTGCAGCAGTGTTAGCCTGTAACACCATATTTGCACATTGGCCTGAGTGATGTCTGTCCCCATGAGGGCTTGAGTTTTGTGCTTTTGTGGTGACTTAGTTGTTCGTTTTTGGTTTGAAAGCTGTTAGTGCTTGCTGTCTTGCCCTTTACATAATTTTGGGTGTAGAACCTGCTAATTGGAGATGCAGCCATCACAAATAAGGCATGCCTATGTCTTTGCTGTGCTGTGAAACTGCTTTTTAGTGCCTGTTTTCTTCCCAGCATCCCTCGTCCCAGCTGTTATGTTTTCCATTAGCTCTGAAGGCTTCTCTACTGCTATTTATGCACATACTCCCTTAGCTGTTTACTTGTTTAATGTATCTGTATTAATCAACATGAAGGTAATGTGAGTATATATGACTTTTTTACCTATCAATAAATCAAAATACTAGTTAAATCAGATAATGCCACCTCTCCAGTTGAACAAAATGAAGTATTTCCTACTAAAAACAGCAGCAGCTGTGATTTAACAATGTAATCTGATCTAATATTAGTAACAGGCTGTGCCTTTAGGGAGCAGTATAATATCCAATCCACTGAATAAAGTCTGTCTCATATTAAATTCTGGATCCCTCTTAAAAAGATGGCTTCCCAGAATTGTTTCAGTAATTGCATAAAGACCCCTAATTTCCTATATATTTTTCCCAGTAATGAATGGAGAAATTATGTTTGCCCCCAAAATACAAAGAATGACGAAATAGTGCTGCCTTACAAAGCTGTTCTCCCTGATGTCACAAGCAATTCCACCTCTCCACCTTGCCTCTTGAGCTTTCTATTCTTCCTGTTATAAATGCAAAGGCAAATTTGGGTTAAATAAAAGAACAATTTATTATAAAACAATTTTTATAAAAAATAAACAATGAGGAAAAACCACAATAAAACAAACAGCGCAGCGCTGGGTGGACAGGGGTCTATACCCAAAGGTATAGGTGTTCCCAAATCCACGAAGGAGGGTAGACTGTACGGGGTTTTTATAGGGATTTTGTGTCCTGAGGCCAAATTCCAGGCAGGCACCATTCACCAAGGGTCCTTGATTGTTGGATGAATTGATTTCCTGGCGTTGGAGAATAGAGTCAAATAGACGTCCGGGCAGAGTCTCCTCATATGTAAAGAAGTTCTGAGTGTTCTTTGATTTCATTTTGGTTCAGGCCATCTGGATGGGATGGTTGGATCCGGGTTGGAGCTGATGGATATCTCGGCTGGACTTTTTTTTCCCTTTGTCAGCCTGATTGCTTCCCCAACAGTGGCCTGCAAGGCGGGGTGTTCAGGTCCGGTGATGAGTATCTCGTCGGAGCCTTTCCCTGTCAGCCTGATGGTCCATGTCCTGTTCATTCTTTTCCGTTGATGGGCGCCGGCTAGGATCGTTATCTCTCGAGTGGGAATTCGCGACTAGATCTGGGAAGGACTTGTGGGCCACACTGTACTTTATATTTTATATTATTATCGCTACAAATATATTTATTTAGATCTCTACGAATTTTTATAAGTTCATTTATCACATTCCTTATGTGTCCAGGCAGGAAAACTCCCATCAGGAGAGTTTGTCATGCCCAGATTGCCATCTGTGACTGCATCACCACAGCTTCCAGCAGGAGCAAATATCTTACTGTTGGTCATTTTCCAAGTAAGGTGTGAGGGGGTGGAAAGAGGGTCCTAACAAAGCCAAGGGGGTTCTAGTCAAGGCCATGCTTTATGGAAAAAAGGAAGCAGGAAACCCTATGGAAGATTTAACTTAGGCAGGGCTGGAGTTTGTAAGTCTGTGTATGTCAGGCTTTAATAATTTCTGGAATTTTGTATACATACCAAGGAAAGGGTGCAACAAATCTTCTTAACCCTTCCAAAATCAAGCTCTTTACACCCTTCCTTTTATGTTTTGGATTGTGGTTTGGGTATTTATTTGTTGGGGGAGTAGAGGATGTCAGATGTTCAGCGTTAAGAGTAGAAAAGCTGCCAGCATCATCTGCTTCTCTTAGACAAATTTTTATTTGAAACATCATGTTTTGGCTTAAGCAGCAAGTCTGAGGTGGTAAAAGGCATCAACTGACAGTGTGTGAAGAGTCCTGAAGGGAGGCAAAAGTTTGGGTTGGAAGAAGTGGAGAAAATGCTGTTTCTTCATGTGAGGTGGATTGCTGCATATTGTTTTAATTCACAGCGTGCTGCAGAATGACTTACCCCTGCCCAGACCTTGCTTCTGTGGCCTAACTTGTGTGGTAGTTTCAAAAGTAGGTCATGATGCAAAAGCACTGTGCTGTTTCCAGTGGCTCTTTTCTCCTCCTTTTTTTTTTTTTTTTTTCCAAATCTCAGGTTTCAATATGAACTTGCTAAGAATCTGACCTGCAGTCAGTGTTAGTCATAGGGTTGTTTGGGCATGATGTCCTTGTAGAAGCATCTGGTTTATGCTGTTGTGTTTCAATGCCTTTGATTACCTAAATGATGAATTAGATGTTAGGACATGTCAAATGTAGTTCTTTATTGCACCCAGTTAGCCTTAACCTTTTTCCTTTGGCAGGGCTTTAGTGATTCACAACAGGCCAGTGCAATATAAGACTGTTCTAAAAGGAGAGGTTGACTTTCAGGATCTAGAGGTAACATAGCTCATGTATGGGAACGTTGTTAATTAATATATGGTATAATTGATTTTTTAAAAAATTATTCCTGAACAAGTGTAGCCTTCCCCCTCAGATAGGGTTAATGCAGTTCTGTTTTTAAAAAGTAGTAGCTAAAGAGCTTTCTATGTTTGCATTTAGCTGTCAGAAGTCTTAATGGGAATTTAAACAACTGCATGCCTATAATTGCTGCCCTTTTGAACCAAAGGCCTCACCTATATAGAAAGTCATAGGGTTTGTCTACAGCTTTGTGATGGAGCAACTTCATCAGATCACAGAAGGATACAGCTCATCCTCTGAACTTCGAGTAGGGTAGTTGAGCACATTTATCTAGCTGGGCCAGAATCTCCAGGTATGTGTTCTAGATGCTTTTCTTCCTAGTGCAGTGACTGAACACTTGAGTATTGACATGGGCCAAAAAAAACATCCCTTGTGGCCAGTTCTGTTACTATAAACAGCTGCTAATTATTAGCAACAGAACCACAAAACTGCCACGGAGAAAATAGCTGCCTGTTGGCCAAGCAAGTGGTGTTCTGCCTTGCATCTGGCAAGTACAAGGAGAATACATGAGAGTTCTCCCAGCATGCCTGGGGATCCTTCTGCATAGCAGGTGTCTGGAGCTGGGCAGATGAGTTTGCTTTTTTGACCTTGTAGCCACAGGGACCCACTGACAGCTCCTTTCCTCTGTGAGCTGCAATTTCACACTGGCTTTGGGTATTGCTGCCCAAAGGGGCACTTCAGCCACTCCTGTGTGCTCTCTTTTACAATGGTATGGATCCCTGTAGCCAGCCAGGTTTTATAAAGGATTTTACCTCCTTGGACATGTTTTTGTCAGCTTAGTTTTCAGCCTGGATCAGTTACAGCGTCTGGTTCACCATTGTGCTGCTGGTGTGGCTGCACAGGAAGCAGTGGGAGTAAGGAACCAGGGGCAAAGAAAAGGAAGAACAGACTGGTGTTTTTAGAGGAAGTACAGCTTAAAGTGATTTAGAAGCCTAGAGTGTAAGCAGTGGAATAAGCTGCTGGTAATGTATTTTATGTGATATTTCTTTACAAAATCTGTTGCCTGATTTTACAGGGTAATTTTTAATGTATTTTGAGAATGGACAAGGCTTTGTAAGGTGGTGCATCCACACTTGCAGAGGGATTGAAGGTCAGCCTTGCCTTTAAGAACTGCTCTTTTACAGCAGCATTATCTTTGTCTGTTGGTGTGGTAGAGCACATAGAGTTTGAACTCAAAACATCAGCAATTGTGCTTGGACAAAAGCCATTTTACTCTTGAAAAGACACAAGCCTAAATGATGTATCCTTTCACAAGCCAGTCAGATGCTGAAGCAGAACCCATTGTCCACTTTGCATTGAAGTGTGGAAGAAATAATAAGGGGTGTTTGTCTTCAACATGGCAATAGAAGCACTCAGAGCCAAACATTTATTTAGCCTGAGGAAAAGACAGATAAACTCATAATGCCTTTCTTTCTAATGCTAATATTATAGCTAAACTTAAATCAGTCTAGATAACTCTTCAAGATATGGCCAGGTTTCTTGAAAACCTGAGCATAACCAACTTGGCAGAAAAGTATTTGACAAATAAATGGAATGATTGGGCACTTACAGGCTTGTCAGCCTGACATGATTCACAGGTGAAATAGTGTGGTTGCTAGCATGGATATCTGTGGGATGTGCTCATTGAAGCTTGGAGGGAGGTAAGTTTTAAGGCTCTGGCAGCACTGAAAATCTTCTCCTGGCAGCTTCTGCAATCTTACACTTTTTTCCCCTAAGTAAATATTTGAATACTTAATGAAGAAATGCACTTACTTGGGTTTATTTGTTGTTGTTTGGGGCTTTTTGATGTGTTGAGCAGAATGGATTACTGACAGGTCCTAATGTAATGACAACTGCAACCAGAATTATTAAAGCCTCTTTAAATTCCTTAATAACTGATTAATTGATTCTTAGCTATTTTCCCTTGTCAAGGTAGTGGTAAACAATGACAAGTCATTGTATGCAATGATGGCTCAAGGTGTCTTTTCATCCTTCCTTTCCTCATCAGGAAGGTAAAATTCATTGAAACCATAGAATCTTTGAGTTAGATTATTTCCTATATCATTAGAAAATAATTCCTGTCAGCAAAATGGAATGCAGCCATTCATTATTTGAGACAACTTTTGTCAGTCTGTATCTTTGCATGTAGAAGAGAGTCATGATAATAGCAGGAGCACATCTTGAAGACAGGAGATAACTACATAAATGGCTGGAAGGTAATGTAATAAACTTCAAAGAAGAGGATGAGATAAAGGGGTACTTTATATCTGTTCAATCCTCTCCTTTTTTCCTTAGATATTCAGTAGTGCTTGGACAGAAGTGTTTCCATCAATTTCAGTTTGCTCATTCCAGTTTTTCATGGGGTGTGCTTTTTTTCCTCATTGTCTTGGGTTTTTATAATTAGTGCACGCCAACTCTTCTGAGGTTGTTTCTTACACCAATAAATGACTTGAGGGAATGCCCAATGGCTTTATAGGAAGAAAACCTTCCAAAAGATTTGAAATTTTCTCATGGTATCCAGTTGGACCCATTTAACTGTTTTCTACTTGCTAAGCTGTATTACAGCTCAAAAAAATACGTCTGTGATTACCTGAAACACGCTGTGTACTCCACAGCTTACAGTCATATGCTTTGGCACTGCTTCAGAAATTCTAGTTACTTGTCAAACAGTGCATTCCAATTCCTTGTTAACAAGAGAGATCTGGAAACATGCATCAAAAATAGTTCAGTCTTAAAAGATTTGGGCAGGATCACTGTTAACCTAATTTTATTTTGGTATTGATGAGTGTACTTCCAGTCTGCTGACCTCCAGATGGTGGCATCACAAATGGAGGAACACTCCTTGTCAAACCCCCAAGTCCTGAACTTAAAAACACACTGAGATGTGTATAGAAGTCATTTGCCAGAGGCATCATGTTGTATAATTGTGTAGCATGAGCTCTTGTGCATCCTAACCATTACAGTGCTCCCTAGGGGAAAGAAAACCATGGAATTTTGTGGGCTACAGATATGACCTATATAACACTTCCTCTTCTTTGGCAAACCCTGAGGAAAGGCAGTGATTTTCCTTTGGTTCTTTGATGGTTCACAGGCTCTGTCTGTGAACAGTACCTATTTGAGCCTCAGGATTACTGACTTGTCAAGCCTGTAGCGTGTTTTGTGTTTGACACAGTCATATTGTGCCTCAGTGGAAGGTAGGTAGTAAAAGTATAACAGATGAGATTACAAACAATTTGAGAAGCTTTATAAAATTTTGCTTACAGATTAGGTTTTGAAACACATTACTCACCTGTTTTGTTGGAATATTAACTATTGCTTTATAGGTTTTTGTCATTGCTAAAACATGGCCAAAGGTCAGAGTAAAACAGGCAGTTGGGTTGACAAAGAGCCATTGTCATCAGTCCCCTCCTCCCATAAACACTCGTCAAGATCAGAAATATTTCTGTATATTAAACCTAACCTGTGTACAATGCCCAACAGGAATCTTCTCCCATGGATGAAATTCTTCATTCTACTGCTTTATTTGTTGTTAGTTATGAAAATGCCCTTGAAAACTAGCCAGGAAAAACAATTAGTGCTGGATGTAGACATCAGAATTCTGCATTGGTATTTTAATCCAACTTCTCTTCAGGTGCCATTTACTTTGGAGTTCTTTGCTGCATGAAAGCCTCCGTTATATTTATATTCCATCAGGTAAATGAATTTGTCTCCCTCTTCGAGAAGAAAGAATGCCACTATTCTAACTTGCCAAATTCAAAATGAACGTGGAAAAAGCAGTAACAAAATATATATCAGTCTAAAATGAGTATGAACACAACTGAGCAGGGCTTAGGAAAGAACTGAAGACCTTTCTGAGAGGCTCTTGTTATTCTCTGGCTCTTGTATTAGATGTGCACTTGGAGTCAGATGAAAGTGCTGCAGGAAGTCTAGCGTTATGCTTACCACAAAATTGACATAATGGAACAGTAATTCTCTGTTCTTTTAGATAAAACCTGTCCATTGTGCCTCCTCCTATTGCACTTGAACACTGTAACTGCTTTTTTGGCATGTTTAAAATATGCTGTTCTTATCTGTGTCAATTACAGCTTCAAAGTCTACCTCCATCTACCACCCATTATTCCTGGCTCTTAAATTATCTGATCACTCCCCGTCATCTTCCACTTCAGAAATAACTTTTTCAGTCATCCCCTTAAGAGCCTTGCTCAAATGGGCTAAATCTCAGATATCCTCTTTTGTCCTTCCTCTTTATCCTTTCCCAGGACAAATGCTCCTGGCTTGGTGTCATCCTCCTTGCCATGTGCAAGCTGCCTCAGTGCCTTTCAGAATACTCTGGAGTCATGAACTGCCTTCCTCTCAGTATCTCACCCTAGAACTGCATATGGAAGGAGGTGTTTAGGGAAAGGGAATTAAATCCTTCACAGGAGGGGAAATCAGGCATGAGAAAACAGTAGAGACTCTAAAGCCAGATTGTGCAGGAGAGTAATCCATACAGACCCTTAGTCTGTAATACAACATACATGTTCTGCTGATTTTTGGATATTAAGAGCTTACATGTATACTTTCAAATTCTACTGAATGTCATGATGCCTGAGTCTGCCAGCAGTGAAACATTTTATGACTAGTCTGTAATTAAAATAATTGCTCCTACTCTGGAACATGTATTTTGTAGGTTTTACTCACTCAGAACTTGTGTTATGTAAGGTAGATAATGTTTTTTTTAATATACAGGGTACTTTACATTTATGATAAACTAACATCTTAATTTCTGTTAATTCTGAGTGGGTAGAGAAATGCTTTCCAAGTCCTTTTTGTTCTGAGCTATTTAATGCTTATGGAAAAAAGCTTGAACTTAAAACTTGGTTTATAGAACTAGTTCAGTAAGTTATTTTAACTTTCTCAAGGAATTTAAAGGTTTGTCCAGCTCAAAATAAAATTTTAGTATTAGCGTGTTTTTGAGGTGATTAAATGTGAAAATTCCAGTAATACTGGGGAGCCTGTAAGAAGAAGTGGACCAAAAAAACATGCTTTTGAAGGGAAGAACAAAATATGTGCAGTAAACAGCTCAAAAGAGGGCGTCAGCAGGAGGGAGTGCTCAAGATGGTGTTTTCATGATGCACTTTTAGTAGAACAGTGTCTCAGGTCACACTGAAACAGAGCTGCTCTTGTGATGTGCTTTAAACACCAAACATGGCATCTGTTTCCAAAGATTCAGTTTTAGGCTCACCGCTCAATGATCTGGTGTGTGCTCAAGCCCACAGAGTTTTTGTTGCCACAACTGAAGAGACAGGGAATTGCAGCATGGGGACTTCTACTGAGGCCAGCTTTGCTGCCAAAGCCAGCTTTTCATGGAACCATATCCTTGAGGGGTTTTGTCCTGGGATCACAGCTCAGTCACCCTGTGTGCAGAGATGTAAATATGCATCCTTCTAATACAAAGTTTATGTAACATGACTTTTTATAAGATGCTTTGTTTTCATCTCTTAAGTGTTTAAACACATTTTGATTGGCATTTAGACACATTTAGATTTTGTCTATGGCATAAGAAGGGGAAGGTACAGAAGAAGCTTGTCTTACCTGGTTAGAATATATTTTAATAATTTTAATGTGGAAGATATTCTACCATTCTGCTTTCACAACTTTCAGCAGCCTCACAGGATGTGGGAGTAGATGCTCCGGTCTTGTGTGCAGAAAGAGGATGAATTCATATGCTGTGTATATCTTCATTAAAGTTTAAATATTTAAATATCAATCCTTAGTTATATTCATCATGGTTTATTTTGCTCATGCTTCCTTGAGAAATATCTTCACTATAAAATGGTGTGATAGTTACTGCAAATTAACTTGCAGTTTCCAAAAGTCTAAATGGAGATGTCCATGTGACCATGGTAATTGATGAATCATCTTCCTGGCATAGAACTGGAATATCCTATGCTGTTTCTGAAATGCAACCTGCTTTAAATTTCCCAGAATTTTGGTCTTGTGCGCAGTGTTCAGAGGATCTTGGACAAGTACCCTGACATTCTTCTGTGGCTTTGTGTAGGACCACAAACCAGAGGAACTGGAACACAGTAAAGCATCATTTAAATACAAGGCACAACTGCTTTTCAATGGAAAGTGCAGAGGTAGGGGAGGGAATGTGGAATAAAGGACCCTGCACTAGGCAAGGACAATGGAAAGCATGAAGCAGGAAATAGGTTATATGGTTAAGGGGGGGAACACAATATCCTGAAAAATCCTATTGAAATTTTTAAATGCTTGCTTTTTGTTGCAGATTAATCAGCCACTCGATGGGGATTAACAGTGGAGCACCTCTTTGTGTCGCCTTTCCACCTCTGTGTAGCACGAATAACAACTTCAGCACTTCTTCAATAATAATTATGAAACTGGTATTAACTGAATGGCAATTATGGATTTTTAACTCTAACTCACAGTAAACCAGCAAGCCATATGTTGAAATACCTACCAAATACCTTTTCATTCTTAATGTCTCGTATCTATACAAGAAGTTGCAAGATACCTGTTTGTACAAGAGGAATATAAGCATTACTTGCCTGAGGAACAGAAGCTGAAAGAGAAGACACCCTAACTTGTTCGTGGAGTTATGGTAGTATTATTTATATAGATATAACAAATATATATATTTTTTATGGTAATGAAAATGGCTCCTCAGAATGCTGACTCGGAATCTATGCAAGTTCAAGATCTACCTGTGGCACAGCTTCAGAAACCAGAAAACAAGGAGAATGAAAGTAGGGAGGAGACCATTAGTGAAGGATCCATAGACCGGATACCGATACGCCTGTGGGTGATGCATGGTGCAGTAATGTTTGGCAGGGAATTTTGTTATGCCATGGAGACAGCTTTGGTAACACCTGTATTGTTACAAATTGGTAAGTAACTCTCATTTCTGTGAGTTGAAGCTTTCTATTTATTTTTGCATTGACTGAAGCCAGGCAAAGAGGGAAGATGCATCTACCATCTAAAGGTACACAAGGTAAAAGGATTTCAGTTTTTTCCTTAGTGTCTGTTGCACAGGTTCAAATGTGTGATGATCATGTTTAAATGGGAAGGAATTCTACATATGTTCATCATCTGTCTGATATTGCTTCCCTCTGTAAAAAATGTAACCTGATTTAATTTGAAAATTCACTATTACAAGGTAAGTGTCCTAGAAATTAGAAACAATATTAGGCTATAAAGGATTGCAATAAAGCATTTTTTTTAATTTATGGAGAAATGCTTTAGAGCACTTTAGAGTATCTAAACAATTAGATAAATTGTTTTTTCCAGTGAACTACTGCATTTATTTCTAACCACTAGAGAGTCTTGTTTTGTGTGATTAATCTGCAGTTTATATATAGCATGTGAATACACATGAATAACCTATGATACCAATAGCCTTAGATGATAATGGGGGTAGTGGTGGGGTTCAGAATAGGGGTAGTCAGTGTTAAATTTCATGGTGAGTATTGTCATTAGGTTTCAAATAAACTGTTTACATTGTTAAGAGTGTCTGATACTACCTTTATCAAATACAGAAACTTGTCAATCATATATTAGAAAATATTGCATGACACGGAATGGAAATGCCAGGCTGAGTGGGGAGTAAACCAACCATGTGTGTGCACTGTATAATTGTCTATATATTTGTATATTATATGTTTGCATTGACTTACCTGTGTAGGTGTGCCTTACAGCTTGCTCAGCTGTGGCCAAACAGAAGCACTCAACCAACTAAGTAACAATGTTCAATGAATACTATTTACAACGTTGTTTAAAAATTTCTGGCTTAGCATCTTGAATGAAACACATGGGGGGTTTTTGTTTGTTTGACATGAGAAAAAGGCATTTTAAATTCAACTTGTGAGCATGTGATGTACAAGTCCTTTCATGCAGTCTTCTTGCAGTTAAAAATGTGTTTTCATATGAAATTGCTAGTTGATTTGTTTTGAGTGAATGGAGTGAATAATCAATGCAGTTAGTGCCATGGAAGATGCTGATGAGTTAAGCCTCTATGTTTTCATGAAAATTTTAATCTTCAGAGCTCATCAGATGGTCTTCATGGATCTATTGTTTGCATAGTTAGAACAGATTCTAGAAAGCTCTAAAAAAAGAGCTTTTCTGATCAACCTGACTTGCTAAATAAAAAACATGTAGCTTCATCTAGGAATGTTTGTAATTTTCATAATTTGTTCTGAGGTTTTGCCTTTTGGGTAAGTTGAGATGTAGAGACTTCAGTCCTTTGTACTGGCAGCATTGATTCAGTAGCTATCTACCTTAAAATCAAAAATTTGCATCCTGCTTTTCATGGAGAAGATCCCTGGTTTTGTAAGTGACATTTTTGTTTGCTTTGTTTGTGCTGGCACTTGGATGATTAAAATGGATGGCTGGCTAAGCTCACTTTACCTTACCAAAGGGTAAGGTCAGACAGTATAAATAAACCATCCTCTTAATTAATGACCCGTTTGCATTTCTTTTGTGAGCTTTTCTAACTGTTTCCTCCAGTTAATTGAGAAATATCTCTTCCCTTCCTTCCCTAACCCCAGTGATATCAAAATAACATCAGGATTTGGGGGAAGGGAAGAAGAGGGCTCCCACTTCTAGAAAAGCTGCAAATTGACAAAGGCATGTCAAAGTCTGTGGGGATGCAGCAATGATGCTCCAAGCCACAGAGATAAGAAATGGAGGTAGTAGTTACAAATGTCAGTGCTTTGGGAGCTAATTGAAATCTTTCTGCTTGGCTCCTGTGCCCTCAGCAGGGCTGAAAACAATATTGGATTCACTGAAGGGTTAAGTTATTCACGGGTGACTTATCTGGCCTCTGCTAATTACCTCTTACATGGTTCTGTTTACCTTTATCAACCTCAACATCTGTCTGCCTCAGCATGAGCTGTATTTATTCCTCACTGGAGGGGGTTGCAATATAGCTGTCAAACTGCTGTGATATTCCCTTTGCTTCTTGTTTTGGTAAAAGAAAGATCAATTTCTGTGAGACTAAATTGGCTCGAGAAACTATATTTGAGAATTTGCACTTGGGGAAATGTGACTCAACGAATTTTGCTTATAATACACTGAAGAACAAGAAGCCTCTTGGGTATCCAAAAAAAGATGACTTTTCACAGAGTGTGTTGAATATTAACAATTAAACTTTACAGTGTGTGCTTGTGCTTTTCTGTACTTGGGAAAACTCTGGCCACTGAAACAATCTGAGATTCTTATCAGATGCCACCAGGAAAACCTTAGGCACATTAGTATGGTGTTACACACTTTCTGCTTGCAAGTATTTGACTTTCTTTGCAGTTTCAGTACCCTGGATCAGAGGGGTAGTTATGATTTGGCAGATGACCAACCTGTCCTGCTTGTTCTGTAACCCACAAGATTTTATCAGCTGAAGGAGATAGTCACTCAGATGGTCCCTTTCCAGTTCAGTGGTGGTTGAGCTCATTGTGTTTAAGTTTCCTGAAGTTCTGAAATCTTAGCAAGAGAACTTGAAAGCATCAGTGAAAGCTGCTTGACTCAGTGCATGTTGTGAACTGGAAAGCTGCTGATGCACCCAGGTTACTGCACTCCTACTGAAAGAAGTCTTGATTTCTGACTTTAATCGTTGTCTTTATTGCTGTAATTGATGTTACATTGCTGTGTCAGAAATGCAGCTACAAATCTATAACAGCCTTGTAGTCATAACTGGCTTTAGTAGCCTAGCAACAAGTACAAGCCGTATATATATTGTATGTTTTTTTTTAATTACAGCTTGCTCTTTGGTTTCTTAGTATCTGCAGCGTAAGAATTCAAAATTAAGCAGTGAACTTGGTGAGAATTCAAACAATGTAAAAAAATGCCAAATATGAGAATTCCAGTTGGAGTCTAGATGAAATTATATTAGTTGACACTTGCAGAAGTTATAATCTCTAAAAATCTCCATTAACCTTTTTGGAGACCTGTTCAATAAGCAGTTTCTCCCAGCCAGCATGAAATTTTACCTGAAAGCTTTCAACACCTTCAGAAGTGTCACTTGTTCATGAGTCCAAGGGTTTTAAGAAACTGAGTGATTCGTGTTATTCTTGAGTATTAACACTGCTGTTTGCTTCCCCTGCACATAAACTACTAATTCCATAGGAGCAGGATGAGGCCTTTGTCTTCTGAAACATCTGGTACTTAATGCTGCTTATCTGTGAGAGGGAATTAAAATCTCTGCTATTGTTTAAAAATGACAGTGTATTTTTTTCTATCATTAAAGTTTGCTTCTAAGGATTAAGTCTCTAAAATCATTCCCTTTTCATAAATTCACGGCAGATTTGGATACATGATAAAATCATTTTGCACGGGATTTTGTTTGAATAAAAGCAAAAGGAAGAGTAACCAAAGACTGATGTGGTGTAAACCTGGAGAAACTGCTTTTTGAAGATACTTGTTCAGTGAAGTCACAATACATTATTTCTGTTAATAACACTTTAAACCATTAAAAAATACATAACTTGGTAGTTTCAGATTATTTCTACTTCAATTTAAACAAAAATTTGGTTTTAATACAAGATGTAAGTCTGGTTTAGCTCTTCTGAAAGGTGGGATCCATGTACCTGTTTCATTGGGACTATGGAAGAAAAAAATACCTGTATTTTGTTGCTTGGGGTGGTTGCTGTTTTCAGCATGAAAAACTCACTGTCTGACTAATGAGTAGTGGTAGCTGTAAACATGAAATTTCAAGTTTTATATTTAATATGATAAAAACTTTGTCAAGCCTTTACTGTTGCTTCAAAGGCTCTTTCAATGTTATTGAGTTTTTTATGAATAGTTAATAGGCACAGAAGTGACTGTCAGCACCAGAGCTGTTCCTCATTCCCCTGCATAAATTAAATATATTACAGTGGTGTTCTTTACAAATATCCATGTACATTTTCATAGTTTCATAAGAAAACATAAGGAAAATTAGTTTACATGTGCTGCTTACCTTTATAATGTCACTTAAGTTTAGGGATGTTTGTCTGGTGTGCTGCAGGAATAGCTGTGGATTTTATGCATTTCATATCTTAGTGCCTCTCTGTGATGGCATCACTGTTTTACTGTGAGAGTTAATGGGTTCTTGTAGTAAACATTGGCTAGTCTAACATTAAATATTGAAGTTGGTCATTTCAAGCTTAATTCTGAGCATTAGTGTTCTTTTTAGGCAATAGCACTGAAGAATAGAATTTCTGGAAATTGAGGATTTCATTGCTAATTATTAGATTTTACTAAAAAGAAAGGCTGAGCAGAATACCATAGTTTATTTTTGCTTGGAAATTATTTCTCTCATTAAAACCTTTCAAATCAGCAAAATGCTGTAGTTGCTCTAGTCTCTTATATGTAGGAAAGCTGTTGAGGGGTTTGGGCTGTTATTTTACAGCTAAAGTATTTAGATATAATATCTCATAAAAAAATAATTATCTAACATTCAAAATTCATCCAGCCTAAAGCTTAGCAGACTATGCATAAGGGGTCTTGAAATCTAGTTCATGTGAAATTGCCAGTATGGAAAAAGTGTGTTAAGCAATAATTCAAACTGCTGATTCTGAGAAATCTCTGTGGTAGCTGAGAACACATTATGCAAAAGTGATTTAATATTCCAGAGTGAACCCTTTTACTTTGCAGTAGCGACTCTCCCCATTGAAATGTAGTATTGATACCTGCCTGAGAAGAATGCTTGTAGGTAAAGGGAGATTATGGAGATGTATTTAGAAACCAAGCATGAAATGTTACAGATGAATTGGCTTCTAGGTCTGTTTCTTCAAAGGAATTAAGGTATCAATTGCTGACTCAATTCAGTGTGGAAACGGATAGCCTTCCTAAGGCTAAGCCTGACATCAAAGGAAATCTAAAAACCTGAAAGATCTCTTGAGGAAGAATGGAGCAAAGGGTTAGATGGGCTGCTAGAGGCTGCCTATAATTTAAGTGAAAAAGAGCTGAATGGCTGGAAAGCCTCTTGCAGATGGAGGAAGCTCTACAACACAAGGCAGCGCTGAGTCTATTTCAGCTCAGCTTGAGTAGTTGAGTTTATTCCTCATCTCTGCCAGAGGTTACATTAAGGTTATGTATTTTTAAATGCCTTTCTGCAAAGCTGTATCTTCCATTTCAGCTGTGTCCTACCTTACCTTCTCTAACCAGGAAGAAACTGAGTTGCTGTAACCTGTCCTTTGACTTCCAAGGTTGAATTCCTCTTCAATCCAGCTACATCTGTGCTCCCAGGCGTGGCTGCATTTGATGCTGAGAGTGAACTGCAGGATCTGAATTTCTCTTTGGAAGAATTAATGGCTTGAAAGCTGACCTGTCCCAAGAGAGGGCTGTAACACAGCTAACCTGAGGGCAAGAATTGAGAATACAGTGGATCCAGAAAACCTGGAATAATAAACAATTAAATCTTTTTTTCAGCCTTGTTAGCTTTAGAGTTAGTCTGTAAGATCATGTAAAGTTTGTATTCACATCTCATGTGGTGGAGTGTATAAGACTGCAAATACTGTGCCTGAGGCAAATGTTAATTGCTCTGGAAAACCTCCCCATCCATCTTTTTTTACTTATTGACTAATTTTATGCCCACTAAGGGGCTGTGTAAGACTAATTTTACTGTACTTTTTTAAAACTAACAAGCAAATCAGGCTTTCATATCGTGTATCACTCTTTCATAAAATATCTTTTGAGCTCAAAGCAATAGCAGCACAGATTTTGAACACAGACAGCCTTAGTGGAAGGTTGGGTTCAAGATGTATTTAATGGCCCTTTAAAAGAAAGATGCTATGGAACTGTTAAGATTTTTAATTCCTGGGGGCAGCTAGGAGCATGTTCTTTATTTCCATACAAAGGCAAATGCCATGCGGTTTGGCAGTTGTGCAATACCTGTTCCATACAGCTTTTTTTATATCAATGTTCTGTTTTTCTTTAAGTAACACTGAATCTGGCATTCAGAGGCACCACTGATAACACATGGCAGATTTTCAGCTGGCTCTAGGGTCCTACAGACTCTGAGTTTGGATGAAAAGCCTTTCCAGGAGAGGGAAGTTGAGTGCAAATGGCTTCTCCCATAGCAAGAAATATGTTTCCTATTACTACTTACCAATAGGTAACTTTTTGTTCCCTTTTTTTTTTTTTTTTGGCTGAAAAAGGACTGCTGGAGAAGCTACTTCTAAAATAAGATTCATACTTATTATGGTGCTGCTTTTTCCCATTCCAAATCTTTAAGAGAATTCCTTGAGCTTTTAATTGTGTACTGTGGGAATGTTAATGTGGTTTGGTGGTTTTTTTCCCCTAGCATAAAGAGCGTTCACAGTAAAAACTGTTGCATGACCACTCTTTGAATCCTGAGAAGTTTTCATTTTAAGAGTTTGAGTGGTCTGAGGTCAGAGCAAGTGACCAGTATATGACACAAGAAATATGAACAGGTCTGAAAACTGTGGGTTGATAGAAGCAGCACAGTGCAGGGTAAAGCAAACTGTGTAAAAATGCAGGCTGTCAGTGAAGGCTGGAGGTTTAAAAGCAATTTTTTATTTCATTGTCACCTCTGTTCTTCAAATACTTTTTTTTTCTGCAGCAATAGACATTTTAGTCTGTGATTTGACAGAAGAGCTTGAAGCCTCCAAAAATAATCACTCTCTAAGAAGGAAATGTACATCTCTATCCTTATGTAGTTGCTTCTTCCTACCTAAAAATGTTTCCTGTGCAGCATGCTGCCTACCTTTTATCTGGAGTTAGGGTTAGGAGAGCCTAAACTGTTTGGCATGACTTAGGTGTACTTTGAGATCTCTGTTTCCCTTCTTTCCCAAATTAGTTTTCTCCTGCCCAAAGATCTAGTAAAGGACAGAAATAAGGACTAATCATGGCAAGAAGCTAATGGTGGTGAACTGCATATGGGACCATATTAAATTAAAGCATTTTTTAAATTTTAATATCAGCCAATAGCATTAAATTATTTTTTCAGTCTATTGTAAACAGGGTTTTTGCATCTATTTGTCGTTGGGTCACCAAATTCACTTGAAATTCTTTTCTCTCACACATACCAGACCCATCTTGTTCTGAGACTCAAGGCAAGCCTTTCTGCTGCTTTCAAGGGTAGTTCTACAGTAGAAATGGGCACAGATAGAATAAAGGAACTGCAGAATCCCTGGATTTTTACTAAGATTTCCTGTGAGTAGTGGGGAAAAGATGAGAAACGTAGGGACAGACTTTGGCCTCCTGGAAATGTGCTAAAAACTGAGTGGTTTTAAACGCACATTTACACAATGTCTTTCTTAGCCTAAACCCTTCCTCTTAATCTGCTTTCCACCCACATGCCCAACATCTCTTTATACTTCTGTCTAAACACCCAGGATGTCAGGAGAAACCTTGCATGTACATGCATGAGTTTTTCTGCTCAGAATTTGAGTTTGGCCCCCAGCTCTGACCGAGAGGTAACTTTGCCATAGCAATAACAGGTGAAACACAATAGTGCTTCCGTGCTCCTTATTACAAAGTAATTGCCACCAGGGCAATTTTCCAGCAGGCAGTTGCCTGTTCTTTGGTGTAAACAGAAACCTTTCAGCTCTTGGATGGGGTTCTGGTGGCAGAGAGTTACAGATGCAGAACTGAGATTTGGATCCAGCATTGGAACTGGCAACCCCACAGCTTCAGTGGGTTTCTGTTGAATGTGGTCTGTGAGAAGGGTTACGAAAAGGGAATAGCTTGGAACTTGTTAGTGAACAGGAGCCTTACTTTTCAAGGAAATAGAATTAAAGCCATTTTGGAAATGAAAAGACCATCAGCAGTCCAACTCATGTAATGTTTTAATATAGGATTGTCAGAGCTGCAGCCCCTCGAGCTCTGTTTCCTCAGTCTCCCGTGTGCTTGTTGCAGAGTCTTTCTGTTGTGATGCTCCTTTGGGACCCCATTTAATCATCCTCTTTTCACCAAACAACAGCTGAAGAGGTTTCAGATACACTTCCTGCAGGCTGTTTTGCAAGAAATTATTTGAAATGTTTTGTGCTACTGATTCAGCTTGATAATATTTAATACAAGTCCATTTAACTAAATAGGGAAAATCCATGCTATGGATTATGTCTGCATTGGTTTGGATAAACCTCTATAGCTCATGTAACTCCATAATTATCTTCCTTTCCCTGAAGTCTTGAGTAGCTGGGTGCAGAGGAGCACAGCTACAGATTTTTCCAAAAACAGATGAACCCAACTCTGTTAACATTTGGTGATCTTCAGTTGGAGCCTCCAGGTGAATTTTTTGCAGTGCAGTAGATGCAGAGCATGTAAACTGAATAATTTGAAACTGAGTTTCTATTATTTTTAGGGAATTGTGACTGCTGGGCTACAGTTTTGTACAGCAAAGACAGGTGCCATCTTTCCAGACTTTTGGGAGTACTCTGTGTGAGGAGGGAGCTTTTACACTTGGCTCAAAAATGTTTTAACACACTTACAGAGCAAGAATACTTTTCCCCATGGAGGTGCTGATATGGGGAAGGATAAACAGAAAGGCTCAGTCCTCATAGTGGCCGGTTCTGTCCTTGGTATCAACTTTGTCTCTGGCAAGTGTCCCATCATGAGGCAGTGCAATTGTTTTTATTATGCCAGTAAATTTTGTATAACTTCTGCTCAGATCATCTTCACCTTGAATTTCTGTCCTCCCCTGAATCCCAGTGTATGTTTTTTCTGGCTCAAGTGATAGACTGAGCTGTATCATTTTCTATGTGTTCTCTGTATTGGCTGTATAAAAACATGAATTTCCTGCTTTTATCAGTTGTGCTGCTCTATAAACAATGGTCTTTTAATAATTCAGTATATCAGAATTGAGCCTACCCTCCTACCCTCCCCCCATTATAATCTGCAAATTTCAAAAATATCCTGCTTTAAATGAGCTCTTGATCTGGAAGTGTTTTAATACCTCTTACAAATGTTATATCTGGACACTTCTGGAAAGTAAAGTATTTCTTTGGAGAATAGAGATCAAGTTCATGCCCTTAAGAGTTCATGTAGGTGGCAGGAAAATAAATATTAAATTACATATTTTAAAATTAGTATTAAACTTGGCCATTCTGGGATAAACTTTCATGAATTTAAACCAAAGTGCCTTGGGTATTCAGATTCAGGGTATTATGTTTGTTTACTGGGGTTAATTAGTTGTAGTGGAGACAGTTGTGGTATTCATTATGTTTTCTTTGCCTGATTTGGAAAGTCACAGTCAGTGTCCTACCAAGCCAGACATTTTCTGGCACGGAAGAGTCATTACAGGCATTCCTGCTGTCTTATATGGACTGCATCAGGTGACTTCAAAATGGTTGTTTATCATACTCAGCTGCAATTTAAACAATTTATGCAGTGATTGGATGTCACTGAAATACCTGATCTGCTGTTTTCTTCCAAGCTGCAGCAAGAAAGAAGAGCAAATGCACTGTGCTTTGATCTTTTTTTCTCCCCTTAAGTCATTATTCTGCAAAACTTTAAACAAGTAAGTTTCTGGTTGCTAGACTTTGGTGTCAGTTTATCGCCTCTGTAGTGGTTCTGCACTACATGTGCTGCTTTGGAAAAAAGGGTTTGGGTATTCCTGACATTAATGCCTTTGTAACATAGAATCCCAAGAATGGCTCGGGCTGCAAAGAACCTTCAACACCATCCAGTTCCACCCCTCTGCCATGGGCAGGAAACCTTCCACTAGACCGGGGTGCTCAGAGCTCCACCCAACCTGGTCTTGAATGTTTCCAGGGGTGGGGCAGCCACAGCTTCTCTGTGAAACCTGTACCAGGGCCCCACAGGGTAGAATTTTTTCCTAATATCCAATCCAAACCTACCCTCAAACACAAAGCAAATAACGTTACTTAATACTGACCATAAATAAGAGCAGAAGGAAACTTTGTCTTCTGTATGAAATTAAAACAAAACTTAAATTCTTTTCCTTCCTTCCTGTTACAACTAAGAGAAAACGCAGTTTTAAAGCCCAAACTGGCTGACATCTCAGAGATCATGGCTAGACCTGTGGTAAGCAGCAGTATTGACACCCCTTCCTCAATGACTTACTGGGTCCCCCAGTAAGTACAGTCTTGCTGTGTAACAGTGGAGAAGCTCAGGAAGTGCACGGGGGAGCCTTCAAGATATTTGAGGTTGGCATGAAAAAATAAGAGTATGTAATCAGTTAAAAGGCTGAGGGTGGTTCTTTCTCTGTAATTTAATTAAGCAAGTCTACCAAGTGCTCCCCCTTCTCTGGGCAGTCAAAGTCATGCGTCATAAATTTTGTGCCAGGGAATCCATCGGTCTAGAGAGCAGTCAGCGTGTGCCAGAGGTTATGGAGATAATTGGAGAGGAAGGTTATTTTTCTGCACTGTGTATTCCTACCCTGTTGATGTGGCAAATGTCTTCAAATAAGTTTTCAAATGTTTTTGAGCTGTAACCTTCAGGAGGGGAGTTTGGTACAACTTTGTCAGGTGTTAAAGGACTGCCAAATCTTGCAAATTATTTAGGTTTGAATCTTAAAAATTATTCAGGTCTGCTGGATGACTGAATAATGCTGTGTTGTTACATGTGTAACTTATATAACTTGTATCTATGTATAAATAATGTATATGTAACATATATAATTATATATACATGTATATTATATATACATGTATAACTTGTTCCATTCTAAGTTTAAATTGCAAGAAAAAATTACATTATTATATATATAATATATATTATTATTTAAATTACACATTACAGAGTGATATAAAAGAAATCTGGTTTTCACAATATAATAAAAATACTTGTCTGGTTGTTGGAATACAGTTCTGTCCTGCTTCCTCCCCAGTGGGGTCTAACTCTCATAATTTGCACATCTGAAAAGGAAATATTTGCTGTCTTCTGTGCTGGTGTGCTCTGCTTGTTTAACTTCAGGTTTTATTGGTAAATTTATCCTTCCACATGTAGTTTCACTGATTGGGCAACATAATACACGTGAGTGAAAATCACATTTAAGAGTCTGCAGTAACAAGTTTTACTCATCTTGTATTACTACATTTTATTCCAGACTATCAACTCCCGTTATTTGGTGCAAAGGGACTCCATGGATCTCATTATCCTTCACATATAAATGCAGTTGTATAATTTTTAAACAGCTGAGTGAGGGTGGGAGAGTCACTTCTCTAGGACACAGTGAGTGAGTTATTTGGAGTGATGCCTGAGACTGTGCTCTAGTTACTAAAATTTCCAGTGAGAGCAGCCCTGTAGTATGACCCTGCATGCTCAAAATACTAAGATCAAGGGGTTTATTAACTAGAATTTAGAAGACTTCACTGTGAAAGCAGCTCTGCTTTTAAATCTCCCCTGCACTTGTATAGAACTTGTTTCATGTAAGTTAATGTTCAAGCCAAAACATGCAAGTTAGGAAAGTTTGAAAGTTTGAGGCAGGTTCCATAAATACCAAGACTGTGTTTAATCAGTCCCAAAATTTCATCTGAGAGGATGGTTTTCTATAATGCTTTACCACAAGGCAGGTGGTTGATGAGTAGATACAGAGAAAACCCACATTTTTTTGGCAGGGAAAATCTCTTCAGTTGATTAAAACTCTCACTTTGATAGTCCTCATTCTTTCATCTAGAGATTGTTACAACCTCTGGTGAACTGCAGTGTTTTTCCTGGAGCAATATACATGGAAAACTGTGCCTGCAAACTCCAACATGCTGTTCATTTGTTGCAGCAAATGGGGAAATTGCTAATAGGATTTCTGTTCCGCTTGATGTAGCCACATGAGGAATTAACCTCAATAAAGGCAACAGGGTAGAGGAATGCAGTTTCTCTTTAGGGGCTTAGGATAGGTTATTTGCAAAATTTGCCTGTTTGGGTTTTTTTTTTAAAGCAAACAATGAATAATGAGTTAGAAGAATCAGCACGTTTCTTTATATATTCATTCACATAATTCAGCAACACTTTTAAAACAGCCAATAATTTAAAAGCAAATACTGTGTTACCACTCTCTGCTGAGAGACTTTCTGGTAGAGTTTCCCAGTAGCACAGTCGTGACCAAAATGATCCCAGGCAGAGTGTTTATTCCTGTCATAAACAAACTTGTGGTCCAAAAGCTTTTGCAAAGTCCATGAGGTTGATTTTTCAGCATGGTAACAATTAACAATACTCTTGTTGTAAGCCTGTCCTGAGAATGGTGCCTTTTTGGGAGGCTTTGAGTATTGAAAAGGGAAGTAAAGCACTTTTAGGCTGCATGATTTCAATGGCCTAAGGAGGAGTGTAGGTAGGATCAATTCAGCTTTTTTCTTCTCTGGCAGTTTGGGGGGGAAATGGCTTTTGGAATATGAAGTGCATATTGGGTAGATATAACGTTTATTAGGTATTATGTTTTTTTCTGTTGGGTCAACTAGGGTAATTATAGAACCTGCACTACCTTCTGACCTATGAAAATGCGATCCCTGCTGAAATGTAAAGATCAGCTGTCTGGTCACTAATCCCTGGGAAGAAAAAGGTTCTCAGATGGTGTCTGCAGGGGTACACAGGCCAGAAAACACCTCCTTAAGTCACTGTTTTCATGTGACTTCCAAGTATGTAGTCAAGTCTAAAAACTGGGGAAGGAAAGAATGATTTTTTATCAATGTGCAGAGATAAGCTCCTTGCATTTTAGTCTTGAGGCTGGAAATGAACCGTTTTCTTTGCTGCTTGTGATTCCAGGGCGCAAATATTCTGCTGCCCAGACTCTGTCTAGCTGCCTGCTCAACAAAAAAATACTTTTTTGGCTACCCTCAAGTCTGCTTGCTTTCTTTCTGCAAGTTCTGTTCCTGGATACACTGAGCAGGTGCTATGCTGGACTATGTATATGCCAGTCATTTGTTTGGCAGGGTGTACCATATCCTCTATGATTCCCTAGGGTTTGGGAGTTGGTGGGGTGGAGCAGACACATCAGGGGAAAGTTCTGCTGCAGTGAATAGGAATTAGTATCTTCATGATGCCTTCTAGCCCAGTGTTTGCTACAATGGTGGTTTAAAAGTCTTGGCCATGAGCAAGTCCCAGAAATTTGGATCTCCTAGCCCTGCTGTTCATCTTGTTCTTGCTTAGTTATGTCAATCAGGCTTTCCCTTACCCTTGAGGTCTGGGTAGAGCAGTGTGGAATGGTACTCAAAGCTTCCTTTGGGCACAAACTCTTTGCCCTGCAGAGCAGAACAGCACTAGAGCAGAGAGGGCACAGGCTGCACCTAGTGCTGCCTCGTGGTGCTGCTGGGCAGCCCCATATTGAATAGGTCTCCCTTAAGCCAGAATGATTTTAATTAAAAACTTGTTCTTAAGGTGAAAAGTTGTTTGTTGACCAGACTTTTTTAAGAGGTGGGAGGGTTGCTTCAATCTGTCTGGGTTAAATACCCAGAGTTAACAGTTCAGGTTTGACTGTACTTGGAGTTAAAACTAGGGGTTAACATGAGTTTTTGGTTAGGATTTGGCTCAGCCATGTAAGTAGAGGTAAGTAATATTCCAGGGTATTAATGTGTTAATCACTGCAACAAAAGCTCCACTGTTGATTAGTGGAACAGGTTACTGAAAGATTTTCTGTTGTGCTTTAAGAACCTCTTGGATTTGGGAATTTTCAAGGAATTCAAGCCAAAGTCCTGTGTTTATAAATTTGTCGATATTCTAGAAACAATGATGGAAAACCCTATTGAGCTTTGGATAAACTGGGATGCTGCATCTCTTCAGGCAACACATGTCACAGTAATTGATGTGTAATCTTGCAGCCAGAGGAGCGGGAAGTGCTGCAGCGTTACGTAATGCGCTGAGCCCAAGTGGGGCATCACGTACAGCTGATGCCTTTTAAAAGGGCGAGGGAAGGATCAGTGTGGTGAAACAGCTTATTGATTGCTGCATTCATACATGAGCCTGCATACATTTAGACATTTAGGAGAGAAGGGAAATAGATGCTGATGTTGTGTGTGTGACCTTCGAGTCCTGTTGTCTGCAGCTTGCTTAACTGGCCAGCAACAGGAGACAGGAATAAATACCCTGACATTGTGAAATCAGCCTTGGGTGGTTCTTTGATACAGAACACAACCTGTGTTGTTCTAGAACTCTGAAGAAAGTTTTCAGTTTTTTACTTCATGTAAACACCTCTGTTATACTCTTAAAACTGCTCTACAGTGGTGGTTAAAAAGAAGTCTTTTTGTTAGTGCTGGTTCAGCACACTGGAACTTGCATCAGATTTAATCTATATTCCATTTCAGCTTGTTAAACGCTGTGATGCAAATTTCTTATTAGCGTCAAAGTGATATATTTCTAGATATTGGTTAATAAGTGAGAGAGCAAGTTAAAAACAAGTTTCCCAAGAGCCAAAAAGGATGGCACAGATAATCTAGAAAACTTGGGAGAATTAGCTTTAGCAGTAGATGGGAGCCCTGGGAAATGTTGTGTTTCCTTGTTCTCCCTGCAGGTTATTTTCCTGCTGCAGCATGGGGAAAGCTTGTTTGGTATTCTCACTGTGTGAGCATAAGAGGCTCAGCTTCTGTCTTAAATAAAGCTGGCACTTTACGCTGTACCGTGGCAAAAATAAATACTGTGGATTTGATAAGGATATAATTCAGTGGAACCTATAGGAATTGCTAATTAGCTACAGTAAAAAAAGATCTACAGCAGCAATTGTAGATTCTTTGACCTTTCCTTGAGCAGAGCAGGTCATATGCATTGCTTTTTTTGATTGCATATGCATTTTTTTTTTTTTAATTCTGCAGCAGCAGGAGTAGCAAATAAATCAAGTAATAGACATGTGTCAATATTGGATAAGGAAGTAGGAAACTGGATTATTATAAAGGCAGTAAGCTAGATACAGTCTTCTACCTGAATTACCATAGGCTACCCCTCTGGAAGTAGGTTAGTAGGAGGGTTAGAAACTTTAAAATAAACAATGGAAGCTTTAAAAGTTTTGCTTGACAGCATTTGTGATCATGCTGAAAGGAAAATCACATTTGCCTGCCTGCAGATCAGCCCATGTGTTCTCACTCTGATGTCTCAAACCTCAGCTATTCCCAGGCTTTTGCTTCCCCTCTCTCCCTTCCACACATACCTTTGGCTCACTTCTCTTAACATACACTTCTCTTTCCTGACACAGCACCATAAAACTGGGTTATAAACCAGAAATTGTCAGGAAAGCCACATAAACCTTTCTACAACTTTGGCAGAACAGCCGAGCAGCAGCAGAGCTTAATGAAACACTAACGACTCCCACAGTTGCCAAATATGAGAAGGGGAGGACAGTTGTAGGAGGTTGAGAAGCAATAATTGAGCAGAGACAGAAAATGGGAGAGCTGGATGATGAAATCCGTTAAGAAGCCTGTCACTTATTTCCTTAATTCCATTCTCCAGAAGCATTATTTAACCCACCATGGTTGCTGCTGGCGTGCTATTGCATAGATAGTTTCAAAAGGCAGAATAGCTTTGCCAGAAGGAGATATTGCTCTTCTGCAGCTTAAAAACACCTCCAGAACTCCGTATGTGAAACACCACACTAATATTTCTGTACTGAAGCTGTTGAAGAGCCAGGGCTTTGTTTTATTACCAGTTTAGCTGGTCTTTCAAAATGGATGGCTCTAGTCAGGTGCAGACATGGCATGAAATAGTTACCAAATTTTTGGAAGTTAATTCTGCTGTAACAGTGTTGACTTATTTGCATCCAGCTCCTAAGGAAATCTAAAATTCAAAATACAAGTTTTGAGGAAATGTCAGACAGTTTTCCTACATCTCTAACCTAATGTCAGCATTTTAATTTTCCTATTAGTTATTTGTTCTTGTGTCTCTAATGTAGATGCAGATTTTGTCTAGAGTCTTGTCCTCATGATAGGGAGTGACTAAAGCAGAAAAATGTGTGCATTTTAAAGGCCTGAATGTGCTGTAGAAGGTTTGAATGTCATAGCAATGCAGGAAACAGGTTCCTGTCCTAGAAGATATACTGCCTCAGCCCTCTCCCCTGCAAAGTGTCTCTGGTCCTCTGGGTTTTTCCTGACCTTTCTAGGGTGGCTGCAGCTGACTTCTGCTGGTAGTTTTGAAAGAATTTTCTGCATTTTTCCCTTGGATGTCAGGTTTTTGCAGTGCCATGTTTTTTATGTCTCTGCAATATTCCTATTGATCATTTGTTCCCTTGATTATCACTCTCCTCAGTGCCCATAACCCCATCCAATGGAGAAATTTTGCTTTATCCCTCCAGTCTTGTGTCCCACAAAAAATACCTTGTTTGCACAGAGGCAGCCCTGTATATGATCCAGAGCAGTAACAGAGCAGCTGAGTGAGCTCAGACCTCAGCATCCCAGCCCTTGTGCAGCCATCCCTGCTGACAAGAGCTAACCAGGACAGGGATGAGGGAGGGGAGAGACTGCCTGCAAGTGGGTGATGTTTGTGTTCCTGCAGTGTTCGGTACTCCTGCCTGTGAGATGTGGATAATGTGCTGACAGCTCGTGAATGTTGCAGGCTAAGCACAAGAACTCTGATTCGACGGGCACAAGAGGAATTTCAGGATGTGAATTTTACCAGTGGGAAGATTGAAGCCACAATTTTGAGGTGCTGTTTATGCAGTAGATTGTTCCTGAGACACTGATCAAGATGCCTGACAGCTTGGCAAGCAATCATTTTAATGTAGGAAGCTAAGCAGCAATGAAGAACTTTGCAGTTTTGTTCTGAGTTCTTCCACCTGCTCTCTTGCAACTGAACTGAGCCCTGTGATCAGAAGTATTGGTCAGATTTTCACTAGTGCTTGTTTGCTGCTTCTTCCAAGCAGCTTCTGGACAAGCTTGAGCAAGTGCCTTATACAGGCTGGGCAGGAGTCACTGAATGCAAAGCAAAATTTTCGCCTAAAAATCAAGTCCTGTATATGCTTCATTTTATATGCGCAACCCAGCAGCTGTGAGATACTGTTACATTAGGGGTGCAAATTAGAGACTGTCTTATGTGCTACCAGACTCTGATTTCAAAAAGTACTTAAAATTATTTCTTTCTTAAAAGCTTGTACTCTCACTGCTCAGATCATGATAATGGGCACCAGGAGAAATTACTGTGCTCTTTTTTTTAGCCCTTTCCTCTTGGCCAGAGTTCCTGTTTCAATCCAGAAGTTAGAATGTGGTTTCTCATGGGTGCAACAAACTCTACAAGTGCTGACTGTACCTCATTAGTGCACAGACCACCAGTCAGGCTTATTCCAGTGCATTGGTTCAACATATGTTGGCTCAGGTATGTTTTCTTTGGCAGCTCAGGGTCCCAGTCTAAGCCATTAAAAGTCCTAAAATGAGGAGATAGCAAGAAGCAAAGAATATATGGTCAAAGTTTCATGGTGTCAAAACAGGCATTGCAGCTTGTTTGCAGTTCCTCTGGGAAACACAAATGTGTGGCAAGTTTGTGTTTTTATTTTAAATATAAGGGAATGCATATTTGGCTGAATTTATGAAATTATTCTGAAACCCCTACCCCTGATATAGATCCTCCAAAGCTAAATTGCTTGAGTTTGCAGTTGTTTGTATAATTTTTGTGTATAAGATGAAAAGCAGATACCAGAGTTCAAACTTTTTCACAGCTTTTTGACAAGCATTGGTTCTGCTTGGTACACTCCTCAAAAATAATCTAAACAAAGCAGACTGTATAAGCAATGCAGTTTTAAACAGATCAATGTGAAATATTTTTAGCAGCACACAGTATTTGCTGCTACAAAATTGTGGAATAGAAAGCATTTGCAGGGCATGACAGCTTCTTGTGTTCGTTCAGAAATTTGTATGGTGTTTATTTAAAGTGTATAAACAAGTCTCTAGGTGATGATTTCTAACAAATGAAAATAGGACCTTAGCATCCTATTCCCATATCAGATCTTATTGTTAAGCTTATAAAGAACTATTTTTCCCCCAATAGAACTTATCAAAAAGAGATTTTGAATAGAAACTGCTACATGTGACTTAATCTTTCTTCCATGTAACTCGTGACCTCACGCAGCCCTTAGGCTGATGGTGACACAGTGAGCATTTCCTGTGAACCGTGAGCAGTGCTGGTCCCACTATTGTTGGGCACTTTTTTTGTCTGGGAAAAAACAAACCCTTATTTACTAGAAGGCAGTGTCCTGTTTGTTTGTAGCTGGCTGGGAAATGCCATATTACAAGGGTCTCAGTGGCAGTCGTCGCTCATAACAGAAGCTGTTGTTGTGTTTTGCTCTTTTTCTCACTGATTTGTATGAGAGTTCTGAGTCTGCCTTGTGACCTGCTCCACATTCAGTTCACACCACAAATACTAACCTTGTTTATCCAATATGTTTTTTCCCTCCTTGGTGTTTCCTCAGATTAGCTGTCAGTAAAAGGCTAAATAATAATCCTCCAGTTATTATTCCTCCCCCGTGAGGCCACCAGGGTGCTTTTCCAAGTTGGCGGATAGCATTTGCTGTAAGAGCTGCTACCTGGCAAGGCAAGTGTGGAGGTGGAAATTTCAGACAAAATAAAGGAACAGCATTAAACTGGTAATGGGATGCAGCTGCTTTGGCCTTTGAGTCTGCATGTGGGTCTCAGCAGCCTTTGAAAAAGGCTGTGTGGAACCACTCTTGGCCATACAAAATCAGTCCCAGCCAAGCCGTGGCCTGTTCTAGGCAGGTGCAGCAGCTCTTAGCAGTTGGGACATTTCACTTTTGGCTGTAAGAGGTTGTGGACAGCCTGTCACATGGATGACAGTCTCATGGCTGTGCTGCCTTGAAATTCAGTCCAAGCCAGCATCCGTGCATCTGTTGTGCACGTCAGAAACTGGATGCTGCAGGGCTGCTGGCCCAGCACGTAACCATAGCCAAGTTTATTTAAAATACACCCCCCAACTGAGTCCTTGCCACTGAATGGGGCGTCAAAAGGAACTTCTTGGTGTCAAAACATTCCTTCTGTCTATACATTTCTGCTTACTGTTGTCTTTCCTGCCTCAGCTGCCTTCTGAACTGCCTTCCCATTTTAAAGTATTGCATAAAATGGTGACATTCTGTTGGTTTAGCAGCATACATATACAGAGAAAGGAACCATTAGGATATGCAATTATCTTCCTCAACTTTCTAACACCCTTGCAGACAGAATTTCTATAAAGTTTCATTTTTGGAGCTCATTCTTGTGAGGCAGAAAACCTCTGGAAGACTTAGGGGGGTTTCTGTTGTTTAAACACAGACACACACACATACACATATATACACACACAATTTCTTTAAGAATTTCAATTTTCAGTCTTTTTCTTTTTTTTGCTTCTCCTGCCAAATCACGCACGCCAACCTAAATATGCGTATCATATATGCAGACATTCAAGATACTAAAAGCAGAACAGCCTCTTTTAAGGGAAGCATAGTATTTTGGGGTTGGAGTTCTCCTTGTCTGTCTGGAATATTCTCATTTATATGAAAATGTCTAGCACTAAAGCAGCCTACTGTTGAAATTATGAAGGTCCTGCAGATTCTGCCAGCATGAAGGGTGAATTTTAGGAAGAGCATCTGTGAGGTACCTTTTGAAGTCTCACTTCATGGAACAGTGGAGGTCGTGCTCAGTGCCTCAGAAAGCTCTTTCCTGGAAAATTCCTGGTGGAACATGTCTGTGAGCTTTACAAAACTCTGATTTCCCAGCAGCAATGCTGAGCAGAGACATCAGAGGTGACACCTAAATCTATACAGAGAGAGAAGACTTCTGGGCACTAGAGTTCTTCAGAGCTGTGGTTCATTGGGCAGACTGAACTTACCAACACATATCTCAACTTTCAGATCTAGAAAGCAAACACAAAAGGATTTCCTGCCCATTGCTACAATGATTGCTCTCTCTGCCTGTGCATTGCTCAGGTGAGGTGTCTGTCAGGTTCAGAAGGGTATTCTCCCAACAGCAGATTAATTTTTTTCTTGTCTTCTTTTTAGTTTTCATGTGCACCTGCTTCCTGCCAGGAGTCGTCTCTAGCCCCACTCAGTTTCCACTTGAGTAACCAACTAAATTCTGATGTGACAATCTCACAGTTTACATACTTACAGTAAAGCCATACACATAATTTAATAAATGGTAACAGTTTGGAATTCTGCATAACTGTATGTAAAACACACATGATGACTTTATAAACTGCTGGCTTACTCTTGGAATGCAATTTATCAGGACCCTGCCACTTAGCTTATGGAAGCAGTCCCATGGCATGGCTTCTCCAGCAAGAGGGAAAGCAGGTTGTGCTCATGTCAGTGATCCCTGCCATTACCCAATCTGTGGGAATGGCTCATGTTTCACTTGAAAGTTATCCCTTTCCTGTTTACTTGGGGGAACACTCAAAGCTTTTTTAGAAATTCTTCCATTTTTCTTGGCGTGGGGCTATTAATTCTTGTATAGATTTTTATCATGGCCTCTTTTTCTAAAGATAGATATTTTGGCTGCTAATGAGTAGTTCAATAAGAAAAATATCAAAGTGGCTTTTCTAAAGAAGAATCTTGAAACATAATGTTCTTGGGGTTTCAAGTGTCATTTTTACCCTTCCATAAATGCTACATCCATGGCTCTGTTCTGAAATCACTGAGATTCATGTCTTCTGCAAAGTATGCCATTTTCACTGTAAATATTTAGATTTAGGTTTTTATTTATAATACTTAGATGTTAGGAAGATCAACCTTTGCAATAAATAAAAATAAATTCTTTCCAAGAAAGCATTTCATTCTCTCTCCTCTGACTCATGCATGGAAAGATAAAACTCATTCATTTTAGTCATGTATCAAAGATTGGGTAGAAGACCTTTTTTCCTTCCTATTCCTGACCTGTAAAATCAAGCCAGACCTTAATCTGATTTTGAGTTATACATGCAAAGTTGATATTGAAAGTACTTGAAGTCAAGTACTGAAAGCTTTTTTAATAATTTTAGGACATTTTTATGACAGTTGGCTGTGGCTATAAAGCATAAAAAATATCTGTCCAGTTTAGAAATGTGCAGGTTTTACAGCTGAAGGAGAAATATTTGTAAACAGTTTTTAATTCTCTGCAAAAGTAATTTCAAATGGTTTGTGTGTTTCCAGAACTTGTTGTTGTTGTTAAGATCTGTATACACCACAGACAGGTGTCATTGCAGACTGCAGACAAAGCGGTGGCCTCAAGGACAGAGGGACAGTGAGCTGTGCCAACCCCTGCCATCCCTGATTTATATTCCTATTGCTTGTCCCTGATCTACCAGTGTTTCCTTGTTTCTGCTCACAGTCTCCATTAAAACAAACTGTTTGTCTCAATGGATGTTGGATTATTAAAAGAGAATATTTTTGTGTCCATTTTGCATAAATAAGTCTATTTGATTGTTTATTCGCATAAGATGTGATGAGGCTTGTTAGGCTGATGACAGAGCTCTTGCCAGCCTTCATCCATGTTTATTTAAAGTCTCTGTATGATTTACTGCAAAACCTTCCCAGCTTCTCACAAATGTTTACTGATGGATGAGCTCGATTGAGACATCCCAGCTCATAACTCACAAGTCACAACATAATTCAGAAAAGAAATGTCTGCTTTCAACACACAGCCCTTGTGCAGTGAAACACCACCAAGTTATTCCAGATGTTGGTGATCACTACAATAAAGATCCATGACACTGGTTAAGCTGCAGCCTCTCACTGTGTTTGAAACAGACCCTGCAGGGACTTGGCCTCACACAGTAGCAACCTTGGGTGCTTAACCAGTGCTCCCAGGATGGTTCTCTGCAGGCAAAATGGGATGAGTATTTACACGTTGCCATTTCTTCTGTGTCCTGCAGAAAAATCATTCACCCTAAATAAATCAT
This sequence comes from Pseudopodoces humilis, assembly GCF_049639895.1. Classification (NCBI taxonomy): domain Eukaryota; kingdom Metazoa; phylum Chordata; class Aves; order Passeriformes; family Paridae; genus Pseudopodoces; species Pseudopodoces humilis. The sequence goes on from NC_142200.1 coordinate 3,688,388, forward strand.
GCCCAGCCTTTAGTTTTACTTGCCTTGAACCAAATGTTTCCTCTTCCCCATCATTAATTAATTTTTAAGCCAGCTCAGGCACTGATAAGTCAACATCCTGGAGCAGGTGAGATGCCAGTTAAACATGAGGTGCCTGAACCTGCTTGTGTGCTTGGGAAGCTGTTGAACCTGGTGAAGTTAAAGGGAGTGTTAAAACCACAGGGAAATGGAAGTTTTCCTTGCACTTCTGCTTGAATTGCTGGTTTCCTGACTTGCATTTTTGATGAAGATCGTGTTCATGAAGAGAAGCTGGATGGTACAAATAAATGTTGCAGTCTGGAGGCACCGTGGCTTCTTGAACAAGAGCTCTGGGTCTAATATGCAAACACACACAGAGTTGTCTCAGCTAAAACTTCCATGTCAGCCAAGGCATCACCAAACAGCAGGAAAAGCTAAGCAGGAGATAGTGATTTGAATCATGATGTGAACATGGTGCCACCTGTACAAACACAGGCCTTTCCTAAAGATCTAAATCCTGTGCAAAAGGAGTCACCAGTTCCATGGAAGTACTGATGTGGAGTATTGGCCTCAGTACAGGCCTGCAGCTGCCTGTACCAGGGAAAGGTGGCTGAACCATGATGCCATTCCCTGTGGCACGAGGCTCATGGCAAACACAGATTGGGAAGTTTCAGCAGGAGCAGGTCTCTTCCAAGAACTCTGGACTCATCAGGGCAGCTGTCACTTCCTAGCTTGTTCATTAGCCAAAGTTGAGTCAAATCACACAGACCTTGGCCTCAGACCTGGATTTTGAATCCTGGTGATGGAATTGGTTATTCATGCCAAAAAACAGCTTATTTTCCATAATATAATCTCTGTATCACCACAGAGTGTGCAACACTCTTGGGAAAATCTGATCCGTCTCAGGGAAGAAGTTAGTGTTGCTAGTCAAGATTTGGTGCTACTTTAAACAGCAGCAGATTAGACTTCCAAATTTGCATGAGAGGCTATTTTAGGCAGGGATTGGTATAATCCTGCTTGGTAATGGATGCCTCAGTGTGCTGAACAGGGAGCACAAGGTACAGGTTGATCTCGCCAGCAAAGGTCAAACACTGCTTGCACTCACCATATATGGCTTTGGATAGTAAATTGTTTTCCTTCCTGGGATAAAGACACTGAGTTTTTCTGTCTTGGCATCAGTTGGACTGCAAGAAATAGATTGTTTTGTTTTTAACGTTTTTCTAAGAACCGTGTCCGAGTGTTACCTGCCCTGTGCTGATAAAAGAGCGGGAGGCAGGTCCCAGAGGAGCTGGTGTGGCTGCTGCTGTGGCCAGTCTGCCATCTGCAGGCCACTGCTCCATGCTGGGGGTGTGGAGAGCAGCGCTTGGGAGTTCTTTCTTCTCCAGAAATTATTATTTCTAGCAAGTTGTTGTTTTCTAATAAGTGCTATCTAGTAATTTTTAACTTTTCCCCATCTGATCCTATAAATAGTCATCTCTGTTCTTAAAGAAAGCAAAGACAGTGGGGATGAGCAAACCTTGGATTTATCTAAGTTGATGAATAATTGCGAATTGTTGGTTTTGTTGTCTGTCATTCATTTTTCTAAATAAACATTTTTGTGCCTAGAAATGGGACATTCCATAAGACATTCAAATTCTGTCCTTCACTTTCAGTCCATTAAATCTTTAGTAACACTTTTGTGGGGGTGGTCTTAGATTAAAACAGCACTGCTATAATGTTCAATTTTGAATCTTAAAAGATATGTTGAGCAGGAGATCTGTGTATACGACAGCCAGGCAGCTTCCAAGCACCCCAAAATAATTTGGTTTTATGTTCCACAAACTGATAGAGGATTCAGTAACAGAAATACTCCAGTTGTTACCTTCTTATTGCCCAGGTATTTGAAAGGTAAATGATCTGTGCTTAGCTGTTTTTTTAACCATTGCTAAAGAATCTTAAATGAGTTTTTAATCAGGGAGAGAATTCACTGTAGGTTGCCCTCAATTTACTGTTTTCAATGCTGTAACAAAACTTCATGTATAGAGTGAAATGTTTGGTGCGTGCCACATAACATTTCCATAATTTTTTTCTTTGTTTTAGGTCTTCCTGAACAATACTACAGCCTCACTTGGTTCCTCAGCCCTATCCTGGGCTTGATCTTCACTCCGCTCATAGGTTCGGCCAGTGACCGCTGCACGCTGAGCTGGGGCCGCCGGCGGCCTTTTATCCTTGCTCTCTGCATTGGTGTCCTCTTTGGAGTTGCACTTTTCCTTAATGGCTCTGTGATAGGTAAATAACAAGGAAATCCCCCACATGCATCCCTACTAATAAACCTGCTTTGATATTTTAATGTAGGAAGTAAAGATAATGTTCTGCAGTTGGTTTACCTCATATTTAATGTTAAAATCATTAGAAGTCTCCACAACCCTGCCCTTGAGCTCTGTCCATCTTGCCTGTTATTATTTGAACTCATGAGTTACAGCACTGTGCTGAGCATTGTGCAATCGTAGCTGTAACTGGTATTAATAACAATGTTATTAATACAATGGTTGCCAGCATAATGTTTGCAGTCACTGAGACGAATTTGGTTGATCCTTGACATGGGAAAATTGTAGCAACCTGTTCACAGGGAAATGTTTCCTGTTGTGATCCATTTTCCCTTTAATGCATATCTGGGAACACATCCTGTTTCCAGCATTATTTCAAAAATTATCTTTTCACTTTTTCTTGTGCTTTTCTTAGACCCGGTATTGAAAAAGTCCAGAACACAGTTAATATTTGTTTATCAAAAACTATGTGGGAAAATAATTTTTCCTGAGCCCCCATAAAAGCTGGTAAAAATAGTTTCCCTTGAACATAGTTTACTACTAATTTAATCTACAATCTCTTTGTAAATTTATTGTAGGAGAGGTGACAGCAAGTACGTTTATGAAAATGTTTACAAAATGATTGGACTGATGCAAACAAAAGGAACTTAGCACCTAATAATATCCTCTTGGCTCACTTTTTTGGGGTTAGATGCAGCTCTATTGTGAAACAGGTCTACTAATTGAGGGAAATGAATGGAATGTTACCTTGGCTCAGCCTGTTAAAGCCAGACTGGAATGCCATATGATTGGCTTCAGTTCTCTGCAAACTGCAGTGGACAAGCTATTCAGATAGGTGACATTTAGTTTATTCTTTTTTAATTTATCCAAACAATAAATATTATTTATTTGAATTGTTATCATATGGAATTGTCCTAGGATGACTGTATGGTTTGATATCAATTGTATTTAGTTGTCATTAATTGTATTTAGTTGTTGTGTCTCCAAAATTTACTCCTCTTCCTCCAGATGTTTGCAGGATGTTAGACTGCAACTCTCTTACAAGATTTTAAGTGATAAGAAGCTTTCAGTTCCATTCAGTAGTTTAGGTCAGGAGCCATTGATACGAGCAAGCAAACCTCAGGTTCAGTTTATAGGCTTATTTTGAAGCCTTCTAATAAATCAGCACAAAATTTTGTCAATTTTTGTTCTTTGCTTTCCTATCCGCAGTCTCCAGTTACTTGCAATCCTATTTGCAATTTAGGACAACAGGAGATGCTGGAAAAACTGTATCAGACCCTCTTTCATTATGTGGCCTCTGGTAGTAGGAGTCATAGGGAGGATAACCAGGAACACAGAGGTTGGCTAGTCCCAGTCATGATACAGCCATGTCCCAGGAGAACACCTTACCCAGCTCCTGTTCTCTCCTGCCCTGTTCAGGTTTCTAGCAGATATAAAGCACTGTTTGTGTTTTCTGCCTTCAAAGGGTTTGGTATAAATGAGGATTCAATATGCAGGAATCAGCACTTGAGATTTAGCTGATTTTCGGTAGCTTAGCCAGTTCATCTCCTTCCACAGACATTTTAATCGGTTACACTAATGGTTTTATCAGCCTCGCATGTGTAACTTCTAAATCTCTGTGATTTGAGTAATTCATGCTTTTGTCGCTGGTTCATCTTGTAACAAATTATCCAGCTCTGTGCTAATGCTGCCTTTCTACTCTGTAGACAAAAAGCATTTCATATCATGCTGTCAACAGAAGCTGACTGATGCTTTTGCAATGCAAAATATATCCATGTTGCTTCATCCTTAAAAGTTTTGCTTATAAAAAGCAATCTAGAAAATAAGAATGTTTAAGAAAATCAAAAAGATAGATGAAGGGGTTAAATGTCACTTTATCCTGGTGTACTGTGACTACTACACATTAAGCATCATGTCAGGAATGCTGCCAGCAGTGCAGTTACCTGTGAATGTATCTGACAGATGAAATATGTCATTTTGGATGCTCCCCTCTCCCACCATGGCTGTCTTTTATAAAAACAGCCTTCAGCATCTGAAGGAAAATACATGGGAGGAATACAAAATAATATCCAGTGCTCCCAGAGGTTTAAGAGATGCTTTATAACATAACATTTTGATAAATGTCAGTCTTAAGAACATGAAAACCATCCTTGTCCTAGACCTTCCATGATGCTGTGCCAAAGAGCTGAAACTGCCATTTTGCTCCATAAAGGAATGTTTGCAGTGAGTATGTTGGCCACCTTTCTCTTAAGGTATTAAGCTTGTTCTTAGGAGTTTGCCCTTTTTAAATGAGATGCTCAGATACCTCTCCCATTTCTCCCCAGGTCTGGCTATTGGTGATGTCCCAGACAAGCAGCCCATTGGAATAGTTCTCACGGTGCTTGGGGTTGTGGTGTTGGACTTCTGTGCTGATGCAACCGAAGGGCCAATTCGGGCCTACTTGTTGGATGTGGTGGACAGTGAAGAACAAGACATGGCCCTGAACATCCATGCATTTTCAGCTGGTAGGGAGTTAGCTGAGATGTTTTTGGCAGCTGTTCAGTCTTATTGAAGACCAGATTGTGGCTGAATTGATTTTTCCTGAACTCACTTCTCACTTTTTTCTCTTCACAGGTCTTGGAGGAGCAATTGGTTATATGTTAGGAGGGCTGGACTGGACACAGACCTTCTTGGGTAGCATTTTTAAATCTCAAGAGCAAGTCCTTTTTTTCTTCGCAGCCATTATTTTCTCTGTCTCCGTTGCTCTCCACCTTTTTAGCATTGAAGAAGAGCAATATAACCCTCAGCAGGATAGGATCGATGATGAAGGAGACACACTTTCCAGTGCCAAATTCAGTGGCAGTCTCCCCCCTCTGAACCGGCTGAATGTAATTAGTGAGGAAGAGCCCTATGGAGCTTCCATGTTCCATGATGAGGTTCAGTCGGAGCATGACCTCAATATGGAGTTCCTTGAGGTGAACATTGTGAGAAGCAAGAGTGACTCAGTTCTGCACATGCCCGATGCCACATTGGAAATTGAATCGGAGCTGCTTTTCCTGCATGACATCGAACCCTCCATTTTTCAGGATGCTTCATATCCAAACACTCCCCACAACACAAGCCAAGAGATCATGAAGTCCAAACTCAACCACCTGTCTGCTTTCCTCAGGGAGAATGAGAAGGAGGAGGAAATGTTGCTTGATAATCGTTTAAATGAAGATAAAATCCCAAACATCAACGGCTCCCTACCAAAAGAGTTCCTCAATGGGCACGCCAGAATAGGCATGAAGCAATCCAGCACTTCCAACTCCATGCGACGGCGGAGGCACATGTTTTACCGGCAGCCGTCCTACACCTTCTCCTACTACGGCAAGATCGGCTCCCATCGGTACCGCTTTCGCCGGGCCAACGCCATCGTCCTGATCAAGTCCTCGCGCAGCATGAACGACATCTATGACATGCAGAAACGGCAGCGGCAGCGCTGCCGGCACCGCAACCAGAGTGGCACCACCAACTCCAGCGGGGACACGGAGAGCGAAGAGGGCGAGACTGAAACCACTGTCAGACTGTTGTGGCTGTCAATGCTAAAAATGCCCAAGGAGCTGCTGAGGCTGTGCGTCTGCCACCTCCTGACTTGGTTTTCCATCATTGCTGAAGCTGTGTTCTATACAGATTTCATGGGACAGGTCATCTTCCAGGGCGATCCAAAGGTAGGAGAGCAGTTCCCATGGGCAGGCCTGCTCAGAGTCCCTCATTTCTGAGATGTGCTCAGTACAACAAAGTGGTGTTGGTGTTTGTGTCTGTTGCAGGCCCCTTCAAACTCGACTGAGCTGCATGCCTACAATGCTGGGGTTCAGATGGGATGCTGGGGGCTGGTGATTTATGCTGCTACTGCTGCTGTTTGTTCAGGTAAGAGACTTTGCAGTCATACAGTGGAATGCACCTCATGCATGTATTTCTAAGGTAAAAGTAGAATCATGGAATATTCTGAGTTGGAAGAGACCCACAAGGATCATCTAATTCCTGGCCCTCCTGAAAGTGTTGTTTCAGTTGGCATCCACCTCCTTGTTTGGGGTAAAGGATATTTTGGAAAAGCATGTCTTGTGGTCTTGAGGGGAAGGGCTTCTTTAAGAATCAATATGAAAATGTTCCTCCAAATGTTGAGGTGGAAGTATGAACAGATGGTTAAGTGGCATAAAGCACAAAATGAAATCAAAGGATACTGAGTGGCATTTAACAAGCCTTCAGAAAACTAAAAGCATGCTTCATAGGAGATGTACACATATGCAAGAGGGTTTTTGCAAAGACTGTTTTTAAATCAAAATTATAAATATATATTTCTGAAAGTCATTCTGCAGATAATTTGGGCTTGCAATAGACTCTGAAATTTAGAGTTTTTGTCAAACTTAAATTCTGTCTTTTGTAGCACATAGCAGGCATGTCTGCACAGCTCAGTACTGTGGGGACAGGCTCTTTCTGAAGCAGGAGAACATCCTGTTCCCAGTGGGGGTTGGGCTGTGCTGGTCAGACAGCCCAAATATGAGCATCTACCTCCTAAACAGGATATAGAGCTGCCACATCAATCCCCTAAAACTGATATTGAAGGGGAAATGGCTTCAAACTGAAAAACTTAGAAAATTTAGATTGGATATTGGGAAAAATTTCTTCCCTGTGAGGATGGTGAGGCTCTGGCACAGGTTGCCCAGAGAAGCTGTGGTTGCCCCATTCCTGGAAGTGTTCAGGGCCAGGTTGGACAGGGCTTTGAGAAACCTGGGATAGTAGAAGGTGTCCCTGCTTATGACAGAGGTGGTTTGAACTGAATGGTTTAAGGTCCCTTGCAACCCAAACCATTCTGTGATTTCCTGTTTTATTCTTCATCTCTGCAGCCTTATTGCAGAAATACTTGGACAACTATGACCTTAGCATAAAAGTGATCTACATCCTGGGCACACTGGGTTTTTCCCTTGGCACTGCAGTGATGGCCATGTTCCCCAATGTGTACGTCACCATGATAATGATCAGCACGATGGGTATAGTCTCCATGAGCATCTCCTACTGCCCCTACGCGCTTTTGGGACAATACCATGAGATAAAACAGGTAAATGGAATATTTGGAGTATATATGTGAATCAAGGCAGAACATTCATGTTTCTTATAAGATCATGGTGGCATAATGGATTTGTTAAATCAAATTATTGAAGATTACCTGCTTTGTTGAGATGTGTGCCAAAGCTTGAATGGATAGTAAATAGCAGGAGCTGGTGCTGAAATCAGATAGTTTTGGCACTGAGTTGGCTCAGAGGGAGTCATGATTGCTTTTTTCTATGATGAGGTATAAAACAATCTGGGTGCATGTGGCAGATGAAGAGAAATTAAATTATTATTGGAGTATTTACTATATATCTAGTTGTTACTCTGTCTCAGATGTGGTATGGTAGAGTTACTCAGGTTTTTCACAGTCTTAGATTTTGAAGTGAGTCTGGAAATGCAGCTGTAATTTTGGGGATGCATAAAGGAAAACAATTCTTCTGGAAACAAGGATGATTTTACTTCCCAACAGTGTCATTCCACTGTTCCATTTGGATTACACATTACAGGAGGATCATTTATTGCAAGTTCCTGCATTGCAATTGGGAGGGGAATTCCTTTTTACGATCATAAAATTAATGTTTCATGTACCAAAACACCAAATGTTTCATGTAAAATTGTTTTTACAAAACCTAATCTTGGAGCTAGAAGTGACCTAGTCAATGTCTGCCTCATGCTGCAGGGTCCTGAGGAGGCTGTTGATGAGCAGATAAGGAGGCTGTTGCTCTGGAGTTGTGTAGTGGTGCTACACAAAGATGATGTGAAGCTGACTGACTCGATCTTCTCGAGTGTGGCCCGGCTAGCTCAGTGATGAGGTTTCTCTTCACTCGAGTTTCGAGCCAGCATATGTTTGTGGGGTTTACTGATTTTCTTCAAGAATCCAAGTCTATAGAGCGAGTAAAGAAATCAGGGGGGGACTCTCTCTCTGGTTTGCATTCCACAGTTTATTTCTGTGAAGGGGAATCCAAAGGATGAGAGACCAAGGATTTGGGGTTTGGGGGGGTCTCTTTTAACAGGGTTTCTCGGAGGGAGGGAACATCAGAGAGGGAACCAATTATTTTCTCAGTTAGTACATTTTACAAACTTTCTACAAATCAAGGTTACACACGCCAAGATAAAAAATAACAGACACCAACTTCTTCAAATGCCCACAAAGGTGTGGGAGTATTCTATACAGAGGGGCAGAGGGGAGAGAGGGGGGGCCTGGTTTCCTGGCAACACAGGGGGGAAAGAAAGGGAAGGCAAGGTAAGCATGCCCTCTCAGCTTCCATAGCTCAGAGGCATTCTGGGACAGGAAAAAGTTACAAACTTCCGTGTAGGAAAGAAGAGTTCTCTTCTCCCAACCCCGTGCTTTCCTGGGCTAAAGAAACTTCAAGCAGCTGGAAATGCCAGCGGGGTCCTCTCTTTACTCTACCCGGCCTCTTGCCGTGGGGCTGAGGAGAGAAACTTCAGTAACCATGGTAACTTGACGCCAGGTAAACAGGAGAAAGAGAAGCTGGGGGGGAATTACAACTAAAAGATGGGAAAAGATACATTTCAGGCTATCAACTACAACAGCTGACCATGGGGCTGAGGAATTTGAGGAAGGTTCTGGTGTTTAAGTATTGCTTTCATCCATTGTTTTACCTCCTACCACATTTCTTGTCTTTTTGCAGTACATCCACCACAGCCCTGGGAACTCAAAGCGAGGGTTTGGCATTGACTGCGCCATCCTGTCATGTCAGGTTTACATCTCCCAGATCCTGGTGGCCTCTGCGCTCGGTGGCGTGGTGGACGTGGTCGGCACGGTCAGAGTCATCCCCATGGTGGCTTCGGTGGGATCCTTCCTGGGTTTTTTGACAGCGACTTTCTTGGTGATTTACCCTGAAGTCAATGAAGAGCCAAAGGAAGAGCAGAAAGGACTGGGTCCTCCAGAGACAGCCGAGGGCAGCGGTGCAGGCATGGAGAAGCCGACGGTGCTGAAGCTGACGCGCAAAGGAGCCACGGCGGTGGAGCCGGAGGGCGAGTCAGCCGTGTGAGGCCACCGACACTTGTTCACCCACATTCCAAGGAGTGCAGGTGCAGGATCAAGAACTTTCGTTGTGGTTTTCTTTTTCCAGGAAAGCAAATTAGGACCTTCACTACTTGTAGCTAAAATTTGCAGAAGAAAAGGCAGTTTCATGCAAAAATGTAAATTAAATTCCGTAGTCCTTCCTCTAGGTTTGAGCAGGTCACTCTGACGCTAATTGCTTTCTCTACAACTTAGAAACATCATTTCTGAACACTTTTTTATTAAGAATACATTTAGATTTCAACTAAGTTTTATTAATCTGCATGAGACTCACAGTGTATACAATTAGCAGTTAGAAAAATTAAGTTTTCGGCTGTTTTTAAACTAACAGAAAATGGAAGCTATCTCTACCTATAGTTTCTTGCCATTTTTTTGTCTGAAAATTTCAGATTTCACTAGCATAATAACCGAATCAAATGCTTAGACATCAATCGATTTTTTCACAAGCATGATATTACTGGTCTGACAGCTACGTTAATTTTAGACTTCATGTTTTTGTTAGTGCAATTACTGCAGAATCCTTTTATTTGCAATTATTTTCAAGGGGAAAAAAGCAATTACTGCAGAATCCTTTTATTTGCAATTATTTTCAAGGAAAAAGAAAAGCAATTACTGCGGTTTCTAAGAAATTGCCATGAATTCTTTTAGTCATACTATTCACAACCACTCCCAAATCTGCTGCTTGTCAGGAGAGGGTGACACTGAGTGCTGGATGTCAGCTTTAGATGGAAGGAGCAGCAGCTGGGAGAGGTGACCAGCACTCATAGGTTTCTTTATCACAAGTGCTGCATTTTATGAATGTCGTTGGATTACGCTGTGACAATTTTTAGCTGAGAGTTTCACGTGCTGGTGAACTCGGGGGTTTTCTCAGCATTTAAACCTGATCATCTCTGGAAGAAGCTGCCGTGGAGAAAGGGCATCTCTGGGGTCAGCTTCATGGGAGGGGGCGTGCGGATTCTCTTCTGTAGGGAAAGGAAGTCACTGATTAATTGCACTTTTTACAATCCTTTAACCTCCTGGCTGGGAATGCAGCAGCCAAGGTAAAGGCACGGGGTCAGTACAACAAGGAGAACCCAAGGCCTACCTCCGTCACTTTATTGCTTAGTCTGGGTGTATAAAAATCTGTGTCAGAAACAGTTTTCAGGCCTTAAAATTCAAATGTTGCTGTTCCGGTCCCTGTGTTGGAGGAATTGTAGGCCAGAGCTCTTCTGAGCTGCCATACCAATGTCGTCAGCACATCCTCCATTGTCCCCTTCCATGATTCAGGACACAGCTGCAGTGCAAAGATACTTTTCTGGAAAGAGGTTGAAAGAGTTGTGCTAACTGGATTTAAAATAGGTTTGGATCATTTTCCAGCAGCCATTTAAAGCAACTTTCAAAACTTGTGTTTCACAAACTTCTGATTGTCATTTGTAAGACGTGTTTGTGATGCTGTTGACTCATTTTGGCTTGGGCCCCCTGGGCTGCTGTCAGTCCGTGTGCTGGACAGGCAAACACAGCGTGGTGTGAGATTCCTGCTGCCTCAAACTCCTCCTTCTCCGAGACTTGCAAATGCCTGTGTCAATCATGCTGCAATCCAGGCATTCAGACAAAGCTATATTACAATATGAAAAGCAATTTTTAATGAACTACTTGAATTGTCAATGTATTTGAGAAATGGATGTTTGGATGTATTTGAAGGTGGCGTCCGTGGGTTTCTCTGAAGGCTTCCAGTCAATGCCTATGGCCTCTGCTATCAAGAGTGACCAGTTTTTAGGCTGGTGACATCACAGAGCACTGAAGTACATGTAATCACACAGGACTTAGGGGTTGTATTTGTTTTTCCCAGTATCTTGAGGAAGTCTTTTTTTTCTCTATGGTGAATATTTTTTTTATGTAGAACACGTACTGTGAACTGTGTTCAGCCAGGGGAGTGATACTACTGAAGAGTGTGAGATCTTACTGAAGAAAGCAGTTGTGAGAAATTCTGACATGAATTTTACCATCTCAGTTACATTTAATATATTCCGGTGATGTTCATGTGTGAGAGACAAATGATGTGTTTCACCCTGGAACTGGCATTCATGTAAGTTACATGCTGAGTTACACATTTTAAAGTGGCTTTAATATTTTAGTTTTGAAGTTCCTTTTGAAGATTCTGATTTTGGTTAAATAACCACTGTCAAGTACTCCTAATTTTAATCTCTACTGCAGGAAAGGTTCTTCAACAGTTTAAAAACTTGCATCTTCTGACTGGTGCCAGCCTTACTCTTTCCCCAAGGGTTCCACGGACCAGCATGGATCAAATCTCCATTACTCCACATTGCACTTTCTAAGCCAAGATCTTTCACTGCACCATCAGACTGACCAAATAGCTGCAGAGAGGGAGGAGAGGCTGAAGCTCCCTCTGACTTCACATCCCACAGAGGAAACATGAAACCATTTTGGGACTGAGCTCACCCATGTTTATGGAGCTTTCTCAGCCAGGGAAGGCCAAGGAGGGAGGAAGGACCTTTCATTTTGAACCCAGAGGCTTCAAGCTATGGCAGGGCAGGGCCAGTTTTGTCACAGACAGCGTTTGGCATGGCTTCATTTCTAAGAACTGGATGTTAAAATCTGTGTTTGGAGTTATGGGGCTAATAACACACGAATATGCACGCTGCCACAGCAGGAAGCTGATTTCACTCCCTGGTAAAGGCAAAGGAAATAATTATTCATTGTAAATGTGCTGAAGTTTTTGTAGTGTTGCCAGAAGAATTAACTTGGGGAGCCTCAGCCAAAGCATCTCTTCCTATCCTTGGGCCAGCCAGGGAAACCTCCACTCTGGCTTTACCTGCTGAGGTCTCCCAAGGGCTTTTCCTTGGATGTGAGAGTTTTCTTTCTAGCCCCAGCACTTCTCAGGGTAGAGTGGGCAATGAATTATTTCTTCATCTGTCCCTTACCTTATCTTTTGATACAGAAATTATTAAATTTTTTGCCACAATTAAAGATAAAGTAGTACAGTTTTATGTGTTTGTTGCAGAGCTTGTGGAAAGAGAAGTTTGAAATGGCTTTTTTTTGTTATTCCTGGTGACAACGAACACCTTTTTTTTTTTGTTTGTATTCCTGTCTAGTTGAAGTCATCCCATTGGACCTTCAGTATAGTAGGACTAAGGTTTAGTGGTTCAATTCTGTGTTGTTCAGTACTATAAACAATTTTAACATGTTCTGCTGCAGTGATGTGTGACACGAGGCACTGCTGGTGCTCAGACCCTTGAGGGCTGTGGTCAATCAGCTGCACATCTTGAGATGTTTCATGTGAGAGCAGAGAAGCTTTAACTTTCACCCCTCAGAAAGGCCAAGTGTGGATTTGGCCCTGTTGGGTTATTCCAAGAGTCCAGTGATATCTGTGCTGTTTGTGGACAGCAATTTCAGATTCCAGAAGCAATAATTTCTTAAGAATGTTTCTCTTCCTGCTGATTTGATGACTTTCATAGAGATTTATTGCCTAAATAGCCTTTTAATAACACAAATCTGGCAATTTGCTGGCTGTGAGCAGTTGTGGAAAGATAGGAGTTGTTCATAATCATGAGGGAGGATGCCAGTAAATCCAAGAGAGGTTTGTGCTCTTGAAACACACAATGTCCTTTTCATCTTTCATCTGGAGCCTTTTTCTAGGCTCTGAAATATTCCCAGCACATCAGTCTGGAAAGGAGGTGGCTGCAAATGTACCCTCCTGATTTTTTTGCTGTTGCCAATGCTGGCACTCAGACACCAGGATGGAACAGGCTGTGTGAGGTTTTCCTCATAGCAAGGACCGAGTCTTTCTTATCCCTCTCCCAGCAAGATCTGAACCCCCCAGCACTTGCAATGACAGCAGCAACCATGGTGCATTTTGCAAGGTACCTCGTTCAAACCTCAGTTCCATCATTAAGAACATGTCCCCTGCCCTTGGTCCAGGGTGAGCTTGGCTTCCTCCAGAATCCACCATAAAAAGCAGGATTTTCCTGGCTGCCACGTCTCACAACCATGGAGGTTGAAGTCACATCTATGAGCAAAGGTAGAGAAAGTCACACTTTGTTCCTGGGAGAGCTGGGACATCTGGGCAGGAGAAGCTCATGAGGCAGGTGCTGAGATTTGGGGGTTTTTAGGGATGTGTATGTGTGTGTGTGTGTGTGTGTGTGTGTGTATGTGTGCGCACCTTTGTGTTTGTACATTTCCAGACACACTGCTTGGGCCAAAATACCTTTGGGGATTGTGTGTTGCTGTCCCTGGACTCCACAATGTTTTCAACTGAGTTCTTCCAGGTTTCCCTCATCCTAGTCTGATGTGAGACAAGCTCAGCTATAAATATGTATCCTTAAATGAACAAATTAACTCCTGCATGATATTCCAAGCACATGTAGCAGCTTCAGCATCTGAAGTGTCTGTCATGAAAGAGAAGTTGGTTTTCTTTGCAGCTGTTTTGTCCTCGTTTCCTTTGAATAGGCCAAATAAATGTAATGGACACCAAATGTTGCACAGAAATGTTGTTGATGACTGTGTGGAAAAAATACCAAATTTTATTTTTCTTTGCAGAAACTTTATGGTTCCAGAGAGTCCTTTAGCTGTTTTCTTTCCTTAAATGACAAAGCTGAACGTTTGTAAAGCACATCACATAATGGTCATTTGGAAAAAGTGGAGCTACCCAAAGTTTTCTCTTTGTCATGTTGCATCCAAAGGAGCTGCAGCAGCTCAAACACCAACTGGGGTTTGAATTCGAGTCTCAGCAGAGTTCAGAAACTGCCTTAGAAAACAACAAAAAGGATCAATTCCTTTTCATGACACTTGCACCCACTGATTTGCTCATTAAGGTGTTTCAGGTTTTCCTATCATTTAAATTAAAATCACCTCCTGGAAAACAAATTTAGTTTGGTTCCTCAACCCGAGCAGCTTCATCTGAATTTCCACTTCAGCTTCCCTTGCCCCAAGAAACGAGGGGTGCCCAGGAGGGAAAAATGCATCCCCCACCAAAAGAGAGTATCTGCTGTAATTAAAGGGCTTTTGAAGCCCTTGTGACCTGCTAAAATTTTAAGGAAAATGCATAGCATGGTTCAGTTTCACCTGCTCTGGCACATTTATTCTTAAATTTGGAAGTTTGGGTTGAAGATTTGGGAGCATTTAGTCAAACTCAATGTCACCTTATTTACCATGCACCTACTCAGTCCTCTGTAACAGCCAAACTATAGTAAATAACCCCAAGATCCAGACTTTTTCTCTCAAAAAATTGGCAATTCCCATTATGAATTTGTTTTGCCTGATGTAACATGAACACTAAGCCCTTTAAGTAGCCAAATGACCAGCTTATTTTAAATGCCTCGTATTACTAGAAAGCTGCATATAGGCATCTCATAGCGGGGAAAAAAATTAAAAAAAAAAAAAAAAAAAAAAGAAAAAAGAATATTTAGTTCCTTTGTGAACTGGCCATATGACAACTACTTTTTTATCAACTTATTAAGTTGGGGCACTATAATAGCTCTTGCTGAGTTTAGCAATGTTTATAAGCATGTGTTAAACACATAATGTTGTTTTATGAGGAAAAAGGGATAAAGAAAAGTGATGTCACAGATGAATGTTTGAGTGCGTAGATGGCATAATGTATGTATGATTTTTATTTCTACACTGTTGAGCTTATTTTCTGTTTAAAGGTTAAAAAAATTGTTGCATGAGAACTGTTTTACTGTGTTCTGCACTTTCTGTTCTTTTTGTATAATCTTGATTTTTTTTCATTTATGCATAGAAAAAAAAAATCAGTTTAGAAATATTCTACTCCACGAGACATTGTGTTCCAATCTGTTGTTCCAAAGTTCGATCTTAATAAACATTTCAGTAAGAGTTGGTGGCTCATGTCCCTGTGGTGTTTTTAGGGAAGGTGAGCAGAGGGACCCCTGGTCCCTGAGCTGTGAAAGGCAAATGACAGTCATCTGCACCCCAGAGTTTCATGAATATTTCCAAAAATGCTACTGCCAAACATTGCCTGGCAAAAATGCAGGTGTTGCAATTCAGAGATGATTCTAAACTCACCTGACACTTGCCAGGGTTCAGGTGTAACCCAGGAAAGAGCACAGGTGGAGCAAAATGGGGATATCTGGGGCAGGTGTGTGTCCCCAGCTCCAGGCTCTGCTCTGACAATGGGTGGTGGCTGTCACACAGAATCCATCGCCTCTCATCTCATCATCAGGGCTGAGGAGCTGAGGGTCTCCCCAGTTACCTCTGAGTCTATGATTTAATAGCCACAGGCAGCTCCCAAAGCAATCAGTTCCCATCCAAACTCATCAACCTCATGGACCATTGCGAACAAGAGGGGAAAGCTGGAGCCAGATCACAAACACCAGCTGATGGATAAACTTGCAGTGAAGAGCTCAATTGTGCCATTTGATTTCTAGTTTCTTTGACAGATTTAATCTGTGATTCTTCCTAAAGGAAATTCCTCAGGACATTAGTATGAAGTATCAGCAGCTCTGGGAAGTCAATGCCCACCTGGTGTTTGGTTCATTTTTCACACAATCATCACAGAATCAATTACACTGGAAAATACCTCCAAGATTAAGTCCAGACTATGACCAATCACAACCTTTGTTAAGTAGACACTTAACAGAGCACTGAGTGCCATATCCAGTCTTTCCTTAAACACCTCCAGGAATGGTGACTCCACAACCTCCCTGGGCAGCCCTTTCCAGTGCTTGACAAAACATTCCATAGAGAAATTATTCCTAATACCCAATATAAGCTTCTCCTAGTGCTAATTGAGGCTATTTCAGCTTCTCCTATTCACAGAATGGACTTGATGATCTCCAAGATCTTTTCCAACCTAGCTGATTCTGTGATTCTGTGCTTGTGACTTGGGAGAAGAGACCAACCACCACTTGGCCACACTTTGCTATCAGGGAGTTGTAGAGGGTAACAAAGTCTACCCTGAGCATCCTTTCCCCAGATTGAGACCCCACAGCTCCCTCAGCTGCTACTCACCAGGCTTGTGCCCCAGAACCTTTCCCAGTGCCATTGCCTGTCCCTAGACACGCTTTAGCACTTCAATGTCCTTCTTGTCATCAGTGGCCAAAAACTAGAAAAATTACATGAGGTGTGGCCTCCCCAGGCACAGAGGGACAATCACTGCCCTGGTCCTGCTGGCCACACTAGGGATGACACAGAAGGCCAGGAGGCCACCGGCCCCCTTACCCACCTGGGCACATGCGGCTCATGTTCAGCCACTGTCGGCCAGCACCCCCAGGACCCTTCCTGCCTGGCAGCTTTTCAGCCACTCTGCCCCCAGCCTGGGGCACTGCAGGGGCTTCTTGGGACACATGGGCAGGACCCAGACCTTGCTCTTCTTGAACCTCATCCTGATGGCCTCACACCATCAATCCAGCCTGGCCACATCGCCCTGCAGAGTATTCCTACGCTCCACCAACTCGACACTCCCACGCACCTTCCTTGGTGTCATCACAAATTTACTACTGAGGATAACCTCAATGCCCTTGGCCACATCAGCAGGACAGACACTGAACAGGACTGGCCACAGGGGACACTGCTCGTCACCAGACACCAACTGGATACAGCACCATTCCCCACCACTCTCTGGACATGGCCATGTCGACAGTTCCTAAGCCAGCAAGGAGTGCCCCTGCCCAAGCCCTGGGCTGTCGGCTTTTCCAGGACTTTGCTGTGGGATACAGAATCAAAGGCTTGCCTGAAGTCCAGGGAGACTCCATCCACAGCTTTTCCCTCAGCCCCAAGACACATCACCCACAGCCCAAAGGACAACAGGTTGCTCACACTAGACCTGCCTTTCCTAAACCCACATTGGCTGGGCCTCATCCCTCAGTTGTCCTCTCTGGGCCGTGTGATCCCCCTCACGATGATCTGCTCCAGAACCTCGCCGGGCCCCGAGGTCAGGCTGACAGGCCTGCAGTTCCTCACATCCTCCCTGCAGCCCTTCTTGGGCCTGGGTGTCCCATTGGCACCTCCAGTCACCTGGGACCTCCCTGACTGGCCAGGAATGATGACAATAAAGGATGGGAGTGTTGCCTGACAAGCTCTTCCATGGGCTCCCTCAGCACCCCTGGGGGTCTCTGGGCAGCCCCATAGACCTGTCAGGATCTCAGCGGCTCTGCAGGTCACCAATGACTTCCACCAGGATTGCAGGGGGTCAGGTCTGCTCCCCGTCCCTGTGTGCCAGCTCAGGGCACTGCTTCTCCTCCAGATAACCCATCTGACTCCTGAAAGCTGAGGCAAACAAGGCATTCTGTACCTCAGCCTTTTCCTCGTCCCTTGTGACCATTTTCCCCTCACCCCTGCATTGTTAAAGAAGGGAGGGTTTACTTGGTGCTTCTGTGTTCCTAATCTCTTCTAGCAAAGACATTTTATTGTCTTTTACAGTAGTGGCCAGATTAAATTCAAACAGATTTTTGCCTTTCTTATGATCCTTCTGCCTAGGTTCAAGGTCAGGACACAAGGTGGGCTGGGTGGGTAAAACACTTCAGCATGGCACAGGGCTTCTTTGGGGATGTTTAGGGGGGGAACACACAAGGTGGGACAACACAGAGCTGTAGGTCATTGGAACCAGAACAAGCAAAGGCAAAGTCAAAAGGAAAAGGCCTAAAAAAGGCCTTTGTGACCAGGCTTGGCTGCATGGAAACCGCCAGGCCTCAGGGACAGGGCGTGGCCTTGCCCACCAGGCCTTTGTGACCCGCGGTGACATCACGTGCAGAGGCCATTGTGACACAGGTCAACGTCATGACCATGGGGGCTATAAATACCGACAGTCGCCACTCTCGGGAGAGCAGCTCTCTGAGGAGGCAGCAGCTTCACTGGAGGCAGCAGCTTCTCCGAAGGCAGCAGCTACCCGGTGTGCTTGTGGCCAGTGTCTGGCAAAGCACACTCAAGATGTCCAGGCAGCAGCAGGCGAATGCTCACGGCCAGCCCCATGAGTGGCAGCCCCTGCTGTACAAGTGGCATGGGTCAGCGGGAAGGCAGGACAATCACCTGCCACCCATTCAACCTGCGCGTGGGGACCCGCTCGGCATTGGGACCCTGCCGGTTTGGAAACAGCTGGAGCACTCTGAGAGAGAGGTGCTCCTCAAGCTGATGGGAGGGCCCAGCAGCAGCGTCTGCAAGGACGTTTTCAGAGAGCTGGGCCCACATCTGCGGGAGAACAGGCCCATTGAGTCCACCCTGAGAACCACAAAGTGGTTAAGTGGACGCCAAGGAGGGGAGGGAATGCGTCGGCCCACCGGGCAGAGTGCACGTGACAAGCAGCTGTGCCTAGAGGATGATGAGGCTTTGCTGCGTCATGTGGATAAAACGATGCAGGAGGTGGATGAGCTGTTGTTCAGATGCAGCTTCTCCCCCCTGGATGACAAAGAAAGCCCCACGACGCCCAGGTGCATCCTCAGGGATCCACCAAGCCCCACTCTGGAGCCAGCTGCAGGCCCCGCGGTGCCTCACAGCACTTGCAGCGTGACCAAAGACGCTGCAGGAGAGACACCAAAGTCCTCTGAGCTGGTGTCTCTGGACCAGTTGCTGGCCGAGCTGGGCCCCATCTCTGATGACTCGCTGTCCTGTGACACTGTCATCAAGGAGCTCCTGGAAGACTGGGAGCAAGAAGAGCTCCCTGACAGAGAAGCAGCAGGAGAGAGGGACAGCGAGCCAGAGAGCGCCTTGTTTCTGCCACCGCAAGGCAAAGAAGGATGTGTCCTCAGGGATGAGTCAAGGGTCACCCCGGAACTTGCTGCAGGCTCCCAGGTGCCCCACGGCACTTCGGGCGTGACCACAGACTCGGGAGGACAGGCAGAAAACAAGGCAGAGACGGCAGCTCCCGACCTGTTGGAACAGCTGTGCTCCACCTCTGGCGAGTCACTGCCCTGCGATGCTCTTCTAAACGAGCTCCTGGAAAAGTGGGAGGAAGAAAGAGGAGCAGCAGAAGAGAGTGACAATGAAGCAGAGAGCGCGCTGGATCTGCCACCGCAAGAAGTCTTGGAAGAGCCAGCAACTTCTACTGCGGACAGCGATGGCAGCAATGAGGGCCTCAACGAGCCTCTCCCCACGGCACGGGCCGAAGAGGCAAACACGGCTGCAGGGTGTGCCTCGGCTGCCGTGGACGAGGCCGGCGCAGCATGGCTTGAGGCTGGCTGTGCCCAGGCCGCCCCTCCCCAGGAAGAGCCCCGCAGGGCTGGGGAGCCGGCAGGGGCTTGCCCGCTGCCTGCCCAGCCCCTGGCACGCAGCGCTCCTGCTTGCCCCGCCGGCAGCGCAGCCGTCCCGCAGCCCCCGGCCCCACGGCGATGGCGCTCCATCGCCAAGACGGCCCGGCGGGCTCTGCGCCGGCTCTTCTCCTTCAGCTGCCTCCGGGGGCAGCGAGAGGACTGAGCCCAGAGCCAGAACCAGGAGGAGGCCCTAAGATGCCGGCTCCCCCTGAGAATGATCGGCTCCCAGTGGCAGGTCCGGGTGCCCCTTCTTCCCTTCTCCCTCTCCCTTTTCCCATCCCTATCCCTCTACCCCACATTTCTTGTTAAATAAAATCCCCATTGTTAACGTTGGTAGATGGTCTCTTTGGCACCTTCATTCACACACAGGCATCTCTTACTGACCACACCTTACCAGGGGCACACACCTGCACACAGCACTCCAGGTGTGGCCTCCCCAGAGCCCAGCTCAGAGGGACAATCACTGCCCTGGTCCTGCTGGCCACGCTGCTGCTGACACAGAAGGCCAGGAGGCCACCGGCCCCCTTACCCACCTGGGCACATGTGGCTCACGTTCAGCCACTGTTGGCCAGCACCCCCAGGACCCTTCCCGCCTGGCAGCTTTTCAGCCACTCTGCCCCCAGCCTGGGGCACTGCAGGGGCTTCATAGGACACATGGGCAGGACCAAGACCTTGCTCTTCTTGAACCTCACCCTGATGGCCTCACACCATCAATCCAGCCTGGCCACATTTGCTCGAAGAACACTCCTACCCTCCAGCAACTCGACAGTGCTACCCACTTTGGGGTTTTCACACTAGGACATTATCCAATGCAAGGGAATGCAGCCATCAATGCCAGTACCTCTCACATCCTAAGTGAGCACTCTGGCAATTGAGGTAATTCCCATTTTGGTGAACAAAGCTCATCCACACACTTTTCCTTGTACATGAGTTTAAGGAAGAAGTGAAAACATAAAACAATAAATTCTACATCAGGCCCACCCTATGCAGTCGCTTTTTCACCAGTAGAGTGGAAAACAGTGTCCTCCCCCACTGCTGCAGGAGCGAGGACACACAGAGAGGGTCTGTGTTGCGTTTGGGTGGGATAGAGCTGAGTTACTTTCTAGTAGCTACTATGAAGTATGTGAGCAAATAATGAGGGCAAGAGCCTCCCAATCTGCCCCTACTCTGCCCAGCAGAGTCTTGGCCTTATCCTCACCTTGAGGGACTGTACCTGGAGAGCCCAAAGTGAGGGGAAGATTAATTGCCAGGAATTATCTTACATCCCTGTGCCAAGGGTAGGAGCAGGGGAAGCCTTCTTGATTCCTTCCAGCACCATGGCAGGATGAGGCCTGGAGAGGGACAAAAAGCAGAAACCTCTTGGATGCTGTTGTTCCTTTAGGGTGATCCCCCTTCTCTGCTCAGGGGATGTGACCCATCCCTAGTCCTGGGAGTGGGACTCAGTGATTCTTGTCCAAGAGAAGCAGGTCCCTGCTTAGGCTGGAAGCGGGGTGGTGGGCCTGGGCTGGCTGGAGCATGCTGTGGTGGGGGTGAGGACAGTAGAGCTGGGTCATTCCTGGAGCTGTTGCTCATTACAGAATAACTCAAACTGGCCTTGGAGTGGTTCAGAACAGCCTGGAGAGTAGCTGCTCCAGCACTGCCTCTACATCCCAGTTTGGACCAAGAACAACCAACAAACCAGTATCATCCCTCCCCCAGCCCAGTCTGCCCAAGTGGGGCCAGTCCCTGCAGGACTTTGCAGAAGCTGGAGTATCTCCCATCCTGGGGAGTGGCACACTGTCCCCACATCCATTGGCACATGGTCCCTGTGTCCATCACCAGCCAAGACCTGGTGCACTCCCAGACCCCCCAGCCCCCAGCAGTGTCAGCCTGGCTGTATAACACTCATTGCACACAAAGCTCACTGGGAACATGGGCTGTGCCTAGGGGATTTCATCATCTTCCAGGTAACATCCCACATCCCCTCTCACTGGGGTCCCATGTGCTGGGCAGCCCTTCACATCCCAAAAAGGGGCTAGGGGCAGCCATCCAGCAGGGCCAGAGATGAGTTTCAGCAGGGAAGTGGGCCAAATCCTGGGGACAAGAGTGGCTGGTGGTAGCATTCTGTGCATCTGTGCAGCAGTGTCCCTGTCCTGACAGCTGGGGTGGCACAGGGTCACCCACTGCTTCCATGAGCAGGGGACCTGTGCCAAGACACCAGGGAACTCGCCATGGAGAGGGAAGGAAATGCCAGGAGGAATCCTGCAGGTTACAGTGGCAGGCAAAATGGATGCAGACAGGTTAGGAATGCACATCAGGGCAGGAGGATGGGTTTAGTTCCATTTGCTTCCAAAAGAACTCAACTGTCACTGAAGGAAA
Source organism: Pseudopodoces humilis (assembly GCF_049639895.1). NCBI lineage: Eukaryota > Metazoa > Chordata > Aves > Passeriformes > Paridae > Pseudopodoces > Pseudopodoces humilis. The sequence goes on from NC_142200.1 coordinate 3,710,365, forward strand.
ATGGGGTCTGCTCCCATGAAACCCCCCAGCAGCCTGTGGGCACAGGCTGTGAGGCAGAGGAAGGGGCTGTTTCCTCCCTCCCTGCATGGCCCTGTTGATCACAATAGATCACAGCCAGCACATAACAGCCTGAATACTCAAGTGGCTTCCATCTCCACAGCTGGGTTATTTCTGGAAGCAGACACTGCCATCCCCTGGTTTGATCAAAGAATCACAAAACAGCTCAAGTTGGAAGTGACCTACATGGATCATTGAGTCCAGCTCCCTGCTCTACACAGCGCCTCCAAAAACTGGATCACAGGACCAAGAACACTGTGGGCTCCTGGCAGGTCTCTCTGCTCCCCTCAGGTTTTTCAGGTCAGGAAACCAGGAAAAAGAAACAATAGCAAAAAGGAGCTGAACAAACACTAGCCTTAAGGTTTCCAAGAAACAGGCAACATTTCCCTGAGAGAGAAGAGAAGGGGATGGCAGCAGAAGCTGGACACAGAGCCTCAGACAGAGGCTGACCAACCCCAACAGCAGCACAGCCTTAGGGCCAGAGAGGGATGGGGTGTGCTTAGCCCAGTCACTCACAGCCTCTCTTCTCCTGCCAGGGGCAGCTCCTGCTCCCTCTACCCCTTTGCTGAGACTCAGAGAGGCAACTACACCTGATAAGCTCTCAGCTGGCAGCGGGGCAGAGATGGGCTCTGAGGAGCTCAGAGGGTCCTTCACCTGTGCCTTCCCACCACCAAAGGGCCCACAGGAAGTACCTGAAACTCTAGTGAGAACTGAACAGAATCTCACAGTGCTGTGACTGCAGGTCCATTACCACAGCCAAAATGCTGGAGCAAAGCTGAAATAGTCAGTGAGCACCTAAAAAACAGCTAAGAAGACAAAACCAGGTTTAAAAGGTATGCCAGCAATGAAAATCAATGAAGACAGCAACAGGTGGGCAGCAGGTTGGTGCAGCTGGTTCATTTCTGCAGCCAGGAAAAGTTCATGAATAGCCCTTGTGTGTCTTTGAATTCAGTAAATTCCTGTCACTTACCCCAAGAAGTCTGATTGAGCCAGGGGAGGAAAGAAGGGACCTGAATGTCACAGATATGGGGCTCAAAAGGGGACGTGATACAGCAGAAGCTTTCAGAAAGGAGAATATGAAGAGAGAAAACCCCACTAGGCAATTATTCTTTACAGCACACAGAGAGGATGGAAATCAGTGCTATCATTATTCTTGAGTATCAAGTTACACAGGAAAAAGAACAAAGTACAGAGGCCAGAGTATCAATATAGTGTTTAATATTCTTAAATAGATACAAAAGCTAAAAACATAAAATTTCTGTTACCATGATACGATAAAAACTTTTATCAGCAGAAATATTGTACAGAGTCACAAAATTTCTACTCATAATATTTTCCAGTTGTTTATACCATTCTATTTAGCCCTACACTGGTTTATATTTATTAAGAAAAGTAGCAGCCCATTTTGTCTGTCTATTTACAGTCCTTTAGACACTGTTTTCCACTCTTCACTGATGTAGATAAAACTATTGTGCACAGATTTGTTTTAGCTGCAGATAAATGCAGGAAAACCACTCTGCATCAGGCACCAATCAGGGAATGCTGCTCTGGAGACTCTTCCAGACTGCAGCCCCTGGTGCTCACTCCACAGATTGAGGAAGGGTTACAGAATTGTGCAAAATTTAAAAATTAAGCAGGGTCTACCCAAAAGAACAACAGTTCTTCTAATTGCAGAAACAGGAACAGAAGGGAAGAGGGGCAGAGGTTGGTCTGCACAGGGACTAAGAGGTGGTTCCAAAAGCAAGTATAATATATACAGAAATTAAATAAATTAATGCTTCAGATAAAAAAGAATCAGTTTCACAAACTGTTTCCAATGCCAAGTGCTGTGCATTGTTTTCAAAGAAAAAATACATTTAAAAACTAAAATATTCATTGGAAATACCTTGCTTCAGCTGGAAGAGCTTTCAGTGCTGTTGGGAAGAGCCTGTCTGTGCCCACATTTTAAACAAAACAGCCCCAGAAACCCCACCAAGGGTAAGGGACACTGTCCACCTACAGCTCTGAGCTCAGAAAGATGATCACAGTGACAACTCTGTAAGTCCCAGTGCACTTGGTTTTTTCCTTTCAGTGTCCTTTTCCACCCATTACAGCCTATAAAGACATCATCAAATCCTTTTTTTAAGCAACCTTGCACTGCTGAGAGAGACCTCCCATGGAATTACTGAGCTGGCTCTGGTGTTCCCAAGGCAGGTAACCCCAGCCCTCCACATCACCTCATGTCCAGTTCCAAGAGAGTGACCTGTCTTCTCCCATTTCTGTTCCTCTGCCAAATGTGCAGGAGCAGGACAAGGTGTGAGGGGAGATTTACTTTGATTTCCATTTTTTACAACACAGGGACAGAAACCAAATTAATACAAGACAATAACACTGGCGGGTGGTTGAATTAGATGCAAAATGCTGAAGTAAACACAGTCCCAGGTCTTTGCCTTTCCCCACAGGAGGCAGACACATTTGGAATAGCGTGGCTATCCGGCCTTCCAAATGGCAATCTTCCCTTCTTCCTTCCCAGAGCCGCTGAGGACGTACCTGTCCTCTGCCGAGCACAGCGCCTTCACCGCATCGGCGTGGCCGACCAGCTCCTTCTCCACACTCTTCCTCTCAGCACTGACCACGTAGATCTTCCCTTTGCTCTTTCCCTGCAGCCTCCCACTGCTGCCAACCCACAGCTGGGGGAAAAAAACAAACCCACAGCCATTTTCTCTATTTCACATTTCAGTCCAGGATACAGTCAAGGAGGTTTATGTGGCACACTGGTACAGTGAGGGTTCCCTCATGCTTGGCTGGAAAAGGGAAACACTGAAAATTTCCTCATCGATATAAATAAGGGGCTTGGCCACCATTGCTCCTGGCCCCCTCCAGGTCTCCTCTCAGCTCCTGTGGCATGAGCTGAGGGCTCCTGGTGGTGTCTCTGCTCCCCTCTGGTTCCCTCAGTTCAGGAAACCCCCTGTGCCCCATGCTGGAATGTTCAGCTGCTGATCGTGCTGGCAGGGGCTGCTCTCCCTTACCCCTGTGTAAGGCACAGTGTGCCCTTGCACTGCAAGGGCAGGGAAAATCCAGGGAAGAGCAACAAAAACTGTCAAGAGAAAGGAACTGACTTTGGTGTTGCATGAGCAAAGATCAGAAAATGGCTTGGGTTGAAGGGGACTTTAAAGACCTCGTTTCAACCCCCTGCCGTGGTCAGGGACAGCTTCCAGGAGACAAGGTTGCTCAGAGCTCCATCCAACCTGGCCTTGAATGGGATGGGGCAGCCACAGCTTCTCTGGGCAATCTGTGTCAGGGCCTCACCTCCCTCACAGAGAGGATGGAAAAGCCAAGACTCCTTAGGTTGGAGAGAAGGCAGCTAAGGAGCCTTTACAAAAGGTTTACAAACTAACAGAAGTGCAGATAAGCTGAATGTAGAACAACTGTTCCACCCTGAAATTAAGGAAGTTAGGGACATGTGGGAATCCGCAATAGTTCAGTTTCACTAAGAAAGTACTTCTCTGTACAGAGCTGGCAGTAAAATTCATGAACCTGCTGCTCTCCAGGGAACTGTGGCACCAGAAAGTTCAAAATGAAATCAGAGCCACAGAGACTTGATCAACTAATAGGCAATACAAGATATAGGCTGAGGTTCCAGATAGAACACATCCCATTTCAGACAGACACAGTATGCAGGATGGGTTTCTCTCCAGTTTCCTAAAGAAAAGTAATGGCTTGTTTTTAATTAAAGCCTGTGACTGACATCCCTACCAATCTTGTTGTCAGCCTTTGCCAGGCTGCAAGTTCACTGTCTGTAACTTATTGCTGTGTAGAGGGAACAGGAGTGTGAATGGAGGCACAGGAACCTGTCACCAGTGGTGCCCCCCAAGGGTCAGTACTGGGCTCGGTATTGTTTAACTTATTCATAAATTACTTAAAGAAGGGAAGAGAAAAGAACCAAGTTCTTCAGCAGAACAAAAGAGAGCTTAATGCCTTGGGGGTTCCAAACAATCCTCTCACTCCCTTGAAACAGAGGTTAAATATGTCAATCTCTGCCTTGGGGAAGAATATCCTAAAATGATTTTCCATTTTAGTACAAAATCAAACCAAAGGCTGAATACAGAGAAAACTTCCCTATTCCATTTAAAGAAAATAATTTTTTAGGAAGGAGGGAAAATCTGAGAAAAAGATTCCAGAAGTTGCTTTCCTAGCAACTTCTAGCTATTACATTATATACATTAGCTATTTATTTGCAAAGTTACTCTGAATGGGCCCCTGTGGTAGTACAACTACAGTCATTTGCACAGCTCCTGATAAAAGCAGGTACACAGAGGCCAACAGTGACAGGGACACAAGATGCTGGCAGGAATCATTGGGTCCTTTGGTCTGTCCTGAATTAGGATGTGGTAACTAATCAAGGAAAAGGTCATCTACAAAAACAGGCCAATTAATTGGCATTTGTTGTTTGTCTGCTAAACTTTTTTCAAGGCTGTCTGAGAAAAGCCCTGAGATAAAATATCAAAGGACCTAAACTTTCAATTTCTACAGTTTCCTGGAAATGTCAATGGCTAATAAATGTCACCACACATTTAATTACTGATGAGGGGCTTGGCTTGCCATGCATTTTGGGGTATACCTTCAACACCCATTTGTGTTGGGCAGTCTTTAACTTCTCTGATTTCAAAGAGGAATTCCAAACCTTGTGTACTTTTGCACCCACCCCGTGAGAAAGCAATGACAGCCCATGACAGCTGCAAACAAACAAAACCTCAGTAAAGAAATCCACAAGAAGCAAAAGCAGCCCAGACATCTCTCACCTGATTTTTAACTCTTATCATACAAGTAATCTCAGAGCAATCCTGAAGATGAATCTTTTGAGGTGTATTTGAAAGGTCCTTGGTGCTCCAGATATACAGGTCAGTACTCCCGGAGTAAGATGCCCACACTTCATCTCTCTAAAGCACAGAAAGATACATTTAAGCACTGCTGACTATGTATGAAATGTATCAAAAAATGTATTAAAAATGTATCAAGATAACCAGGGCATTTAATGGTTATGACATCATTATATCATGTTATGACACATGGTTTAAACTGTATCAACAAATTAAGTGCAATACCTCGGGAAAGAGCTGGAAGCCAAGAAAAGAGGAACACACATCCTTCAGATGGTGCTCAATCTTCATCTGCGGTTGAAACTCGTGAGTTGACACTACAAGAATGCAACTTCTGGTACCTTCAATATTAAAGATACAGAGTTAGTAACAGAAGTGCCCACTTCTTCCATCTCTACAAAACATGGATGAAAAAAGCAAAATAAAATGGAACAACCAGCAACTTGTTTGTGACAGCACAACTGTCTTGTTTCTTTATGTGAAGATGATTTTCGTAATTATTATGATTTCAGGAAGGGACTTACAGCACCATAGTTGGTCATTATGAAGCTTCATAGAGGTGAGATTTTGGCAGGGCAGCTGAAAGGCATGGTTCACTTTGAGAGTGCTGATGTTCCAAGCAATCACCATTCCATCTAAACTGCTGGAATACGCTTCACTGCCAGCACAGATTAAAAAAATAAGTATAGTGTGTTTTCATGTTCAGAAAAGAGTGCACACACAGAAGAGACTTACTTGCAAAATAACCAATTTTACAGTAAGCCAAATTAATGTTAATTTTTTAATTATCTTCAAGATTATCCTTTGCAAACTCTGTAACAACTAGAAACACTGCAGGCTCAGTGCTTAGTGAATGAGAGCACATTACATCCTCAGCAAAACAAAACTTTCCCTATAATTTTTCTGAACAATCTTGCCTGATGGATTTTCTATTGAGTTAGAACAAAAATATCTCAAACTGTTCTTCTTTGTTACTGCACCTGAGAAAACAAATTATACTATCCCTTTTATTTTTACCTTTAACATTTGTTGTCTTAGAATGAGCAAACATTTTTCAGAAGGTTCCAACAACACTTAAACAAATTCTGCCTGAAACCCAGTTACACCTGCTGTACCACTAACAGACCTATTGACCCTGCAGATGCTTTTCCCATGGGAAGACAGCAGGTTAAGACATTCAGCCAACACTCTTCCCAGTGCTACCAAAAGATCAAAAGCATATTGCCTGAACAAACAATAATGTATTATTTATTTTATTATCAGGCAGGAAAAATCCAGAAGCGTGCTGTAAACATGTAGTCAATGACATGCTCAAAGCAAAAGTGAAGTGGTCTTTAAACTGCATCTGTATCAATTCTTCACTGGATGCTGCCAGTTCCTGGCTGTTTTCATCCTCGTCCAAAAGAGCATTCCTTTGTCCCCTTTGCTCCAAACTACACAGTGCTCTTTATTTTAAAAGGAAATTCTTAGCTGACATACACAATATGGGAGCTAGACAAATGAGCTAAATGAAGACTTTATTAGCAGGATAAATCCTCCAATTTAAAATAATAAATTCTTTCAACATCTAGGAAAATCAAATCAAATCTACCTGGGTGTTCCGTTCTTCTTGTCCACGATGATGTCTGTAACATCAGAGCGATGATCATTCAGTTGCTTATTACAAGACATACTGTGGGTGTTGATGATATAAATAATGGAGTCCTGAGAACCAATCCACACTTGACTCTGTTCCACCATGACCATGCAAGTCTGGGGAGAAAAAGCTGAGTTAAATGAAGCCTAGAAGAGAAATCAGTCTTTAATGTAGCATGTAAAGGCTGTATTCAGATGCTACAGTTTGCTGGTGATCACTGTAGGAGATGACAACCTTGCTCTCACTTGCTATCCTTTGCTCTGCTCTATAAATAATGAGAAGACAGATCTCTTTGCAAAACTTATCTTTCAGTAAATAGGATTAATAATTTATCTTAGGGACTGACTAAACATGTGCTTCCTGGCCCAAACAGCTTCCTGGCTGAAGTAAAAGTTACAGATGAGATCAGGGGAACCACAGAAGTTAGTGTGCTCCTTTCCTCTGGATTGGAAGCCAACCTAATTCAATATATCTACACTTCCTACTTCAGCTAAAAGTAGTGTTTAAGAAAATACTGTCTCCTCTACTGTCTCTGGAATGTCCTTCCCCTCCATCACAAATTCTTCATTTATCTCCCTCCAGCCATCACTTGCCAACTTTTTTTGTCTTCTTTTGGGTATCTGACTCTTCTGGAATTCCATCTTTCCTCCACCCAGCTCTTCACCATCAGCTTTACCCCTCCCTTTTCGACTCTGTCCCACACTCATGCAGAGCGATCTCTCTTTGCCCTTTTCCTGTGTGTGTTCTCTCTACTGTGTGTTTTTCACCCAGCCTGTATGCCTGGTTCAGATTCCCTTTTCACAGAGTTACTCTTTCAGGTGGTCTTTCACAAAGCACTCCCTTTCACCTGCTGGTGAGACACTTTCTTTTAGAGCTCTATCGCTCTTTCAGTAGCATCTGCCTGGTTTCCTCCCACCTCTTCCCAATCTCCAGTTCTTCAATATGGGTGAATTTTTATTTATTCCTATGATTAACCTTCTCATCTTCTCTTTGGATTGTCTTTTATTCTTTCTCCTCAACTGTTTCAATTCTGCTTTCCTGCCCCAAGAACCCATCAAGCCCTCCCAAATCCCATCTATCACTTCTCATCAGTTGACTTGTTTTATAAATAACTCACTTAGCCTCCTCCCAAAAATCTCCACTTTTCCAGGTTAACTGAAGCCCAAACAACTCAACAACTTTAAACAAACCATGTGATTTGGGATCAGACAGGCTACAGCAACAAAATCACACCCAGATGAAGCAGGAATTGTGATCCTGTGCCAGTCTTACCAGTTTAGAGCGGCCCATTTTGAAGCAGTGTTGCTGGATAGACCAGGTAGAGGCATCAAAGACCACCACCTTCCCCTCACTTAAAGCACACCAGAGTTTTGGATGAGCATTGTCCAGTCTTTCTGAAGGGTCAAGATGCCCTAGAAATAAAGCAGAGAAGATGAGAAAGGTAAAAGAAAGCAGTACTTTTGGAGATCTGTGGGAAAGCCATTATTAGGCAGAGCAGGTGGGTAATGAAATGCATCTTCTGGAATTTACATCATCAGTTATTGATTGACACAGTTCTCACAATGCATTTGTGCTTGTTATCATCTATTTGCTGAGTTCACCCAATGATTTAATCTTACACACCAAAGATACTCAGAGCAGAGATAATTTCTTTCATTGATGACTAAGAGCTCAGCTCACTGAGATTGCAGGAAGGCTTTTAAGACCTATAAACACAACTAAAAAATCCATTCTTGTCTATTCCATCAAAGCCTCTCATACTATGAAGAAAGAAAAGCACCACTGAATCCAACACCCTCCACACTATTCCTTGCACTGTGGTTCAAACTAACTCCCCCACAGGACGCTACTGAAAAATAAAAACCTAACAATGAATATTGATCAATGGGGGAGCATCATCCATCCATCCACCCAGCTCAGTAAGCGAGCCAGAAATCTTAATGAGAAATCAGCCCATTAAAACAGAATTGAAGGCACAATGATAAGGCACATGTGCAGAGAAAGGCAAATTAAGACACTGAAAACTACGCCTTGGAGTATCTTAATATGCAACATTACAGTTCTTTTTAAATTATTTTTCTGGTTTAGTATTCAACACGCAACCAATCCATGTCAGAATGTGAACACATCAGGCAGACATAATACCAGGTGTTATAAGATAATGTGCTTTATAGGCTAATTAAAGCTGGACTACCCTAAAGAGAGCAATACATCACCTTACCTGGTGTATAAAGCAAGACATCTATTGCCTGTGGAAATGTCTCACCAGCTGAAGGGTTGATCTTGTGCTTTAGTGTCTCTGAAGTTGTTTTGGGGACCATCATAGGCACTAAAATAGATTTTTAGAAGGTAATGAAGTGTACATTTAAGCCTGAAATAGAACTACAATTCTTATGAGATAGCAATCTGACACCATTCATTCACATTTCTCACTTTTCTTTCCCTCTAGTTTTAGCTGAAAGCCCAAACACCATTTATATGAACGAATGAACTCCACTACCCAAGGAGTCTGAAAAACCAAACAGCATCCAAGATGGAGACAGAAGCAAAAACCAAAAGAAAAAATGAAAAAAAAGGGTGGGGGGAATAAAAAGAAAAAAAAAAAAAAAAAAAGAAGAACAAACCCTAAACTTTGTACTTACTATTAAATAAATTGCATTTGTGAAAGTACAATCAGGCTAATGTATTTTTCTATTTCTACACATAACCAGTTTGAAAAACAGAATATGCACTGAAAGAGCAGAAAGAGATGATGCAATACCAACAGGCTTTGTAGCATTGCTGTGACCAACCTTCATTTTTCATCCTGTCAAAATAAGACAGTTTAGAGGCTGCATAGATGCTTTTGGAGGACTGCAGGGCACCAACCACAGCATCCATCAGGAGAACATTTGTCAGCGCTTGCTGGATATACTGAGGATCCTAAAGACAGAAGTCTTACTGTAGTTTATCTCTTGCTCATTATTCTTACAAGACACCGTACTCAAAATCGTAACACATGTCATGCTTAGCACAAGCACCAGAGAGTTGCTGCCCTGCAGCACAATTCCTGCCACTTGCTGTCAGACCCCACTTCCACATCCCATGTTCCAAGCAAGGTGTTGGAGCAGGGAGTCAGAAGCCAGTGTTACTGTAATACTACTTCAGATCTGGCACAACCAACAGGATGTGCAATCAAAACCATATAAAAAGAGACAGCAGACGCAGGGTGGATACCCATTTCCAAGCTGAATCTTTCTTCATGGGAGAGAAGCACCATGAAATTCTAAGATTAGTGCGTGAATTATTTAGGACAGAGACAGAAAGCATATTCTTCATATTATTTGGTTACAAATTCCCATATTTATACCTTGTGATCATATGCCATTTTCTTTCCAGCCCACATTTCTTTCACTATCAGGTACCAGAGATCACACTCAGTTTTAAGGTTGGCTTCAAAGACTTCTTTTTTAGACAATGTTTTAATCCTCAGAGTAGGTATTCTCAAAAGAAGGAAAGCTACAGTTGTGCTCTTAACATCCTGGAAAGTTACAGGAAAGAGAAAACAAGGACAATGTACCCAAATAACAGGTAAGATACAGCACCCAGCCCACAGGGCAGCTTTTTCTAATTACAGCTGATTTTTTCAGTTGTTCATACACACCATTAAGCAGAGCTGGATTTATGAAAATAAGTTTAAACATCATCATACAGCCTTGGCTCTACAGTGGATATAAGCTGACCCACTGATACCTCAGTCACATGAGCACATTTAATGCTCATGTTATTAAACTTATCTACTCTATATCCTATGTGCTGCACTCTGCACATTTCTCTGAGGTTATAACCTCTTGATTATCAGTCATGAAATTTTTAGTCCAAACCCCCAGACTTCAGCACTGTTTCCTACTCTTCTTACTGAAACTTCATGTTGAGAGCCAGCTCATTCTGGAGAATGGGACACAACCTATATCCACAGGCATGCCAGGACAGAATGTTGATGCTCACCTCTATATCCCTGAAAGCAGCAATGGGGACATAGCCAGGACGGCCTCCTTCAGTCAACAGGAACAAACGCTTCTGGGTCAGAGCTATTTTCCCTACACCATAGTTGGTTTTAACTGAGCATGATAACTTGTAGACACATTCATTTTTATCTAGATGTTCAATTACTGCTGGTGGCAGATTCACCTCTTGAGCTTCTGCTTCAGTTTCTTTCCAGTAGTTGTAGAAATCTCTGAATGTTTCAGGATCAATTTGTTTCTGCTGTCCTAAAAAAATTTTAAAACCCCTTTAGTGTGAGAAACTATTACACAGATTTGTACAGGAAGATGGGTTTAGAAAGACAGTAACTGTCAAATTGTGCCTCTTTATTGTGCATGTAAGTATAGACATTCTAGGCACATGTCCCCATCCCAAGGTTATCTCAGGCACTATCCTGAGAAACCCCCCTCAAGGTACAACCACCCCCCACTGAGTAAAACGTGTGACTAAAGTCACTCCAGCTCCACCTAAACATAAAGGAATAGTATAAAAGTGAGTTAAGAATGGGAAGAAGTTAGAGAAGACTCCATATAAATTCTCAGATCTATCAACAAGCTGAACCTGTCTTCTCCCCCATAGGATCACCTACTGGGTAACAATCATACTCTAGGGCACACTGAATCATTATTTCAAGCTGGCTCTTACTGGGGATAAGAGCTTGTCCATATAATGCTTTGAAATAATATATTGCTTAAAATATAGCAGGTACTACAACCAGCAATTCTCAAACCTCTGATAATTTTACTAATAGAGAGTGTTCTTCTTTAAGCTGTTAATGTAAGTCCTGTAAGGGTGCTGGTAGTGGGTAAAGGACACCCAGGAAGGGTCTCTCTGTTTGGCAGGTGACCCTGGACAAGTCAGTGGAACCTCCCTCCATGCAGCAGCTGCTCAGTGAAGCATCCCCACAATGGAACACTGACACACTGCTCAGGCACATGGAAGCTCAGTTTTCCCAGAGCACTGATAGACCAACCAACATGAAGGGTTTGAGTATATCTCCCTTTTTTGTGTGACATGCTAAATAATGATCAAAAAACCCCCAACCATCTTATACTCACCTACTGTCAGGGCATCGAATAACCGGTGGATAGTGTCTATATCCCTGACAATCCCAGACTCCTGAATTCTCTTCACAAAGTCATCCAGCTGCATGTGTGTTTTTGGCAATTCAAAATTTTTTACATGGTCATCTATTTTCAGAACTTCCCTTTGTTTTTCCATCACTCGACTTATCAGCCTCTTGAGCTCAGGTTTCCGGTCTGCCTGCAAGCGCTCCGAGCGAGGCAGGGTCTCCACTATTTTTCTTACAAGATCAGTAGGGAAAATTCTTAAGTCTGTTTTTTCTAGGTTCTGAAAGTCAGAAAGTGCATTTAGTAGTTTCCCTTGCATCAAGCTAACAAGGCCCCGGAGGTAGAAGTACCTTGCCAGCAATGCGGAGTTCTCAGGGGGTAAGGTACTGATAGCTTTGCTGAGGTGGTTGAAGAAGTCTGTGTAGTAGGAGTGAACACACTGGAACATCAGGGGAAAGCGAATTTCAGGGATTTTGAATGTGGTGATGGATTTGGAGGGTGTTCTCATAGCTAGAAATAAACCACAAGAGAGTTCATTGATCAGGGAAAGGAGTAGAAGTGTAAATATGTTCACAATCAGCAATACTACAAACAACAAACAGAATCCCCATCAAACAGCAACAAGTAATTACAAGAAACAATAAGGATTACAGCTGTGCTAGGGACACAAATACATTTCTGTATCTATCACCCCTATTATGAGAATATTCCCTAATCAGATAACATCAATTCTGAAAAAGTTTAAAAAAAGAGGAAAAAAAGCCCTCATGGAGTTTTTTCCAAACAGAGATAAGCTTAAGCCTATAAAGTAAAGGTAGCAGAGAACTGGACTTAAGGTGGGTAAGGACTCAGGAATCAATTCTCTAATATCAATCCCACTGGGACCAATCACTCTTCTGTGGTCCAGCAAAACTTACACCAGACTACAGACTGACTTCACAAGCAGGGGGAAGCACAGACAGGCCCCAGCTCAAAGTGACTCAGCCTATCATTTCTTCCCAGGAGCTGACAGTATTTCCGTGACAATTACTCAGTGATGTCACCCCAAAGGACAACAGAAGTGTCTTTGTCCATCACAGCCTTCCCTTACCAACATCTGTTTCTACTTTCCGAAGTGAGGAGTTCCTGATGGGGCCCTCTGGCAGTTTGATGTCCTGCAGGTTGGGCATGCTGATCACCATGCGCCGATTCGCCTTGCGCTCGGCGCTGATTCGCTTGGAAGCCATTTTCTCTATCGTCAGCCTTCTGGGGGTGGCAAACATCAAATCTAACCTGAGGAAAATAAAAATAACACATTGTGTACTGAGTTCTGAAACTAGTATACACACTAAATTACTGCCTGGTGGTTTTTTTTTTTTTCTTTTTTTGCATAATAGTATTAAATCTACAATTTCAACAGCCATCTGTTCATGTAACCCTTTTACAATAATCATAATTAAATGAGTTAACAATAAATCATAATCTTATTTATAGATTTATAGATACAGATTGCATATCAACAGAGTCAAAAGGACTTTTATCACTGATACCAACAAAAGATTCAAAACCAGAATAGGAAATAAGAAAACTACCTGTCCTCATCAGACTGGGTACTCAAGTCAAGCCGAGCAAAAGCATCCATCTTTCTGTTCAGACGAGCTTTAAGGAAAGAGTGAAACATGTAGGTCTCTAAAACCTATGAGACACAAAGGAGTTAACAGTGAATCTTTTATAAATATACATTTTTATTAACATGTTTTGCTCATTTTTATTACCTTTACACATGCAAAACTGAGACCTTGCAATTTAGCAATCACAAAAATAAAAAGACTGAAAGCTTCAAAAGAAAATTATGTTTTCATTCACCTTCTGGACTTTGACGATATTTGCCTAGTGGCAAACAGTAATCTCAAACTTCCCTCCAAGAAGTGAAACCAAACAAAAATGAGAAATACTGAGCAAAACAGAGCTACAAGTTTAGTATTACCTTTTCTACTTAAGCCAAGTACTGATAATACTGTCTGTGCTTTGGAATAAGAATTTTCAGGCAGTGTAAATTAACATTATGTCACCATACTGAAAAGATAAGTGAAACATCTTTTCTTCTGGTAACCCCCAAAATTGTTCCTGCTCAGGTAATTATTGTCATCCAGAAATAACTTCTAAAAGGTCAAATTGCTACTGTTAGGATAAAGGACACCACAAAAAATGCCAGGTGTGAGTTAAAAAGAGGGAAAACCACCACTTCTCATCACTGTAACAGTTAAACAAGATGAAATCTGAGATTTGAGGCAATACAACATGTCTATTATATAAATTTCAAATGCCTCTTACTAATCCACTTGCAATGTGCAGTGTAAAACAGTAAAATGTAAAAAATCTCCAAAAGCATTAGGATTCCCAATTTCCTGTATTCCTCCAGTAGGTGGCATATTTTGCTAGCAATTGTATGTCCAGGAGATTCCAAATTTTAATCCTATCTAATGGATTTTTTTTGAGTTTTCTTAATACAAGTCCAGAAACCAGTAATAACTACTCCGTATTGTGTTATTTTCTAAGATCCACTTGAAAGCAAACCTGCCACTTTTCTATTTGGTATTTAAGTGAGTCAGCTGCTCAAAGCTCTTCTTAAGTATGTACATCTGAGTTTTAAACTAATATTAAATTTCAATTCATAAAATTGCCACCATATCATTTATAGCATTAGCAAGAGATGCTAAAAATATTTTAATTATTTTTATTAATCTGAAATCCTGGTCATAACATTTCCAATCAATTTCTCCCCTTAGGATATAATAAGAGGTTCCTTTTAGACGGTTTGTTTTCAAGAATGCTTACACATATTGGAAGCTTTATCCAACAAACACTGTTTCTCATGTAGGATTCATCACTTTACCTTTAAATTTCCAGATATTAGCATTAATCCTAAAATACAGATTTATTAAGAACAGATAATCACAGCACTAAATTTACCTTTTTGTAGAATGGCTGGTCTCCGATTGCCCTTGTTTTCAGAAATTCTTCACTGTTAAACACTCTGTGTTCATAATTTAGATGGTCTTTTACCTCCCTGGATACAAAAATAAATAAATAGATAAATCTTGGAGATTTGTAAGCAAGTTGTACTTTTGCAATAGCAGCAGCCCACTGGTACTACCAGAAATATTCTGCAGCATCATAAGACAAAATAGAAATGTGCTGCAGCATCAGAAGGCAAGCTCAGTTTTAATGAACAAGTCTGGTTACTGAACCACAGGAAAAAATTTAAATTTTTAGAAGTAAGGTAAGCTATCTGCTGCCAAATTCACTTACACTCTGTGAGATTTAGTAAACCATGAAGGAGAATCTGCAAATCATGACTTAGACTCCAATCCTGGAATTCCATTTACATACACAGTTCCTGAATCACACACAACCCATTGGAGCAAAAAAAGACAAGTGCACCTATCACAGGCAATTTGAAAGATGCGACCTGACCTCACACTGTCCTATCACATTGCATCTGTAACAGACACATGAAAAACAGGGTTCTTACTACATCTTGTCAACAGTTTATCCAACCATATGGGGTCAAGAAAACGTGTGGTCAATAAAAGTATATAATTCTATGTAATTCTATACAATTTAGCACTGTCTGTTAAAACATGGAACCTCTACACACACAAAATCACTACAATGCTTTGCTGAAGACAGAACAATTGGCAGCACAAGTGCATCAGAGAGTTACTTTCCTTCACTCCTGGATGCTGGTAGAGTTAGAAGACAGAAGAAACAAGGCTGAAAAAAAGAACAAAGAAAAAGTTTGAAGAAAAGGAGAAAGAAAGCAAAAGAATCAATCCCTTTGTGATACATATTCTCTCTTAAAGAGCAAAGCATCTGTTCATTTTTTTGCAGCCAAATGTGTAGTGCATTAAAGACTTCAAGCTGTTATGAGCAAAAATGCATTTCTCCTCATCTTTGTCTGGAATTATTGTTGCCAAACACTGAAATTCACTGCGGAAATAAATGCATTTCAGTTTCCATAATAAGCTGTCTGTAAAGGCCCACATCCAGCAGCTACTGTCCCTCTTGGAAGGTGCAGACGCTTGCAGGAACACTCCTTAAGCAGATCCAATAACAGACACATGGTATTTAGACTCTAAATTAACTCAGCACCTTCTGACTGAAAGTGTCAATGAGCAATTCAGTAGCTGATCCAGAGGGAAGCACCATCTCCAGCAAGAGGCCACACCACTGTTAAAATGCCAGTCCCAAACACAGCCAGTATCCCACATTTCTTATCACAGAATTATGGAATACCCTGAGTAGGAAGGGACCTACTGATCATTGAGTCCAGCTCCTGACCAATTGTCCCTTCTTGTGCCAACGCTTTGTCCTTGATCTTAAACAGCTCCTCTCCCTCCTTCATTCTCAGGTGTTGCACTCTTCAGGTATCTCATCCATTCTCAGTCCAAACACACCTAGGTGTTCTGAACTCTTGTTCCTGCTTTCAGGTCTTCTATCCTGTCCTGGTTTGAATTCATGTACCTCTAACAAGAGTGGCCAAAACTTGACTGATATCCCTGCTGGGCCCTAAGCTTTTCCAAGGACTGCACTTCTCTTCCTGAAATCTTCCTACAAAAGACAAGCTCAAAATCAGAAGAGTTTTATCTAAGATATTTTAGCAATGTATATATACATCAAAACATCAATGACTCATATTCCATCAGGCTACAGGACCTCCTTCTCATATTCCCTAACAAAACCTAAGCTCTACAAAATATCTATAAAGTACGACAAAATGAGAATATTTTCACTCATGCTTAAATTGTCTTAGCCAGTACCACATACTCTTACAATAGAAAGTACTACACCCACTTACCTGAAGATATTAACAATTAACTGCAACATGGTTTGCTGCACATCCATGTTCAGTTTCTGCTGCCAAGCCCTTCTGTGGGTTTGGAGCTCACCAAGGTCTGTGCTGGCTCGAAGATGGCAGAGCTCCAGATCAAAGTGCAGCTGCAGACCTTCCACTCTACACATAGAAGAAAAGTAGTAACTTACATCCTAACACCAACAATTATTTTCATACCTTTTTTTAAAAAAGAAAATCTAACTTAGGCCCATGCATCTTACAGCTAGAGAAGTGCAAGATTGATTTACAAATGCTGACAAGCTAACAAGATTCCAGAGAGCCCCACTCAATTAAATCACAGTGCACTCAGTCTTTGTAAAGTTCAGAGTAATCTGTATCAATAATAAAAAAGAAACAAGCATTCCCATTGTTGCAAAATAATTTGGTGATTATGACTCCTTAAAGCTACTTCTACACTAATTAATTGAAATTTTCAATTTGCTCTTTTTTTAAAAAATACAGTCGGGTTTATATGAATGAAATAATATTATAATATAATAATAAATCATACAAAATAAAAAAACTTGGAGCATCAAGCATGATTTATGCACTAAGAAACACATCTTCAAGATCTTGTTACCTTTTCATGAAAATTTCTGCTGCTTGTGCTGGAACATCTGGAATCTCAAGTTCCTCTTCAACCATCTTTGAATGTGAAATATCTCCATTATCTATATTAATTAGAATTAAATCTTCACCTTCCTTTTAACAAAAGAAAATAGAATGACGGTACATATACTTATATTGTAAACATATTTACTTCTCATTTACATATTCCTCAGACAATTAATTTCATTAAGGAGGAAAACCAGAAAAGGACTGAAATTTTTTCCACAAGTAGAAAATTGTACGGATAAAAAAACAATTACATTCAAGAAAAATAAATGCAATTGCCTTAACAGATGTTAAGCCCAGTACATAAACACTTAGTAATCTAATATGCTCTAGTATGGAAGGGGACAAATGCACTGCAAGTAAAAATTAAGAGTGGTAATGGTGTAAAACATACCGTGCTCACTTCATCAAAATGATCAATATGACATCCCATGAGGAAAGATGTTGGAGCCATCACAAAATCCAGCATTTGCCGGGACAGAATAGGCACGAAAGTGTGCTGCCACTGAAGAGGATGAAGGTACAGCATAAAGCATTCAGCAACAAGTGTCAGCAGAGCCCAGTCAGAAGAGAAGAAAACGATTCTCTGCTCAGTCAAAATACAGGTCATAATCTGGAAAACAAACACAGAATGTTACATATTTGCAAAGAGGTATCTAGAACACAGTAGAAATGCAAATATTTCATCTGTTTGTGAGAGTTAACCTCAAAATTCTCATTTTTAGTAGCTACCTTACAGATTTATAAAATTAAACAATCTCCATTTCAAAATGCATCAGCTGCATCATTTAGGATTTGAGATACTTTTATTCATAACATGCACGTGTGGGCAAAAAAAATAAAGCAGAACTGCCAACTCTCATGACTGAGGTTTCTTAGAAAAAGTGGCTCAGATAATACTGAATGACCTTAAACAACCTAATTTAACTTCACAGGTGGCCTTTGAGCAGGAAATTGGATCAGGAAACCTACAAAAGGACACTCCAGCCAATACTATTGTGAAAGTCTGAAGCACTGAAAAAATTCAAATAGCTCTTTGTATTTTCTTGCCTTTCTACACCATTTATACCTTATTTGTACGAGTGCCAGATGTCATCAATTCTTCGCACAGGCCTCTTTCTTAAACATGAAAAAAGTTCTTATAAATCTTGTAGAAATGCATGTAGTGAAAATTCAAAATAAAATCTGGCATTTGGCTTGGTAGTTATGTCTCAAAATATATTCTTACAAAATTTAGCACCTATTTCTAAACCACAAGAGAAGAAATGCAACATGCTAATCTAATCTGGTCTGCAAATAACAGTTTTTTGTGCCACAGCTCTAATATCAGAACTAAGACTATTCTGAATTCCTGGGTTTATAAAGTTCTTTGAGTAAATAAACATCTTTATTTTTTCCTAAACTACAAATTACCAGTACTGTCAATCTCTGAAGCATTTTAAAGTATGAGTTAGTTTTACCTGCAGCACCTGCTCTGGCTTGAAACACAGCAAGGGAAGATGGAGATCCAAGTCAATAATTGGACTGTCCGGATCCTCTCGTGAAGGAATTATTATTTGAAGGGGTTTCATATGAAATACCTGTAATAACAGATAGTCTCTGTTTACTCCTTAATGAAAGCGTTCCCACAGCAAATTTAATTCAGGATTTTAGTTCCAACTACAAAATATTAACTTAAATCAAGAGCAAGAAGACAGGTATTTGCATACTGCAGGAAAAGTGAAATAAAAAGAGAGGGAAATATTCAAAGACATGATAACTGGTTTGAAAGATTAATATGGACTTGCCTCCTCTCATTCTCATAGGGTGATTGGCCATTAAAATTTTTTAGAAACATCTTTTAACAGAATTAAACTTGCTTTATTTTAGGTGTTTCAAAATAATTGAATTTATATTTCTAGATACAACTGGGAAATCAAAACTGCTGATAAAATTCATAAATAAAACAGAAAAAATATAAACAAAATAAGTGAACATAGGTTGTCAGGCTAAGAAAATAAAACAAGTCAAAAGGAACAAGGTCGCAGTGTTTCAGATATTTCAGCTCAAATCTCTGGGGGTTGGGTCCTGCACATGCTGCATATTTCAGCACTCACAGCTGGTTTAGCCAATCACTCAGATATTTTCCAGCTATGCTATTTTTCCTCCACTCCTAACCCCTCATCCCAGGGTCAAGGAAAGCAGCTAAGGAGAAGTCCATGGCTGAAGTTTTGCTTCCCTAGAAGCAACTGCAGTAGATAACAAAGCGTGTGCTGAAATCACTGACCCAGCTGACATCTGCCTTGACTTGGGAAGGCTCAGAAAGCAACAAATTCACAGCACTGAATACAAATGTTGATGTGAGCTTCTCCTCTCAGCTTGGTCTTACCCAGGCAGCAGACAACTCAGCATTTCATCCATGCACACTGTTCTGCTTCTCCCAGACATCGTCTCAGACCATAAATAGTTGGCATGAGCCAAAGCCTTCCCAGAGGAGTACTGAAAACTAAAGAACATGACTGGTACGCTGGCACTCCAGCCTGAACCCTGGTCACACTGTTATTTTCTCTACTAATGTATAGCCTAATTTTTAAAACACAGGTATTGACATCAGTTTCACATCACCAAGTAATCTCTGACCTGGCACTCATGAATGTCACCCAGTTTACTGAAAACAGCATCTCAGTATCTTAGAAGACATGATGTTAAAATCATTATGAAATTTAGGAGGAGTAATTACCAAGTGGAGTGGTCCTGGTGGTGGGCTGGGGATTAAAAACAGCTTTGCTGCAAATTCCTTTATGTGCTCCTCGACATCTAAATCCCTGAAAGGTCGTAGCTGCACTAGTAAGCTGTAATTAAATGATAGGAAATTACTTATCAATAGTAACATGCAAACACAAAAAACTCTTTCTGCTGATAATCTAGAAAAAAATTATTAGGAGTAATGAAGCTATTATTTCAGCTAATTAATTTCTAATTTATTAGATACTTGAGCAGCTTCATTAAATTTTAATGATGCTGCTGTGTCAGAAGCAGAGTTTTTTTGTACTCCCATGCATAAAATACTGCTGCATTATATCCATCAGAGGACACAGCACAGCGGTTTGATGACCAGAGGAAACCAAATGTGAGGTGAGATGGTGAGGTGTAGCTACAGCAAGTGTCTTTTATAGAGACTGATGGAGGAACCAGCACCCACAGCTGCAACACTGCCTTGGTGTTCCTCCCTTCCCAAGCATCTGACACCACTTTTGAGAAGGAAAACAGCAGCAGAGGAAAAGAGAGGTAGTCCTGAGTTTGACTGTAGAGGAATGTGAAGCAAGTGCCACATTTAGCATAAGTCTTAGGCCTGTATGGACACTGCTCTTTGCTGTCATTCCTGCCCAAACAAAATATAAGAACATTTGTGCAAACCTGCCAAATGTTTCTTGTTTAAAACTGTATTACCCTAACAAAGGTCACATGGTTTATATTATACACCAAATCAATTCTGGAACATTTAAAGAAACACACTATCAAGACTGAAAACTATGAACTCCCACAGCCTGAAATATAATAATTACTAATTTAGATATTTGTGGTCACAAAGGTGTTTTGTTCAATAGAAGATACACTTGTACATTTATAGCAGAAACCCCAAATCTTTACAAAATCAGAAATCTAAGCCTGCAAATCTATATATACAGAAACTAGGAACTGAAGATGGTTGTCTTCTCCCTTGAAGTTTTACTTCAGTTTGCAGTTTTACTGATTTCTTGCAGAAGAACACTTGCTCTTCAGGAAGGAAGCAATTGAATAGGTCAAGAGATATATAAGGATCCAGGACACCCTATTTGTGTACAGCATTTAGATTCCAGAAAAAAAGCATATTCAGTCATATATTATATATATATTGCACTTTTAAATGAATTATTTAAATTCACTATTCTCCTATTTGAAGAAAGTCCTGGCCTATTACACACATATTCCCAAAAAGTCCATCAGCTCTTCTGGTGCTGCTGGTCAGGGTGCAGAGAAAGGGGAATTAAGAATTATCAAAGAAAATCAGACAGTAGAACCAACAGTTTAAACCTATACTCTGTCACACTTAGTGATGCCTGAGATTTGGCCCAGCAGAGTAAGCAGACCTGGTTTTTTTTCTTTCTTTCCTTTGAGACAAATAGCTCTTATCAAGACATCCAGTAAACCTCACAACAGAGACAATGTGACTGAGAAAGCAGAAGATGTACAGAGAGGACAGAGTTCCCTAAACAGTCCATGATGCCCATTAATGCAGCCTAACAGCAGCTGACAGCTCTGCACTGCAAATGTCTGCAGAAATAAATGACGTAATCTCTGAAACACTCAAGTGGAGAGCTAAGGAGTTTATGAACCTTTCATTACTGTTATTAACTGTCCACAGACAGGTGTTTCAGAAAGCAAGAGCAGCTCAGAATAGGTCCTTTGTGCCTCAGTGCTGGGAGCTATTTGTACACTCCCACCTTTTCTCAAGGCAGCTGAAAGGACGAATACACAGGTTGGAAGATTTACTGTTTGAATGGAGTCTATTAATCCATCCAAGACAGGAGTTCATCCAGGAGATTACTGCCAGGAATATTTCACTTTTCATGCAGTATAACACATTTTCATGCAGCATAACACATACTACGTGTGCAAAGTGCCAAAACCTCTCAAGTTAAATTGAACCTTTTCAAAAAATGTCAAATAATTCAACAGCCACTGTGCTGTGAAACTCTTTAGGTGCACATCTACTTGCTTTGGAGAAAGGCACACACACTCCACACAAAATGTTCTGGATTTGGAAGCATTGTGTGCTAGCAATTTGCAAATTAGTTATAAAATTAATGGCACAGAATACAAAGACCTTCATTATTATGATGACAGCTTACAGATCCCCTTGCAGTTCAAAGCACCTACATGACAGCTTACAGATCCCCTTGCAGTTCAAAGCACCTACATGACAGCTTACAGATCCCCTTGCAGTTCAAAGCACCTACATGGATTTATAGCTTGATGCTGCCTGTGCATCTCAGCTTGGTTCAGTTTTCAGTTGTGATTTCTACTCAGCCACTTGAAAAAGTTTAGGAACCTGGATTTTATCTGGGAATACTTATGTAAAAAAAAAAAAAAACTTTTGATGATTGTTCTGACTGAAAATAAGTACCACCTCCTCTATAAGCATATACTCCTATATGTACATACATACACATACATCTCCTCTATAAGCATATACTTCAACATCAAATCTCAGGAGCAACAGCATTCCTGCACTAGGTATCACAATGAAAGGGCTGCACACTAGAAATAGGTGGTTCAAGGTGCACCAGTAAGTGCTTTCAGAACTCCTGACTGGAGAATGATTAATCAGTTGAAGCATCCTGCAAAACACCTCTGCAGCATACCAAGGACACAAGAGTGCTGTTGAAGGTGTTATTATTTGTTAAGTATAAGAGGCACTGCTACCTGAGTACATTCAAGCAATGAAAACATTTAATTAGATTTTTAACCCATTGGTCACCTGGTGACACACAATAACTCCCTTTCTGTATTTTTTACAAAAATACAATGTTAGTGCTTTGTAATGTCCCAAAAAGTCAGAACATCTCCTGCTGTACAGGGCACAACACTCAAAATATCTCATAGAGGTCTTGGCTGCAATTGTTTATATTGCATTTAGAAGAGCCACACACCCCAGCAGCTGTTTCATGCCACACGGAAATATTTCAGTAGTACAATCAAAGTAAGGAAAACCGGTACCTCTCCACCCCTTCCCTTCCCTCCACCCTCCTGTACTGTGCCACAGTGAAATGTTTTTTCTAAAAAATAACCAAGACATCAAAACCAGAAGGGCAGACATTCTGAAATGAGCCATTAAATATTATCAAGAAAAAGGAAATTTTAAAAAATACAGAATAAAATTGAATGGAAACCTAATCAGTTGAGTTTCCAGTACTGTGGGAAATGACAACACCAAATTCAGCCCTGTCACTGGCACTCCCCCCACCTCCTTCCAGTTACACACACTCCCATCTCACAGATGCAGCAGCAAAAAGGAGAAGAGCTGTGCAGCTGTGTGAAAAATTCCCGTTAAAAAACCAGGACAACACACAAGACTAAGAGGGGAAGGTTATTGTCCTGTTGAACTTCCCTATAATTATTCATCTTTACTAATCACTTTAAGCTGAGATTGTAGGGTACTGATCAATCTGAACTCCTCTCAGAAACCAGTACAGACTCAAAAGAGAAAAGCCATCTGTGGACATCAATGTTTTAAATAGGTGCCAAACCCTACTATATGTGATCAAGGCAGAGGTGTTTGATTATAATTTTTAAATAATTATAAAGTTTAAAATACACACCTAGAGGCAGAAGCTGATCTAGAGGATTAACTCTATATGGTTACTGTCTCCTCTAAACAGATACAAGAACTGGAAACACTTTCACAAGAGCTGGAATTTTCCATGGTTATCCTGAAGATTTTCCCACTTCTCCCTCAGTGGACTCTTAAAATCCATTTGCCAACTGACTGCTTCTGCCAGCTCAGAGATGTCTCACTTCAGAGAAGAAATTACTCACTTATGAATACTTTACATAAACCACTGGTGAGTACTGTAACTGCCAAGCTGAATCTATACTATTTGCCACCCAGTGGAAAGCTGGTGTGAGCTGAGCCCTCTCACAGGTCGAGCTCACAGTATAAAAGCAGCAGCTATCCCACGATAAAAACTGGATGGAAACAGTAGCCACAGCTGTAGTCATAGCTGGAAGAGTTCCATATGCAGATTAGCAGTGAATTGAAATTTGAGACTTTTCAAAGGCAGCAGTGAATCAGTTTCTGCAATACCAAAGGCTGATGTAATTCACTTAAATATAAAGGGGAGTGGGGGGAAGTGATCTGGGCAGGAAAGGAAGAAGGAAAACAAACATTTCCTTTTTATTTCATTGAACATTTATTTTGATTTCACACTGACCTGGGTCACACTGACCTGTGCACACCCTGTTTCCATCATATTGAAGTCCCTTGCCCACATTAAACCCCTTCACTAATACTTTAAAAATGACAGAGCTGAGGTACATGCCCTCAAAAGGGCTGCCAGAGTGACTAATTTCTGATCTCACAGCCTTTTTCAATCAATGTCTAAAATGCCCAGGAGGAAGGCACTGCTTTGCTCCTCCAAGGCTCTCTTCATCAACCCAGGGAAAGCCATTCAGTGCTCCAAGAAGATCCAAATCCACAGCAGGGGGTGGGGAAATGAGTGCTCAGGTCTCACTTGGTCTGGAGGAAGGTTAGGGGTTGGGGATGCACCTCAGCTGGTACCCAGGGACTGCTCCCTTGCTCATCTGCTTGGGATACAGGCACCAGCAGAACAAAGGGCAAGACTCAAGCTTCAACCTAAAACCCTAGAATCTTTGAGCTTATGTACAAGAAGCAAATACCTGCAACTGGATTCAGATTTGACTCTAGAAAACTTGACTAAAATTTAGTGAAGAAAACCTCTTCTATCTTTGGACAACAGGTCTACAAGTGAAAACACACAGTAATGTCCAATGTACACAGACAGGTTTCCCTGATGTGAGAAGTTTTAATCCAAAATAGATGCAAAAAGATCTTAATAATTTAACAATAAAGTAACCTCAAAGTAAGTGAAATTATATAATAACAAAATAGATCCATGTTCACTTATCTTTTAAATCATCTACACTGCAGAGTATTTGATTGTTTCTAACCAGTGTTAGAATCCTAAGAATTTCTCTCTTAGTTCTACAACACCCAAGTAACCACTCTACTTCCTCAAGTGACTTGGATTATTTCCCTAAAGTGTCATTAACTGCTTATTAATACATATATTCATGTTCTTATGATATTTATTTGGTGCATTATAAAAAGCTTTTTGTGCTTTGAAAGCAATTTTCATAAGGGTGGCAAAATTACAGATAACCCTCTTCCAAAAAAACCAATAATATCTGTAAAATATCCATTCCCAACACATTAGCAAAAAGCCCAAAAGAAAATGAAGACAACATCATAACTAATTCCCTTGGTATACAGAATTTGCACTTACTGTCTGGGCAACATTGACATAGCATTTCTTCTTCTCCTCTCCCACGCAACCTTAACATAAAACTAAACATTACTTTAGCATCACACAGCTCCCCTGACCACATTAAGCAAATTCAGGTACTAAAAACCTGCAGTCATTTCCAGCAGAAACACACAGGGGTGCAAATCTTACCAAGAGAGGCAATCCTTGAGGGCACTAAAATATGGATATCTGGATATAACACAAACAGCACAGGGTATAAAACAGACAGGCATCTTCCCAGTCTGTGCAGATTCCCAATGGCCCTGCCCATTCGAGGAGGTGGAGCCATCCTGCAAGAAAACTGCACGTTAATGTCTTTATGTTAATCATGAATTTATGGCTGGTATTTTTTTAAGAACCTCAGAGATGCGATATCCAATTCCCTCTATATTTCAAAGGGATTTGGATGTCTATCTCCCTTTAGGTCTTCAGAAAAATGTCAGCCTACAAGACTTAACACATGTTAAAAAGAATTACAGCACAAAATGTATTTAGAAAGAAAACCTTTCATCGTTTGGAAAGAACAATTTTTACCAAAAAATATCCAGGAGATAAAGTCTGCTCCTAAATATCCAAATCTTCGAAATGAAATCCATACAATTTTTCCTAATGCAGTGTGTTACAAAGTACTTAATTTAAAAAGGCAATATAAAAATACGACTTGTCCTGTATTCCTTGTAACATAAAACACATCTGTTACCTAATTTGATAAATTAAATCTCACATTATTTTCAAAGTGCTTTGCTTTTACATATTTTAATATGTTTTAAGAGAAGAATGAGTTAAATAACATACTTGCATAGACTGGTAGTACTGTGCAACAACACCATATGTTCTGTTACCACAGACATCAGTGAAGACCAGGAAATGGATGTGGTCCTGTTTTGATTCAGAAGTTACATAAAGTCCTCCTGAAATGAAGGCAGCAACCATATTTTTAATTATATATTTAACTACAGCTGTGTGAAAGACAATTCATGGCAAATCCTGCACATTGCCACTTCATTTCAAGAGAAAAGTTTCATTTTAAGGTATTAAAATGTAATATACAGTCCACTTGAACTAAAGGTTGTTACAGAGGCTGAAGCTGCACATTACTGAAGAAGCAAAAATGGAATTATTCTGCGTTTTCAGTGACAAAATACAATAAATGGGTTTAAAACACTTTTTTTCTCCCCCAAGATATTAAAAAGGTCTGCAATAATGACACATTAAAATTTCTCCAATTAAACCTGAGGGAAATATTCACTACTTCAAGTAGTATCAAAACACCAAATGAAAACTGAGAGAGTACTCAGCCATTTTGGGGTGTAAAATAATTTTTCAAGTGTGTGCATGTTTGCACTTCACTCAAACCAAGATTTACCAACAAAGGCTAAAAAAAAGGGCTGAACTATGGGTCAAGAAATATTTACATTAAAACAGTTCTCAACAAGAAGCGTGAACCTTCATGTACCTGGGAAGCAGAGCTGTGGCAAAGCAATAAGATCAATGTCCTTTGGAACTGTCACATCTTCTGTGTCAGAGGCTTTCTGCTCCCCATTGAGGCTCTTGACATTTTCAATCTTGGGTCTCTCTTTTTTCTTTCGGAAGGACCGGCGTTTGCTTTTATTCAAGTTGTTACCAGCATTAATCACCTGAACATCATCTCTGCTGATAAATGGAGGCACAAATACAGAAAGAACTTCTGGATCAAGGGGAGGAAGATTTTTGAGTCTTCTTTGAGTGCCCTATAGTAAAAAAAAGACAAAACAAACACTAGGTTGACACTCATCCTGATACGTGGGGTTTTTTTCATAATTTTTAACCCTGCTTTTTCTCTGCCCCTAAAATTGTGAATTTAGAATATATTTTTCTGCTTCCTAAAGAATTGATTTTTCCTTTTAAGTTTTTGTTTTATGCATATTGATGCAAGGAAAATAGATATTTTTAGCAGGAAAGGAATCCTTCGTCATTCAAAATGCCCCATATCAGTATTATGCCTTTGTCAAAAGAAACTAACAAGTATCAAATACAGTATTTCCTCCTTTTCAGTGATAAGATATACTTTAGCTATACTTAAAATAAACACTGACAATAAGAGAAACCAAGCAATAAATAAAGAGAAACAGCTGAGCCTCTTAGATAAGTCCTTGTTCAACTTCAGGAAAAGCTTCCTTTCAACTCAAAATAAATAACATGTACCAAAAAAAAAAACCCAAACAACACAAACACAGACTTTCACAAGATAACACTTAACTTCATAAGGCAATTAACAAAGCACAATTAAAAACTACAATCATTGCTACAATAAACACAAATTTAAGACACTGAAGCCATGAGAATTCCTCCATATACTGCTGGCTCAGTGGAGCAGGCATCCCAAGAGCACATATAAAATTACATTTTTCACAGGCAGCTTTGCAGAGTATGACTGGCCCGAGAGCCCTCACTGCCCTGCAATGAAGAGCTGTGGAGGAAGTGATCAGAGAGATTTCCTTGTACTTGGGAGCACTTTTTGTATTCTTGACCATAAAGTCGAGCCAAGTAGCTGCATTTCCAATTACTTCACTGCAATTTTAATTCTTCCTGCAAGGTTAAAAAAACAAGTACAAGCTTTGTTTAACCAACGGATATTTGGAAACAGGAAAGGCGAGCCCCACTGTGGTAAAAAGTTGTTTCGTTTTCAACTTTTTACAAACATCTTCAAAGTCAGATGAGGTGAAGCACACATGCTGCTTTTATCACCAGATATGATGCAAGACGCTCCTTGAGAACCAGTGCTGGCCTCACCCATCATTTCCTTATTTTTTTTTTTTAAATAGCTACAACATAGAAAGCTCTGTTGCCAATCTTCCACTGTCCAGGTTTTGAGACAGAAATCTCAGTTCTTATGTTCCAGCAGATACATCCACTAATAGGTTTTTTTTTCCACATTTGAGCATCCTATGAAAAATGTGAAGGAATGCTTCATGATATATTAGTTATTGTATCTTAAATTCCAAAAACTACACCATATTTTTAACAGGATACTCTAAAGAAACTACTTCACTAAAAATAAGAAGTGAAAATCACATTTTTAATAAACAAAGAGCCTGAACTAGAAGTAAATTGGAGTGGAAAAGGAAAGTTCAGGTAAGTATCCAGTGGGATAGTAAAAAGATAGCAATGACTTTAAAAAGCGCATCACAAAAGGGGTACTGAGTGCCACATCCTCACATGCTAAGAACTTCAAGTGATGTTTCCTTAGCTGGCAGCTGACAAAGGCAGTGAAGAAACTGGAAACATAGATAAATTCACCATGATCACCCTCAAACTAACATGCAGCTGAACATTTCAGGGGGAAATGAAGAATTAAGGCTCAGCCCTGATGCTGTTATGCAAGAAAAACACAGACCTACTCCAACAGTAGCAATCTCAACTTGGCAGATCTGCCCCGCTGAGGTTTTCATACAGAGTTGCTTTGACAGGGCAATTCCTGACTTACACTGAGGCATCTCTGTGTTCTAAAGTGCTGGATGGCAGCCAGTGATTTAATGGCCTTACAACCTAACAGCTCCTGAAATGGCAGATCCTTGATGTCTTGAACCACTACAGAGACATTACACACCATTTTTCCCACAGAACAGCACTGTCAGCACTGTCGCTGACCCACTGACTCAGTCTCCAGCATTTGAGTCAGCTCATATTAATGTCTTGGCCAAAGTTACATTTTCTTACTCCTTGAGTTCAGGGGTAGTGAATAGGTAGTAACAGAACAACATTCACTTGTTTCTAAATTTTAATTTAATAATATTTCTTGTTTCTAAAATTTGAACATTTTATCTTTGCTGCTGCTACTGTTATCTCTTCACTTTGAAATACTTCCCTTTTGTAGCTACTTGATACCAAATCTCCTTGCATCATACATAGCTTCTTACAAACAGAAGTAGGGGATTTTATCCTGTCCCCATTTGCTGATGGTGTTCCTATAACAGTGCTGCTGTAAAGGACACCGGTACAAGACAGACTTTTACAATGATGGCACTATTTAGACACAAACAGTAGTATGTTAAAACCACAAATCAGAGCATGATTTCAGCTATCTGGTGTTTCCTTGAGCTGATTCTCCTCTTCTCACCACTGAAGAAGTTAATTTCACTTTGAATGTCATGGAAGAACTAGTTTCTTTAACAAATAATTAGGCAGGGAAAGTATGAAGCCTCAGAAAAATTAGATTGGGCAGGACAATTAGGTTGTAGTAATAGGACAAAAGGGAAAGGTTTTAAACCAATAGAGGGCAGGTGTAGAATAGATATTAGGAAGAAATTCTTTATTGTGAGAGTGGTGAGGCACTGGAATAGGATGCCCAGAGAAGCTGTGGATGTTCCATCTCTGTAAGTGTCCAAAGCCAGGCCGGATGGAGCTCTGAGCAATCTGCTTTAGTGGAAGGTGTTCCTGCCTCAATGGCAGGGGTGTTGGAACTGGGTGATCTTTAAGGTCCCTTACAACCCAAACAATGGTAGGATATATCTGCAGATTCTTGTGCAATTCTTTGCTCAAACTAATGATAAGGTGGAGATTAGGTCTGGTTGCACTGGGTTTCATCCAGTCAAGTTTCAGAAGTCCCTTTGGAAGGAGACTCTCCCTCCCTTATGCCTCAGCCCTCAGCGCAGCTTCTTCTGGTCTCACTCTTGTTTGCCAGCAGCTCTCCAGTATAAAGATACCCAAATGTGAGACAGTATTCCAGATATGAATTCAAGGGTTTTGAGTAATAACAATAACAGTAATAATCCTTTCCCTTTGCCTGTGAGCCACAGTCCTGATGATGCAGGCCATTTCACAGTCACTTTTCAAACAATCACACAACAGCTTGGGTTGGGATGGACCTTAAATTATTTTCTCGCTTGAATCCTCCTGCCACGGCAGAGGCATCTTCCACTAGACTGAGCCACCCAAAGCCCCACCCAATTTGACCTTGAACACTTCCAGGGATGGTGCATCCACAACTTGCCTGAGCAACCTGTGCCAGTGCCTCACTACCTTCACAGTAAAATTCTCCCTAATATCTAATCTAACCTTGCCCTCTGTCACTTGAAGTCGTTCTCCCCTGTTCCATCAGTCCATGCCCTTGTCAAAAGTCTCTCTCCAGCTCTCTTGGAGCCCTTTCAGGTACTGAAAGTTCACAATAAGGTGACCCCAGAGCCTTCTCTTTTCCAGGCCAAACAGCCTCAAGTCTCTCAGCCTTTCCTCATATGAGAGGTGCCCCTCTAATAATCTTTGTGGCCCTCCTCTGGACCCAACCCCAAGAGCTCCATGTCTGTCCTGTGCTTAGGACCCCAGAGCTTGATGAGCACTCCAGGTAGAGCACAGGGGCTGAATCTCCTCCCTCACCTGCTGCCCACACTGCTTTGGATGCAGCCCAGGAAATGTTTGACTTTCTGGGCTGCAAGTGCACATGGCCAGGGCATCTCCAACGTCTCATCCACCAGCACTCCCAAGTCCTTCTTGGCAGGGCTCCCTGCATAACCTAATTTGTACCAACAGTAGGGACTGCCCTGACTCAGCACCTTGCACTTGGCTTTGATTCCCAGAGTTCTCATGGATTCCCTTCTAGAGCTTTTCCAGGCGCTTTTCACTGCAACAAGCACACACTGCTGACTGATGCTCAATCTGATCACACATCATTTCTTTCAGGCACCTTGGCAGCCAGGGAGGCATTATAGAAGCAGGAAAATTTGTTTTGGTGGTTATGTCTGCATCAGCAGGGCCACAAAGCATGAGACAAGCTCTCTATCACTGACTGCGGTGGGCAGATACAGAACCCACCAACGGAATCTGTTGAAGATCTGAGTGAGACACGTCACGGACAGCTTGCACATGCCAAACCAAAACCCAACTTTATAGCTATAGATAACTTAGGGAAAAGAAGCATCACTTCTGTACGTTTCATTCTTACAAAACACACACTTCCAGTGCTAAGAAAGAAATCTCTAGCTGAAAATAGCAGCCTTTGATCTTTTCACATTTAAATCTCAGAGTGACAATTTTCTTGGCAATAAGGATATGCAATGGATGTCAGCCCAGAAACTTCTGTTTCAGGAGCTTCAATGGAAAACTGCTTTTTTTTTTCTGGAGTCTGACAACAGGTCATTCATATAAAACCTTTCTTACTTTGGGGGTGGTTTATATCATAGTCTCATTGACTACATTTGCTTTATCACTCCATGCTTCAGTATAGTTAAGAATGCACCAACACACTGTGAAGACCACGATTTGAAGCACTGTCAGGATTTTTACCCACTGTTTAATCTGTAAATATCATCAGAGATCCACTACCTTCATTTGAAATGTCACCTTCTCTCAGTATTTTCTTTCTACAGTCACTAAAATTAGCCATAAAAACATATTCCACTCTCCTCATGTAGATAGTGCTGCAGAAGGAAAAGGAAGTGGAGTAAATCTGCAGCTTGCCCTAAGATAGTGACTGAAATCCCCATGGTGCAACAGCTTGCAGGGACTTTACTGAAGTTCATACTGACAAAAGAAAGGACTACTTTCTTTTCTGATACCTTTTTGTATCTTGAGCAAAGGAACAATTCAGAACCTGCAGTGTGATCCGAATATCATAATAGAATGGCTTCTGCTTTCTATAGCCGATTCCTTATTTGTTGTTCCACAGGTTTTGTTTCAGAAAGTAGTGAGAACAAACTAAGCAAATTGAATAAGGGTGGGAATAAGGGAATGAATAAGAAATTCCCCTTCCTTTGGGTTCACTTCTCACACTTCTGATAAAACACCATGTACACACTGATTTCAAAAGTCTGGTACTGACATTTAGGAACTGTTTTCCCATTCTGAAGGTACACATGAATGAGATCCTGGAATGTGAACCTCTGCTTGGCTGTTATCACTTAAGAAGCTGACATCAGCAAAAGCCGTCTCCTGAGTGAGTGAACAAGCAACAAACCCAACAAAGACTTCTTTATCTAATGCTATTAGAGCGCAATCAAATTCAAGTTCAAGCAGAGCAATTGAGATCCCGGAGCTGTCTGGGGTTTTTTTTGCACGTGCTGGTACCACAGCTCTTCCCACTGCGGGGCAGCTCGAAGGTATGGAACAAACCCATCTGCACACTTGAACCAAGCAGAACCAGGAGGAGGGCTGTCATTGTGAGCCCACGTGAGAATAATTATAAACAAATTATAAACCACATATTCAAAGTAGTAACCGACCCATAAGCTCCTGCCTTATCCAAGTGGTTCAGGTTACGCCAAACTCAGAGCACTTGAGCTCACGGGGATTTAGATGTCGTGTTTTCCTGAGGATACAAGTTACCAGCCTTTATTCTTTTGCTTTTCTCTCCAGCGGAAGACAAGACGTGGAGTAACACAAGGTAAAGAACGCATCGTTAAGCATTTTGCTGTTCCTGCTTTTATAAACCTATAGTGAGTTCTCCATCTAAACTCAGCTTTGGAAAAGTGCAGCTACCTCACACCGCTACCAAATTCACCCTGCTTTGCTGACGTTCGCCTGTCAAAACAACTTTATGTTGGGATATTTCAGCTCCACGCGCTGACAAACCCAGCCCCACGCACTGGCACCACCCGCCCGAACCCCGCTCACCTGGAGCAGCGCCCGCACCCGCTCCGTGGGCGCACCGACCAGCAGACAGATCTCCAGCAGGCCCGAGGGCAGCACGTCCTCCATGGCACAGCCGGGACAGGGCGGCTCCTTCCCTGCAGGCAGCGGCTCCTTCCCTCGGGACAGCGGCGCCTTCCCGCCCTCAGCGCCGCCGGGGCCCTCCCCGCGGCCTGGGGAGGAGCGCCCGATGCCGCACACAGGAACCCTCCCCGCCCGTCACGACTGTGCGCATTTTGATTGGCTATTGTCCCTGTCACTCTAAGGAGCTGCGGCCAATCAAAACGGCGAATGGCGTGGTGGGCCGGTCGGAGGAGGGGCTTTGGGGTAAGAGCGCTGAGGTGACGAGAGGCTGGGAACGGAGGTCTTCCGGTCTGAGGTCTCAGGACTGAGGGGTGAAAGAGAAGAGGTGGGAGCTGAAGGGCTGGGGTTTGAGAGTTGGAAGGAGGAGGTGCTGGAGGACGATGGGCTCAGGGTTGAGGGACTGAGAGCTAAGGGGTTTAGTGGCTCAGGACTGAAGGCTGAGGGACTGAGGGCTTAGGGTATGCAGGGCTGAGGGTGCAGGGCTGAGCGGCTGAGATACCACTGGCTCCGTTAAAAACTAGTGATGGGGTTTGTGATTTACAGCCACGTGTTTTCCATGTTGGCATAACCAGAGACTATAACATTTGCTAGTTTTAAGCAACAAGGTGAGGACCTAATTCAAACAAGAGGAGTCCCCGAGTGTTGCTCCCCTGGAAATGTTCAAGACCAGGCTGGATGGGGTTCTGAGCAGCCTGGCCTAGTGGACGGTGTCCCTGCCCGTAGCAGGGACTTGCAAGTAGATGATCTTTAAGTTCTCTTCCAAGCCAAAGCATTCCGTGATTCTTTCCTCACCTCGTTTCACTGTCTCACCAGATCAGCCCCTGGGAAAGACACTTCCCGACTCAAGGTCGAGTTAATTTTTCTCCACGGGCTGTTTGCCCACAGGGGCTGAGGTGCCTCAGGGCTGCCTGTCACCCTGTCAGACGTGGGTGATGTCATGGTCAATGGCTTGTCAAGCACAGCCATTCCCTGATTTTTGCTGCAGTGACTCAGCAGGACTGTGTCATTTCAGCAAGACTGTGTCACTGCCACTGCACGGGAGTTTTCTATTGACGTTACCACGGGACACAGTTTCAATAGACTGTAAGCACGGAGCTGGTGCATGCTGTGTGGTGTTTCCCCTCTGGACCAGCAGAGGCACAGCACAGGGAACTCCGAGGCTTTTTCTTGAGTTGCTTAATCTAAATACACCATGAGTCACTCCGTATGTATTGACTCTGTGCAGATCTTCACTGAGAGAATGTAATTCCTCCTGGACCGGAGCATAAAGTACCCGAAACTAGAGATTGGTTTCTCTGAAACTGGAGGTATGAGATAAAGTTTCAACACAACCACAAACATTTTTTTTTGTGGACTAGTGTTCAGGTATTTTAAATGCAAAAACATTCCCAGTCTAAATGGTTCAGGGATTTCATGAACTTCTTGACAGTTCAGGGGTCAAAACATGTTTCCTCAATAAGTATGAAGAACAAGGTGATTTTATTATTTTGTGGGGGTTTTATTACCTAAATTTTTGTGGTGTTAAAGCTCAGGATTCTATGGTCTCTGGTTGTCTCAAGTTTTGAGGAAGACACACATCCAGGATACAGGAAACTCTGCATATAGCACTGACTAAAAGAAGAAAATTCTTGAAAACCTGGAAGTTTCAGGCATCCCTTTTCCAATTTTGTAGAAGAAGATACAAGGCTCAAAGATTTATATTCATTAACTCTGAGGTCATAAGGGATAGTTAAAATGATCTTGTTTAGCTGTATGGCCCAGGTCACATAATCAGAGTGAGTCCTCTATTAATGCTGTAACTTCTGGCTGAGGCCATGCAATGGGAATTGGTAGCTGTCACTGTTAAATGTTGGGCATCTCATTTTTAGTTTCACTTTTTAGTTTAGCTCTTTGTCACTGCATCATATTATATTGGCTGTTGCTTGAACTGACCTTTTACTGTGAAAAGACTTCTTTCTGCAGAGTTCAAGGTTATTAATATCTATTTCTAAAAGATTATACAACTCATATTTTTAAAACTCCTTTCGTGATCACTTGTGTGCATCTTTTCTTAAAAATTTTAAAATTTTCCAGTACTATTTTTGAATTAGGAGCACCAAAACCAAAGCTGTATTATTGCTGAATGCTCAGTGGTAAATCACATTGCTGTTTCTGACTGATATCCCCACCTAATTAAAACATAGACAGACAGATACATGAATCATTCAGAAAGGGTGTAGTGTTTAATTAGTTATCCACTGCAACACAGTACAGTTTTCTTAGGGTTGTTACTTCCAACATGACAATCCTACATCTTACATTGCTTGACCTATGACTGTGACCAAGCATTTGACCATATTATAAGAAAATTACAAATGAACCAAGGCTATTAGGTAATTCAGGTCACCCATAGGTAATTAATCTGTATCATGATTATCTTCTGATTTCTCTGATATCTGCAATGATAAATACTGGATGTTTCTTGTTCATAATTAATGTAGCCCTCAAAGCAAAGATACGGTGAAGTTATTATCAAAACAGAACTCCAAGATGAAAGGTACTAATGTTAATCTGGTAAAATCTCAAGAACCCTGGAAGCAGGAAACCTGCTCTATGGGGTCACTGGTAAGAGACAAAAATCATTCACATAGAGAAGAATTCCTCTGTGCTAAAAGAGATTTTAAGAGATAAAAGAGTTGAGTAATTTTCTTCCTAAGAAAAATTGTCAACTGAGGAAGAAATGCCAGCTTTTAATATGTGTTTTCTTTTTTTAAGATCACAAATACAGTACTTTTTTGTTTATTTGTTTGTTAACTCTCTGAGGTGGTACTGGGCTGCTGAATGCAGAAAAAACTGCTGTTCTTGATATGTCTTCAACATGGTAAAGGCTTTATCAGACCTATAGGACCATGTCTGAATAATTAAAGATTCTCTTGGCATCGATTCTAATTTACTTTCCAAATAGAGTGTTTCTGTTTTAGCCAGAATGTGTCTGTTAAGGGGAAAAAATAATTTCACCTGTTGTGTTTCTTTGATGTGATCTTGCTTATAAAATAACTGGGTGACTTGTTGAGTTCTAGACACCTACACTGCAAGCACCTCAGTCCTGAGGGATGTGGGCCAGATGAA
Source organism: Pseudopodoces humilis (assembly GCF_049639895.1). Lineage (NCBI taxonomy): Eukaryota > Metazoa > Chordata > Aves > Passeriformes > Paridae > Pseudopodoces > Pseudopodoces humilis. The sequence goes on from NC_142200.1 coordinate 3,746,358, forward strand.
AAGTCAGGACTCTGAATTTCAGGAGAGCAAATTTTCTGCTCTATAAGGAATTAGTGAATGGCACCCCCTGGGAAACTGCTCTCAAGGAACTGAAAAGAGCTTGCAGCTCTCTGAGAACAAAATTCTTTGAGTGCAAAAGCGTTTAATTCCCATGTGTAAGAAATGAAGCAAGGAGAGCAGGAGAATGGCTTGGGTCAGTCAGGACCTCCTGATCCACCTGAAGCGTAAAAAGGAAATGCACAAGCAGTAGAACAAGAGACAGGTATCCTGGGAAGAATATAGTGACACTTCCCAGATGCGTGGAGATTGGATCAGGAAACTAAAGGCACAACTGAAGCTGAATTTGTCAAGGGATTTTACAGGTATGTTGGTCAAAAGTTGAAGATTAAAGAAAGAGTCCACATCTCCCCTGGCGCACTGGCATCCTGCAGAGTCTCACCATGATGGGTATAAGGTCTGCAAGAATTTTCATTTTGGAACTGAATACAGACATCATTCGTGTTCTGCAGGTTTATTGATAGTTAAATCCCTTTCTTGGACTTAAGCTTGTGTCACAGCAGTATCTGTAGGTGAGAACTGAAACTCAGACCACTGCTACCTTCCACTGCCTGGCTCACAGGAAGATACACTGTCCAGAGAGGTGATGGTTGCCCCACCCATGGAAATATTCAGGTCAGGCTGGACAGGGCTCTGGGCAACCTGATCTAGCTGAAGATGTCCCTGATCATTGCAGGGGGATTGGACTTGGTGACCTTTAAAGGTCACTTCCAACCCAGACTATTCCACGATTCTGATTTCAGTGTCTATGCTAAGCATGACTGCATAAATAAGAAATCTTTATTCTGTCCCATAAGAACTATGTGCCCTAACCAAAAACAGGACACACAGCTTGACCTGTGCTGCTCTAATACATATCAGACAACTGTTTGCAGTCTGGAACTCCATTTAAAAACATCACCTCTCAGGATTTTAAACTCCTTATCTCTAAATACAGTCCTTATGTTCTTATCATCAAGGTCATTCATAGGGTGAGGGATTTATTTTGAACACAACTCAGGAAGTCAGGTTGACATATTCCCTCCAAAGTTAGCATTTCTCATTTTATATTCCTTCTTCCAGAATAATGTAGCAGGAGACTTCTGGGAATCTGCAGAGAAAGATCTTTACTGGCAGACCTAACATTTCTTTCATTCAGGACAGTTCACTTTCTAAATTTACACTGAAATTAGCAACCAAGCAACTACTGACTATGCAAATCAAATCAGCATTTTCAAATTAGGGCCCTGCTCAGACTTAAAATTCCTCTCTCAGTGCCTCAGAGACTTATTGTCATTCTTAATAATGCTACAAAAACCTACTGTGAGAATTCTTTATTGTTGCAGGTGTTGTCCAACTGAATGCAACTTTGGCCTCAAAATTATTCTGTAAGAGATCACAGATTGTGTATAAACATGCCAGAGGTGAATGAGGACGGTTCCAAGATCTCTGCACCTATTAACAGTTTCATTTGCATCTTCTTTCTTTGTTACTTGGCTTGTCTGGTTTGTGCTGTCACCATTTATGGTATTACAGGATACAAATTTTCTGCAACATTGACTGTCATTTGTCATGCATCTCTTTAAGAGTACATGGATGTGTTTCACTGGCATTACAGAAAAATGCCAGCATAGAACAGGTTTTACAACTTGTCAACATGTGAGATTTTTGATCTCAGCTTGAACCTGCCCATGTACTGGAGAAGTCACCTACTGCCCCCTATTTCCTCAGCTCTTGACCTATGGAAATGTACCCCCAATTCAACCTTTTGTAGGGAAAAACACCCCTTAAAGCCCAGATCCCTCTGATTTATCCATATGTACCGAAGGATTTTGTCATGTTTCTCTGTCACCTCTGAAAAAGGCAGAGCATGTACTAAAATCAGGCAGCAGAGGCCTGGAGCTGTGCTGTCTCCATCCTCAGAGGTTTTCAAGAAGAGACCGAGAAAAGCTGTGTGCAAACTGGCCTGACTTGACAGCTGACCCTGCTTCGTGCAGGAGGTTGGACTACAGATCTCCTGAGGTTCTCTCTGACATGGATGATTCTGCCATTCTCAGGGGCTCTTTGTACTAACACAGCAGGAGGGCTAAAAAATTGTGTATGAAGAAAACAAGATGTTAGAATTACAGCAAACAAAATAGGGAAAATCCTCAGCCAGTTGTACAGTCAATGACCTTTCAAATGAACACAGTTTTTCTGTGATGGGATAACTGAGTCCCAAGGAAACAGCTTTGGGTGTCAATGCAGCACTTATTTCTCATCACCTCTATATTTCTGATAAGGATGCTGGCAGTAGTTTTATTTTTTAAAGAAAAAAAAAAAAATGAAAGTCCTAGGAGGGGAAAAAAGGAGATTAGCTTTATCACAGCCCCCGCATCTAGGGAGATGTAGCAACACAGAGCTGTCAGGCCTTGGCAAAGAACCAGACTAATGTGAGTGCTCTGAATATTGCAAACACTTTGCATTGTAGATACTGTGAGATATTCCCGAGGCTACAGAAGAGCTTATTCCTGAATCTCATCACTCCCAGGGGCAGTTTTAGCAGTGTTTTATTTATGTGGGATGCATAACATGTCCCTCAAGTATGACTGGCTTAATATGACATTTATTATACTTCCAGTTCTTTACCATCTGGCACAATCTAGGGCAGCCAAGGAGATTTTGCAGCTGCTTTTTATAGTAGCATTAAAATTTCATAACATTTGTTCTTTTACAGCATTGCTGTTAGAGAAATGCAGACTCAGAATTCCTGAATTGGTGGGATAAGGGAGAGAAGAGGTCAATTAGTGCACAAAGATTGTCAATCAGATACAGAAAATAAAATTTCAGATAGACCAGGTTTTGTGTAATAGCTTTTTGTATACATCACTGCAAGAAACCTTAAAATACATCAGCATAGATATAAGCATTCATAAGTATGAACTGCTTTTTGCTTTTTTTCATTTAATAAAGTATACTTGCTTTTTCTATCTGGAATCTGGGGAATCTCTTGGGATACTCCACTGTGTTCAGAAAAGATCTATCAGCAGTTTCATAGCTCAACAAAACCACTGTATAGTAAACTTCACCCTTAATTAATTTTAGTTTAGCTCAATGCATATTAAAAACCAAACACTTTACCTCTTGATTTTTTTGTAGCAGCCCTGACATTGCACTCATTATGAAAAAACAGCATATGTAAACAAAATTACCTTTGTTATATAAGAAACAATCTTCTCTAAGCTGGTGAACTGTTTATATATGAAAAGGTTTTTAATTTTTAAGTATTCACATAACAAGGCTGTTGAAGATTAATCCAGGCTTGGATCCAACCAGAATAGCTATCTTATTTTCCATGTAAAATAACCAGCTTCCAAGTGACTTCTGCTTATCTCCAGATAAAAAATGCTTTAAGAACCACAAAAAGACAGCACAGACCAAGTATCCTTAGAGCAGCCTAATACAGAGAATTCACAGGTATTAGCCAGTGTGGCTGTGGCTAATGTGAGACCATCCTAATTTGTCAGGATTCCATGCTGCCGCTCCTCATTGCTACAGTGCTGCATTATGGAGCAAAACCTCATGAAAATCTTTTGTAAGCACAGAAGGGACAGAACAATCTGACATCATTGTATCCAAAGCTAGGAAGATGTGGGCTAGACAGATAGACCACAAGGTGGTTGAAAACCATCAGTTTCAAAGGGTTGGGGTGAACAGCTTGAAATCTGACAGCTGAGTGAATGGCATTCTTCAGTGTTTGAAACAGGGTTAAAAATACTTGGCATCTTCACCATGGATATGGACCATGGGGTGAAAGATGTCCTCAGCAAACTGTAGATGCCACTGTGGTTGAAGGCTGAAGGGCAGAGCAGCCATAAGAGAAGGCTAAGGAGAATCCAAGTGCAATTCTCCTGAAGAGGGGTCACAAAGAGGACCAACACAAACTCAGAGGCACACAGTGGGAGCACAAGAGACAACAGCCGAAAGTTGCAGCAAGGGAATTTTGATTGAATACAAGGAAAAAAAGTTTTCACCATGAGGATGATTAAGCATTTCAACAGGTTCTCTTTCTTTAGAGATTTTTGAACCTTGGCTGGATGAGAAGTGGAGCAACCAGATCTAACTTTGAAGTTGCTGCTTTGAGCAGAATTGGATTAGAGACCTCCAAAGGTCCCTTCTAAAAAACATTTGTCTTAGATTCTATGATTAAGATTTAACAGTGCAGCAGACAGAGAACAAACTTCAACTATTTGCATGGCTAAACATATTTACCAATACACTTTTAGGTGTATTGGTATAGCACTATGAAAGGAGTGTATTTAAATATTTCCTGACATATCAAATATAGTAATTAGGCATGTGTTGCTGTGTCATGTATGACTGAAACTGGGCAGAACATAACCTCATAAATAATTAACTCCTGGTTAATCACATGTCAACTTCTACAGTGAGAGCAAGGAGGATTCTGCACCACTGACTTTATAGAGAAAAGGGAATTTGTACAAACACTACCCAGTAGTCTGTGCTTGTTTTCTATGTTGCACTTATAATGTTAAAAAAAAAACCCAAATTTTGGGTTGGATACCTTAACTGACAATGTGTCCTCACTGTCTTATTTTCTGTGGTTCTTCTTTATTCCTCCATAATGGCTATTTCAGTTTTCTGTAGAGCATCCAGTTAGTTGGAGAACAGAGAGAATATCTCACTTACCAGGATGAATTATTCATCAAAAATATTTTAAGAAATAATTTTTAGAGCAATTAAGTCTTCTTTTTCTGGCGTAGTTGCATCTAATCTTATTTTCCTTGTTTCAATTTATTGTTCTTTGGTGGTTTTGGAGAATTTTTCAGAGTTGATTCACCTATAATCTTCTGTAAGAGAAACCCACTAAAATACAACATTTTACACGAGGAAGTAACATAACCTGACATAAATGGAAATGACTGAAAATTATAAAAGTGGGTTCATGTTCCACAAAGATTAACCTTATGTTCAATTTTAAAGTGTCAGAAAGAGCAAACCATTAGTGTCATCTGGCCTTCCTAGTGCAGGATAATTCTCCTTCTGGGTGGCTCTTAGTTTTCTGTATTTGCAGAGCACACACAACACCAGGAGCCCAGCTTGGTTACCTGCCAAGTTATAATATGTCACAGGAGTGTTCATGGTGACTGTGGAAAAAAAAGAGAGTTCTTTTATTTTATTAGGAGTTGTTGTGAGGGCAAAGACAGTTAGTGGAGTGGAAAAAGACTGTCATATGATTTGGGAAAGCTTCCTCCTAAGAGAAGCTGTGATGTCAGAAAACACTCCTCATAGCTCCTCTAATATTGCCACCAATGCTGTGCACCTACTGAGAGTAAAAGGGATGTAAAATAAAAACATATAGAATTATAGTTTGTATTATGTTTGTGTGAAACATTAAAACCAGATATAGCCCAAGCTAGAGTTTGAAATAAATTTATTAATACTTTTGTAGAGAATGGTAATTATTTTTCTGTCCTGGCTAAAACAAAACAGATTGTTTTGAGTTTTCACATTGTGCAGACTGAAAGCATAAACAACAATGTTTTCTTATTCGTTATGGTCCAAACTACATTTTTTGTATTGGAAAGTTCATTGCTGCATTCCTAAAATTAAGCTTTCAGTCCTATTTTTTTTTTCTTTTTTTTTCAGGATCAATCCCACACAACTCATTATCGCATTGCAACCTGAGACTGGAAATGCCTGGGGGCGGGAGGCGTTTCTCAGAGTGGAGCTCAGTCATCCTGCAGAGCAGGGCACCAGTCCAAGGCTGCGGAAACAGCACAACAATAACCGACTGCTTTCTGGTATCTCTGTTAAAGTTCTCCATTGTTTTAAACGAAAACTGGTTTACGTCTTTCAGCAGATTGCGTTTTGGCCCCTTCACAGAACATGGCTGTAAGAGATATTAATATAAATTGTGAATGATACACATCATTCTGCATTATCCGTGTTGCACCAAAGGAGAGGTGATTTTTAGAGCATGTTAAGAATGTGCAGTTTGGCACAGCTATGTGAGGCATTCCCTTTCAGACCTTTCTTCAGGCACTGCAAGTTTCTCATAGGTCAAAAAGCCAATCATACACTGATAGAATCCATGTGTCTTTGATGACCATAGTACATGCTGCTCATAAAAGCTGGTTCAACAAAATTTCTGGTGTCTTTCCTGTCTGTGGCTATAATTACATGAAAGCAGCATTGTTTAATTGAGAAAGCACAGCAGTGGAGTTCATAAATGAATCTACAAACAGATTTTCCTGAAAAGTCTCTTCTTTAATTCATATTTCCCTGGATTTTCTCCCACATTTAACAAGATTTTTCATGCAAGCTTTATTACAGAGATTTGCTGCCAAGATATTGCAGCACCACTAGACAGATGACTGACTTGAACAAGATACGATCACCTCTTCATAATGACATGCATGATTACCCCTGCAAATCATTCAATTATGATAAAGATTTCAAATGAAAGAAGGTAATTTATTTATGCACTGTCCAGAAACATTCGGTCTCTTGTGGAGCAAAACATGAATCTCAATATGGAAGTCTTTAGAGTATCTGTATCAAGACCAATCAGCTAACCAGGAAGAAATCAAAGACCTTATTATTAAAGCAGTGCCAAGAAAAGTGCTGCAGGGCACTGTGCTGCAGTATAGAGTTACAGTATGCCATAAAGGCTGCATTTATTTCAATATTAACATCTTAAAAAGCAGCAAATTTTGCTTGGGAGACTGCAACCCTTGAGTTTCTAAGTGATCTGGACCTTTCTAATTCTTGTCAAATAACAGCCAAGCCTTCTGTTTTTCAGCACAGCCAAAATGCAAACCTTAAACATAAACAGGATTGAAGCTTTGGCACTGAGTGGAATTTTTAATTCAACACTAAGCCAACTATTGAATTTATTTTTCCTAGCACCTAAATACCCCATGGGGATTATAACACCACTGATGCTCAGTGCCCCACAGCCCCATGGCACAGTCTTTCCTCTGAAGAGCTTACAGAACCCACAGCCAAGCAACATGGGCTTGTTTTGTCTTTATTCTGGGAGTACAGATGGCATTCAGTTCTGCTAAGTTAAAATAAATATCAGAATTTAAATATAACAACCACATCCTCCAGACAAGTGATTGCATAAATATGCAAAGTCTGTGGCCTTGCTTTCATATTAATTTTAACTGCATCTCACTTGCATCATCAGGCAAGGTTTTCTCCTTATTATCTTTCACTACCTGTCTCATTTCAGACAGCAAAGCCAACTCCAACACATTCCAACTCTATGATAACAGAACATCCATGGCTATCTCTGTAATCAATAGCAGAGCTCTGAAATGGTGTGCTTACCCCTCCAGTTGCCAGCAAGGAAAAGGAGAAGGTCCATGAGATGAAGATTCAAAGGTTGCCAGTGCAACCGCTACTCATTTCTGCTTTCCCATGCTGTTCAAGGTAGAAAGAGCTTGCCCAGCTCTTCACAGCTTTCTCACGACATTTCTAGCTCAGGTCATCTCATTCATTCCATTTCACATGCCAGGTAATACTTAGTCTCAGCCAGGCATCTGCTCTCACTCCCTAGGATGACAGGGGTCTGATTGCCTGTGATCACAATAACTATGCACACTTGAAAAATAGGGGTTTTTAAAGTATCCTCTGGTTTCATTGCTCAACATTTGTTAAGGTTGTTTTCACCCTGTAGCTAAAGCACCACCGAAAAGCATAATGGAAATGCCCAGTGACTAATTTTGTCCTTTGTCATGTACAAGACCTTTTCTGATTTGCCACAGGGGAACATGCAAGGTTTCTGTGAAAGCAAAGGGTCAGGATGGAGGCTGAGATCATCAGGTTTTTCAGTTATACAGAGTTTACAGAGTTTCAGACTGCCTGACCCTTACCTTTGAAAATGGAGCTCTCAATGGTTCCTACAGAAGTCATTAGAACTTGTACCCCAGTGGTGCCTAAAGCCATCAGGATCCAGATTTTGTTATATGCAGTATAAACTCGAAGTCTTTCCCCTAGGGAGCATTTTCTCTCCATCTTTCCTCACCCTCATTACATATTCTGCCCCAAGGCAGAATGGAAGCCGTTAGTGGTAGTTGTAACATGACTGCTCTCATGTGAACACATCTCACTGCAAACTGTGGAGATGCCAATCTCCACAGATTTCTCTTCACATGTACAATTTTGTGACATTCAGCCACCATCAGTAATGGTTAAGTCTGAATTGCAAATTAGTCTCTAGTCTCTCCTCCTCCGAATCATCTACCCATCCAGTTTTAATTCCTTCTAATTGATAAAGAGAGATAAAATTCCCATTCCTGGGCACCCTGTCTAATTTCCTAGTCAGCCTTGCTTCAAGCAGGGGATTAAGCTAGACACCTCCAGAGTTCCCCTCCAACTTGACTTTTCATTTGATCTTACATTTATAAGAGGTGGTGTATTGAGTGACCATGTCCAGATGATGTTAGTGGAAGAGCTGCAGGGCTGCTCTCTGTGAGAAGAAGTCAAGGATTCCTCTGTGTCAGAGCCAGTTCCAGCCAGCTCCAAAATGGGCTCACCACAGGACACAACTGAGACAACCAGCTACACTGGTGGCACCTCTGGGAAAACAGTTAAGAAAGGACCAAAAATCTGCACAGCAGCTGAGAGTGGTGAGAAAAATGTGACAGAAGCAACACTATAGACACCAAGGTCAGTGAAGAAGGAGGGGAAGAGGTGTTCCAGGTGCTAGAGCAGATTCTCTTGTAGCTCATGGAGAAGACTGTGCAGGTTGTCTCCCTGGAGCCCATGGAAGACCCCTCTGGAGCAGGTGGATGTACCTCAAAGGAAGCTGCAGCCTGTGAAGAATCCATACCAGAGACCACTGAGCCTGTGGAGAGGAGCCTGTTCAGGAGCAGTTTTCTGGCAGGACCTGTGGCCCATGGGGGACCTGTGTTGGAGCAGTCTGTTCCTTAAGGTCTGTATCCCATGAAAAGGACACACATTGGGGCAGTTCTTGAAGAGCTACTGCCCATAGGAAGGACCCACCCTGGAGAAGTACATGAAGGATTCTATCATGTCAGAGGGACTCCATGCTGCAGCAGGGGAAGAGTGTGAGGAAGAAGGGGCAGCAGAGAGGACATGTCATGGGCTGACCACAGCCCCTATTCCTCATCCCCCTGCATTGAACAGAGATGGGCAGGGGTGTAGAAGAGTTTGGAAGAAAGAAGCGAAGTTTAGCCTAGGAAATAGGAGACAGTGGGAGCAAGGTGTTTTCAGCTGTATCTTTTCTTCTCACTATCCTGCTTTATTTTTAATGGGCAATAAATTAAAATAGTTTTCCCCAAGTCTGTTTTGCCCATGATGGTAACTGGTAAGGGGTCTATCTGTCTATATCTTGACCTGTGAGCTTTTCCATCCCATGCTTGCCCCCATCCTCTTGAGGAGGGGGAGGGAGAGCAACTGGGTGGCATTTGTCAGCCAGCCAAGGTCGAATCCACCACTGCAGAAACTGAAACAATAAAACTTTCAGTTGTCAATTTAAATTATTTCAATTGTCAGTTTAAGTTCTTTGCTTTCATTGCTGATTTTTTTTGTGAATAAATACAAGCTTGATTCATGTGACACAGATGATTTGTCAACAGGTTAAGAAAAAACAAGAACCCAGTAGCAAGGCAGTACTAAAGGCTGGCAAACCACTGCAAACTGATTAGTTTCACATCCACAGGTGAGCAGGAGTCATTGCTATCTACCTTCCTCCACTGCAGTTGCTTTCTTTTTAAGTTTTAATCCTTTGCTCTCACTAGTGTCCACTTTTTTTCCCAGAAGCAGGAAAAAAATTACTTCTGGTAGAACTGAAAGGAATAAGGAAAGTAAAGCTTGGAAAAAGGCTGCACACATTTACTGTTGAGTACTGTGCAGCATTTATCTTATGTGTGTTGATGAAACCTGCTTTGAATGTTTCAAACTGAGTTCTTGCAGATCAAACAGAAACAAAGCTCCCAAACCTCAGCAGCTACAGAACAGTTACAGGCCCAATGACAGCTAAGGAATTAGCAATGCCAAGTGAAGAATGTCACAGTGGATTTGCAATTAGATATTAGGAAGAAATTCTTTACTGTGAGGATGGTGAAGCACTGGAACAGGTTGCCCAAAGAAGCTGTGGATGCCACATCCCTGGGAGTGTTCAAGGCCACGTTGGGTGGAGCTTTGAGCAGCCTGGTCTAGTGGAAGGTGTCCCTGTCCATGGCAGGGATTGTAATGAGATGATCTTTACAGTCCCTTTCAACCCAAGCTCTTCTGTGATTCTATGATAATGACTTTCCTGGGAAAGAGAGGGGAAATGCTGTATGCTATTGATGCATTTATATGACAGATACGAGAGCTGTTTGTGGCACTCTGTAAACATGCAGGCTCTTCCTGGAAGGAGACTGCCTTTGTAAGGGTGTGCAAACATCCTGGATGCAGATCATGGAACTGTAAACAAAGGTCCACTTTTGACTGGTAGTGTGGGGCAATGTGGTATAAGAAAACATTTGTTACTCTGTAACCAGATAATACCTATCTTCCAAGGCTACCCACAAGTAACCAACTATGCAAAAGCTGGCAACAGGTAAGGGTGTTCCACAGCATTTGAATTTCTGAGCTTCACTGCCAAGTAGTTTTTTATGTTAGCAGGCCAAAGCGAATGTTCACTCCAGCCTGTCATGCTTCAGGCCTGTAGATACTGCTTACACCCAGCAGGATATAAAGATGATTGCTAAGGTTTGAAAGTGTACTTCCTGCTTGTAACAACTGTGGAGCAACTTAGACCAGCATTCAAACTGACAATGAGATCAGACCACTGGGAACAGAAGGAGCTTAGACTAGATTTCAGCTTGGATACTTGATGGTTCCTAAAGATTGATGTGATAAATCTCAGATTAGTTGTTCTAATAGGGGTATAGAGATGCCAAACATATGGGAAAATTGCAAGTTTCTCAAGAAACATTTGCATGTCTGCATCTTTCTAGCTACTACTGATGAGGAAAAAATCCCACGCTCAAAGTCATCTGCGCATTCAGTGCTTAGTCTGTCATTGGAATGACTAAGCAGATGATTATGGAGGGTTTTTTCACCTTTTTGTTTTGACTGCTAGCAAGTACTAAGACTGGCAAATGACTGCCTGAGAGGTTAGGTCAAAGTTTATAGTTCAGATGGACAAAAACTAACAAGCTTTATTTTCTGTCCCTGCCAGCCCACTCATTGAGTAGAACATGTGTTCAGTAGTACCAGCAGCATTTTCTGTACGATGCCCAGTAATGCTGTTATTTGGTTCCTCTGGTTTAGAAATAAAATAATTCTATCTGCCCCTCTCTTCACCATATCTCCTGTCTGTAATATCACAAGGGAAAAATCAGTGTGCAGCTTTCTTCTCCGTCAGGCAAACAGTGTTGGTTGCCATCGTGCCTTGACACTCAGGACCTGAGCTGCCTTCTTGTTTGTTTCACATCTGTGCAGATAATGGAGGTACAGTAGCTCCACAGGATTTATCTTATCCATTTTATTTACCTTGTTCCGTCTGTTCAAAGCAAACAAACACTGTGAACAGGGCAGGTAAAAGGCTGAACTAGAGGTAATTACCTCTGTTATATTTTATTCAGCTAGTGCTCTTCAAATTTAATAAACAAGGAGATCTTTCAGGCACAGATGAAGAGTGTACTTTCTTCTTTTATTCTTTCTTTGGAGTTTAAGCACATCCTAAATGGAGGAATTTCAAAAGTACTTACTGGTTTTGACTATGTTTTTATATATTGAGTTTGAAGTAGCTTAATAGAAATTTTCAGAAAGGCTGCCTCTGTGACTGTGGTTTCAGCCAATGTAAATTGGACATGTACGGCCATTGTGGTTTCTTGGCAGCTGAGGACATCTCTGGGGAAACTTCAGGGAAAATTATTTACCCTTTCTCAAAAAAACAGAAATCAGATAAAATGCAGTTGAACCGCAGACTTCCCATCCCTTCTCTTCTGCTGCTGATAACAGAGGAGAAAAAGCTACAATTATTTGTTCCTGCCAGTGAAATCAAAGTCCTGTTTTCTCCGAAGAGTCTACTTGGAGTGAACTGTTTCCTATAACTGAGCTCTTGGGTTTCCCCCACCACAAAGTACTCCTTTTATCTTCCTTTTTATGTACAGTGTCTTCCAGCTGAGAAAATCCCAGGTCCTTTTGTCTACAGCCACTTAACTCCTGGCAGGCCTAGTCTCAGATTCCTCTGGAAAACTGCCTATTTGATTTTCACTGAGACCCAGCAGTCCTGTTTCAGGCTTCACAGAGATATAAAAAAAAAAATTTACTTGATAAAATACCCCAGCATACGTGTCCACAGCCACAGAGTGAGTTCCTGTCTGAGCTTGCCTGAAACCAGAGCTCAGGACTTGTTAAATTAATTTAACATCAGTCTACATAGATCATCTAACCCATCACCTCCCTTCAAGGACAGAGAAATACTTCCCATGTTACAAACTTCCATTTTGGTGTAGGGTGATCAGACACATAATTGTCTGGAAGAGGAAGAATGCTGTTCTTCTACAGGCTCCAGCTCTGAAGGTCATGAGGAGAAGGCAGGAGTCATTTCAATTGGCAATGACAGAAAATATTCATTCAAATACATTTAGTGTGTCAAGTGGCACTTTAATAATCCTTTGAGGGCAAGATGGACACAGCTGCAGGCAACTGCTTCTGTCTAGGCAGGAATAGGGCATGGAGGGGTCACATTTGCTCAGGCCTGAATTATCTTGCACAAATCACATTAGAAAGATTTTTCTAAAGGCTTTTTGAAAGAGATCAGATTTGACAACCTCAAATTCAAGTCTTTAAACTAGGACAGAGAAAATCTCATAAGTTTAAGAAACAGTAATAGACAAATCTTTGCAGTAATTCAAAAGGATACAAAACCTGGAGGGTCTGTTTTCTGGGAAATGTATTCATGCTGCTGTTACATGTCACAAATAACTGTAACTTCATACAAAGCCTTTTTCAGAGTGGTTCTCCCAGTTGTCTTCACTACAGACAGCAGATGAAGAAGTGTTCAGGGTCAGTGGGCCATGTCAGGAATTGCCTCTGAGGTGTGTTATGAGATTAAAAGTTGGAGTTCTTAGACAGTTATTTTCTGTTCCAAATAATAGTTTCAAAACCAAATTTTATGTGGGTTTAGCTACAATGCTTCCTTCATTACAGTTCCTCACTTGTGCTGAGATGGGCTTACTGCTTTGACAGGAACGTGCTAGCTCTAAGTCTTACTGTGTATTTTTTTTCTTCCATGCCAACACACATAAATAGCTCTTTCACCCTCAGTGAGATGTCTTTTACTTCCTGAAATCAACACACACTGTACTGAAGTCAGAGCAGCCACCAGTATTTCAGCCACTGAAAATGAAAATAAAACCCAATCTGATACAGCAGAGGCTGCAATTGGTAAAAAATCCCTTTGGTAATTTTCATCTTAATGATTTCCTTTGCTGATATCAAAAGGTTTTGGCCTAGCAGCTTCCAATTTCTGCACTCATTGCCTGGCTAAAACCATGCTGCCTTTTTTAAAAATTATTCTAAGACTTTTCACTGGCCTGATTCATTTAACAATACTCTTCAATGGTATTTAAACAACTTAGACATGGTCATGAATTAACCTTCATAACCTCCATTACGAATTCATGGCTATCATACTTACTACACAAATTAGTTACTGTTAGATGTTCAAACAATCAATTTCACGCTTTCTCTCATGCTTTGGGCTTACAAAAATATTTACAGAGCTTTCATTAGCTTTTCTCAAATCCTTCATTAAAATTTCTTTTGCAACAATAGAGAAGCCTTGGCAACAGCTCATACCCTGTGCTGGATGCCTATCACACTCATCAGGATTGCTTCACCGTTGCTTTAAATTCCCCTCCATGACTGTATCCATCTGTTGTTTCATGTCTTACACCTCAAAAGCAATTTGGGGCAGGATTAGCTTTTCATTTCAGATTTTTATTGCTTCAGTCACAATGGGATCATTTTCTGTGACAGAAATTCCAACATGCAACATGCACAGCAGTGAACAAATGGGGAAGACGGGGAAAGGCAAAATGAGTTGCTTAAAATATCCTGTGAAAGCTGGGAGTCAAGGCATTCATCTTTATGTGTTTGCATCCCTTTTCTCACAGCTGTCATCCTTCTCGTTGCAGAGGAAGTACAGGCATTCTAGCAAGGATAAAAAATCAAATTTAAAAAAAAAAGAAAAAAAAAAGAAAAAAATTACAATGGATAATTCTAGGGAAAGAGAAGACTTATCCAGTTTCCCAAGGGCTCATAAATACGAGCCAAGCTCATCTAAAATGTGTCATGGGTGTCTTTAACCACTAGGAGCCGTATTCAGACCATCTCCCGCCTGTAACGGATCTGACAAATTTTAGCATTTAGGTCAGGGGAATAGAATCAAAGAATCAGAGAATCGTTTAGATTGGAAAAGACCTCCAAGATCACTGAGTCAAACAAGTTACGATCTAACACCATCTAGGGCTTCCAGGTGCTGTAATACCTACACCTCATTCATCTTTGTGTTTGGGATTGCCCGGGAAGGCTCAACATGTCCCAGCCTGACCCAAGTCTAGAGCTTATGCTCTACTTCCAGTCTGGCTTTCCTTGCTGTCCCAGTGCAATGCCATCACACCCAGCACAGACAGCCAGTAGTGGCAGAGCTGGAGGGAGGGGAATTGGTTCTGCTAAATCTTACACAAAAACTTTAGGCACTATTTTTAAAGAGGGTTGTAGGCATTTCTGGTTCTAGAGGGTTTTTTAGCTATAACTCTTTTCAGGATGTCACTTCAGCTAAAGAGACAGTTTCATTTTCACCCATCCTCTTTTCACAACACTCTGGAGTGGTGGCAAACATAGCTTGGCTGGGATTGTTAATTGCTGTGGGTTAATATACACATATTTTTCCTTCTGTTTGTCTGAAAACTTGATGACGTTTGGCATTTGATTGTTTTCAATACCTGTGCTTAGAATATTCCCCCTTGGGGGATTTTGCACTCCTGTGATATTCACCACTTCAAAGCTCAGATATCCCAAATGACTTTTGAAAAGTATGCCAGGTTACCTGCAGAATGACTGGAGTCTCTCTATCCACTGCCTGGTTACCAAAGGCTTGAAAATATGAGAAGCTTAATGAAAAAAATCCTGATCTCTGCCACTTTCCTCAATTAAGTTCTGTCCAATGTGACCAATTTACACCCACACAAGTCTGCAGGACAATTCACAAGCTGGTATAGAATTCAAAATCTCAAAAAATTGTTTAGAAGCTGGAAATTTTGTTGGAATTTTGCTATCCGAGGTAGTCAATAATATACAAATTTTTAGATATTATGAGTATAACTTATCATCACAACTTCCACAGCCTTGGCTACAGTGGCCACCTCCCTGGAAGCTGAAACCCATCATCTCATGTTTCCCAGACTACTACAAATGTGAACAGGGAAGATTAATTAATTGACACTTCAAGAGATATTTCATTTCCGTGTGATGCAACAGAATTGCAGAGTTGTGCACATAAGTCCTCACATAAGAAGCAGCAATGAACACCTGAATAACTTACAGATGAAATTTGGTCCCATGAGCTTTAGAGTTCAACAGGTATGAGCCAAACACCACTTGCTACAATCAGAGGTATGAGAAGCAGCAGCACTGAAGGCATCTTTAGTGAAGGGTGTGGAAGAGAGTGACCATTGTGTGCTGTTTAGATGTGGGTTTGAATCAAAGTGCTTTGCAAACCTCTGATTAGAGGGCTACATTTGGATGTTTTTTAAGTAGTACATGAATTATTTCAATCAGACTGAATTTGCAGCATGGGGTGGGGACACACTGATGGCCTTTTCTAAACGGAAGCAGTGACATAGCTGTGCACCAAATTTTTCTAAACCAGCTACAGAGAGAAATCTTCATAGCAACCTGCAAAACCTGTAATGTACATGCACAAGTAATTTTTGAGCACCAGCACCAGTGAATCCTGGTTTTCCTGAAGATTTGTGCCCTGATTGACTGACTTCCAAGCAAAATCAAGTGAAGGTTTTCCCACAATAGCAGCATCTACAAATTGTCCTTCCCACGTGGATTCTCAAACAATGCATGAGTTTGCAGCCTTTATTTTACTAGCTATGCTTACAGGTTCTTTGTTTTCCTACCCATCTGCCTGTATCACAAAGGTGGCATGAACTTCTGTACAGCATTTTGCCCTTTTGTCTCATTTGACTGAAAACAGATGTAAATAATATTAGCAAGAAGAGGAAGGATGCGAAAATCCATCAGGTGCCATGGTTCTGCAAGTCTCCACAGAAAATCAATCAGAAAATAAGGAATTTAGTTCCAGCCAACACTGGAGAAAGACAGGAAAACACAGCTGTCATTAGACAGAATGAAAATGCTCTGACAGTACAAAACAGCAACTATCTCACTCTCTGTTCAGGTTTCTTTCTAGGCAGCACAAAATAGCCAAACATTTACCTCTGGAATCCAGCACTGAATGGATTTTTTTTCTCAGCTTTCATATGCTGTTGCTGTACTCAGGAAGCACCTATGTCTTTATCTGATTGATCTTCATATTGAAAAGCAAGGATAGATAGATAAATTTGCAAAATATGCTTTTTATTTCCTTGTTTAAACAAATTCCGTTGAGGGGGCATTGAGAGAAGGGCTGACAACTTTGTGGAGACACACAAAAGCCTCCTTTGGCTGCATTCCCAGTAGAAAAACATTCACTGTTATGATGTTAATTGTGTCACACACATCCACACCTTTTGTGCTTTTCCAGGAGTTAATACTGGCTGTTGCAGATCCAGCTCTGGTGGAACAAGTCTCCCTACTTTGCAGGGTTAATGTCTGCAGACAAGTGCACAATCATTTGTTTCTCCTCAGCTGCAGGGACAATGCAGACACAGTTATGTGCAAACAACTCCTCGCCTTGTAGGCAGCAAGTCACATGCCTGACATTAAGTGTAAATCATGTGCAATCTCATCTCTGGCCCCTGTCCAAATCCCTGCCTACCCTCCCATAGCTGAATGTACAGCCTTAGATAGCACAGAATACCTCAACTGAAACTCTCCTTGGTTTTACTGGAGTAACAGACCATAGTTGCTTTGGTCTTTATAGGGCCACTGGTGGGATCAGCCATGTGGATCCCAAGCTACACACAGAGGGAAGTGCGCTCAAACATTTTACTGCATTACTACACCATCTTCTCACAACAGTTCAGAGACTTCCTACACAGCCTTGGCAGAGCCTGGCCCCCATGGCCTGGTAGTTGTCAGTAGCAGGTGGCCTGAATTGCTCTCCTGAGCTCAGAGTGCCCTGTTATTCCATCTGTCACTGCCACCATAAGGTATGTCCACACTATGTAATACACCTGCCATGCAGGGGGAGCTGCCCAGCTGGGGCTGGTGCCTGCTTGCAGCTTCCTTCAGTCCTCTCTTCTCTGTCCCCTGGGTCACTGAGCAGAGCTGAGCATGGGTTTCAGCTGAACCAGAGGAAGCAGCACCTGAACAACAATTAGGAAGAGTTCAGTGCCATTCCAGCCCACTCCACTCCACCAAGTTCCAACCCCAGGGTCTCCTAAAGCCTTTGACCCTTGTCTAAAAGTCTCTGTGGCCTTGGGATAGAGGTGTTACGGTGTGACCAACAGGGCCAGGTTTAATCTGTGACATGAACTCAGGCAAGAGCAAGCAGGTGGGTGATGTCATTGAACCTATTTATTATACTAAAGTTATAATTAAATATACACAATTATAGCTATTTAGACCCATTCTAGAAGGTTGCTGAGATCAAGCTTTGAACTGTACTTTACAGTCCAAGTGCTGTTTGTGCACAGCCCACATAATGCCGGGGGCCAGCACAACACTTCACCTGGGAAGAATTCCCTACAGGCTCCCCTGGGAGCAGAGATTGCTTGTACCCATGGCTCAGCAGAGCATGAGGACAGCTGAGTGCCATCCCCTCACTTGACAGGCTCTGAGATGTGGATACTCACTGATTTAAATATCCTGGCTAGAGATTGTAATATTTCAGATATGCTTTCTAACTTCAAAAAAGGCACACCTGACAGCACAAATTAGTCACAGCTAAGGAAAACCTAAGAAAATGCATTAAAACTAGAGCAAAGACTTGGCTCCCAGGAGAGACCAGTGTTTTCATTAGCTGCAAAGTACAGATAAGATTTTTTTAATGTTTCCTATTTACATTTTGAAAGCCAGAGTTGCTGGATATTCCCTTCAACTAGGAGCTCTTGAGTTGTTTTCCTTGATTTCTGTACTAATCACGTCTCTTCTGGAAAATTCACTTCAAACCCATGTCTACCTTCCAATGTAGGGAATCTTCAAGGATCCAAAGGAAATCTTTTTGCAACCGTCTATTTTTGTATCACTAAAACATTTTCCTGCCGTGGGGGCCTGCAACAAAGTCCTTGCTGTGACATTCTTACCATCCAAGGTACAATAGAGAAGGAAAACTGGAGGGAAATATCCCCTTTGCAGGTTGTGGGGAGCCCTTGTGAGCCAAGCCATCATACCACAGATGCACAAATGCCAGACGTGACCACCTCTCACCACTCATGCTGCCCTGCTGCAGCTGGAGCAGGATATTTTGCCAGGAAGGAAATCACCTCCTCACCCCTGGTGGGATTTCACCTGGTATGCAGATGGCTCTGGTGTGATGAGAAAGCCCTACCACTTCCTAAGCAATTCCTCATCCCCCTCCTGTACCAGCAGCAGCTGCCACCTCACTGCTTAGGCTGCCACGTTTTACAGGGAGCAAAAGGCTGCTGGGAAACTCTCTCAGCCCTGCCCAGACAGCAGAATCTGTGGGATGAGCAAGGATCTGTCTACAATAAGGAGATCATAGGGCCTTTATGGTCCTGCTCTAGCACTCTGCCAAGAAAGGATTTTGCTGAGTTATGTTCAGGACCACTAATTAGTTTCCAGATGTTGCCCAGAGAGGGACAGTGAAAGCGAAGGAGGAAAGTAGGTGGTAGATTTGGTATCTTTATAAAAGGGAGAAGTTTGTTTTCTGACAGCTGGATTGCATTTAAACATCTTGGCAAAATCTTACCTTAGCTTCAAAACCACACTTTACTACAAAGTGATTTCTGCTACAAAAAAACCCAAAAAAACAACCCACTGGGGAAATAGGTTGGATTTTATACAAATATTTCAAGTTATCATTCTAGCAGAGAAAGTGAGAAAAAAAGCCAGCTTAAAATTTCACATTGTCTTTCCCATGAATAATCCATCACTGTCTATCACATGCTGTGCAGGTGGATAGGAAGGGAGGAGATGAGCTCCTGCTGGACCAGCACATGAGAGTTCAGACTCAGAAGGAAGTTCTTTGGTGTTATGGTACATGGAGGCAATGCTTAGCCAGCACTGATGTCCCAAGAGCACAGAAAACCACAACATTTTCATAACAAAAACAGAATTGCAGCCGTGAAGGAACAATTGGTTTAAAGGGCAGATAAATTAAAGTTTGGCCATTTACCTGAAGCCTCATATCAACACATAAATCAGGTGGGGAGAAAAAAAGGGATCCCAGAGTGAAGGAAGCAGACAGTGCCAAACCCAGGTCTATGAAGATAAATCATCACAGAGGAAGAACATGAATATTAATTTAGCAATGAATATTAATTTGTGTACATGTGCTTTTTAAGGGCTTGAGATAAATCCCATTTGAGATGCATTTCCTAGAGTCCTGTGCAGTGCTGGGGAATTTGCTCCTGAAATTCAGGGTTGAAATCAGAAGCACTGTGTTCATACATACAAGAACCTTCAGAGATAGGTAGATTAGATAGATAGATAGATAGATAGATAGATAGATACATACATACATACATACATACATACATACATAGATTGATTTGCACTTCGGAGAGATGGCAAGCATGGTCTGTAATAGCTTTAAACTGCTTAAATTTTATAGTGGATTGAAAATATGAGGTGAGGGAAATGGACTGGTCAAGGATGAATGACTCTGGACCAAAGGGTTTGAGTAAGGTAACTGAAAGTAGGGATTTGAGTGAGAGTTCCTGAGAAGACACTGGATCAGGACAAGAGGTCAGGAACTGGCAGATTCTGAGCATGGCTGTCCTTTCCATTGCAGCTGAGATGGCAGTCTCCTACTTGATCTGTTGCTGTAAGCATTGGGGCTTATTCCTGGTGACAAATGTGTTTCTTTCTGCCCACTATGAGCAATTCCCTGCTGGTAGCATCCTGCATCACCTCTCATGTGGCTTTCGGAAAGATGCAGCACTTGATGCTTCTGGTTGTGAGCTGC
This sequence comes from Pseudopodoces humilis, assembly GCF_049639895.1. Taxonomy (NCBI): domain Eukaryota; kingdom Metazoa; phylum Chordata; class Aves; order Passeriformes; family Paridae; genus Pseudopodoces; species Pseudopodoces humilis. The sequence continues at coordinate 3,766,693 of NC_142200.1, forward strand.
CACGTGACTGCAGGAGCACCTCGTATGGACTGTGTTGAGGCACCTGCTAGACCACCTGTCCCCACCTCCATCCTTTTCCAGGCAGCACCAGACCTTGCCTTTTGTGTGTGGGTCCTTTGGCACATGGACTCCCTCTGCTTCCTGCACTGTGGAGGGAGGTAATTTTTTCCTCTCCTTGGGTCCCTTTCCTCTGCATGCGCGTTGCTGCCCATTTGCAGCAGCAGTGTTGGATACCAGCACCGTGAGTAAAAGCTGGGAGACTACCAGCAGAGGAAATGCTTTGAAAATGAGAGCTCTTACTTCTGTGCAGAGGAGCAGGCTATTTTAGGAGCAGATTGTGTTGGAGATATGGGCTGGGATGGGACTACTGAGCAGCTGAGGGAAGTGCTGCTTTATCCAGAGCTTCCCAGTAAGCAAGGCGATAGACTTCGCATAAAGAAACTCTCCAGTTCATAAGTTCATCTCCTATTTCTTTGGCTTAGCCTCTGGACTCAGACATGTGGTTTTCCCAAACACAGAGACATTGCTGGTGTACAGCAATGTAAGAAACCAAGCCCACTATTTGCACCTTCCCAAAAGAATAGAATTTCCACCCAGGTTCCAAATTACAGCAGAAGGAAAGGGTTGTCTGGCTGTCAGTCTGAGGGCAGCACAAAGGAGCATGGTAACACAAAATTCCAGCAGTCCTGGGCACATGTAACAGCATTATTAAGAAAAATTCAGTCCTGAGCAGCTCTGAAGGAAATAAAACCCCATTATCTGCCTGGGATTCACTGATTCCCCCTCTAACTGCAGCTCCCCAGTCATTTAAATTACATCTGATAATTAAACATGCTGTGAAAGCAGCTTCAGTGCTTGTCAAAGCTCTTTTGAGTTTCACCAGAGATGATTCATCTGAAGCCTTCAGTTCTTAAATTTCTGGTATGTGGTCTGTTGGGACTGCCAGGGCACATTTGTTTGTCATCACCTGTATCTCAGTACACAGGTCTTGCCTGCTGAGGCAGTGGTGTCCAGCCTGCAGGACCCAAAAGCAATCCCAGTAGCCTGACCTGGTATATGATTCTCCAAGCTAAATCTATGAGCAGGAGGAGCTGCAAGCCAGGCTGCAGAGCCCTGCAGACCTTTGTCCATCATTGTGCTGAACGGTCGCTCTGAGAATTACCTGCAGATTTATTGCCCTTCACTGTAACTTGGGACGAACGTTGCTGTCTCTATTCTCACAGAGATTTACAGCTCATTCTGTCTAGAAATGGGGCTTTCTTTCTTTTTTAATTGAGTGATCTGTCTTTTGGGGAAATATTTTATTTTGTGCTGCATGTTTCAAGGTCTTCCACTGTGTCACTTCCACTTTATTTAGCCACCCTGTCACACCAGCCTTGTGCACTCCCTGCTCCACTATCCATGGCAACATTCATGGCTTGTACATTTATTTTTCCCTTATGCAGGTCCATGATTCTTCCCAAACTGACTCTAGAGACTGGAATGTGGCCCTAAATTAGGACTTATCTACATGAGAGACTATTCCAGAGATTTTGGGATAACTCCTCTCTGTGGAAAGCCTTGCTGTGGCATACATGCGCACAGCCAGGAGTTATACTATGGAGCTGTCACAGTTCAGTGTGCCTTTGTGCCACGATAAATTAGGATAAGCACTGACTCAGGAAAAGTCCTTGGCTATTACTGGAGAAAGGTCAGTTGAGAATTGTGTTCACTGTGTGGCCACATCCAAAAAGCAAACATAGATGAGGCTATATAAAGGATGGGTTATATAATTCAGTTACACAATGTATGTGATTGCTGTCATCAGAAGACGGTCTTCAGTGCTTGTCAGTCTGTTTCAAAAATAAATAATGGGATTGGGGAGTTCAGGGACAAGCAGTGCTCTTACAGTGATGAACAAAAAACATAAAGGATTGGAACCATTTATCTGGGAAGGAAGGATAAGATGTAATAAATCAAACTTTGAACAGTCTAGGACACATGGATTAAGAGTGTCTGTTTTCCCCTTTCATATAATAAAAGAGCAAAGTGTCATTCAAAGAAATGAGAAATAGCAAATTACAATTTTACAGCAGGACTTGCTCAACATAGTTACAAATAAATGAGAGAGCACTAGAATTTACTGAAAACCCAAAATGTGAGAAATCTTGATGTGGTAACAGGAACATATACAGTTACAACACTGAAAACTAAAAATTTAACCCCCCAAAACCCAGAAGGGAGACAAATGCTTTGGTATCTATTTTATATAGGGAATTATATTACACCATCAGGAGAAAAGAGATATCAGGGTTTGTTTCCACCCTCTACTGATGTCTCCATTAATAAACACTCTCAGAAACAAGTGATCCCACCAAATGGCCATGGGTCTAACAGAACAGTGATGTCTGTGTTCCCAAGGAACAATAATAGTACTGAGGGCAAAGGAGCTGCCTCTCATCGCCAGAAATGTGTAACGTCTGCCTATTGTGCCCTTGCTGATTCTTGACATGGCCATGCACACTAGAGCCACTGTTCAGAAACAACTTCCAAATATGCCAGTTCAGCTGGTGAAAAATATTATGTCTGAAAAACTCGGATTTGGTGAACTTTCACCAGAACTGAATTCCAGCTCTGGTTGCCCTGGAAACACTGGGATGCTTAAGACACTTCATCTCAGGGCAGCTTTGTCCAAGGGGTTTGCTCAGTGCTGAGGCTCCTCTCAGTCTCTGCAGCACTTTCCAGGACATCGACTTCAGTTTGACTCAGCAGCTGCAGGTTGGGTCAGACTGCTCCTCTCTGGAATTAATACTGGTTCATATCCAGCCCAGAACTTTGAGCTGAGTTTTCTTAGTTCCAATGAGTATCTGTGCCATATGGTAGCTGTACCTGACTGTGGATTCCTCATTCCCCAAGGTGGGTGTCTCTTATGTGCCCTGACAAAGCGGCAAAGGGAGCTCAGGCAGTTCAAACCTATCCCAAAAGATAACAGTGAAACAGCGAATAGTGAACAGCGAATAGACTTCAGTGTGATACACTGTATCACAGTCTGCTACCAAACACACAGATGTTCTCCAGTTTCATTGTGAAATGGAGCCAGACTGTCTCTACTCAGCTCCATTAACAGTTTCCCCCTGATCTTTCCCCCCCAACCTCTGTGCTACAAGAGGCTGAGAAACACCAGCATTCATACATTTCATTAGGAGTTATGTGTGCTTGGTGCTTCTTGGACCCTCTTTTACCCTGATTTAGAAGATATTTTGTGACCAAATTCCTTCCTCAATCCCAAGGTTGTACAAAATCCTAATGACAAATTTATGCAGCCAGAATCTATATCCTTAGTTTATGGGACATTATAGGAGTTAATCACAGAACCACTTAGGTTAAAAAAGACCCTTAAGATAATTGAGTTCAACCATTAACTCATTGCCAAGACCAAACTATGTCTCGAAGTGCCATGGCTACATGTCTTTTAAATACCTCCAGGAATGGTGACTCCACCACTCCCTTGTACAGCCTGTCCAAATGCTTGACAACCCTTCTGGCAAAGAAATTTTTCATAACATTGAATTTAAACCTTCCCTGGTACAACTTGAGGCCACTTCCTCTTGTCCTGTCACTTGTTACTTGGGAAAAGAGGCCGACCCCCACCTGGTTACAACCTCATTTCAGGTCATTTTAGAGAGCAATAAGGTCTTCTCTGAGCCTCCTTTCCCCCAGGCTGAGCTCCCCCAGCTCTCTCAGCTGCTTCTCATCAGACTTGTACTACAGAACCTTCCCCCGCTCTGTTGCCCTTCTCTGGACATGTTCTAGCACCTCAATGCCTTTTTGTAGAAAGCATCAAGTACCTCAGCCTTTTCCTCATCCTTTGTCACTTATGTTTCCCTCAGCATCCAATAAAAGATGGAGATTCTTCTTAGGCATCCTTTTGTTATTAATTTATTTATAGAAACATTTTTTATTGTCTTTTACAAAAGTAGCCAAATTAGCTGGGCTTCAGCCCAAATTAGAAATTTTCTCCCTGAATAACCTCACACCATCCTTGTGGTCCTCTGGAGTTGTCTCCCCCTTCTATCAAAGGTCATAAACCCTTTTTCTTTCCCCCTGAGTTCCAGCCAAATCTCTCTGTCAGACTGGCTCATCTTTCCCTCTCTGTCTTGTCTTTTGGCACATGGGGACAGTCTGCTCCTGTGCTGCTTCAAATTCCCTTCTTGAAGAATGTCCAGTCTTCCTGGACTCCTTTTCCCTTCAGGACTGCCTCCCAAGGGACTGTGTCCACCAGGCTCCTCATTTTGGGCCTTCTGTTCCCCTCATAAGAGAGACAATAACCCATCTTTATTTCCCTATGGAAGCAGCTTTTAATCACAGCACAGGGCAGTTTATCCTTGGCAACACTTCCAACCTGGAGAAACCATTAACCTCAGCAGCACCTCCCACCCAGAGGAACCATCACACTCGCCATTGTTCAGTTCCACTTGCAGAGCCTCATGCCTGTTGTGCTGGGGCACCTGGGGAGGTGGGGCAGTCACGAATGAGACCCCTCTGCCGTGCCAGACAGGGCATAGTGCCACTGCTCCCCCATCCCTTAAATCAGTTCACCCAGGCAGAGGGAACATGTAATCCTGTGTGTCATCTGTCCTGTCTCCCTCTGGGCCTGTCCCAGGGAGGGCAGAGTGTAATTCCAGCAGTCTGTTTTTCTCTCAGACTCCCTGATAATCCTCAAGCACCTCCCTCCTCCCGGAGCTCTGTCACTGTCACTGGAGTGTCCCTCTGCCCAGCACACTCCCGCAGGGATGTTCACTGGTCAAGCTGGCAAAGTCACAGCACCCTGCCACATGACCACCTTAATTAATCACGATAATTACTGTTTATTTTGGAGGGCCTTCTACTCCAGAATTTCCAAAATGTTCTGCTGGTTTGATGGTCCTGCTCTGTGAGGTACTCGATACTTGTGACCGTAGCAAGTCACTTTAACTTCCACATTGATAGAATGAGGTTAACAAGAACATCCTGTTTCACCGGCAGGAGAATTCAGGATTTTGAGATGTTCAAGCTTAGAAGAAGCTGTAGATCGTATCTAAATAAAGTATCTAAATAAAGAGAATCATGGAGGAAATAAAGGTAGAGCAAAGCACCAGAGTGAAAAGCTTGTCTGTCCTCCTCATTTGTTGCCAGGCCACCCTGATGGCACACCAGCTTGAGGCCACCCAGAGGCAAAGTGGAATTGGAGACTGTCTGCAGGCAAGGTTTCCATAGAAGTGTTTCCGGTAAATGCATTCAGACCAAGTAGTCATTGAGACTAAACACAAGCTTTGCTTTAGTTTTTTGCTTTCTCAACCTACCCAACCCAACATAGGCTTCCCTGTTGTTCCCTTAGTAACCAGTCCATATGTCAGGATACTTAAGATTATTATGTATGAGGTAAAAAAGTAGAGATTCAAACAGAAGTCCATGTCCACATCATTTGGTCAAGAAAGTCAGAGAATTTTCTCAATTTCTTTTAATTCTTCTACATACGTGGGAGGAAGTATCTGTGGACTAAAAATCATGAAAGTGTCATCTCTGCTGTAGGTTTATTGTCTGGGTAGAGAAAGAGGCAATTGCAGTTAAGGGAATAGTATGAAAACTAACTGCTTCTGAATATTTCTTTCCAATTTTAATCAATGTTAGATATAACAGCAGAAAAGTCAGTGTTTATATTTAATGTATAATTTCATAATTCTTTAAATTATAAAGTTATTTTCAGGTAAAAGCATTGATAGGGAGCACATTCCACATTCAGGATGAATGGCTAAGATAAGATAGATATTCATGCTTGATCTTTCATGCCCTTGAATATGCAGGGAATGAAAACAGCATCACACTCCTCCAACTAGGTGGAAATAACACAGCCCTAATGTTGAATCAATTCACAGAATAAACCCTGTGAATAGCTGCTGAGGAAATCAATATGAGGAAACAGTGAACTGAACATCTATTCTGCAAATGGTCAAAAAAAGAAAAAATAGATTGTGGCTGTCCTGGTTTTGGTACCTGTGGAAAATCTGAGCCTAAAACCTCCATCTACATTAACAAACTAATTAAGAACCAAGTGGGGAGATGGTGAAGAAAAAAACAAAGGAAAAAATTGAAAATAAAATAAAATAAAATAAAATAACATAAAATAGAAGGATAATGGAGGAAAGCTGGGCAGCTACAGATAAGCAGTAGCAGTAGAGATGAGGGAAGTAGATGTTCAAAAGAAGAGGGTTCAAGGCAGCAGGTGGGGCATAAGTCCAACATTTTTCTTTTTGATACAATATGGGAGTGCCAGCAGGAAGTAGTACCCTGTAAGAGGAAAGTTTGTGAGATGAATAGGATGAGACCTCTGTGAAAAACAAAGTTCACTCCTATAAGTTTTAAAAAGTTTAATAAAGACAATAAGAGACATAAAATAAAGCAAAGAGTTAAAACGGCCGGGTGCCTTGGCGCGCTGCCAAGAGCACACCTGGTATCCTATGGATACCCCTTTTATCCCATCCTTGCTGTGAGGGTTTAATGCATATTCAAGCATGTCCCCTCCCTGGTTCCGCCTTCTTAGAGCATGCTTCTGCACAGTCTCAGTTTTCTGCTTGTCATCATTATTCTTGCTGGTCAGCATTCTTTTGGGGTTCTTGTTTCCTTATCTCTGCAGATAGTCAGTTGTTGATAAGAGTCTGGGCCCCTCATCCTTCTTCTGAGGACAGCTGAGCTTATCTTTCCCCCCTGCCCACGTCCTGGTGCCGGGTTTTTTCTTCTTTTTTTATAACAGTTTGCTCTCCCTTTCCTGCTGCTGATAACAGCCTGCTTTCCACAGCTTGATCCTCCCATTGTCTTGCCTTGTCCGGATGAAACATGTCTTTATTATTCAGAATTCCTACCTAAGCCTATAACTTACTAAGAGAGAAAAGAATATAGTGAAAGCATATAATATATTTATCAGAATAATTGTGAAAAGCCAATATTTACAACATGAATTCACAACAACCCCTCCTTTTATTTTTTTTATAAATCATTTGGCTTGAGCAATAATTCCTGTTTCCTAGCTTCTAGCACTCGTTCATTTTTCTCACAAATCAATTTAGCTTCTTCTAAGCGGATCTTTCACATTATTTGTTTTCTTAATACCATGATTTTTTGTGCCGTTCCAGATGTAGCCAATCTTGGGTCTGTAGGCATCGCTACTATTTGCATGCCCTGCAACCACTTTGGTGATTAGTTGGATGAAACAGGGGATTAGACAAGGAAGGAATATTAAACCAGCTGTAGCACATAGGAGGAAGAAACCTAGCTTCTTCACCATTCTGTCCCCAACAGGTTATTCCACCAATTAGTGGTCATCATTGACTCCCATTTTTTGGACTGGCACATGGGCTATTTTTTCTGATGTTCTTGGCGATATCTAGAACGGCATTTCCATTGTCATCAATTTGCAAACAACAATCTGATGTATTAAAATTTTCCACAAAACACCCCCCCTCTTCAGCCAATAGATAATCCAAAGCCAGTCTATTCTGATATATTGCAGCTCTGGCTTTGGCGTTGCTGACTGACTATTAATTCCATAGCCCCAGCTGTTTCATTGGTTATGATTTCTACTACAGCTTGGAGTCTTATAATGCGATTTAGCATGTAAATTGGGGTTCGATATCCCCAACTTCCATCTTGTGCCCAAGTAGCTGGCCCATATGTTTCTAGTATGCGTTCAGGGGGGCCATTCCTCATCTCCCCATTTTTGAGGCCCTCCAAACAATTCCCTTTTATTTCTTTTTAGGTCCTCATAAACCGGCACTCCCAATTGATCTCCATCTGGTTTTGGCAAAAGGAAGAATCCTGGTTGAATGATTCCCAGAGTACAACTCCCTTTCCATTGTGAAGGGAGCTTTGGGTATGCCCTTTTCCCACATATCCAAAATAAGCCATCTGGTGCCTTCCAATAGTCATCTTTCGTTCTGTTGATTTATATTTTCCCAAAATTTTGATATTTCTGGGATCCCAGAGTAAGGTTTTTTCCCTTTACCATTACATCTGAAGAGTCTGGTTCGATTATCATACACACAATTCTTTTCTTTTACTTTTCCTTGGGTCCAATATAAAGTTGTTCCTCTGGGATCCACCATGTAGAAGTCCCATTGCTTACCTTATACCTTTTACAGGGAGTTTTCCCTATTTCTTTAATAAATTCCTTACCAGTTCGCCATAAACATTCTTTCCCTATCACTGTTGAACTCAGAATCCATCTTCTGGTCGAGTCCCTCCTCTTATATTGGTCCGGTTCCACTTTAAGGAGTTCCACCGGGCCTATGCTACTACCTTTCCATGGCCATTCCTCCGTCATCAAGGCTCCTCCACAGACCCAGCAGTTCGGTATGTTAAGTTCTTTACTTATCCCTCTCCCCTAAATCCACAAACAGGTTTTTCCCTAGTCTTGAGATATCTATTTCCCCTTTTAATTGCTGTTTGAGCCTTGCATACAGGTCCTGACGTGAGGTTAAGTTAGGTTTCGGTTTCTGTGTTGGTTTTATCTTTTTCTTATCACTTGCTCTTTTATCAAATCTTGGGTCTTTCCCTTGACCGCCCCCGTGAAGCAAATCCATTTTTCCCCTTTTGGGCAAGTGCTTCCCAATCTAGTACCACTGACTCCTAAGTTTTCTGTGATCCAATATTTTTCTCCTTTATGTATACAGGTACTTAACTTGGATGGGTTATAGCAGTGACCATTGATATTGGTATGGGTAATAAGAAAGAAACCCCGGTGTCTTTCCATGTAAAGTTTTCGATAGCATTTGTAACATGGCTTTACTGGTGTCCCAAATGGGAAAAGGATAAGTGACAGAAAAAGGAATAATAGGGTCCAGTATGGCTTTACACCCCCACCCATCCTGCCTATGAGGTTGCAGCTCACAGCGGTGTTTTATATTCTTCTTGGTGGCGAGTTATAGAGGCCAATCTGGTCTTGCCCCCTATTTCCTTGCCACTTCCCTCTTTTGTAATTTCCAAGCAAATCTCTTCTGGACACCTTTTAACAGTAGTATCCCACCGTTCTTCAGGTATTTCCCATTCAACAGGCACCAGTAATTCCCATCCACAGAACAGAGTTATTATTTCAGTTGCCTGCAATTCTGTTTGGATAGAGAATCTATTATGTGCTCGACACTCCCTACAAACAAGAACGCCGATTGTGTGAGCTGCAATACCAATTTCTCCCACAACTTAAACACTTATATTTTAACCCAGCTAGCATGTCCCGTATTGGGATGATTTTATACAAGGTATATGGTGTGGCACTGATGGAAGTTGTGATTCTCCCCCTTCTTTATACAGATCACAGGGCAAAGCCAAAAAAATGAGGATTTCCTGACCGAAACAGCCCCGATCCTCCTGTTTGGAGAGGGAGTATTCCTCCCCAAGGTGGATATCGAAGGTGTCTCAGAACTTGTCCAGGCAGGCCTTGATCCCACTGATTCAGGCTTGGTCTCACTTCCCAATTAGGCGTGATTCTTTGCTCATCCCTTGGATCCTGTGGATTGTCCCAGTTCATTACCACCCAGCCCCCGCTTTAGAGTCAATTTGGTATCACCCGGTTCAGAAGTTATAATCCACTCCTCAGTCTTTTCACAGGTCCCTTGATTCTACTGGCGTGGATCCAACCTCGCTCCCTGGTCCGGATTGCGGCCTCCGTTGTCAGCAGTACCTGAAAAGGACCTTCCCATTGAGGAGTCAAAGATTGTTCCTTCCATGTCTTTACTACTACCCATTCTCCTGGATGAATATTATGAATTTTTTGAACTCCAAAGGGGTGGTTTGAGGGATCATTCCTTTTAGCCTTAGGTTTTCAAGTGTTTTAGCAATTGTGGTGACATATTTTCTGACACTTATTTCCCCTACTTCATAAGGGGCAGCTTCATGTCGGGGTGGAAAGGAAGGGTAGTCCAAACATCATTTCATAGGGTGACACTCCCAGGTCTGACCTGGGTTGTGTTCGAAACCCTTAATAGAGCCAGAGGTAAACATTTTACCCAGGGACATCTGGGTTTCAATCATTAATTTTGTTAAGGTCTTCTTTAAAGTTTGATTCATTCTTTCCACCCGGCCTGAACTTTGTGGGTGCCAGGGGGTATGCAATTCCCATTTTATTCCCAATGTTTGGGTTATTTGCTGTAAGACTTTAGATGTAAAATGTGTCCTCTATCTGAGTCTATTTTATTAATCATTCCATACCTGGGAATAATCTGTTCCAAAAGAGTTTTACACACCACATTAGCTGTGGCCCTGGCCAGCGGGAATAGCTTCCACCCAGTGAGTTAAGTGGTCTACTATTACCAATAGGAACTTCCAATTTTTGGACTTGGGAAGTTCAGTGAAATCCACTTTGAATACTTTGGAATGGCCGTAAGGCTAATTCACGACCACCTAATGGTGTTTTTCTCATTATTATTTTTCTATTTACCTTTTGGCAAGTTATGCAGTTTTCAGTTATTTGTTTTGCTACCCAAAAAATTCCAATGCATCCAAGAATCCCTTAGAAAGTGATCACACAAAGCCTGAGTACCCCAATGAGTTTTCTGATGCATATCTTCTAATATTTTTTCTGGTGAGTGGCTTATTAAGTAACTGTCTCCCATCAGGGAGTTTCCACTTTCCAGACTGATCCCGTTCTCCCCCTATCTTAAGCAATTCTTTTTCTTCTTTCTCACTAAATTTAGGGGATCTCCAATTCTTCCCTGTCTGGGTTAAAATTAACATTACTCGTTTGTCCCCATTTTCTGCCGCCTCTTTAGCCTCCTGATCTGCCAAGTTATTCCCTCTTATTTCAGGTGTCATTCCCTTTTGGTGTCCTTTGATATGTACTACAGCTATCTCCTCAGGTAGTTTTAATGCTTCTAAAACTTCTAAAATAAGTCCCTCATGTACTAGTCCCTTCCCTTTTGAGTTTAGTAACCCCCTTTCCTTCCAAAATTTTTCCAAAGGTATGAATTACTCCAAAGGCATACTTTGAGTCAGTATAAATGGTCCCCTTTTTATGTGCTAAATGCTCCAGTGCCCTTTTTAGAGCATATAATTCACAAGATTGAGCAGACCAGTTTGAAGGTAGACTTCCTTTTTCGATGGTCTGCATATTTTCTCCATCAACTACAGCGTATCCCGACATTCTTCTTCCTTGCAAGCATCTGGATGAACCATCAACATATATTCTTTTTCCCTCCAAAAGGGCTTGTTCTGCTAAATCTTCCCGAACTTTAGTTTGGCATTGTATGATTTCCAGACAATTATGTGCCAAATCATCTTTTGGTTCCCCATACAGAAATTGGGCTGGATTGAGACTCCTGCTTGTTTCTATTGTCAAATCATTATTGTCAATTAAGATTGCTTCATATTTTAACATCCTGGAGTCTGTTAACCATTTTTCAGCTTTTTGATTTAGCACATTTCGGACAGCATGGGGTGTGCATACAATTAATTTACTTCCAAAGGTGAGCTTTAGGGCTTTCCTCCACCAAAATAGCAGTAGCTGCTATTGCCTGAATACATACTGGCCAGCCATGACTCACTGGATCCAACAATTTGGATAAAAAGGCTATTGGTTTCTTTACCCCCCCCCATTCTTGAACTAAAACCCCGTGAGCTACTCCATTTTCCACATTAACGTATAAATGAAAGGGTTTTTCTAAGGAGGGTAGGCTTAAGGCTGGTACTGAGGCTAGTTTCAATTTCAATTGTTCTAATTTATCATCATCATCTTTAGTCCATCTTATATTGTCTCCCCCTGTCAATTTCTCATACAAAAATTTTACTGCTTGTGTGTATCCTTCAATCCACAATCTACAATATCCTAACAGTCCTAGCAGTTTCCTAACCTCTTTCTTTGAAGAGGGAGGAGGAAGGGATAGGATCCCTGCAATTCTTTCAGGATTTAATTTCCTGCTACCTTTGCTTATCAGGTGACCAAGATATTTTACCTCTGATTCCACAAACTGTAACTTTCCTTTTGATACTCTGAGTCCCTTTTCCCCAAGAAAGTTCAGAAGTTTTTATAGTAGCTTCTCTAACTTCAGCTTCTATTTCTCCTGATATTAGGAGATCATCCACATATTGGATGATTTGTATTCCTACAGAGTGGGGAAAGTTTGTAGTATCTCTTCTAAGGCTTGCCCGAATAGATTTGGGACTCTGTGATCCTTGTGGTAATTTTGTCCATCTTAATTGTTGCTTTCTCCCAGTATTTGGATCTTCCCATTCAAAGGCAAAAATATCTCGGCTTTCTTCTGCCAGTGGGCAGGCCCAGGAAAGCATCTTTAAGATCCACCACACTGAACCACTGATGTTGAGGTGGGACTTTACTTAAAAGAGTATAAGGATTAGGAACCACAGGGTAACGGGCTCGTGTTCTTTTATTTACCTCCCTTAAATCTTGCACTAATCTGTAATTTCCATCAGGTTTCTTTACTGGGAGTATAGGGGTGTTATGAGAGATTTACAAGGTTCCAATGTCCCATCCTTTATCAATTCTTCTATTACTGGCTTTAAGCCTTCTCTCCCCTCCAAAGAAATAGGATACTGACGTACACGTATGGGACGTTCTTCTTCCCTTTCAATAGTGACCCTTATGGGGTCAATATTCAATCCCACCCCTATTTCCTTTTCCAGCCCAAACTTCTTTGTTAATTTTCTCTTCATCTTTTTGACCAAGTTTTAACACTTTGGCTGTCATTTTCCCTTCTACTGGATAACCCCCAATTCCTAATTGTATCTGTAAATCCCTTCCCAATAAGTTGCTGCCAGCCCCAGGAACTAGTAAAACATCTCCTATTCCTATTTTTGTTTCTCCTTCTATGACCACATTTTTAATGACAGGAAACTTTAAAAAACCCTTCCCCTTTTGCCCCTGTTACTTTTACAGTATCATTACTTATATCACATCCCTTTGGAATATTAACAACACAAGTCCTTTCTGCCCCAGTATCAACTATAAATTCCAATGTCTCCTCTTGGGGGCCCACTTTTAAAAGTTATCAAAGGCTCCAGATGGTATTTGTCCCCCCAAAAAATAGAGCCAGTGACTCCCCTATTCTTCCTCTGGGGGTGTCTCTTGAAATATCTTTAGATCCCTCCTTAAGTGAGGGCATTCTCGTTTAAAATGCCCTTCCTTTTTGCAATAAAAACAGGTATTCCTGGTTGTCCCGGGAATTTTGATTGTGCTGGATTTTTATTTCTTCCCTTCTCCCCACTTCTAGCCCCTGAGTGTTTAGGAGGAATTCCTGAGGGTTTTTGATTCAGATCTTTCTGGAAAGTGTTTTTTCCCTCATAGTAGCTATCATGATTTTTGCTTCCACTTTAGCTTTTTTCTTCATCTCTCCGTACATAAACCCTTTGAGCTTCTCTTAATAAGTCATTTAAGGGTTTGTCGTGCCAGTCTTCCAATTTTTCTAGTTTCTTTCTAATATCTGGCCATGCCCGGGTGACAAAATAGACCCTTAGCAGGGCTTTGTCCTGCTAGGGACTCAGGGTCTATTCCAGAGTATTGTTTCATATTTTTTTCGGAGCCTTTCCAGCCATTCAGTTGGGGTTTCCTCTTTTTCCCTGTTGTCCCTCAAAGGCTTTTCTAACTTTTTTGCCCTCGGGGCGCCCCCTCCTTTATTCCTTTGATTATCAAATTACGATAATCATTCATACTTCCCCTCCCAACTTCATCATTCTGGTTCCAATTAGGAGGTGCAGTTGGCAATTTTCTGTTCTCCCGGGGGGCCTTGTTGGGTTTTTCTCTTTCCCATATTTTTATCCCAGCAGTTCTAATCATATCTCTTTCCTCTTGGGAAAATATTATTTTCATTATTGATTGCATTTCTTCCCAAGTGAAAATATTGGGCCCTAGGAATTGATCTAATTGTTCAGCTGTACCTATAGGTCTTCTAATAGCCCTTTAATCTCCTTTTTGAAAATTCCTAACTTCTGTAGAAGTTAAAGGAGCATTCACAAATCCCATTCCCCCTTGGACCCCTCCCATAGGTACTTCTCGTAATGGGAATAAAATTGATTTCTTGGTTCCACTCTCCCTGTCTATCTGTTTTTACACCCCCCTTCCCTTGTTGTTTTGTATTAGTGTTGGTGACACAAAGGTTATCAGGCTGCTTTTGAGCTTTAATTGCTCCCCTTGTGTTCTGATATGGTGCCCCTTCATTAAGAAGAGATGTTATCTGGGCAGCAGGCGCTAAACTCTCCAAAGGAAAAGAGGCAGAAACAGAGTCCGGCAGGGAAGCTGGGATCCCTAGTGCAGAAGGAGTGAGAGCGGGGCCCGGCAGAGGAGCCAGGGCCGCCTTGTGCAGAGCTGCTGGGGTCCGGCATTGAAGCCGGAGCTTGCTGCAGCCGAGTGCTGATGTCCGGCAGTGAAGCCGGGGGCCGCCAGGGCGGGTGGAGCAGAAGCCAGAGTCGGGACACCCAGCGCTCTCACCCGGTTTCGAAGGGGGGCAGGAATTCCCGGGATGGGGTGGAATCCCAAGCAGCAGCGGGGGTGGGGGGATTCCCAGCGCCATTGGAGGTGGAGGAATTCCCGGAGGCTGGGGAACCCCTGCGGCTGGCTGCAGCGGGAGGGCTCCCTGTGTTAGTGGTGGAGGTAAGACATCAAGGGGGTCCCATTTTTTTTTATTTTCTGTTTGCTCAACCTCTAGAGTTTTTAGATATTTTAAAAACTCTGGCTCCCAGAGGTTCTGTGTTTCCTAACCAGCAAGAGGCATATTCTCTTTCTTCTGGATTGTATGGCTCTTTTGAATTCACAAATATAATTAGAGCCTGGCAAATCCAAGCCCTCCAGGACCCCGATTTTTGCCAGTAAACATGATCAGGTCTAATTTCCTTTTTTACCCACTCCTTCATGCAGAATTGGATCATTTTTACTTTGTCTTTCCCCTTTGTATTGGGATCTGTATCCCAATTTGCTAGTTTGACCCCGAGGGGACTATCTTGAGGTATATCCTCTGGTATTTTATTAATTCTTTTTTTTCTTAAGGACAGCTTACTGGTTCTCTGTCCCATTTTCTCGAGTGTTTCTCAGTTTCATCCTACTCCTTTTAAGTACCACTATTTAGAACACCAATTGTACTATTTTAGAATACCAATTCCACTCCTTTAAAAACACCAGTTCACTTCTTTAAAATACAACACCACCAACAAAACCAACAAACCCCAAATCCCTCTCTCAGTGTTCTTATTACTGTCCACCTTTCCCCCCCTCAAAATACAGTTATACACGTTCTCTCATTCACACATGCATTCTCATTTCTTTAATAGACTTTCCACACTCACTTTCACTCACACCAAGACAATACAATAATAAGGTACCTTCAATGTTGTTGGCCAACCCCCCCCAGATTTTCTTGGGTACTATACCCCACACTTCCCGTGGTTTGCAACCCTCAACCTGGCAATATTCCCGGGATTTATTAATTTTTATCCCCTTTTTGTCCCTCTCCTAGTACACTGAACTTAGGAGAACTCCCGATTCCTTCCTTTCCAGGGGTCCAACCCCTCCCTGAGACCCCAGTCCCAGTAACCCCGGGGGGATTCTTTCACTCCTTTTTCATTCGCTTCGTCCAATTCCCGGCCTATTTTCTCGCGAAAGATAGGAACCGCGGTAGTATGGACTCCGCTCTCGCTCCGCAGGTCTGGGGTAACCAGCTTGCGTCTCATTCACACACACATTCATCCCTCCCGTTTCCACCCCCCTGATCAGTACTTACCAATTCCTGTTCAGGTCCTGAAAGATTATGGGGTTTTGAAGGAGCGCTTTATTACTTTTATTTTTTTTTTTATTTTTCTTTGCTTTACTTGTCTCTCTCTTGTCCTTCGGGTGTTGCCCTGCTACCACCGATGACACCAGAAGAGCCAAAGCGGATTACCAAAGCTGGCAGGGAGGCGCCTTCCCCCGCCTGGAATCTCCTGGTTTCCCCGGGGCGAGGTGCTTCATCCCGGACGAGCCCCCAATTCCTGTGAAAAACAAAGTTCACTCCTATAAGTTTTAAAAAGTTTAATAAAGACAATAAGAGACATAAAATAAAGCAAAGAGTTAAAACGGCCGGGTGCCTTGGCGCGCTGCCAAGAGCACACCTGGTATCCTATGGATACCCCTTTTATCCCATCCTTGCTGTGAGGGTTTAATGCATATTCAAGCATGTCCCCTCCCTGGTTCCGCCTTCTTAGATCATGCTTCTGCACAGTCTCAGTTTCTGCTTGTCATCATTATTCTTGCTGGTCAGCATTCTTTTGGGGTCTGGTTTCCTTATCTCTGCAGATAGTCAGTTGTTGATAAGAGTCTGGGCCCCTCATCCTTCTTCTGAGGACAGCTGAGCTTATCTTTCCCCCCTGCCCACGTCCTGGTGCCGGGTTTTTTCTTCTTTTTTTATAACAGTTTGCTCTCCCTTTCCTGCTGCTGATAACAGCCTGCTTTCCACAGCTTGATCCTCCCATTGTCTTGCCTTGTCCGGATGAAACATGTCTTTATTATTCAGAATTCCTACCTAAGCCTATAACTTACTAAGAGAGAAAAGAATATAGTGAAAGCATATAATATATTTATCAGAATAATTGTGAAAAGCCAATATTTACAACATGAATTCACAACACCTCTGAGAAGGTGGAGGGACAAAAGTGCCAGAAATAGAGCCAAATGTGACTGATGCCTAGATTTTATGTCCTATATAGCACAACCCTTGAATTTCACCTGCTGCCCTCTCCCTTTTTGACAAATGGCAGATTTCCCTGAGGTGATGCAGTCTTAAAGACCCAAAGAGCTGGAAAAATATCTTGGATACCTGTGATCTTGTTTGTGATACAGGAAGGATTCCAGGGACAGCATGACCAAAAGAGGACAGGACGAAGATGGTTGAAAGGAGTGAGAGTATTCAGAGGTAATGGAAGGGGAGGGTCAGAAAAAAGAGAAATGTCACGGATGAGTCAAAAAAACAGAGTGTAAATAAAGGTTTGTGCTGATGAGAGGAGAAATGAGGCTGAGAAGGAGAGAAGGAATAAATGACTGTTCTAATGTGAATTAAGATGACGTCAGAAAGATCGTCTGTGTATTGATGCTTACACAGCAACCAGTTTATCCAGGCTTGAAGCAGATAATTGATACCATCCTTTGGGAGCTGCCGTTCATCAAAGCCCTTTAGTGTAACCCCAGAAACCACCAATCTCTCCTTGCCTTTAATTTGTTCTAATGGAACACTTTTCCTGCTTCTCCCTGTGTTTTTTAGCAACTCCTTGCAACCTTTCCTTATCCTCAGCACTTGAAGTAAGTGATAAGCTGCTGGTAGCCTTGCTTGTAATTTGCAGTTCATTAGAAGTTCAGCCTGCAAGGGCAGCATTTGTGTGCGGGGTGAATTGTTGAGCAGATTGTTTGGTCTGAGCTTTGTCTCTGCCAGCCACTTTAAGGTGCCACCTAATCCTGATCAGTGAGCACTCACTGGGGTTTCCTGCTCTGCAGCTCTGGTGTCGGTGGTGATAACCATTAAAACAGGGAGAAACCCCAGGTATTACCTGCAGAAAAAGCACAAAGTTCAACACAACATCACTGAGGAAAACAAGGGGCAGCATAAGATGAGCAATAAAATTAAGAGATTTATATATGAAAACACAGAGAAGCCCATCTCCACTGGGTAAAATGCCCTAATCATATATACAGTGCCCTAATTATATATATATTGTATCAAATACACAGTGTCTTGATTGTATATATATTGTATCATATATACAGTGCACTGATCAAATATATACAGTGGCTTAATTGTATCCAGGCAGAAACCTAATACCCTTCTCAGCCATTCTGGTTTCCACTGTTGCTCCCCAAACAACATCTTTAAGCACTGAAAAAAGGTGCCAGAAGGAGCAGAGGCAGCTCCCTCATACCCTGAAAGAGACACAAGATTTGAGCCTGTCACATGGGAAATGTGTCCTCCAACACAGAATTTCTAGAAAAGCTGTGGCTCAGTAGAACAACTCCTTATCCATAATCTGTGCAACAGATGCACCAAGCAAAGCATCTCCTATATTGTCAGCTGTTGCTTCAGAGTCTTCTATCTCCCCGGTTTGCTCTTTTTTCATTAATCTGCTAGATGGAGGTAATGAATATTTAAGTACTTGGTGTAAAACCGTGGAGTGGCTGGAGCTGCGCAGAGAGGCAGAGCTGAGGATCATTGTAATCTGCTCGATGGGTGGTTCTGCCTGTGGCCAAATGGATTCCATATGTGAGATCATCTGTCGTGCAAAAGGCACCGTCATTAGCTCCCTTCCTAGGAAGTCCTTCTGCTCTCCTAGGTGAAATACAATGCCACTGACCCCAACCTGTTGATTTGCTATGATGGTGCCATTATGGAATGAGCTCTTTGGTAACTTAAAAGTCAAGTACTCCTAGTCATTTTTCTGGACTTCAGGTAGAGAATGTTGCTATTTCATTAATTTTATGTTTGATGCAATTTTAAGACTTTGTATGGAGATCATTGCAGTGTCTGGATATCTTTGAAAAACCTCATCTTGGGTGAGGAGAGTTGACTAGATTAAATATATGCCATACCTGTGCTTTTAATTTTAGGCTTACATCATTACCAAAGAGCAAGAAGCTGATATTCTGCAGATCTGTGTAATATGCTGGACAGTATATAGAAGCCAGCATTTTCATCCTCATTTCTCTTTTTGTAAGGAAGGCAAGTTCTCCAGCCCAGAGCTCCTCAGACAATTGTATATGACAGTGGGCAAGGTGTCTATGGAAAAGGAGATTGTAAACTTCTTTTCATGTTCCCTGGGAGTGGGTCACGTGTAATGATTTTAAACTGAAAGTGAAAGCTTAATTTAGAGATGGCAGAACCTTGTTTGCTAGAGAGGTCAGTGGATATGTGTCTGGGAAGACTGAAAACTCTGGCACTGGTGCTTTGTCCAATCTGTCTCTCATCTCCCTGGGATTAATTGGGGACTACTTTGCCTGGATCTTTTAACAGTCAGGTTTTCAACTCTGCTTTCCACTGTTACTTAGCAGCAGATGTTCAGGTTCTGATTTTCCAAAGCAACCCAGTTGTTATTAGGTATAATTAACACCAACATCCTTAATCCATAAGCCTCTTTTAGGTTGGACTCAGTCCCATTCTGTGTTTACAAAATAAAACCTTCATGTGAAGATCACCTCTTAAAAATGCAATTAGCAATCCCAGCTCTTATGTTCTCCCTTGGAGGAAGAGAAATACTTGTAGAATATGGAAAGCAAGGAATATTACTAGGACATGTAGCTGTTTCTCTAACAGCAGCACAACCTAGCTCTCACGAGCTCCCCAGATTTATAGTGCTGAATTAATTCATTATTTATCTGTGTATCTAAACTCAAGTGTTCATTAAAGTGATTAATATTACTCAGAACTAGCAGTTTATGGATCATTGTCTGTAATCAGGTTGTGGTACTTGAACAAGATCCCCATTTCCTGTGGTTGACAATGGATTATTCATGTAGGATGTGCAGCATAACTGAGTTAAGGTTATGAGAGCAAACACACCTTCTGGAATTTTCCCAAGTTGAGTCACATAGTTTGGTAAAGATAAAATTTCATAATTTAGGAATATTTTTAAACCTTTGTGCTAAACAAACACCACGGTCTTGCATTCTGAAGAACAATGATAGTAGCTGGTTCACACTAGGATCTGGTTAAATAAATTGGAAGTGCATTGGAGTGTTTGGGAGGTTTCAGTTCTAAAGCTATTTCAAGAAACCCATGAGGATTTCACTAAAAATCTGCAGCTGCAGTATGTGCAGGCAAACAGGATGCTGTTCTATCACCAAAGGAATAACAAACAATTCCAAAAGACGGGATAATTTAGTTAAATATAGCACTTGAAAAAATATACCAAGAATTCATATCTTTTGTGATCATTGTACCTTTTTTATGCAGTGGATAGGAGGAAAATCCTCAATCTTCTAATGACTGCAAATGGTGTTCCCATAAGAGAAATTAAAATTTGGAAATAATAGGCCAAAGGACGGATGGAATGGTGAGCACAGGCTGATGGAAATGACCTGAAAGGAAAATAGCACCTGAATATCTGAGATCATTGCTTTGTCTGCTTCCCAGACCAGGTCCTTGAGGTCTGTGCTGTTTTCACCTGCAGCAATTTTCTTTATAATAGCAATTATGGGGCTGTGTTTTGGATTTGTGATGAAAACAGTCTTGACAATTCAGGGATGTTTTCATTATTGATGAGCAGAGTCAAGGCCTTTTCTGCTTTTTATCCCACCAGTGAGTGAGCTGGGGGTGCACAGAGCTGGGAGGGGACACAGGTGGGGCAGCTGACCCAGAGTGACCCAAGGGACATCCCATAGCATAGGATATCATTCTCAGCAAGCTGGGAGAAGAAGGAACAGGGGAGTATTCAGAGTAGTAGTGTTTAACTTCCCAAGTCACTGTTACATGTGCTGGAGCCCAGCTTTCCTGGGCATGGCCAAACACCTGCCCATGGGAAGGAATTAATTTTTTTTTTTTTTTTTTTTTTTTCTTTGCAGGTACAGCTTATGTTTCCCCTATTAAACTGTCTCTGTCTCAACATACAAGTTTTCTAAGTTTTCTCACTTTCCCAATTCTCTCCCCCATCCCACCAGGGAGGAGTGCTTGAGAGGCTGTGTAGGGTTGAGTTACTGGCTGGGATTAAATCATGACAAGGTTTTAAATGCACAGCAACACAGAAAAAATGTGCAATACTCTGACCACTGTGAAGGTGCTGATGGTCAGTGCATTCCCTGATTTCATGCAGCCCAAGAACCAGTTGTTGTCTCTAAGATTCCTTCTCTGATATCAGCCAAAGAAGATGCATCAGAAAGAGAGTAAAAAGCAGACTCCCATTTTGCAATTGTGCAGTTCAAGGACTTCCTGAAAAGGTGGACTTGGTATATTAATAACCCTCAATCTCTCTCTTCCTCGAAGAGCCTGCTTGAAAGGGTGTTTTTGAAGCCACATCAGCTTTTAGTTCCCACAACACACTGTGGCAGGAAGTTCCAAAGTTTAACTACAGGCCTGAAGAGTCATTTCCTTCCGTTTTCTTTGAACTTGTCCTCTCTCGCTTAAAACCACTGCTTCCTTCTTCTTTTATTGGAAAGTGCAATGCAAAATCAATCTCTTCACCTTCTCCATGATGTTCATGATGTTATAGATTGTCTTGGTCATCTCTTAAATTGAAGAAATAACTTATTTAGCTCTCCCTTACATTGAGTAGTTATGTATTTATCAACATTTTAATCCTCTGAATCCTTTTTCATCTATGGTTTCCTTTTCAAGCAAGAGGACCAGAGCTGCAAACAGGATTCAAGCTAGAAAAGCCATAGATTTATGTAGTATAATAATAATAATAATAATAATAATAATAATAATAATAATAATAATAATAATAATAGTGTTTATTTATTTGCTTATTTATTTATTTAGCAACATTCTCTGTTTTGAGCTCTCTCCCATTTTTTTCTTTATTGACTGCTACAATATGCTTAGCTGATATTTTCATGGAACTATATATTACGGCCCCAACTTTTCCCTCTTGGCCAGCTCAGAGCCACATGTCAGCTGAGGGCTGCTTTTCCCCTTGGGCATAATTTCTCTGTCCAGTCACTGAGATTCTGCAATTCTTCCCAATTTTTAATCATCTTTAATACCCAGAGGACTTTTGTATCATGACTAAACCTTGTCACTTCACTGTTTACTCCCTTCCAGTTCATGAATGAGTTTGTAAGCAACCAGCACGTACCTCCAGGGAACACCACTGCTGATCAACCCCTACCGCAAGACCTGACCATGAGCTCCCACTCTCTGTTTCCTGTTTTTTTAATTCACTCCTTTTTTATTCATCCAGAGAGCTTTCCATTTACGCCTTGACTTTCCTTAAAAGCCTTTGGTGAGAGATGCTGTCTGCAGCTCGCAGGAAATACAGGCTGGTTATATCAACAGGATATCCTTTATCCAAAGGCTTGTTGACACCTTCAGAGAACTCCAGGGACTATGGCAGGACTTCCCTTTATAAAATCCACTCTGACTTCCACAGGACATCACAATTACCTCTGCATCCAATAATTCCTTTTTTTGTTTTTTTTTTTTCTGCTTCCTACAAAGCAGCCGCACAATACCAACCTGCTCTTCAGCTTCTTAAGCTGCTGAGGAGCTGGCAGCTCATGTTAAACTGAAGGGCTGGGATTAAGGCACTCCCACTGGATCTGTATTTTCCAGACTCTGACTTTCAGGTGCTGGAAGCGCAGGAGTTGGAATATTTTTTCCTGAGTTTCCTCTTAGTGTTTATTGTTGGTTTTAGTCAGATATAGAAGTGAGTGTACAGCACTCAGAGAGCATCATGGTTTCCCCGTGTCAGGATTCCTCTACCTACCCCAACATCTTATATGCAAAATACCCTGCTGTAGTCAGTCCTTTCCACATTGTCAGAACTGAAAGACGAGCCCTCGCTTCCCTTTGTACCTCCAAGGGGCAAGAAATGCCTCTTTCTCACCATGTCCCCTAAAAACCTAGGAGTGGGGAGTCCTGCCAACGAGGGGAGGAAACACCAGACAAGTTGGTTACTGGCAGCAGCTGGTTGCAGTCAGCCCCCAGGGAATGAGGTTATTTACAGTGTGCTGGAATGAGTCTCTGCAGTGAATCAGGAGCACGGTCACAGCTCCCAGACAGACAAACCTCTCCCTCTCTTTTCAGAGGTAATTTCATGCAGGTGACAGTCTGGTTTCATGAAATAAGCCAACATAAATTATTTACTGATCATACCCATGATGATTTTTGGTTTTGAGGGTGCATATTCATCAATCAATTTATCTGCACTGATTGCTTGGCTAAACCATCTTAGCAGTCTCACAGTGTCCTTTTTCTTAGGGTAGTGTGGTTGATGACTTCTTTAAATATTGGAAAATATTGAAAGCAAAATAAATGATGGAGAAAGAGCAGCTGCTAAACAGCTCAGAAAGGTCATTTCCTCAAAAATAAACCAGAGGAAGGCAAACAAGCATGCTCCCTTCCCATGAGGAGTACATCTCATCCCTCTTTAAGTCTGAGCAATTTTTGAATGAAGGGAAACCAGCACTTTTGAGATTTGCATTGACTGCAGAGATCTTTCTGGACCCCTGAGCTGCCCAAGGAATGTATTGCTGTGAGTCTTTTCCCAAAATCCATTCCCACATATTGCACTGAGCTCCCAACACAATGCTGACCTGCCTGGGAAGCTTGAAGAGGTGTACAGATTTTAGTAGACAGCAGCAGGAACCAGCTGCCACACTGCAGAGTGACTCATGCTAAGGAGGTCTACTGGCAGGAACACAGATGTGCAGGAAGCAAACCTTGGTCAGGCTGAGTAATCCAGGTGAGCACAAACACAGCACCTGAAGGCACATACGTGCTGGGTGTGATGCACTGGGCTGTGCAACCTCTGTGTCCTTGGAGAGATGATCTCGGGGTCTATGTTATGGCTGCCCAGCCCTGTGACCGTGAACTACTGTCTGCTGTCATGGAAAAGAGCTCCCATCTGCATGCACTAAGGGAATCACATCCTCCTTATCTGCCATTCCTTCTATTATTCTCCCAGCCCAGGGATGCTCTGATTACCAATTCAAGAATCCTGTGGTTTGTCCCAAAAGTTGGTGAGATCAGGGCAGACATGGGAGGCTGATCGGGAGATGGGATATGAAGGCTGGCAAACCTCAGGATACACTATTGCTTATTTCATTCCCTTAAGAAGGGCAAAGGTAGCCTGAATACCATCTGATTTACCATCCCCTGAAGAAGAAAAGAGACTGCATTTATTGAAACAAATTGTTTTTGAAATAAATTTCAATACCTCACTTCTCACACTGGGACTGAAGGGCAGCTGCTACAGGATACGCAGCTCCATAGGGGTTATGTACTGCCAAGAAGGATGTCCGGCTCCCTGATGCTGTCCCTAACCCCAGCATGCATCCCACAACTTCCCTTTCTCCTCACTGCTATGTCCCTGACCCACACTGTGCCAGTCCAGGGAGCTAAACCAGCACAGACCCCTCCAGGTTTTGTGTCACAGGTTTTTTGCTGGTGCAGCCCAGCACCAGCATGCAGCAGGATTGACACATAGAACTTAGTGGAAATATGCAGCCTGGTGAGCCTGACCATCCTTTCCAACAACACCTACTGGCTAATTAGGATCACAAATATGATTAAGTCTCACTCTCAGCCTCCTATTACCACTGCCATGCAGAAAACAGCAGTGGATGCCAGGGAAGAAGCAGGGCTGTAAAGGGAAAGAACATGCACTCATGAATGACTGTGAGAATTAATTTTCACCATAAAATATGGCGCATAATATGAAATGTCTGTGAACCATCTTGCAACCTTGTCCTCTAGCATTTAATTTTAAAAGTATTAGTTATGGCCTGACATCACCTGAAAGCAGGCAAATGCCTGGCTGCACAGCCTGACAGGCAGGGCTGCAACCAAGGGAACCTGCAATCCTATTAAGGCATGAGGGCATGAGGACCACCACGGAGAAAACAGAAAATGAAGGGCACCAGGTGAAACTCCTGATGGCAACAGGTATCAGCATGTGCCTTAGTCATGGGCACAGTGTAGTAGTTTGCTAGACAGGAAGGAGGGAGAACTCCCCTTGTCTGGAAGTGAAGGGACAAGGGGAATATCTGCTTGAAAGTTTTCTGGAAGCTTTTCCTATTGCTTCAGCCCATAGAGACAAGCGGAGAAAAGGCAGTTGTTAGAGAGGAATCTGAAGGAGAAGGGTCTGCAGTGCTCTCCTGGCTCCCAGCAACGCCTTGTGCTGCTGCAGGCATTGATGCAGAAAGCAAAGCGTGCCGAATCAGTGTGCAAACCAGGAGGTGACAGGGACACATCTGCTGCCTGAAAAACTGACCTGGAGGGACAGGGAGGGATGTGAGCAGCTGGATGTGTGAGCACGTATCATATTGATTAGTGGCTGGGCTCCTGGAACCGTCACAGCTGCAGCACAAATTACCGAGAGGCACTTCAATGAAGAGAAAACCCAGTAACAACACCTCTGGAAATACCTTCAGAAAATGGTTATTTCTGAATTGCTGCCGAAACAAAGTCATATTGTTTGCATAAATTACCTTGGCCCAAAGCCAAAAGTTCATGAGCTGCCAAGGGCAAAGCCACAGGTGAGTTCACAAGAACTTGCCAGTCCCACAGATCCCATCCTGAACAGGAAAGGTCTAAAGAAAAGCCAGGGTGTGAGAAGAAGGTGCACTAGGTGACCTGCTCCCTTTGGGCATTGTGCAGAGCCAGGGTCTTTGTGTGATCACAAGAAACACCTCCAGGGGAACAACATGGCCTAATCCTGTATGTAATAGACATTGTGCATCCTTTACATGCAGCCCATTCCATCAGTGGTGTTATTATGCTCCAAGCAGTACAGCAGGAGACCACTCACTGCAGAAACACTTTGACATTCAAATCATCCCACAAAATAGAAGGCTTGCTGTCATTTTCAGACACTAAAATTCCACTCAACCCCCTAACCCATGTTTAAAGAGAAATGATTCAGGGATCTCCTGTCCACCATTAGATTTAGGAATAATATCTGCTGCACACTTGCATCATCCTCAAGGTGTATGTGCTTTTCATAGTCACCCAGTTCTGGCTCTTAAGCTGTTATGTACTGACATCCTCTAAATTGAACCCAGAAGTGTTTACTGGACTGAAAAAGACATCACCAGATGGCTCCAATATCAGCCTAGAAGGAATTCTGTTCTTCAACAGGCACTAAATGTGTCTGAAAAACCAGCAGGCTGCAGAGCGTCTGCATAGTCAAATCACCTCTAAGAGGCTTTGTAATTGCATTCAGTTCTGCTGTGCTGGAAAATGAGGATAATAAGTTCAATGTATTACAGTTATACTGGGGCTAAACTCCATATAGAGTGGAAATAAGAAACACGGGCTGAGGTTTTAACTGCAGTTAGTGGGGCTCAGCACTTTGCTTAGTGCAAAAGGAGATGCCAAGTTTCCTTAGCTCCCTTGAGAGTTACCACCATGAGCTCTTAGGTTCCCAGAAGTCCCCAGAGATGGAGGATCACCTGTTTCAGATAGAATCATAGGCTCAAAGAATGGTTTGGGTGGATACTCAGTTTTTCAAATCACTAATGGTTTTGTCTTGATTTGCCTCATTTTCATTTCTAGCTTTCATTTTACAGCTCTCTGTTGATGAACTGCACTGAGGAGTTTACTAAGTTTTCCACACTATTCACCCAGAAGTCTTGAACACTTTTTCACGAACATCTCTGTGCATCAAGTTCTTTTCAACAACTTAAAAAAGACCTGGTCTTCTACTATTTTTAGTCTGTTTTTACTGCACTGGAGATGGAAATCTGGGTGGATAAGTCACTAGGAGATAAGTGAGTGAGTAGGTTAGTGAGTGAATAGATATGTCACTCCAGTGAATTTCACTTTAAAGGAGTCTTTTCCCTTTATGCCATAGGCTGGCAAACACTTTCTCTTGCTGCTATGTCAATTTGAGCAATCCCAACATCTCCTCCTGCTGCCCACTCAGTGGTGTCAGTACAACATTCCATGGGCTGCCCAATAAATCCTGCAGGGATCGATCTGGGATAATAATAACCTGACCAAACATGACTCTCTTTTTTTCTTAAGCCCTTTTAACCCTCATTGACTCTACTTAGCTCTGTGCTGCCACTGAAAAATTGCACACCAGGCTGCACCAAGAGCAGAGGGGAATAAATCTGAAAGTTATCAAATTACCTTAGTGAGTCAAACAGCCACATCATGGGATGGCAATTCAGTCTCCTGTTTTCATTTACTGCCAATCTAGGGTCAGAGAATCTGCAGCCCCACAAACTTTCACTCTGGTTGTAACTCTGTTCCAGGCACAGCCTATTTTTATGTGCCACAGAGTGATCAGCAAAACTGGTCCCACCATGGAAGCAAAAGCCCAGGGAGAGATGCTGAAACCCTTCTGCAGCCCCTGGGGAGAGCAAGGCATTTTGTACAGACAACATGACATACCAAACACCAGCCCAGGGCTTGTGTGGAATGAACCAATAGGAAACACAAAACCATGGCTGCATCAGAACATCATTTATGTCCCTTCCAATCCAACCCATTTATGATGCTAAGACCTCACCTCTGGGCAGCACATGTGCTACAAAATGGGCCCCTCTTGTCAGCCTGGCTTTCAAAGCTGTTTTCTGGGCCCCAGCACTGTGAGGAGGAGAGCAGTGTTCACCAAAGCCATCCTTAGCTGGTTTGTCACCCTAAGCGCCCTCTCTGCTTTCAGTTAGGTACATTCAGAGGAATTTTGCAGAAGACTTTTCAGATTAGGCAATGACACTCGGGATATGATTCATCTCACCTCACTTTAGCAGCTCACAAAATGCAGGGCTGGGATGCAGCTGGCCATCTGGCTACCAGACACCCAGTGCCATATGGGCTACTCTGTGTCACCCCAGACTTCTATCAGGGCTGGCAGGTGTGACACTGAACACACAGGAGACCCACAAATTCTGCAGTGACAACCAGCAGAGTTTTTGACACCTTTGCTGAGGCACTTTATGCCATTCAAGACATCCACATCTAAACTAAACTAATGGTCTGGGTGCTCATGAAATATAGATGTGGTCCAGTCATCGGCATTAAGTATAGAGTGTTGTTCACCCAAACCATGCTGGTGTCTTCTTCAGGACACTAATTACACCCTGTGTTCAACTGACAGGTGCCTCTCACTGTACTGATTGCAAAAGGGACCGGGGTGAGTTCTCAGGACCCACCCTGTAGATCCACATTTAGTCAGATGGACCCTGGCACTGGAATAGGCCCTTCAGGGCAGTGGCCACAGTTCCAAGTCTGCCAGAGCTCAGACAGTTTTTGGACAATGCTTTTAGGTACAAGGTGTGATTTTTAGGGCTGTTCTGTGCAGACACAGGACTTGGAGTTCAATGATACTTGTGGATCCCTTCCTGTCCAGGATATTGTACAATTCCATGATTTTATGGTCTCATGTCCAGGAGTTTTCAGGATGTGGTAGCTGCTTAGGCAGGGTTGGCTGGACTGCAACTCTATCAGGATCATTGCCTTAGCCAAGAAGAATTTTCTGACTTGATCTTTGAACCTCTCAGGACACAGACTGTCACCTGCTGTGATGGCGATAAAAATTGATGTGTCTTGTAGGGGTCTTCAAATCAGTTGGCAAAGTTCACTGCAAAGACAGTGCCTTGTTCTAAATAGTTGATTGAACTGGTTTGCAAGTTACTGGTTCCAGTGCAGCGCCCTGTGTGGCCTTTGCTCCTTGGATGTCAGAGGAGAAGGTCATCTTGTCTGTTTAAATCTGTTGGTGGCGGCTGTTACCTGACCACTGCTAGTCCAGTGCTCCCAGAATTGTTATGACATGGGCCACAAGAGATCAGGGTTCCTTCACACAGCCTTGGCTAGGAGCTCCAGCAAAGCCTGCAGAGAAAGCCTATGGTGCAGGAGCCACTTCTGACTCAAAACTCAGAGTTCTGTCCAAGTTTGGCAGTTGTGCTCTCTGGGTTTTTCACCTCTTCCCATCTCCTTCTGTGCTCATTTTCTCATCTGCACAGTGTAAAACACCATGGGATCTCCCAGTGCTCAGAACTGGGATGATCTTTCCATCACAGTTACCTGGAGTTGCATTCCAGCCACCAGTTTGTCACTGGAAAGTTTTATGCCATGCTGTTCTCTGATGCCCCATATTCCCTTCAAGCTTGTGGGATGTTTCTGTACAGCACAGGCTGTAAGTCCCTGCCCAGCATGGATTATTATTACACTGCATCATTCATTTGTGTGGCTCATTCGAGACAAATCAAATAACTGGGTACTGCCTCATGCTGCAGCTTAAATTAGAAAGAATAGACCACAAAAACAACTGCAGCAGTAGCAGAAGTGGCTAAAAATAAAGCAAAATGTTTCTCTTAGAAACCTTTGTGCCACAGAGGGAAATTGTAAAAGTGGTCCAGGATATTTTTGTTGCTGCTTTTTAATTTGAAATTTCATCATTGGAAGAGCTTGCAGACGTAGAGGGTTGTGAAATGTTTTCGTTGCAGTACAGCAATTGCTAAGATTAGCACGGTAACAGATCTTTTCAGAGTAAATTGCATATAATTAATAGGAAGCAGGAGGAAAAAAGGAATAATTGTATTTAATCCAAATGCAAGTTCAGTTCTCCCAGAAGGTGGAATAAGCACTAAGGCCATGCTGAAGACAGGCCTATTCCTCTATTCCTTTCTATTCTGTTCAGCTGGGTAGTGAGCAACAATTATGTGCCCCTATTACAAATTCTCATTTCCAATTCATTTCAGCAAAGTACAGGGATGTTCAAGATGGAATTTCTTTTAGGCCTTTCCTAGCAACGGTGGAGTTTATTGGTTTGTGCTTCTGGCTTGTCTCCCATCCAATGTCAAAACAAGTTAATGCATTAAAACAATATTTCCCTGTGAAAGAGCTATAAAAAAAATCTGTGCATCACAACTTACATTTTGGCAAAACCCTTTCAAAGTTCATGGCTAATAGGGGACGTAGATGTCCAGCAGGTTGAGGGAGGTGATTCTTCCCCTCTCTTCTGCCCTTGTGAGACCCCACCTGGGGCACTGCATCCAGCTCTGGGGTCATCAACAAAGGAGATACTGACCTGTTGGAGCAAGTCCAGAGGGGTCCACAAAAATGATCAGAGGGCTGGAGCCTCTCTGCTCTGGAGACAGGATGAGAGAGAGGGGGTTGTTCAGCCTGGAGAGAGATGGTTCTGGGGAGACCTTAGAGCCCTTCCAGTACCTAAAGGGAACTTATAAAAGAGAGGGAGAGAGTTTTTTTACACAGGCAGGTAGCGATAGGACAATGGGGAAGGTCTTTAAATGAAAAGTGGAGACATATAGATTAGATATTGGGAAGAAATTCTTTACTGACATTGGCACAGGTTGCCCAGAGAAAGTGTGGATGCCCCTTCCCCAGAAGTGTTCAAGGCCAGGTTGGATGGGGCTTGAAACAACCTGGGATAGTTGAAGGTGTCCCTGCCCATGGCAGTGGGGCTGGAACAAGACGGTCTGTAAGTTCCCTTCCAACTCAAAGCATTTGATGATCCTATGACCTGTGCTGAAGTTTCATGGCACATTGCATAATGAGCTTCCATCTTTCCTCCCACTGAGGCACCCAAATTTCCCAGTGGATCATTGTGTGCAGCCATATGGAGGGACAGGTCCACACAGCTGCCTCACTCAGTGCATCTCTCAGCTCTTCATATCCCCACACTGACATTTCTCCCTGAAGCTGCTGCAGCATCCCAATATTGCCAGATGCACAGCTCAATAAAAGGACCAAAATAAATCATTGCAGCCAAGGTTTCACTTAGCTACTGTTATTAATCATTAGCAATAGCTATTGCTAATTAATGTCATTACACATCAAGACTATTAATCACAATCTGCTGATACAAGACATATTGTCTCTTGCAGATAAGGAAGAGGAAGAAAGCAAGTGAGCAATAACTAAACTTGAAAATTATGATGGGCGATGTTGGCAAATTCACATTGCGTGCTTCATGCTAAAAGAATGAAACAATGCCCTTGCCCTGGTTTCTGCCTCTCAGCTCTGCTTGGGCAATGCCATTTGCCATGAACCCAGGAAAACTGGGCATACAGATTTAATATATTATTTAGTATATGACATTTTTTAATGAGGCAAGCTCTTAAACCATGAGAGAACTAGACTTCAATTAAACTGTCTCATCCATAGCACTACACTGCTCCCCACTCCCTCTCTAAGAACACCCCAATGTTGTCTTTACATCAAGATTTTTCAAAAAGGGTTAAACTCTTCAGTTCCAATACATGCTGTTGGACTGTATGCAAAAATCACTGAGGAAGTGCCCATGACCTTTGCCAGGTAGAAGGTGCAGTTAGCTGACCCTACAGATCGTTTAATCCATGAAGTCTACAAAATGCTATGGTGCAGCAAATCATAAAGTGCTGGGTCATTAGGATGTGTTTGTCACTAGGATTTAAACACTCATTAATCACTTTCTTTTTTTCATTATAAGGAAGGAAAAGGAGATTTCCTTCATTTTATAGTTTAATCTCAAGTGAAAATTTAAATGCAAGAGTGGAATCAATTCTGTAGCTCACAAGATTGATTTGTCCCAGACCTGAATTTGCAATATTCCCCCTTAAGCAGGCAGTCAGAGCTGCAAGCATTCCAGCACTCCTGGTTTCCCTGCAGCACAGGAGAAAGCTCACACAGAGCCTGCAGCTACCTGCCTTCACTCTGACAAACATGGACATTGCCTGCTCTGCAATGAAATCTCTAGGCAGGAAGCTCTTGTCTGTTTATACAGCAATTCCCTGCAGTAGGAACCTCACAAAGGCACAGGGCAAAGGGCAGGACATATCTGCTGGCTTTGGGTGCGTAGTCTTTGGGGTAATGGGGTGCCAAGGACAGTGGTGGGGTGAAGGAGTCAGCTCCCTGAAACCAGGGATTTTTGCTGCGTGTTCGGATGGCCACGTCTCCATCTGCTATGGGAGAAAGGGCTATTGGTCACAGTGGTGAGCTCATTAAAATGAGATCAATAGAGATTTAATCTAATGCTGAGGATTACTTGAAGTAGAATGCTCAATTAAGTGTGGAGAAAAAAAAAGGTAACACATCAAATGAATTGCCAGCTGATTTTCCTGCTTTATTTGGAATTTAGCCCAATATCGAGGAGGGCTGATAAGCTAAAGCAGAGCTGTGAAAAAACAGCTGATGCTGGGGTAGAGGTCATCAAACACCAGTTAAATGTGCCACATCATTACTCACACATTTTGCAGTGAACTCCACAGGTACATAGAGTTTTGCTGGGATTATATACTTCCAATTTCCACTTCTGTTCACACCAGTGGCTCTAAAAATATTTGAAAGCTGCTAAGGTGAGGATTTGCATAAACAGGATTTGCCACAGCTTTTGGAAAATTGGAAGAGTTAAGTGCGGTGAGTGCTATAAAACTTGTCTTTTCTTTGCAGTTCTTCTGTAATCCAGCCCATTTCTCCCTCTCTGCTTCTCCACCCCCAAAACTGAAACCACTGCCACCTCCCCAGCTCCTTCACCTCTCTGAGCAGCAGCCACACAGGGACAAAGAGGATTCTGTTTTGAATGAAACATTTTATTCTCTAGGCATGAAAACGCAGGACCAGGCAGAAAGCCAAGAAGCAAGAAAAGAGAAACATATTCATTAATTAAAACAAGCATTGCTTGCTTTGAACTATGAAAATCATGTTACAAAAAAAATGGAGCAATGAGTTCCTGGCTTCTGGAAGAGAAGAACATGCTCCAGCCCCACCAAGCTGCAATGCTTCAGGAGCAGGGAGGAGTGCAGGATGCATTCCCCAAACTCTGTAATTGGCAGGCATGGGGTCCCCGTGCTGCTCACAGAGAGAATTCATCCTGACACTAACAGCTCTGTAGCCCACTGGCACAATATCACAGCAGTTTTTTCTTCCCACAAGTCGCATTTAATCTTTGCCCAGACATTTCAAGGCAGAGCTGTCTTATTTCTCCCATTAGGGCAGGACACCTTCCCACGCCATTCCCTGAAGTCAGAGTTTTTGGGAGCACAGCAGGATGAGGTCCAGCCAGTCACAACCTCCCTCACGAGTCTTCTTCTTCTCTTCCTCTAAGAACCTCACCATCCTTAAGGCTTACATTTGCCTCTAAAAAGCTCAGTAATTTGCCATCCTGACTATTCTGCCCAAGCTCCCACACTCTGCTCCCCTCTTCCTGACCAGGGAGGTTGAAAACACCCTGAGGCTGCCCACTGAGGGCAGCAGATGAAGCAATGCTGCCTTTGAGGTTCGCCATGTTCCTTTGTGCCCTGGGTAGGAAAGGCCAAGCACAGAGTTGTCTTCTGCTGCTGGTTGCCACATACCCATGACGCTGTTTCTTTTCTCTTTATCACTGTGGCTATCACTAGTTATCACTATTATAGTCATCTCTATTCATCTGTGGTCTGGGGTGTGCAGCAGGAGTTTTCCTCCTGCTCTCCCCGTGCTGTTCCACGTACTAAAGGGAGAGTTTGTTTCCTAGAGTGGATCATGTTGGGCTCAAGGGTAGGAAAGCCCAAGCAGCACCTGTGGCTGTAGATTCCTCGAAACAGCTGACTTTGGCATGTTTTGTTGCAATTCCCCAACTGGGAACAATAGTTTTGCAGACCCCCGTCAGCAATCCCTCCACTGTCTGTTCTTCTGCTTTTGCAAAGTTTTTCTAGAGCTTTTGACAAAGCTTTTTTGAACTCAGAGGGACAAGAGCCAAACTGGCACTGGGGGGTTGCATTACCCCATCTGGCCCCAAACTGGTCAAAATGCCTGTGGTATTTGTAGGCTCTCCTGACATTGCCCACAGGAGCCTCTCAGCTGATCCTGCAGAGAAGAAACTGTATTCATCCAGGATTATAATGCAGAAGATGCTCAGATTGTCACTCCACATCAATGTCTCTATAGCAAACTGACAGAACAGCAGAAAAAACCTCCAAACCAGCTGTTCTAGGGTGAAACAGAGAAATTTGATAGAAATTTCCTCCAAAGTCTTCTCATGTGTTTATATGGAGGAAGAGCATCCTGTACCTGTGGGGTACAGCATCCTGCCTTGTCCTGGCACTGCTGATGTCACAGGACCTGCTGGGCCTTGAGAGCAGGGACAGTGAACCTACCACAGGAGTTTCAGTGGCAAAAATGCTCCCCACCAATGCTTCTGGGGTCAGCACATTGTCAACAGTTTGTAAAGTTTGGGCTTAAAGCTCCAAAAAAGTGACATTTGAAACACAAAAAAATTCCTGCATTTCTTGACTCTAAGCTCCTCAACCCCACGATGAACATACTCCACATGCCAGCAGGTGTGATACTTTCTGTGGCATGGATAGACATGCAAATGGAATGTAGGAGGACCTACTACAGGGTGCAAGGCAGTAAATCTTGAGGGACTCACTAGTTAAGTGATGGTGACTACAAAACCAAGAAGGTTTTAACTTTATAAATAAATAAATTTATAAATAAAACAGATAAATTCAAAGCAAACAGTACTCCCTGGAAAAATGGGTAAATTATGAGGGAAAAAAAACACAGCATGATTTATATATAGCATAGATCTCTATGCTTGGGTTTTTTACAGTCATAAATTCAAGAATTTCTGTAATATTCTGGCAATGTTGTGTCTCAGGGTTATTTTGAGGCTGTTAAGGACAGGCAGTGCCCAGCTTTGGTGAAATTTGAAGTGGAAGTGGAGGGTTGCTGGTGCAATTCCACCCTGACCACACCGTCACCTTGCAGTGGCCAAAGAGAATCGGCACCAACCTTCAATGCCTGTGTGATGTCTGTCAAGTGCCAGGATCAATATCTTCATACACAAATACCACTGTGGCTCAACACTCCTTTGGGCAGCTGAGCAGTAGTTGATGCTTCCATTCACCTTGTTCTTGCTAGAGCCAGCAGAAGGGGAAGCTTTGGGAGATGAAGAAGAATGCCCAGGCGAGGGTGTTTTCAAGGAGAAGAATAATCTGGAACTGGTGCAGAATCTGGCAGGTCTGCACAGCCCCGAGCACCCTGTGTTGTCCCTGGTCATGCAACTCTTTAAAAACAAGCAAATTTTTGCAATTATTTGCTGGCACTCCATGAAAAGAAATGCCTCCTCCAAGTCTTTCTTTTTGTTTTTTTTTTTTTAATGGAAACCAGGCATTCAAAAAAAAAATCCATTTCTATTGGAAACAGGACATGAGGACAGTTTTTGAGGAAAATTGCCTGTGTGGCAATTTTCTCCTTGCAATTCGCTCCCTGGGACAGCCTGTTCTTCTCCAGGACCTGAACAATGAAGGTCTCAAACAAAGGCAGCTCACACAGCTGGGGAAAGGATGCTCCAGGTCAGGGCTCCTCCCTTAACCCCTGGTGAGGTCAGTGGAATAGGCTGTGCTGGTCCTGCTTTCCTGGGTAAGACTTCACAGGGACCTGCCTCACCAAGCCCCAGGGTGGGAATTCCAAGGCAGGAATTCCAAGGTCTCCTGCAAAATGAAGTTCATTGTGCTCTCAGACCTGTGGGATTCAGCCCCTTGTGCTGCAGAGAGGTCACTTCCACCAAGATCAGCCCTGGGCTGAGGGGCTCCCTCCATCACTCTCATTTGACTCTTCTGTAAAAGTAATTTCTAAGCCACAGTTTAGACTTCCTGGTTCTGTTGGGATTTTTAAACATTTTCTAAGCCAAATCCACCCATTTAGGAAAACAAACACATAGAGAAATGCACAAATATATATTTTGTTTGCAGCTCTGGAACACTTAATAACACTTTTTTACCCCCTTTGGACTCCATGCCCCTCTTTAACATGGAAAACCCATTTGTCTACTTCACTGGATGCTGAGGGGATAAATACATTAACTACTTTGAAGCATATTGGCCTCTTTTTTTCCCAGTCAGAGCATCAGCATATCTGCACCTCAGCCAGACTCCGGAAAATCAGTGAACCACGTAAACCACAACACTGTGGGGAGACTGAAGCGAGCTAATGCTCAGTTCATACAAACCGCGTGGTTATTGAAACTCAGGATGAAAAAGAAATCTATGACAGAGCCAGGTAAAATTGGCACATTTCAGTGTATTTTTGTAGTTGGGCTCCTATTTTCCCTGGCAAGGCAAGACAAAAATGGCAGAGACCACCATTGCTCTCTCTATTTTTATTTCCTTCCTGTCACTCAGTCAGGGCCAAAATGCCATTTTTTTGTTGGAAACTTTGTCTCTTCCATCCAAACGGTTGCGCCTGGAGCCACCTCTTGCTGCTCTGGAGCCTTCCTGCCTCAATTTCACAGGTGCAGACATTTACATAAAATAGTAGTGAGCAAAATCCCCAAAACAGCCACCACAAGCAGACACATTTCCTTCTGCCATGTAACTTGGGAGGGACCTTACGCTTTCAGGACAATCATTTCAGTTCCTGGGATCTTCCATAGCAGGAATTCAGCAGGAGCTAAAGACAGGTCTGTCATTTTCTAAGATGAAAGGTGATTCAGGTGTGCAACAGAACAGATTCTTTTGGCTTCAGTTGGCATCAGCTTACTCTGAAATCTGGATGTTGATGCCCTGCAGGGGAGTTTTTGACAAAAGGAACGGCCCAACATTAGGCATCACTTAGCTGGGGGTGGCTGTGCCATTACTTGCAGATAAAACCCTGGATGCTTTCAGCTTGCACTCAAAGGGCCTCATGACAGATAACAGAAGTCCAAAATGGTAGAAAAATCAAGGATTTTAAGCCTTTAATGTGAGAAGAATTTTCACCCCAATCTCCAGGTGTACAAGCCTGAAGGTATGCATTTATGCTATTGAAGTTGAGGGGAAAATTCCTTTGATGGTAGAAACAGAGATTCCTTCAAGCTCATACACCAAGAAATCTCAGTGCTCCTGACTTAAAAAGAGTGTGTCTGGAGCATGATCCTGCAATTCAGGATGGAGGGATATGGAGATATGCTGTCTTTGCCCCTGGAAAAGAGGTTGAGTTTTCACCTGCAGCACTGTTTGATATAAATATCCATTTTGTGGCAGCAGAAGTAACCTACAAGCCCTTGAGTGGTTCCATCCCAGCTTGGGACTCTCTCCTCACCTTCTACATTTGTGTGCAGCTGAGGGCCAAACTACAAGTATCCCATTCCCAGTGAGCTGATATCACAAAACCATGTTTATTTTTCATCCACTGTGTTTGCACGTGGGGCATTTTGATTCTTTTCTTCAGTATATTTAACATATTTTTACTGCTGTGACAGAAAGGAGTTCACTATCACTGATGCATCAAAAATCAAGTCAGCACTGGTGGGTTTGTTACCTTCTGGTAATGTCCATGTGAAGAATGCAAGAGAAATCCTGACTCCCAGAGCAAAAAAAACCCACCCCTGTTTGCAAGGACAGCTCCCCCAGTGCCTCTTTTTGATGGTGACAGCCCCAAAGCAGGAGACAGCTGAGCAGAGAAGCACAGGGCTTCATTTCTCTCTTCAGAACAGAATGTGAAATGCGGTCATTTCTGGTTGGGGGCTGCCTGTAACTCCTAAACTTTTTAATAACCTTCTCAACTGGAGCCAGCTTCCCCTTTGATGTGGTGATAGTTTCTTTAGTACTTGTTCAAGGTGAATACCTAATTAGCCATGGGGAGCTGGAAGGGTTTATTCTTCCCCTTTTTCTTTCAACTTTCATAACACTTACTACAGACCAAGAATCCCTGTGCCCTTCCCATGTTAGAAATAAAACAAGTAGTGTAAGGCAAGAGTGAGTTTGTCCATGTCTGGCAGTTAAAATTAATTAAATCTCACAGTCACAGCTGAACTTTTGGTGCAAATTTTTTCCATGCTGGACTTTGTGATGTTTTCAGTCTTTTTAGGCTCTTCTCTCCCTCAAATCCAGGGCAAAATGGCTGGGAACAAGCATTTCAGTGCCCCTCAGTGCAGTGACTCCTCTGCATGAGCACCACAAGGGATTTGTGAGCACACAAGGTCTTACTGCAGGTCTGAATTCTACACCTGTAGGAACTGAGCTCTTGTAGATGGATGAGTTTCAGCAAGGTCAAGGCTTTTTCTTCCAGTTTTCTGAAACAGACCTATTGACCCATAGGAAAATAGCCTTTCTGAAATGCCAGAGAGATCCTAAATGTCTTTTTATCCCTCCTTTCCCTGGGAAAGCACTGTAATTAATAAGAGAGAGATTATCCAGCATTTATATGTGAGTTCAATAAAAGGGCTGTAATTTGGGGGAAAAAAGATAACTTTGTTTACTAGAGAACTCCTAAGAAATAAAGTCATTTGACCCTTTGCAAAAACTTCACAGATTTATCTCTTTGATTTTCTTCATGATTTTAAGACAGAAGTCACAGTAACAAGTACTCAGAGGCTCATGGAGATGCTACAAACTGTTGACTGAATTTCAGGCCAGTTTAGACATTTCTTCTGCCTTTCCAGAGGCCGTCAATGTCTCATTCAAGATAAACTTAATTATTGATGCAAAGGAAAAGAAACTTTCTCCTGCTTTGGAATCATAATGTAACCACAACAGTAAGCACTTTCCATTGTGCACAGGAAATGCCAATTTGCTCTTTAAAATACCGTGTTACAGCCAGGCAATGGACACATGGGAAGGTAGTGATTTGCCTGTTGCCATTCAGCAGAGCTGAGATGAGGATACAGGTCCCCTGAGGTGGATGTAGTGGCATAGCTAAAGGCAGTTTTACATAAAACCACCAGCCTTTTCCACAAAATTTTGCCATTTCACAATATTTCTGATTTTGAACTTATTTTTCCCACTCTCTTAGTAACATGCCAGGACTCTAGGACCCCAAATCCCCATCTACTGACTCTAACATGGGGTTTGACAGCTCATGAGGCTCCAAACAAAAGCAGAGAGCCTCTTCCTCAAGTGTATCTTGCTGGAACCAGCCTCACCCAGCAGCCTGATGAGTCTGCTCCCTGGGGGAGACAATGCTGCATCATTCCAGGAAACGGCATGGAACACTGAATAAACTTTGTATAATCAAATATCACCAGTGTTCCTACCAACATCTCACAGATTCAGAGATTTTTTAAAGGCAGGAAGCTTTTCCAAGCGTGCACAACACAATCTCCCCCTCTAGCCCTGTTCCCAACCCAGTTACCTGGTGCTTCCCCAAAAAGCACATAGGCACAGATGGGACGTCACCCCTTGGCTTCCTTTGGATAAACTAGCATCTGGCTAGTTTATCTGGCACTACATCTGGCTACAAAGCATTTCTGGTGGTCCTTGGGGTTGTCTCCAGCTTCTCCCTTCTACCAACACCAGCTCATCCCAGTCTTCAACCTTTTCTAAACCTGAACATATAAATGGATGCAGCATTTCATCCATCAAATGCCAAAATTCCCCCTGAGCTGCCCCCCAACTTTCCCTGGCAGTGTGGGGATAGCGTAGCTTTGCACCAGTCCACTTTAATGTAGATTTTATTTGTCCCAATCAGTTTATTAAGTCATTTATCTCACACTGAGCAACATCCTGCCTTTTTTAGCAGGATGGGATTTTAATCAAAATTGCCCTTTCGCATCACTGTGAAATCAAGGTGGCTGGTCAGCTGGTAAAATCCTCTTATATAAAGCCCAACTTTCATTCTTTTTATGCTGCTTCAATCCTAGGAAATTATCCCTCTGGAGCTACCCAATATATTCATTACTGTGCTGGTCCATCCTCTGCCTCTATTGAAACGGAGTCCCAGCCATATGTTCCTCAGATACCGTCAGCTTCCAACCAATCTGTCAGAATGGAATCTGAAATACTGTTATCTAGTGTTGGGTGCAATATCTCCTGGGCTAGAAAATGATCACACATCATTTGAGGAACTTCAAAGAGATTTATTTCTGGTTATATGAGACTTACAGCATACATCTTTATGATTGAAATCTCCCATTACCCGGTATTTCTTTCCATTTATTACGGATAAAAGCTCTGGGAGCAGCTCACCTCTTAATGTGAACCCATGGTCTGTAATCCCCTTTACAGGCACCACACACTCACCTCTCACTATATCCCCCCCAGCTTTGATAGTCACAGCTTTAATACCTCTGCCTTTAACACTAAACGGTTCACAGTCTCTTTTCCTTTCTCTTTCCACCTTTTCTCTTGGGCACACATTGCTGTTCACACACAGATTGTACTCAGCAGTTTTAATGCTCCAGTCATACAAATCAGCCTCCTCTCACTCCATTTTGGCAATTATATCCAATTTCTTTTAATTAACAAACATTTACAATTCTGTCATTGTCAGAAACTTGAAGAATGAAGGAGCAAAGTATTCATACAGCCACCGGAAATTAAACAATTTGCTTGGGCATGTGGCCTCGATGGATAAAACAAACCTGCCAGTGGCATTTTGGAAGTTACTTTTAGGCAAACCACTGCCTCTGCCCTGCTGCACCAGGCAGCATGATTGAGGAGTGCTATTAAACATTGTCAGTCAGACATCTGGTGAGTAATAAAATTCATAGAAGAAATAGGATAAAAGTAGAGAGCTGCAGGGGACTCTACAGCTTCTGCAGAAGACATTCAGAGCCAACATTCTGAGCATCCTGCCCAGAGGAAAACCCTTTGCCTTTGTTTGGGCCTCAGCAGGAAAGGATGTTTATAGGCTGTATCTTTTAAAGTACACCACGACTGAGTCAGAGTGTGTGTTTAAATTTAGTTGTTGGGTGTTTTAAATAACAGCACA
This sequence comes from Pseudopodoces humilis, assembly GCF_049639895.1. NCBI lineage: Eukaryota > Metazoa > Chordata > Aves > Passeriformes > Paridae > Pseudopodoces > Pseudopodoces humilis. Next base: position 3,806,934 of record NC_142200.1, read on the forward strand.
AAGTCCAAAGAATAAATTACTACAATGGGAAAATAAGGCAATGCAACTTGGTACTGATGTGACAAATTTTAGTGCTGCAAAGCTGATGGGCAGCAGGACAAGTCTGTGCTTGGTGATACATCTGGTGCCGTGCATCTGCAGTGATTTTGCTCACAAAGCTGAGCCCTGGTAGGTCCCTGGGATTTAGGGGCAGAAAAAGGTGGTATCAAACACCACCTTATCAATGGATTTGGTCCAGGGAGATGTAAACAGGCCAGAGAGGAGGTGTAGCAGTAATTGCTCCAGGCATAGGAGGCGGCTGTTCTGGAAATAACAAAACTTCCTCAAAGTCTCTGAAAACACTCTTCATAACTACAGCCAGAAGGGAATGGGACCAGTTCAAATGAGCACTACACCAGATACTGGTTTCCCTCTCCCTGGTGGGGATTAGTTCTTTCTTGGCAGAGCAAAGCATCTTTGAAATCCTCAACCAGACCAAGAGGAGTTAAACATCAGGAAAAAGTTCTTCACTGAAAGAATGATTGGGTCTGGAATCATCTGCCCAGGGAGGTGGTGGAGTCACCATCTCTGGACGTATTTAAGAAAAGACTGGGCGTGGGACTCAGTGCCATAGTTTAGTTGAGGAGGTGTCCAGTCATAGGCTGGACTTGATGGTCTCAAACGTCTTTTCCAACCTAGTTCATTCTGTGATTCTGTGATTCTGTGATTCTGTAAAATCTTACTGCAATTCATGGGATCATACAACAGTTTGGGTTGGAAGGGACTTCCAAGTTCATCCAGTCCCACCTACCTTCAATGAGCAGGGACATCAAGTAGATCAGGTTCCTCAGAGCCCCATCCAATCTGGCCGTGAATGTTTCTTTGGATGAGAGATCCACCACCTCTCTGGGAAACATTTCACTGTGTTTCGTCTCCCTCTGAGTAAAGAATTTCTTCCTCATAACTAATATCTCCATTTCTTCTAACCACCTTCCAAGAACTTGGGCCCATCACAAAAGAAATTGGTCTCAACTTAGTGCAGAGGCTTGGACATTGTGAAACCCAAATGAATGGGCAGCAGAAACAGGTAAGAGGGTTGGAGGTGAAATCTTTACATAAGCTGGCCCAGTGTTTTCATCAGGGGGGCCTTGTGTGCTGTTCACAATTACTTCCTTCTGTTATGTTTGTTTTATTCTGTATTTTTATACATCGCTGATACGGTGGAGCCCTGCCAAAAATGGATGTTAAAATGCCAAAAGGAGGAGAGGCTCTGCTGGAACCTTTCTAAATCAGTAGGAGCCAGGAAGCAGGGAAGCCACAGGCACTTCTGTTCGTGCAGAAATTCCAGCCCCAAAGTGGTGGCTCCGGAAGCTGCATTTTAGCTAATCATAGAATTAAACCCATAATGGTTCATCACAGCTTTAAGCAGGTGCACTTTTAGCAAGGCTAGTAATTGCCCTGAGAGAGCTGCAGCCCAAAAAACCTAAAAGAGTCCAAATCCCTCTGCGAGGAACTAACACTCAGTACTAATTCACACAGAAGACCTTTTTTTATTTCTTTTTAACATGAATACTGTCCTTGGCATCCTATAAGACATGCTACATTCCCATGGGGATAAATGGAGATTTGTTGCAGCTTTGACTGGTCTCTTGTCAGACACACAACATCTAATTCACTGCAGTATCTCTGCTTGTCTTGCTCTGGTTGGATGTACATACTCCCACCATTACACTGCTCCTTCTAGCTGGGAGAGTTCAGATCTTCTTTGATTGCTTTATCCCCTGTAAAGCAAATGAAAGAGGGATGGAGCTGGGGACTGGCGTATGGCTCAGCCCCAAGGCTGAGTCAACATATCTTAAGGAACCTTTCTGTTTATGCAGAATGGTATTGTGGGGTTTCCCCAGAGGGAGCACCCAGTCTCTCTCCCTGGGTGCTTCTCTCATCCCATCCAGTAAGTGTCTACATGTGGATTTGGTTTATGATTTAATCACAGAAGAGAAGTAGGTTCAGGAAGGATGTGGTTCATCTCACCTTAAATTTGGGGCTGAACCTGCTTGGATGAACTGCCCCTGGGATGAATCTTTGCCATCATCAATGAAAAGGGGAGTCCAGCTGCTCAAATGGGGCTCTTCTCATTGTAGGCCTCACTTTTAGGTTAGGTCTGAGGAAAAATGTAGAGACCTGGCCTCTGATTGTCCTTGCTGAGCTGGGAAAGAAAGACTCTCAGACACAGCACATAAAACACTTCCCTTCCCACAGCCTTTTCCTCTCTTGTCAGTGAGAAGATGACATTTATATTCACACAGCATTCAGTACAAGACACCCCCACCCCATTTCATCCTTGGGTACTGCTCTAGTAAAAATAATAAACAGCAGAATGTGGTGGTGGGGTTTGGGAACAATTCCAGCTCACAGTTAAAGGAGAGACACGGTTATTCCCTGATGAATAACAGCATTTACAGAAGGCCTTTCAGCATGAGGTGCTTCACAAATTTTAAACATACTTTGCCACATCACAGAACGGGTGAAACAGCCAACTTCAAAGTCTCAGCTGGGAAAATCCCACAGCCAGCCCAGTGCAGGGAGACAGCCACCTGCCCGATAGCAAAAGGCAAGGCAGTCCTACACACAGGACTGCTGCTAGACTAGAGGTATGTCCAAGCTGCAAAGTAGACAACAGCATCATCTTTCTCCCCTCTGGAAATTATCTGTAGTCTTTAAATACCTGTGTTTAAACAACGCCACTCACTCAGTGCCAAAGTTGAAACCATCTGTGTTTTATTGTGTTTCAACATGTCTATAAGGTCCATGTGATTGTTCACCTTTATTTCCTCTCCAAACAAATGTTACTCTCCATTTCCCTCACACGTGCTTGTGCCAGCCACAAATGACTGCTGGTTGCTGCAACTCTATACCAGTGCAAAGACCCAAAGGAGAAACTAAAAACACGCATAAAAGATGTATAAAAATGACAGCTAAAGGAATCTTAAAAAAGATGACTCAGGAGTTTTAGTTGAGAGTGTGTCAGGAAAATTCAGCTGCCGCAACTTGCTGTTACACCTTTGAAAACCTGAGAGAGTGAAAGAGCCTGAACCTGAATGTGGAAGTGAAGTGTGCACCCGAAGGATGGGTAAGGAAGGTCCTCAAGCTGCCTGTGTCCTGAGGATCCAGCACCTTCCCTCTGACAGCAAATATGGGACGGAATTGTGCACATTTCTCGGCATCACTGACCATCACTGACCACCTATGTGTTTATCCATCTGTCTTCAGGAGCCTGGAGAGGGATCAGCAAATGGAACCTCATGCTCCTATTAAGTGACATTTATACAGAGGAATCACAGGATAGAAAGTTTGTAAAAAGCCAAAATCTAGAAAGAAACTTCAGCATCCAACTGGTATCCTTTAGTTTGCATCCACCAATTTATATTTATATTTCTGCTTTCTAGACAGCTCCCTGCCTGTCCCAGTGAAGATCAGGAGGCTTCAGAGCTGATGGGGAGCACAGAAACTTTGGAACTGGGATTTCCCCCCTATTTTAGGTAGCACATCACAGGTTCATTCATTCTCAACTGGAGCAGACTAAATCAGCAGATGGATGAGAGAGTAGCAGGACACCATTATTATTTCTTTATTATTCCCCACTCAGAAGTAAATGGGGAATAATAAATTTAAATATTTGGATGTAACTGTCCAAAGAAAAATGTAGGTTATGCAAAAATAAATGCTTCTCAAGAGTGTAGTTTATGAGACTGCAAATAATCACAGAAATGAAATATGGGAACCCCCAAATTTGAGACATCTAGAAACCATCTGACTACTTTCTTCCCCCTCCTAGTTCCCCCAGTGCTCTGACTGCACAGTTAGTTCTGCAAGGCCAGGTTTGGTTTCAGAGTGATTAATGATTACCAGCAGCAACAATTTTTTTCAATCCCTTCTGGAGATCAGGGAAGGAGGAAAAAGAAGCAGCTCTGCCTCATGATTCCTGCTTGCAGCAGGACTGGACTCTTGGAACACCACTGGGAGCTACAGGTATAGCAAGACCACCCGGAGAGAATTTGCTCCATCACCCAAGTGACCCATCTGCTTGTCCCTTCTGAGCTGACCTTCCTTTTCTTTTCTGTTATTTATATGAATGGACTCCTCCCCAAAGAGTTTGCTGAGTGATAAGACCTCAGATCATCCATTACCCACCTTGTGTAGGGTGGCTGCTGTGGTTGGAATGAGATTTGCATGTGGTCAGACTTTTCATGGTCCTGCAATCACAGCCGCCCCTAATTGTATATTAGCATGAGTCAAAGCCTAGCTGCAGAGGTGTTGCCTTCCTATTTTGTCCCTGTAATGGTTTTTGTTCTGGCTCCTGCTGCTGAAAAATCCTTGCTTTGGAATCAAACTGAAGCTGAAAGTGTTACTGGGATTCACCACAAATGAGTCAGTTTTAGGCAGCAGATACAGTTCCCAGTGCAACAACCTTGCCCTTGCTGAATTAAGCTCCCTGTGCCAGTGTGTCCTGTTTTCTCATGGTCTTTGGAACTTTACATTGAAGTCATATACAAGTATGAAATCAGAATTTAGGTACACTAAGAAACATTGAAATTATAATTATATAATCCTAATAAATATATAGAAATAAATAGGTATGGAATACTGAAAAGGTATCTCTAGAGTCTGTCCTCAGTGTACTACAGACAGTGTAGAAGACATGATTATGCTTTCTTGTGCCAAGAAGTGAGACCATGTGATGCCTAGACATTATCTCATTAGCATCCTGTTCATTCTCAAATCTAAATCCAGATAACAATTGTTTAATTTTAATTTTATGTGTATATATAATTTGTTCATTGTCTACCTTTATGTGAAGTCAAGACATACAAGGCTGCTGCAAACACATGGATTTCATTCCTACAGCAGACAAGGAAATTCTACAGGTCCTTTCTCTGGCTTCAAAAGGTGCCTTTCAAAAGTATAATTGTTTAAATTACTCTCTTTGCACTCAAGGAAATGATTGAATTTGTGCTGACCATACCACTTACAGGTAACTAAAATATATACCATGACCTAAACCCTATTCCTTCCTTCTCTATCAGGGCAAATTCATTAGGAGCATATCATGTGAGATGCTGCTATAGTTGGAAAGGAAAGACAATCTGATTAATCTAATTCCCTGATAAAAATCACACCAAACACCCTGGGGGAAGAGGACAAACATCCTGTCTCAAAATTTCATTCCACCCATGCTGCCCCCCAAGTGCTGGAGAAGTCGCTGCTGTGCTGCACTTCGTTGATATCTGAATGGAAGGCTGAGGTTACCTCCAACACGCCAGAATTTTTTTTTTAATACACGTTCAGCTTACAAATCCTTTTTGGAACTACAAACAAGAGGCTCTCTGGTTACAAAGGGGTGGCATTAGTCCCGGAAAGTCAGACTCTCTCCCAGGACATTGCTCAGTGGATCATATAACCAGTTTCTGAATGGAGAGCCTGAAACACCAGTACCATCTGCAGCAGCTTTTCACCTTGCCAAGAGCAAGGCTGTGGGGGCAAAGATAACTTTTATAACACTGTGCTGGTGTTCCCACCCTGCTGCTGATACCCAAATGTGGCAATTTAACATCATATCTCCCATTATCCCAGTTTTAATGAAGTTCAGGGGAGTTTAGTGTTAGATTTTAAGTCTGACTGATGAGGGAATTGATGTCAGGCTTCTGTAAGAAATTTGTCTTGTAACAGTACAAAATGTTGATGAAGTAACTAAAACAATACAAAACCACCGCGAAACACATTAAACGGATTAAGAATTGGCTAACTTCACGTCTTAAATATTATTATAACCAAAGAAATTTTCTTAGAGTGGGTGTGTGTTTGGACAGATCCCATAGGGACTACTTCTTGGCTCTACACGATTGTATTTTATCAACAACTTAGGAAACAAACCCTTTAAATCATTATCAACAAATTTTTCTGATGAAAAAGGCTGGGTTAATGGTCAAAAGAAGGAACCTAGGTCGCTGATACTAGCAGGTAATTGGCAATCTGAAGGTAAGCAAGTGTAACCAAGTCACAACATTGGAGAAAGAAGGTATTTGACTGGTTGGGACTGCAGTAGTTTTACACTGGAAAGTCATGACTAAAAAAGGGTTGCAAGTCATGGTGAGTAATCAGCTGTCCATGAACTGACCTAATCTTTGTATGTATAAGCAGAGGAAATCCAGGGAGAAGAGGGTGATAATGTTGTCTGGGTATTCCCCATCTCCTGAAACTGCTGCCAACCCCTTGTGACCCCGCTCTTGCATCCACAAAGCAAGTGGGAGGCTGAAAAGCTGGAGACAAATCAAGAAAGAGGCACAAAAGTGTACACAAGTTTGTGAAAGATGATTTGCAGGGAGAGATTTAAGGAGCTTGGTCCATTTAGCCCATCAAAAGAAAGCTAAAGTGTGGCTGGATACTGATCCAAGAACCTCCAGGGAGAAATTCAGTATCAGCTGTCCTTAGTCTTGCTAACAGGAATGTCCCATGCCACCAGCCTTGCTCTGAGTTCCCACACCAGGTGCACACCTTGGCTGTGTCCTGCTACCTTAGCAGGAGGACACACTGACCTTTCTCTCAAAGAGGAGTCCAGGTGCCTGCTCCAACCAGAGCTACGGCACATTCTGACAGGTCCTCCTAGCTGGTTCAGCCAGGGACCAGGGGCCTGTTGCACACCAGATTTTCAGCGTGAATGTGGCCAAAGAATTTGGGGCTGGGATCCTCCAGCTCTGTTTTCGTTCTGTGGTTTTTGTCTCTGTTCTGATCCTGGTGCCAAAGAAATGTTGCATTGTTTGAGAGATGTGAATCTGGTGGCATAGGCTGTCTCAGGACAAGCACTCCCAAATCTCTCATCTGATCTCTCAACAGAAGCTAAACCAGAAGACAGAGATCGCAAGCTCAGGCAAACAACTGCTGTGCCTTTTCCTCCAAAATCCAGGAAGGATTATGCACTGACCATCTTGAGCAAGAGAAAAGGGAAAAGGCTGGAGAGCAGCAACACTTCACAATGCTGTACATGAGAAAGATATTAAAAATAAGTTATTTACTGAGTCCATATCTCAGCAGCATTTATTTCCCTCGTCCTACCTGCCCCTTTTGGAGACCTCTTATCCCATCACTTCAAAGGCCAGTAGCCAAACACGACAGTTACACAAAGGTCAGACGGGTGGTTCACATCAGGATGACTCCATCTGGCTGCAGATCCTGCCTGCAGTGCAGTCCCTCCCTTTGTGTGGGGGTTTTCTCAGCTCTACTGGGAAATGGCTGGAAGCACAATGAAAAGAAAAAAACAGAAATTGTGAATATGTAACAGGAACGATTTGTTCTTGGATTTAGGGCTGTCCTCAGACAATATGTAAGGCAGTGTTTAAGTGAAATATTTGGCTAATGAGCCCTACCAGGATTGGTGTAATTAATTAATGCCTGGAAGTGATATACAGGGTTCTGGAAAAGTTGGAAGTGGGTGGAACAGAGTGGGATTACGACAGTAGCTGAGAAAAGCCCACACCGTTGGAGGTAGCTTTTCATAGGAGAACAAACTGTGAAGAAAGTACATGCTGAAGAACAAGCTGGATGCTTTAGCACACTTTAAAATTGTCTTTAACACATTATAAGAATGTGCTAAAAACAGTGTTCCTGTATTTTGCAAGCTGCATATTTTTAATTGCAGCAAATTACTGACTTGCACAAGCTTTAGGCAGCTCTGCTGAAACTCATGCTGTTATAACTTAGGAATAATTGCACAAACTACTTAAATATTCAAACACTGGTGAATAAACAAGTATTGCTCTGTAATAACTTATCAAGAAATTGTTGCTTCTTCTAGTTGAGCCTTGTGCTGACTGTAGAGATAACTTTCGTATGGCACTGCTAAAAACTTATGTGCAAGTGCAAGATATAATTTGAGAACTTTTTCCTTGATTGCCGGCTCAGCTGAATCCTACACAACTGCTACATTCCAAAAGGGCAAAATTGGAGCTGTTTGTTTATTTTCTCTTCAGTGGGAAAACGAAGCTTTCCAGGGAGGAGCGACTGCAGCTGAAATGAATTCAGCATCACAATGGAAAACAAGAAGTGCATTCATGTAGCAGCACGTTCGAGTGTGTGCGCTTGAGCCCCTCCGCAGTGTGGTTGCTATGGCGTCTGTGGGTGGTGGTGGAGATGACAGGAGATTCTCAGCAGAAATGCCAAACCACACTCTAATATATCTCATACTGACCTGCTATTAATGCAGTGGCTGCTCTTTTATCATAAAAGGAAAAAAAAAAATCAAATCAGCTCAACTTTCACTTCCAGAATGGATGTGAAATTCAAACCAGCGATGGCCGTGGGGGTGTAAATCACATGACAGAAACTTTAAAGGTTGGGTTTTCTGTTGCTGGGGCTTTCTGAAACCAAAGAAGGATTGTAAGGAAATGGGAATAAGCAGATAGTCACATTAAAAAGTGTGACTGTGCGCTTGCCCATGGATTTTGCCATAAAACGTAATGATTGTCAGAAATGTACATTAACTGAAATATGAGTTTTTAATTCCCTGTGAGTTTTTCCTAGGCAGATGTCAAACTGGCAGCAGAGCTGGGTATTTCTTTGGTCTCATTCTCTTTATTTACAAAAACTTAGGAAGTTTATTTTCCTTGATCTGGAGAAGAATCAATAAAAAATTTAATTCTTGGTCCTTTTCCTCGGGACTGTGTTTACCATCTTTGTGCTAGAGGCTGGGACTTCTTTTTCAGCTCCATGGAAGCTGTTTTCCATCCATGTGTCCTGCACATGCCTTTGTTTGGGCAGGCACAGACACAGTTTTGTGTAATTTCAATTATCTGTGTCTTTATCAAAGATGACTAGCTACTTAACAGTTACATTAACTCTAACACAGCTCCACACCAGTCTTGTGTATTGAAACACAAGTATATAGGAAGCAGAAGGAACAGATTTGTGTTTCTACTCCAGGTTAGCCCCCCATGAGCATCCTGTCTGGATGCCATTCTAGTGGCTGATGGCTTCGTGCTCACAGGGAGGTGACACCCTTCCTGCAAGCACACACTTCTGGAACTGCTCTGGAGGCTGATATCAACAGGAATTCAGGTTTTGCTCCACTGGGATCTTCCCAGGAGAGCAGCCTGTCTCAAACCTGGACTTCTCCAATGCCTGTGAGAGGCTATTCTGTGGTGAAAGGTGGGAGCAAGACATTGGTGCTGCTTGCTCTGGGAAGTAAAAGCACACCACAAACCAGCTCAGCAGAGGATGTGAAACCAGCTCAGAGGTGCCAAGGCTTGTCCTATCTTTTCCTGCATTGTTTCCTGCCCAGCAGGAAACAGCCAGGGATTTGCCAATTTCTGTCAGCCCCCAACCCCAGAGCCAGCCTGAGCAGGGAGTACTGGGGCCACATGGGCTCACTGCACAGAGGCAGACAGGGATTCTCATTCTTCAAGTTCAGTTCATCTGCCTTTTTCATTCAGGAGCATTAACGCACAGTCTAATACAATTATGTACTATATACTCTTAAATTTTTAATTAGTTACATGAACTTGAGAGCAAATGGTCCCTTCTTCCCCTGATACACACATAGAACTCCTCTCAGACTTAATGGGATTGACATGGGTTTATCAAGTGATAATAAAAGCCTAAGCACCTGCTTCTGCTGACATTTACTGGGTAATTCCTGCTCTCAGCACACAGAGAGTGTACCTGGGCACTATTAAGGGCAACGTAATGAGAAGAAAAAACATTTAAGGTTAATGCTTGGTTTACCCATGTTACATACATGTTTCTTTTGGAAGTATTATGACAAATCCCACAGAAGGAAGCAAATCAAAGGAAAAACTGATCTAAAAGTAATGGCTGGGTGTTTTCTCCCCTGCAAAGGGCACATCTGTACTTTGAAACATCTGGGTATCTGTAGGAGGCTGCAGGAGCAGAGCGGGTGGCTGCGTGCAGCACCTCACTCTTGCTCTGGGGGATACTTGAAGGAGATAACAGCAGCTGGGCTGCTTTGAGCTATTTTCATGTGCCTCCAGTCTCTTGTCAGGCAGACGTGAAGCAACAAGTCCTTCAGTGCTACCTCAGCATTCCTCGGGGCTGGAAATGGGGTTTATTCCCAAAGGGTGGAACTTAACCTCTCTCAGCTTCAGCTCTTTGCACCACAGATGCCTCCCATGTCCCTAAAGCCTTCTTGTCCCTGAAGCATCTAAAATCCTGCCCCCAATACTAAGAAATAAAACTATTGCACCTGAAGTTCAGTGACAGCAATTCCACCTGAACTGCACGAGTGTCCCTAGCTTCTCTGTGATTTCTAGCTACAAAGCCATGGCCTGTTTTTCCCCTGGAAGTGCCTTGGTCATAAATGGTGAGAAGAAAGAGCTACAAATGGTTGTGCACAAGGTGTGTCTCACCCCTATTCTGTCCAGACAGCTTTGGGACAAGAAGGGCCATATCATAAACTGGATTAACTGAGACACAGCTATTGCCACAGTTTCTCAAAACTTTTTAAAAACTTTTCATAATACCAACATTTTTTAATTCTTTGAGGGCTGAATTTTGCATTAAAAAATTATTTTCTGTCAAAGTTTCTCATGCAACACACAGAAACACAAAGCTGGGATGTATTTTCTATGTAGGTTCAGTGCAGAGTCTCAGTGTTGTTCTCCCAGCCATTTCTGATGTGCCATAGCAGAGGTGACTTATAGAATCATCAAAGGGTTTGGAAGGGACCTTCAAGATCATCCAGCTTCAACCCCCCACCATGGGCAGGGACACCTTCCACTAGACCAGGATTTTCCAAGATGCAGCAGGATGGGAAGGGAGCTTGGAAACACAAGCAAATTTATTCACTGTTCATACAAATTCTAGCCACATGCTTAACCACCTCCCAGAGAAAATCAGATTGGTGTTAGTAACACCATGCTTTTATTGGAAAAATTGAACAGGAAAACGTCTGCAGTGTGTGACTGCTCCAGGCTGAATTGCTGTTGGACTGGTGCTGAAAACTGATCTCCCCGAGCACCACATGGTCAAGAGGGACACGCATTTATTGTGCCACCATAACACAGCTCCATGGAAGAGCCATGAATGCTGATGTGATCTGCTGCCTCTTATCCAGTGGCTGAAATAAAATAGGAGGGGACTGGGGGGTTTTTAAACTTTCATATTGGAAAACTTGCCTGTTCCAAGGGGAATGTAGTGCAGGCTCAGCTGCAGGCAAATACAGCCAGAGGCATCCCACACACATACCAGCACATACACAGGGAGCCATACACAATATGAAAACACCCTTAAATCCCAAACAAATATCTCAAAAATCACTTGTGCTCCAGAGAGAACAAGGGGGCCTGCCCACACACAGAATTAACAAGTTAATTAGTGTTTAAATATTTCCTTGCAAGCTCTGGCACTATTGCTGCTTCAGTGAGTGCAAAACTAGCAAGAACAAGTGACTGGTGGAAGAAGAATGACTCCGGGTTTCAATATGTTCTGATAAATGATAAAAAATCATGCAGGTAAACCGTGCATGGTTTTTATTACAGCTTTACTGTGGCAAGATTGGGAACTGAGGGAAATGGTTCTTTTTAAAAGCATATTCATCTTGATCTGGCAGTGACCTTTTAATATGTTCAGGTCCCTCCAGGGGACACAAAGGTACTTGTGGTCTTCTGTAAGAAAGGACGAGGAAAAAAAAGGCACTTCAAGATGACATAAAAGCAAGGATCAGATAAGGGGAAATAAATTTTCACCCTCTGAAGTATTCACCAGGCTTGATAATTTATTCATTTTGATACATTCCCCTATGTGACCTCATGGTGGGATGGGGTTTGTTGGCTCTGCCGAAAGACTCACCTGGAGCTAGAGGAGATTTGGGTATCTCTGCTTTAGCTGAGGGCAGTGAATTACTGCTCACCTCTTCCTGCAGTTGTTTGAATATTTACTCACCTGGGAAGGAAACTTTGATTTGTGTTTTTATTTCATTTGAATGCCACCAGCTAAGGTAGTGCTGGGAGAATCAGAGATGTGCACAGCACCTTGCTGAGGTTTTTACTCTCCCTTTACTGCTACTGTACAATGGATTTCTACCATAATCACCACACCTTGGGTTTTGGGTTTTTTTTCAGTATAGAATAGAATAGAATAGAATAGCATAGCATAGCATAGCATAGCATATCATAGCATAGCATAGCATAGCATAGAATAGAATAGAATAGAATAGAATAGAATAGAATAGAATAGAATAGAATAGAATAGAATAGAATAGATACTTCATTTGGAGGGGACCTACAATGAACATCTAGTCCAGCCACCTGACCAATACAGGGCTGTCCAAATGTTAAAGTATATCTTAAGAAAATTTTCTGAAGATTTTTAGCTCAGTGGTTTTTAATTTACCCTTAGTTTGCCAAGTTTGTATGTTGCCTCTGAAGCAACCTTTTGCACCATTTGTGCTGCATATATTGAAGCTGTACATTTCTTTTCAGTCCTTTGGGGACTGAGTTATAATTTAGGTGCTTCTGCTTCCAGAAACATGACTAGCAAGTCAAAGTGCAAAGTCCTTGAATACTGCATTTTAAAAAAGTATGAGCAGTGAAGGGTTTGTAGGCTGAAGCACTCTGTGACCAGAATATGTGCTTACCGAGCTAAGAGTCTGGCAAATAGTTTCTCCACAGGACCAAGGCTTTATGGAAACATGCATCAAGGAGGGAGAGGGAAAACATGACCACTTTAGTGCCTAGCAATTGCTGCCTGCATTACAGTGGTGACAGCCCAAAACTTCACAGTTCGCCTCTTTCGAGGGCTGATAAATGGTTTGATTTTATGTGAGATCCTTTGTCTAGAGAAGTTCCCTCGTATCCACAAGAACCAGATCAATGTTCCGAGCACAGCTGCAGCAAGGCAGCTGGCTGCCATCAGGACATATTAATTCACCTCTCAGTATTCTCCAGCTTTGCCACCAACTCTTTTACTGACCTTGAGCGAGGCGTTTTATCCATTCAGGTACCTCCTGATGTGCCTGCAGATGGGAATCCTTCCTTCCTTCAGTGACTGCTTTCCATTAACTAAACATGGACCTATAATGTGCTTTGAGCTCTTCAGATGACACATCACAGTAGTGCAGGTGTTATTGAAACATGCAGGTAGAAGCACAGAAAAAGTCTTTCTGGAAATGACTCTCACAGCCTCGATTGCCTGTGTGAAATTGTCCTTGGTGCATTCTGGACACAAAGGTCTGAGTGTGTTTTTTTTTTTTCTTTCAGGCATGAAGGAGGGGATCAGCAATGTGAATATGGCCCATAAAGCAAACCACGTCCTGGGCTGCATCAGAAGCAGCATGGCCTGAGTGAGGGAGGGGATTCTGCCCCGCTGCTCTGCTCTGGTGAGACCCCACCAGCAGAGCTTCATCCAGCCCTGGGGCCCAGCACAGGAAGGACATGGATCAGTTGGAGCCAGACTAGAGGAGGCCACAAAGATGATCAGAGGGATGAAGCTCTGCTGTGAGGAAAGGCTGAGAGAATTGGGATTGTTCAGCCTGGAGAAGACTTTGGGATGACCCAAAATTTGGTACTTCCAGTACATGAAGGAGCTTGCAGGAAAGATGGTGATTATTTACAAGTGCATTGAGTGGCAGGACAAGGAGGAATGGCTTCAGACTGAAAGAAGGCAGGTTTAGATTGGATATTAGGAAAAAATTCTTCACTGTGAGAGTATTGAGACATGGAACAGATTGCCCAGAGAAGCTGTGGCTGCTCCAGCCCTGAAAGTGTTCAAGACCAGGTTGGATGGGACTTTGAGCAACATGGTTTAATGCAGGCTGCCTCTGGCAGGGGGATTTGGATCAGGGTGATCTTGAAGGTCCTTTCTAAACCAAACCATTCTGTGAATCTATGATTCTGTGATGATTCTGTGCATACTCCTTAATTTTATTAGAAAACAGTTCATCCTTTTAACTGTAAGATAGAAACTAAATAAGTGGAAATAATCCTCAAGGGTTTTCTCCTCCCTTCTGGATTACACAACCAAACATCACAACAATATTCACACTTGTGGGTACTTACCTTCCAACTTTTAATTTTATTTAACAATTGTATAAGGTCAAGAAACTAATGTTTTTTTTGCCAGACAGGCTCCATAGCCCAGTTCCCAACCCAGTCTCTCAAGCATCTTTACTGACACTGTTACAGTGCACAGGGCTGGAGTGAAAAGCCAGAAATGCGATCACTTCAACTGATTATTGCTTTTGAGGATTTAACTTTTTCAAACTCTGTCCCAAAAGGCTGTCCCAAAGTTTGCCATTAGCAAACTGCAGGCCTGAGAACCCCAAAGGTGCAAAATGTATCTGCCACAGCAAATGACCCCAGCCCTATCCAAGGAGCGCAGGAACAGGACAAAAGAAAGGAAAGGAAAGAAAAGAACTGTTTAACCTGCAACCTGAGGTAAAAGGCAAACACAGCAGCACACACATTTTATGGCTGAATTCCAGCCTAGGATCAGGCTCATGCCATGAGGTGATTGGTGGCAGCAGGACACTGCACTGATGATTTATGAGCTTCCTTTTAGTCCAAATATTCAGGATGGCCCCAGTATATGTGCTGCCAAACTTTTATCAGGATACATCCCCAATCCCAACTATTTCCTTGCATAAAAATAATAATGGGTGCTAAATAGTAGTATTTATTGTAAAATAAATAATAAATACAAATAAAAGTAGAAGATTAAAGGCTTATTCCTCATTTGGGATGAACAGGGGCAGCTCTGCTCACTTCTGTGGCCACACTATGGCAACAAAAGATTTGGTTCAGATAAAATTAAGCACCAAAAAAGGACTTGATCTTATTTTCCTCTAGGAGTATCATTAGCTCTTTCTTTAGTCCTTTCTTCCAAAATTCTGCCGAAGAAGAGAGAAAAATGGATGAGTCATTGCAAAGCTGCAAATATTTGGCCAGTCTAACAGAGTAAAAGCCATTCTCCTATAGAATCTCTTCCTCTGTGGGCTCACTGCAGTTTATTTTAGCTCATGAATGAATGTATCAAGTTGTCTCTTGAAATTCAAGACAAATACTTTAATTCAGAGTGAAAAGGCAAAATAATGAAGGATTGTTGCTCCATGTGCTTAAAAATAAACATCATCAAGCCTGTATTTAAGGATGTCAGATATTCCACAGGTGACTTTCCGGTAATTCTAATACTTCACACTACAGCTGCAGCAGAAGAAAGACAACAGAAGCCCAGATTCCTCATTTATTGTGGCCAATAGTCATGCATTTGTGTTATTTTTCTGAGGGGACATTGTTCAGCACAGTAGCTTAAAAATAACACTCCTATTGCTATTGAATTTGTTCTTTTCCATTTTTGTTTCCTGTGAAGTATTTCTCAGGCAGAGACTGACTGAAGTGGGGCATGGACTGGATCTATCCACAGAAGAACAAGTGCTGAGGACTTTCTCCTAATTTCTACTAGATGTAAACAAAACTGCTGTAACTCTTCTCCAGCCCTAGAGAAAGGGTGTAGTCTGCACTGCAGGGAAATTACAGATAAACTTGAAATTCCAGAAGCTCCCACGCCAAACTTCATGTATGTAAAATTCACTTTCCTGCCTTTCCACAACCTCACTGCTTTCAAATAGCTTGGTGGTTAAATCTCTCAGGTACCTTATTAAAGGAACTTGTGTAAGAGAGAAACCCTGTGTACAAAATTAGTTAGACTTCTTTTGGGATACAATTACCTAAGAAAAACATAAATAATTGCTTTGAAACTTTTCAACTCACAAAGAGAAATCCAATGGTAAGAGTGAATACACATATTTGTGATCAAAATAACAACTAGAAAATTAATAACTATTTGTATTAATAATTTTTTGTAAAAGAGGAGTACTAATTTATACAATGAGCAGTTTTAAATTGAAAGAGATCAGGTTTAGATTGGACATTAAGAATAAATTCTTTACTCAGGGAGTAGTGAGACCCTGGCAGAGGTTGCTTGTGGCTGCCTCATCCTTGTAAGCGTCCAAAGCCAAGTTGGACAGGGCTTGGAACAACCTGGGATAGTGGAAGGTGTCACTGCCCATGGCAGAGGAGTTGGAACTCGATGATCTTGAAGACCCCTTCCAACCCAAACCATTCCATGGTTTTATGAATGTGTACTTCTAAGGAAAATAATTTGCATTTTTAGCATGAAATTTGCCTAATGTCTTAACAGGATTTTTTATTACATATTTATACATGCTTTGTAACATATTTACTGCTTCTCTTTATTACATTTTAGTCACATTAATCTGATTTAAATCATAGTGTAAGACAACACTTAACAGGAGCATGAAAAAATCTCTACACTTGCTGCACCTGCTTGGTAAATAAACAAAGCAGCTCAGCCTGTAACTAACTCAACATAAACAGATTTTTAAAAAAGTCTGATGCAGGAGCTGATCTAGCAACATCAAAACAAAACAGTAAGGAAATCTTTGCTTCTCTGTTACACACAGCTCCAGTCCCTCACTGAAACTGTAGGAGGGTTTTTATTAAGATACAGATAAGAGGGTTGGGAAAACAACAACTGTAGGAAGAAACAGAAAAAATCTGGCTTGTACACTTTGTTTTCGGTGTTCAGCAGCTTCAGCCTCTTTTCTGAACCTCTCTTAATTGTAACCCCTGGTATCTTCCCATAGGATCACATAGCTATGACAATTTTATGGACTAGAACCTGAGGCATCAAAACAGTGAATGACATTTAAAGTTCCGAGAAGATAAAAAGACCTAACACTGCACTGCTGGTTCTGACTTGTAAACAATGTGACAGCTAAAATCCTGTATATCTGTTATGCTGAGAAGTAATTCTTTTACAAAGTTAATATTGTGATGTGTAAAAAACATGTTTACAAATAAAGAGAGTAACAGAGAACTGTTTCAAGAACAGAGGGAGAGAAACATTTCAAGAACAAATTCTGATTAAAAGCTGTATTACAGAAGATACACCTACTATCAATTCACTTTTCTATGCCTAATGGTGATGTTGATGCAAGAATGTTATATTGCCCCAAAGAGCAAAATTTCAGTGCAAACTGAAATACACCTGGCAGGATGAGATGATCTTTCAGGTCCCTTCCAACCCTAAATAATCTATGAGTCTGTGATTTTAAGTCAAACTACAGGTTTTCTCTCTCACCTCTCTTTGGTGTGCAATATTTCTCCTGCAAAGTAAATAAACTCAGGTGAGGTATTGAGGCAGTCAGACACAAAGGCATTTCACAGAACACACTGGAAAACTGTTGTGCCTGTACTGAGAGAACCAGGGCAGAACTGTGTGTAACATGGAAAAGAAAACTATGTCTTCTAAACACACCTGCTATGGTTTTTAGCTCCATACTTTATCTGGTCCAGAGAATGTCTTGAAAAATTTTGTTTTATTGCAAGAGCAATATCCTTTTTCCAAAGAATCCTAAATAAAAATAAATGATCAATTTTTAATTAGGCAACTGGAGAGCTCAAGAAAATTACAATGCTCTTTTATTCCATTTTTATTCCAGCTGTCAAAGCAGCACAGGATGAACAAATTAGAGGAATGAGAAAAATCTTTCTACATCCTGGCTGACTTAAATTTATGAGGTCACTGTTTCAGTGGTTCCCAAGTAATGATTTCATGTGGACAACAGGGACTCTATGCAGCCATTGTAAAATGAACTCACTCAGGTCAGCAGCATCTCGCCCATAACTTAGGGTAATTCTTTTTATCAAGAGGGAGGTGTAGTGCAGGAAGATTTTCTCTGAAACAAGACAGAGGACAGGAACACTCACGCCTGAGAGCTGGAGAGGGGCTTTTTTCCAAGGGCATGTACTAAGACAAACAAGAGGAATTGGCTTTAAACTGACAAAGAAATTTGTGGGTAGCACAGATGAACAGACAGAGACTGGAAAATAAAGAAAACATTGTAAGGATCTGTATTCATATACATTCCAAATCATTCACTAAGTGTGAGGTTGATCAGCAATGACCACTAATTCCCACAGAAAACAGCCTCTCTACTTAATGTACTTGGGACACATTTTCAAAATGTGTTTGAAAACACATTTTCAGACAATTACTCTCTGCTATCTAAAATGCCATTTGAGGTGTCCAAAAGAATTGCAGAAAAGAGACCTTTCATTATGCTGTTTGCTCAGATGTCAGAAAAAATGTGACAGAAAAAAAAGACAAGTTTTCTCAGATGTGGTCATTGTAACCTCTTAGCTGATAGGCATTCAGAATATTAGCTTAAATTATCATATATGGAAAAAGGTTAACATAGGCTTAAATATAAAGAAGCAGAAGTGTTCTGCACCAGTCATCCCTGTCCTCCTTGCTTGCTGGATTGATGTCCTGGGGGCCTGGTGGAGATGGGAGGACTGGATCCACACACTCACATTGACTGCTGTATGTGTGCTGAAATTTGCATTAAGTACAAGAATCCCTTTGATCAAAACATTGTACACGTTTTATACATCAAGGGGCTCTAGGAAAAGTGTAAGCTTCCAGAGCAGCTGGAGGGATTTGGGGAGGGATTTGACAGAGAACAGACTATGATGCAACTGTCACAGTTCCTGCAAAAAAATGACTTGATGTTTTAATGACAAAGAACCAGGACTGCATAAGGACAAAATACATTTTAAAAAGATTTTTTGATAGCAGTTTGAATAAGTAAAAATAAAAGGATCTGGGGTTGGCTCAGAACTGAAGGAACTGAAAGTCTTTGTCTTTAGTGGCAAAGCTACCAAGTGCAATCCTGGAATGCAAGCCCTGGGGCTCCAATCCTGGCTGTCCCAGGAGTGTGCTCCACTGACTGGGCACAGTCCTGAACACCCTCCCTTCCCCCTGAGCCTTCCTGGGAACAGTGGGCACCACAGCTCAAGGCAGCAAAATTATAGAAAACAGCAGAATATGAGTCTAAGAATTAATATGTTTCTAAATATCCTTAAGACCTCCATTCCTTCGTGCTTCTGGGTCTCAAGAGAATGCAATTTTAAAATACATGGCTTGATTTGGCTCAGCACCAAGTTTGCCTGAGGTTTGGTTGGGAGAGAAAAAAATCCCAAGAAGTTGACTTCAGTCTTGGAAGCCAAAATAAAATGCAAAGACAAGACTCTGTGATGGGAAGTTTAGCCCTTAAGGATAGATCATGGATTTTACTTCCTTTGCCATTGCACCAGGGCTCCACCTGAGAGGGTCCTGACTTCATTTCTTCCTTGGAACCAGTCTCACTAACCAAATGCAGAATATTTCCTTTCTTTCTAGAAATCAAAGCTACCAGTCAGGAGAGGGATTTTGTTTGAATTTCTAGAAAGATAAATGAACTCCTGGGTCCCATGACTGCACCTGATCATGCTGCAGGTGTACGGTACCACTGGGGCAGTGATGCTGCAAACCCACAGCAGAAAATGCTGACTCAGTACTGGGAGGGCTCCCTTCATGACATGTTTGGTTTCAGCCAGTTAAATCCAGAACTGAAATTGTCTTGTTTTTGTTTTGTTTTGTTTCCCACTGGGAAATCTAGGAGGTTATTACCCTGCCTCTAATTAACACATTAACATTTGCTTTGGAGGTCTTAGTTAATAACAGCAACTCATCAAGTGGGTCCCCCAGCTGCTGATTTGTTTTTTTCACACTAGATTTTTTTACCTGAAATTTCCTTCCTGATTCTGTGTGGGTTTACCAGTTTCCCTTGGAGCTTTTATTAAGAATTTCTTTGTGTTTTGTTTTGTTTAATAAATTAGAAAAACCTCCACTGGCAACTTTCCATTCAGCTCCTACTCTAGGCACTGCCCAGAAATGGTGATATAATGCTTTACCTTTTTTTTTTTTTTTGTAATTCAGAAAGAAGCAGAGATGTATAACATTCCCATTTTAGTGCCTTTATTGGTATTTACGATGTACTTTTCCTTCACCAATACCAGAGATATGTAGACTCCTTACATATGCAGCAGACTTTTTCATCTGAGGTTGATTTAGGTGATTTAAAAAAAAAAAAAATCGTCTGACAGTGAAGGATCTTACTGTGTATTATGTGAAATATTTAGCATCTTGCCATTTTCTTTTTTTTTTTTTTTTTTCCCCAAATCCCTCTTTCATCAGCACAGCTTGAAATAGCCCTGCAGTTCAGAGGTACCTGCTCATTCTGGTTGCTTTAAGGAATATTTGCCATCCTGCAGAAAAGTAGAGGATGCCTGGCTGCAGCTGTGCTCCCAAACACAGGAAAGAACTCCTTCTCTTAAGAGCTATTATCCCCAGCTCCATCACTTAATAGAAGGAAAGACAATACATGCTACACTATAATGAAATTTCCTACCTTTTTGTTTATACCAGGTTTAATAAGCCCTGTAAATTAAATGAGGTAATGGCATGAACTGCTTAGATAATACCAGTAGTATTAAACTAAATGTCTTCCTTCCATATTAATCATTCCATAATAAATTATAGGGGCACTTGTCTTTTCCACCTACCAACAACCTCTGTGTAGACAGAGTGGGCAAGAAAATAATTTTACATTTCTACACAAGTTCTCAAGAATCAGAAGAAGACAAGGATCTTAGAAGGCAAAGGAGCAAGCCACAACTTGTAAAAGTTTAGCTGAGTAAAGATTTGGGCTAATTACCAGGGCTTTCCCTCACTAAATTGAGAAAAATAGGGGTAATCAGACAGAGATTCATTGGATTCTCAGTAGGATGGATGGATGGATGGATGGATGGATGGATGGATGGATGGATGGATGGATAGATGGATGGATGGATGGATGGATGGATGGATAGATGGATGGATGGATGGGCTACTGGAAGTGCCTTTCTCATAGGCAATTTGTTTGGATGAAGCCCTAAAGCTGTCAGGGAAAAAATGGCAGAGATTTGTATGTGGGTGCCTTGTAGTGCTGTCAGAAACACTGACTCTCACCCTGCTCGTGCCTCATGAGTTTCTGCTGAGATTATCAGTTTGGATAATGAAGAAGCTTTTCACTGGACATCACCACTGTGCTGCCATCTCCCCTTTCCCAGCTGAGAGCTCATCAAAATCATCAGCTTTTATGGAGCTTTCTCTACACTTGACTAAAACTTGGATACTGTAACACAAGGAAGATTCCCTCACATTTTTATCAGTCAGTACTTTGCTGAAGGCTCCTGCTTTTACAAACAATCTTCTGATGAAGAAAAGCAACAAGAAACCAACAAAAAAGCAGCCACCAGGACCTGAAACAGAATGTTCAGGATCTCCCAGGGACTTCAGACAACATCCTTTTTTTCCATATGAAAAAGTGAAACTGTTAGAAGGAAGAACAGAATGTAAGATTCAGATTCACAGCTCTACCACTGCTCTGGATTTATTCTCTCTCCTCCATAAATCACCTAAATAACTCTTTAATAGTTTTTCCACCAGCAAATTGGAGAGAATTGGTACACCAATGTTGTTCAGAGAATCTGCAGAACATAAAGTTCTAAAAATACAGGAATAATAATTATTTATTAAAGCAAGGACATTTGAAAAAATGCCTAAATGCAGAATGTTTATTAAACCTTTATATGAAATCAACTGGACATACAATGCATGACAGAAAGCAGGTATTGCTTATCTCCTGAATGCACAGGATACAGCCCTGGAGAGGAGCTATTTGCTTTTAGGCCTGTTCATCCAGTGAACTA
This sequence comes from Pseudopodoces humilis, assembly GCF_049639895.1. NCBI lineage: Eukaryota > Metazoa > Chordata > Aves > Passeriformes > Paridae > Pseudopodoces > Pseudopodoces humilis. Next base: position 3,828,575 of record NC_142200.1, read on the forward strand.
TTCGTGTTTTTGGCAACTCAAAAACAGTTTCAGCTTTCCAGTGTGAAAAATGGGGACACCTATCTTCTTCACAAGTTTGCTCAGAGGCTACAGCACTCTGACATCTTTGGGTGAAAGCAGAGACAGAGGAGAAATGATCAGTAATTGGGATCAAATGCATGGAAGGGTCATTTAGTGCAATTCCCTTCTGTTGGTAACAACTGTATCATAAAAACTGATCAAGCTCCGTTTTCCCTTTCATTTTCTGTTTCCAGTATTTATACCACTCCTTCTCTGTATATTAATCAGAACACTTGCTCCTATTTCGCTCAGTCATTTCCTTTAATTTTTACCATTCCAATCCTCAGGAGTATTTTATTTTTCCTGTGTGTTACCATGAATATCATTTTATTGATGTCTCCCAACTTTCTGGCATCAGTAATTTTAATTAGCACATTTCTACCTCTTCTGTCAAGAGCATCAATAGTGATCCCAAGACCAATAATTATAAAATAACTGAAATCATTCTTCCCTCCCTCCTTCCTTCCTTTCTGTATAGTGATCCAGCTTCAATAGAAAGGGTACTGTGTATTTGGTATCCTGTCTCCAGGATATCCAGCAGGCTGCTGGTTATGTCCCAGCATTTCTGCAACAGATGGATGGGAATACTGGACTGCTGTTTAAAAGCGAGTTTCTAGGAATCATTTTTATACATTGATCAGTGCATTTGTATCATGCTCAGAGCTTACCTAATAGATTGGCTCTTGGAGGGGCTTGGGACATTTCAGGTGGGATTCACCTGAAAAACTGTGTTTCCAATCTAGGCCCCTACTTGTTCCATATCCCCCTTGACTTTCCTTATGGTGCCTGGTAAACTAATAAATGTAGGTAAGTTTAAGAGTGGGACTCATCTTACCTGGAAGTAAACTGCCCAGATTTTATCAGTGAAATTCACATTCCAAATACCACTGATTATATTGAGTAATTTTCTATCAGCCCTTGTTAGATGCAGGTCCAGGAGCTAGACTCGATGGTCTTTGTGAGTCCCATCCAATGCAGGATATTCTACGATTCTGTGCCCCTGCCTCCTGTTTCCAGACACACGTTAACTTCCAGAGGTGGAAATCTGGGATCTGCTCAAGCTCCAGCTGCCTGACGCAGACAGAAGAGCAAAAACCAAGTTCAGCTGCCACGAGAGATAAGGGAAAGGTTAATAGAGACATTTAAAATGGCTCTTTCCCAGAATCATGGAATCAGTAAGGCTGGAAAAAACCTCCAAAATCATCGAGCCCAACCTTTGACCAAACACAACCATGTCAACTAAACCACAGCACAGAGTGCCATGTCCGGTCATTTCTTGAGCACCTCCAAGGATGGTGACTCCACGACCTCCCTGGGCAGCCTCCTCCAATGCTTGACAACCGTTCCCATGAAAAAATTCTCCCTGATGTCCAACATGAGCATCTCTTGGTGCACCTTGAGGCCATTTCCTCTTGTTCTGTCACCAGTTGCCTGGTGGAAGAGGCCAACTCCCACATTTCATCTGGAATGTCCAGCTCTGGGCTCCTCAGTACAAGACATGTACTGAGCTTCCTGGAGTGGGTTCAGCAGAGATGATGAAGGGACTGGAACATCTCTCTTTTATGAGGAAAAGATGAGGGAGCTGGGGCTGTTCAGCCTTGAGAAGATACAACTGACATGGGACCTCATCCCTGTGTGAGTGTCTGCAAGGAGGGCTCAGAGCCTGGACCAGGCTCTGCTTGGTGTGCCCAGCAATGGGACAAGAGGAATGAGCAGGAACTGATGCCCAGGAAGTTCCACCATTGCCCAGAGAAAGGCTGGAGTCTCTTTCACTGGAGATACTCCAGAACTGTCTAGACACAATCCTGTGTCTGTGCTCTGGGATGACCCTGCTTGAGCAGGGAGGTTGGACCAGATGATGCCACTGTGGTGCCTTCGAACCTTTCTCATTCCATAATCCTGTGATTTCAGTCTTACAATATTAAATATAAAAAATGACTAATGGGCATTCAAACACTGTGGTCATTTTTAAGTAAATTCCAAATATTTCCTTGAAAGAGATTATCACAGAATCACATAACCACAGACTAGGTAAGGTTGGAAGGGACCACAGTGGGTCACAGAACACAGAATACTCTGAGTTGGAAGGAACCCATAAGGATCACCAAGCTCAATTTGTAATGGCCCACACAGGGACCGAACCCACAACCTTGGCGCTATCAGCACCAGGCTCTGCCCAGAGTCATCTGGTGCGACCTCCTGCTCAAGCAGGGTCATCCCAGAGCACAGGCACTGGGTCTGCGATACCTCCAGGCAAAGAGACTCCACAACTGATGTGGACACTGGAATATCCCAGTGCTAGAACAAGAGAACAACTGTGCCAGCCGGTGCCACTGAGCGAGAACAAGGGGTTAAACTTCGCCTCTTCCCAAGCAAATTCGCCAGATCCCGTCAGGATCTGCGCTGCCTCGGGGAAAGAGAGAAGCAGGGAGAGAGGGAGACAAGAGCCCTTGAGGCGGGCGCGGGGACGGGACGCGCCTCCCCCGCCTCGCTCCCTGAGGGGCGGCACCGCCACCCCCCCCCACAGCCATGTTGGGGGGGAGCAGCGGCGCATCCCATGGTGCAGCGCGCCGGGAGGGCGGGGAGAGAGGGACGGAGGGAGGGAGGGGAGGAGAAGGGAGGCGGCACTGCCCGCGCAGACCCTCCGGAGCCTTCTCCTCCTCTTCGTCCTCCTCCTCCTCCACCGCGGCTTCTCTTCGCCGCGGCGCCGGAGGCGGCCGTGCCCGCAGCGGGGTGAGTGCCGGCGGCGAACGCTGCCCGGGGAGGGGGCGGGCGAAGCGGCCCCGATTTACATCACGGGGAGGGGGTGTAGGGGGGCAGCGGCGTCTCCTTCCGTGTCCCCCGCCCCAGCCCACGGCTCGGGGAGCGGCGGCGGCTCCGCAGGGAAGGGAAGATCGTCCCTGGTGCCGCCCGTTCCTGTGTCCCCGGGGAGGGGCTGCCGCGGACACCGGGGCGCAGGAGGCACCGCGCTGTGGGTTGGGGGTCTCTGGGCAGAGCCGCTTCCCTCCCCGGGAAGGCAGAATGGGAAGGGGATGGAAGAGAGGAGGAGGCTGCGGGGAGAGGTCATCTGGTGCCCCGCCTGCCCCGTCCTCCACCCTAGGGGATCCGGCCGCCCCCTGCGCCCTGCCCACCCCGCAGCCCCGGCCGGTCCCACCGGATGTGTCGGGAGGCGGCGAGGTGGAGCGGGACGGTCCGTAAAGTAAACAAAGGGAAAGGGAAGGGAGGAGGAGGAGGTGTCCCCTCGCTGCCGGAGCCGGACCGCCTGGCTTTGCCCCTTCCCCTCCTCAGGCGAGCGCGTATATCCGTGGCTGCCTCTTGGAGCCCGAGCGGCAGCGCAAGGGAAGTGGTTGAGGTTTCATCTCTTTAGGGTTTGGGTTTTTTTTAAGGTGTGTGGGCTTTGGAGGTTTATTTTTTGTTCGTTCTGGTACTGCGCTCGCTGGGACCGTGCGATCCAAAGGGGATCGGGGCAGCGCTCCGGTCCCTTAACCCGGGGACAGCCCCTGGTGTCTGCAGCGGCGAAGGGAGCGGCGTCCCCTCAGCGCGGCTCGTGTCGGCCCGGTGGTGCCACAGAAGTTGGATCACACAGAGGAGCCTTTGCACTTCTTGGAGAAATCTGATACTTTTTCATTTTCCGGTTGTAAACCTGATTTTGGAGTACAGTGAGAATTGCAGCTGTAACAGAGAATCGTTCTTCTCAAATCCCCGCGACTAATTGGGAAGCATATGCTGTAGGTTGCCAGTTCTCACATCTATTCTCTACCCGGACCTCCTGTGCTCTGATGATGCTTTTTTGGGACAAGGAGTAGACTTTACTCTTTGATTTCCCGTTCTTTTTTTGTTTTCTGGCTGAAACAGTGTTGGCTGTGTTGTTTCTGTGTTAGCTGCCTCGCAGTCAGTCTGTTCCAGTGCTCCGGGAGCAGGGTATCCTGCAGGCCTTGTCACTGGAGCCGCGTCAGCCTGGAGCCCAGTTCTTGGCAGTTCCACTGGGATAAGAGCAGTGCTGTAGTAAAGGCGTTAAACAAAAAGTTTGCCTGAAAAGAGAAACATTTGGGAATTCATATTGAAGTATTTAATGCAAATATTAGTGTAAGAGTGAAGTAGTATTGCAGTGTCCCTTTAAAATTCACTCTCCTTTGGCATTGGGTTGTTTGATACATTTTCTCCCTCTCCCGGATTAATTGGAGAAGTCCCACATTCCTCGAAGCTAATCTGCCTTAATCGTCTCTGGTTCTGTTAAACTTGGGTAAGGTCAGGAGCGCAACTGGATTTGGGCCAGAAAATATTAAATATTACACGGTTGTTTGGAACAGTTTGTTATCTCACTGGTGTTGTCGACGTCCAAAATTCCACACTTCCTTTCTCCATCTGACCCTTTTTTTGTTACCCCTGAAATCAGGCTGTTACCTTGCCCCCTTTCGGGAGCGCCTTTGCCTGTGTGGTGGATGGGGAACACAGCCCCTGGATTTCTTAAAGCAGGGTTTGTGGCTGAGATTCTGTACAGAATATGTGTGTGTGTATCTTTGAGATCAATCCATGCAGGAAATTTAATGGACCTAAAATCTGACAAAAAGGCAAGAGACACTGGTTGCTGGACAAATTGTCTCTCACAGGACTGTAAAACTCTACAGGCAACTCAACAAGAGAGAAACAGTTCTGAAATTAATTTGTCTTTTGTGCTATTATGTCTTAAATGCAGTTTTCATGGAACATGGCTGGGATTGATGTTTGTGTTGGTTGACCTTTTATTTTGCAGGAAGGTTAAAATGTATACATGAAAGGAAAATGACAGAGTGCTTATTTGTCAAAAGCTCTATGCTGTTTTTGGCCTCAGCCTTGGGTATTAAAGGTACTAAGCACGTGTAACAACACAGCAATCAACTAGTAGCCTCTTGGAATACTTCATCCAGAAAGGAATATTCTTAGAATAGCACTCATGTCTTCAATGTGTAATTTTCTGAAATAACTTTAAAAATTCTTTCAAGATACCTAGTGATGTGACTTTGCTTCAGAGTGTTTCCTGTTGTGGAAAGGGCTTTTTTTTTTTTTTTTTAATATAATGGTTTACTATATGAGTAATCATTGAATGGGGGAATCTCAGTATTATGAACTCCACCAAACTAATAGATATATTGGGAAGGATGATAGGAGGAGAGAAAAGCAGGAGTGTTTTCTAGAGATAAAGTAATACAAGAGGTGGCTTTGATGGTTTAGGAGATCGTGTTCTGTTTTATTAACGCATCTGTGAACGTGGTGGGTTGGTTTTTCTTCATTAGGAGGGTAACTAAAGAATCTATAATTTATTTCTTGCCATTTGTATAACAAAATGATACTCTTTTTCCCCCTGGTAGGCACTGCTGTATGTAATAGTATGGTCTTTTTTTTGATATAGTATTCATAATAACAATACAGGCTTTTCCCATTCATTTTACATCTTTTAGGATTTATGGAAAAGTCCTTTCCCCTATGAAAAATAACTTTCTGTGTTCTCAAAGTGTAGTTTTGAAGGATATTGGTAACTATAAATAGGTTGTTATTTTGCTGTTAAATCTGTATAAAAACATAAAAGATTTGAATAGTCTCATGTGGTTTTGTTTGTCTTAAATTGGACCTTTGTAACCTTACATTTTATGTAGATTACTACCTTAAGTGTATTTTCACATTCTGGATAAATGTCAGTAACTGGCCAAAAGGTGCATAAAAAGGAATTTGTACTGGAATTCTTATTCCAGATCTATTTCCTGATGTGACTGATTTAGCTCCATCAGATGTGGTTTCCCGACTAAATGTGTGTTTCCTCTCGTCTTATGTTAGTGTAATTCTAAAGTTTCAAATACTGCTGAAAACATGGACATATTGACTTAATTTCTTGAAAATGTTTTAATTACAGGTCAGAATTTTAAAAACTGCAACAAAGAAATCCTTACTGCATCACTTTGAGTTCCTGTATGGAATAAGAGCAGAAATGATGGAGAAACACTCTAAAAGTCAGTTTAGAATGCATTTATTTGGTACCTGAACGAAGTGATCTTTGTCTCCCTGAATGGGAACTTCTGTAGGATAGCCAAGTGCTAAAAGCTGTCTTTTTTATTCTGAATGTTTGGAGAAAAAAACCAAAAAACAAACCTAGAACCTTGATGCAGATTAATGCAAGAGCAGAGTTTATAAATTGTTAGCAATTTCAAGTGAGTCTCTTGGTTTGTATACGATGCCACTTAAAAGTTGTGTGTTCTACCAGTGTTCAATTAATGTGGTTTATTGTGTCTGTCACAAAGACAGGAAGCTGAAAGAATGGGAAATTAAGTGGAAAATGTGGTATCCAGATAGATATCTGGTTTTAAATAGGGGCTTTTTGGGTGTTGGAGATGAAGGACGTCTATGGAGATGGTCAGGTAGATCTTTGTGAAAGCTTTTGTTCCTCACGTCCTGCTCTCCATATTTAGGTAGTGGTTGATGGCTAATAAGAGGAACTGTCAATGAAAGTGGTTATTTAGGGACTGAACAGTTTAAAAAACCTGTGAGTTTGGGGTTCCAGGCTTAAATTTTTATGTTCCCAGTCCCATTCCTGTATAACTTTCGTGTTTTTTCCACCATGTAACCTTCCTAAGATAGGAGTTTATTGCTTGTCCAGCATTGTTCTCCAAATGCTGGATCTTGTATTTGGGCAGACTTCTGAGTGTTAGGGCTTTTATTTTTAAAAAAAAACTCACAAAAATATAATCAAACAACCAAAAGCACAAAAAACTTTGTGAGGCTTGATGTGGTTTTCTGGATTTGTATTAAAGCAGATGCAAGGGAGACAGCTGTGATTACCCAGGTGTGTGGTAGTTTTCCAAGCTACCATCTCCATGAAAATTTCAGCAGTTCATACACCTTTCAGCACATCAGAGGGATGTGGTGTTGAAGGCAGTTGACTTGGGGAATCGTGTGTGGAGGAAAAAGTTTCAGAGGTGGGAGGAGAAGCACAGAAACCGATTCTCTCTGGCTCTGACAGTGCTTGAAATGTGGAGATGCAGCTCAGTGGTGGTGTCAGTGTTTCATGGATGAGGAAGAAAATGGAAGATTGTTTCTGAAATCTGATTTACAGGGTTTGAATACAACTTCTGTCAAGTAAAAATCAGAATGGAAGAGGTAATTAACAAATGCTGAAGGCAGCAGGCTTTGTTAGAGAACGTCTGATTCTCTTGCATTATTCTGAATTCTGGGTTCATTTAGATGTTCTTCAGCTTTGCAGCAGCTCATGGCTGAACTGGCAAAACTCTTCTGGACTTGTTTTCCTTTTCTTCTGCCCTCTGATTATCTGCATTACTCCTCTTCCCCTTTTGTTTAGTGCAGAATGGGCATATGAAGGAAGTTTGAAGTAGTTTTTGTTAGCTTCCTGTTGCATGGAAGCATTACTTTTTGTTTTTCTTCTGGGAAGGCAACCTAACAAAGCACTCAATTCTGTTTCATTTTGCTGCACAGTTCCAACTTGGTAACAGTGTAGTATAGGTCAGTTTAGAGTTAATTCCTCTAATGTTGACTCTTTCCCTGCCCGTGGAACTGTAATTTAACTCATTTCAAGACCCCAGACTAATTTCCTTCCTTTTGCCCAGAGGCGTATAAGCAAAACCTCTGCATCAGTGTCCTGCAGCCACTGCTGTCGATCCAGCTATGTTGAGCAATAAATTTGGAAGATTTAGCCTGTGTATGTGTCAAGAGTCCTTAAATCAGGCACTTGTTGCCTTTGCAGAGATAGAAGTGACTGAGCTGAAGCTGTTCAGTGCCTGGGACAGCGAGAAAGGGGTCAGAGGGCTTTGCTGACTCTGAACTGCTCCCGCTTCCTGCTGCCATGCTTGGTCCTTGCATTGTTTACCCACACATAGAAATGTGCAATTCCTGCTTTTGTTTTTTTTTTTGGTTTGGAGGAGGAGAGAGGGAACAGCCTATCTGAGCCTCTAAAGTATCTTTGGAAGGCAGAGATAATTTTTCCTACAGTCCCATTGAAGTTTGTAGGAAGGAATTGAAGCAGCAGATTATTTTTTTTTTTCCTTTTTTTATCTTTTTTTCCTGTTTTCTTGCTGCAAATAACTAGGTTTCAAGGTAATACCAGAAGTTAAGTTTAGCAGAGGCTCAGAATGAGTTAAATTATGTGTTTTGTAGCTGTGAATGTGCATCTTTAACCAGGTATCCACTTCTTTCCCCAGGCCTTAAGCACTGCCTGGAGTCTTGAGAGATATAATCCATGAGATGTACAGCAGCCAGTAAGGTCTCTGCTCCATCAGCATTTAATAGGTAATTTTCTAGCAGTGCATCCTAGATTGCTCTATTGAAGGTACTAGTGAGAGACTTAGAAATCCCAGGGTCTGAGTTACACCCAGTAGTTGAGATTTACATCAATCAATACCTGTTTCATCCTGTCTGTTGTATGGTTTTATGTTCAGCATGAATGCAGAGGCAAGTTTGTTCTGAGTAATACTCCGCAGCTTTGAGATTCAGAAATTCTGTGATCTTCAAAAGAGAATTTCCTCTTACTGATTTCAGGCAATCTTTTAAATTTTTTTTCTATGAGAGATAATATAAAAACATAAAATCTGCCACCATTTTCTTACTTGCACATTGGTATCTGCTCTTGATTTCTGTTTTTTTTCTGAACTGAGCGGTTCCAATCTTTGTCTTCAGAGGGGCAAATAGTTTGTGTTCTGAGTTAGTATGCTGGAGTTTCTATTGCCTGCTTTTTTCAAGTAAAGGTTAATACAGAAAAGAAAAATAAAGTTAGTGTTTAAAAGAGTACAGTTCCGTTTTATTTTTGGTTAACCAACCAAGTTGTTTACCAGTTTTCCCCCCTGCTGTTTCTAATATACTTTTCCAGCAGGAATTCCTTTTGCTGGTGGCTGAATGCTCTTGTTCTTTTATGCTTGGGTGTCCCTCAGGTTTTAGCAGTCTCCTCCTCCGTCCCCTTTGCTGCTTTACTGATGCTCTTGTAGCAGAAGCTCCTTACAGGCAGAGTAAATTCATAATGGATTTCCCAGTGTAGGTCCAAAAGGGATGTATAACAGGTATTACTCAGTTGTTGGAACTAACATTTTGGAAAGAGATGAACTTCATACTTTAGTTTTGTATAAGTCCTTACCCTTCTTCACCGTTTTGCCCACCTAGTTCTGGAACTCGATGGAGATGTTCTTGTATTTTTGCCACTGTCTAGGAACCTTCGTGCCTAATAACGTTGATTTTGTCAACCAGTGGTGCAGACAGATGGGAACCACTAACACAGCCACAGTATCAGAAGTTGGGACTAATTTTATTTCTCCTCTTGTGGCTTCTTCTTTTCCTTTCAGTGGCAGAATTTATTCAGCTGCTGTGTTGTGGTTTAATATTAGGTTTAATATAAGGACAGTGAACCCTGGCACAAAACCACCTCAGTTCTGAGGTGCTTCCTGTGGAGGGTTTGAAGTGTCTGTCACCAGGAAGAGGAGAAGCCATGATGTTGGATCCAAGTGTTAATTTAAGGTACCGTCGTACAGCTTGGAAGGAACCTTGGCATGGGCATTGCAATTAATTTATATTTGTCAGTGTGCTTGTTACCCTTCATCCTGCCTGACTTAGAACTGCATTTGCTAAATAAAATACATTTCATTTTACAAGTATGGCAGAGAAAGGGCTGATAGATAATATGTATATAGAATTGTACCTTCCAGTTAATAAGCCACAAGTTGGAAAGTTTTAATGTCTTGAGTTCCATTTTTAATTGTATCAAAACCTATTTAATATTACTACATTTTTAACTTGTTTTCCATTGCCAGGTTTCACCCAGGAAACCTTCGCAGACTGCTGACATGTGTTGGTCTCTGGCTCTCAGTGAAGCTCTTTGCAAATGTTACAAATTATAGTTTCAGTTCTTACTCTGGTGTTAACAGCTCCATTATAAGAACACTGTTAATTAATGGCTAAAGAAGTAATTCTGAATTTTTATCAGCTCTCATTTTCTATTTCAGGCTTAAGCACTATATCCTAAAGGCTTCTAGATTTCAGTTAGTTTATTAATTATCTTGTCATTTCCACGTCAGTTTGTATAAATCACTAAGCCGGCTGTTTTCTGCACTTGTTCAGCTCTACAGCCTCTGTTACTGCTCCATGTTTAGTGCAATTTGAATTTTGTTGTTCAAATGTTCTGCTCTAAATACACTTTAAAATCCTGCAAGAGCTGAGTGAACCGGGGTGTGGAGGTTATTGATTGATGGGTGTTTAGTGTTTTACTTTGGTCTGCAGGTAAAGAAATGCTCTGCTGTGGTGTAGTGGGGAGGTAAATAATAATTTTTCTGCTAGTTTCAGCACTGGTAGGATTTAATTAGAGTTCAGTTTTGGGCGCTGGACATCAAGAAAGGGGTTTCTTTTTTTGGATGCTTTTAGTAGGAGATGCCTGAGAATATGACATCCAAGAACTGAACAAATTAAGATGTTAAGACTTAACAAGAGATAAGAAGTTAAATTATTCCCATGCATTAGGCTACTACAAGGATAAAGATGATAAAGGATTACAGGGACTAAAATGAGAATTAGCTGATTTAAATAATAGGACCGAAGACTTGGGTTGCTACTTGGGGAGGAAGACTTCTAATTCCAAGAATAATAAACCATTGGAATCAATTAGGGAAGGGACTCATCCCTGACAATCTTCAAGAGCAAATTAGGCATCTGTCAAAAAGGGGATGCTGTTCATTCCTGCCTCAGGAGTGGCAGCATGACAAGGTGACCTCTTGAATCCTGTTCAGTATGGGTTTTAGTGATGAGAACAGGTAAAGAAGGTGGGGTTGTTATTTGCAGGATTGTGGTGATAATCAGAAGGTAGCTGACAGTAACCCCAGCAGCTGAGAGCTCTCTCTGAGCTCGTGTGCTCTCTGGTATCTGCAATTGCCCGAGACTGTGCAGCTTTGATGCGAGTCTGTCCTAGGCAAAGCAGGTTGTGCTTCCTTTGTGGAAGGCTGGAAAGGTCATGGAGAGAGCTTTTCTGTCGATGTTACCTCTGTAGGCCTTGGAAAACAGCATTATAAACTGGTTAATGATATTACAACAGTTAGTTTAGCTGCTGTTTTATTCAATTTCAAGGAGGAAAACATGGAAGACTTTTAAACTGTACTACAAACAAGTTGATAAAGTGGCCTTAGGATGGCTTTTCTTATTTCTTTTAGTATTGCCCCTTCATCAATTACAATATATTATTATATACTAATAAGATAAGCTTTGTTTTCAGAATAATAGGAACTTTTGTTGACTCTTTTCTTTGTCTTTCTGTAAGTCTTTCACTCTTCAGTATGATAATTTGATGTTTTGACCACTAGGCTTTGTCTTAATCATAACTCACATGAATCTGTTTTAAAGCAAGTCAGAATGTTTCTCAGCATTTTGCCGTGGAAGGAAAAAGTTGCTACTGAGATTGGGAAGCAAAATTAAGTAATCTTCAGTGAAAATGTGTGTGGAGACAAAATGTAATCCTGGCTGGCTGTACATGGTACAGCTGCTGCTGCACTGTGATCCATGGAGCAGCCTGCATTTGAGATGATCCTTAGGAAAGAATAAATGCATGGATCTGGTAGCTTTTTAATCACTAGGTAAAAAATTAGAGGTAGAAGATATTCAAATTAACATTTCAGTGCTGCCTCTGAGTTTTTGTGGTGCCTTTAGGGTAAAAGGTGAAGCTAAGACTGTGCATCTGTGCAGTGTTTGGGAATTTGTGTAAACTGCTGTGGTCTGGGGAAATAAATGTCATTTAAGAACCCCACAACTGGTGTGGAAGTAAAGGGAAGCCTTTTTCTTGTCATCTGCATTAAAACCTGTTTAATCAGTTCTAAAAACTGGTTTTCTTGTTTAGGATTGTCTTTGTAAATTGCGGGATTTCTATTGGTGGCTGGGGGGAATCTCCACCAAGGAGAAGGATTGCAGTTACTCTACTCCTCAGTGAATATGTACAGAAATTGCTTTATACATATTAATCAATGGCTGTCAGGAAAAATCAATCTATTTCCATAGGTGAAAAACACTATTTTTATTTTGCCCACATATTTTGATTGTACAATTTGAAGACTGAAATTTATAAGAGAAATAGTGGAAAAAAGTATGTGGGATGTGTTTGTTTTGGGGAATGTCCTGACTTGGTCTCTTCTCAAACACTTTGTGAATATTAGTTTGAATTTAATCCCTCTATTTTTTTGGGATGTGGATGGAAAAAAAAAAATCAGAACTTCTGTAAAACTTAGTCAAAGAGTGGAGTCAAAAAGGAGGAGTGGGATGTAACACTGAATTCACTTCTGTTCCAATTCCTGCCTGGAGTTCCTGACAGTATTTCATTTGTATAAGAAATTGAGCTTTGTTACTCCGGAAATTTGCTACCTACATGAATTTATTAAAAAACCCAGTGAATTTTTTTAGAAGATTAGGCCCCTTTAGAGGAAGCTGGTGTGCAGCACATGATTAATCCGCGGATGGGGATTTAAATGAAGCGAAAGTTTAGTTGTGTCATAGGCTCCCAGCCCCTGCTCATTCAGCTCAGCAGAGGGGGGGGTTTCTTTGTGTCACAGCAGCGCTGCTCCTCTCACGCTGTTCCAGGGCTTCAAGCAGCCAATGTTGGACCTTGCTCCTTTCATCAGAAGAGGAGAGGGAATTCTTCAAGACAGGAGTGAAGACATTGGCTTCATTTTACAACTGAATCAGCTTTTTCTTCTCTTAAAGGCAAACACAACCTTTAAACTGTTTTACAATCTGAAGAGAGTATTGAACAGAACTTTGCTTTGTAGGAAACAGATTTTGGAGTTAGAATGTATTTATCTGTATGGCTTTTTGGTGTTAAATGGGGATTGCATTGAAGTTCTCTCTTTCAAAAGCCCTTGGTACCAGGGTTCTGTGGAAATAGATATTGAGTACTCAAGTGGGAGCAGGAACATTGGTCATATTATACCGAGGAGGAGATCATACAGTGAAAGTACAAAAGTGGTGAGGGCTGCACAAGTTGTGAAAATAAATGTACATAAAACACAGTTTTGTGAATACCTTACTCTTGAAGTTGATAGAAATAGAAAAACAAGACAAGACCTTATGGGTAGCTGGGTCAAGATAGTTTTGGAAAGGCGAGATGAAAGTGGTGAGTTTGAAAAAGGGTTTGGAGCACAGTCAAAATGGAGTGGGGAGGGGGAGAATGGTGCCCATGTGCATATAATTTGAGTACTTAATGCACAGCTGTCACTTGAAATATGATAGTTTTTTAGATTGAGTCTGTGTTACAGTAGTTTGAAGTGTTATGTTGAACTTGTGTTCTATGTTGTTAAAGCTTTGTCTTTTTATCTGATTATCTGATTTTATCTGATGGCTCACATGAATAGGAGGTGATAGTAAGTATGGATTCTTTTTTTTTTTGTTTGTTTTTGCATGTGTTTTTAGTATGATATGGAATTGAGATCTTACTGAAGTTTGTACTTCTTTCCCCAATTAAGTTATAGCAACCTGGTTAAAAATTTCTGTTGGTGCTGTTGACCAGTAGTCGTAGGGGCTGTCTTTTGGGGTGATGTGCTTAGGCTCTATGTTTGGGTCTGGTGACATGTCCAAATTCTGCTTTATGAACTATATTCTCTGGTGGCCAAGCCACTATGCAATGGTAAGGTGAAATTAGTGCTTGTATGCCATTTATCCTGAAACAAGACTATTACATCCTCACAGGACTGTCTGTGCAAACAGTGCTTTTGAGTCCATCTAGAATTCAGTAACTACCCTGACTATTCTGGGGCTTCTCCTGAAGGCTAGGGTCATTTGTTCATAGATTGTACTCAGGGCTGTGTTGTAATTATTCTTTTACATGGGTGTGTTTTTGGTGTTGCTGCTGAAACTGCTCCAGGCAGGTCTGCTGCCCTCGCTGCTTGAGGTGGGGGAGTGGTGAGGTAATCGAGGGTTTGCATATATGTACAGGTTGGACCCAAAAGGACCATTGAGTCCATTGGTTCCATGACTGCTTCCTTGGGGGGGGAGCCTGTTCCAGTGACTGACCACCTTTCCTCATGTCCTATCTGAATTGCCCCTGATGTAGCTTCATTCTCCTTTTTTTTGTGTGCTAAATACATATTTTCATACAGACTACATTTTTTCAGAAGACTTATGGAATGCTTCACTTCCTATCTTCATAAAACATTAAAACTTAGATCCTTTCTGCTTCCTTGAAACAAGTGGCTGGAGAAAATTAGGGTCTTTAGTGGTCCATCTTTGGCTTTGTGTAGGTTGAGGTCACTGGTATGTGGAAATGGAGTGGAGAATCTGGGAAGGGGTTGGAGGGAGAGTAATTTATGAGTGGAAAGAGGGAAGAGGACAGATTTTCTTGAAGCGTACAATCAAAGAGCTTTACAGGTAGCTGGAAACATAAGGAAGCTGAGGAAGGAGCTCTAAGCCTGGAAATTAAATTAGGATTTTTACTCCTGGATACTGGTAATTGTCTAATGGCTCAGTGGTGTCCCTGGGGAAGGAATCAAATTAGAGAGAGAATAGAATGATACTGGAGGACAAAACTTAAATTTTCAGGCCGTGTTCTATGTGGTCATTTAGACTTACAAGTAAGTTATTTTTTAATTACAAATAAGTAGAATTCTGTGTTGATTTTAAGAGGAGAGTAAGGTATTACAGGAGTAGATGAAACAGAATAAGAAAAAACAAGGAAGCAGAAGTGGACCAAGTGGGTGACTTGCAGCTGGTTGGGAAAAATCTAAAAGGGAATAGTTTTCCACCACAGAAAGTGTTAAATTTAACATTTAAGTATTGTCACTTTACTGAAAACCTTTCCCATGTGGAAAAAGGTAGAGAAATTTCAAAAGCTATGAAAAATCCCCCTCTCCTCTATTTTTTTTCCCCTGAGCAGATGCACCTGTTAGGTTTTTCCTGTTTGTTTTTTTTTGGTTTTTTAACTTTAAAGAAACCATTTTGTAAGATGCATAGATTTTTAATTTTTTTTAACAAAAAGTTGAAATAAAAGCACAAATCTTCAACCCAAACAATTTTTTACATTTAATCTCCTTTTGACCATTTTAGAAGCTTTCAGCATTTTATCCCTATTAGAAGGAGACTAATCGGTGTTATAAGAAGTGTTAAAACTGGTTGGACTTGAGTTTAGCATAGGAGAATTCTTGTCACCACTTGCTTCCTAAGTAATTGATGAATGAGGTAAATCAGTAAGTAATCTGTGAAAACAAATACTGGGAAGGTGTGCCTGGAAAAGGCTGTTGGTGTAAGGGAGAAGAAATGATCCCATGTTTGGAATGTCCTGCCTGCATTACTTGTAGTACCTAATGAGCAAACGAGAGGCCCTTTATCTGTCCTCTGGGATTGCCTTCCAACATCAAATCAAATCACAGTGCTATGCATTTGTACACTGAATTTTATACACATGGGTGGCTCTATTGAAAATCAGCGGGACAACTTGTGTGGAAAATTTAACATGCCTGTAAATGTTTACATTATTGATGCCTCAGCAATTAAAATAATATTTTTCTAGTATTTGGTGCTTTTTTGGTGCTGCATGTAAGACCCATGGTATTATTTTAGCAAGTATTTTAAGGGTGCTACTGATGTAACTTCCCAGAGTAGGGACAGGTCATTACTACTGGCCTTGGAAATTAAAAGTAGCTTTTGCCTTATCAGAAAACACCTTTAGTTAAATCAGTAAGCGCATGCGTTTCTCAGTCTGAGAAACAGTCTAATGAGCAATTTGCTTTTTCATAAAGGACTTGCCATGATATCATTCCCATTGTGTTATTATCAGTGCTTTTACAAATTGTCCCAGATCATGACTAATGCCATAAAACTGTTCAGAGCAGGCGTGATTCTGGGGAAAGCTGTTGTTTGCCACTCAGTCTGGCAGAGATGGTGGGACAGCCTGACTTAGCAGATTCTGTGTTAACCATAAAACCAGGATTTGGAGGCAGTGCCATTTATCTTATATAGTGCCATAAAAGCATCTCAAGATCTTGCTGATTTTTTTTTCTTTCCCTCCATGGTATGGATGTGTGTGTCAGGTAAATGTCTGTGTCTCTTTTTTCTGGTTTTCATGTTGAAATTAAAGTATTTTACTTTTCTCCTGTCACAGACAGTTTATTACAGTTTAGATGAAAACTAAAATGATAACCAAGATGAAACTGTGCAGAGATTATTTTAACTTTTTGTGTTACTTTATCCCATGAGATTTTCTGTGGAAATCTTTTGGTGGCCTTTATATGTGTGGAAAATTAAGGTGAATGAAGTTTGGGAAACAGTTCATAGAAATCCAGTTTTAAGTGCATAATATATAAGCTTGGGCTTTCTACTGGTACTGTCTTTGTCCCTATAGTATACATTTGTTTGAAAGGGGAAGAAGAAAAACAACTACCAAAGTAATAAACTCAACTCTCTATATTACTTGGTGCTGGAATTCTTTTAGATCAGTTGTTTTCTTTAAGAAACAAACCCACAACTTTCTGTGTATTACATGCATATTAAGCAATATCTGTATAAATTCATTACTTCAGCTGAGAACTGGCTCGGCTGCCCTGTGATGCACATACCCCGAGGAAATAAATGCTTTTCACTAGTTCCTCCCACACACTTTTTATTTTCTAGGGAAGCACTTTCTAATTCTAGATCTGGATGCTGCTAATGTTTTGAATCACTCATCATGGTTTTCAGCACTCATTTGTTTTTGCTATTAAATGTATATTATCAGTAATAAAGGTTCATTTTGTGATGCTTTAACCTTCCTCCTCTTTCAAAATAGCAAATCCATATAACGGGAAATTTTTAGTTTGCTTTCATGGGACCAACAGTATTTCAAGCAGCTTGTCTGCTTTGAGTTCAAATACAAGTCTCTGGCTTCTACTTCTACAACCTTCTTCTGTGTTTTGCTTTAGGGTGGGATTTATTTGTTCTTTTCCCAGGAACTTCCAGCTAAATAATCTACACTTGTTAAATAGGATAGGTACTGCAGCTGGTTCCTTAGGGAGATTATCTTGTCTTCATAACATGAATATCAGTTAATATTCTCCAAAGATTTTTGGATGTTTGACTACTTTGACATTAGTTAAGAAAATACCCTAATGAATTCTAAATATTTGTTTCAGATTTCATGTTTCATCCTGTATTGAGCTGCTGAGAGCTGGAAAGTCTGCTTAGGGTATGTACAACAACTAATGATTTCAATTTCACACTGAGTTTTAGTCTGGGTAAATCAGGTCAAGATGAGATTTTGTTGTTGTTGTTCTTTCCTTGTAATTAATGTTGAAAATTCTGATTGTTAAACAGTGGGTGTTAGAACAGAATTTCTTGGTTTTTTTTCCCTGAGCCTCCTTGAATTGGCTTTTCTGACATCCTGTTCATGGTCCTTCCATTCAGTCCAAGGGTACAGAGGTGAGCAGAACTGTGCAGCAATTAATTTATTGTACATGGGAGGAGTTTTCAAGGTGTTTTCTCACCTACCAAAGCCTCTTGGCTGAAAATTGTCTGACCAGTCCCATGTGCTGCCTTTTGGAGCAAAATACTAATAATTCTCTATTCTTGTGTTCTGCTTTTCTGTAGTACAGAAGAAATGGGTCTTACGAAAGCAAAATCTTTGCTGTAGGGGCACTCAGCCTAATCTGAAGAATTTCAGCTGAAAGCAGGAGTAGAGAAATTACAGCCACAGTATTCTTTGTATTATAGGAATTAATTTCTGATGTGCATATTTTTGATTCCTTGTGACCCCCTTGTCTCCAGGGTGAATGGTTATATTTGAAAATTTCAGTTTAACTTCTTAGTGTAGTTGGTATTTCTGACTTCTGCCTTTACTGCTGCTCATACGTATGGATGTTTGGAATATTCTTACATTTGAGTGTGGCTAGAATAACTTGTTGGATCCTTTTTCTTTGTGGTTTGGTTTCCCCCCCTTTCTACAGCCTTCCCTGTGGCTGGTGGTTTGGGAGCCTGTATTAAAGTGTTTGGGTTTTTTGGTTTTTTTTCTATTACTTGGGCTTTGGCAGGTAACAAAATTCATCTTCTGCTACTTCAGGAGCACTTCTGAAACTAGGTTGTGAATGTTGTTGCCCTTATTTGAAACTTTGATATCGCCTGGTTTAGAGTCATTAATGTTCTTGCCTGGACTGTAATACACTTGAGAACAAAGGAGATGTGACTGCTTGCATTTCATGGAGCAGGCCTTTAATGGGACTTCAGGCTGTGATCTGTATCCATAAGATAATGTATTTTCATCTTCAGGAGTCAGCAGAGGGTCGCTTAATGTCTCCTGACCATCTAAGTTTTCAGGGATAGTTACCTTTATTCTTCAGTAGCTTACTTCTGGATGTCATCAGCCTTTCTTAAACCTAAGTTTTCAAGTTTATGGTGCATATTTGCTTCCCCTCTCCAATTTCTCCCTTCCCTTTTCTGGTATGGGATTATGTTTGTTTATATCATGCAGTTATTTTTTTTCCAAGGAATTCCATCTACTCTCGCCACTCCAAAGAAGTTTGAATGGCTTGAAAAATAGTAGTCTTCCGTTTTGTTACTTAAGTTGGAAAAAACCCAAAATATTTCAGTTGGAGCCAGTACTGATATTTTTATCAGCTAAAATCAAAACTTGTAGCCTTATGCCTCTTGTTAATTCTGACTTACGATTCGGATGGAAACCCAGACCCTTGGAAAATATTTCCTGGACATGGAAAACTAATAGTGTGGGAAATCCAGAGAACAGGGGCAGGGGTATGGGAACAAAACATTTTATCATATATAAAGGTCTGCAAATCAGATTTGTGATTTCAGAGGGTTTTTAATGCTTCCTTTAATTTTGTTTGACCTTTTGAAAGGAACAGCTCTGACTGTTGTGATGTCACAAGCAAAAAAGTGCGCTTGTATGATTTGTGAACTGAAGCCATTTGCTCCCTGGAATACATGGTTCCAATGAGTCATATCCTGGTAAAACCGTGACAACAAAGTATTTATTAGGTTGTTAGGTAAATATCTTGCAGTACCTGCCTAGATAAGACTTTATAGAATAACAAGGCTGTGAAATACAACATGGAGTAAGAGGAAACAGTGAAAAATCTTAAATGTAGATTGCAAGTACTTCTGACTTGTCAGGTTTATATTGAAGTCTGTGATATTTTTTTTTTTATTTCTGGCTGGGGATTTGATAGGAGGAAGGGATTAGTGCTACTTGCTCTTTGAAAGTAGTATTGTATATGCAAATACTGCAATGTCAGTTCCAGGGGAAGTACTGCATCTGTTACTTATCCAGCTATTTTATAAACTGTTACTTACTGTACTCATAGTGCAAAAAGTCAAGCTGTTACTTGTACCATGGTAGTCTTTTCATCATGTGATCACGTATTTTGTTCCACAGAATCATGACGTCTTTGCTCCCAGTACCCGTGTCTGTTGATGACAGTATTCAAGCCCTCCTCTTACAGGATGGAGTTTTCAAGTGTGCTGTGGTAGTGCTGCCTTCACCCATTCATTTTATGGTTTTATTAGTATTTGTATTGGATGGAGTCACTGAACTTGAGATGAAAGGTTTCAATTTTAGCTCTGACATGCCTGTTTTTTGTTGTAGCATTTAAAATTTGCACTCAGAGCAGATATCTCACTGATTTGAACAGCGCTGAAATCACTTGGCAGTTCTGTATTTAACTCACCAGATATCAAGGCCATAAAAGAAAAGCAGGAAACTTGACAAAATGTCTCTGTTAACATCATCCAGAATCCCTGAATGCCTGGAGGAAAGGAGGCTTGGGGGAACCTCATTGTTCCTCTGCAATTCCCTGACAGAAGGCTGTAGGCAGGTGGTGATCGGGCTCTCCTTCCAGGAAACAAAGGACAGGACAAGAGGAAATGGCTTCCAGTTGCTCTAGGGGAGATTTAGATTGGATATTGGGAAAAATGCCTTCACCAAAAGGATGGTTAGGTATTGGAACAGGCTGACCAGGGAGCTGTGTGAGTCCCCATCCCTGGAAATATTCAAAAGATACATAGATGTGACACTTGGTGATATGTTTTAGTTGTGGCCTTGGTAGTGCTGGGTTGATGCTTGGACTCAGTTGTCTTAGAGGTCTTTTCCAACCAATATACTATTACGATTCTCAGATTGATGAGTGAAGAATACACAAATCATACAACAGGAAGGGATTATGAGCAGCAGTTCTGTTTAGCTTTATGTTTCTGACTTATTCCTTTGGCCAGTGTTTGAGCATGGTATTGGTGCAGGCATTGTGTAGATAAAAATGGGTAATTTTACGTGTACTTACTTTGTGATTTCAAACATGCTGGTCAGCCATTGACAGCAGGTGCTGCCAGCCCTTCCGCCTAAGGAGCAG
Organism: Pseudopodoces humilis; assembly: GCF_049639895.1. Lineage (NCBI taxonomy): Eukaryota > Metazoa > Chordata > Aves > Passeriformes > Paridae > Pseudopodoces > Pseudopodoces humilis. Next base: position 3,848,953 of record NC_142200.1, read on the forward strand.
CTTCCAAAGGATGTTCTCTGGATCTCTACTGCAAGTGACTTCAGGTACTTTCCAGCTTAACAGTTTTATTTCAGGTGGAATTAGACTAGTATTGGATGAGAAGCATTGTTGTGTCCAGCACAACACTTGTTTAGATACAGTATTGCAGATGTAGAAATTAATGTTCCTTTTTATCTCTTACAGTTAGAATTAGTTCCCTAGTGAAATGTCAGAGATAGGGGTTCTTGTGTATTTTGGATGCTATGCATGTAATTTTGTTTTAATGCATTCAGGTCTTTTTTCTTGATACAGAATTTGTTTCAAAAGATTTCAATTGGCACTTTAAGGTGTAAAGAACAACTTGTAAAGAACAAGAAATGTTCTCAAGTGTAAAGCTAATTAATGGATGTTGCCCTTTGCCAGTAAGACCGATATGCTTATAGCTCCTCCTGGCTTCTGGAAGTGGAATTTTGCTGGGCTTCCTGATTTGTTTGTTATTCTGGACTTCTGGGTCATTGCAGAAAGATTTACTTTGCCACCAAGGTTATGATAAAATTCAGCTTCTTCCAGGCGGTCTGGGCTGGGCTCACACGTGTGCAAGTTCGGTACAGAACATTCTCTTCTCTCAGGCTGGGCCCTCACAAGGGTTCTGTGCTCTGTCTGTGCTGACAGGCACCAGCAGGGTTTTCAAAGCAATGAGCTTGGATGCAAGGAACACAAACCACTCTGTGTGGTGCCTGATGCCTTTGAGTTCTGTCCTGGCCTTTGCTCGGCATAGCAGATACTCCTCTGCCTGTCCCCAGAGCATCTGCTGTCTCTTACAGGGGACTAAGTGGGCTTGGGGAAATAAATTTCAGTGTTTGGGGTATTGTCCTGCATTGTCTTATTCCTTCCCTGGAGTTCAATAAAACTTCAGCATGTCTGGATTATTTTGGAATATGTTATCGAAATAGGATGAAGTAGAGTTTCAGTTTTCCCTCTGGAGGTGCTAAAGGTCTTCTATATCCCAAACAAAGTATTTGTTTTGGTTGTTAGCCCTGTGGTAAATGTGAACAGAGAAACATCAAGCAGAAAACAGTCCAACTCTGTAAATAGTACTGCTTTGTAATGCAGCTTGGATAGGATTTGTAGCAGCACATTCTAATGATGCCAGGGATAGCCATGAAGTGCTGCTGCTGCTCCCTTCCAGGCTGTTTAAATGACAGATTTAAGTAATGATATTCTAGTTATTATTTGAGGTAAAGTTTGTAATTCTGCTTCTTTGAGAACACTTAGCTTGCTCAGTGGTAATGTATAATTGGCCTTTGATACTGTGTCTTGGTTAATGGGTTAAGGTGTGCACTGGCTGTTGTTTACTCTTGGAAATGCACAAAAATTTTTAACACTGGCCTAGGAAAGTTTCTAAAAGCATCAGGATATTCTGAATCTTTAAACAAGACAATTCTTATAAAGAAATGATCAATGATAATGTGCTCCTTACTGCTAGGTGGTAGATTCTTAACTTTCCAGTATGTCCAGGTTTCAGATACTTATCTGAAAATATTTTATTATTTTATTCATATTATAAAGTATTAGAATCGGCTCCCTGTCAACCTTGCATGTCCAAATATACCTTGGTGTTGTAAGAAGAAAACCTGAAGAGAATTTTCTGCAAACATAGGAATACCAAAATTTAAACCAGATGGATTCAGATCTTTTCAAGGCTTGAAAATTTCCATTTTTATATTAAAACTGAGTGAAGCTTTGCAGACTTCCAGTTCTCTTTTATGGCAATGTTTGTTACTGGTGTAGCATCTCGAGTTGTAGTGTGGGGCAGGTTGTACATTAGTGTCCTTACAAGAGAAGGAACATTAGGGGATACAAATATAGTGACCTGACATAAAATACTAGAGGAAAAAAAGAGGCCAGCTTGATATGCAGCAGGACCAGCAATTGCCAGGCCAGGGGTTTCCAAGGTTAGTTTGTGTGTGCTGTGGTAAGGGAAGGATCTGGGTTAGTTCCTGGCAGACATTCATGGAGAACTTGCTCTGGAGGGAAATGGGCTCAAGTGCACTTTCTGAAACATGTTTTAATTAGCAGTGCCTGGGAGGCAGGGAATTTCACACCTGGTGTTTTAGCCTAGCCCTTATCAGCACTGTGCAAAGTGAAACCATTACTTTTCTCCCTCATTTTTGGTACACCCTGTTCACAAGTACCAACATAATACTGGTTTTTAATTTATTTTCTCCCTTATCTCAGTAGTCCAGATAGAATCACAAAATACTCTGAGTCTGAAGAACCCAACAAGGATCATTGAGTCCAACGCTGAAGTGGATGGCCCATGTGGGGATCAAACCCACAACCTTGGTACTATCAGCATCAAGCCATGACCAACTGAGCCAATAGTCCTTGTTCACTTTTGATTTACTAAACCCTCCCTGTTTTCTCTGGTATTATGGTCTTGCTTGTAATCTCATTTTGTTTATGCAGGGCTGGTTATTCTTTCCTAGTTTTAAAGCTGGTGGAAAATCATGAGATGATGTTGGAAGCCTCTGATGTGACTCCTTTCCTTCTCATGTGTTTCTAAGACACATCAGTTACATGTGAACACCCCCATGTAAAACCTTTTAAATCAGCTGGATTCCCCTTCATGCCTAGATGCCTGTAGATAATTTGGTTTGGTTATCCTCTGTTCCTTTGAGATGTTGCCTAAGTCTTCCTGATGCATCACAATTCCTTAGATGCCAATTTCTTTTGCAGCTATTGAGTTTTTGACAGAATGCAGTGTTTTCAGTGCTTGAGTTTCCTGAAATCCATTTTCAAAAACAAGAACTAGCAGAAATAGTGGTTTATTTTTTATGCCTTTGTGTACTGCCCATGCATACTGCTGTCTTGAGTATGCACTAGGTGACTATGAGTAGTGATGCGATTTCTTTTATTTCTTTCTGACCAGTAGATGTGTATCAGTACTCTCTTTTCCAAGCAAGAGGTAAAGCAGACAGCTTGAATTCCTTGTCAAGAGTCCAGACAAATGCAGCTTGGGCAGCATTTTTTATTGAGGAGGATGAAGAGTACACAAAGAGGCAATAAGAGTCTATAACTGCACCTGAAAGTGAATGCATTAAATGAGATGAAATCTGTACCAAGAGGGAGCCTTGATCACCTGGCAGGAGTTAATAGCTGTTCCAGGTGCCTCTGAAATGCTGCCCTTTAACAAGTGGAAGGTTTATTGTTAGCAGTCCACTCCCATCTGTGTTGTGGAAGGTGCAGTGCAGTCTTTAAATTGCTAACCAGGTTTCCTATTAAACAAAAGGTCATTTCTTATTTTAGGATTTAGATTGTGCAGAGCAAAAGGGCACATAAAAAGTCACGGTTGTCAACAGGACTCCAAGTTTGGCATTCCAGGTTTTTTTTGTATGTATTGTAAGCAGGTGGCTGTGTTGTCATTTCCCTGTTTCAGGATCAGTCTACTCAGCTGAACTTTCAGGAGAGGATGGTTGAAGCTTGGCAGAATTGTAGAGAGTTTTAGGTTCCAAAGGAATTGGGACAGCTGTAATCATGGAGCTCTTCCTTCAGCCTATTCCTTTATTCTAAATTATCTCTGTTAAGAGCAACATCCAAAAGGAGTGGTAGGCTTTCTAATATTAAAAATATGTGAGTATTATACTTCCTTCTATTTCTGAAAGTGTTTTTGTGTTTTTTTGCTAGTAGTAATATTCCTGGTAATGTAAACTGTATTGTATCCTAGTTATTTTAAACAGAACAGTTCAGGCTGTATTCCTATGCCTTTAATGTGACTGATGCTGACTCTTATAAATCCCTCTACGTATAAATTTGCATTGGACTCATAATATGGTGAATAATTTACCTTAGAAGCCTCTGCATAATTATTTTTGGTTTGGAAAAAATCCCAAGCAAGCGGGATGTTAATTTGCACCTCCTTTTTGTGTGGTGTTAGGGGCTCTATATGAATCCTTCTTTGATAACTTAAAAATACATCCTATGCCTAGGAAATTTTTTTTATCCAATTTGAGCTTTATGCTTCTGCTCTATGCTAAATCCTAAACAGGAGTGGCCCTAAATTAAAGTGGTCAATGAACAGTGACTTGTGCATCTTTCTGGAACAGTTTTTTTGGTGACTTCATTTTTAATTCAAGGCCCACTTTCTCCAGGAGATCTTGTAGTCATGTAATTAATTAAATGAAGAATAGAACATTTGGTGTTGGTGGTGGAACCTGGTCTTAAGTTTAGAGTGTTCCTCTTGATAAGGCCTGAAGAGAAGCCAAGCCAAAGCTACCTGGAAGATCTTCTTTGTGGGGGGTGTCTGTATAAACACATGTGGTGTGAAACTTTTACCAGCTACTCTTCAGCTTCTTGAAGGGAAGGGTTAAGTAAGAACTCAGCAATAAATCCAGAGTTAGAGTGACATAAAAATCACTGAATCTTGATACTACTACAAGGAATTAGGGTTTCTGGTGTTAATTTTGATAATAAACACTTAGCTTTGAAGACATAACCTAATGCAACTCTCTCCCACATAAAGGAGAAAGAATGGCATAAGGGAAACAGTAATTTTCATTGATGAATATCCTGATGGTCTCTGTATTCATATATTCACATGTCCAGAGAATGCTGGTGCCACCCCTGCATTATCTGTATACCGAGAGTGTGAGAAATAGGGGTCAGAAGATGCCAGATTAAAACTCCTGCTAAAGAATCAAAGACAATTTGTGATAGTTACATTCAGGGGGTCATTGCAGATTGAAAAAGTAGCTGAAATGTTAATACACAGTTAATTTTTCTGTTGGCATCTAATGCTTTTCTGATATAAGTTCTGTGTTTCTTAGTTTTCAGTGGGCAAGGTGTGGAAGCACTGAGGTGGGCAAGGAGTGTTGCACTCAACTGAATGGCTCTACAAAGTCACTTGGTTCAAATTCCTCACCTGGTTTATATTTTAAAAGAAAACATTTAATTCCTTAATTTGCATCCGAACTGTGAAATATTTTTGTCAGAAAAAAACCTAGTTTCTGTGTTATTTTGGTGAGTTAGATGGAGTTGGAATTTGTTGCTTTAGTATGTACCTCTTTCTTCCTGTTTTTTCAAAATAATTTTTGAAGATAAATGAGTGTGTGAACCTGTGGACATTTGAAAAGCATTTTGTAGGAAGGACACAAAGTTTAGCCTCAGGGCTAAAATTTTTCTAGTTAATTCTAGAGGATTACAGAAACTGAACAAAAGGCTTGTTGCTTTTGGGGTGGTAGTGCTATTACTTTTCTCAGGCTTGTTAAGTGGCAGCAATGTAGAATTTCTGCAAATTGGCCCAATTCAGATAATCCTGGTTTTCATGTTTTCAAGCATCCATATTTTCTGTGTAGCTGATCTGATGGCTAATTGAGGTCACACACAGTCTGTTCAGGAAATCCTGGTAACATTTTATTTCCCTATTTTACAGTTCTCTCATATCATTTAAATTGCCTAAAGTGTGTTTTGAAGCAAAGACATGTCTTGATCTGCCCACTGTATCTCAGATTTCTGAAAAATGCAGAAATTTGAAGGAGGGATGGAGTCAGGGATGTGAAAGCCCAAGGACAAGAAAACCTCTCCAGTACTATGATATTCCTTGTGGTAGAAAGAGAAATATGCAGGAAAAATAGGTCTTGGATGATGCAAATAATGATACACATGAACCATTTGTAACTTAAATGGGGTTGGTTGTTCACAAATTTTTGTTAAAATCAGGAGGCTTTAAAAGAAATTACATTGAAATATTCATCTCTAATTGCTAAGGCTGTTGGTAGTGCATGTTGGTATTTAATTTTGTGGTTTCTAATATATACTTTGTACATGGCTTCTGATACATTTTTAACTCCTACACTGACTGCAAATTAAATATTGATTTGTGCATTGCTAGGTTTTGAGCTTCAAAGCATTTCTGAGTTGTGGTTAATTGATCTACAACTCCAGACTAACACATGGAGGTTCAGAACCAAGGCACCAGAATTATAAATTACTGTATGTTCTACATACATGGTTCATGTATTTAACCAGTTTCACAAACTTAATATTAACTAGGTTTGTTGTGCCATTTGTTCTTTGAAATGCCTGTAAATATGAAGGGAAAATAAGGATAGAACAAAATAAGAAACAAGCTACTGCTGGCAAGTTTTCTAATGCAAGAGTAATTCTAATTGCATGTAAAATATTTAAAAATTCTGCGCTCTAACCATTGACTTGGTCCCTGTCATGTCATTCAGTTTCCCAAAGGCCCTAAAAGACCTCGATTTTTCTGGAGTGTTCAGTCACAAATATCAGTATTTAGGCATTAATCAGAGCTGCAAATCCAGCCCAGCAGTGTTCCCCAAATAGGTTTCAGCTCACTTAGTCTCACAACTTAATACACAGGAATGAAATAAATTTCATCATCTGTCATGTTTTTCTTGAATGAGAGGATTTTGTCCCTAAAAATAAATTTCTGTGGCTGTTGTCTGAGGCCATATGAGTTGTTTTTAATATTTTATGCTACTTAAAAGTATTTGGATTTGTGTTCATTTGGTTTGTAATAATGCTACAGTTGGCCAGAGGACTATAGATGTAGCTCCATCCACCAGCAGTTTGTAAGGAGATAGAGGTATCCATTCATGATCTATATGAAAGGGAGCATCGTTGAAACTGTTTTGTAGAAAAAAGTCTGTATTTGCTTATCCCCACTGCAAAACCTAACATATTTGCATTTTGAATGACTGTAGTTTTAAGGTTTGGAATAGAGGCCAAGGAGACAATGGGGAGTCAGATTCTCTGGAACTTTAAGTCTTGGAAGAATAAAATCAGTCCTTCGTTTCTCAGTATACTTGGTGTTTTTGTTCTTTGAGGAAGACATGGAGGAGTTGGAATTTATAATATTAGTATTGACTTCTTCAAAAGGCAAACTTTTCAGAAATAGTCACTCTGGATGTGGGACACTTCAGGAAGGTGAAACTCAGTGGTCTTTGCATTCAAGTGCTTTGGCAAGAGCTTTTGGCTTGAGTCTGATAAAGTCACTGCCCAGTCTCAAAGCTGTACTTTGTGGTTTTTGGAACAGTGTCTAATTAATTTGTAGGCTTTAAATTTTAGAATTTTTAGGTAATTCCCAAACCTGTTGACATTGTCTAGTGTCTACAGACAGATGTGACAATGTCTTCATTAGAAAAGTCTGTGTGTAAACAGAAATCCTAAAATCCTTTTTAGTTTTGCTTTTTCTGAGGTGAACTAAATTAGTGTTACCTGGTATGTTGTAGTCATGCATCACTGGGTTAAACCTTACAGTGTCTGTTCTCTGTCAGAGGTAGTTTGGGCCAGATGATGCCCTTGTTCCTAGAAACTCCCTTGGACAGGATGAAACACTGCAGGTCACCATCCCTGACATCTCTCTATGGTTGTGTTGTTAGTGACAATTGTCTGTTGTTTCCTCAGTTTCCGAAATAAAAAGGCTTGTTCTGCTTGCCATCTCTCTGTTATCCTCTTCCCCATATATTTTTTGGCCATGAACTGGTTCCTACCAAACTCTGCAAGAGGCAGAAGCTTCAAACCACAGCTGAACGGAGCTGCTGATTTCAGCCTGCCGACAGCAGCATTCACACCCAGGATCATGGAATCATTTAGGTTGGAAAAGACCCCTGAGATTATGAGTTGCAGAGGTCTTTTCCAACTTTGATGACTCTGTGATTTCCCCTTGGATGTCCCCCAAATCCGGGACACTTGGAACTTTGAATCCTCAGAGCACTGTGAAGGAGAGGGTTGTGGGGGGGTTCAGGTGAGTTTCAGAACTGTGCTGTTTTTGGGATAAAGGGTCCATAGTGATACTGGTGGTGCCTTCTCTTTGCTCAGGGGTGTTCTGAACACCACCATGGTGTTGAATATAAGGCTGTGTGGTAAATAATGCTTTCTTAATCTACTCAGGTTTCTCAAATTAGAGTTTGGCATTTCTTAACAATGTATTGAATTTTTTTAATATTTTAAGAAGGTAAAATTGAGTTGGTGGTAAGGCCCTGGCAGAGGTTGCTCAGAGAAGTTGTGGCTGCCCCATTCCTGCAGGTGTTCAAGGCCAGGTTGGATGGAGCTTGGAGCAATGTGGTCTAGGGAAAGGTGTCCCTGCCTCTGCTGAATTTAGGTGACCTTTAAAGGTCTCTTCCAACCCAAACCATTCTGTGATTCCAGCCTTGCTGGGTTACTGGGGAATGCTTTAGGCATCTGACACACGTAATCCAGCCAGATCTGCTCCAGGGACCTGAGGAGTTCAGAGGTCAGAGTTTGCCAGTTTACCCCAAATTCTTCTAGAGGATTTCTGTGGTTTTTCTCTTGGTTGTGAAGACACACTTCATAGGTTTCCTTTGGGCCTCCTGACTTTCGTTATTCTGTGGTTCAGAGTCCCCAGAATTGGGGAAAGGGGAGATAAACGGATTTAGTTAAATTGTGGTGATGTGGCAGCAGAGTTAACATCCCTGTGGCTTCAGTGAAAATAATTATTTTTGGTTCTTTGAGCTTCCTGTGGTTTGCTCTGAGCTCTCAGTGTCCTGTTATTAAGAACTTATGCATTTCTTCTGTGGGGCTGCAGCAGACAAATACAAGTAGAAATTATTCCAGCTCTAATTCTGTGTCAAGTTGTTTGCATATGCAGCCTGAAATTCCTTTGTACTGTCACAAATGCTTAGTTTGCAGGATGACAAAATAAACATTAACTGTACCAGAGCTGACACTGGCATAAGTACACACTGCAGTTCTCTGACTTGATCTGTTTCTTCATATCAGTGAAAAAAGATGCGTTCAGAAGTTCCTGAAATATTGACATCCTTGGGCAGTACCTGCCTGATTTTGTGCTAGAATTACTTTAATGTATTCAAGCAAATTTAAGTTTGCGTCCACTCTGAACCTGATTAGATCTTGAAGGGCTTGAAAATGAGTCTCTTTAATAATTATTGGAAATTCGGATAAGGTTTTTAAGTTGGACATTTTTTTTCTCATTTATGCCTCAAGTTTGAACTCACAGGGTAAGTCTTATGATATGTCCAGGAGCAATTTGGAGAGGGAGGACTGGGGAACTGGAGACCTTGATGAACTGAATGTTTTTTCAATGTTTTAATTTAAAAATTTTAATAAGCATTGCATATGTATTCTGCCCATTATGAGAGGCAGAAGATACTGTTACAATGTATGCTAAATAATTTAGTGTGCTCAGAGTACCTGGCACTTCATACATGATAAATTGAAAAGTAGATTAGAGTAATTAAAAAATGTTCACTTTCTTCATGTTACTGAGGTTAGAAGTGCATGAAACAACTGTCAGTTCCACTCTGCATCATCACTGTGACCAAGTTCAGTTCTTTGTTCTCACTCTGGTGGGATTCAGTGGCATCTGACTCTGTCCAAGTTGGATCAGAAGCAGAGAAAGCTGGATAGGTTTCTTTTTGCTCATCTTCTCTGTTTTCATGCCTAATGAATGATCAGAATTGGAAAAGCTTTTTAGAGACTAATCCTCAAGTAATATATACTTGTTTGAAATAACAAAAGAGGTGAGCTGATGTTTTTTCATTCTTGTGAAATGGTGGGACAAAGAATAAACTGCAGTATTAGTGAAGAATTTTAAAAGCTTAACAATGTTTTTCTTGGTGTAGGTTTATTACTCTTGCTGTCCTTCTTATGGATTATAATGTGGTACAAAAGATTTGTTTTTCTGCCTGCCAGCACTCATTGCTGAGGCTAAAGCCACATTTGTACTGTACACTTCTTTGTGGTATTGAATTCTTATCTTTATGCAGAAAGTATTTGTTCACTGAGTCCAGCCTACATAGGATCAAATACCCTTATATAATTAGGACATTTGTGGCTCTTTTCTGTTTATTCTTAAAGGACTGCATCATGATTTCCTTTATGCTCCAGCTAGTTTGGTTTGCTGATAAGGAATTGTTACACATCAGCAGGGTAGGTATTCGCCATTAGTACTGTGTTTTATATATCAACAAAGCAAGTTGAAGTAAGATGTAATTGTACAAGTGTATACACTATGTAATCCCTTGACATAAATGGAAAAAGCTGTTACTGAAATATTTGTACTTTTCAAGTGAAGCAGTGCTGTTCTTAACATCAGCAGGAATAGTAAATTTCAGACTGTTTTAACAGTAGATGCATTTTGTATTTGATTTTTCTTTTCTAAGAAGTCATGTCTAGGTACAAAATCATGATAGCTTCAAAATCCATTTCAAATAAACTTGTAATGCTCTACTTAAATACTTACAAGGCAAGTCAGAGTTTCTAAGGGACTTAGTGATTCTTAGCTAAGAAAGTAATGAGTGTGCTTTGTGAGCAGCACGCTGTCAGAATTCCTCTCCCTGCCACTGCCCGTAAAATTGGCTTGTTAGTTATTTATGAGGAAAATTGGTTTGACAGCCCTGAAGGCAGAAGTGTTCTGTTCACAGTACAAGTAGTACCACTGTGCTGTAGCCCTGGCCATGGGATGACAGGAGCTGCTTCTTGGAGAAACAGCTCCAACCCTGGGACCATTTGGGTGCCTCCAGCTCTGGGACTGAACTCCATATGGATGTGTCTCCTGTAACTTGAGTGTCATCTTGGAGCTTCAGACTGCCTGTAGACACCTCCAGACATACTTATGTGGCAGCTTTCTGTGACTGTCTCTTCACCTTCTGTGGATAACCTAACTAGTTTAAATTGAATTTTGGGTAGGAGTGTCAGCTGTTTGTTATTTCATCCTGGACCTAGAACGTGTTCTATTCTGATCTGTGCCTTTATCCAGCCTGGGTTTGGCCAGAAGCCTACATAGGAGGTGTAAAGTATTTGTTATCCTTGTTCCTTCTCCCTGCTGTCTGTGGAGTTTGTCACCATTGTACAAAATAGTATTTTAGGAGATCTGACTTCAAAAATCACAGTGATGACTTGTGTAGGAAGCGTGACTTGGGTTAGCTGCTGGGGGGTAATTGCAGCATTAACTAAAATCCACAGCTTTTAGACTTAGAGTTTATAGCATATCTAATATTTATCTGCCACCCAATATGTAATGAATCTTAAATCTTTCTGCAAGTATTTCTGGTGGTCTTAATCTGTTTCATGCCAGAGGCAGGGAGAAATAATGCTTTCAATTTTGTCAAATTAAGTTTTTACTGTGCATTAAATTGATTAAATAGAGCAGCAGATTAAGGCAAAAAATACTATCTTAAATTGCAATTCAGGGCTGATAGAATCTTAATGATGCCAAGCTGAACTTTTTCAGTGGGTCTGTGGAAATGAGAATTCATTAATCATATGCACTTGACTTCGTGCTGTGCTGAATTGGAAACAAACTCTTTGCCTTGTTCCCTTTGCCCAGATGAGTAATGGCCGAGCTGGGAAGGTGCAGCCAACAAGATATGGGAGCTTCACGTTGTGTTCTGTCAAACCAACTGGGTCTCCTGTTTGATCAGATTCTTGCAGAGAACCCCCAGTGTTGGGGGGTTTCCCGTTACACCAGTGCTGCTGTCTTTGAGCCGCTCTCTGACGGCTGCATGACAGAACCACTTAGGAGAAGAAAGCCTGTCTCATGTTGTGTGCTGCAGTTCTTCTGTCTGCACTCTTGTTCCCCCACTACCCCCTCTTCACCTTCATAATCTAGCTTTGTCAGCGATCTCTTTGGGTTTCTTTGTCCTGATGTATGTGTGTATTTTTCTTTTCCTGATTTTTTTTTTTTTATTTTTATTTTTTTATTCTGCCCATGGTTCCTCCCTGCCTCACTTGTCATCTTTTTTTTCTGTCTTAATTCATTCTTTATTTAACATCTGGAAAACTTTATAAAAAGGGGTAGAGAGAGCAGAGAAGGTAGAGAAAAGTTTTCTCTCTATTTCTGCTGGTGTATCAGTGTTGTGGTGTGAGGAGGGAACCAGCCTAACACAACTACTGCTAACATGCAACATATTAAGAAAAAATAATTTTGTCAGTTTAGATGAATACATAATGTATTGCTCTGTAATGTCTCTTCTGCTCTTTCCTGATTTCTTGTCTTTACTTCTATTGCCCCTAAACTCCTATTTACCCTCTGAGGTAGGCTCTTTTTGGCTTATGAAGAAATGTGTATTCTCGTGAAATGACAAAATTCTTGTGAAATCTCCGTGCTAATTCTCATTGCCTTGTGTCTGCTGTGGTGTTTGTCAAATAATTTACTTGACCTAGAAGCTTCTTGAATCAATGTTCCTTTGTAATCTCGGTTTTGGAAATCTTTTTTTGACTTTGTTTTGACCCCCCCCACCCCAGCAGAATGACACTTGGCAGCATGTTGTCTCCAGACCCTACAGGAGTTGGAAATGGTGCAATCTGGTGTCCCTGGGAGGATGTGTAAGACTTGTGGAAACACCCAGATGACATTAAAGGAGTTGTTCCCATGCGTACGGTGGTGAATTTATTGGACTTTTTCTAGCACACTGAGTGTCCTTAATTCTCTTATTTCTTACATGGTTAAGATCCAAAAGCGTAATGTCTTCACTGCAGAACTGATTTCAGCCTCTGTAGCTCTGGCTGTAAATGCCCATTTGTTGTGAAGGGATGTTGTGCTTCACTTTGAGAACAAGCTCCAGCTGAAGCAAATTCTTTCTCAATCCAGAGTGTCACAGTTGGACTAAGAAAACCCCGGTATTCTCATTACAAATAGATTTCATTTTATTTACTGAGGCAGGTTTCTGTAAAGAGCAAAACTTGTGCAGCTGCTGTCAAACTTGCTGTGAACACTTTGGAGTAATCCCATTGTGAGCAATAAAATGTGTTATTTCTTAGGCACTAAGGCTTTTCATGGATGGAAGTGCTAAGCCCCTCCCTCCCCCCCCTTTTTTAAATTTTTTTTTGTTTTGTTTTAGATAAGAACAATGTGTGTGCAAAGGTGATAATCTTCTGTTAAACTTCTGACAAACCACGTGTGTGTTCTTTACTGGAAAACTCTTTAATTTTTTCTCCCTCACTCAGTGATGGCTGCATTGATTATCTTCAACCTTCTTTCACCCATCTGTAACTTCAAATAAGAAAAATTTAAAACTTTAATTTTAAATTTAATTTCAGCTCCTGAAAAACTGCTGTAACAATGGAATCCATGTGTGGGCCAGAACCATGGAAACAGCATAATTTTACAGTGGTGAAACATGAAAGGAAGTGACTCGCCCAACTTTCTAAGAATTTGTGTTTTAACAAAAAAAACGCCCAAGACTTGCAGAATACTGTTCTACTATGCTGAACAAGAAACTTTGGGTAGTTTCTTTTGTTACATCATCAATCTGTTACTCTAAATCCTCCCAATTAGTTACCATTTCAAAACCAAAACAAAACTCCCACTTGACCCCCTCTAAAAAAACACTCAAGAAAGCACTTTTCTCTTACATTGTGGTCTGGGATGTGCAGCTCTGTTTAGAGCTTTTTAATATTTTGCCTGAAGTAATTTCTCATTCTCTCCCCTTCTGGTTGTGCCCTTGGCACTCATTTCTGTACCTGAAAACACTTTTATTTTACATTCTGGAACACCTCCGTACTCCGTGCTAAGTTCCTGTCATACCTAAAGTACAAACCAGCCTTTGCTGACATGTAGAGCTAATTTGTATTTCAGTGTAGGAACTACACAATCCTGACACCTTTTGAAGATGTGGGTGACTTGTGGTGGCACACTGTGTGTCACAAGTCCTTCACAGAAAATGACAAGGGAGCTTCAGTCATAGCAAGCAATGTCAAGACAATGTTTCTTGAAAGAAAAACATCCACTAAAGCTATCACTTGGAAGAACAAGTGCTCTGTAGTACAAATAGGGGGTAGCTCCACATGTATAGAGTACATGGCTACAGCTTTCCCTAAGCCTGCCTAAGGGCCCGAATTGTTATGTGTATAAAATGTCACAGTATTTCCATCAGGATTATGTGATCACAGATCATAGTGCTGGAGGATATTCCTGATAGATCTGAACTTCTGCCAGCACACATATGTCCCTCCTTAAACATCTTAAATGATTTTAAAGTTTCCTGGGCTTGTTTAAACACATCTCCTTTAATGATAAACCATTAAATGATAAGAATATTCAGGTAATGTGGCTGACATTCTTAGAACAGTACTTTTGATTGAGTAGCTGTTCTTAGAAGTGATGTTTAAGCTCGTGATTTCACAGAGCCACAATAGGGAGTTTAAGACAATGAGAATCATTTTAGTTTGAAAAGGCCTTTAAAATTGGTAATTCTAGCTGTTAACCCAGCAGTGCCAAGGCCACCACTCAGCCATGTCCCCAGCAGCGTCTTCCAGTATTTGACTGCCCTTTCGGTGAAAGAGTTTTTCCTAACTGAGCGTTACCTTCCCCGGCACAATTTGATGCCATTTCCTCTTGTCCTGTTTGTTACTTGGGAAAGAGACTCATCCCCACCTGGCTCCAACCTTCTGTCAGGGAGTTGGAGAGAGAGAAGATCCCCTGTGAGCCTCCTTTTCTCCAGGCTGAGCCTCCCAGCTCCCTCAGCTGCTCCTCATCAGTCTTGTGCTCCAGCCCCTGCCCCAGCTCTGTTCGGTTCTCTGATCATGCTCCAGCCCCTCTATGTCTGTCTTGTCATGAGAGGCCCAAATCTGAACACAGGATTTGAGGAGCGGTCTCCCAGTGTCCAGCACAGGGTTACAGTCACTGGCCACAGTGCTGCTGAGACAAGAGATGCTGCTAAATGAGACCACTGACTGCCCAACCCAGCACTGGCCCTCGATGGCAGCAAAAAATGTTATTTACAATAGAGATTACATGCCTGGCCCAGTAGCTGGTGGCGCCTCTCTCCATGCTTTTCTCTTGCAGAAATTGCAAGGAGCTCAGTGCCAGCTGTGGAGTAGGCACTCTTACTAGTTTGTACTCGATCTCCAATAGTTTCCTCAAATGCTCAGACTGGCAGGATTTGTTGAATGGTGGTGCTGCATCGGTTTGCTTTTTTCCTTCTTATTTTTCCCCTCTCTTCTTCCCCCACCCCTCCACTTGTGCTGTGATCATGTTCACCCTGAGCCTCATGTCCTCCCTGCTAAGGGGGCCCCAGATTTGGTAATCTGGCCTTCCTTTGCAGCTGTTCCATCCCTCAGTCACTTCAGCCGCCCAGCTCTGGACATCTCTGCCTCCTTCTGGTGCAGAGACCAGAACTAGACACAACATGTTGATGCTTTTTTGTTTTGCACAGTAATACGTTTAAGTACCATGTTTTCAGTACCCTTCCTAATGAGACACAATGTTTTATTGCTTTTGGCTAGATACTCCAGTTTGAGCTGATGATTTCAGAGAAAACAGTGACTCAGCCTTCCTCCCGCAGTTGGAACTGGATAAAGTGCAAGTGGTACTTTGTTAAGGAGGTATTGCTCAGAATTTTTTCCCCAAATGCATTACATCACAGCTCTGTGTTGAAGTGCAGCTGCTGTCTTAGCAACTTGCTTAATTTTGTAGATCCTTGTTAGGTTTTTTCCCTCCATTGATAAGACTTTTGCTGACCCATAGGAGCTTAATATGATCTGCAGACATGCAGAGTTCACTTACCCATTTTGTGATGCTGAATAAAACCAATTATTGGGGAACTACTCCATCCTCTTCTCTATCCAAACCTCTCTTCCCCATAGGCAAAAGGTGCATATAGTACTTGTGTAGATATTGAGAGTAAATTCTTTATCTGAGTTGCTTAGATACTGCATGTTCTGTAACTCTGTATGTAATGAGATTGATCCCACCTGCCCTGAGTAATGACTGAGTGATTTCTCTTGCTCTTCTTAATCTCCTTAAATGTAACTTCCACCACAACCTTTTCATTTAATATCCTGCTGTTCAGTGTGCCTGGTCCAAAATTCGTCTCCTCATGGCTGCATAGATAACTCAGTGGTCATGCTCAATGATGTGGTGTAGATGAATTTGAAGTGTCAAGGTGCATACAGAGTTCAGGACAGAGTTCAGCTGAGATGGAGGAAAACATAGGTGGATTATTCTGATGGTCTTAATCACAGTTTGTATTTTTTCAATTTCAAAAATTGTTATTTAAGAAGCATAAGCAGAGTTATTTTGGAGGAGTATTGGGAGGGGAAATTAAGATTTGAAACTGTTGAATGATTCTTTTTGGTATAGATGCTATAAGCTAAGGAGACTCAATACTGATTTTGTTTTCAAATGGGAAGAGGGAAGCAGGTACAAACAGAAGAGTTACGGTAGTGAGAGGAATGTGGCAGTAAACAGACAACAAATTGAGAAATTATGGAAGCAGATACGAACTGAAAGATGTTCCCGAGGTATGGGACGAGTCAGATGATACTTTTACTGGTGTAACACCACAAAGCCTTTGCATATTTAGAGCTACTTGGGGTATGTCAGATGTGGTGATCATCACACCATAGATGTGCCTTGTACCTGTTTTATCAACCAAACACTTAATTTGAAAAAAAACCCTTTGTGTTCTCTGCAGTGTTTTGGTTGGTCCTCTCATTTTTCCATGCTAAATTTTGTGTGGCTTTTGTGTTTCAGAGGCAGCAGCTTGGCTTAGAACTAATGAGTGGTTTAAGAGAACTTCTCAAAAGCACAGCACAGGCTGTGCACGTTGCAGGGTGTCACAGCAGTTCATTGTCGGCTGCTTGCTCGTTAACCTTTTCAGCAGACAGAAATGAGAGCATTAAATCATTACTGCTGATACTCACAGCTGAAGCAAAGATTTAAACCAAGATAATAAGGGACTCCTGTGCAACGTGGATCTCCTGTGAAGTAGGGCTGTAAACACAAGATCAGTGGTTTTGTATGCTGAATTTCTTCTGATCTGGCTAAAGCACAAAAGAACTGATGCCAGGTTTAGTGGGTGGAGGTGTCTGTCCTATAACTATCCCCCCTCCATCTCTCCCCAGGGTAACAGATGAAGATTTGCAGCTAAGCTGGATATTCAGCTGTTGCTGTGCCTAAGGCAAATGCAATAAATATGTCAATAGGAGCAAAAGACTCTAATCTCAGTAAGCAAATGGTGGTTTTAGTGCTATTATGATTGACGCTTGACTACTGTATCAGGTATTGGTGTTTGCAAATCGGGGCTGCTCCTGAAAGCCAAAACAGTTGGACCATTTAAAGACTTGTAAGGATAATAAAATGTTTAGAAAAAATGGGCCTTTCCAGTGAGGCACTTCTGCCTCTCATTCTACATAGACTTAGTAAATGAAAAGATTTTATTGAGTTGCATTGAAAATTGCCCTAAAAAACTGCCTTAATGTGAAATGATATAATAAAAGGTTGTTAACATTCAGCCCTGCAGACTGCTAAATTAGAAGTAGGTTAGATGTAAGTTACAAATGAGATGCACTTGTAATGATGGAGAAAAACATACATATATGGAACAATGCAACTGGTGGTTTATGCAATCTTTTAATCATACAGTAAAACTTTTTAATAGCTTTTCTTTAATAGGTGTGCTGTCAGGATGAATTCATTGCATCTCCAAGGTCTTTGTTCGGTAGATCAGATGGTCATGGATAAATCCTTGAGTTTCTCAACAAGTGTAATTTTACAAAGCTTTTTTTAAAAAAAGATAACTTGTGTTTTGTGTTTACTTATTTTCTCTTTAAAAAATAAAAATATTTTTACATAATTGATGAGATATCAATTTCATTAAAGACCAGAGGAACATCCATTTTAGCCTGCCAGAGAATATAGGAAAGGAGACTTCCAGGTGGTTGGATCTAGCCTCTAAGACAGCATCCTTCAGGACCAGCCACATAAAAGCTAAAAGCTGAATATGCATCTGTATTCATAAAATATTTTGTGACAGTGGCTAAATAGGAACATTGCATTTTATTTTGAGTCTGTGATACTCCTCATTTAGTTGCAAACGTTGTTGTTCAATGACATGTGCTGCTTGGCTTCTTGGAGACTGTGGTCTGTGGTTCCTCGTGTGCTGCAAGCCTTCACTCTTCCCTGGAAGGAGAGATTGGTTTGTGAATTGAATATCTGAATTAATTTCAAGGGAGTGCTGTTAGGCTGGAGTCAGCCAGCTCCTGCTACAGGAGAACAGGATTAAATTTCTTGTGGTCTGCTGCTTACCACAGCTCTGGAACAAGATCAGTGGCTGCAGATGGGGCAGAGTCTGAGCCTTTGGAGTTGTCCATGGAGCAATAGTCTCATTTTACCTTGAGGCAGGAATAGGAAGCTCACAAAACATTCCTGTTTTCTATGATTAGATGTTATCCTTGGAAGGAAGATTTAAAGTTGCGGCTCCATTTTTAAGAAAACATTCGTTAAAACAATGTAAAATGCATAGTTTTATAAAAGCAAATACAGTGGTAGAGAGATCTGATCCTCAGGGCATCCATAAATCAGAAAAAAACCATTACTGCCGAGATCCACAAAGCCTATTTGAGGACTGTAGTGCCCAGAACAATTTCAGTACATATAGAAGCAATAATAGTGTTCTTTCTTTAAAATAAAGGTTTCCTGTTCCTTGATGAATTCATGTACATAACTGGTTTATTTGGTGAGTTTTCTTTGGCTGAGGAACTTTATTATTTTATAGCACCTCTAATGCAATTTCAGCTTGTTCCTGGTCTGTTACAATCATCTGTGTCCAGTATTACAGAAACTTTGCTTGAAAAGGAGCTCTCAAGCCATCTGCTCCATCCTCCCAATATCTACATGGGATAAAACCAGTTTTCTCTGAGAACTGATTAGCCTTTACAAAGTATGTAAGTTTGGCTATGATAAAGAATATGATGTGAAAGTAATTTTTCTTTCTGCCTGTTCAAACTGGCAGTTTGCTCCCTGCCAAGTAACACAGGGAGATACTTAAGAATATAAATGCAGAACACGAGTGATCCCTTGAAAGGATCACTAGGAGCAGCAGCACTTGAAATATGATTCATTTTAGATTTCACTTTGAAGAACTATGGAGCAGATAAAAAAGTAAGATTGGCTCATGTTCTATAGCTGCAGTAAATGTGGTTTGTGTGACAGCACTCGAAGCATTCAGAAACTGAGTTGTAGGAGAAAAGTCCAGGCCTCCCTGATGTGAGGGCATCCTTCCCAACAGGACAGCTCTCCAGAATGCTCTCAAGCCTCTCATTTTAGTCCCAAGCCACATTAAAACCCTAACTTCGGGTTTTTTCTTCTTCAAATCTTAGCACTGGTTGAATTTCTCCTCTCTAGAGATTGAAATGCTATAGTGTGCTTCAAAAAGGGATAAGTTTTACACAGCAGAGAAAGCAAGTTTGTAAATGCAACCTGAAATGAGTAGCTACCTGAGTGTGTAATCTCAGTTTATGTCTCCGTGAAGCAAGTGTTTAAAGTGTAGCCTGAATCCACTCATCATTTTTTAGGTGTTAGATGTTAAATGAAAAACCATATTTGAGAGTAAAGATAGGTTTCAAGCCAGAAAAGATTAGAGTGAGCTGGAAAGATGGGGCAAACTCAATGATAAGAAAGTTCCTAAAGTGACTCCACAGTAATAGGAACACCTGAAGGTAATGAGCATTTCACTTATTGTTGTGGTGTCTGGATACACAAGGGAGTGGAATTGTTACTGTTATCTTGGGAATTGTAAAATATTTATTTCATTCATGCTGTTATGAATTGACATTTCTGTAGTGGTGGTGTTTGCTAAGATTAAGATACAAAATCAGCCTATAGAGGACTTTGTGTTTAATGGAAATAATTGAGAAATACCATACAAGTAATCTGCTAAGTGCACATATGCAATTTTGAGTATACCAATATGACCTTCAGGCTTCAGTTTCTTCTGTCCAACTTGTTTTTAGATCTAATGCATGTCAATTAATGGTAGAAAACAGTCTATTGCACTAAATTGAAATAGAAGAAGGTGCAGTTTCAGGAAGCTGTTCAGTAAACTTGTCCCAGGGGTGCAGCATCTCTTCAGTTAATGCACTTGTGGGACTAATTTACAGTGGAACATGGAAGTCAGAAATCTTCACAGTGGTTGATTTAAATATAGCAGCAGTGCTGATGGTGTCAGTGCCTCATTTGGGAAGGTCCTGGTGCAGTAACAGGATCTGTGTGAGCACTAGCAGGGAGAGATCACAGCGGAAACATCAGCTCAGGTGTTAGGGACAAACGCTGGGGTATGATCAGGTCTTTCTTGAAGTTAAAAATACGTGTGCATGTTTTAGCTGCAGAGCTTTTCTCTGTTTTAATTCTGAGATGTAAGTGATTGTTTTCTGCCTGTGTGTATATATAATAACAGTAATAACATATTTTCTGGGGGTTATGTTTGCTGTTCTTTTCCTGACATCTGTTGTGTGGGCACATTTAATCAAATAGTCTGCTTCAAAAGTAATAAATGCAGCAATAAAACATTTCCAAATACAAAAACTTAGATTTTAATGTAATTCTAAGTGTTTGTAGTAACTTAAATATTTTGATAGTTGTTAACTATAAATGGAATTTAGACATTAGATTCTATCATGGTGGAAAAATTCAAATCAAAAATGGTATTTTCTAACCCACAGTTTTAGATGCTTTACTCATGTGGTTGCAGTTGCTGGCATTGTGTAGCCTAGTGGCAAGCAGGAATTTTTTGTGACATCATAAAAAAAAGCATGTAAACAATTAAATGCATACAAACAAAAAATGATACAACATTTATCTTCGTGTAACTCTCCAAATTAATTGTCACTGCAAATCTCTCTTTGATGGAAGAAAGCTCCATTCACTCACTATGTGCTGGTTTGGATTCTGTGCAGGAGATGTTGGGTTTTTTGCTTCCTGCAGTTCCTGTGTCTCCTTGGCTGCATCGCCTGTCTTGAGGCATTTCTTACATGTAAGATGGTTTTGCTCCTAAGCAGAGACAGCATGATGAGCACCTTTTAAATGTACCTTGCTATCTTTTTAAATACTGTGTTCTACCAGACTAAGGCATTCAATATTTTCTCTGTTATTTTTTTTGGTGTCTTGTTGCCACTTTGATTTCACTCTTTAAGTGCATTTCAACTTTCTGTGTTGCTGTTTCATCATCTCCTCAGAGTAGTGCAGTTCATTTTTGAAATTTTTCATGGGCTGCCTTTAAATTTTAGGTGTAATTCTCTTTGGTATTCAAGTTTCATCATGTTTTCCAGCCACATGCATGAATTGTAGCAATCTGTTGGTGAGAGCAGGGCTAATAAATTTATTAAGCCTCATTATTTCTTCTAATAGGTAGCAAAGCAGTGACCATCTGCCCTGATAATCTCTGCATCTGTTTCAGCTGCTACACCTGTGGTAAAGTTCAGTTTCTATGTGGATTTTGTACCCAGTGTGATAATTTATTACTCAACTTTGCTGTTTCCTTTAACCAAATAATGATGCAGACCTTTTTCTTAGGTTCAATTCAGTTCTTCTCTCATTTGTTTTACTGGTTCCCCTTCTCAAGTTCCTCCCCTCAATTTGTGTTTATTTCAGTTTTCATTAACCCCTTGATTTGTGTCCCCAGTCCATGTCCTTACAGACTTAATTCTTTCTTTCTAGTTCTTTGTGGTGTGTTATAGTTTCTGTTCTGAACTCAGATGGGCACCTCAGGTCCCAGTCATGATTATGTGCACTGAGATGACAATAGAAAAGCAGGCAGGAGCAATATAATCACTTAAAGTTTAATATAATGTATATTTTTTTAGTATATAGTTTTTATATGTTCTATTAAGACCCTGAGACAGTAGTCATTGCTTGCAGCTCAAGACAGCCTTAGCATCTACTCTAAAAATGTTCAGCAACTGTGTCTAATGTGCCTTGGTGACAAAAATCAAGTGTCCTTTCTTTTTAATATTACTTCTGGTGGTCTATGCTTATCCACTTGAAAGCTTGGCTACTTCTTCTCTAAAGATTTAATAAAGAAAACATTCTGTAGAGTCTTCTTCATTTGCAGAGACAATCACTGACACTGAGCTCTGAAATTCTGTAGGTGATGATGGTGAATTTTGCATGTAACACTTCATTTGTGCGTAGTGACCTGTATTCTGCTGCAGTAATTACACTCATTGCCTTCAGAATAATCTTTATCCTTCAGTTAGGTGAGCAAAGCATAATCCTGTTAATGAACAGGGTGAGACAAGGAAAATGCTTTTGATTTGCATGTGGCATTCTTGGCAGCCAGCAAATGGCTTCAGATAATGTGCTTTATTAAGCAAGTATGGCCTTGCAGAAAAATTACGAGGCCAATGCAATTGTAGAGCTACTTTTTCTTCTGTTTCTAAATGTATTTCTTTATTGTTACAGATATTTCAAGACTTCCCTTGCCAGCAGGTAAGTTCTCTTTTTTTCAGTTATGTCTTGATGTGACAGCAGTCAGCTTTTAAGGGCTTGCTTACAATATAGTCATGCTTTTATATAATCAGAATATCAGTTCTTACTGGCACTGTCATGGTACTTAGTCATGTGGGGATCTGAGGTCAAAACAAAACCTGTTGATGTACAGATTTTTTTCCATTTCAATGGTGTATTTTGACAAGGGGAGGAGGTAACTGAGGTGTATTTATAGGACGTTGTTAAATATGTGTGTGAGATAGTTAATGCTTCAAGCGACTCAGCACAACGTGGGATACAGCTGGCAGGGGAGCAGATTAGGAGCAGCCACAAAGGGTATTAGTGATGGTTCAGAAGGACAGAGTGCAAGGAAATGGGGTTGTGGGGTTTATGGGTGGAAGGAATACCCCCAGGTTATAATAGGGAAGGTGACACAGTGTTCACTTGGCTGGAGTTACAGGTGGCTTGTATCCGATCTGCTCTATTGGACTCTTCTATCAGTGGTGTTTAAAAATTAAAGCAAACCCCCTAAACCTAAAAATAGACAACAAAGCCCTGCAAAAACACGAACCTCACCAAAAAACCTCAACCCTGCTGACCTGATTTTTAAAAATAACATTTTTTGCTAATTGTTTGTTACATTTGGCCTTTAACAAAGTTTTAAAATTCATGCATTCATTTGTGCTGTGGGCTGGAGTTGTGATGCAGAGCTCAGAGTGAGGATATCTCCTGTTCCATGACAGGTAGAATTTGTCCATTTATTCCGTTTGTAATGTGGACTCTGGAATCCTGACTGAAGTGCACTTTTACTCCTGATTGATCAAAGGATTGGATATTTGCTGTTAGGCCTGCTGCCTTTTATCCTTGGCCTCTGCCTTGATGATGATTTTGCTTATGTATCCATTCTTTCATTTCTTCTTGCGATATTAACACCTGCTCTGAAGGTAGCTGCTCTTCCCTGTTGAAATCAAATAGCAATTTCAGTTAAAAGCTTGATAGCTGATATGTTGTAGTCTTTTCCACAAGAACTTCAGAGCAGCTCTTCTGCAAAAGAAATGTCATGTTTTCTTGAAGCAGTGAAGAGACGTTTAAATGTGGAAGTTCTCTTTACAGGACGACATCTTTAAAATTATTTTGAATGCTGAGAGTAGTTGTCAAGCTGGCACTTACGGGAACTACTGGAAAAATAAATACCTGGTGTTTTGGTCAGGCTGATAGGAAGATAAGAATTGTTAGGTTTTTTCCTGCAGCTTCTAGGACAAGGATGTGTGATTAAACCTTTTCTGAGTTGATATTTGGGACTTTAAGAGTTTGGCTGGCATGAATCTGAGTCACAATGAGATTATTCTTTTCCATTTGAGTCTGTGTGTGGGAGTGTCCTCATTGTACTCCTTAACTGTGTCTTGCAAGTACTGATAGAGGGTAAAAGTTTTCCCAGGATTTTCAAAGGATGAGCTTTTCCCATGGCATGGCAAAAGGCCTTTTAAGAGGATATAAAAACTACACACCATGGCTTACCTGTAGTAGAAATTTGGCAGTACCTCCTAGTAAGGGAACTAAGGGAACTTACTTTAAAAGAAATGCTTAAAATATTGCCAGAAGGGAAGGCTGGAATCTCACAGATGCCTGAATTGTCCTGTGGTATTACAGTATTTTTATTAATGACCATGAAAATGGACTTGATTTGTCTTTATCTGCCAGTAACACACCAACACAAAAAGAGTTACAAGCACACTGGATGATATGATTAAAATTCAAAAGAAATTTGATAAATTTGAAAAACAGCCTTGATAAAAGATATAATTGAATAAAGATGAGGTTCTGTATTTAGATGGGAAGTTTTAATCATCAGAATTCATATTTGCAATAAATAATGGTGTTTTCTTATTTTGAGTTTTAAAGAACTTTTTTTCTTCCAAGTGCCACTTTCACCTGTGGACAATAGATGTCACTACAAATGTTCTCACTTTTGCCACCTGGTTTTAGTGCTCTAAATTTTCATCACTGTATGGTGAGGGGGGGCTTTTGCAGTGTTTGAAGACTTTGCAGTTAGGAGACTACTTCAGGTGTGTCTACTTTATCGTAGTGTCTTGTTTAAGGTTGGATACATAAATTTGGTAGTCAGTGGTATATCAATGTCATCCAGAACACTTATTTCATAGCAAAACCTTGTAAAGAAGGATTGTTACTGTGCTGGAGAATGCATTAGTTGATGAGGTCGTTAGTTAAATCATTACTCAGGAGAGTTATCCTGAATTAATCTGTATCACTGCTTTGAAGTTCATGGGTAACTTGGGTTTTTACCGCCTTGTAATTTAGGCCATGGAGATGAGCACAGAGAATTTTTGGAATGTGAACCAGGAGGGGCTTGGAGAACAATTTGCTAAAATATTATACTTTTGAATGTGGATAGAGAACACAGTTCTCCTCTCTGCTAGTGAAGTTCTCTTGCAACACAAGTGTGTTCACAGCATGCCTGAGGGCATGAAAAACTTGTTTCCTCTGGTAAATGCAGTTAAACTTTTTCTGTTGACACTGTGGGGATTAAAAACAATCCCTCCTGGATTTTGTCTTGTTCTGAATTTAAAACAGTTCTACCATGTATGTGATATAGGTGACTTCTCCTAAGACCTGGTCCTGTGTTTCCTGATCCTGTAGTGCAAATATATCTTCATTACCAGAATGAAGAAATAGTAAGGAAGCAAGAAACTGTATCAAAGAACTAGAGGAAAATAAAGACAAATATAAAAAAAAAGGCATATACTGGATTTTTGGTTAAAAATTAAGTAAAACATTATGCCAAGATTGAATCACAGGTACAGTTGTTTGTTCTTAATGACTCCTCCAGATAACATCTGGTGAGTCAAATAAAATCTTGCTGACTCCTAACATAAAGTATCAAAAAATTTATAGGAAATACATTTTTGCCCAGTTCTAATTTCAGATACGTAGCATATTTTAAGTCTGGTGGTTTTGTGTTCACTTTTTTGTGGTATAATGTACGATTTAGGTAAGCACTATTTGCACACTGTCATTGTTACCTTGAAATATTAAATGGTTCTGTAACTATTTTTACTTCCAAGTCCTCATTTAGGACAAAAAAAAAAAAAAGTTACACAATTTCAGCTCAAACTAAAGATGTACCTGAATTAAAGGCATGTCCTCATTCAGTCTGTTGGTGTGTTTGGCCTTGCTGCTTACACAGGGCCTGATCATGATCCACTTAAGGAAATCAGATTTATCTCCTGGCACTTTCCACTTTGGAACAACCTCCTGCTTCCCCTTCCTCTTACCCACTGGGCAGGAGATGGAGTGTTTAATGCTGTGCTGTGTAATAGATATTCCTTCCCCTAAACCTACACCTGCCTGTGTGATGGACTTAAATACAGCAAGCAGAATTTCCAAAGCCCCAAAGGGCTGGGTACTTCCTACGATGTTAGAAGATGGAAAATTAAAAATCGGTTGAGGTATTGCCAGAGTTGCAGTAGGCAAGAATTGACAGAATTGAGGTTATGCAGAATTCTTAAAATAAATGTTCACATGTATTACAGAGGGTAATAAATTATGCAACGATTATTCATGCAGCTGAGAATAAACTCAGTAGCATGAGCAGAGAACTGTTTTTAATATCCCTGCTTGAAGGGGGGGGAAAGGTAACTGACTGTGTGGGCAGAAGTAAAATAGTACAAAATAGTGGCTTTTTGATTTGTCACTTCAGTTTTAAGTTAGAATTAAATACAAGCTGCACTAAGACTGAATAGTTCCTCTCATTTTAGAATGCCTGGCATGATGCTGAAGGGATTGCACAAAGAAACCTGTACCTTTTCTCTAAGATTTCACAGTAAATTTTCAGTAATCCCTTCTAAAATCAAATTTTATTTTTTTTTCTAAGAATCTTTGAAAATGTTTCTAAGAATTCTGATTTTTAAGCAATAATAAACTTAGTTTTCATATATTTGTAGTGGCTTGGATTAAAATGATTTTATTTGTGTGATGAGTATGGAACTGAAAACAGTTTGACAGATTAGTGCTGTCAAGTTAGAATAGCTGCCTGCATGTCCTGTACAGCTCTGTAAAAATGAGAGGACTTTTCTTTTGACGCAGATATGACCTGTAGCTTGAATTCCTTTCACTACAAGCAAGTCGGGTGTTATTTCTAGATTTCCGAATTCCATATCACGAAACTGATTTTACCATTGGATGAGGTTATTGCTGACAAAGCATAAGTGTCACTTGGAAGAAGTTTCTTGTTATTTGTGCATTAAATCTTCCTATTTTAGAATTTTGTTTAGTTTTAATAGGTTAATTATTTATACTTCATAAAATGCGTTTTCCTGTTGTTCTATACTTCTGATATTAGGAAAACCAATGTATTTATCCTTTGTAAACTGTCACTGTTGAATATCTCATTTTTTTTGTGTTGAAGACTTGGCAAGGTGACAGCTTAGACCTCGACATGAAATCTGTGTATTTGCCAACCTTTACAGTGAAACTTTCTTGGCTTATTTTAACTGGGCTTTTGACACTGCCCTCTTCCCTGCATTTCCGTATTTTATAGCTAGTTGCCCACACAGGGCAAGAGCAACAGCATGATTTGGTAAGAAAAATGTGTTTATTAGTGAGGTTGACCTGTGTAGTAATATTGACATGATGAAATATATTAAACCCCTCAAGAAACTGTAAGTTAGCTAAATTGTAGTGTTTTTCCCTTAGAAATTTGAGCCCAACAGTCCAGACAGTTTCCATGCTATTTCTCTGTGGATTTATTCAGTCCATAACGTCATCAATTTTTCTATTATGGTGCTGTCATGGGGGACAGTGTTGAAGGTCTTGCTGAAGTCAAGAGAAATGACAACTCTACAACTACCAAGCTTGCATTTTAATCAAAGTTTATTAGGTTGTTCAGGCATGTTTTCCCTTTCATAAATTCTTGCTGACTATTTCTAATCATCTTTTTGTTCTCATTTGATTAGAAATGGCTTCCAGTGTTGTTACTTCCATGACTTTGTCAGTAATGGAGGAAAGGGTGACCAGCCTCAGTCATTCAGACCCCCCTCTCTTCAAGTTCCATTTGCTTTCGTCCAGCAGTAAGGGACATCCCCCATTTGCCAGGGCAGCCTGTGAAATTATTTATACCTAAAAAACTTGCCCTGGCTGCAGTACGTTGTTTTTCTGGGAGTGTGTATAGGGATAGAGGAAAACGGAGGAGAGGCGGTAGAAGAAAAGAAATTTCAATACAGAAAATTGAGAGTAGTATTAAAAAAAATAAAATCAGGATATAAACCAGGTGTATTGGGAATTATGTGGCATCCATGGTACCTGCTCTAGACTGATTTTATGCTCAAAGAAAGTGAAATTTGATATATTGGTCACTTAAGCATGAGGAGACAGTTAAGATTTGATGACATGAAAGATCCTTTGAGGTCTCTGTCCTGTGTCCGTATAAATCTTAACAAGTTGCATCAATAAAGTCTGACACTTAAAAATAAACAAAAAAATAAGCAGTTCAGCACATTCCTGATCATTTCCTGTAGCTCTGGCTCCCAGGGTTTTGGAGACATCCACACTGCTGTGAGGATTGTTCTTGATTATTCCTGGGCAGTCAACTCCAAGTGGAAGAATTCCAGTAATCAAGGGATGCATCATATGCAAATGTACCACTTGAATGTATAGTATCTATGATATTTTTCTTTGTTTTAATTAATTTCTCATTTAGAACAAATAGGACATTTTTTTCTGCTTCCTTAGAAATTGATATTTCAAATGATGTCTTTAGGAATTATGCTGTTTGGAGGAATAAGGATAGTTTTCCTAGGGAAAATTGTTCTACTTCTTTTTGCAAGTGGCAGAAAAAGGTGTGGCTGTTCCACCCTGGATAACCTGAAATATCCTGAATTATAGTTACGCAGTTCAGCTTTGAATGAACTCAGCTGCACATACCCTTCATTCTTTTAGATACTGTATGTGATTTTATTCCTAGTTTGGAAAGTTTGTTTTAGAAATAATAAGATTATATTTATTTTCTCGCTGAGGATGATGGACAAGAAAATCGAGCCTCAGTGTCATGTGGGCACCTGGTAACAGTTCTCAGCCAGGTTTACCAGGGAGAGATTTGTCAGTCTTCCATCTGAGAGGTGGCTAATTTGTCTTGTGTGGTTAAGGGTGCAAGGAGTGGGGATCATTCAGTGCTTTATTTTAAACACACTAACAGTTGGCATTCTTTAAAATCTTCTGGATTCTTCTTTAAAAAAAAATAAAATAAAAAGGCAAGTTACAGAGCTTTTGGACAAAATATAAAAGAAGAAACCCTTGAAAATTCTTAGGGCTTTATTTTTTTGTGGGGAGGAAGGGACACCTTGGACAGAAACTATTGAATCTGAACTAGAGATTTTTGTTGGTACAGTATCAGAGGAATTGCAGCGGAACTTAGAGCTCTGTAGTACATGCTGTCAAAAAATAAATAACTTGTAGTAATGTTTTACTTGGAATAGGACGCTTATGTACTCTAAGAAGATGTTTACCTGTTTTGGTGTCAAAGGAATACAGAGCAAAAATGGTTCCTTCTGGGTTCTGTGCCATTAAATATGGGTGGATATCCAAGACCTGGCAGTTCACACTCAGCTGAGGCATTCTCTAAGTGAGGAAAGTTCATTGCACTCTGAACAGCCACATGGACGTTCCTGCTGGCAGACTGGCTGGTGGTGGTTGTGCAGAAACAGCTGGAGGGATGTTGGCAAGGGTTATTCAAATGATGTACTTAGAGATCTGAGTTAAAATTTTGTCTGGACTCTGTTTCAAAGTTACAAAAATGGGACATAGTGTGGTTGCACATTTTAAAAGGATTTTTAAGGGTTTTTGCTAAGTGGTTAGGAGTTTCAGGATTGTTTTTTACTTTTGCTGTAGCAGGTTGTTTTTTTTATTTGTAAAAGCTTTTGTATAGGCAAAGTAGGGGATGTGTAACTGCTACGAGTGATTGGAGAATTCATCTATCTTCTTTTACAGGAGAAAAAACAAATCCAAGAACAGAGCCAGCCTCGCACATGGAGGGCAGTGCGCTATAATCAGGAGATCAGGATATTGGGAATGAGATTCTGCTGCTCCTTTACAGCACAAAACCTTCAGTGGCAGTCACTGAAAGTGTCTTGTTCTGGTGCAGAATTACTTAAGAAGAAGATGAAATTTGGCAAACTGAGGAGTCCAATAATTATGGTTCCTAAATAAATGTTCTTTGGTCTGTTCTGCTGATGCCCATGCATTCACTGTTTTTTACAACTGTTCCACAGAAAGTGCAGTTTCTGTGAATTTCTATATCCCCTTGCTATAGTGTTGGAGTGTGTTACTACCCAAAGTCTTCATATCAACAGCTGTGGAGTAAAGGAAGGGTGAGGGTAACAGTGTGACTGAAAGAAAGAATCTGAAAATCAAGCTGGATCTTGTGTAGTTGGCTTATACAAAATGTTAGTTCTTAGTGTGTGTTTTGTTCTGCAAGACTGGGGAGTGGCTTGGGATCTTCTCCCAAAATACACATGAGCTTGTTTGAAGAGGAACATCAGTGACTGCAGTGAACCAAGAGGAAAAACATTGCATGGTGAACTTTAATCAACTACTTTGTTGTGATTTAGGCCTAAAATGACCATGAATAAAGGATTATATGATCATTCCTTTAGTTTATTTTTACATCCTTGACAGCTCTTAATGTATAGTTTGAATGCTCTCTTAGCTTGTAACTTACTTGTGCTGGCTTTGTTTGCACAGCGGAAAACTGGGAAAAGGAAGTAATAACAAAAATTGTTACCTATGGCTCCCTCCCCCTTCCCTTTTTTATTTTCAGAAGAAAATATTAGATTTAATATTTAAAATAAGAACATATTTAAGAAAATACCCCATCACCTTCTGATAACTGTGGTTTGTCTTGCAGGCCTTTTCCCTAGGGATCACTAATTTGAACATGAAAAATTGGAAAAATTCTTTTGTCAGGTGTAAAGCTGATGTTCTTAAGGTTTCATGTTTTCATATGGAAGGATCAAAATTAGCAACAACAAAGTCTGTTCTTGTAGCAAGTACATTTTTCCTCAGGAGTGTACTCTGACTAAGGGTCAGGATAACAGAAGAGGGTTATTGAATGCCTGTGCTTCCATTAATGGGCTGGAATTACACTTGAGATGGATGTGAAACTTCTTAAGAAATTCTTACATTTTTTAACTCTGGCACAAAGATGTTTTCCAGATTATATCTTTGTGCACTAATTATTCCTTTAAGAAGATCTTTAAAAGATCTTTAAAGTTTCTGGTTATTGTCCATTCAGATGACTTACTAGAATGGTTTCACTTGGTTTGATTTTTTTTTTTTCCCATGGCAATCTGAGAGAGTTATCTGTGATAACTCTTTCTATGAAAGGCTTAATACAGAGAAATACTGAAGCTGTATTTCCAGGATTAATAGACTTCATGTTGTGATTCACATTGTCTTCGGATGTCTTAGTGGAGCAAATTTTTATGGATTTGAAGAGCAGCTGAACTGATATCTCTGATCTCCACTGCAGATCTCTTCTCTGTGGTGACCAGTGACAGGATCCAAGGGAATGGCTGGAGCTGTGTCAAGGGAATTCAGGTTGGATATTAGGAAAAGTTTCTTCACCTAGTTCTCAGGCACATGGTGGGATTGTTTGGGTAGTCCCGTGCTGGGCCAGGAGTTGGACTTGATGATCCTTATGGGTCCCGTCCAACTCAGGGTATTTTATGGTAGTAAGGAAAGGTTAGAATGCTATGAAGGCTTTTAATAAGTAAAAACTTACTGATGAACATTGAAATTCCTGCTCGTTGTTCCCTAGTCATCTACGTGCCCTCCGAGAGGTGGAGTAAAAGGTATTATTGAAACTTGAGGCTTTGCAATAGAGAAGGGTGAGGGAGCCAAATGATACAGTGAGGTGTTACAGGTAGTGACTACCACTGAGGTTCTGGAAGCATCCCTAACAAAATTATTGAGATTTTTATATAGAATTTTTAAAAATAGAGTATTAAATAGAAATTTTAAGTACAGTGATCAGGCTTTGTCTAATGACCTGTGTCCTTCAAAACTTGACGGGTAAAAAAATTGTGTCCTATCCCAAGGCAAATGTGACTTAAGTCATTCCTTGAAGATATTTAGCCTATTAAGATGGCAGTTTCACATCTTTTGCAATTTAAAAAAGTCTTACTATGCATTTATTTCAGGGTCCTTGAAGTTTCCTACTCCCAGTTTATGATGCTTCTTCATGTCTGTGTGGCAGGACAAGGTTAATATTCTTCCTCTTTTTATGCAGTCACTGATATTCTTTTGTCCTGGTCTCATGTTCACTTAAAAGCTTTAGTACTGAGTCTTGAAATGCATCAAATGGGATTGTGAAGAGCAGTACCAGAGATTTTTTGGAAGCTGTGCTCTGGAGCTCAGAACTGCACAAGAGATGAGCTCTTGGCCCTGTCAGATGCTGTTACATGCTGACAGTGTTGGCCCTGTGATGTTTGGTAAAGTAGGTCATTCAGGCTGCTATCAGAAAGGGGTTTTTTTTATCGTTTTTTGATGTTTTGTTTACCATCTGAAGACATAGGATACTTATTTAACACCCCTTCCTCAGATCTGAAGGAGGGCCGTGCCCAAACATCTCTTTCCTAGCTGTATCAGTTGATTTTCTACATCTTGGTCTTACTTTCATTTTTATATCAGCATTCTTGTACATCTGTTTTCAGCTTCACCAAAGCCTCTTGTGCTGAAGATATCAAGTTGCTGGGTAAAGCTTACTATGCTGAAAGCTCAGCTGAGTTTGGAGTTACAGAGCAGAGGTTGCATTGGTCTGCTCATAAATTTACTGCTATGAAAGGATGCAGAGAGGGGATATATGCTGCCTTTGACACACTGAATGCTGTTCCATCCTGTAACAGCTGGTTACCTCCACTAACTTGAGCTGCATTTGGTGGCGAGCTCCTGGAAACCTTTTTTAAAACGAAGCAACAAGTTCTTGTGTTTCTGAGCTCTTTGATACCACTCTGCAGGCGTTTTCCTGGGTAAACAGAACTTGTTCAGCAGAACTGTGCAGTCTTGTGTAATTGGAGGAGCAAGTGCGGCTATTTAAGGTGGTGGATTTTGCTTTGAATAAAAGATTTTTTATTAGCTGGGGATGACCTCTGATTCCCTGAAAAAGCATAAAATGACTGCCTGAGGAACTGCTCCTTGAAAGTTTATTGCTGGTCTCATGAAGCAGCGATGTAGCTGAAAGCACCTGAAAAGTGAATGTCCCTTCTTGGTACAAAACAGGAAGAGTGTTGATTAAAGTGAATAGGAATTGAATTTTCTGTGGCTTAGAGGCTCAGCTGCACATGGCCTCTACTAGAGGTTCTTCTAAACGAAGCATGAAACTATTTTTAGGAATTTTTCAACCCTGGTTTTGCTAATTAGAGAGGGAAAGAGGAATTTGTGCCTATTTAACAATATTTTCTTATTTTTTTAAATCTGCTTTGCTTGATAGCTCAGGAACTGAATTTGCTTGTAATAGAGCAGCCTTAATGTTTGTGTTATAAAATTTTAAAAAGATATTCTGTAAAAATTAATAATTAATTTTTAATTTTCTGCCTTCTTAGACTTGAAGGGTATCAGCACTGGCTTGTTGATTTATTCTGTGACTCTGGAATATTAAACTTAAATAGCTCTTTGTTTCAGCCTATAAGAGTTTGTTTATACATAAGGGATTTATGCTATGCTCATCCTTCACTAAGAAATACAATATGAACTGTTCCACCAGTGTGTTTTCATATATAAATGGAATAATACTGCATTATTGTGAGGTCCTGGATTACTGTTTTATTCAGTTTGTAATTGCATTTAATGGCTTGGGAGTCTGAGGAGTTGCTGATGTTATATCTGTGTTTTATGTAACACTGGGAGTCAGGTTCAGCTTTTGCCAAAAACGTTGTTTGCAACTAAAAGTGTTTCGATGAGGTGTTATTTTAACTTTGTGTTTGGCATCTGGAGGAGAAGCAGGACAAGGAAGACATGTACGGGTGACACCATGTCTGGTAAATAACTGGCCCTACATGGCTGCATTGCTTTCTACAACGACACACTGAAGAGATTTGCTGACCCATAAGCAACTTAATTTTCCTATATCCTTCTTAGAAGATTTGGCTAATTATTTCTAGGTTACTGGTTATTATTTCTAGGTTACCCTTGAATTGATAAAGGCGGATTTTAAGAAATGTCTGTAAAGTCAACTGATCCACTCATGGATCCCTTCCACTGAACAAAAGTAATCCTCACAGAATGCAGTTCCTTTAAACAGCATCAAAGGGCTGGGATCCTTCCTCTTCAGATACCTTCTACTCTGTTTACCTCTTAAATGGATGGTTTTTGCCATAAAAAAGGAAGTTTTATAAGGTCAAGAAAGGTTCTGGTGACTATTTGGATTGCTTTGTCTCACTCCTTCTCCAGTCACCCCACATCAGAGGCTGAAGATATGCAACACAAACTGATAAGCACAGTGAATCTGTCACAGACCAAAATGATCAGATTTTACTTTGCAGTAAAATAAAGAATAGCATGTGTAGGATTCACTTTTTCTCTTCTTTTCACCTCTTCTCTCCAAGTCTCCATGAAGCAGATTTTAGCTTTAAGCAATGGAATATTGAATGAACTTCTCAAGGATGTCTTGAGGACAGAAATGGTTTTGTTGGGTGGATTTTTTTTTTGTAAATAGCCTTGAACAAGAAGAAACAGAGATTTTGAATCAGTGTCCTAAGGAAGGAGTAAGTTTAAACATTTTTCAGCTTTCATGGCATTGACTTTATCCTTCTCGACAGTAAAGCCTTCAAAAAGTAAATGGAAGGAAGTGGGAGAAGATGAGCAGCTTAGTCCACCCACAAAGAAATCTGCTACAACTTTGATGCCTGAAAACTAATACAACCCATATGGGTTTAAAAAATGGCTGATTTTTATTTATGGAATAATAAAGTTAACTTAGTGGCCTTTTTAACATCTGTTGTCTTAACAGCATAGGCTGGGAGGCTGCATTGCTGCCTGCTCTGCTGCACAGCATCAGAGGATCCCTTGGCAAGGGGAGGCATGGGAAACCTCATTAACGCTGCATTCCTCGTGCTCTCTCCCAACACCCTGATCTGTTTTGCTCCCCACCTCACTACTACCAGTAGGTTAAGGTTTGAAAGTGAAACCAGTGAATTCTGTCAACTACTACTTTAAAATGTAACTCAAATAATCATAAGGCTAAACAGGTGACCATGATTCAGAAGGTCACAAAGTGTTGTTTTAAAACTTGGGTATTTTTGGGAATACCCAAGATTATCCTACTATTAAGCTTACCAAATGGGAATGCAACAGTAAATTCTGACTTTTTGCCAGAATAACGTCTTAAGCAGAGATCCTCAGCAGTTTATATTCTAGAATGAGTTTATGTAAGTGCTCTCTATCTTTCTTCTTCAGGAGAAAAATGGCCTAATGTAGTCTGGAGAATGGAATTAGAGTTTGTTCATATTGTAAAGTTTAAAATTAATTCATAGAGGTGATGCTGCTTCTTAGTTGTGCTGAATCATTTCTGTTGAAAAACTGGGCTTATATTTTGACACTTAAAATAAAATATTATTTTTCTTTCTGTTCTGCCTGTCAGAATGCCTAGAGTTAAATAAGAAAGACCATCTCTGGCAGTATAATGATGATGGAGCTTCTCAGTCTCCAGAGACCCTTGGAGGTCATGGAGCCCATTACCCTGTTCTGCTCTGTGCCCTTTTGCAAAGGATGTTCAGCAGGAAACTGAGCTGGAGAAGGTGTGGGTGCAGAGGAAAGGAGCTGCTTGAGGGCAGGGGTGGTAGATTTAGAGACCAGGTAATCCAAGGGAGATTTCCAAAACAACCTTAGCAAACCTGAGTTTAGAGTAAAGCAGATGTCAGGAGTTATCATTTTGGATTTGTTATAATTACAATGCACCATCTTTCAGTAATTCCGATGAACAAAGATGATGTTTGTTTGACTTTGGCTAAAAGGAAACTTACAGTAGATAATATTTTCCACTCTTAAATAATGCATACACCCAAAGAATAATTAGAATATTTAGAAAAAACTCACACAAAATTAATTTGGGGGAATGAAGATGAATGAAGATTACGGTGCAGTTACAGTGTCTGGACAGCATGTTTGGGGAATTCTGGATACTAACATGGAAAAGCAAATTAATTTGGATGCAGAAGATTGTCACTTGATTAATAAACATGTTTTAATTTTTATATCATTCATCAGGCACTCTCAGTTTACAGGCTGCAATTGTCATCGTAGAAAGCATTTGTGGCTTTACCAAAAAAATCCTGCACTTGGTCTGAGGGTAATCTTTGTTTGAAAACTTTCTTTATCAGCAAGATGAATACAATGAACTCTTCTTCCATCTCTTACATGAAGATCTCCTTCAAAACAATGTCTTTGGTCTTCAGTTTCTAATAATTGCTAGAGTGATAAACAGTAGTCCATGAAGTGGCCAAGACTATGAATTATTGAGTCCAAAATAATAATAAACATCACTGTCATTATCACAGATCATCTGCTTCCCACCCCCCTGTTATGGACACAGTCACCTCATACCAGACCAGGTTGCTGAAAGCTCTATCCAGCCTGGCCTTGAACACTTACAGGAATGGGCATCCACGATTTCTCTGGATGTGTTTCATCACCCTCATAGTGAAGAATTTCTTTCTGATACTTAATTTATCAGTTCAAAGCCATTCCTCCGTGTCCTATCACCATGTGCCCTTGTCAAAAGTCCCTCTGAAGGCACTGGAAGCCTTGGGCCCCAGAGCCTTCTCCAGGCTGAACATTCCCCACTCTCTCGTCCTATCTCCAGAGCAGAGGTGTCTCCAGCCCTAATGCTGATGTCATTGCTGTGCTCTGGGCTGTAGCTCTTCATTTTTGTTACAAGTAATGGGCTGCTCTTTTCTCCCTTGGAGTTCTCTGCTGCTGTTCTGTTCATCAAGTGGCTGAGGTGTTGCAGAAGAGGAACTGAAAAACAAATTTCTGTTCTGCTCTCCAACACTGCTGTGGTAGATCTGTCTGTTTCCTTCACAGTTTCCAAATCCTGAGTTCAGTTTGGTTTCTCAGGGCAGTGGAACTTGGAAGTATTCCCTGTTTGGTTCTGTCCTGGTCCCTTTCTAACAATGCTCCAATTTGCCAGCCAGTTTGACCAGAATTTGATGAATAGAGATATTAACTGGTGTGAAAAAAATTAGTTGAACAGGAGAGAGTTCTGAATAATACCATTTACTGAGGGAGAAACTATGGTCAGTACTGTGCTGATGAGATCTCTGGGACAGCCCCAGGAGCTCTGGCTCTGGACATAACTGTGGAGAAAGCCAAGGTTTGCCAGTTTGTCTGATGGGCCTTTTAGGTCTTTATTTTTGTTTGGATAAGCTTGAGTGGAAAAAAGTTAGACAACCTTTTATATATCTCACAATTCTAAAAGATAAAACCCTGCTGCTTAACCCTTTGTTCCCCAAAGCTTTCTGATTTTTGAAGGCAACATCAATTGGAGACAGGCTCAACGCTACAAGGAAAATTAAAAAATAATAAGCACCTTGATACAATTAGAAAAACACTTCTGACTTTTTTCTTCCCCTCTTGCTTCCCAAAAGCTGATGCTGATAATCAGTAATCTTTACAAGCAGGCTGAAATTGAGCAACCAAACTCATCATCTCAGCAGAAGAGCCTTAACTTGAATTTCCTTGGTGCAAAATGCCATTTAGCCGACCTTGGCCTGTCTGTTGTTAATGGGGTAGTTTGAGCTTTTTTTCTGTCTATAATATGTGCTGCAGGAAAATGGCCAGTGCTTCTATATATTCCTAGTAAAAACTTATGAATTCTTTTTTTTTTTTAATAAATATTTTTTAGGTTTTTCTTTGATAGCTGTTATCATCATCGGTTACACAGAGACTACTGTGCAGATACTATCACTGTGTGTCAGCAAATGCATCTTGCACAACAAGAACCAGCGCTCCTTTTCCACAGCCCTAATTTCTGACAGCTGTTTCTTACCTCAGTAAATGGTATAATCTGATTGGCATTACTTAAAACAGATTACTTTACATAAATGCTACTCAGATACCTACTTGATGAGCAGTATTTATAAAATGTTGTAAATACTCAATATTAAGTATACTGGAGATGTATTTAACTTCTTAAGTTGTTTTTTTTTCCTTTGTGCCTTGTCTGCTGCTCCATCCCTGCCTGCCTTCCTCACTGCAACTTGGAATTTTGGGGTTTCTGAATATCTCCAGAACATAAATTTTATGCTTTTGGCCTTTTTTTTTTCTTTTGTGCAGATAAAGATGGTCATGTTATTTGAAAGAAGAAAATGAACATATGTACTTAATATAATACAATAATAAGCAGATATTAAGTATTTTTTTAGAAAGCATCAAGGAAGCACTTGGTTTAAGTGAAAAAATACATATTCAGAGTGTAAAATGCTGGATAGCTTCTAAAATTGAACTAAAAAAACCCCCTCATGCTATGAAGTACTTAGTTTTCACCTTCATTTTGTAGTCATAATACAAAAAC
Organism: Pseudopodoces humilis; assembly: GCF_049639895.1. NCBI lineage: Eukaryota > Metazoa > Chordata > Aves > Passeriformes > Paridae > Pseudopodoces > Pseudopodoces humilis. The sequence goes on from NC_142200.1 coordinate 3,886,725, forward strand.
AAGAAGGTATGTCCTTGAGAGGAATGAATATAATACTGGTATTATATGAGCAGGCAGTATCTCTTGACACTTGGATTGATAATCTGTATTAGCCTCATCTGTTTAAATAATACAGAGAGTCCACACATTGTTTATTAAAAGTCTCCTTGGCAATGTACTTACCAGTTGATATTTAAAGGGTTTTGTTTTCATGGATAAAATTTCATTTAGACCTTCCCCTTTTTACTTCTTGATTATTTTTTTTATCTGCTTTTTTGGAAAACATTTTATGGAAGAAACACATTTTTAAAAATACGTTTTACACCCTAGAGCACAGATCAAACCAACTTAAGGAAAACCGAAGAAGTACCTGCAGTTTCCTTTTTCTAAGGAAAAAAGTCTGGCTGGCTCAAGGTCACCAAGGAAGCCCATGGCAGATCTGGGTGTGTAAAAGCAGCTTTCCTGCCCTGCCAGCTGCAGTGTGAACCAGAGAGGCACTGAATGTGTCTGTGCCCCTTCTGTACCCACACAACTACAATAATTGGGGGTTTAAATATTACTGTAGCATGTTTTGCTTTATTATTGAAGGTAAATATAATCGACCTTATTGCTAGAACTATTTGTCTGTGTAGCACTGAGGGGCTTGGAAAACTTTGTGCTGGGGGAGGAAGGCACCCAGGCATGTCTTCAGTTCCCTTTGGCTTTCTTCAGCCCCAGAAAGAGCTTTGTGCCTGAGCAGTGATGCAGAACATCTGATGGGCCTGGTTGTGGCCTAATCTCTCTCTCTCTTTCTCTCTCTTTTCTTTTTTTTTTTCTTTTTTTTTTTCTCTCGTTTAAATAGAGAAGCAGACAATATTTAAATGCAGTTGCTGCTTCCTTTCTTCTTTTTTTCTTTTTATCAAGAATTTTGACATACACCACTAATTCTGCAAGGGCAGTCAGTATATTGAGAAATGAGATGGCAGTAAAGAATGGTAATTAAACATATGCTGTAGACGAGTGCATGCTGCTACAAGTAGGCAGATAGGTTAAGTTGAAGGCTGCTGGCTTTAGATTAATTCCCTTTTGGTTCTAGTCTTGGATAAGCCTTACGCCTTACTGCTGAGGGCTGGGAGTGAGAAGAGATTACCATGGAATATATAAAGAGCTTTAATGTTAAGTGTGAGTCTTGTTCCTGTTGATTTTAATAAGTATTATAGCTGAATCAGTTATTTATATTTTTTGTGAAATACTTTGCTGTGAGTAAAACGGATATTTGCTTTATTTCCATATACACATTCTGCCTGTGTGTGTGTGATTGTTATAAACATAGGCTTTTGCACTGTTTATACTCACCATTTTAAAAGAAAACTGTTTGTAGGCAGTTTTGATGTTAGGTGCTGCAAAGTTAAGAAGAAACAAAGGCCGTTCACCATCTGGGGTGAATGTTTGAGGTGACCTTTGCCTTCTGATGAGAAGTCAATAAAGAAGCCCCGGGTTTAGGGGGGGTTGGATGTGGCACCGAGTAAGGACTGCCTGGGCTGCGGTATTCATTCTTTAGGGCCAGGCAGCACTGCCAGGGTACTTCCATCCATAATCTCGTGGAGTGAGGCAACTGCTGAAGGAGGGTGTGACCGCAATTCTTGCTGAAGTTTGGGGAAGTTCTCCAGCGTTAATAGGGGAGTTCCCGTGGGCTTAGAGGGAAGTTTTGCGCTTTTAGGATGCCAGGCACTTGTGTTGGTAAGCGGACACAGCAGATGTGTAAAAGCGATGGCAAAACGCGGGTGCGGCAGGGGAAGGGGCGGTGCGGGGCAGCCGGGAATGGGAACATCAGCGGCGGCGAAGCGAGGCCGGTCCGCAGCCTGCCCGGGCGGCATTTCCAGCGCTCTGTCTTTGCGCAGAGAGTGAACCGGAGACTGCGGGGCGCGGGCAGCAGACGGGGATTAGCATATTAATGGGAGCTGGGTAATCGCCTCCCGCCCCTGCCCGCCCTCCTCCGCAGGGCTCACTCCGCCTCGGCACCGCTCCGGGGACGAGGACGAGGAGGTGGATGATGCTTCGGGGCGGGGGGAGATGAGGCAGCGGCGCGGCTTCCCTGCTGCGGAGCGCGCTGGAGCTCCGGGCGGGCCGGGGGACCGCGCTCCCCCCGCAACCAGGTGAAGCCGCACCGCCCCGGGGAGGGCCGGGTCTCCCTCCTCTCCCCGGGATCCGGCACGTCCAGGCGGCTCCAGCCTCCCCCCGCAAGAGCCCGGAGCGCTGAATCGGGACATTGTGTGCCGGAGCTGGCCGGCATCGAACACGCTCTGTGTATGTGGCTGCTGGAGGTGGCCGGGCAGCAGCCCCCGAGGCGGGCAGGTGCGGGCTGCATGGAGAAAAGCGGCTGCAGCCCATTCCCCATGTGCTGGGCTAAAGGTACTCCGACCTTTTATTTATATATATATGTGTGTGTGTGTATATATCTCCCTCTTAATTTAACGTTTTCCCACCTGTGATTCTATGGGTTTTTTCCTATCAAAGCCAAGCTAAAGAATAAAATATTCTGGTCATGCGCTTGCAGTGCGGAGCTGCCCCTCCGCAGGAGCTGCTTCACCTGACAGCTGGGATTTTTTTTTTTCCCCCTCCCTCTGCCTTTAAGTATGATTTGAAATGAAAAGAGCGCTTGAGCTGTTTGGTTTGTACTTGCACTGATCTGAGGATCTGACGGCTTTGTTTGTGATCTTTGTATTTTGAAGCCGCTGCGAGGGTGATTCTGCTTTCACTCACCTTTTAGAAGAAATACTTTTTAAGTGTCTGATCCTGATCGTAGGGAGCGTTTACAGTGGAAGACTCACATCTTTTTCTTGATCTCTCCGAATTTGCCACCTGTATTATCCACCCCAGACTGAGACAATAAGTAACCACAGAGCATGAATTTATTACAGTGAGAGGGTTGGACTTGAAATTGAGGCTTAACAATAGTTAGATGGACATGGGAAAATCATTCACATGGTAATCTTAATTTGCACCCGAAGACATTAATATTTACCGTATTATCATCTGGATGTTATTTGTATATTGTAGTTGTGGATGTGAGTTTACTTAAAATTCTGTTAATAGTCAAAGAATCAAATCTTCCTTAGATGGAAAACAGCTGTAAAAAGTTGAGTGTTGCTGGTTGTAAGCATAACTTTTGTCGTGCTTGCTTTCATTTCAATGTACTTTCTTTTTTGGAAGAGAAGCTGGCAGTGAAGTATTGCGTCACTGTAATCTTGGATCACGGACAGCCAGTTACTTCAGGAGTTCAGGGCAAATGTATCTGAAGTAAGGATTTGATAGGCATAGCTGCTGATTTGTTGTCTTAAAAAAATAACATTAAATTTATTTACAGTTTTTATTGTCTAGTGATTAGGAGGAAACACGAAGAAGTATTTAGCTTTACAGAACCTTACAGAAGTATTTAGCTTAAACTAGTCTTTGCCACACATTGACATATTATAGTAGCACGTAAGTAGAAAAGACTTAGAAATGGGAGAAGTTGGAACACCACACCCTGGTTTCATGAAGTGCAGAACCTGTCAGCTCACTGGGGAATAATGGTTAGTAAACAATGAGTAACGGTAATGGGAAACAAAGGTAAAACAGAGTGTCCTTTGCTTTTAGTAAAACTTGTTTACCGTGAAGGGGTAACAACAATGCCACATCTGCATGTCATAAATTGAATAACAAAAGTATTCGATGAAATTTGGATTCATCTCCTTGGACTATTGCGAGGGTCAGGATGAAGGTACTTTCTAGAAAGTAACTTTTAAAAGTAGGGAAGAAGAATGTTCTGAGAGCAAAAGCAAGTTTTTTGCCATCTGTTGTTCAGGCTGGTTAGTGTTGAGGTATCTCTGCCCCCTACTCCAGTCCCAGAGGATACCTGCAGCAGGGCTGGGGATGGTTGCATTGGGCTACGAGAAAAGGTATTGATCCCCCTCTCCCCCCACCATTCCAATGACTAAAATGAATGAAAAATGATCCCACCTCTTCCTCAGTCGCCTGTGTTCTAAGAAGATAACTTAAGGGAACATTGCTTGTCCATCCCTCCTGCCCCAAAATGTGGAGAGCAGCCCTGTAATTTCTTGTTATTCCTGTTGGGGGGAGAAGGGGGACACCTGGAGTTGCATAAGAGGACAAAGGCACCAGGAACTTCACAGCTGCCAGCTGTGATGATTTCTAGAAAAAGCTTCATCACAACCTCCCAAAAAAAGAGGACAGATGAGAAATAGCTTGGGTTATATTTGTCATTGAATGGTGGCCATGCCTTAGTCGATGATTACTCTGTGTACTGTTCACCGGCTTAACCTTAGGGAAATGAGACGGATCTGGCCTACTTTGATAAGGGCTGTGAGATATCTGCAGTCCAAGAAAGGTAATATATTAATGAGAGAACCATTTAGTTCTGATCTCTTTATTCTGGCTCTTTGGTTTTTCTGTTAAAGCTTCAGGTTACTTGTAGAAAAAACGGATAAAAGTTTTAAGTATTTTATAATGTATTAAATGTGATCTTGATGTGTATATTTTATTATCCATAACTTTTTTCTAAGTGCTCTGTTCTCTTTTGAATGGGACAGATTAAGCTTTCATTGTACGAGGTGTGATCTCAGCAAATGTTTGTTCTTTGAAAAGGCTTTGAAATATTTCAGTGAGTCTGTGTTCATACAGAGCTTCCACTTTTTTTTAGCATTCTTAAATCTGAAATCGTCAAATCTTCTTAGCGATAGCGTGGGATGACCTAATTGCAGCCAATTCTGTGGATCTGTCTGTAGGACTGCAACAAAGATATTTACTTGCTTTAGAAAGTATTTATGTAAATCTGTGTTGTTGCTTTTTTGCCTTCTCTTCACATCTAAATCTAATCTAAGTAGTGTTGCTGGATTGAATAATTTAGTCTGGATCTGCAGATTCCAGATTTGAGGGTATTCTGATGGGTGAATGAAGAGAAAGTGTGTATGTTGTTGCTGGCATATTTCTTCTCAGTAAGTCTGTATTACTTTAGTCAGGATAGGAGTAAGACATTTTTGGCTGCTTCCTCCCTGTCATTAAATAATTTGAAACTTAAAATGTCAGGTCTTGTGGACTAAACATCATGAGGCTTAATTACACCTTTGAGGGATGCTGAAGTGGGTGTCTTGATCCCTGAGCAGTCCCCACTCCTTTCCCAGCTATGTGCTGAAACTTTGTGCTGATATCATACAGCGCTATTTCCTTTCTGCCTGTAACAGCACACTAGAAAGTAGTCATGGATCATGAAAGACTTTTCACTAACATCTCAGAACTTTGTTAAGATCATTAATAGTATAATGTGTTACACTTTGACTTAGATACTTTTGTTGGTGAACTTTTTTTTTGTTTCCTGTGAATACCTGCCATTTTAACCTTATACAGTAACTGTGTGAAAGCAGTTGTAAATGTGACAGCCAAGGGTAGTTGGGCATCTCTGCTATAGGTCTGAATTATCCACCCCCAAGGAGGAGGAAGTTTCTAGAATATTTTCCAGAAGAGCTCTGTTTAGTAATTTCTGAACAATTAATTGATGTAGTTCAGTGTGTGCTGTCTAAGTTGTTAGTGGAGGGTGATCACAGTCCTTGAACGCAGCCCGTCAAGCTAATGTGTGAAGTCTACACTGACTTAAAATAATTAAGCCAAATTCAGTCAAAAACCTTGTATTGATTAAAATAAATATTTAAAAATTTAATCTATCTGTGTTGTGAAATGTATTTAATCTGCTGGGAAAGAGTTTTGCCCTATATAAATGTTGCAATCTTTTTAAGGAGAGAAGCAGTTCCAAGTTAAATGTTGTGGGTTTGTTTTTAGGTGAGCCCTGCTGTGATTCAGGGGGGTGTGGTCAGATGGGACCTGCTGGTCATGTGTTGAATATAAGCAAGACAGTTGGATGCATAAGAGAAGAGTTCAGAGCTGTTTCTCCTTCATCTCCATGTCCTAAATCTCTGCTGTTTTGCTAACAGTGATAACTCAATACAAGAGACCCTTACATTTTTAGGTGATAGGTGATCACTGAGAGGGACAGTCACAGAGAATGGACTAAGGGAAATTGCTGTTACTGTATGAAGGTTGTAGGCAGGTAAATCTCTAAAGCAAGATACCCTGCTTCTTTGACACAGACATTGTATATGCAACATGGAAATATAATTGTTCTTGTCTATCAGAAAGGAAAAAAGCCATTCTGTTTGTATGAGTGTTCTGCTGCATTTTCTCAGTGAGCTTCAGTTGAAGTGAATGGAGGGAAGCACCTGCTCTTGCATTTTTTTCAGTCATCTGTAGATAGTTTAGGAGTGACATTAGGTGCTTTTTCCTTGGTGTCTGAGGGCAGTACAACTAAGAAGAGTCTGGTCTGTCATTTGACAGTCTGTTGTTGACTAACTACGTGGGCTATATTGGCCATTTCCTTCTAGATGATAAACTAGCCTAAACTTTTGTTAAACTTAATAATAACTTCGTAGCTTCTTGAGCTGTGAGATTTGCAAACCATAAAAAAACATCTCTTCAGTTCCTGGGATTTTTAGGAGGCTTTTGTAGAAAGAAGAAAAATAATGTTAATCTCATCAAACCCCTGATTTTCAAAAGCAGTTGAAAAAAGTTCGTAGAATCACAGAATGTTTTGGGCTAGCAGGGACCTTAAAGATCATCTGTCTAGTTCCAGCTCCCCTGCCATGGGCAAGGGCACCTTCCACTAGACTGGATTTCTTAGAGTGTTGTATTCCTGATATGCCTGTATATATTTAAAGGTGGAAAAAACTCTGGAAAAGCAAGGAGGAGTTCTCCCCTTCATTGTTACAGCACAGCGTGTGGTAGCTCAATATTCTTGAAATTACAGGAACTATGCAGCTCCAGGAGTCTGCTGCATTCCCACTAGGGTGATTGTTCCATATTCAAAGACGACTGGAATGGAAGATGGAGCTTGAGATATTTTTACAAGAAAGGAAAGTGATTGTTTTAAGGGCTGGGGGGAGCATTTGGTGTTCCCTGGGTAATGGAGATGTGTGATCTTATCAATTGTAGCACCTGGTAATGAGCCAGTGAACCAGCTTGGAATTAAATTCTGAGCTGCCTGGGAAAAAACTAAAATTTCAGTAAGGAAAACAAAATGTTTCAAATATCCTTTAAAAGAAGCATTAGCAAACAGGCCTAAGGGCAAAGTGTGGAAGTTGGCACCCAAGTGGATGTTTCATTGTTGGAAATTGTGCATTAAGCAGAAAAGTTAACCAGGAGCTTATAGCCCTAATTGCTTTTTTATTCAGTTTATATTTGAAATTTCTTTATCAGAAGTCTCATTGTGTGTTTGCATATATTTATATACACATATATAAATAAGTGCATAATTTGCCTTGCCCAGTTAGCCTGGCAACAGCTGCAGTATTTAAACGTTAGATACCAAAGATGATCTCTTACCTGTTTCTGTGTTTTTAGCAAATGCAATTCATTGGGAATTGTCTCTTTTGGAATCTTTTTTATTAGTAGGACTGTGGTACTGAAATTAGCTTTTGTGACTGGTGTTATACTTGTAAGAAATGTATTAGCTTGTCTCAGTCCTTCACTTGCTGTAGTGTTGCTGAAATAGAATAGTTGCAAATTCATGTCTTGTAAAAATTTTGATATGCCATCAAAGAGTATGTACGTCTCATTAATTGTGTGGAAAAAAAATCTCACTAGTATTCCTAAATTCATGACCTGATGTGGGTTTGTTAATGGAATTAATAAAAACTGGAGACATTACAGATTAATATCCTATAAGTACACTATAAGGATGGTAGGGAAGCCTGTAAAAGTTGCTGAATTCTATAACCTGGCACAACAAACAAAAGCCAGATATAAGGAAATATCTTTGTAAATACTAGATTAAAAGATGCTTAGGTACAGGACATCATAAATGTATTTGATTAGAGGAGTTACAAAAATATTGTATCATTCATGAAGATTTCATCATCATGCAAAAGCAATGAGGTCACTGCATATATCCTGTTGAATCCCTGTTGAGAACTGCCAGTGCCAGTTTTCCCTGAGGGGTTGTCAAGGACAGTGGTTGCTGAGGTATGGAGGTAACTGGTGGTTGCCCAGCACTGAGTGATTCTGTATTTCTGTATCATTGGCATACGGAAAGAGGGTAGGATTGTCGACTTCTGATATTTAATGTACCTTAGCATAGACATTAAGGAAAGCATTTCTCTGTGTATTCAATCCTGCTGAGTCATTTCATTGAAAATAACCTGTAAACAAACTCCCTTTTTTCATTTATTTGTTTGATTACTGAGGTTTGTTACTTTGCCAGAAGGGAGGTTGCTTAATCCTTTCCCCAAGCACTGTCACTGCTTTCTGAAGTAGTTTCTCCTGCCAATGATTCCAGATCCATTACAGCAAGCACTAGGGGTTTGTGCTTTCTATTTAAATTGGAATCTGCAAATGAAGTATTGTCCCTTGCTTTACCAAGGAGAAGTCTAAGAAGAAACAGCTTTTTCCATGGCCTAAGTCTCCTCATCTTGAGTAAATAGAGGAGTAAAATCAGTGTGTGCTTCAGTTCTGCAGGGACTTGGGACAGCAGCTTGCAGCAACTGAGCACTTCAGTGATGTCCTGTGCAGGGTCACATCAACAGGGGATGGTGTAATGAACTGAAGGGTCGCATTTTGAGACTGAAAGCTGAACTTTTTACTTCAATTGGGTGTGTTATAGAACTAAAACCAGATTTTCCTCACTTGAACAATATCTCATGATGAAGCAAAATTAATCACTAATTGCCAGTATTTGGTCATGGATTTCCATACCGTTTGAATTTTCTTCTTTAACATCCATATAAAGGTCATTGAAGCGAGGAACATTTTCATCATAAGTGATCGCAGGGTGAGTAATGGTCTGTGGTCCTGTTACATCTTTATTTCTCAGAAGGAGAGTGGGAAGGACCTGGGTGTGTTCTGTAGCTTCTTAGCTGATCTTGGAGGATAAGGGGGCAATGGGATTTAAACTCTTCTCACAACCTTTCTGCTAATGTTTGCAACTCAGCAATGATCTGTTCCTGCTGGTATGAGGAGATAGTAGGAATCACGTTCCTGAAATCTGTGTTCAGCTCAAAGGGGGCTCTGTCTTGGCTGTGTCACAATGGTTGGTCAAGATAATCTGAAGAATTGCAACAAAGATACTTTGGAGTAGAGCAGCCTTTTCAATTTGATCCTAACAAATGATTCCCATGCAACAAATTGCATTGCCAGGTACTTGAACAGCAGCTTTTTGTCCATTCAGGTGTTTGATTGCAGCAGTTTTAACTAATCCTGGCAGAATTAAGAGGTCTCTGATTTATGGTTGTATACAGCTGTATCTGTCAAATAGGAGCATGTGTGTGCTGCAGATATCCATCCTAGCCCCTTCCCAGAGGGAAAAGGCACTGCTCAGGTGACAGGGAGCTGTGTATCTGTTCCAGTTCAGGGCTGATTCCTGTGTCATATTTGTCACAAGAGCAGCAGAGAAATTAAGATTTGCATCCTCAGCTGTTCCAGTCAGTGTCCTCTGGCACAGAAGTGAGATGGGCATGTAGGGGTGGTCTCTGTCAGGTCATTAAGTTAATGTTTTATCAGCTTACCAGGTTTAGCAGAAGATGGGCTTTTCTGCATGTGTTTCTGAACCTAAAATTAAGGGGATTTTGTTCTAGTTATGATTGTGAGGACTTAATGCCTGAGGTTTTCTTACACAGAGTTGGGAGGATGCCGTAGAATCCCAGCATGGGTTGGGTTGGAAGGAATCTCCAAGATCATTTCATTCCAACCCCCTCAGCCATGGACAGGTATGCCTTCCACTATCCCTGGTTTCTCCAAGCCCTGTCCCACCTGGCCGTGGACACTTCCAGGGATGGGGCAGTCACAACTTCTCTGGGCAATCTGTGCCAGGGCCTCACCATCCTCACACTAGAGAACTTCTTCCATGTCCCTGTTCTGTCCTTGAAATGAAAGATTTACCCCTTCAGTCTTTTGCTCTTTTATATTTTTTTAAATACATACACATAGTATTTCATAGAGTACATAATATAAAACATAAGGTTTATTATATACTATATATAGTGCTTTATAGATATAGGGTTAGGGTAGGAAAACATCCATTAATTTCCTTTTTTTGTATAGGTTCTGGTTTTATGTGATACTGAACAAACTTTTTGCTGGTTTTGGTTGCATTAATTTAGTTTTCTTAGAACAAGCTGTTTGACCTGTATAGACCAGTAGTGTTTGAAGTACCAAATTTGCACATCTTAAATATCTTTTAAATATCTTTTAAATATCTTTTGTTTTAAGCTATCTCATTTCTCTTCCCAGCTCTGGCTGTGATGCATTTGTGCAGTTTAAGTACAGTGTCCCACACTGATGAAAACCAAGGTGTTTCAGTAGAAGCAGGAGCACTTGTTGTGGCTGTGGCTGCCAAATAATTTCTGTGATAAATCCTCCTTCAGGTAGTCTTCTTCTCAGAATTACTCAAGTCCTTAATTGCTTATGCTGTGTCTGGAATCTCTAAAATTGTTCATGCCTAAAATTTGAAGGGAAAATAGTTGTGCTTTTTCTGTGTCCAGTTCTGGGAGGGAGCAGTGGCTGTTGGAGATGGGAGTGGGAACAAGCTGGAAATGAGAATTATCTGAACTCAGGAGCACGCACACCCTGGGTACTCCTGGATACACAACAAGGTCATAATCACAATTCCTGTTTCATCCTGTAGGAAAAGCCGGGCAAGTTAAAACACAATGTTTATTTAGTAGAGAAAAGCAATGGCAATCAGTCACTTCTGTTTAATCCAGATTTATTTCTAGTTTGTTTTTTTTTTACTGTTAAAATCACAGTGAAACCAAAGTAAAATAAACCACATTGGGAGATTTTGGGTGTAAAAATCTCAGGAACAAGAAAAAAACAATCAAAATGGGGGGAAAACTGATACTTGAAACTGGCTGTAAGATGGGATCATACTTGGGTCTGTACTTAAAAGTACACAGAGGTCAAAAATACTGGCTGAAGGATTTTTACATTCAGGTGTCTCAATTTACTTGTGTGGTTGCAATAGCTTGTGCATCTTCTGGAGAATGAGAAATGAAGGCAGGTTTGAAACTTGCAGTCATAAACTTTCTTCAGCATGGTATTGGGAAATTCAGGGAAGTTTATTATGAGCACAGTATTTGGAGACATAAAATCAAAAGGGAGAACACCAAACCTCAACTTAAAATAGTTGTTTATGTCTGCCAAGAATAATATTTTATTTTATGAATTAGTCACTGATGCCTCAATCCAGTGAATATTTTCCTGTTCAGTGGTAGGAACATAAACAAGAGGTTGTGATTTTTTGGAATAGTGCTACATTTTGGAAGTGGGAGTCATTCCCTTTCCCTAGTGTGGGAATTACCATGAATTTGAGTTTTGTGTCTGCCTGTGGTACTTGTGATGCTTCAACGCTAGAGTAATTGTACAAAGTAGTAGTTAATCTATAACTTCTTGTAGGTTATTACCATAAAATTCTTGAATATTTTTTCTTCTCTCATTAGGACTTTGCTTGCTCTGTATATCCAATCTGCACTCAAATTATTAAAGGTGCTCCAGTTTTGCTGTAAATGTGAACAAAAATGTGCTGGTTTATTTTTTTTCTCTACTCGGAAAAGTATCTCTTAGATCAGGCAGTAGGTAGGACATGAGCTGTGCCCTTCTGTTCTCACAAGGACAACCTCCTGCACTGCAATGAGGTTGGTCATAAAATGTGTCCTTTGTGACTGACTGGGCAGATTTTATAGGGCCGGGTCCTTTCAGGTACTTAATGCTTCCTCCTTCCTCATCCTTGTGCCCTCAGGTACTCCAGCACTCATCACCATCAACACATTTGCGTATTCCAATCTGCTGGAAATCCATAGGGATGGGCGTTGCTTTGCAGAATTAAGGCCCTAGTGAAGAAGAAAGGACACTTTAGTTTGTGGATTTGTTAATTATGGCCTGCATGTTCTTTGACATTGGTGGTACAGTGTAACTTGGCACTGAATTTTTAGATGGATTATTATTTTTTGCTTTAATTATTATTTCTTCATGGCTTTTTTTCCTCTTTTCTTCCAGTCCACAGAGGTGCTGTTTGTTTTATGACTGTGAATTGTTTTGTTTAGCATGTAAGAGAAGATTATATAAATGTTATAATAACTTGATTTATAAGTTCAGAGCTTTCTGTCAAAACAAAATGTTCATAGGCATACTCCCAGCATAATTTGTTATCTCCCTTTAATCTTAATTTTGTTGCATTGAAACAAGCAAACATGGAATTTAAGCCTCCTCCTGCAAGATGTCCCATAAGATTTGACAAATTCTATCCAAAATAATTTCTTTGTAAATACCTTACCTTAGTATACATCTTCACTAAGTGCCTTTTAAAACATCAAGATCAATCCATATGTTTAATGTATGCTGTACAGCAATATATTGTCTTTTTAAAATTAGACTCTGAAAGAACAAATCCAGTTTTGAATTTATGTCTTACATCTGGAAAATGAGGAACAAAGTATTTAGCTTTTTTATCACATATTGCACGTGATAGAACTTAACAATGAAGGCAGACACATCGGAGAAATAGTTTAACTTTTTTCAGGTCCTGTCCTTTTAAATGCTAATGTCTGAATTGTGATACACAAGGGAAGATGGGTCAGAGATCTTTTTTTATAAATTACATTGTATATCATAAAAGTGAAGCAAATAGAAACTGAACCAGGGTTATGTTAGTTTTGGTATTGATTGTCTGTGTCTCCAAAATATTTATGCTGTGAGTTTATTTTGATTAATTAAAACAATGAAGAATATTGAGTTTTCTAGTTAACAAAACAAAAAAAAAACAAACAAAAAAACAACGGACAAAAAAATCCCAACATACATTGGTGTTGGGAAAAGTCTTCCACAGCTCGAGTTGGCCCCACAAGCCTCAAGTCTATTGAAGAACTCCTGAAAGAAATGGAGCTTTCTCATCTTGAACGTGGTAGGGGATGGTTAAAATGAGTGGGGAAAGGGGATGGGCTGTGCTTCTGCAGTGGAGAAACCGCCGGGATCTGCTCCTGGAGGGTTTTTTTCTTACAGGGTCACCCTTTCTGTGCCTATCTCACTCTGCTCTAAGTAGTGTGTGCAGCTCAAGTTCTTGCTGTGAAAAATACATTCTCCACAAAGAAGGGTGGAACAGGGATGTTTTTGGTCTCTGTTAACTAAAGTGTTAAATAAGGAATTAGTGTTGCCCGTTAATGGATCAGAATTTGCTCGCTCTTAAAACTTTTTAAATGCATAGCATTGCAGTAAGTGGAATATAGTGGCTTGAGGCTGTTTGTTTAGGGGCTTGATTTTTTTTTTTTAATTTATTTCGCCTAAAGGGGTAGAGTAAACCATGAAGTCTCATCAAGTATGCTGCTCTGTACTCTTCTTTGTATTAGCAAAATATTCTTCTGTTCACCTCTTAAAGTGGGAAAACTAATTTCCTTCTGGAGTGTGAAAATAATTTGCAGCTCATTTCTTCGGAGCAAATCGTATTAACTCTTAATATCTCAGATTTTCCTCTGAGTGGTGTTGTCTTTGACAGAAGAACATAACTGCGTTTTAAGTGAGCTTTTCTTGTTGAATTCCTGTCAGCCATGAAACTCACTTGCTCAGTGAAATATTCTGTAGCTGATTAAAATGTAATGAAATCATGTTTCTGACAAATGCTGAGCATCTTTAAAGACCATACTTTGACATTTGCAATATAATGGGAAATAATTAGAGGTTAGTTGTGCTTATGCTGCCGTTGACTGCACCAGGCATATCTCAAATTAACCTTTTCCTTTACATTTCATTGTAGTTACTTGTTCTGTGTTCAAATAGTCTCTGGCTGAAAAGAAGCACCTCATTACCTGTTAAAAGTTCCTATCACCTCTTTAAATTTCAGTGCCTGGCTGGAGACCTGTGGATGGTGCCATGATAGTCAGTGATCAGCTATTTTGTTGATTTTGGTGCAAATTACACCTGCTCATCAGCTTCCTCTATCAGATGCAAACAAGCCTTACCTGTCTATCCTGTTTCCAGAAAATTCCATCATCTTCTGCCCCTGTTAAAGATTTTTGGTCTTTTTATTCACATCTGTCCATTTAGTTGGTCAAACTTGTCTGGGTACCAGCTAAGAGTTAAGTGGCTTTAAAGAAAGAGATAAAAGAGAAGATTGAAGTTGGAAATTACACCAAATATTGAAAGTCAGTAAATGTTATTTAATAGTTTAGCAGCAGAGGCTTAGAACTGTCAATTTTAGACTGTAAACCTCAAGGAAAACTAAACCCCCACCAAAACCAGAAATAAATAAGCCCAGAATGATTTATTCTGTCTTAATATGTAAAAGCAACTCAAAAATCATTTAAACAGCAGTAACAGGAGGACTCAGAGATAAGCAAGGGCTCCATGGTTGGGAAGAGTGGATGAGGAAATGCTTGCCAGGGAGAAAAGGGGTAGCAAGTCTTTGGCAGCAGCAAGGAAAAATTATTAAATTGGTGAAGCAGCCTCTGGTGACAACTTACTTGCCTTTGAAAAATTAACTTAAACCTCTATACAAATATACTCTTCAGAAATGATCATATATCAATTTTGTAGCTTCTAACACAGGCATGACTGTGAAACCAGACAAATTCCTGTAATGAAATTTGGATGTTAAACTATTCATGAGAACTTAAATTGTGTGCAAGAAAATATTTTTAAAAAAAAAACTTGAAAAAAATTGCCTGAGTGATGAGATATCTTTAATTTTCTTAGGCTGTTTTTTTTAAACATACTTACATGAACCCTTTTAAGGATCAGAATGTAGAGTGTGGTAGTAGAATATACTAGTAGTAGAACATAGAAATGTAGAGGGTGGTGTAGAATATAAGAGTGCAGAATACGGTATAGACTTTTTGGATATGTTCATAGATGTGCTTTTTTTATAGGGTTGTTTATTTTTCTGATTTGTTCTATAATAAACATGTTATTCAACTTCTTTTAGTTTTCTGACTTGATGTCAGGCTTTTCCAAGCCTGGAAATCATCATCTTGTGCTGGCATCTATTGACTTGATAAATGTAGTCTATGAGAAAGCTGCCAAATATCTGTGTTTTCATCATGATTTTTTGGAAGCCCCAAGGGTTATATTTGACCTTTGGAACAAGTTGGGGGAGGCCACTAAGTTGATGATGGGGCTCTGGAGCACCTCAGCTATTGAGACAGACTGGTAGAGCTGGGACTGTTTAGCCTGGAGAAGAAAAGGCTCCAGGAAGAACTCGGAGCCCTTTCCAGTGCCTAAAGGGGCTCCAAGAGAGTTGGAGAGGGACTTGGGACAAGGGCCTGGATTGACAGGATGAGGGGTAATCACCTTAAGATGAAGGACAAAAGGTTTAGATGAGATGTTGGGAAGAAATTCCTTGTGAGGGTGGTGAGGCCCTGGCACAGGTTGCCCAGAGAGGTTGTGGATATCCCATCCCTGGAAATGTCTAAGGCCAGGTTGTGTGGGGCTTGGGGCAGCATGGGATAGTGGAAGGTGTCCTTGCCCATGGCAGTGGCAGAAATGAGATGATCTTGAAAGGTCCCTTCCAACCCAAACCATTCCATGATTCTGTATTTCAGCTTCAATAACAGAAGCAAAAAGTGAAAATTTTATGGATGTTCTTAATGTAAGAGAAATTATCCCATCAGTGATTCAGTCTCATTGGACAGCATCTCCTACTTGTGACTCTCTCAGGAGACTGTGTGAGCGTGACTTTCGTCTACAGCCTGCCCTTATCTTTCTTCATTACCCACTGCATTAGAGACTTGTAGAGAATCTTTTGATATCAGTTTATTCACCCTCATGGATCTTGTAAATACTGATCAAGCTTTTCTCTGGAGTGCTGGCTTTTTTAGGTTCCCTTCACAAGGCTCCTGCTCTGCCCCTTCATTATTTTAGTTGCACTTCTCTGGACTTATGGACAATGCAGAAGATGTTCTGGAAATTCCATTGACTTTTCTATTGAACCTTGGGGCTAAAATAGAAAAAAATTAATCCATAATTCTCTCCTGGCAAGGGGCTGTGTCATGCTGAAGACACCCATCCCTTGCCTTTAGTAAGCATTGACAGAACCTCTTCCAAGTCACAAAGATCCCAAAGACCCAGTTTCAGGCTAAAATTAGGAATCTGATGAAATACTGTATTCTTTGGAATATTTAATAATTTTATACATTTGTGCAGTCTTTCCTAATGCTAACTCCTGTTCAGTCTGTGTAGGGATCTAAGTGTTTCTATGTACTTCTGACCTAGGTACCTCTGACTTGCTGCATGTTTGTGGTGTAGAAAGAAAGAAAAAAAAAAAATTCAGGTTTTATACAGAAATACTTTCATGAATATTAAAGCACACACACTCCTTGTTGAAGGAGATTGTTCTTCTATTTTCTCTCTAGCTACTATGAAGTGTTTATTTTAAAATAAATTCAAGCATAGTAAGAGCACAGATTGCAAGTATTTAACTGAAGCTCAAGTGAAAGGTGTTTTAATTGCCAGATCCTTTTGGATTGTGTTCTCAGGCCAAGTCAATTCAGCATTTAAAAACTGCACATGTTTAAGTGCACCTCCTCCCCCCCCCTCCCCAATTAATATTCCTCTGTGTTCTAATAGAGACTTGAAGGAGGATGGATTGATAGCTCTGTGTGTGTGGTGTTGGCTTCTGGAGGTGTCTTGTTTGTGTAACACCAACTTAATTTATTGCCACCTGCTGTTTCTGCAAATGGTGAGATTGTCACACACAAATTGCATATTTCATCACTGCGATGGTGGGAATTGATTTATTGTTTCCAGGGAAATAACTGAATAGAAGAAAAATGCACAATAAAGTACATTGCATCTTTATGAGCTTCTTAATGTCTATCCATGATCAAATATATTCTAAAAAGTTGCAGTAAATTCTTTTGGGGCTAGCAAAACTTGCTGACTTGATGCCTTCAGGTTTGCCTGAATTTCTCAACCATGATGTTAAACCTGTCTCCCCATCTCCTTTGCTACCCTGCCATGATGAGGATGCGCTCACGCTGGTGGTTTGTGACCACAGACCTCAGTGCTGGTGGGTCTGTGCTTGTGTGTGTGCTAATTCACCAGGGATGGGCTGTCACAGAACCTGCAAAGACTCGATTTTACTTTGTTTTTGAAATGTGTAGCAGTTGAATTAGATATTTCTGATATTTCTGGCCCCATTCCGTGTTGTTTGAAATTAGATAACTGCCAGTAACAAATAAATATCTGCATTATATCAGCTGGGATGAGGTGGACTAGATGGAACAACCCAAACAGTTGCTTTAGTGGAGGAGGCTGATGTGGGTTTTGGCGCAGGCTGTGTTGTATTTATGGCTCATGTTGCAAAACATGATGAGGTTTTGACCCAGAATGTCTTCTGTCAGGGGAGGTTGGAGAGGAGATGAAAACAGTGCCATGTATACCGTGATCAATTATTCTTGTGGTGTTCCTGCATGATTCCTTCCACAATTGGAAGTGACAAACTGATGAAGCTTAATTGTATCCCTAAAGCTTATCTTGCTTTAGGGGATTGAACCCACCTCTTCCAGGTTCCAATTAATTTTTCTACTACAGACCCAATATTTTATCCTTTTAAGTACTAAATTCCATTTTCAGAGAACTCTCTTAAAGGAAGCCCTAAATTAAATATATTTCAACTGGTTGGAATGGCTTTCTTTCCCTGGTTTAAAAACTTCAGGAAGTAGTCACTTGGTTGGAAGTAAAATGGTCTAATTGCAGCTGTTACCTTCTTCACCTCAGAAGTTTTAACCCTTTTGGTCATTTGTGTCTCATGCAAAGCCAGATTTTTAGCTGATTCGACATAGATATTGGAGATGGTTCTAGGAAAAAATGCATTCGTTTTTCTAACATCAGTTCTTGGGTAAGCTGTTGTCTGACTCCTCTCTGTTTACTGCATGTTGAGGAAACCCCCAAAACACACATTCTGAACCCACTTTATATTGTAATCAAGTTATTTAAGTGAGAGCTTTCCCCTAAAATTGTGAATTCCTTATTTCTTAGTGCAGAATAAATGGCGAACTTCAGGACCTGTAGTATATTAGACATGCTTTATTTAATCTAAACTCAAGGAAGGTTCAGTAGCCCTGTGTTAGTAGATTGAAGGTAAAAGACTGAAAAATGCTTTGGGTGGAAGCCAAGGGTGTTTTCTTGGATGGTGCCAATTTTCAAAGCTTTTCAGTGTTGATGGTTCTATTCAGAGATTTAATGATGCATTCACTGGAAAACCCCACAAGAAACCTCATAACTTCATCGGGATTAAAAAGAGCAAAGGCACTGAATGTGCTTCCCATTAGCTGTGCAGCGGCACAGTACAGAAGTCCCTGTTTTTGGAGAGTGTGGCAACAAGGAACCCTGTCCAAAAGAGAATTCCAGCCGCAGTGAGGTGGTGAGTCCTGGGTTTAGATTCAGCCCTACACAGCATGTCAGGGGCGTCCACCTGGGATGAAAGCACTGATAGGGGATCCATAAATTGTGTTCTGATACAAAGCAATATGGAATCATTGGTGCTGACTCCAGAAGTCTGAAGAGGGCCCTGATGATCTGTTTGGAGTGGATGAAGTGTTTTAAACTGCTTTTTAAATTGCCTTTTTAAGGCTTTATTATGTTTTGTTGGGTTTTGTTATTTTTAATAAAAATCTTGAAATCATCTATACAGAAACATCTATATGTTTTCTGCTTCTAGCTTGACTTGGCCAGAGTACAGAGTAAAGAATCGCTTTTTTCTTCATTTCCGCTTGTACACCAGCGGCTGTTACTGGCTTTGAAAAACACCTGAGCCAGAATAGGCCTAAGGAAAACTTTTTACAGGTCGTTGAATTTTGTAATGGGCCATTATCATGCAAGGCAACAGGGAGGCTGTTGTCATGATGTTCCTCCTGAGCACCTAAGTGCCTTTTAGCTCATGGTTAAAATTATTAAAAGGGGTTAAAAATTAAAAGATAGTTGGAACATTTTGAATTGTAGATTGGGATGGTGTCATTCAGTAATATAAAACCAGGAAATCCCAGGTAAAATTGAATGGTGGCCAAATCCAAATTGATTGATGGTGCATAACTGGGATACCTCACTGCTCTCCTCAGCTGCTTCTAGTTTCAGGCACTTCTGGTTTTTAATTGCGGAGAAGCACAGTTGCATCATCACCAGTTCTCATTAGTTTTTACTATTCTAGAAGGACAGTAAACTCTTCCTGCTTGTATTTGCTTCAAAAGCAGTCTGGAAGAAGAACTGGGCTATGTGGATCCTTCTTGGAGCAGTATTTCAGACAGGAGTGTTAGAAAAGGTTATTTGAATTCATACAGCTTCCTTCAGTCTCATATTTTGATGTTTGTAGGAAGGGCTGCTGCCAACAAATAGTGCAGCTTCAAAATACATAGAAATTAATTTAAATTTTTATTTTAAAATTGCATGGTTGTTACTTGCTCATTTCTTTGGTGCCTTTTGAAATAAAACTGCACCCCTCTAATTCTCTAAAGCTTGCTAGAAACAAGCAACAGAAAATGCAAGGGGACATTAGTGTTTATTTGAATTTCAGTGCTGCCAAGGGACCACAGTGAAAGTTCAGAGTGCTGCTGAGAAATTAGGCGAGTATCTAACTGGGTACTGTGTTCTAATTAAAGCTTGTACAGACATTGATTTTCTTGTATTCCCAGCACAACTGATGTTTCATCACTATTTAATTTTTTAATATTAAAAATAGAAAACGGTGCCATCTCCAAAGGGAATTGCTGGTAGTGCAGATTATGTAATGTTGCAATAAAATTGGGTTAAACTGAGTGCTTAAAGGTACATTAGGGCTTAATCCTATGGGATTTTTGGTGAGAAGGATGAGGGAGGGGTGTTTTGAGTGCAGGGTGGACAAATACGAGACATCTTGGGACATTTGAAAAATTGGTTACTTGATAGGACAATTGTTTAGCTATTGATCAGTCCCCTGAAACTTTGTCAGTCCTGTCATTTCAAGGTGCAGCTACCCCAGTAACAGCCACTGTTTCTCTGGCTCTCAGCAAAATCCACTCGAGTTCTTCAGCAGCCTTTGTCCATAGCAGCTGTACAGGAATATGCCACGGTTTCATTTAATTTAGGTAATACAGTTATTTATTCATGGTTTGTTTTATTATTGATTTCTAATGAGTTATACTTGTCTTACCTTTACAGGCCCAGGATTGTCGTATTGCTTCACTTCATGTGGGTCTTGTAGTTCATGCTGTCTCTGAATTCCTCCTTCATGCTCCCTTGAACACTGAATCTCCTAAAACATAGTTATAATTGAAATAAATGTTTCCATATTGGCAATTTGTATTGCTAAACTTGTTTGACTTTGGTCTGTATTATCTTTGAACTGTATTGAGACATAGATTTAGTAACTGCAATATTCAAGCAAAATTCCCTGAGGGGAAAAAATTGAATTGCCAGTACTGTTTTTCCATTTCATACTGATACAGTGAAGTACTTGGTGAGATGATTTATCTAAAGTAGGTAATAAGAACTTGATTTTAAAATTATTTTAATGTTTCTGGCTTTATACGTTGACCTGAGAGCCTTGATAAATGCTTTTGGCTGCATATACTATACTTAAAAATGCATATATTTAGAGGAGTATGGAGAAAACAGTGACCAGGAGGGGATTAAAAAGAGGCAGCAAGATAAATAAACAAACAAATAAATAAATAAATAAATGTGTTCTTGGATGTAGTCATAGCAAATATTACTAAGACCAGTGAACTTAGCTGAAAGGCAGAGTAAAGTGGAACAAAAGATTGCTCCTTTTTTCTTCTGCTTTTGAACATCAGCATTAGCTGAAAGAAAAAGCACAAGAAAAATAAACTCAGCAGGGAGCAAACAGGGACATTCCAATATGACTTACGGAAATAGCTGGAATAACTGAATGCCATTGAAGGCTAAAGTGATGATAGAAGGAAGAAATAATCCTTCTCCTTTCTTTCTACATTCGTTCCTAATTTGAAGTCACAAACCTGATGGTTTTCTCCAGGTTTCATCCTTAAATGTGCAACAAGATGTTGACATCAAGGAAATGTAAAAAGAACTTGTTACACACCTGGCATGTTGGCTGCTTCTCTCCTGTGGCATGGATGTGTTTGTATCTGGTGATGGAATACCAAAAGTCAGCAAAGTGCTGACTCTCAACATAGGCCCCAAAAATACAGTCTTTGTCATGGGGATCGTAGTTAAAATTGTACTTAACACCTTTCCTGTCTGTGAGGTTGAGATAGTCAAGTTAATACTTGCAAGGTGAGTTACAGCAGGATTTAATACAAGCTGTGAAAATTGATTGAGCTTGAAATGCATGAGATGTTTACTCTCTGATGTGAGATGTATTATGGATAATTTATGATTTTAGAGTGTGAAATAAATTCTTAATTTAGTTTTTATCGCCAAATAACTAAATTTCAGAGGTTGCAGGGCACCTGTGGAGATTTGTCCAATGCCTCTGCTTAGAGCAGGATCACGCTACAGCAGGTTGCTCAGGCCTGGGTCCAGCTGTGATTTGAATATCCACAGATTGAGATTCCCTAACCTCTGGGCAACCTGTTGCAGTGTTCAGCCACCTGTGTAGTGCAAAATCTTTCTCTTAATACTTAAAATGGGAGTTCCTGTTTTGTTCCTCTATGCCCATTGATTCATGTCCTCACTGGGCACCACTGGGAAGTCTGGCTCCATCTTTACTCATATTTATGTACATTTGGAAAATCCCCCTTAGGTTTTCTTCCCCAGACCAAACCATTCCATTTCTCTGAACCCTTCCTTGTATGACAGACACTCAAATTCATGAACTGATTTTGTGGTCCTTCATTGGACTGTCTCCATTATGTCCATGTCTCTCTTGTCAGGATGGTGCTGGCTCATGGTTGGCTGCTTGTCCACCAAGACATCCAGCTCCTCTGCAGAGCTACTTTCCAGTCAGTCTGTCTGGTAAAGCAGCATTGTTTCTCAAATGTGCAAGCAATCTAAAGGCTTTTATTTTCTCTAACAGTTGTAATATTTGAAAGTATTTGAAATCTTGCAGGAGGATTATTATACCAGGACCAGAGAACAAAATGAACTCTGAATTCTTACTGTATTTTTATAGATTCTTATTTTTTTCTGATAGATTTTATAGATTCTTTCAGATTTCTATAGGTTTGAGTTTAGATGGACCAAGTTATTGTGCAGAAATGCCACCTGGAAGGAGCTTTAGCTCATAGATGTCGATGCCTTCAAGCCTAAGATGGGGGTCAGAATGTGGAGTTAAAGAATAATAAGATTTCATGGTATCTACAAAGGACAATGTGGAGTCACAGTGTGAATAATTACAATTTGGTTCCTTGTAACATGAACTTGTTAGTGCTGCGTTGTTGGCCATCAGCCAACACTAATAAGAGAAAGTGTTGTTTATTTTTTAAATTATTTTCTATTATCAAAGTGCTGATGTTGAAGACATTATTTGCATTGAAACCATTT
Source organism: Pseudopodoces humilis (assembly GCF_049639895.1). NCBI lineage: Eukaryota > Metazoa > Chordata > Aves > Passeriformes > Paridae > Pseudopodoces > Pseudopodoces humilis. The sequence goes on from NC_142200.1 coordinate 3,909,207, forward strand.
CCCTTATGAGATGACTCTGCTATCGCTTTATTAACCAATTTGCAGTTAATTGATTTAAATATTTTTTAATGACTTTTGACTGTCTCGTTAGTGGAAATGATTTAATTTCTGAGTTCTCAAAGCTGGTAGTGAAACGTGACTTAAAACTTTGATTGTGCTACTGGAAGTCATAACACTGACTTTGTTTCTGATATAGTCAGCAAATGTGGGAGTGTGTCAGGAGGAGTCACATTGAGAGGAAATGACTTCTAGAAAGATGCGATTTGCCTAAATCTCAGGTAGTCCCACCACAGTAAAGAAAATCCATCTGAGCAATGATGCATATTGTGCTGTAGTCTGTTAACAGCCGCAACATCTCAGCAGACATACTCGGTATCACCAGGCCGGGGCTGGTTTGCTTTGCTCCTTCCTCAGTCTTGGAATAGTCCTTGACATTACTGAGAAATCTGTGTGATTTCTCTGAAGTGCAAGCACTGGGAGAACAATAGTCTTTCCTCTTGGAAGCTCTAAGGGATGCTGGCACAGAGCCTTTCATACAAAGAAGTTTGACCATGCTTGACTTTAGACCGTTAGCCTTTTATATGACAAGATCCAATAAAATACAGTAGAATTAAGTCATGGAATCATGGAATGGTTTGGGTTGGGAGGGACCTTGAAGGTCACCTAGTTCTAACTTCCCTGCCATGGGTAATAGCTCCTTCTACTAGACCAGGTTGTTGTGTCCAAAATTTCTGATTTACATATAATCTAAATCTGCCTTCTTTTAGTTGACTGTGGCTTGTTTCTGGCCCATGGTAGAACACACTACCTGTCTGTTTAATACCAAGAGGATTAAAGCTGCTCATTTAAACTGAGATGTGTAATTGCAGCATTACACACCAGTCTGGTTTGAATTTAGAACAGCCCAAATAAGCATCGTGGTGGTGTTATCTGAGCTTTCTTTGTATCCTGGCAACTCTTGTAAAATAGTTGTTTAACAGCAGCTGTGTTTTACAGAGTTTTGGCCTAGGGCAGAGTTTTACAGTCACATTACAAGCTCAAACCCAGGGGCTGGTTTTAATGGGAATATTAATAGGTCCATAACCAGAGATATGGCATGTGTTTCTATACCTGGAGCTATCAGATTTATGGCTGCTTTGGTGCTTCATAAAGTAAACGTTGGGCTTTTTAAAAGAATTTGTAAGGAACCAGCTATGATCGAATTCTGAAGGGAAACTGCTACTCTGATTTTGTGGAGGAGGTCGTTTTACTTTGAAGAACCTCTGTGAAATATAACCTTGTGAAAACAGACCCCGTACCCAGTACTGTCAGTCTGATGTCTAATTCCACATTTTGATGAATATGGAAGCATCATGATAGTGTTTTGCCTGTCCATTGAAATGACATCTTGTAAGAGCACATCAGTATGTAGGCACTGGAGTCTTGCATTGCTTTCCTTTTTGCTGCTCCCAAGGGGTGCAGATTGTCCATATTTAAGCCTATGGCTAGATATCTAAATGCTTGGTTTGGTGTTCCCTGGTAGCTTTTCTCCGTTCTTCCACAAGGCCACATAAAACCTGATGAATGTGTGTATTAAGTGGATGGAGCGTGGTGAATCAATACTAAAGTGGGCATTCTTTAGGTTCTCCTCTAAAAAAATGACTCACTTTGTGTTGTAGCAATTCTCCCTGCTATCTGCTTATGTAAACTTTAAATAAAACTCAGCAGTTTTTACTAGTGACCTTGAGGTAGGGTGGGTTGTTCTGAAGGTTGCAGAGCATCCTGCACAAGGTCAGTGGTCTTGTCTGAGCCTGAAAACTGCAATTTCATTCCAAGCAATTGGACCATTCATCTGCCTGAATTTGGCCTGGTGAAACTCCCCTCCCTGCGGACCTTTGGGGTTTAGCAATGGCTATTTTAGCCTTACAGGAAAGGAGTCCTGCAGTTTGGAACTTGCCCCGTCCTGTTGTCTTGGTGTTACTGTGCCAGAGGGGAGATTTTTGTGCTGGTTTCAGCTTTAAAGTCGATGCTTGTATGAAAACAGCTGCTGGCTCCTTTGGTGAGGAGAAGTCAAAGAGTTGCTGAGGAGCTCCTGGCATTTTCAGATCTGAGAAGTGAAGAGGAGAGGCTTTAATGTGGGCCTAAGGTTGGCTTAATTCATTTGTATTGATGGCCAGAAAAGAGGAACAATAAAACTGTAGTGGTTTCTTGAGTTTTCACAGAGATAGGGAACTCTGGCAAGTGGGGAAAGTTCCTTGAGCATCAGACACTGTGGGAGTGTTGGGAGAAGCATCTCCTTGGCTTCTCTTACCATCTTCCCTGAGGGCAGGACATTAGAGGCCTTTTGTCTGTCCAGTGTAAGTTCTTACCATTTCCTTGGATGAATGTAATTCAACCATTTATTCAAGAAGTAAAGACATCCTGTCCAGATGGGCTATTGTTTCTTCTTTATCTGGAGGGTCTGAATTAGATAGATGCTTAAGACTTTCAATAGGCTTTTAGCCTCCCAAATGCTGTTATCTACAGTCTGAAGATTTCAAGCCTTGATATTGCTGGTGCTAATTCCTGTTAACTGAGCTCATGGTGTGTTTTGACCGTGGCTGGTGTTGCCGCCAGCTGCTGCTGGAGGGGGGATGCTCTACCTCACCCTGATAGTGGCTGCTTCTGCTTCTCTTCCTGTTTGGCAGCTTCAGGCAGCTGTGGCATGAAACTAAGCCAGTCTTGAAAATTAAATCACCTGGGTTTTTGTTTTAATTTTTTTTTTCCCTGATAGTTTTCTGAGCCAGTTTTTGGGAACGTCAGCAGAGTACGGTGGCAGGGCGATAGCTGAAGCTCTGAGGGCCAGCCAGGCATTACAGGAGCTCAGCTGGAAGCAGGAGTCTCTTGTGCCTCTCAGTGAAGTGAATCAGGGATCAGGCGTTCCATTTACTGCCAGGAAGAAGTTCAGAGTACTATGCCGAGAAGATCAAGTTTAGTTTATTTTTAACTTCACATTTTTAAAACTGCCTCCCTACTGGCTTCTGGCTGTGAGGAGGAGGAGATTGGGAAAGCTCTGTGCACTTGTCCAAGCCCTGGAGCAAAGCCCTGCAGTCCTTTGCTCTCTGCAGCCAGCAGACTGGAGTGATGCTCTAGACTGCCAGGCAGGGAGGAGGTACTCTTTGCTCTTTTTCTCTTGGACTGCACTGGCTTTGCAGACACCATCTGCTTGTGGCTGACTAATTAGGAGCAGTAGCCAAGAGGCAATTTTCTTCTTTCTCCTTTGACATGCAGACTCATACCATGGTCTGTGCCTTTTGCCATTAGACTATGACATCAGGCTGGTGGAAGATAAAACTTAGCCACTTGTTCAGGAATTGCTGAGAGGAGGGATAACTGTGTTCCTTATGGTTCCTCACTGAACAATGAACTTCGATCTGGATGGTTTTGTGTCCCACTGGTTCTCAAAGTAGTACAAAAGGAGTGAAGTTTTTTGTGTTTTAGCCTTGAAACATGAGAGCCTGGTGTTGGTGTGTGGCTTCTTAGTGGAGAGCCTCCAGTTCAGTGTTGGGGTTTCCTTATGCCTCTTTAGAGGCTTTTTGTAAGACTTGGCAGATTTTTGGAATGAAAACTCCTGTTTGAACTGGAAGCTGGTATTTGGTGTTGAAGGCTTTGTCAGTGACCCTGGGTTATGTCACTGAGAAACAAATGAAAGAGGTTTTGCTGAAGATACCACTTTTGTAAATAATTGTGGTGCTCAAGATCAGATCACTTGCTCCAAGGGGCTTGAAGTTTCTCTGGTATTCAGCTGAGTAGGTTTTTACGTTTGTAAATACATAAATATTTTAATTGCTTTCCAAAAACGAAGTGAATCTTTGTGGTTTTTTGGTAAATGCCTTGTATGAAGAAGTATTAAGATTCATGCATAACTAAAATGAATTTCTTTCTTGTTTTCCTTTCCCTAGAATATGACAGATACCTAGCATCTAGCAAAACCATGGCAGCAGCTTACCTTGACCCAAACTTGAATCACACCCCAAGTTCAGGTGCAAAGACTCACCTCAGTACTGGGATGGAGCGTTCCCCAGGGGCCATGGAACGAGTCCTGAAGGTTTTCCACTACTTTGAAAACAGCAGTGAACCGACCACGTGGGCCAGCATTATCCGGCATGGAGATGCTACTGATGTCAGAGTAAGTCTGTTTTTAACATTTTTATGCCATCTTTAGGGTTAAGTGTTATCTTAACATATGGGAGGTAAAAATCTGGAAGCAAACAAATAAAAAAGTTTCATGGTTAATTTTAAAAGAATTTTGACTTGTTGTATATTTTGAGTTAAATTCAGAAACTTTTCAGTGGTACCAACCTGTGTGACACCTCAGGGCAGGAATGAGAAGCTGGGATGAAAGTGACATTAAATGACATTTTGCATTTTTTAAAGAAATAATAAGAAATTAATGTGTTTAATGTAAAATGTGTGTATTTATGTGCTGAAAATGTTTAAATATAATGTGTACGTCACTTAGGGAAAGAAATGCTGTTTGGAAGTGTGGGAAAATGGAGCTCTGAAGAGTCCCTTTTTTCACCCCAGAAAGTATTTTTGTCCATCCTCTCTCCCTGGTAGTCACCTGCTGCTTGTATTTTTACAATATTGTGCTTCAGTTCATCAATGGAAAAAACCCAAAGGTTGTTACTTTTTAAAGAATAAATATCTGTAATCTTAGAGTTCTGTGGAAATGTTATATATGCATGAAAACACTTTATTGTGAACTTACATCCACTCTGATTCTGAGATCTTATGTTTTCTGCATTTATCCTTGAAATTTTTGAGGTATTATGGTATCTAAACTGTAACGAAGCCCAGTTTAATGTGTCAAATGCTTTTGTGGTTTGCTTGTTTTTTAATTATCCTCCAAGAGCAGAATCTTGCAGGGTGGTAGGTGGTGTGCGGGGTTGTTTCCTGCTGCGAGGTACTTGTTGTAGAAGCAGGTCCCCATCTGCTCCTTCCAACAGTTCTTCCAATTCAACTGCAAGGACATGATTCTGCTGGAGGGAGAGAGTTGTCATGGAGTGAAGGAAACTTGTTTTCCCCTTCTGCCCTCTATTAAGTTTCCTTTGTGCCAGAGAAAATGAAATTAAAAGAAAAAAAAGCTAAATAGTTTGGAATGTTTATCTCCCTGCTGCAGTGTTTATTTCCTATCATGGCTGCAAGTGCAAAGCCCCAGGAGTATTCCTCAGTGGAGGAGGTCTTGTGATCTTTATCACAGACCTGTGAAATCCAGGGATTTTCTTTGGTGATGATCAGAAAATCTGTCTCTTGTCAATTCAGTAAGCTCCTATATGTGTTTGGGGATAATTTGGTGAGTGGACAGAACAGAGGTTTAACAACAGGAATCATAAGTTGCATACATTTTTTATGTGGAGTAAAGATTTTTTGGGTGCCACTTGAAACGTTTTTGCTACCTGACTTAATTATTAATGGTTTGCTATCTCTAATCTGATTGATTTGTTTCATAAAGTGCATTACTTAGTACAAGAGGAGGAAAACTATGTGTTAGTACGTTTTTAACCTTGCAAACCTCTTCTGTGGATAAATGTCCATGGCTCTTGATGTGGTACTTGAAATGGAGGCTGTTTTTCCAGAGAAGTATGTAAAACCCTGGAAAACAAAAGCAGAGATTAAATCTATATTTTTCCAGCTCAGGAATACCAGTGGTTATGGACTTTAAGGATACAAAAACTTGGAGTTGCTGTAAGAAATTTGGTGCTGGGTTCTTTTGGCAGTTATGTATCATTTTTTAAAGCAAGAATATGCCATTTTTTTTTTATAAAAGCAAGATCAAAAGAACAGGCACATAGCAGTTACTTGAGGCTTGTCTTAATTTTTAATTTTTTCATGTACTTTTAATTGGATGTATGTTTCCAAAAAGAATGGGATTTTTGTATTGTTCTGATGGGTAGCTGTTAAACTTCCTTCTTTAATGAATGTCCTTCTTTTGTTATTTTGTTAAACTGGGACAGTGACTGTTGAATGTGAATGTGCAGGTAGTAAAGGTCTAGCACTGATGTATTACCATGACATTTATTTTAGAAACAGTAAACCCTTGTTGGAGTACAAGCCTACATTCCATTGGAATGACTGCTGTTCGACCAAGCTGAATAATTTAAGATTAAAATAGCCTGTAAGGTTTTTATGCCTCCTTTTGTGGAGGAGACATCTGCCATTTCTTCTGAATTACAACCTGAGGGAGGAGACTGGAGCTGGGTTTGTTTCCAAGGAGCTCTGAAGGAATATTCAAAGGTGAATGTCTTTGAGACAGCTCTGCAATTAAAAGAAAAAGAATAAAGGTCTTCCAAGACTACTCCCTGGTCAGCACAGCTTCTGGGGTGATAGCCGGGGAACATTTCCAGTGTTTGGGGTGCATTCCCAGTGTTAGAAGTCTGACTTGGTCTGAAATCTCCAGATGAGCTAATTAAAGGTGTTTCTGCAGCTAAAGCCAGAGGACTTTAGGGAATGTACCCAGGGAAAGTAAAGTTGGAATTTTCTTTCCTGATTTGTGGTTCCTAACATAATCTATTTCTAACAAAGTGTGGTTTGCCTTTGTGAATGAAGGATGTGTTAGACAGTCAAAGCAGTGAGGAAAGCCTTTTCCTCTCAAAAAAAAAAAACCCCAAAAAAAAAACCAAAAAAAAAAAGAAAAAGATATTATATCCTAAGCATAGAGTAGAAACAGTGATTTATCTGTATACCTTCTGTACAATTCCTTGGTCATGAAGGGAAACACTTTTCATTAAAACTCAGGTAGTTAAACTCATATGAACAGAACTCAGCTTTCTGTAGGAGTCCCTTAAAAGGCTGGACTGTGATTTCCTTGCTGCTTGTCTTAAAATATCTTTCACCAAGACAACAGTGTGGCTACATGTAGGCTTTGCTTTGAGGAGAACTTTAGGCTGTGGACCTCTGCTTATTATGGATGGATTTAGTCCCTCAAAGACAGCTGTTTCCTCAGAGTGAAGGCTGTGCCCTGCTGTGGATTCAAGAGCAGCTTCTCAATTCTGGGAAGTACATTCTTGGATTTCAAAGAGCTGGCATGTTCTCTTTACCCTCTTTTTCTTTGGTGTTATACTAAACACATGCTTAATTTCTAAAAGCAAGAAAAGGCTTTTATGAATGTGCAAACAGTGGTCTCCTCCTGTGAATTTGTATGTAGGCACAGCCAAGCATTTGCCAGGGGAAGAAAGGTTGTTTGTCTTCACTGTTTATCTTGGTATGGCTTGTTTGGATGTGGTGTCTAGGTGCTTATGCACAAAGGGATTTCTAGGCTTTGGGCTTGGAGAGAATGCAGGGCATGCTCTGCCCTGCTCACTGCCTCAGGTGTGGCATGTGAGGAGGTGGGTGTTGCTGAGATGGAATTTTTTGGTTTCAAGTGCACCCTGAAAGTAAACACTGCCACCATGTCTTGATCAGCACTTAGAAAATCACCTCTGTTTTCAGATGTGGTTGAAGATGAATTGTAACCATAATTAAAAAAATAATTAAAAATGCATGGAGCTGATTGAGTAGGTAGAGAAGATCTAGGATTTTTAGAAAACAGACATTGGGAAGCCTTCTGTGAGTCTTTACAGGTGACTTCTGGTGAAGTGCAGATCTTCTGTGCGGTCTCATTTTCCATCCCAGTGGTGCTCAGCTTGCATCAGTGATACCTTTTTAAAAACTTCTAGCCTTTAAAGCTTGTCCTTGATTCTTATCTAGTAGTTGTGAGAAGTAAATACATTATTTATGTGGAAATAACAACCACAAATCTCAAACCATGTTATTGCCAGATATGTATCATACGTTGATTCTCAGAAAGTTTTTTTTTCTTCCAATTTTGTTATACTGTCTGGAACTTAAGCTGGATAGAGATAGCATTAAAACTTTTAACCTGTCAGATTTGTCCTTATTTTTGTAGTTGGAGAGAAGCGTGGTTAGAGCTCTTGAACAAATAAAGATAGTGTTTAGGGTTCTCTTAACCTGTTCACAATTCAAATGTCCTTTTCTTCCTTTTCTATGCAGTACCACCTTGAAATGTCAGCTTCCTTAATGTTGACAGAGTAAGAACTCAAAAAGCTGAATTTAAAAAGTACATCCTTAGCAAAGAGGAAGGACATTACCTAACATTAAAAAACCCTAAATGCAAGGAGCATACCTTGGCTACATCCCATCCCATTTGTGAAAAGGCAAGAGCAAATTAATCGGCTTCCCTACCCACATGCAAATTCTTACTTCTCACAGGTGGAAGGCATGTGTGCAGGTTGGAAATTTGTGTATTCAGGTCTGTTCCCTAAGCTGAAACCTTCAGGGGAAGGGCTGAAGCACATTCTTAATGTGCTTATTCGTGCACGGATTACCTGCTTTAGTGAAGACCCTGCTTCAGGGTCTTCACTAAAGCAGTTAATTCAGCAGTGTTACTGTGTTCCTGTGTGCTGCATCTTCTTTCCTGTTTGCCTCTGCTGTTCAGCCCATGCTGTACTTTCACCTATTGCTGCAAGAGAACAGAGTATTTGGTTGGAGATCCAGTTTGTGGTGTAGGAATGGAAAGACCCTGTAGTGCAAAGGTCTGCGATTCAAATGCTGTCCTGGTTAAGACACGTGTTTCATCTGGCAGCTGTGTCAGCTTCCTTCTTGCTGTTTGTTTTCTCTGTGCTGGCATAGGTGCTGTGACCGTTTTGGCAAACTCAATCCACGTTAAAATGAATGATTGTTTTGCTGCTGTTTCAAATCCAGATCAGTTCTGTAATCTTGTTAGCTGCATTGTCTTGCAGACTGACACAGCTGAGAAGACTGGGGGGAGAAAGGAAATGCCTGTTTATGCTGGCACCATGCTGCTGCTGCACCATGAGGGGAATAGAGTATTAAAGCCTTATTGATGAACATCCCTTATCATCCACAGCAGCATTCCTGGTTTCCAAGCATTTCCTAAGAAGGATATTGTCTGTTCTGAAAAAGGACAAGAAGCGTGTCAGTCCAACCTCGGTTCCAGGTGTGATTCCACCTGCTCACCTCCAAGTCTCTCCCTCTTTTTCAAACCCATGTTATTTAGAGCCAATATCTGGACAAAAGGTGCCACACATCTACAGTGGATACTCTGGAGCAGATCTGGGCTGCATGATACTGATTCTGACTGACTGATAGGTAGGCAGTAGTTGAACTCACTGCTACTGAATCGTGGAAGGGCCAGATGTGCTCTATTGCTGCTCAGTTCCTCCCAAGCCAGAAGCTTGAGGAGTTGTAGGAGAATGGGCATGGGTGGAGCAGCTCTGGTGTATCTACTACAATCTTTAAAGGATATGCAAATATATTAATTGGATAAGATTTTTATCTACTGGGTTTCTTTTTTAAAATAGATTCCTACTAGATTTGAAATAGATTCTTACTAGATTTAGTAACAGGAAGAGCAGCTTGGTCACACAAAGTTCTGTGGAAAGAGGCTATGAGCACTGGCAGGAGTCAAAGCTGGGTTAGTATTTTTGGTGAAGTCAGCTCTTTACAGCAATAGCTGCATATTCAAATCTCATTTCTGCATGTGTACAGTGATATATGTGCTTTGAGGCAGTGGAGCTATTTGATGTATAGAAGCAGACTGGAGTGCAGTGGTTCAAAAATCAAATAGATGTGTGTAAAAATGTATAAAATCATTCCTGGTCTAGTATAAGAGCTAGAAAACTGGTGCAATTTACCTTTTTTCCTTCCTTTTTGCTGCTGTGTGCCTGCATGAATTGTACCAGATAACAATGCATGGTTGTATGGTTATTTTGTAGCTGCCTCCCTTCTGAGAACCTGAAAAAGGTTCAGAATTATGGATCTTGACTTGTAAACAGAATGGTGTATGGTATGGTGATAATCAGTATACTAAGACAAAAGTACCCCTGGGCTTTAGAATGCCTGTTCACTTGTGCAAAGTACTTGTGATGCCCTTAGATGAGGCACACATGCAAAAAAACATTTTAAACCTAATGTAAATAGCCCTTTGACATTTTTCTGAAAATATCTGGATCTGTAGATGGCTTCAAGTCAACGTCTTGCATCAGTGTTTAACTGTACAAAAACTGGACCCAGGGGGGCTCTTAGACTTTGCAAGTGCATCTGAGGATAGGGAGTAGTAAAATATAGAATCACAGAAAAATCTGGGTTAGAAAGGACATTTAAAGGTTATCTATTCCAGCCCTGCTGCAACAATCAGGGACATTCTCAACTGGATCAGGTTGCTCAGAGCCAAGTCTAACCTGGCCTTGAGTGTTTCCAGTGGTGGGGAATCCACCACATCTCTGGGCAGCCTGCTCCAGTATTTTACCCCCCCTCATTGTGAAAAAGCTTCTTCATAGCACCTAACCTAAATGTACTCTCTTTCCATTTAAAGCCATATGCTTGTATCCTATCACTTCATACTCTCGAATTAAGTCCCCGTCCAGCTCTCTTGGAGCCCCTTTAGGCCTTGGAAGGGGCTCTAAATTCTCCCTGGAGCTTCTCTTCTGCAGGCTTAGCAGCCCCAACTCTCAGTCTGGCTCCATGGGGGAGCTTCTCAATCTCTCTGATGGTCTTGGTGCTTCCTCTGGACTTGATCCAACAGCTCTATGTCCTACCTGTGCTTGCACCCAGAGCTGGATGCAGCTCTGCAGGTGGGGTCTCACCAGAGGGAGCAGAGGGGCAGGATTCCCTCGCTTGCCTTGCTGCCCATACTGCTTTGAATGTTAAACTTCTAGAAAACTAAATTTATTGTCAGCTTTTAAAACAGCATTGCTTTTATTTGGGAAGTGTGCAGTAGGATCAGAAAAATGCTGATTAATCCAAGAAGACTGGAAAGCAGGGCTGTACCAGCTCTGCTCTGTCAGTGCTGTCAGTGTGTGCTTGCAAGGTTCCTTGTGGAATTCTGTGTGGGTGTGGAGAGGTATTTGGGATGACAGATCTGAGTATGGCTTGAATATGAAAGCTCGGAGGCATTTGAGTGGATGTCTTACTTGAGCTGAAGTGTCTGTGTGCTGGAAAGGTGACAGAATCCTGGCCACCAGGACAGCCTGTGTTCAGGCTGTGGTTTCAGTATGAACTTGTTGGGCTTCAGGGGCAGAGTTCTTGTGCAGGCTCATCACTTTCCCAGTCTTGCTTATCATATGATACACAAATGCGTTTGCTGGATAAGCGCAGTAATGAGGAAAAGAGGAATGTGGGCTTTTTGCTTTGACTGTCAGACATAGTGTTGTCAGAGAACAGCCCAGATTTTGGTGTAGTGAGCACATTCTAGGGTTCTCCTTTATGGAAATTATAAATTAATTTTCATCAGACCTTTGCCATTTACTTTTGTTGAGCTTTTCATTTAAGTCCCCCATATAAATCTGTCGTCAGGAGTTACAATACTTGATATATAAATAGTGTTTGACATATTTGAAGTGATGCATAAACATTAGCATGCTGTGCCTGTGTCAGAGTTGCTACTTAAAGACTTTTTCTGGTGCAAGAAACTTTCCCCTTCCTACTAAATAAGGAAATTAGGTTTGTAGTCACACTGGGAGTATATTATTCAATTTATTCGTAGTAGCACATCAATCTTCTTAATTTACAAGCAAGCAATTCATTTTCACTCATTTACAGAAGTGAAGTATTATTGATATATATTGGGAGAGCCAAGGGTACTGTGTGCCTTGCGACCTTTCTCTGGTTGATTTTTCAGAATTCTTCTAAATATACTGTGCTATAAATTTTATTTTTGGGCACATTCTCCTAATTTAGGGTAAATATTAATCTATTTTTTAAATTAGCTGTGATGCATATCTGTGGGTTTATTAGACAAATGTGTAAAAAAGCTATCCAGTTTTCTACCTATAGAGAAAGCTTTTTCGTCTTCTTGCTGGGGTAAACGGAGGGAAAGGTCACTTATCCCTTGCCTGTTATTGATAGGAAATTCCTCTGAAGGCTTCCCATGTCTCTTGCTCAGCTGTACTAGTCTATTTTATGTTAAGGATGTAAATGTCAGCTTCAGAAACTTAATTAAAATCGATGTGATTATGGTAAACCACATTGAAGTGGCAGATGATTGTGTGACTGCCTTGCAATTGTAGGGAGCTGCCAACAGACACATGAAAACTCCTCATGGAAATTTATATTCATGCAGGGATCCCCTGTACCCAAAGTGAAATCTTTTTCTGGACTAGGTTTCTGCAGAAGTCAAGCCCCCTCCAACAGGGATTTCTAGCTGTGATGAATTTGAGGTCAGAAGTTTGTTGTGCAGGTTGAAACTGATGGTCTTTATTTGTTTTTTTCCACTCAGCAATCCATCTCAGGAGCTTCCTGAGCTGAAACAGTGGTTGCAGTAGAGTCTGGAGAGATTTCAGATTTCTTTGGCTGTGCTTCCAGCTAAAAGATTGTGGTGACATGTCTCAGCAGGATGCTGTAGTTGCTATTGTGAGGTGGTTAAGCAGTTAAGTTGTTTGTCTGGAAACTTCTGATTAAGCATTCTCATCACTGCTACAGAGACCATTGGGCTGCTTTGGCAGGGCTCCTCACAGAGCCACTGTGGAAAGCACAGAGGCTGTCACCCATCCTGGAGTGATGGCAGTGGTTTTGTCGGACACTCCAGGCGTCTCCACTGGGTCTGTGGAGGTTGCCCAGGACCTGAGGAGACTCAACATGTTATTTACTGCTGATGGGAGTTAAATGCACTGACCTGATGCTGGCTACAGTGCCAGTGCAAGCCTTGGGGATTCATCTTGGACTGTTTGGAAAGAGCAGCCAGGGCTGGGGCAAGCCCCTGTGGCTGAATGAGCCTCCCTGTTCTGTGCTGGCTTCTCCTGATGGGACGTGTGGCTCTAAATGTTTTAAAATTCAAATCCTCTGATTTATTAATAAAAAACTATGTAAGCAAATAGATGTTTTACTAGAGATTGCAAACCAGTCATTTTGAGTGTCTTAATCACCATGTCTCCTTATTTCTCCATTTTTTGGTGGTGACTGTGGGTTGATAGCACCTGGAATGAGCTCTGCAGCTTTCCTAAACAGCAGTGAAGGAGAAGCACTTCATGTGTTTATTTCATATAAAGTACCACTTCTTCCTTCCTGACAGTACATGGCTTTTTAGAATATATTTTCCAACACTTGCACTTGACCTCCTATGCACCCATTCTGCTGTCTCTTTAGTGTTTGTGCTTTTCCTTGAGTTGCAGCATGTATTAATAGTTGCTAATTATTTTCTTGGGCTGTGACAACTACCTCTCTGTGTACCTCTCCCTTCTTGCATAAATCAGAAAATATATGTATTTTGATTTTTGATTCTGTGATAAGTTTAGACTTGATTGATGATACAGAAAAGACAGAGGCTTAAAATCTTGCTCGATTTTGGTGGGAATTAGGACATCTGACTTCTTCAGTCCTTTTGAAATTGCAGACTGAAGACTAGAGAGGGCTGTGATGTCCATCTTGATTCTTTCCTGAGTAAGCACTAATAGTTTCAGTGAGCCTTATGCATCAGTAGTCTCAGTAGTTCATGGCTGTAGATAATTTTACCATAATTTTTTCCATTCCAAAGCCATTTCTTATCACAGCAGGCATAACTATCATCTAAGAACATGTACCTCCATTTTCATTATAAACTGACAGTGTCAGAGATGAGGGGAGGGATGGATTTCCAAAACGTAATGCTGTATGTTATATGCTTTGTGCAGGGTGCAGGAAGAGATGAAAATTATTTAATCTCTTCTGTTTGCATATAGAAAAGCTGGCAGCATTCCCTTTGGATGAGAGCTCGCCTGCCAAAATGTTAGGCTTTACTAACTAAGCAGAGCTTGTCCTTTGGGTGAAGAAGAGGTTAAATATGCCTGCCTCTTTTGAGAATACTTGGTGGCGGTGAGTGTTTCCAGGGATACAGGCAACTGTTCTCTTTTGTAGTTTGTGATACAGAGACAAAAGAGACCTTCTCAAATGCAGACAAGAAACAAACTTAAACCATTTGCATTTAATGCAGATTTAAAACGTTCACTGACCTGATAATAGACCTTTGGAATTGCTGGGGAAGGATGCAAAAAGTGAACTGCTTTAAGAGGAGACAAGATGAGTAATTGGAAGAGTTTCACTGAGGGCTGATGAATGACAGAAGCAATGCTTGGCTTGGGAAATCCACTGGGATAAAAATAGTCTGAGGTTAGGAGAGCACTTGGGGGAAGTGTTCCTGTCGAGCACTTGGAGGAAGTGTTCCTGTGTGCTTTCCTGGTGTTGCCTCATCCCTTGGCACCCATCTGTGGCCCCTCCAGTTCCTCCTTGAGTTGTTTTAGTGAGATGCCTGCAGGGAGCTGCTCGTTTGCATCAGACCTTTGTCCTGGCAGCTCGGGCACCTTCTGACTGTTGGGACAGGCTGTGGCTGGTGAATCTGTGGTGCTGGCAGCTGCTTGAAAGCTTGGATTTGCCCAGAGTGTTGTGAAATTTCCCTCCCACACAATATCATCCTCTGCAAGCCTCCGGCTTGCTTTGCTGCTGCTGTCTATCTTCCTTGAGGTCTGGGCTCGCCATCCACTTAGCACTGGTTGTCCAACCTGAGGGCATGGGAGACAAGGGACATTTGGGCCACTGCAGGTTCTGAACCAAAAAGATGCTTCTGAGGATGCTCACATTGTTGCTCTCAGACACAGGGTCCTGTTGGGCTTGATGGAACCTCTTCTAACTCGGTCTCCATAAACTTACTAAACGTGGCTCATGTTTCCTTCCTGTAGGCTTGAAAGAATTTTGTTTTACATTCCTCTGTACTGTGTTGCTTCTGAAAGATTATTTAAAGGTTGCAGTTTGAGGAGATGTGTGAGCTGATTTAACAGCTTGATATCACCTCACCAGCAGCATGATTCCACTCCTACATGTGTCATCTTCCCCCTCTATTCAGATTTAGTGCTTTCTTAATTCTCTTCTTGCTGTTAGTTTTCTGCTTGCTTAATTTGCAGAATCAGGCTTTTAAACAATTTCTTCAGGCTATAAAACAATAAATTTTGGGAAGCAATCACAGAGTCATTTAGGTTGGGAAAGACTGCTTAGGTCATCATATCCAGCTATGAACCCAGCACCATGACCAAGTTCACCACTAAACAGTGTCCTCAAGTGCCACATCCACATGGTTTTTGAGCACTTCAAGGCATGATGACTCCACCACTTCCACAGGCCAGCCAGTTCCAAGGCTTTTACCCTTTCAGTGAAGAAATTGTTCTTAATACCCAATCTAAACCTCCCTTGGTGTAGCTTGAGGCCATTTCATCTCATCCTGTCCCTGTTCCCTGGGAGAAGAATCTGACCCCCACCTGACTTTACCTTCCTGTCAGGGAGCTGAGGAGACTATTAAATGTCCCCCCTGAGCCTCTTTTTCTCCAGGCTGGGCCCCCCTCAGCTGCTTCCCACCAGACTTAGGCCCCAGACCCACAGTGTCATCCTATAGAAAACCCCCTCACCTAACTCACTCCAGAAGGCCACTTCTGGCTCCTGTAGAGCTTCCACTGGTTATGTGTTGTTTTGGTGGAATTCTGAGCAAGAATCAGCAATTTGTGTATCTCTGCATGCATCTCTGTGTGTGTGTGTGTGTGTGTGTGTGTACCTGTATGAGTGTTTTCAGTAGGAAATTTTCAGACCAATTTTCAGTAGGAAATTACAGGCACAGAAGCAAAGGCCTGTGAATGCCTGAGAGAAGTGTCTGGGAACAGCGATAGCCCCTGCTCCTGCTGAGCTCCTGCAGCAGGGATCTGCTGCCTTGCAGAGACACACAGCTTCCCTTTGAGGGCTTGTGAGGCAGCAGTGGAGCTCCTGCTGGCTCCCTAGTGGGGATAAGAGCAGGACAGCCTGGCACGCTGCACTGAAAGGTTGCTTATCCCTGCTCCAGTACCACATTGGATTTTTAGTTACTGCACGTCAGTCCTTTCTGATGTCTGACACGGCAATCTGCTATGGGTTTGTGTAAAAGGTTCCTTTCTTGGGCAAGAGATCCTCAAACTCTGAAATTTACCTCAGGGCAAACAACATTTGTTGTGTTTGAGAATGTTCCCAAAAAATTGTCGCTTGCCTGGTTTTATAAGGGATCTCTGCTGAATCTCAAATGAGTCAGGGAAGGAGGGGGAAGGAAACCAAGGGGCTGTGTGTGTGACCTATGAAATCCTGGCTGTTGGGGCACTAATGAGGATGAAAGTCCAGGATGATTTTCTGGTTCTTGATGGAGAGCAACTTTTAAAGGCTGCTGGTGTTGTTTTTTTTTTAAACTAATATATCTTGCTTTCATCCACAAACCTGCTTTTGAAATTTTGGCTTTTATGTTACTCTAATTTTACATAGAGGAAATACTGGCCTAAATCTGATAAGATGCATAGAACATATTAACTGATGTTTACTGAAGTCATACTGGTAAAACTTGAGCAATTGTAACTGGTTGTGTGAAAGAGTAGCTTACAATAAAATGTATTTAGTATTTTTAATAAAGTTGCTACCTATGTGCTGCTTAGTATTTTGTGTAGGGTATTACATGATAATATTTAAGATTTAAAAAATACATATTTATTGTATTTTACAGCTTGTAAGGAGTTTGTGTTTCTCTGTTTTAGGGCATAATTCAGAAGATCGTGGACTGTCACAAGGTGAAAAATGTGGCCTGCTATGGGTTACGGCTCAGTCACCTGCAGTCTGAGGAAGTTCACTGGCTGCACCTGGACATGGGGGTGTCCAATGTGAGAGAGAAATTTGAACTAGCCCACCCTCCAGAAGAATGGAAGTAAGAGTATAAGTCTGTTCAATGTCAGTCATATGAGTCTTCCTACCTTGTCATTAAGAATACTCTGTAATTTGGTTTACTAAAAACTTCTTGTAATGGAATAGAGCTGGTGGAATAGGGAGAAATAAATCCACCAAACTTCTTGCTGTGAGCAATGTTTTGTTTGCTTTGAAGGGGTTTTTGTTGTTTTAAGGAATTTCCTGCAAACTGAAGAGAAACCTGGGATTTAGAGGAAGCATGAAATAGGAAATCTCCTAATCATTTGTGCTGAAATCTGCAAGTTTTGTCATACTTGAAAATTTTAGGATGGGAATGCTATTCCTAGTTGAGGTATAAGCACATAGCTGCAATTTTGAAAGGATAAATCTTGTTCTTTAAATAAAGCCAAAAGGCTATTGTTAAGTACTGGTTGAACTTATCTATAGACTGATTAGGAGAAATGTGATTTGAAAAGAGTGAAATACAGTCAAAAATCATTTTATCCCTCTGCTGTTACGAAACTTCTCAGTTGTTAAACTTATATTGAGGCCCACAGCAATAAGTGATATCTGCCTTCCTTCTGACTGTGATATTCTTAAATTATACCAGTAGCAATGAACAGTAGAAAGATAACTGCAGAATTTTTGGGGTTTTTCATAGCCTGGGCACATTTGCTAAGGTTTTTTGTAATGCTGGTTAGTTGATGAAAGGAAGTGGCATGACCTAAGTATCTTCAGCTTTTTAGGAGGGTAAACTGGTGGTGCCTGCTCAGGAGAGGAAGTAAGGAAACTGTCCACTTTCTTGGTAGAAAGACAAGAGGAAACTAAAATTTATTTGCAGAAAGACACGGTAGTTTACTAGTGAAAATGGGGAGCTCAGAGTTGGAAAATACCGATAAACCAAATAGAGATTAAACCAAAGAATAGATTACTGTGGTTGCTCGTTCATTGCAGCAGCATTGTGCATCTCTTTCTGTGGTTTATCTTCATAACCACAATCTGTGCAGAAGTTGCTTGTTATTTCAGAGGCTGCACGTACCTTCTGCAAAATTATTGTAAATAGTCTATACTTAATGTCTTGCAAATGGAGTTATTATAGTCTAGCAGATGTCACATATGGAAATCTTCAGTCTGTAAATTCTCTTTAGGGTCCTGGTTTCAACAAATTCCACAAATTCAAAGAAACCAGCAATGTTTAGAACCTGTGTTTCAGGAATGTTGCATATTCTCTTCTTTGTATGTTTCATATTTTTGTTTCTGTGATCTAAACGGGCATTTTCCCTCACAAGAAAATTTTCATTGATAATATTGTGAAATCACAGCTTAGAAAGGAGAAGATTCCTGAGTCCTTTCCATGGTAGTGGTGCTATCATGTGGTGGATGAGATGTGAATAATTTATGCTGCGGAAATTTGTTGCCTAGTGTATCAATGTCAGTTCCATTTTTATAAGGCAGTACAACTTGTGTGGTACACATTGCAGAACACATTTAATTGGTTTTAAAAACAAAGTTAGATATTGTTTTGAAGCTTGTGGAAAGGAATTGTATAAAATGCTCATGAAAGAGCTATGATAAGGTGTAAATTATTCAATACCTTTCCAAGTGTCATTTAATGTGTTATCAAATACATGCAGCCTGACATACCTTTTAAACCCGGAGAGATTTGCTGTGCATAATCAAAATGCTGCTGTCATATTTGTAATGCCATAACACAAAGTGTCTAAGATCATATGACAGTACTTGTAGAAATATTTAGATTACCAAAGGGGAAGTAGTCTTTGAATGGTTCTTAAATTAAAAGCTTCCTATAGTGTTAGTAAACCACTAAATACATCATGTGGTTATTTTATATTTATCATCCAAATTAAAGGGTTGTGTATTCACAGTGTTCAGAAATTACATCTTGGAATTCTTATGGAGTAATCCAGGTACTAGAAGTTACGGATTGTCAGTAGGTTGCACACGAAAGTTAACAGAATAAAATCCATCACCCAGCAGGATGAGCCAGGGATAGCAGGATGTGGGGCTCTTAAATCATAGATAACACCGACCCTCATCATTTTGTGTAATACTACTAAGCCTTGAACAGCAGGCACAGCTGCTGTCCTTCATGTCTCCAAAAAACTGCTGTATGCCAGAGCTCTGTTCCTTTTGCTGGTATTTCGTGTCACACAAAAGAAATATCAAAGAGGTTCACATAACAAGTCGTGTGTTGGAACACCCTGTTCCCCACAGGGCAGACACCTCCTAGCTCTGCAGTTTGGGTTTGTAAAGCAGGTCCCTGTAACCAGGTGACATCCATGCTGTGGCTCTGACAGATGGGAGACACCCCAGTGCTCAGCAGTCCTGGACTGTGAGTTTTGGTAGCTGTGATACAAAAGCCCTGGCAAAGATAAAGATACAAGGCTAGATCACCTGTGGGATGGTTTAATGAGTTGACCAAGTTGATCTAAAAGGTCTGTCCCTCTCCTCACTGCACTCTGGCTTCCAGTTTCCAGTGCTTTTCCTTTCCTTCTTTGAGCCCTAATACCTCTATAAGCCTTCTATAAGTTGATGCAGTTCATTAAACTCGCACAAGACTTCCCCTTTGTGTGCCCTCTTGGTTCTCATCTTCTCTGTTCTGGTTACTTTTCTGTTGATGTGAACTGATTCAGAACCTGCTGGAGGCAGGGTTGGGACTGGCAAGATTATTTCTTTCAGTGTCACAAATTATTGTGACACTGAAATCTGTGATCCAGCTGAGAGTTGGATCACCCTTTCTTTTTTGGCTCCACCAGCTGCCCTGGTAGTGCTTGTTACTGACAGGGAAGCTCCCAGACCGGCTCAGTGGTGTTCACTCTGCTGTGGATGGGTCACTTCACTGTACAGCTTGTGAACTCTGTTGATGCCCACCTTTGTGAGGTGTGTCAGAGTGCTGCTGTGCCCCAGTAGAGGGCAAGGAGACTGCAAGGAGATTGGTGATCTTCCAGGAATAATTCATCAAACGTAAGGGGAGTGATCATCAGCTGAGACACTTGCTCCAAAAGCAGACCTGGTTTCTGAGAAAGGAACATGTCATCCTTGTCAGCTGGCTGCATTTCAAAGACAGTAAATTTAGAGGATATTGAAAATTGAGCCCATCCTTGAGTTGGCCTTTGCAAGTCGGCTTCCTCATTCCCACAGAAGATTAGGTTATAAATAGGTAATGAAGGTCACACATGGTGACTGTCCCAGCTGAGCTGCTTTGCCTTACCTGATTTCCTCATGAGATCCTGTTGCAAAAAGCAGCACTTTCATGGCTGATCAGTTAAGGCGACACATCCCTGTAAAGGAGAGAGATTGATTTTCTTCAGTTTGGTTTTTGGTTTGTTTTTTTTTTTTTTAGTCCCAGAGAGTAATGGTGTTCTGCATCCTAGAATCACAGAATTGTGATTCTAAGGTCATCAAGCCCTACAGTTAACCCAGCTGTGCTAAGGCCACTACGGAAACCATGTCCCCAAATGCCACATCTGTTTGTCCTTTAAATCCCTCCAGGCATGTGATTTCACCACTTCCCTGAGAATTTGCTTCCAGTCTTCGATAGCCCATGGAGAAATTTGTTCTGATAGCGAATATCCAATTTTCTGATCTATAATTCAGTGTAAACCTTACCTGGTGCAACTTGTGATGGTTTCCTCTTGTCCTATCTCTTGTTACTTAGGAGAGCCTCACCCCTACCGAGCTACACTCTTCTGTCAGGGAGTTGTAGAGAGTGATAAGGTCTCCCCTGAGCCTCCTTTACTTCCTCTGCTGCTCCTCACTATATTTGTGCTCTGGGGGAGATTTAGGGAGAATATTAGGAAAAATTTCTTAATGGAAAGTCTTGTCAAGCACTAGAACAGGCTGCCCAGGGAGGCAGTAGAGTATCCATCCTTGATGTGTTTGAAAGTGTTCCAAAAAAAGTGTGAATCTGGGACTTGAGGACACTGTTTAATGGTGAACATTGTGTTGGTGCTGGGTTGAAGGTTGGACTTGAAGATCTTAAAGGTCTTTTTCAACCATAATGATTCTGTCATTCTATGAAGCACTGGATAAAAGAGCCCCCAAAAAGGAAGGAAGGAAGTATTTTTTTTTTTTACACAGACTTGTTTTATTCCATGTCAGTCTCTGCAGTTTTGTTCAGCACTAGATTTTAGTGGCTGTGGCAGAATAAAAAAGAGGAGAGTCTCTGCTTTTCTGTGCCTGGATAGTGTGTGCTCATAGTGCCTTCTCTCCCTGACACAAATACCTGGAGGTACAACTTGGCTGATACCTAAATTTTAGTGAATTAAGTGAAATTAGTTATCTGCTGGGGATCATGAAATGTAAAGGTTGATCAGCAATAGAAGGTGATTCTGTGTTCATTTATATATGAGAGTAATCTGTTAGAGTTTGTCTTAACTGTGACTTTGAGTCTCTTTGTTTATCTGTGTCCTTGTGTCACAAAATGGTTTGGATTGAGAAGGATATTAAGGATCACTGACTCCAACCCCTGCTATGGGCAGGGACACCTTCTGCTGTCCCAGGTTGCTCTAAGCCCCATTCAGCCTGGCCTTGAACACTTCCAGGGATGGGCCAGCCACAGCTTCTCTGTGTGCCACCACACTCAGTAAAACATTTCTTCCTTATATCCAGTGTAACTCTACTCTGTCAGGTGTTCTCAGCCTCTCCCACATTTCACTCTTTAATTTAACATGTTTTCTGTGCACAGGAATTATGAAATACATTGCCATACTAGAACAAGACATCATTCTAATATTCCCAAAACTTTTTCCTTATTTTAATGGTTTATTACAGGACAGTGTGTTTTCAATTAATTCAAAGTAAATAAGGATATTGCAACTTCTGCTTGCAGTGGAAACATGGGCAGCACGTACCCCTAGTAAATTTTTACCAAATCCCTATGTAAATCTTGATTACAGGCAGCCAAATCACTTGCTGAAAAGAGGTTCTTGTCCTGCTGAAACCAACAGATTGAAATGTTGTAATATTTGCTCTTATCATGAGCAGATTGTTAAATATACTTACTTTGGGAAGTACCATTAAGAGTGTTAGTTAGGATATGTGGTGTTGGCACAGCCCAAGGGATGGAGACATTCATTATCAGGCTTTCATTGAAGGAATGTGTCAGAGAAGGAAGCAAACAGTCTGTGTCAAATACTGTGGGCTGTTAGCACAGGACAAGCAATAATACTAAATTTAGGGATTGAAAGCAGAAGTTTACAACAGGAAATATTACTAAATTTAGGGGCTGAATGCAGAAGTTAAGGTTTGAGAAGGGATACAGATTAGGTGTAGGTCATGGGTCAAGGCTCACTCTGAATTTCCCTCACTTCTGGTGTACACTTACCTTAAAAAATATGACTGTCAGGTTCAAAACCGTTTGGCTTTTGCATATGTCTAGATGATGAATAGAGGAGCAGGAAACCTTTTTACAAAGAAAACCTGTCAAAACCTATGGAAAATCCAGAGGTGAATATTGATCAGAGGTGAGTGTTGATCAGAGAAGGAGCCGAGTCCTGTTCCTTGTTCTCATGTAGGATGTGGCTCCCTGGTGAGTGACACTGTTTGTCGCTCCTGGAGCAGCAGGATCAGCGTTTTAAGTCCCTGCTTGTGAGAAGCAGAGATAAAAGCTGTTGCCAGGGGTCATGTCAGTGCTTCTGGCAGCTCATCTGTTGTCACCTAACTGGGGCCTCCCTTGCCATGGATCTGGAGCTTATCTGCTTCAAGTCCTGATGCTTTGGTCCTTTCTGTAGCTCTGAGTAGGCAGCAGGGCTCTAAGTTAGCTTCTGTTAAAAAGGTCCTTTGTGAACATCTCCATGAAATGTCAGTTACAGATAAATTCCAGCTTAGTTCTCTTGAGTAATCAAAAAGGAAATTTTCCCTTAGTTTTCTAAGTTTCTTTTGAGTTTATTCATATTTTTAAGAATGTTGAGAGGAAATCTTAATTTTAATTTTGCTCAGCAGCCTCTTTTTCTTGTTCTTCAGATATGAATTGAGAATTCGGTATTTGCCAAAAGGATTTCTAAACCAGTTCACTGAGGACAAGCCAACTCTAAATTTCTTCTATCAGCAGGTATGTTCAGTTCTTCTACTTTGTCTTTTGCTGATTTTGCTGAATTTAGAAAACTCTGGGTTTGTTTCTGTTGGTAGCATATTACTGCAGAAACAGAAAAAGGGAAAAAAATTAAGGTGTTATATATAAAGCAGAAAGGTCACAAAGTGCATAGCAACTTTCTCCTTGAGAAGTGGGGAGGAGTATGTTCCAAAAACAGGGTGATTCTGCAGGTAATAATTGTCTTAACTCAGATAAAATTGACTGTTGCTCCAGTGGCTTTTTACAGTTATTTCACACTTGATTAAACTGATGAATTTCTTTCTTTTTGCAAGTGTAAGTAAGTGACAATTTCACTACAAACCATCAAATACTTTTTCCACTCACATCCTTAGGTTATTTTCTTGGGCTTAAAATCCCTTCTGGATTACTAAAACTGCATAATAGTCAAAGTTTCTATAAATGAAGCACTAGAATCTAATTTTGTTCAGTTGAATTATTTTAATCTGCTTTTAGACTGACAAACACTAAAACCTCCTGGGGATATTTTTTAGGGGAGTCAGGACTAGAATGGTTACCCTGTATCCTAACTTCAGCAAGCACAGTTACACACACATGTTCTTGTCTTAGGTAAATTACTTTTAATTTTTTTTACTGTGTGATGCAATTTTTGTATTGATCTATGATGAAGTTGACTTCTGAAAAGACACCTGCAGTGCTTCTTTGGACTTCACATTCTAGTTTAAGTGATTTGGGTGATAAGCTTAATTAAGCCTGAAATATCTGAATTTTGGTGTGTTTTTAGTGTAATACTTCCAGGGGTTCTTGTACAGCAAAATCATGTTCCTTTTTTCCTTTAGCATCAAGGAACTTCCTTCACACTGGCTTTAAACACAAGAGATTTGTGTTTCCCATGGTACAAAAGTGGGTGATGAGCTCCAAAATAATCTCCTGAACTCCATCACTTTCCTATTTGACACCTGGCAAGCCTGCAGTGGTCTCTGGTTTCTGCCTCAGGAAACTGTTTCTTTAAAGCAAGAAGTTGGAAATGCCAGAGGAATATTTGTTAACTTCTAACTAAATTTGGATATCATTACAAACAGATACAAATGGCTCAGAATAGAAGGCTTTTTGAAGGTCATTGGGATGGATGGGCTAAGCTTGACAGCTGCCTGTATCTGACAATGCCCTGAATCCCAGTGCTGCTATAAAATGAAAATCAGAGGTTCTTGTCTCCTTGCTCTGCACACCATCCCGTTTATTTTCTCTTCCCCTTTCTTTTTTCACCTTATAGTGAGGCATTTCTGAAACCAGTTTTAAAAGTCACTGCTCTTTGTTTTTGGGTGCTGTAAGGTATTTGGGTCTCCGTTGTCATGGAAATCAGGTGCAGAACTTTCCAGAGCTGTCATTCTCTATCCATGATTCTGCTTTGCTCCATAAATTTCACTTGTCCTCTTGGATAAACTAGGACAATAACTTGTATGTGGTAAAGTGTTAAGGCAGCAGCAGTGACGTATGAAAGGAAGGCTAGAGAAGAATTTAAGCAGTAACACTGCATCATAAACCAGACCTGCAGCAGAGGGGGGGATGAAAAAACAGGAAAAGATGATTTTTTTCACATTCTGTTTCTATCTCAGTGTCATTCCTGCAACATTTTAACATCTTCATTTGCTAATCACTGCTCTCAGTCAGATGCATCATGTTGTGTGTAGGCAAGAACAACAGAAAGAACAGAACTCATACATGCATACATAGATATCCTGAGCTTTCTGCACAGAAGTAACTGCTACAGAGAAGGAGCATAGGACCCAGTTACAGAATTCTAAAAATCTGACAGAGGCAACATCGCTGTTGTCAGATTGGCTTTTCTCAGTGTAAAACTCAAAGACATTGCTCTCTTGTGTGTTACAAATGAGTAAAAAATATTTTTGTGAGGACTAGATGCCTGTGATTTTCTTGTCAGGATGAGACTGGGAACCTTATTGCTGACTTAGTAACATCCAAACACATAGTTTGTGTATTAAAAATGTATAGCAGCAAATTTAAAAGTTCATGGAGAAGGACAAGAAACATGGTTACCTCTGTCACCCATGGATTTTGGAATTGTAATGATTTTGTTGAATCTGAGTTGCAAGCCACAGTGTTGTTGAAAGTTTAAATCCTCAAATGATCTTCATCTTCTGGAAAAGTACAGAACATTTTGTAAAGATAACAAAATGTTACCTTAATAACCGTCAACAGACAGGGTTTATTCATCCAGCTCACCCAAACCACAATTATCAGGCTGTTAAACCCAAAGCTGGCACACGTTTGTGCCTTCACATGCATGACTACTCCCATTCACTTCAGTGAGTGCGCTGCCCTGTGCAAATCCGTGCATTTCAGGCTTCTCAGCTTGGGCTTGATATGTGAAATCGCTATTTTCTCCTTGATTTTTGACTGTTTTAAGGATGCTGTGACCTTTCTGTGTTTTTGAATATTCTTCATCTTCAAGAGTCTTGAACAAATCGAGAACCTGTGCCCAGAGCTGTTTGTGGCTTGACGTGCTGTGATCGTGGCGCTCGTTCTGCCATCTGCGGTGGGCGTGAGCTGCTCTTAATTGGAAGTGTAAAGCAGGGCACTTAATGAGACCTTTCATTCTGCAATCTGTACAGCCAGGGATTAAAATTAGTGTGTGGGAGCAGGGGGGAAACCACACAACTCGTTAATAACATCAGAATCAGTCCCACTAACGATGCAGTGTGGTGCCTCTTGTGCTCAGGCTGTGCTTCAGCTTTGAGGCCAGAGATGGGGAGAGGCTGATCTTTAGGTCATTCCCCTTCACTGGAGGAGCTGTGTGTTCCAGTCATGTCATTTCACATCTCATTTGAGAGCTCTGATCAACAAACTAATGCTGGAACTGTGTCTTTTTGTTTTGTTACTGCTCTCTTTGGCAGGTGTCAGAGGTAGTGGGTGGCAAGACTTCAGGGTTGTCTCTTGTCAATCTGTGGAGCATTTAGGTGGTGATTCTGCATCGACTGCATTACTCCCTTGGGCCCAACTGCTTACACTTCCAGCCAAATTAGGCAAATTGGATCCCACCCAGTGCTGTTGGAATTGTGAGGCTGAAGTATTCAAAAATCAGGAAAAGCCAGATTTATGGTTGTCTGCACAGTTGGCAGATGCTCACTGCACAGGTTTCATCTGCCAGCCTTCAGTTGTGTCCTGTCGTATTGAATACCCAAATCTGAACCAAAGTGAGCTCTAATCCCACCCACAAAACCTTAAATGTGAAGTACAGTGAAGAAAAATAGGTTTTATCAAGAAATAGCGTCCTTTGTGTGTTTGTGTATGTGTGTGTTCTGTTGACTGTTTTATAAATCTCTAATGAAGATACCTTGGTTTTTGTATGATTTTTTTAAACATTTTTCAGAGGAAACAAACGTAAAGGTACAAAAGGAGAATTAAAAATTACAGGTTTTGAGTAATGAAACAAGATTTCACCGTTTTCCTGTCCTTGGGAGTATTTTCAGTTACTTTAAATAAGTGTTGGTGAAATTCCTAGTGAGTGTCTCCCTTCCCTGTGCTCCAGTGACATGGTTGTTGGGAAGTGGAAATAAAGGTGACAGGCTCCTCTATTTTGCCTTAGTAGCCGACTGAGGAGTGAAAGTCATATCTCAAATCAAGACAGAATATGGCTTTTAAAAACATTCATGTAATGAGAATCAGACGTAAGCTACTTGAATTGCCTTCCTTTTATTGTGGGAGGAGAGCCTGCACACATTTATCCTTGAATAACATGTTAGCCTGCAGTAATTGGAGATGGTTTATCCCTTGATGAAAAGGGAATAAGCATCTGTATGGGGGGTGGGGGCAGCTCTTGGGCATCAGCTGTTCCATTGTTGCTGTCCTTGTGCTTCAAACAGAAGACTTTTAAAGTAACTTTTGGGGGTGTTTTTTTTTAGATTCCAGTGAACAAGAAAAGGTTGTTTTTATCAGTGTTGAATTTTTCTGTTGCCTTATTTAGCCTGCGGTGTGGAGCTACCCTGGAGTAGTTCATATATATAATAAAGGAGACCACAGGACTGAACTGTGTTTTGAATTTGCTTTTTAAAAATAACCAAAGTTTGTGTAAGAAGGAATTGCAAGCAGGGGATGATCTTGAAGTTAGGGCAGGTCAATGATAGCCTGAAAAAATTGAGCTGAATTCTGTGCAACAAGGGCTCTGTGTCTCACCAGACAAGTACACTGCAGGTTCATTTTTATTAGAAAACTCTCTTTAAAAAGAAAAGAGAGGGAAAAAAAATGATACTCTGTCTTATTTTAAAAAAAGTAAGGGAAAAGCATCCTATGAAAAAGTGGAGAAAAAGTTTTTTGCGGACAGTTGGCACTTCTCTGTCTCTGTAGTGTCTGTGAAGATTATGTTCACACTCAAAAAGTATTTCATTAAATGAAAGATCTCTTTATATTGTGGCAGATAAATACATCATGCAAATTAAATTATTTTTATAACTCTGTCCCTGACATGTAGGAAATTTTAAGTCCAGGCAATTACTTTAATAACTTAATGATTAAAGTTTTATAAGGCTTAGGTGCATGAGATGTAATTTGAATTGCAGGCTGGGAATTAGACTCTTTAACCTAATTAAATAACAACATCTCTTACACCCTAATAAAAATAGGAGACCTAAAGCAAATGACTTTGACAGGAAAAGCGTTGAAGGAAATGAAGGACATTGGGAGAAAAGCTGTTGGTGTTCCTGATGTTGGCAGCCTGTTTTTAAACAAAAAGCCCTCAACAAAACAAAAAAAACCCTACCTAAAACTCAGCAGATCTTTCATGAAAAGTTAAAGGCTGAGAAATGCCCTACAGGGAGGTGGCAATATAAGAATTGCAGCTGATTGAAAATATACTAAAAATACCTTTTTTGATAACAATATGAGTGAATCTGAACCTCTCCTGTCTGATCTTTACAGCTTGAAAAGACAATTAAAAAGGTGATTTCCTTGATAGGGGTAGGTTTCTGAAGTTGCTGAAATTCACAATATTCCATAAAGTACTTATTTTTTCCTGTAAAAGTTCATTTACACCCTCAAAACTATTCTGGCATTCTTGTTTTAGGCTCTGCTGTTTGTATAGTTGTGGAGCTACTTTGGCTACAAATGTTCTGTGCCCAATGTCTGCTTTCCCTTACTGCTGTATGGTAGGAATGTGAAATTTCCTCATATTCCTTAACGTCTCCTAAATGGTCAGCCAAGCTCAGGCCAAAGGGAAAGGCTTACTTTGATATAAAATTTCCACCTGTCAGCCAGAGCAGTGAGAATCATCCTTGTGGGCTTTTCTTGAGTTGCTCATAATTCAGCCTGATGAATTTAAAATGCCAGGGACAGGTTTCCATGTATTGATGTGTGGATGTGTCTCTTTAGTAATCTGAAACAAAATGTTACTGCAAATTAACATATTAAGTTGTGTATAACAACAAAAAGAAACCCACAGAAAAGTTGATTTACACTGATGCTTGGACTCACTTGATCTGGAAACTCAAATCACTTGATCAGGAAACTCAAAATGGTGTGTTGGAGAGCAGAAGTATAAAATTAGCTGGGAGCAAGGATTGTTTAGTAGGTTGAGTTCTCTATGGCTCCCAAGAGTCCAGTCCTACTTTGTGGAAGGGCTGCCAGAGGCAGCAGCGTCTCTTGCAGTGACATCTGGAGCTCAGCCCACTCGGACAGACGGCATCATTTTTAGCTGCTCTGCCCCTAACAATGCCTTGTCAGAAGTTGGTTCCCCCCCAGCCCATCTCTAATGCCCTCATTATTAACAGAGGAGCTTCCAAAATTAGTTAGAGATGTCAAAGATCACCCCTAGATAATACAGAGACTGTGACCTTGGGACATGAAGAGGAGGAGCAGTTGAGGGCAGATGGCAGATGAATGTTATCCTGATACTGGATCTGGGCTTTTAACTCCCTTAGATGAGGCCAAAGCCCTAATTTTCCCTAATATTGACTTAGCTCCTGTAGCAAATTTAATACTATCAGATGGGTAAATAGGGGTGGGAACACATATGTGTTTCCCTCCTGTGTGTATTTTAAAAACTACCATTATGATCATTAAGGTGACTTCTAAAAATACTGATGACATTAGAAGCGGGCATTGGGCTTTTGTGCATATGGGGCTTCATTCAGAGCAGATGAGGCACAAAATCTTTCAGGGTTAGTGCTGCATCAGATTTCTGAAGCTGCAGTAGTGAAGGTTGGGATTCTGTTCTTCCAAGCTGATTTTGTAGTGATGAGAATTTGGTGTCCTATATGAACCTGCTGTTGTAATCAAGGGTGGAGGAACAGTTTGGTCCTTACAGATAGCAGGATTTGTACTGGGTGACTGTTCCACATTAATCCAGTCGTGTGTCTGTCCTACAGTGATTCTGTGGTGTGTTTAACACTACAAGGAGCAATACAGCTGAAAACAGAGAATATCTGATGCAATTCTTTTTGGTAGGATGCAGAGAAGAGTTGTGTTATGGATTGGGGTGGCATTGTGTGTCATACCTGCTGCAGGTGCAGAGCAGAGCAATGTCCTTCATTTTGAATGGGAAATCGTGGGGAAAACAAGTGAGCTGTGTACTTGGGTTTTTGCCTTGGTCAGAAAACTGGTTGCTGAAGATCAGCTTTTCCCATGGATATATTGAGATATTCTGGTCTTTCATTACAGAAGCTGGAGCTGGTAAATTACAGGACTAATTTCAATGGATTTTGGTGGGATGGGTGTCACCAGAAATGTTGTGTGTTGATGTAAAACAAAGATCCTGGTTGAACTCTAGTGGCTGAGGGTCAGCTATAGCATACAAAACCTATCACCAAATTACGTTCCAGAGTTAGAAATTTGAATGTTTAAAGACAGGTACTAGAACACACCCGAGCTGTTAAATCCAGAGAAGTTACCGAGAATAAATAAATTACTGCATATACAGGACAATTAAGAGACAGGTTGTATTTTTTTTAATATAAATTTCACCAACTAAGTAGAAGTACGTAATTTCCCAATATATAAAAGCATCAGCTAAAAATAAATGTGTAGAACAAATGGATAAGGAGAAAATGATGCAATATAAATCTTTGTTTTCATGCTTCATTAAATGATGGTAATTACTGTTTGTGTGCCATGTACTGAATGGAGCACAGAAGACATTTTCTTAGTTTGGTTGCTTATCTAAATATCTCGTATGTTGGGAAGATTCTTTTTGGGTATGATCTTAACTCTTCAGTGGGAACTTAGTCACTGAAGGGTTGTTTAAATGCAGTGTTCAAAGCAGTGCACATTTGGAAAAAAAGTAGAAATAAAAAAGAACTAAGTTGTGTAAGTAGGTCATAGAGATTGAAAGAAAAGCAAGAGAAATAGATTGCTTATTTTTAAACTGTCCTCCTGAAAAACTGGAGTTTATCCTGTGGGAAATTCCGTGGTAGCATTAAGCTGGGAAAGCCAGTAGTGGCTAATTATTGGTATTTGCCCTTTTTGAGACACCATTTAATTGTACTGTTTCTAAAGAATTTCCACAGTATTTATGCTTGAAAATTCAATGTCAAGTTTGATAATTGTATGTAGTAATTTATAAGACTATAAACAAGTTTAAACCTAAAATATCTTTTTAAGGCACAGTATCAAATAGCTTTTTTAAAAAAATCCCTAAGCTGGAAAGCATTTGCCAAGTTCAGAATTATTTTACTGTTGTTCTTAATAAAGAAATCTAAATCCAGCATGGTGTTTTTATGAACTGCTTGTCAGCCTGGGTGAACCTTCTGAAATACTGCAGCTGCATAAAAAACTCGCGTGCAGGAAAATGAAGCAGATGGCTTTTGAAAGTAGCAGCTGGTATATAAAATACGAGGCCAGTGATAGATTTCTCCTTAAATCATAGCATAGGGCTGTTCTCTAATTTCTCCATCTTCACAAACATGGGCTTTCCTGTGTTTTCAATTTTTATTTTAAATTGTTCCATCTGGAATTTGCCGTCCATTTCTGTAGCTGGGAAAGTGCCCATTATTTTCTAGTAAATTTTGAGAAGTTAGAAGTGACACCATCAGTAATTTCTCCATTCAAGTAAAAGAACAAATATTTTATAAGTCTTGACATCAGAAATAAAACTGGGCTTGTATTTAGGTGCCCATCTTGCATGTGGGAAAAGGCTTTTAGTTAATTTTGTGTTCATCTCCTTTCTTTGGTTGTGATTTAGGAGTATCTTTGAACTTTTAATGCCCAAAATACTGGAAACAGAAGAGAGATTTCTGCTCTGGCGAAAAGAAGAGGAGTGATTAAAAAAAATCCCTATAATATTGTTAAGAATAAAACCTATTTTAAATAAAGTGAATTGTTGCTGAATATCAGGGCAGTAATAAATCAGGAAATATGGTGTAAGCTTGTGTTGGATTTCAAAACCCTTTTTTGCTTTGGATATTACTGCTCTTTCTAAGCATTTATTCACCAATGGTGGGTGATGTGTATTCTCTGTGTGGGGGAAATGACAATCTTATTTCATTTTTTGTTTTATCAGAACATGCGAAAGACTTATTTTTCCTACCTCTGAGAGGTGCCTTTATCCGTGGCATTGGTTTTTTCCCCACACTGCAGCCCTTTTTTGTGTCAGACTGTTCATAGCTGTTGTGGCCAAGAAGTCAACTCCAAATGTGAAGTTTAGGTCACACTTTAATTCTGATTTGCCACCCTGTGAATGGGCAAATTTCGTAGAGTTGCTTCTTCTGACACTGGCAGTGCAGTAGTACTTGCCTGGAAGCCTGAAGCAGTTTTTATTTCCATTATTCCATATTTAATGGAACTTAAGTAGACTAATCCTTTCCCCCCAAAGCATGCACCTGCTTGGCTATAAATCTGACTTAAACTTGTTAGAGCATACTAAAAAAAAATCCAAGGGAAAAGGTTCTTGCAATCAGCACAGCAGTTTGCAGCAATAAATTACTTTTGTCTCTTATCCTCCTTTAAACTGTTTTCCAATATATCTTTTCTCAGGGAGTTGAGATAAACACATTACGTGGGAATACAAAATGAGTGTCAGTGGAAGCGAATATGTTACAAGCAAAATACAACCAAGTGACTCACTTCAGAGATCATGTTTTGGGTTTTGATTGTTACCAAATAAAAAGCATATAGGATTTTAGCAGTGTTGACACTTGAATTCTGAATCCTGGTGTCAGTCCAAGTGTTTGCCTTGTTGATGTTTATGCATTTTTATTGCTGTAACATTGTGACCATAAAGTATTTGAGATAAATACAGACTTCACGTAATTTTATCATTGCCAGAGCATCTGGTCTCTAGTGTGAGGTATTAATGTTGTAATGGCACACATTAAGGAGCACCTTTAAAAGCTTTGTTGGGCTTGAGAAAGAGATCACGGGCTGCTTTTTTGGTTTCTTGTTTGGTCACTGGGATTTTTGGGGTGGCTTTTTTGAAAACCAGATTTGTGTGACAGGTTTATATGAATCAGTTTTGTCTTACAAACTAGGTAAAATTAAGGTGTATTAAATAGCATCAAATAGTACAGTTTTTTTTTTCTGGTTTAGCCTTTGGAGAGATCCCATTCTGAACAATTAAATTGCTGAAAAGATTATGGCAGTGGTGCTTGGTCTGTGTGTGTTTATATCTCTATGTACATACAGATACATATATTCTTCACCTTCTCCAGGTATTGTACACTGTTACCTGAATTTCCAAGCTGTAGGAAGTTCAGCCAGAGGTATGCACACACTGGCAGGGTGTACGACAAGCTCACCGATACCAGGATCTTGAGACCCCACAGAGAAGATTCATCCTCTCTCTTAACAGACTTCTGAATTCGTAGTCAGCAGAAAAAACCTGATAGGTTTTGTTAGATTTCTAAGAGTTCCGTTTTTGTGCCTTTGTGTGTATATAGGCTTCATGCTCTTGAAGATGGGTCCTTTGTTTGTCTAACCCAGAAAATATTCTCATTTCTCTCAATTATATTAACAATAATAATAATAATAATAATAAAAGTTATAATTGAGCAAACACAAAAGACTTCTTAGAAAACTCTTCAATTGCCTTGTGACAGTGGATTTAATTACCATTAAATTATCTCTTATGTCTCTTCCACTTAATATTTGCTCAGGCTTTTTCCTTCGGAGGTTATGCTGAACCTCCTGTGAAATTCTCATCTAATCTCTGCACAGGCATTGATCTGATGCCATCTCAAAGAGAATAGTCAAGCAAAATTAAAGGTGATAAGAGGAGTTCTCATTGGTATTCTGGCAGTAGAAATTGAATCTGCTTTCTTTTTTCCCTTGCTGAAATTGAAAGAAGAATGTGTGCAGGCAGGTTTATGAAAAAAGGGAAAAACCAAGCACCTTTGGCTATCTGTAGTAGGACGCTGTTAAATCCAGACCACTGGATTCTCAGCACAGGTTTTCTGAAGCTTATAATCTCTTTTTATAACTCACAAAATTAAAACACTAATAAGTAGACGTATATAATGTTAAATACTTCTTTTTCCCCCTTCCATTTTGTTGGAATGGGGGATGATCTTTTTTTTTTTTTTTTTTTTTAGTCAGTATCTGATGTCTGTAGTTGCAGAGTCAAACTGGGAACATGACTGGAAAGCTCACAAGCCACAGGGCAAGAGGAGATAAACCCCAAACTTTATAAATATTTGGGTAATGTTGCTTATTTATTTATGGAATAGGAGGCTAGCAGCATTTTGAAATCATGTTTGCATGAAACTGGAGATGCTCTTAAGCTCTTTAGTTTAACAAATCGAGCACTGGAGCACTGGTATCCACAAGGCAAAGAGCTGTGAAGATAAATGAATCCACATTTAATCATAATACACTGGGCCATAAATTAGCATAGTTCCTGTAAGTGGATGTTTTGTGTGTCAGGACTGAAAAGCTACTTTGCTACAGCCAGTTCTTGGTGTCTGAATACCTCAAGTAATAGATGGATAACAGCTTTGAAATTTCCTGGTGATGCAAAATTGCTGAAATGGTTCAAAAATCGAATCTATAGTTTAACCAAAACAAACAAAGAAAAAACAAACAAAAAAAAGATTTTATTAAATATAAGTGATCAGTCAATGGGTATTTGATTTGGATGGATGTAAGGCAGATCAGCCAAGGGATTTTGTGAACAGGTTTACTTCTTAGGCGAAGTAGTTTAGGCTGTACGTGAAGGTGAATTCTCAGAAAAGGGACATGAGAACTTCTGGAATTTGGGTATCCATATATGATCTGACCTCATGTTCAACACTTTCTTCCATTTTGAGGTACCCCCACGTGGACCTGAGGGTGAGGAGGTCTGTGCTGTTGTTCACCACCCACATGGGTTTGCAGAGGTCATTTATGACACTGTGGAGCCTTCAACTCTATTCCTGATTCACCTGCCCTGAGCTTCTGTCTGACAGTTTACTGCAGGACCTGTTCAAAGTCCTTTCTCATGAACAGAGATCCTGGTGTAATCATTACATTTTGCTGTTTATAGCATCACAGAACCATTTAGGTTGTAAAAAACTTGGTATATGAACCACTAGCCCAGCACTGCCACATCCACAAGTGAACCATGTCCTCAAGGGCTACATCCATACTTGGAATGGTTCCAGAGATGATTCCACCACTTTCCTGCACAGTCTGTTTCCAATCCCTGACCACCCTTTCAGTGGAGAAATCATCCTAATATCCAATCTAAATCAAATTATTTAAAATTGTGAGCATAATGAAGAGAATAATTATTAATTCATATTGTGTATACTGTTACTTTGGGAATACAGAATTATTATTTCCATATGTGTGTACAAATAGCACACTACATGATGCTGAAGGGCAGTTATTCTCCTGTCTCATTAGTATTTGTAGGAACTGAATTGAGAAGAGTTAAAAGCTCATTATTTTGTCATATTGAGTGCCTGTATGAATTCAAATGCAAGAAGCTTTTTTATTATGTTTCAGCTATTGTAATAATTAATTTTCTCAGTCTTGCATAGTTTATCATATTTCTTCTTTCACGTCTTTCAATAACAAAACTTCTCGTACAATTCAGATTCAGGAAGTTTTTAGGGATTTGTTTGTAGTTTGGAGCAGGAGCCAGCTGCCACACTGCTGCTGAGGGAATGCTGTGGTGGATGCTCGCATGTGCCGAGGAGAATGCTGAGTGGAGAACACCTCCAGCTGTTGGATCCACTGCTGTACTTCCTTATCTCCCAAGTTATGCATTTCATGGCAGTAGTAGTTTGAAATAGTTGTTCTTACAACTTGTCATCACTCAACAAACCCACTTGGTGAAGTGTGTTGCTTTCATAGTGCATCATCTCTCCTCTTTGATCTGCAAGTCAGTCACAAGGATTTTTGTGGTATTTCGGGACTTGGTGCAACTTTAGGATCTCAATAGCAACTTGATATTTTCATAAGAGGATAACAGGAGCTGTTAAGTAAAAGCTGTCAAGATTCACTGGTGCAAGATTTGCAGAGTGAAGTTTTTGGGCGCTGGTTCTGTTTCTCTCTTACTGCCTGAATTTTTTGTTGTTAGTTACTGTATAAATTGCTTACTCCAGTGTGGTGAAAGTATTACCTAAAATAAAAGATTCTGCTCACATCCATGTTGGTAAATAAGACAAGTCCAGGACATGTGATTAAGATATCAAGTAGATATTCCTACTGTATAATCCTACAGATTCCTACTGTAGATGGTCACCACCCAGTTTCACTCTTGGTTCTTCTTACTAGTTCAGCATTATTTTATGCCAGTGTGCCATTCTATGCAGTACAATTTGCACATTCTTCTCTGTTTACTTCTATTTTTATTTTCACTGTAATTCCCAGGCATTTATAAGTTTTATTTACATGATTAGGTCTGCCTAGACAATTAAATCCTGTTGATCAGGATGGTTCAAAACACAGCTTGCCTTCTCCTAGCTGGAATGCAGGTGTAACAGTCTGCTCAGTCCTCTCTGAATTTTGATTATATTTAATAAAACATAGCCAATAGTGACATAGGTAAGGAATTTTGCAATCAAGTTCATTGTGGTCGAAATGTGTTTCTTACCTAAGTGCAGCTCATTTGTGGAGAATATGAACACAAATTCTTTTTTCTCTTCCTGGACTGTGAAATGTCATTCCAGAAAATTAAGATGTATTCATTTGAAAGTTTTGGAGAGTATTTTAATCTGTGTTGGCACTGAACTGATCTTTCTGTGATGCCTACCTGCTTCTTTTGCTGTAGGTGAAAAATGACTATATGTTAGAAATAGCAGATCAAGTGGACCAGGAAATTGCTTTGAAACTAGGTTGCCTTGAAATCCGGTAAGCTGATAATTTAATTTATTATTCAACATCTTTCTGACAGAATATATACATTAATTTTGAAACTGCTTAAAGTTCATCAATTTCTGACCAGTAGAGTTGAATAAAACATCATAAGACTTTTTCTGCTACAAAGCAAGTTGAAAAAAAAACTGAATAGACTGTATTGTAACTAATTTCTAGTGATTTTTAAATTAACATTATTTTAAAATTTTAATTAATTACATCTTGATATACTGCCTTTTGGGTGAATTCATCATCTGAATAATTCAAAGGCCTGTAGAGTACATTGAAGTATGCTTAAAAAGAAATGCATCTGTGGTGTTATTTAGTAAATAGTCTTGTGATTCTGCATATATAAATCCTACAGCTAAAGAATGTAATTATAGATAAATGCTGCTACCTTTCCTCTCTGTATTTACTCAATTTTTAATGTGCTATTTTGAAATGATTAAATCTTAAGGATCCTTCTGGGTGTTTTTGGCATTCTTGTCAACTGCATAGATAGCTGGAAAATAAAGATAAATAGATTAAGAGATCCTTGAGAGAGTTCCCATCTTTGAAATGCATGTGTTGGGTTTTGCTAATTTATGGAGAATTTCCAGCCTGAAACATTTGATTTAGTTATGCTGATGTCTCACACAGGGAGATTAGGGAAGAAGTAAAATTGATAAGAAATGAATGACAAATGTAAACTTGTTAGGAATGAATAAAAGTGTCCTTTGAACAGTAATTTCCAAATTAAAACAAAATTTAGGCTTATGAAATTTCCCAGGTATCATAGGAGAACCTGATGCCTTTGTTGTAAGTTTTGCTGGTAGCCCCAGAGAAATGAAAAGTTCTTTGTGTAACTGCAAGCTCCTAATGCACTTAAAAAATCATTGTGCCTTCGTTCAAAACATGTGATGAAAAGAATAATCTGTGATTATGTTGTCAGCCAGCTCCTGCCTTCCCTCGTTCTCAAGCTGCGGCTCTTCAGAGCATTTTTACGAGATACTTCTTGTAGATGAACTACTGAAACTCTTAGAATGAGCATTACTGGTCCATTTTCTCCATGAAAACAACAATCTCATCCCTCTCCTAACAAAGCTTTCCTATTTATTCATTCACTTGTTAATGTGAACATGTCTGGATTGAAGCAGTTCTCATCATTCCCTGCTTCCCCTGGTTTTCCCTGTTCCATGTACAGAGAGTTCTCACAAGGAAGTGCAGTGTGAGGTAGAAAGGAGCTGATGAAGGCCAGATTAGGTCACTTCTTTTCTGAAGATGCAGTTAATTTGTGAAATAAAAATCTGATCTGTTGAGGTAGGATAATAATGTACTTAGTACTTAACCTTTGAATTCATTCTGCCAATGTTTTCTGATGCTGAGTAGAAGTTTTGATTATGTTGATGTTGTAGTTTTAGGCTGAATTATCCAATAATTGTTGCTTTCAAATATTTTTCCTGACTTCAGGAGATCCTACGGAGAGATGAGAGGCAATGCATTAGAAAAGAAGTCCAACTATGAAGTGTTAGAGTAAGTACTGTGTTCTAGCTTTAGGTTTGAATTGTCCCTTCTCTGCATCAGGAACAGTAAATTCAGTTCAATGACAGAACGTTCTGTTGTAATTTTTCAATTCCATCCAGGTTGTTAAGATGCTTTAATGTAAGAAAAGGATGATGAAACCCATTGAGATGTAGGAGAAGTGCCTTTAACTGTGGTCCAGAGAAACAGGTTTGGAGTAGTTTAAACTTGATCAAGAGGCTTACTGTGGCTGTTACCAATTTTGCTAATGTTTATGGGGTTCACCAACTCTGGTTGTGAGGTGATTTTATTTCTCTAGTGTTTCTCTGTGCCCAGTTGCATTTTTCAGTTGTGACTCATTTGTGGTAAAGTTTGAGTTACTTGAAAATGTTTGTGGTATTGTTTTTGTTTCTGTTTGCTCAGAGTGTGCATTTTCTGAGTTGTAATCTTGCAGTTAACAAGGTTATTGTTTATCTGTGTATCACAAATTTAAAGAAGACCAAGGAGCATCCTTGCACTGAAATATTTTGTTTATTTATTCATGTTGTACAGGAGATGGCTTCAGTTCAAACAAGCCAAAGTCCTTCAGCTTTCAAACAAAAATCTGAAAACTGATTTTATTTGTATTTATGTAGTGGATAAAGTTGCAGGCATACATGCACCAATTATATGCTTATTACTAATTACCCTTGTGAAAAGATCCTGTACAGTTTAACACAAAATTGGAATAAAAGGTTGCTGAAGCAGTGAAGTCTCGATTTTTTAATCTTATTTTTAATGACAAATGGGTGCTAACTTTTAGAGCTGTGAAATTAGGGCATTTGGAGGAGGAAGGAAAGATTTCATACAACAGTGCATAAGTTTACAAGGATTTTTGAGGGATCTATGATATTACTAGGTAAAGATAACTTTGATGACTAGCCTGCTTATTTGGTATTTCTGGAGTACTCCTGTATTTATCCACATTTTTTAAAACTTTAGTTTTGTTTAAATTAGGGATTTTTTAAAATTTATTTTGTAAGGACTTCAGGTTTTTGTCTGTAGAAACATTAGCAGAAATAACCTGGTTGAGGGAACACATCACAAAGTAAGAAAGGACTAATAAAAATAAAGGGGATGAGCAGATAGACAAGACTGAAAGGGAATGTAAAAAAAGCTTTGAAAGTACGTGAGTTATGGTTGATGTAGTTTACGTTCATATGTTTCAGTAAGAACTTGAGTATTTTTAAGTCACTTTTTTGGCAAGTCAGGAGCTTCAAGCATAAGTAATTATGTTAATGACTTTGGAAACAATCAGACAAAGGAAAGCAGGGTCATAACAGGTCACACAAAGTATAAATTAATAATTGTAACATGTGAGAGTTCCAGGAGGACTCAGTGTGGTGCTGCTTCCAGTTTAACAGTGATTTCTTTCCTTCAGTCTTTGTTTTCCAAACAGTGACTGCTTTGGTTGGAAGTAATAAATTGCTGCTGAAAGGCAAAGTGAAGCAAAACCCTGATGTGCAAAATGTAACAGCTTAATGCCATGTAGAACTGGACGTGGAGAATTGTGCATTTCAAAAGTTTTTTTCTTTTTTGAGAAGCAAGATGTGATTTGTATGGGATTTAGCTGGGAGACATGAAGGAAAAAAACAACGTAAACTGACTATATTATAGATAATTACAAGCTGGAAAGGTCTACAAAAAGTGCCAGTGATCCCCAAAATGCATTAATTTGATCTTACCATCTTAATAGCCCATAAATCTTTAACTGCACAAGTAATGTTTGTTGCTCAAGTGAGGCTTTTTGGTATTTTTTGTGGGGGATTGCTGGTTTTAGTACATCATGAGGCACTTAACCAGATGAGAGCAATTTTTAAATGGCCCTTTTTTGCATTGGGTATGATTGCTCCTTGCCTGCCTTTGTCAGATGTCTATTTGATGTATATTTGTCTTCGATCAGATTGTCCTACAAGAACAGATCTGGATGGAAAATGGTAGATGGGATCAAATTGTTAAGTAGCCTTTAATAGTTGGGCCTTCATGGAGTGAAAAAAGAATTTTTTCATAATAAATGTGAAGCCTGTTAGTGAGAACACTGATAATTACAAGTACAGAAATGGGAGCTGTAGGAAGGAACAGGTGCAGCCACAATTTGGTAAAAGGCATGTTAAAGTCTATTATGTTAATCTAATGTTACTTTTTTTGTTGTAACTTGAATTGAGGTGAAAAATACATGATACATGCTGCCTAAAGCTGCTTATTATTATAAGACAAGCACTATCACCTCTCTGTAGTTGGTGTTTTATTAATCTGACTGAAGTTTGTACATTAAAAAAAAAAAAAGAATTTAGATTTAAGCCCATAAATAGGCTGGAGTAGATGAGGTTAAGTACAAAGCTTTAGTAGAACTGTACAAACCAGGCTCTCAGTGCTGGCTATCTCTTGCTGACAATCAGAAACCAGATGTCCGAGTCCTTCATCCAGAGCCTTGAGTTGGTGTCTCCCTTGTTGGCCATTCTACCCCCACACAGCACAGCTGGGAAGGAGTTTGTAGGGTTGTGTGTGTAGAACTGTTTGTATGTTCCAATTTCCAGTACTTATTCTCTTATTTATAGGTATCCATAAGTTGTTGCTGGCCAGGGAATTAAATCTGTGTGGTTCTTTTGTTAAATTCTCCTCCAGTAAAGAAATTTGCCATCTCAGCTGAACACAGGAAATGCTTTATTAACAAGTTTTGTTAAGAGTTGTGGTCTGTTGTACTCTGCATAAGAATTTTTTCTCAGTTTGTTGCACCCAGAGCTGTACAAAAGGCTGCTCTACAGCTTGTCCTAGTAATGAATCAAATGAGGCTGTGGCAGCTGTGTGCTGCAGGACTGTTAAGATGAAGGATACCAGGGTGATGGAAGGTGCTTCATTTCAGAAGCACCAACTCTCTCTCTCAGATACTTAATGTTAAACTAATATGTCCCTGTCAAAATGTCTTTGCATATTATTTAGATGGTAATAGTGTGTTAGATTCATTTAACTGTGTGGGATGATAAACCGAGTATCATTTGCATTTGAGAAGAAATGCATGGAAGGAATTAACATTTATGAAGTTTTATAATCCTGCAGCTTACTGTCATTGCACAGATGCCAGTGCTGCACATGAACATTCTGCTCCTCCTGGTTGAGGATGTTTTTAGTATGAGTCTGTATACTACTCATCTTCAGAGAGCTTTAAAAATACCCTGGTTTATTCTTCTGAGCGAGCTTTTTATATTGACTTTACTGTTGGCTTTGTTCTTGTGCTGTTAGGTAGCAGTAAATAAATCCTGAATATCTCTGCTTGCTAACAGCTATTTCTTGCTTTGCCAAGTGTAAGAATTCCAGATGTATTTCTGTGTATGTTCAAAGTATGCAGTCATGGAAAGCACACTTTCATACTTGCTCCAGAAGCAGATAAGAATAGTTGAAAGAGATGGTAATGTCCTAAAAAGAAAAAAATCAATAACGCCTTTGAGCTATAAATCCTTTTCCTATTTATACTTTTCTCCTATTTTTTCCTTTTTTTACACGTGAGTTTTTTGCACTTGGTTGTACAGTGCTGTCTTCTGCACTAATATCATTGGCAATTTCTCGAGCACCTTTATTTGAAGCTGATGTTAATTTGTAGTGACACAAGCACACGTCAAACATAAGCTACCTGCAGCACATCAGAGCATAGAAATATTTACTGGCTCTGATTTTCAAACCAGGGCTACAACCCAATTTATAAGTGTGAACATGAGCTTGATAAATTCAGTTTGCAAAATCTGAGCTCACAGCCACCCGATTTATAATTGCAAAAAGTGAGATTGCTTGCAAGAAAAAGTTGGTAATTTTAATTTGCTCAGTATGAGGAAAACATAATAGTAGACATTTAAACAGCCCCTTAATTATAGTGCTTAAAAGGGTAAAACAGTAGTGGAATTGCACACAGCATGCTTAATGAGGTGATCTCTTGAGTATTCCTTTATGGATTCCTGGATTGCTTAGGCCAAGTTGGGGCTCTGAGAAACCTGGTCTAGTGGAACTTGTCCCTCCCCATGGCAACTGAATGGTCATTAAGATCTCGTCAAACCCAAACTATTCCATAGTTCTTTATTAAATCTTCTGCTCCACTCTAGTAGAGGTTTTCCACTTTTATTTTGTTCCCCTCTCATCTGACTACATACTCTAAGAATATTTTTTCTATATTCTTGAAATTATTAAAACATGTACAAATGACAGTTTTAGTTCTCAAAACTCTTCTGTGCCCAAGCCGCCATTTCAAATAACAGACTTTCCACACAGGTACCTGGTTAAATACAATATCCTTTGGGGTTTAAAATAGAAGATGCTGCTGTGCCACATTTGATGTGGGGTGATGCTGTAGTTAGAATTTTAATGGTAGTCTGTTTGTTACTGAGATTTTCAAGGACTTTGTTAGGAAAATGGTTTAGTAATGGTATATGATAGTTAAAAAACAGAACATAGACGCAAAGCACCCTGAAAAGAGAAATATGATACTGCACAATGTTTTTGATATTAATGCTGTGTGTACTTTTTCTTTCAGGAAGGATGTTGGTTTGAGACGGTTTTTCCCGAAGAGTTTACTAGATTCAGTGAAGGTAATTACAGTCCCAGTCAATCCTATACTGCTGTAAAAAAAAATATGTCAGAAATCTGAAAATTGCATTATAGTTTTCACTGTACATCCTAAGGGAATTGCTGTGCAGTTTTGCTTTGTGATAAAACATCCAAGCTGTCTGTCGGATTGGTGGGATCTAAATCCCGGTCATGCATCTGGCTGGACAAGGATAAAGTGATTCACATGGCCTTGCTGAGCTGCTGTGAGAGGGACACAGCTCTGCCTCTCAAACCTTGGGGGTAAAAGTGCAAAACCAGTCCTTGGAGCCTCTTGTATCAAATAACTTTTTTTTTTTTTTTTCCTTCTCTAAACGAAAAGTGAGACTTCTGGAGAAAGAGGAAGGGAACATATTAGAAAAAAGAGTATTTTACTGGGAACTTGATAAACTTGGTTACCTTCTTGTGCAAGACTGTATCCAGCTTATTCAAGGAAGATTTCCAGTAATTTCTGCTTATGTTAATCCTAGCTAAGACTATAAAAGTTACTTGAATCTCACTCCCATTGAAGTCCATATGTTCTCAGAGTGAAAAATGCAAATTTTTCTCAACATGTGATGAAAAGGGGGATTAAGAATGGTCACCAAGTATTTTGCATTTCTAGCCACCTCAATATGAATGTCCTGGTTAAATGTCTCTTACAATTGATACATGAAAGTATAAATCATAAATTGCTGTTTCGGAGCTGGTTTTGGTAAGCAGTGGAGCTTTATAGAAAGAATAGAATTCAACTTGAGATTTGGAAAGAATCTGCATTGTGATTTAAATGGGTAAACACAAAAGGTCTGTCATGACAAGGTTTAGTTTCAAAAGACTTTTGAAAATCAGAAGCTAATGAAGTCAAGTGGATTTAAGTAATCCCCTCTGCATTTTAATTTAAGTAATTATCTGAAACTGTATTTTCTGCTAATGGGAGAAATTGTGGTAAAAGGCTCCAGACATAAAAGTATGAATAACTGTCTCAAAAATAATATTATGGAGCCGGAAAACTGACTGAGCAAGAAGACTGCACTTTGGAAATCATGAAGTGGGGAGAATAGCAGAAAGAAGTAGCAAGAGTTGCCAGAAGGTGAAGCCGAGTGGAACCTTGTAAAGACATGAAAAAAAATGTTGGACATACGAAGAATAAAAACAAGGGAGGGAGAAGTGTGTCTGCTTTTTAATGAAAATGAAATCCCTATTCAGAATAGTACAGGATCAGTCCAAATCCTTAAATTGCTCTTCCACTTTGTGAAAACCAGGGAATTTGAACTGGCAGGCAAAGGAGGGTTCCCAGTAGCTGTGAAATACAAAATTCATTATTTCTCTCAATTCTCTCTGCTTTGAACAAACACAGAGGGGGAACAGTGGTTCTTAGAAGTGCTTTTAAGATCAAGTTTTCAGTGCATTTCTCTTGAAGTTGTTATTTGCAGATATTTCTGATAGTTGCTTCTGTTATGGAAGAGGTGTGGTTTTGGGGGCTGTTCAGCCTGGAGAAGAGAAGGCTCTGGGGAGACCTGAGAGCTCTTTCTTGTGCCTAAAGGGGCTGAAAGAGAGCTGGGGAGGGACGTTGAACAAGGGATGGAGTGACAGGACACAGGGAATGGCTTCCCACTGATCATCCGATAATGACTGGATATTGGGAAGAAATTCTTCCCTGTGAGGGTTGCCCAGAGAAGCTGTGGCTGCCCCATCCCTGGAAGTGTTCATCCAGCTGGGTGGGACTTGGAGCAACCTGGGATAGTGGAAGGTGTCCCTGCCCATGGCAGGGGGATTGGAAGAAAATGGGCTTTATAGTCCCTTCCAACCCAAACCAGCCTGTGACTCTAATCAACTTTCTATCTTTACACCTTGCTCATTATGTTAGAATTTGAAGCTATCGGTTCTTCTTGGTGGACTGAAAACAGACAGATTACACATGCCAGTATTCCTGGCAGTAAATGTGATGCTAGACTTGGTCAGGAAAACAAACCATGAGCA
Source organism: Pseudopodoces humilis (assembly GCF_049639895.1). Taxonomy (NCBI): domain Eukaryota; kingdom Metazoa; phylum Chordata; class Aves; order Passeriformes; family Paridae; genus Pseudopodoces; species Pseudopodoces humilis. Next base: position 3,953,341 of record NC_142200.1, read on the forward strand.
GAATAAAGTATCATTTACCAGCTGAGTGGCCAAAATACTTGGGACACCTTGAGCTAGCACGTGTTTTTTTAGTTTGTTGTGTCTTGCTCCTGGTATTTGCCAGTGATAAGCAAAGCCTGAAGTTTGCAGTTGCCTTGAAATTGGTTTTCTCAGTAAAAATAAAGATAACAGGGAGGTCCAGTGTAGAGTGTCTGAGTCCTAACAAAGCCTGAGGCAGCTCGGGGTGCACAGAGAAGGTTGTTTCCTGACTGCTAGAGGCTTTCTGACCCTGTCCGGCTCTGCAGCCTCCTTAATGATCCACCTGATAGCTGGTTCTGCTAAACTGGCAAAATAATTTGAAATTACGCCAAAGTCACGGATTTCTTTGTTAATTTGACAATACAGTATGTGCTGAGAGGGCTTTTTTTCCAACCTATATATGCATCATTGCAAAACTGATCATTTTGTGAATATGCAACACCCTTGGATTACTGGTGCTGGAGTAACTCCTCCTAAACACTCCACATAAACATTTCTGGCTATTTTGACTTCTGAACGTTCTGTGAAGGCTTTCTAAAAATGAGTGTCTAATCTGGCTGGAAGTGCTAATGACAGAAGGAAGTTGATATTTGTGTACTGCCTGGGCTGTTAACAGGCAGTGCGGGAGAATAGAGAGTTTTACTGCTGTTAAAATGGGACAGATATGTTTGCATGGAGGAACAGTGGTAACTCCTGTCTTAACCTTGACATATTGGGAAGATAAGCATGGTTTTGCTTTCTGTCATTGTTGTTAGTTGGAAGATGTATTAGAAATGTTTTTTTTTAAGACTATTCAGTCACTTTAGACAGATGTTTTTATTCACAGTTCTTGACGGCTTGTTCAGATTGGGGGCATCTTAGAGATACTGCTTCTCAGGCAGTTTTTATTTTCATATGAGTGTCTGTCTTTCAGGGACTATACATTATGTACAGGCAGATAATTCATGTTTTTTAAAGTATTAGTTTAGCTAGCCTCTGTGCTGCTCTAAGTGGTTATTTGTACCCTGAAAACAGTAATAAAGTGCTAGATAGTTAATATAGTTTGGTTTACTTTTTACATTCAGTCTACTATTTAAATTACATCTTTTTATATTGAAGTTTTTTTTTTTTTTGCTTATTATCAGACTGAAAGAATCCACTTTATTATGGATAGTCTAAGTTATTGTGTGCAGAGATTAAGATACAGCTACAGCTGGCTTGTTATTGCCAGGTAAGAGAGAGAATGGTGATTTAGGTTTAAAATCTCATATGGAGGTATAAATTGTTTTGTTTTGTTTTTTGTATTGGGACACAGTTCAGAAATTGAGAGAAATGAAGAACTTAGAACAAATATTCCTGAAAGAAGTTAACATGTGTTTTTTTATTATAACTTATTCAAAATGTTGTTAGATATCCTCTCTGTAATACAGCAGAAATAATGTTGATGCTAAGCAGAAGTTAAAAGGCAGAACTACTGCTTACATTTTGAAGCTTTTTTTATTCCTTGAGAATTGTGTGCATTTCATAGATAAAGACCCTTAGTGCTACTGAGTGACCAAAACTCTTAAAATGTTCCTCAGCTAATAGATTTAAAATAATTCTCCAAATGTTTTAATACACAGGCCAAAACACTTCGGAAATTAATCCAACAAACGTTTCGACAATTTGCCAACCTCAATAGAGAAGAAAGTATTTTGAAGTTCTTTGAGATTCTCTCTCCAGTGTACAGATTTGACAAGGAATGCTTCAAGTGTGCTCTCGGTGTAAGTAGAGGAATGTCACAGTCACCAGAATGCATGCTAGAGTTTTAAGTCCAATTAGTTTTGCTTGGTTATGAAATAAGTTTTTGCTTGACTCCTGTTCTTATGTAGAGACAATGGTATTTCTTTAGCAACAAATCATATTTATTGATTTTATTTAGAAATTTCTCCAGTGACTGTTTAAAAAAAATCATCATTCATTAGTTGGAGTAAGAATTGTATGTAGAATAAAATATTTTTATAGGTGCTTTGTTTGTGAAAGTCAAGCACCTTTTCAGCTGTTTCCACAAAGAAATGAAACTTCTCAACTTCTTTTAGTAATTTTTCATCTAATGCCTGCTAATCTGTACCTATTTCAAACAAATTTTGAGGAAGTGCCCCAAGTCTGGAAAGTTTGGGAAAATACGGACTCCAGCAGAAATTAGAACTTGAATATCAATGTTCATGAGAAGAGGAAATACAGGAAATCCATGGTTCTCTTGTAGACCTAAGATAAAACACATGGAAGTGCAGTTTTGAGTAGCAGAGATCCCCAGGAAATGAGTCATGATGGGTTTTGCCAGTTACAGAATTACTTGATTTTAATATAGTTTTGTTTGATGAGTTGAAAAGCTTCTAGATATTAATTACTAAAACCTGTAATTTTACTGCACTGGATGATAGTGTTCTATAGCAAGGCCTTGTCTTACTACTGAAATTCTGCCCTTTCTCCTTTGACTCCCAAGTCAAGCTGGATTATTTCAGTGGAACTGGCAATTGGCCCAGAAGAAGGAATCAGTTACCTGACAGACAAGGGTGCAAATGTAAGTCTGCTTCTGTTTTGTGGGTTTTTTTCTCAGTCACTGTGTTAACAACCATGACCTGTTGTGAACTGGATGTCACAGAAAGGAGAGTGACCAGTCTGATCTCAGCAGAGCTCTCAGCTCTTAGTCAGATACTAATTTGTGATTTGGGATCAGAGGAAAGGCACTGGTGTTAGGTACAGAGATAGGGTCAGCTTTAGCACTGAATTTGTTGGCTTTTCTACCCAGTGAAGTGCTCACTTGCAGAATTTGAAACATTGGTGGGTACCTTTTACCAATGAAATATGTGAATTATTCTGAGTTGTTCTCTTTCTTAGGAATGTGTAAATGCAGGGCTTGTTTAACCAGTTGGTGAGCACATTTGTGCATTTGTGCTTATTTATTTTCTTTATACCCTTCACAGCCTTTTCCTTACTTGATTCCAGTTGTATTTCAGTATTTCCTGTGTACCCCCATGGTGCAAGGGAGCTCTGTCCAGACAGATCCTTCAGCAAAATATTTGGGAATTTTACAATCCCGACTTAAGCTGAGCCCATGTCCAGCTTTCTATTGAAATGAATTCAAAAGCACTGAAGAGATGGGGAAATCAGCAATGCACAGCTAGGAACATACCTTTTCCAGCAGTCTGGAGGGATGTTTGGGAATGTGTCAGTGTTGGGTTCCATGTGGTTTTTTTCCTGTTGAGTTTCCTCTGTTGACATCCAAGAGGTTGTTCCCACTTCAGTGTGCGCCTGGTGCTACTCAACAGTGACCTCTGTGGGCACAGTGAAGCTGGATTCTTTTTCCAGAAACTGGATATTTGTGTGTGTTATGAGGGGTAATGAAACACTAGAAAGAAACAGAGAATAGATTTCTGCACATGTAGTTTGGGGATCCAAGTCTACCTGTGCTTTTGCAACCTCAGGGATAAAGGCAGGCTATTTTGCTCTAATTTGGATTTTTTTTTTCCTCATTTTTTTTGTGTTGCCTTTCTGCAGCCAACCCATCTAGCAGATTTCAATCAAGTGCAAACCATTCAGTATTCAAACAGTGAAGACAAGGACAGAAAAGGGATGTTGCAACTCAAGATAGCAGGTGCACCTGAGGTATGTTATTTATATTGTATATGGTGATAAACTTGCTACTTTGTTTTTCCTTGCAAGGAGCAGGGTGCAGCATACTCTTAATGTGGATATTCTCCATATTCGACTTTTGTTCTGGGTTTGGTTTTTTAAAATCGATTTAAAGTTCATTACGTGTTTTATGTTTTGCATCTGGTGCTTGTAGACTTTGATATTCATAGAAGCAGCTTAATATAAAACCAGTAGCTATTAAATGCAATTTAATAGCAGCCTGTGCATATGTACTGCATCCTAGAGAGGAAACAGAGCAATTCCACTTTTATATATAGGGGAAATGTGAAAGAAGAAAAATTCATTCTCTTGTATTACATAGAAGCAGCGCTGGAAGTGAAATAAAATCTTTTCCTTGGTCCAGTGCATCAGGAAACAGTGGTAGAGCAGGATTGAGGGACAGAGGCAGATCTGTGCGGAGGATGATAAATATTGGTGGTGTTGACATTAATAGCTTGTCTGTATGTCTCTCATCTCTTACACTATACATATTTTATTTTTAAAAAAATATTCTTTGAAATTGGGAAGGGCTGTTTTTAGGCAAAGATTAAATTCCTGCAGAGAGTGGGGAAAAAAGAAACCACCTGTGAGAGCTTTAAGGAATAAGCAGCTTCTTCAGAATTGTCTTAATTATAACCCTGAAAGTCATAGTAGTTGTATTCAACAGTGGTTTACACTTCATAAGCCCAAATTAACGCTACATTTAGGTGGAAGGTTTTACCAGCTGTGCTTTCTGAACCTCCTGTTTGAAATTTGCTGCACAAAAGTTAAAGCAAGAATCTTTCTCTGGTTCCCTGCTCACCCACATTCTTCTGTTTACACTTTGCAGGCGTGTGTAAAGTTCTGATGCAATGACACAGCTGTTCCACTCAGTGTTTGCATCTACAATAATTCCTCTTTGTTGGTGCCTTGTTTTTTTTCCCTTCTGTAGCCACTGACAGTGACAGCACCATCCTTAACCATTGCAGAGAACATGGCTGACCTGATCGACGGCTACTGCCGGCTGGTGAACGGGGCCACGCAGTCCTTCATCATCAGGCCTCAGAAAGGTAAGGACACCTCCATCTCAGAGCTGCTCAGAAGTTATTTTGCATTTGAACACAAGACACAAGGTAGCAGAAGATCCCTCACTTGGAGGCTCTTTTCTTTCAGGGAGGAGCCGTGAGAAACATAGATGATAAAATTGTCGCTGCATCAAAAATTGCTTAATGGCTAATAATTAAGACTGATGTAAGGAATCACTGCTTTACACTAAAGCCAAAGTTAACTAGCAGAAAGTGAATTAAAGGCACTCCTAAATAAGGGTGTGTTATCTTATAACATGATTTCCAGTATACAAATGGAAATTCAGTGAGGTTGGTTAGGATGCATTTGAATAAGGTTCTGACTGGTGATAATGTTTTAGTTAATGCCTTTCTCCTAGATACTCAAATGTCTCAATTTAAAAAATAGAAACCTTGAGAGGTCTCATGAGTTTCTCTTATAAAATAGAACTAAAGCAGAGAAATATTTTATAGTGTCCGTCGCTTGTTTTTTGTAGCATCTTGCAAGCTGCAAGCAGTGAAATGAGGTTGCAGGTACACCTCATTTTAGAGAGAATTTAATTAAATTTAATTAGAATTCTTTTCCAGTTTCAGTCGGCTCTAATTATTGAAAAACATGCAAGCAAAGCTGCTTAAGAATGAAATTTTCTTATTTCATGTTATTCTCATCTTTACCCGTGGAAATTCATCCAACTTTCCTGCTTTCTGAAACAGTAAACTATTTCCTTCTTCCATGTTTGTAATACAGGAAAGTACACAAATGATCCCAGCATCTCTCCAATGTAAAACTGAGTCTCTTTTAGCCACATTCTTGCTTTTCTCTGCCACAGGTTTTCCCTGGGGTGATGTTAACATAATTAATGTCTTCTCCAGGTCCATCTATAAGATCCTACCTGTGTGTGGCTCAAAAAATTCCCAAACTTAAACTTGGTCATTCAGTAACAAAGCAATGTGATCTTACGGTGTTAGATGTTTTGACAACACATGGTAATTGTTATTCTTTAATTTGGATGTTTTTTTGTTATTTCTGACCCTTAGTATGTGAGTGACGTTTAGCTCCAGCACAAGCAACTTTGTTAGAACCTGTGTGAGTTGTGCAGCCTTATCTCCACACAAATGAAAATCTTCCCTCAACACAAACTCAGCTCTCCAAGCCAACCTGGTGCACAACCTGGGGATGATGAACCATTGGCTCCAAAATCAGACACTAAAAGCATAAGCTAGCATCTGAAATAGGCATCACAACCCAAGATTTCCATGTCTTTAGACTAGTGTGTGCCCATGAGTGATGGTCTTTTGTGCCTCTTCTTTTCTGAGAAATCATTGTTTGGGGTTTGCTATAATCCTTATTATTCACCCCCAGAACTTTCCCTCTAATGCCAGTGGATTGGCTGTTTTCCAGCCTAAACTGTTGTAGCCACAGTTGATCTTGTAAAACTTTTTCATGTCTACACATGACCTCTTCCCTGAATTAATGGTTAACTCTGACTCTGTCTCCGCTTTTCCTTTAGGGGCACATCTGGGCTTTGTCCAGTACTTGCCACTTCCACACTGGTGGTGGTGCCCATCAAAATTGACCTGTTCTATTTGCAATTTTTCTTTCTGATTCCTGTCTTGCTCTGACCTGACTTTCTTAGCAGCAGCTACTAGATCTTCTAGGCTGACTGAGCTCTCTGAGGGGTACTATCTCTGGTTTTCCTGTGCCCTGCACTGAGGTTTCTGATAGGTGTGAATGCAGGATAAATCAATGCTTGTAAAATGCAGGTGTTTATTTGTGTGCTATTCTTATAACACAGAATTTTAACATGGAGCAAATGAGCAGTGATTGAACAGGAACATCAGGTAGCACTTTGGGAACACTCCTCTTTATGCATACATGAAGAGAGCCCCTGTAGTTACAATTCTGGGTTTCTTTTGTCTGAGATTTCTTTTTTTGAAGTTCATAGCAATACCCAACATATTCATTAAACATTTCATAGGAGAGCTGTCCCCTTCATGATCTGCATTCCCAGATCCCTCCCACAGTGAGCTTTGATTGTGTAAGACACATCAGAAACAAATCATGGAGCAACTCTTGATCTCAGGGATGTGTTTTATCCCCCTTTTGAGCTTTCCCATCCTGTCTTTGTTGTAAATTTATGTTTATTTCAAGTCTCTTCATAAATTGTCCTTCTTGATTACTAACAGAGCCTGATTTTGTGATATCTGTCGTGGTATCCATTCATGATCCAGTTCCTCTTAAATTGGGGAGAGCACATGGTAATGTTTTAAGACATGGACAGCATTTGGCATTTTTCTGTTCAGTTTGTTTTATTTTTCATAAATATTTTGATAGACAGGTCCCTTTAGACTAATGTGGAAATGTTACACTTAATATCTGTGTTTCTATTATCACATTTACCTTTTGCAGTCCAAGAGCACAAATGAAAAAATTCATAAAAAGTTGAACTGATTATCAGCTTTTAGGTTATGAGGTTTTTACAATTTTCTACAACCACTTGAAAGAAGGTTGTAGCCAGATGAGGGTTGGTCTCTTCTCCCAGGTAACAAGTAACAGGACATGAGCAAACAGCCCTAAGTTGCTCCAGGGAAGGTTTAAAGTGGATGTTGGGAGAATTTCTTCCCCAAAAGGGTGGTTAGGCATTGGAACAAGCTACCCAGAGAAGTGTTCAAAAATACAAAATCTAAATAGGTTGTTAAGTTCTCCACTTAAGTCCTTTTTGTTTTCACCTGAGTTTACCCTGGGCATCATTTTAATTTTAATGCAATGCTGACATGTGTTCCCATTCTTAGGACACTGTTACCTCTTTAGTTTGGCCCTTCACTGATTTTGCGTTCACAGTAATTTCAGACAAGTGAGGACAATTTACATTCCCCCTGGCACCCCCAGCCTGGCTGGTACCTCTGGAGCTGCCTGGGTTCTGCTGTGTCCAACATGAAACTCTGCTCAGTGTGGAAACACTTGGACAGTCCAGTGGAAACCCCAGTACAGCCATGCATATCCCATTTCTTTAAAAGAATATAGAATTGAGCAAAAAAGTTGAGTTTCAACTTGTGAAAAACAACATATGCCTTAACTGGGATGCTGTTAGTAAGAAACTTTGGCATCAGACCTGCAGGGGTACTAATAAATATTTGGTATTTCGTTTGGGATATAAATTGTAAAAGGATGAGCACCAATTTAGGCACTAATGCCTGAAGTGAACGGTTTGTATCCCAGGAGCATGTAGGCATCTGCAAGATCAGGAGTTCCATGCAGATAATTTTTTTCTTTAATTATATCCAGTGGTAGAGGAGGCATAGAATCATGGAAGAATCACAGAATAGTTCAGGTTTGCTGATACCTTTAAAAATCATCTATTTCCAGCCCCCTAGTACTACAACCCCTGTGCACCTCTGGTACTACTTAGTAGTGTATGAGTTTTTTGAGCCTGAATACTTTTTAGTGTTTTTTGATTTTTATTTTTTTTAACGTCTCCTTGTTTTTCCAGCTTCCCCTGTGCATTTACATCCCTGCACTTGACACATGTCTCCAGCACACAAGTGGTGTGTGTTGTCCCTGTAGCCTGTCCCTGCAGGCACCGGCCTTGGCATCCAGGCAGTTCTGGGTGGACCTTCCTTCTTCCCAGGGCTGAGCCTGCCTTGCCCACAACTCCCAGCCCCATCAGCCCAGAGGACGAGGGTCCAGATCTCTTGTTCTGATGGAAATGAGCGCAAAGCCAGTTATGTCCTGAGGAATTCAGCAGGGGATAGTGAAAAGGGGGATGATCAGATAAAACGGTTTTGGGTGTGGTAGACCCATGTGTGCTGCTTGATTTCCCAGTGGATCTGGAAGCAAATACTCATTTAACTTGGGTCAGAGTCTCTGTCTATCCCCATCTTTTCCTCACAGTTTTCCAGACTGCTTCAGTTCTTCTCACCTTTCCTTCACTTCCCCTTCAGTTCTTTCACCTTTGCTTTGCTTCTTTTCTTCTTCCTCATACTGATTGACTACATCATACTACTACTCAATTTACTGTGTAAGACTTCTATTCACATTCTCCTTATCCCACAAAGGGCCAAGAAAGGATTTGCTATTACAGTGGAATCAAGATTTTGTTTTGTTATGAATTTTTATGTTTCATTACCACCCTTGCTTTGCACTTTGCACTGATAGATAGGAAGCTGTTGAAAAAGTGGAACAGAGGCTTGCGGGAAAAGAATGAGATTCTCTTCTTTAAGGAAATTTAATACCACAGTGGAAAGTCAGGTTCTCTCTTTATCTCCTTTAGATCCTCTTTGATAGGTAGTATTTGACTTCAGCACACACCAGCAGTTACCACCTGTGATATTTCTCACTTTTTTAGGACGAAAACACAGTCAGATCTCATCTGAGCTCAGTACCTTGAACATACGAAGCATTGTGGCCCTGCAAGTGTTATGAAATCATTCCTATCAAGTATAATGAAATCATTCACTGATCTTTCTGAGTCCCCAAATACGATACTTGACAAAAAAAAGCCCTAAGGGAAATTAAAATTCCATCTTTAGAATGCAGTTTGAATAGTGTGCAGTTAACATGCAATGGAGCTACATATTAAAGAGCAAGGAGAATTATTTTGAATAGCTGCTTATTAATTGTGCATCCATTACCTTGATTTAAAAATACAGAATGATAAGGTTAACTATGCAATCTAGTGAAGTTCTTCTAACACAGAGGAATACTCTATGTTCCACTAGTAACATGTGTGATTAATCAGCACCATCTAAGCATTAAATCCATTGCCAAGTGTAAGAGCAGCATTGGAACAACCAGCAGTAGCAGCATCAACTGGTGTAAACCAGAGCCCTGGATGATTTCATAACTAATGCTGACAGCTGTAGGTGTCATGTAAAAATGAAGGTTCTTTTGAGTGTTCTTTATGGCCCTGGGGAGGCCTGCATAGCAGTAGGCAGGACTCTTGTGCCTGTTCTTTCAAGCTTGGATTGAAACTGTGTTTTGCTCAGTTTCGTCCAGGTCGAACCTCTCATTCCCATTACATTCTCTTTTTTTGGATACCTGTTCCCCAGTGTTTCACTGCCAGGATGCACCTCCACACCATTGGTCTCATACTTGTTACTCCACACTATCTCTGAGGATCTTTGTCTTTTGTTTCCTTCCCAAAAGATATCATTTCCCCTAACATATCACAGTTCCTTTATCTCCCACCTCCTTACATAATCTTACTGTCCTTGCTCTGACTCCCAGTTCCAGGTGCTTGCTCTTGTCACCTTGGTGAGCTGCTCCAGGGCTTCAAAATTGCAGCTTCTGGTTTCTCTTCTTTTCTCCAGCTTCCTTTTCCACACCCTCCATCAGACAGATCAAAACAGACTGATGCTGTTGAGCCAAATTATGCTTTTCTACCTAGCAGCAAAAAAAAAAAAAAAGAACCAAAATAGTGTATTTTGCCATGTTGAGTGTGGCTTTTGGGTCCCAGGCATCTGCTCAGGCCCTTAATACACAAAGGTGAGACTGTTGTTTACACCTATAATCCTGGAAATTTTAACATGGGAGAAAAACAAATGTGAATTTACATGATTTTGTTAAAACAGTGTACGGGACACCATTTTCTGCAAGTGTTGCCGTTCTCTCAAGTCACTTTATCAGAGCTACATTGATTTAGAGATTGAAACACTTATTAATAACCATCTTCTCTCCTTCCCTGCATACTCCAATCTACTGAAAAGGTGTTTTGCTAAAGGATTAGTAACACCCCCCAGGAATACCAAGGGTTTTATCCAACAGGAAAAAAAAACCCCTTGAATATGTACATTCTTATATACATTACCATTTTCAAAGAAAGACTGGCAAGGTTTGAATATAGCGTACAAAAAGCTGACACTCTCTGGCACAAGACATTATTATTGTGTAGTCTCAAGCCGGTGTGAAATCAATATGATAATATGTACTTTAATGATTTATTTCAGTTGTCTTACTTGAAAATCCAAGCTGGATTCAATTGTTTTGTTTATGTGTTAGCACATAGGACATCTTGGAGATAGAAGAAAAGCATTTCTTACCAAAGAGATGAGATAGTGTCACACCTTCTGCAAGTGATTTATTGGAGTTATTTGTTAAGAATAAAAAAGAGCTTTTATATTCTGTGTACGTTGTTTCCTCAGATGAGAGTTTGCCTAAAGGTCTGTATGAGTGGGTAGAAGGAGTTGTTGATATGCTGCTCTTTATATATGTATGTAACATTCTTTTGAGTCACCTCAGTTTCTCTGAGAGATTGTGATGATTATTGTTTCAGGCATGTCTATATTTCACTTTGAGAGAGGTTATTTGAAAGCTTGCAAAAGCTGTAATCCTGTTTTCTTCTTGTTTACACAGAAGGTGAAAGAGCTTTACCATCAATACCAAAGTAAGTTTTGTGCTTTCTTTTCTTATATATTAAAAAAATGTTTTGAAAAATAGTGATGCTTTAGGAACTTCTTGCATGTGCCCATTTTTATTGTTGCTTTTGGATTCCAGGACAAATAGCAGATAGGGCATAAAAAGCTCACAGTAGTATTAAACTACAAAGATCTCAGAAAGAAAATCTTTGCATAATGCATCCATCATATTTGACAATAACAAAATCAGGATGTTTTGGAAAATACTTGACTGGGATTCAGGGTATTTCTTTTGAATCGATGAGTAAATTTAATTATAGGAGTGATGCTGAACAGTTTTTGAATTGTGGTTTCAATCTGTGAGTCAGTCTGTGGTCATCTTTTTCCTAGTTGTCCCCTTTTTGGATTATGTGAAAGACAGAAAACACACATTTTGCTGCCATCATAAATCTGTCACATCACCTTTTCTTTATAAAACTTCCTTTATGGGGCCAGTTGAAGTTGGGATTTAGGTTCAGTGCAATAAGGAATAGCAGTTATTAATTTAAATATTAATATTGCATAGTAAATATCTCTATTGTTTTAGATATAGAAAAACTATTCTCCAGTAATAATTGTGGATACCTAGAAAACACCAATCCTGTGTCAGGCAGAAATGCATTTTTCTCCCTGGTTGGTTTTATGGCGATACTTTTAATAAAGGTGCCCTGACACAAGTTATCTGCATCTAATAATCCTTACAAAGTGTGCTAAGATACCTCTCTGTGTTTTTCTTCTTCCCAAACTTTAAGGTAAATAATAAATCTCTGATTTTGCTCTGATTTAGACTATTCCTTATGTTGTTGTAGTTGGTGGTCTCTAATGTGGGCAAGCCTTTAATTCTTCCTGATGATTCTCTGCTCCCCTGGTGTCAGTGGCTGGGTCTCCATCCTCTCTGGAGGTTGTCATGGTTGTTTCATCTCTCCATGGGCAGTTCCTTCTTGTGGCCTCGTAAACTTCAGTCTTTAAAGCAAGACACTTTTTGGTTGTTTTTTTTTCCTTTTTTTTGTAATGTGACTGTTCTCAGTGGCCACACCCAGACCCAGTTCAGTCACACATCAGCAGTGTTCTCCTTGAGCTGTGTCAGGCAGTGCCACCTCTGTCCAGTAGCATGAGGTAACTGCTGAAATACCCGATGACACTGAGTGGTTGATGGTGTTTTACCTCCTCCTTTTTATTTTGGGACACGGGCTGTGCCTGCTTTGACCCAGTCACCTCATTCTGGTTTTTTCCTTTATTTCTGGAAAGAGTCCAGAACTATTTCTGTTACTTTCTTAACTACTGGATGGAGCATGGAATACCCTTTGTTCCTGAATTGGTGATTACACACAGGTTCTGCTGCAGCCCTCACTACCAGGCAGCTTTCTCATCCTGTAGAAAGAGAGAAGTTAAAATTCAGGGAATAAAAGTTGAGGCTGGAAGCAGTAAAATCAGTAAATTTAGTGTGCACTCACAGAACAGGAAAAATTCTTTTTACTCAAATAGACACAAATGAGAAACACAGAGTAACATTTTAATTACATAATTACATAAAGCTTAACACTTTCTTATTTGTAAGGATTTCTGGGGTAAAATAAGGTTTGAAGGCAAAGCTTTTCATTTTTGAGGCAGTTTACCAAAACTAAATTTATACACTTGAGTCTGTTTAACAGGGGCACCACATGTGTTCCAAGTCTGGCAGCAGAGCTTTTATCAAATACACAAAACTGCCAGCCAGCAGCATCTTGCATCTGGGAAGATTTGCCTTTGCCAGCTGAAATTCCTGATTTCTGAAGGCATGAAGTGCAGTGCTCTCTTGACCATTAAAATTGTGGTTATATATGTAAGTGATGGAAAGTTGAGAGTTTGTTAGAATTTCTGATCCTCATGAACATTTATATGTAACATAACATATACATAATATATACATAACATAATAAACATTTATATATAAGGAGCAATACATTTATACGTGGTAAATATATAATACATGCATAACAGTGAACATTTATAAATAACTACATTTAAATGCAATTGGTTTTCTATGTTTGACATGTAAATTAATTCATAATAGTACAGGATAAGTCTTTTTACAGACAGAAACTCAATTCATACTCCATTTCCCACAGATCATACAGTGTAAGCACAGTCAGGTTACACACATCTTAAAAGCATGCACAGTTTAGGTTTTGTGTTTTCCTTCAAATTCACCATGTTTCTGTGAATCCTTGTGCTAATGCAGACCCACTCTCGCTCCCCCAGATGGGATGAAGTGGTAGATTCCTCTCTGGTTTCTCTCCCCCTGCTCATCCTGTGGCTGGGGAGGTGGCTCAGCCCTGCCTATTACAGTAGGTGCCTGTTGGGATGAGTTCCCAGTGTTTGTGAAGAATGTACAGCATTCAGCGCTTCCAACTTCTGTTTTCCAGGCTGGCCAACAATGAGAAGCAAGGAGTGAGGTCTCACACAGTCTCTGTGTCAGGTAAGGCTCATCCAAACCCAGGACCTGAGTTTATTTCTGGAGCTGCAGACGTGCAGGCAGCTTTTCCACTCACGGCTGCTCCAGAGCTACTGACTTACCCAAACTGGAGCTGTGCTGCCTTCGTAGAGCAGTTTCTAAAGAGAAACTTTTATGCAACAGCCACATCTGTGCAGTTACTTCAAAGCCAGGCTGCTTGTCAGAATTTCCACTTAACTTTGTGAAGAAGTAGAATGTTGTCGGCTAGAACTGAAATTACCTGAGTATGTGTTAATTGTGAGGGAGCAGCTTTGAAAAGGGAAAGCAGGCAATTAGATATTAATCATTGCTTTACAGAAAGGAGAAACTTAATAGCTGTTTTTCTGTAGCTGTTTAGATAAAAGCATTTAATTTTTGCTATTGAAAATGACAAGTTAATTGAAGGATGGGTATGTGAGGTAATACATGTTGTTTCTGTTCTTTATAGGCTTTCAATAATTCTCTAAGTTAACATGGAGTTTTTAAAGTTTTTATGCTTCAGAGAGAATATGTTCCTGTTACTGAATCTTAAATAATTTTGAAGAATTGATTCTTAGTGGTGTCTTAGTAGAAAATGTATTTCTAAGTCAGTATACATAGTATTTATTAAGGAGATTTTAATGCAAAAATGTATTTATATTATGATTTGTTCAAATAGGTTTCTGGTATTTGGTCACAAACTTGAGGAACCAATACTGTGACTCAGTGGATTTCCCACCCATGTCTTAGAGGGAGGCTTCAGCCCCACATTAACTTCATGTGAGCACTTAGTGGCAAATACTCAAAACCCTAATGTATTTTATACAGTGAGGAATGATACATAGACATTTGATTATTTTCCTACTTCTCAGATTCCTTTCCCTATCCACATCTAAAAGATGTTTGAGATTCACTGCTTGGGATAGGAAGCACAAATAAACACACACTGCAAGAAAATAGGTGAGAGGATCTGAGTTAAAATGAGAATAAAGCTGCAGTGGGGTAATATAGCTGCAGCAGTTACTGTGGCCTCTCAGAGTCAAATAGCAGCTCCTCTTCCTTTAGTGCCTGGCAAGCAAGCATGGTAGATCAGGTAGATAAGCATGAAGCATGCTCAGCATGTTCTCTTTTGATTCTTACCTGTGTGGCTCATTTTAGCTGTTAAAAAAGTTGAAATTTCTGAAGTCTGATTAGTGCTGTGCTTTTTAATTATTTCGCTCACTCTCAAATAGGCTAATCTTAAGGAAGAAGAGGCCTCAAATTTTCACTCCTTCAGTTTTTCTGAGAATGCCAATAATACTTTTAATCCTAGAAACAATAAGAAATGCAGACTTCATGATCGTTTCTTGCTGTCACTCTGACTTTGCAAATATAAGTGTCTTCTGCTGAAGTTCTTTGGTGTTTCAGAGCACAAATACTTATTTTTTAAAGTAGCATTCTGAAATTAGTGTAGGAAGTTAGTTGTAACCCCCAGCTCTAGCACTGAGGTGTCACATGCAGGTGGATGAGGGGGAAATGAGAGCTTTGCTGTAGCACCACAGAAGTAGCAGTGCTGGAGGTGAGCTGGTTGTTCAGGTGACACTGAGCTGCAAAGCTGGCTCCTGTGAGCAGTGCAATAAAATTAAACCAGAAGATATCATCCTCATTCTTGCCAATACCAACACCAATTAGGTATTATTCTTGTATTGTAGGAATGTTTTATATCTTTCCACAATAAAATTATTGTGCTTGGTGCTTATTTTTATACCATGTTACAAACTGCTGGAAATGCTGACATAATGCTGGAATGGTTTAAGCCAATGCATTTAATATTCAGTCTCAAGGGTTTGTTCTTGTAATATAATGACACAGAACACATAAATACTTTTTTGTTGTGGTGTTATTTTCCCCCAAAGTTATTTGAAATGCACTGAGTATGTCATTGTATTAAATTTAAACCAGAGGCAGATTGCTGAGATGAGCCCACATTGAAGAAGCTGCTTTCTGTAAGAATCTCTTGAATCCCCAAAGGAATCAGTTTGCTATAAGTGAAGAGACGCTTGGTGTAGATGTGGAGAAGTGTCACTCCTGGTGATCACATCCATCAGTGTGGGACAAGGGAGGCACCAGCTGTACACGATGCTTAGCTCAGCTCAGTCCCAGGTCAGCAGAGCCTGACAGAGCCAGCTGTGGGGGTGCTGCTGTGGGGTGCAGAACAGGAGCTTTTCTCTGCTGACACTGCAGTGGCTCAGAGCCAGAGGTTTCAGATAAGATGAGCTTTTGTGGCTCAGTGACATCTGTAACTGCTCCACGCCTTTGATGGTTTAAATCATAAATTAACTCTGCTGTTTGATTTCACTGACACTGCTCCCTTTGTTTCGACCTCTCCCGATGCTAAAGATAAATAGCAAAGATCTGGAACAGAGATTTAGCAAAAAAATTAAGTCAGATATATTAATGGTATTAACACTCTTAGTTAGAAGGGGATATTTCACAGTGAGTTCCCCACCAAAAATGGGATAAACCAGCAATATTCAAACCCAGTGTGAAATGTGATTTGGTGCTTTGAAAGTTCAAGTATTTGTCTGAAGCTTTGCAGGTTTAAAAAGGAACCTGTTAATGAAAGACACCTTGTCTTTTTGAAAGACTTATTAACATACCTTGGAATATTTCTGGTCTAGTGAAGTGAAAACGTAGTCTTTCCTAAGTGCTCCAATATTCCAAAGCACACAAAGACGGAAGGTTTGTAAATACTTCTGATATTTTTTTTCTCCTCTAAAAAACTTTTCAAACTAGTGAGGGATGAAGTTGATTTCAGGAATCCAGAGCAGCAAATTGCTGGATCTGAGAGTCTGTGTGTCACTGAATCAGGTTTCACTTCTTGCTGCTTCTGTTTCTGCTGGTGTTGTCTGCTTTGATTCCTCAAATTCTCTGTTCCTTGCACTGGACGACTGGACATTGTATTTGTAGCTAAGATGGCTGCCAAATTCCCCTCCTTTTTAAAAGCATAGCAATTTTATGCTTCAACACGTTTATGTAAGATTGTAAACAACTATGAATAAGCTAAATTAAATTAGTTGGATTTTAGATTTCTTTGGTAGTCATCTGATGTTTTTGCTGAAGTTACTGTGATTCACCAGAAACAATGAGTGTTTTAGCTAGTAGGTAATAGCAACTTTTACCTTCTTCTCCCTTTGTATCTGCATTAAAAAAGAGTTCTTTGTACTTACACGAGAGTGTACAGTCAGGAGATGGTAAAGCTAAATTACTTGCTCTGTGCAAATAGTATATCAAATGTATAAGAAGCAACACACCAGTTAAAAGTTTTTCATAAAATGAAATAAATATAGCAGTAGCTGCTTGCTCTCTTTTTACATAAATTCCTTCTGACACAGAGTTCTTTGGTTTCTTCTGTCCCTTTCTTGCTTGTGTAAATATGACTAGGAAGAAGAAATATGCTTTTGCATCCCTTGGCTAATATCTGTGCCTCCTTTGCCCTGGAGAATTCATGAATTTTTTTAATCCTAGCTCAAATGCTACTTTCCATGCAGTGCCACAGAATATATGACATTTCAGGCTCGTGTGTTTCAATGAGCACTGAACAGGCAGAGTATTGAACAAGTCTTGGCAGTGCTTGGTTAATGGTTGGACTTGGTGGTCTTAAGGGTCTTTTTCAACCTGAAGGTTCCTGTGATTCCAGGCAGTCCCTCCTGACATTTGGATATTCAGGTAATGTTGTGAAATGTTGTAAAATAATGTTTTTGTGGGGAGGGAGCTGTGAGTGGGAAGATGACAGGAAGGGAGAGATGAGCTGTCCTGCAGTAGCCAGCACAAGGGATGTGTCTGAGGGGGATTTTAAGATGTCCCACAGGGTCAGTCTTGCTTAAATCAGATGCTGGTTTTGCAGCTTTAGAATGAGCTTATTTGGTGAAGGAAATTAAAAGGTCTCTGAAAATACGGACCCTGTCTCAGCTGATAAAGCCAGGTGCTTAAAGCACCAGAGTAGCAAACCCCAGGACACAAACCTTTAAGAGGGAAATAAGTATATTAAAAAGAACCTGGTTTGTTATCATGTTCCTCAGCTGGTGCAGCTGCTGTCAATAACACAAGCAGTGTTTTAAACTCGAAGGGGTGCAGCTCTAAGTGCATCATGAAATGATGGCAGGTGTTTCTAATAGTTCTGGTTGTGCCATTGCCTCTCTATCCCATGGTTTAGATATATTCAGTAACATGCCCCGTGGAGGATCTGATCTCTTGGAGCAAATATCTGTTTAGGTGCTGAAGGATTTTAGTATCCTGAAGGAGGGGATTCTCAGCAAGTTTCCAGGTTCTGCTTTAAAATCACAGATTTTTAATATAACACTGTTAGACTTTAATCACTGTGGTTAACTCCTGATCATGGCAGTGAAATGGGAGTTCTTCTCTAAGATGCTGCTTAGGAGCAGATCCTGTTTGAGGGAGCTAGCTGCCAGTTTAGTCATGCCATTCAGCTGAAATTTCAGTTTGAATTGGGAAAAAACCCCTGTTTTGAAGGAGGTAAGCCTGATTTAAATGAGATTTTAACATGAAGGAAAAAACCCTCTATAGTATAGTTTGTGACTAAAAGAGACTTTCAGGAGGTTTCCTTTAGAACAGAAGCCAAATGTGAAAACACAACAAACAGGAGAGGAAAAAAATAATAGATCTATTCACCTGATGTGAATGTTACACCACTTCAAAGTGCTCTGAATGAAGGAGATGTTGGCATGTGAAAGGACTTGTCTGGCCTGGGTTGAGGCAAAGCTGTGAGCAGGATGGAAAGACAAACTCAGTTTTATTGAAACACTTCTGCTTGCAGAGCACAGTGCAGGCTCTGTGTCATGATTGCTGTACTCCACATGAAGGTCTGCCCTGTGCCCAGGTCTGAAAGAGTTTCTTGTGTAGGACTTGTATTTCGTAGCTCCTTTTGAGTTAGTTGGTGGGGAAAAAGGTGGCCTTTGCTTGAGGTTGAAAAATTGACAGTTTTTTAACATCCATTTTGTCAAGACACTCCAAAAAGACAAAGCTGAGAAGTGTAAGTGAATTTTTAGATTTTTAGATGAAAAATTGTATGTTGAGCACTTAAGACTGTGTCACAGCTCAGCTGTGTTTTACTCCACAGCTCACCTCTGAAAAGAAAAGGAGTCTTGCCATAAATTACATAGTTATAAATTCAAATTAAGTGATTATTAAGTAATTTGAGGAATATAAAGACTTTGTTAGAGCTTTAGCTCTGCCATATGGTCACAGCACTGGGAGACATTCAAGCTTAAAGTTTACTGCAGATTAATTTTACAAACCTTGAGCAAGTCATTAGTCTCCAGGTTCATGGAGGGAGGGAGTTGCTTCTTAACTCACCCAGGTATTTCACTGATTAATAAGATAATATAGTTGAAAATGACATTAATGCTAATAAATTGCAGTGTTTCAGATTCCCATCACAGTTGAATAGACTGGTGTTGTTATCTTTTCCTATTTTAGCCTGACTAAAAAGCTTATTTTCAAGTATCAAAAGACCAGAATGAATTGTGGTGATAGTGTAAAGAGATTTCTTCCATATCAGTGTCCAGGAGGTTCCTGCATTGATTCCATCAGCCTGTGGTGCTGGTAAAGGAGTTTTTACTCTCCTGTGCTCCTCCTTTGTGAGCCCCTCATTGGATTTGAGCAGACACTTCTGATGTGCAAATAGAAACAGTGTGGTATGACAGGAGAAATATTCCATGCAGGTTTGGGGGTTTGTTGTTTATGTAGAAACATATTTGATGTGCCAACCCCATAGTGTTCATTTGAGTCCAAAATCTCAAAAATCAATAGATTTGTTCCTTCTACAGTTTTTTTTTTCCCAGGGTTTTTGCTCAGACTGGTTCTACAATCAAAGTAGAATGGGATACTGTCAGGTTCAGCCTTCCAGTATTTGCTATCTGCTCATAAAAGGAGCTTCAGTAGTAACTGCCCTGTAAAAAAGGGCAGTAAAAGCCTGCTCTCTTTTTTTCTAACATAGTTATTGCAAAGCAAGTGATTTCTTTTCCTTATTTTTGCCTTCTTAATTTTTTTTCACAATAATTTTATTGAATACTGAGTAGAGAAATTAAAAAAATAAATAAGTTCTGTGCAGCATTCTTGAGCATCAGTGATATCCTGGCTGGAGGCTGCTGTGGAGTGCTGGAAATCCTTCTAAGTTGTATTAATTTCATTAAGGTATTCTCTAAATTCCTGGGAAAGTTTTAAAAGTTCTATTTTTTAAAATGTAAAATCAACTCATTAGAATCAACTTCCTTTTGTAGCTAGACTTGCAGATGTGGTAGGTTTAAGACAAAGTATCTTCCATTTAGTGTGGCAGGACAGTTGAACAAACTTTAGACAGCAGGTCATAAAGGCAGAGTTTGAAATGCAAGGGAGGAGTTGGACCATCACATCACAGGGCATCAGGGCATGCACATGAGGAATTAAAAACACCTTTACCTTTGCCATGTACCCTTTACTTGAAATAGGTTTGGTCAGGTTTCAGCAGCTTCTTCCAGCCACCTATCAGTGTGAAGGGGAGCTGCATTTCAGCACTTCAGGCTTAAATTGGCTCTGTAGCCTGAGCAGGCAGGTCAGGAGTTGAAGCATCTCTTCCTTTTTAGCTGGGAAGGCTTACATTTTAGGCTTACATTGCCTGCAGTGACTCTATACCTGTTCTTCTGTTTCAGTACAGAGTGTTGGGTTCCCTCATTCTCATGTTAACACCTATTCAGTAGTCACTTAAACCAGCTGCAGTGTTTTTTCCTTTTCTTTCATTGTATGTGTCTGAATCTTTTTATTAGTGTTACCGGAGGTTTGTGCTAGAATGACAGTGATGAAAATTGTGCCATGTGATACTAGGAAGAGAAGTCCCTTGGGAGTATCAACGGGGAGAACTCAAGAGTGTTCCCCTTTAAATTGTCTTAAACCAAGACAAGTGGAAATACTGGTACATTGACTTAGTCAAGAATTTTGCCCTCTCCTTGCATCTCTTTTTAGTTTTTAGCATTGAATCTGATGAATGTTCTGTCTTTCTCTCTCATATGTGTATTTTTCCACTAGATTAATGATTCCTGTTTGCTCAGTCACCCAGCAGGTTTTATGATGATAGTTTTTGTTGATTGTAGAAGTTACTTCTATTAAAATGTAGTTCTCCTTTTCTACCCTTCCTGCACTCCTCCCACTACTGACTGGTTCACTGTCCCAGTAGCTGTGGTTGTGGGACTGGGCTTCTCTTCTAACACCTGCACCCCAAGCCTGTGTAACACCAGGTGGCTGAACCTCACTCCTGAGTTTTGGCTGTGAAGAGCTACTGGCAGCAAGATGCAGGTTTTTCATGTAACTGGCTTTCTAAACCACTTCTCACATTTCCTTAGAGAGAGGGGAAAAAGGGGAAAGCAGAGAGGAGCGAACAGGTAACAAGAGAAATAAAAGGAGCAGGTATCCTCAGGTGCCAAGTATCATCTTGTGTCCTTCTTTCTCTGGCTTCTTTGGGGTTTTTCCTCCTCCAAGATTTCCCTCATCCTGATAAGCACTCCCAATAAGTACTTTGCTAAAAAATGCAGTGGGGTGACTGGGAAAGGGGACAGTGAGGGTGCCATGGGCTGTTCACCCACAGGTCCTTGCAGATCTGGAATAGCCCTTGGCAAGGCAGGTCTGCACTGGGAATAAGACTCTCGTGGAATATTTGAGATCATAAAATCTGTCAATGCTGTTTTTCAGGAGGTAGGGAAACCATGTTTTCCCTTGCTCTGAGTAACCCTGCTATGTGAAATACTTCTTTTGTGTTGTTCTAAGGATTCAGAGAGACAATACATAAATGTTTTAAGTCTGGTGACTGACACTTTAGCTGGAATATAGCTGTCACACAAGTCTGAAAGAACTTAGGTGGCAACCTTGGAAAAGCAGGTTGCACGTCTGGGATAGACAATGTTATTTGTGTTGTGAATGAATGGTGTGCATAGCTGGCATAATTGACTTTTTAATGGTTTCTAGTCTTACTTCTAAAAACTGAATTACTGTAGAAAGGAATTTGAAAGAAAATACCAAAAATGCTTTAGAGTTTCAGAGACATTTGTGTTTTCATTTGGGTATACAGAATTGTAATATAAACCTTTACTTTTATGTTCGTTCGTTGTAGATGTTCTCTTCAGTCTCTTTTCTTTTATTTTCAAATAATTTGTTTCTGTTTTTTTTTTCTCTTTCCTTTTCTTGCCTCTTTGTAAAGGAGTCAATCACTGTCAGCATAAAGTAAAGAAAGCTAGACGCTTTCTGCCTTTCGTCTTCTGTGCCCATGAGTCGCCGCCCAAGGGTACTGCTCTGCTCTTTGTCTAGGCTGCCTTATTAACCCAAAAGCTGAATATACTAACTCAGTTACTGTTTGTGAACTACTTTAGCCTCAGGTAAACAGAGTTCCAAGAATAATTTCATTATGTTTTCCTCCTGTTGAATTGGATTTTCATGCAGTGTCTCCAGCTTGCTGGTCCCCGATTCTATGGGGAATGTGTTTTTGAGCATCATATGCTAAAACAACCGACTTACTAAATTATTGTATTTATACAGTTATGC
This sequence comes from Pseudopodoces humilis, assembly GCF_049639895.1. Taxonomy (NCBI): domain Eukaryota; kingdom Metazoa; phylum Chordata; class Aves; order Passeriformes; family Paridae; genus Pseudopodoces; species Pseudopodoces humilis. The sequence continues at coordinate 3,975,469 of NC_142200.1, forward strand.
AGCCCTTGTCTGCCATCTTTTTTTTTTTTGTAAAAATATTTTGATTTCATTCTTGGACCCCTGACACGGCATGCTTACGGATGAAACAGAATAGCAACCATAAGCATCTGCTGAGAACACTTTGAATTAGACACAGACTACGGCGATGCTTTTGGCTGCATACTGGTCCAGCACTGATCTAGACCAGTTTGGCTTTATTAGGGGTAAGAAGAATTTCCTGTTATCTATAAAAGCTGTCTAAAATATTTGCCTTAGCTTGTGCTGTGGGGTTTGGTGTGCAGTAGGGCTGCTGCAGTACACATTGAATCTGATGTTTGTTTGAAATCTTCCCTGTAGAGTTGCTCTCTTTGCCACTCGTTCAAATTTCAGCCTTCTACAAGTGCACAATGCTCTGTGTCATTAAAACTTACATGGTTCTGTTTCTCACTCATGTCTTGGTAATTGCTCAGGAGTGCATTTCTTCTGGAAGGGTCAACACCAACTCTGCTTATCCAAAGTCCTCAGTGTATGTGCAGAGTCAAGTTGAGCCAACTCATCTGGCTGTAGGAGAACTGCTTTAAAGTATTGAATAAACCCAGAAATTGACTTTTCTTACCAATGCATTAAAAAACCTAGTTCCAGATCTAAATTTAATTTGTGTGTACCTTTGTGTTTGAAAGTTACTAACTCTGTTTCATCATAAAAGCTTCTTAGAGCATATCTCTGTCCCTTGGGTTTTAGGTGAGAAGTCTTAAATTCTGCTGCTTTTCTGGTTTCTCTTGAGTCAGGTATATAAGATAACTACAGTCTGAATACTTTTGGATTACTCATGAATTTAATAGTATATTTTCCCCTCCCTCTTCTCTGTCCCTCTCTCTCCTTCTTTTTTCTCTCTCCTTGCATGCCACCTGGATCTGCAGATGAAATTAGTGGGGACGGTAATATGTTTTCTAGTCTGTGTGTTACTAACGTGCAGTATGCAACTCTTATCTCCATCTGCCACTTAATGCACATTTCAGTAATACATTTTATGCAGCTTTTAGTGTTAAAAAGTGGTCTGCTTTGGGTATTAGCTGATAAATACTGTGCTTTACAGGCTGTGCAACTAATGCTTTCTGCTAAACTGGAATTGGAAAAATTCTATTTCAAACACACAGGGATGTGGTGGTGCATGTGTTTGCAATGAGACTTGTGGCATGATGCAAAGAAGGTTTAGAGGTTTGCAGGTGTCCAGTTTGATTGAAATGGTTACATCCTCATTAATTTGGTCAGTGGGTGAGATCAGCAGATGTAACACCTGAGAAATGAGTCTACTGAGTAATGCTTTAAAGGCATCAAAGTGCTCCTTGCGTTAAAAGAAGCTGTACAAGATAGATTAATGCAGGTTGAATACATGAATATTAACCAGGTTTCAGCTAAACTAATAATTTTAAAAACAGATTTTAATGTTTGGGGTTTCTTTTTAAAAACTTTTAAACTTAGTACAAAATATTTAACTTCTGCAGACTTTCAAAGTCTCTTTTTCTCTGAAAAGAAGGTGGGGTTTGGTTTTCACAAAAGAGATTTTTAGCTATTTTCCTAAAGGATTCCATCTGATGTTGGGAAAGAATCAAACTGCTGCTACTGATAGTGTATGTAGCTTTATTCTTCTTAGTAGGAGGTACTAAAAGGGCATAAAAGCAATATGCAAGGGAAGGCAATAAGAGGAGATAGAGATCACATCTTGTGACCTTCCTTTCAGTAAGATGTGAAAGGGGTGTATTAACTTTTCATCTCCTTTCCTTTAGATATAAGCTAAAGATAATACCACACAATTTTTTCTTTTCTTAAACATCAAAAGGACATTTTTTCTGTCGTAAATTTTAAAATTATATTTCAGATACTACCCCGACATAGCTTTTTATTGGAACTTACCTTCCTTTATAAATTACAAGCTCTGATAAATGGGAAAAATTATGAAAAAGGGAAGTTCAAATGCAGGCCTAAGGTCATGGATTAGCTATTATGGATTTAATACCCTGGGATGTTTCTCCCTATGGTTTAATAAATGTATGCAGATTTAGTAAAGCTCAAATTGGCTCATTCACGCATGTGACCAACACTTCCCTTTCCTGAAAGCAAATCGTTCATTTTGCCATGTCCAAGTGTCATAACAAGTGATAGTGCTGGGTTTAGAAAGTGCAGGAGGGCAGCATGAGAGCCCTGTTATTAAATTCGAGTTTTTCTAGACTTACCAGGGACATCTGGAATCACTGAATGTGTTCAGCTCTTGAGAGTGCTGTAACACATTCTCCTTTGTGGAGCAGCCTGGAGTGCCCTGCCCGCCCTGCCCAGCTCAGATTTGCTTTAGGCTCCATGTTGGTTCTGAAGTATCTCAGCAGACACAGGTCTGGGAGATTTGGTAACAGTCTGAGTCTATGATTAATACCGGGATCAAGCCACTCTGTGAGAGAGATCAGTTCTCTTTGTTCCAGACCACTTTGAGCCTATCAGTGTTGATGCCTTGACTGAATTTTCCTCTAATGCCCAGAAACAATGCCAGACATACATAGGAGTTATTTTTATATATATATTCCTCTCCAGAGTGTTAAATGTGGAACAAGAAATGTTTGTGTAGTTAATTGCGTACATTTAATTTATTTGGATTGATTATGAAGACACTTCTGGTTTCATGATGGTTTCGGGCAATGTATCAAAACCGTGTAAAGTGCTCTGTGCTGTTCTGAGAATGCTTTTAGTATGAATTAACTCATTAATTTCAAATAGAGAGATGAACAAGCCCTGCCATTGATCACATTCTGAAAGCACTATTCTGTAAACTTGTGTGACAAGTGTTTGGGGTCTTTTAAGTCACACCAGTTTGGTTTCCAAACATTAAAAAATTTTCTCAGGTGCCTTTACAAGATTTTTCATCCAATACATTTTCTAACATAAATAATGAATTTTCTGGTATTTTCAACAAAATCCTATCACAATATTAGTAGGAAACAGAGTGATTTATCTCCATCATGTTGGGGATTTTTTTTTTAAAGCTTATTTTTTAAATCAAACTGAGGCATATTCTTACAAAAACATTAATTTATAATGTAGGGAACAAAATAAAATACCAAGAAAGAGATAAGTGCTTCTGGAGTGTTCTGCCTGTTCAGAATTGTGCACTGTCTTTATAATTTATTGCATTTTCATTAGGTGACTGTATTTTGCTATGTCTCAAATAGAAATCGCCTAGCAAAATTTAATATTACATTAAATTTTCCAATTCTGCTTTTACACCACCTGGCGTATTCCTACAGGAGTTCAAAAGAAAAAAACAGCTTTAATTTTATTTAAGTAGTAAGAAACTAGGATCATAAAATTACTTCCTGAAATGTGTTGAACTTCAAAGGTTATAGTCAACCTGTAGTTTCCTAATAGTTGAATATTCAGTTTGCCTGAAAACTGAGCCTCCTGCTTATCTGTGTGTGTAATATTGATGAGCCTTGCTCTGGTTTCAGGGCTGGGTTGAGCTGAGGGACCATCCCATCCTTCTTCCCACTCACAGTGACTTTGTCCCAGTCGAAACCATTGCTCTAGAAATGATGCCAGGGAGCTGTAGGAATGTATCCATGTGCTCCAGGGCAGATGGGGGAAAAGGGGGAGGAAATCATGACTTCCAGAGGTTTTCCAGTGTGTGACATCAACCACAAAACTGCACAATGGGTTTGGAAATTATTCCGTTTTGAGAACCTCTCTTTGTGTTTAAAATTGGTGAGAAGAATTTGACAGCCTTGAAGTAAAAAAATGAACTCAATTTTGTGGACTGGAGGAATAAAAATCCCTGGAGGAATTGATGCTACATTTAGGAGATGACCTGCACACACTGGAAGTTCTTTTGGGCAAGGGAAGGACTTTCTGATATGACTTGACACCATTTAAACTGTTTTGAGAACAGATGATGTAAAAGTTGCAAGTTTTAAATAGAGGAAGAAGTGCACTGTTAATTTCCTGAAAATTTTGGGAAGTTGTTTCCAAAACCTCTCCTTGCAATCTTGAGTCTTGCAGCAAAAGTAGTGGTGAACTTCCACTAAAAAGGGAAATTGTAAGAAAAATGGAGAAGAGAGTGTGGCTTAAAAAGGTCTTCGTGCTCTAGAAGATTCTGTGGTAAATAACTCACCTGGCCACACTGACAGTAGGGGAAGCTGCCCTGGAACACCATTGGTGTTCTGCCTGTTTGACATAAAAAATAGCAAACTGTTGCTCACACTTTATTGAAGGTAAAGTAATTTAACCCATTCATACTTTTTTCTCTTTACTGCAGTGGAATTTGGTGTTAAAAAGATTTTAAATCAACAATTTAGATAGGTCCCAATTGCAAAACTGGAACTTTTTTGAATACAAATGAATCTTTTCTTCTTTGTTGAGTGCATCTATGTGATGTAATGCAAATGGCACTGAGGTCATTATCATATCATGAATTATGCATGAGCAAGTTTTAGTCATGCTGTATTAAATGTGACCTGGCAATGCTGAACTTGGGGTTTGGGACATATCAATTGGAGATGTTGTTCTGGAGAATTATTTTCATCTGCTTTTCCCGAAACTCTTCAATTCCTCCCTTTGCAGAGACTGATGACTATGCAGAGATTATAGATGAAGAAGACACTTACACAATGCCCTCAAGTAAGTGCCATGGTTAATTTGGGAACTTTCCTATCCAAAAGCTTCCTTGGTGTAGCGGGGACTGAAATATTTCAGCCTTATTTAATAAATATGCAAAGAAAATGTTCTGGTTTCCTGCTGTCTGTGATTTCACAGTGAAATTCTTTTTTTTGCCTCAAAATGCAGATTTTTTTTTTTTTTTGATTGTGATGCTGAACATAGCAAAGATTGGATAAGATCTCTGTGATGAGAGCAAACAATGTGGATTGCTGTCTCTCTGTATCTCACCTTGCTCTGTGATAGACATGCTGTTCAGCAGTTCCACGAGAGAGGAACACTCACCTTTACCACATGCAATTTTGTTAAAGATGAAAGACTGCAGGAACAAAAATAAAAATTCAAAGTTCTGCTGGGTTTTCATCTTTGAAGTAAAAACAGTGGTGCTGTAGCCACCACAAGGATTTTGTGTTATAGGCTGTTTGAATTATGATATAATCCTAAACTGTCAAGGCCAGTTAATGTGAAGGTCCAATATTCTGATTTTTAAAGCTGCATCTGGGAAATTCCAGTTGCATTTGGGCAACCAAGGATTTCTCTGGAAGCAGACAATCCATTGGTGCAGAATCCTGCCAAAAACATCAGGTTTGGTCAGTGTGAAAGGGGAGGATGGTGCTGAGCTGGGGCCACATTCTGCTGAAGGACCATGAGCTTGCATAGATTGCTGAGCTCACCATGGGGCAGAACGTTTCATGGTCACTTCAGTGTTCACAGCATTGTTTCCACAGCTGTGGAAAATCTTTGAAAAGCAAGAATATATGTTTTGCAAAACATATATATATATATTTGAACATCAGTATTTGAAAAGCAAGAATATATGTTTTCCAGAAATCAACTGAGCATTTTTAATGACTTGCAGTTAAGTCACTACACATTCTATTAACATAATTTCAGCATCAAAACATATTGTGATAAATTATATCCTTTATTTTTCTTAACAGATTAACTTTGTGTAATTTATTTCTCCCCCACTCCAACCTTTTTATTTAAATTCTTATGGGAGTAATTACTTCTGGACCTAGCCCTGGATGTGCTGAGCACTTGAATATGGCTTCAATGCAAAACCCATGAGATGGGCTGTGGAGGGAAATTCATTAAGTGATTTGCTGGATTGAAGGGGTCTCAAGTGTTCAGCTCCCAAAAGACTGAGTCAGTAGAGATCACAAGAACGGGCCTGTGACTTCTGCTAATGTAAACTTTAAATTGCATCATATATTTCTTCTTTTTTTTTTTTTTTTTTTTATGTTGAATAATGTTTGTCCTGTTTTGATTTTAAGAAGCTCTATCTAAGTAAGCATTTGATTTTTCTCTTAATTGCACTGCAGAAAGCTATGGAATAGATGAAGGTAACAGGAGACCCTTTACCCCCCATCCCTGTATGCTTGCAGTTTGGAATGATGTGGAATTTTTACTATTCACTTTCATTTAATAAACATTATTTATTTATAGTTAAACCAGTTAGCTTTGGGATTTTAAAGAGGAAAATGCAGTACTTAAAAGAGATTAAAAAGGCATTTATCATTTTGTTAGCCAGCTCTAGATCACATTACTTCTGTAGTGTTAATGATGTTAAAGTCAAGGTTATGAAGTTCTAAGCTGGTTGCTTATAATTTTTTCTCTGAATAATAAAAGTAGAGGTGAAAACATATACTGTGCATGCTTTTCTGCTATTCCTGAAGTATTTTTCCATGTCTGCTGGAAATTAAATTGCAAATGAAATCATTCAATTGCAATTGATTAAATGTTCTGCTCAAGTGCTGAGCCATTTTTATCAGTAATATTCTCAGCCTGTTAAACTGTGACGTTAACAAAATTGCATAAGGCCACCAAACATCTCAATTTTACTTCAGTTACACACTGGCAGAGGTGTAGTGCACTCAAAATTTTGCTCTTTCATTTTGTCTTTATTTGCCATGTTTTTGTTCCTGTATTTTTTTCTTGCAGTTACCTCTTTAAAAGTTCTCCAGGCTTTTTTGATGGTTCCAAAATCTAAAATAGCACATGGTGGAGTCCTCTTAAACAGCCAAAGGGATGTGTGCTGAGGCCGTTTTTAACATCATTGGTGTTGCCTTAAACTGTTTGTGTGCTTTGTCTTTCAACAGCTGCAATTAAAAAGAATTTAATTATGTTTATTGCACTGAAATAAGTGCATTGTAGTTAATTTAATAATGTAGATATCACAGTTCTTTTCCCTTGCTTTGGTTCAAACTTTAAAGAAGTTTGAGAGGTCTCCACTGTGTGTGTGCAGCATCTCTATAGGTTGGTGTGCAGCAAATGTTAATCTTAGCTATTCATATGTGAGACATTTGAGTGACTTACTTTGAGTTTTGTGTCTTGTGGATTATTTCCTTGCCCTTCAGCAGAAACTTAATATTTCAAGTGCGTTATATTCTTGTAGCCAGAGATTATGAAATTCAAAGGGAGAGGATTGAGCTGGGGCGCTGCATTGGGGAAGGACAGTTTGGAGATGTGCACCAAGGAGTTTACATGAGCCCGGTAAGCCTCACTTCTCAAACAAAAATTAACTGTAAAACTTTCCTAGGTAAAAAAAAAAATAAGAATATTCCTTTCAGGTCTTAGTCTGAGTCTTCCAGAACAAATAAAAATTCGGTCCAGTGGCAATCTCACTGTCTCTCTCACAACAAAGCCTAATAAAGTTCCTGTGTTTTCCTGAAATAAAATACAAAATACTCGACACTGATCCAGTAAAATCCAATGCCCAAGAGTCACTTCAGTGAAACCAGGGAGATTGGCAGGACTTGTGTAATTTAGGATGGTGCTTATGAGTTTTTCTTGAAAGACTAAGAATTCTGTTTAAATCAAAAATTTTGTGTAAAATAGCAAGAGAAAGCTGGAAAAAATAGTTATTGTCAGTAAATTTCAGGCTTATAATAAATATTGCATATTAGAAGAAATTGTTGGAATTTTTGATAGATTATACAAGAATTCATGTGGACATTAATCTAGTTCTAACTTCAGGAACAGCTGGTAAGGGTCCTGGGCTTGGTAGGTTAATAATCTTCAATGCAATATTTAAGTAAATAGGGATAAATGTTCTGTTTCATACAAGTTTGAAGTCTGGTCTGATACCATTGTTTAGAAAGCACAGCTGATACACTTTGCATTGAGAAAGATTCTTATTTTTCATTTAATTATGCCCAAGTTAACAGGAGTACCAAGGAGTAATGGTTCACTCACTTGGGGCATGGTGGATAAATCTAGAGCTCTGCAAAACTAATTAAAGACCCTTTTCATATGGACTGTTGTTTTGAAAATGTTGGCTGTCTCCAGTCTTTTTTTGTGAATTGGAAAATGGATTTTACTCAGGCATCTTTTGTTGAGATTTTTAAATCACCTGTGGATTTATTTTATTAATAAGAATTTACTTCATTTAAGACACTGGGATATGTGAGGGTGAACAAGAACAGTGATGTAATTAAAATTTCATGTTCTGATAACAGAATGTAATTTACACTCTGAGAAGAAATCTTAAAATCAATGTAAGATTAGTTCTAATAACATGGTAGTGTACTCTTTCATAAATGTTCAGCTTGAGTGTAGAAATATAGAGGATATTCCTTGCCTTTTGTTCTGCTAGCTCAAAGCTGAATCTCAGAAATTCCATTTACCCCTGTTCATTGCACTTGTAAATTCTGGTTCTAGTGATAGTGCAGCATCCACCTCTCCCAGGTATTCCAGGTCACAGCCAGGCTCTAAGTGTAGGGTACTGAATGGAAAAATGGGTTTATAGATACAGGATCCCATTGCTCACCTCTAAGCAAGCTCAGTAAGATTGTCTTTAAAGGCTGATTAACTGTGGAATTAATCCCAAAGTGTCATTTAAAATACCATTTCCTGTTCAATACAGAAAATGCGTCCAGTCTGATGCATTCTCATTGGTTTGTCTCCTTATCCAAAACCAAAAGATCAACAAAACCCCAGTATCAGGCCTTTTCCAACATTTATTCTTCAAAATCTATTTGCTGGTTGCAGAATCAGAAGGCTCTTCTTTTGATGTTCATGTTGGTTAAAGGATATTTCAAAAACTTTATGTGTTACACTGGGAGAGGGATGGGTCTGGCAGGCATCCAGAGGTGCCATCCCCAGGGTGATTGTTCAATCCTGGTTTCATAAGGGAATAAAACCATGATTTACCATCTCTTTTTTTTTAGTTACTTTATGGGCATTTGATGTGTAAGAAAAGGATTAAATCAGTATTTTCCTGCAAAGTCAACTTCAAGATCTCTTTTGTGAGCAACTTTGAAAATAAGACACTTGAGCCTGCAAAATATAAATACTATTCTAATTCTGATAATTTTTGTCTGTAAATAGATTTAAAATAGACCAAGCGTGAGCAGAGAGATGGAACATAACTCTGAATCTTCATCTCCCACTGATCTTAAAAATGGGATGAGGATATTCATCAGTGCTGTATCATTTTGAGGAAAGGTTCATGTGTAAACTGCCCATTAAACAATGGCCAGTTCCCAGTTTCCCACTTGGAAGGAGGACATACAGGTCCTTGAACAAACCCATTCCTAATGTAGAAGCTTGGTTTTAAAACACTTCAGCTGCTCTCAACCCATCAAGAACTTCTCATTTTTGGTTGTTCAGAGGATGAGAAATCAGATGGGAAAGACCATTTGATTTTAAATACATGTGGTTCTGTTGAACCTGGTTTTAAAGCCTTGATCTGGCTGATTGTGAAGATATTATATTAAAAACTTCGGTTTACTTTCCTTTGTAGTCTGAGTTCACAATTACAGCCAGTTTTTCCTCTGAAAGAGCCACGAAGTCCTTAATTTGGCTTTCTGGGTTGCTTGCTTATATAAGCCAGGTGTGGTTTTAGGCACATCTCTCTTTTTTCTCTCTATCTTTGCTAAATATTGTCAAGAGTTTACCATCCTCAATAGCACACAAAGTTCACATTACTATCCAGTTAAACTAACCATCCTTTGTCATAATTTTTCCACAATATAACATGGTTTAAAACAGATGAAATATTTCCAAGACACATTAGATGTAAATTCTGTGTGCAAGGTGTCTTAATTATAATGGTATTTTAACACTGAAGCTTTTTACATGTAATTTTTCAGCTAAAAGGTATTTTATTTAATAGTAGTTTTTTCCAAAGTAGTTTTGCCAGAATTCTAAGGGCCAGCTTTTGGTGGGCTGTTTTTGGTGGGTTGTATTTCAGTTATTTCTCTATAATGTTTTTCAGGAAAATCCAGCTATGGCTGTTGCAATCAAAACGTGTAAAAACTGCACTTCAGACAGTGTTAGAGAAAAATTCTTACAAGAAGCCTGTGAGTATTGAGCAACTTCTTTTGGGATCACTTCTGTAATTGCTCCTTGCAAAGACTGTGGCCACCTGTGCCAGAAGCTTCTTACAGTGATATAAATATTTTATTAATATATAGCTTGATACCCTCCTAAAACATGTGCTGGGGGAGTGCTTTTACATCCTTGCATTGCCTATGTATATGATTGGATGTGGGTTCTTTGATTTTCCAAACTGAATGGTGATATCTGACTCCTCTAGGGCTTTAGAACAAATTTTGGAACATTAGATCTGATCCTCCATTTCCTTCTTTTTTCTTAATGAATTAAAAAACACATCACTTTCTCCAGTTTACTGCTTTGGAAGGTCGGGTAGTTGTCCTTGCTAGAAATGTGTCTAAGAGAGATCTGCTTTGAAAATTCAGAATTAAAATCTATGCTAGAATAGGCTATTTTTCTAAGTAAGTTGCATTCCCTAAGTAGCACATTTTTTGTGTGGACTAAGGCTTTTTGTTGGGGTGAATAGGAACAGAAACTTCTTAAATATTCTCAAAGAATATTAAAGTTACTGTTTCCTCCATTGTTTGGTTCTGCAAGCAAAGTAAGATATGGCACTTAGGCCTTAATTTTTGCCTATTATCCCCTGCTATTGTATACCTCTAAACGTAAAGGTATTGTATTTTTATCAGTAAAGTAATTGGTTATGGTCAGATGTTACAGTCTTTTTTATTAATTATTCCTTTTTCAAGGAGTTTTTCAATTCATTCAGAAGACCTGTGTTAATAGCTAATGGATTCTTATTTTTCAATGTCATATTTTTTGTGAATTACTGTAATTTTTTCCATTGCATTTCTATCTGTTGGAACAGTAAATACCATTGTTTACACTAACAACTCAGCAGTCACAAGGTAGGGTGCTGTCTCCCGGCAGTGTAGAAAATAATTGCTCATTGAATGCTCCTAATTATGCTTCAAGTTGGACAGATTAGGAAATGCTGCTGTAATCTACACATAAATAGTACTTTTCAATTTTGATTTAATAGTTTTGCCGTTTCTTCTTCCTCTTTTTCATTCTAATTCCCATCTGTTGCCTTTATCTTGTGTTCAGATTGCAAATTCGCTCAGAACAGTTGCTTTAGTTACTTCACTGAATTAATACATTTATTTCCTGATATTTTACTATTAGGAATATTAAGATATTTTTAATGCTGAAAATATTTAGCAGCTGTTATTGCCTGTAAAATAGTTCACCATGTTATTTATTCCCTTTTATTAATGTTTTAAGCTATGCCAATGATAGGGATGTTTGCTTTATTGCATCTTTCCCTGTACTATCCAATAGCATTAATATTTTAAAGAATATATTAAGTTTGCACATAAAGTTTCTTTTCAGGAAGATATGTTATTAAACTATTATAACTTTTGGTCTTATAAATACAGTTGTCCAAGGATTTTTTGGGGGTTGCTGTGAATCCATGTGCAGAAGTCAAATTCAGAGCGCATCAGAACAGAAATCCAGAAACACATTCTGATTTTAGATTGTGGTTAGTGTAAAACAGAAGAAAATGGGTTTTATTCTTGACTAACTTCAGGCAGACTGAAGCAGACTTTGCAGTTTGGTAATTCCTGTCTGTTTCTGCTGACACCACAAACTGTGAGTGTAGTGGTGTTGCTGGAGGCCAAATGAAGGATGTTTGTCAAGGATACCCAAAGGGCGTTTTTGCCACACCTGTGTTGGAAGAGATCCTGCTCCTCTGTGCTGAGACCCCACTGTCAGAGCTGCATCCAGGTCTGGGATCCCCAGCACAGGAAGGACATGGAGCTGTTGGAGCGAGACCAGAGGAGGCCAAAGAGATGCTCCAAGGGCTTGAACGTCTCTGCCCTAGAGCCAGGCTGGGAGAGTTGAGGTTGTTTGACCTGCAGAAGGGAAGGCTTTGGGGAGACCTTGCAGCACCTTCCAGTGCCTAAAGAATGCCTACAGGAAAGATGGGCAGGGACTCTTTATCAGGGAAGGCAGGGATAGGACCAAGGGTGATAGATTTACTGGAAAGAGGGAAGGTTAAATTGGATTTTAGGTTAAATTCTTTCATGAGGGTGATGAGGCCATGGCACAGGTTGCCCAGAGAAGATATGGCTGCCCCATCTCTGGAGGTGTTCAAGACCAGGATGAATGGAGCTTGGGGCCAGCAAGCTGGAAGGTGTCTGCCCAAGGCAGGGGGATTGGAACTGGTTGGTCTTGGTGGTCCCTTCCAACCCAAACCATTCTGTGATTCATATGTCATGCTGCATAAAACATACTGTGACTGCAGTGCCAGGACTGAAATTAACTCCATGGAAAATAAAATCATGTAATGATTAAATAAGATTTTTGTCTATGTTGTAATCTGTCAAACATGTTTGTTCCAGTAATTGAATTATACAGACTGTTTTTTCCTACCTCCTCTTCCAGTAGAAAGGCACAGATAACTGGTTGTGCACTGGTTTGACAGGTTATTTTATTAACTTAGATTATGTTCATAACCAGATCCAGAGCTAAGAGGCAGAGCTTGACCTGACTAGTACCTTCCAAAGCAGTTTGCATTTTTGTGAGTGGAGAACAGCACAGCTCAAGCAGTCGGTGTTTCCACCTGCCCTCGGCACATGGAATGACCAGACATTACTGCTTGCAACAGTTGTCTGAAGTCCTGTGATTGACTTCTCTGCTCACGGGCTAAATACTTAACCAACAGCTTTCTTTTTATTTTTAAAAAAGGTTTTATGTAACACACTGAATTCTTTGATTTCCTTTAAGTAACAATGCGTCAGTTTGATCACCCTCACATTGTGAAGCTCATCGGGGTTATTACAGAAAACCCAGTCTGGATAATCATGGAGCTCTGTACGCTTGGAGAGGTATGAGAAATCCACATGCAGCTCTGGTCTCCTCTCTTCCAGCTCACAGAAAAGTCTGAAAAAACACTTCACAATACTAACACTTGCTATCAAGCATGATATCATACTCCTTTGCAGAGTTACGGACTCAGAAACAGGAGTGGCAGCTTTTGACCTTCTCCCCACCAGGAGAACTGCATCACCTCATTCCAGAGTGATTTAGTCAGAGTTTTCAGAGCATTCAATTGCAGTTCCAGAGTGAGAGCATGACCTCTGTCAAGATGATGATAATGTGATAATGAGTTAAACAGCATTTGCAAACATAGCTTCCAGAAGTGAAACTGCACATCTTTTATTCTTCCTGAGTAATCCTGCATTTTTCCTTAAAACACTGACTTTCTTACATTGCTGCTTTTGTTTTTTCCTGTAGAGTATCTGCAGCAGAGGCCCTAGATGACTTCCCTCATTATTTGTTTTTTGGATGAATGCTTTAAAGAAAACTAGATCTCGCTAAACTCGATTAGTTTGCTTTGAGCCACGTTTCTGAAAATGTGAGCTGCAGTGTTATTTCATACATTTTATGATTGCCATTGCAATTACCAAACTGCAGTACATTTTCAAAAAAAGTAGGACGGATGGATAGAAAAACCTGTATTGCAAAAGTAATTTTCTGTCAGTAGATTTCCTTTCCAGTGCCCAAATCACTTTTCAAAGTCTTGTTTTGATGTATAAGGACACCCTAGTGCCACCTTCCAGTAGGTCCTGCATGCCTTCTGCTGGGAATAGAGCTGACTATAAATATTCTGCACTGGTATTGGCCACTCTGAGCTAAATACATGTGTATTAGCACATGTAGGTTAAAATTAGTCATTAAAATTAATGCTTTTAAAGCAAAACTGATCAATCTGTGTTTGGGTTGGCCAGGTCCTGTTCAGTTCTGAAGTAATTTAGGCCATAAATGGAGGCTGCACTCAAGGGTAGAAAAAACCAAAAAGTCCAGGAGTGCTTCACTCTGGATCAGCAACAGCAGATGCTTTTCAAAAGGGGACTGAAAGAAATGCACAGAATTACAGTTATTTTTTTAGTTTAGCAGTTTTCAAGTAGAAAAACTGCTTGAATTCTAATGCAGTCACAGTTCTTCATGAGAAGTGGTTTTCTTTTCCTCATCCAGTCTTTAAGGCAAAGAGGTCATGCCCATTGATACTCATGTGAACTTCACAATTATGCCTTTTTCAGCTTTGTTATTTTTTGTCCTGATTTCTTTCTCTTTTCTTTTCTTTGGTGCAAAAAGCTGAGGTCGTTTTTGCAAGTAAGGAAGTACAGCTTGGACCTGGCCTCTCTGATACTCTATGCTTACCAGCTTAGCACAGCTCTTGCCTACTTAGAGAGCAAAAGATTTGTACATAGGTAAGATTCCATACATATTTATCTGTACCTGTCTGTTCTAATATATCACTGCTTAAAATTTCAGGGAGTGCCATTTTTGCAGAGGTTTCCACTAAAATTACACCCTTTTCAAGGGTGACACCTGCTGGTTCACTCCTGGATTGACTTGGAACTGGTGCCAGATTTCAATCGGAATCATTTTCAGTTGTTGCTTTGTGGTTACAGTATTTTTTTCAAGCTGTGAGTCAACTGTAATCATTCAAATATAGAAAAGCAAAACAAGGGCAGATGGCTTCTTAACTATAGAGGAAGGGAAATAAAATATTTATAAAATACAAGTACTTGCTTAACCAGAAAATGAACCTAAACTGCCTTCATGGTGTGTTTTGAATTTTGTTGCCTTGAATGTGAACATGAGTTTCTAGGGAGAACAGACTGGCAGCTTCAGCCTCTTACTGTGTGCAACTAAGAGTTCAGAAAACTCCAGTTACTAAGTACAATTAATTTTGAACTTGAGGAATTCACTTGTGTTTAAATACTGTCATATCCAATTCTGTATATGTGTTGCGATAATGTATATGCAAACTCTGGCATGTAAAGTAATAGCTGTGCATAGATACGTAGATATTTATATTGAAACATCTTAAATAACAATTGGACAGAAAAGGAGGCTGAGGGGGGATCTTGTTGTTCTGTACAATGAGAACTTGAGCTCCTTACTAGGAAACCTCATACAGGACTTCAATCTTAAGCCATTTCCTTACCTTTGCAGAGCAGGAGGTAATTTTCTTCAGGGGATGATGCTTCACCACTTAATGTTTTAAAGTTACTAGAAATACTGTTTCTTCTGTTTGGCAGGGATATTGCTGCTAGAAATGTGCTGGTATCTACCACTGACTGTGTGAAATTGGGTGACTTTGGTTTATCCCGATACATGGAAGACAGTACTTACTACAAAGGTGAGGTGATCTCTGGATCTTTCTTGTAGGCCAAGGAGAACACAGTTCCTTCTCACTTTATTGAGGAATTAACCAGATCTTCTTGGTCTAGCTGGTGCATTTGTATAAAAAGGAAAGTTATTCAACAATTTAATAAAGGCAATAAATTCCTATGCGTGCATGATTGCAAGGTGTGCATTAACGTGCAAAAAGCAGCAAATTCACGTGTGGGTACAGATGAATGCTGCATACTTCAGATACCATTGGACTAGGGAGATTCAATACAAAACTGCCTTTGAAACCTGCTTTTTGCCTCATTTTGGCTGGAATACTGAGCTTTGGTGTCTCCAGCAGCTGAGAGATATCCTGCAGTGCCTGATGGGAAATGCAGCAGGAAAATAAAGATTGCATGTTGGGTACCAAACACATTGCAAAGCTGGTGTATATTGTTAAGCCATGAGTGCCTACATCTCATTTTTAATATTTTTCTGGTTTCATATATTATAAATTGTCCATTATCTGTCCCCTTACACTCTGTTGTGTTTCCTCATTTCATTTTCTTTATCATCTGTGATGTTGCTGAGCTACATTTTATCATTTTAATTGTTAAGAGGGGAAATAATTTTGCCATGATCGTTTCTTGATGTGTTTTGAGGTTTGTTATTAGGGTCTTTAAGAGAGGTTATGGGGATTATTATGATTATTTTGGGTTTCGTTGGTTCATTTCTCCATTTCATGTAAAGCCAAACAGCCTTATATATCGATATTTGAATTACTTCACTGGAGATTTGTTTTGCCTATGAATTATTTCACTGGGAACAGAATCTGTTTTTGAGCTCTGTAGCAGGGGGATAACAGCCTGGCCTTTCTTGCCTTCCCTGTAGCTTCTAAAGGAAAATTACCCATCAAATGGATGGCTCCAGAGTCAATCAATTTCCGACGGTTTACCTCAGCTAGCGATGTGTGGATGTTTGGTAAGTGAAAACCAAGTGGAGAGGCTTCTTTGTGTCCTCTTGGATAAGTCCAGTGATTCATTTTGACTGCTATAAATGAATAATTTCCAAATACTTGTCATGGTTTTTACTGTGCATTCTGAAAATCCAATTTCTTCCAGCATTTTTTCCACCTCTGTATTTTATTTTCCTTTTCCTGCTTAATAAGCCTGAATTTTCATTGGTCTTTTTACCTCTAGTAAGAAGGTGACAGAAAAGAAGGTGCAAGGAAATTTGCTCAGTTACAACAGAGATGATTTTTGTCTGTTGCTTTTGGTTTTGTTTTGGGTTTTTTGTGTTACACCATTATCATTTGCTGTTTCTCTCTTAGATTTTGACTTTTTCTTTATGTTGATATACATTTCCTTGCTTAATGTGCAGATCATCCTGTGGGATACCCAATTTCCAAATCCTTAATGCTAGATTCCCACTTACCTTGTCTTTTATAGCTCCTGGCAGACTGCAAAATACAACCAGAAGCTCATTAAGTATAAGGGTAAATGGACAAATCCTGAAAGCTCATTCTTTTTCCCCAAATACACAACATTTTATATGACTCTGATGTCCTGTGCTCAAACTGGTCCTGACTACTGGCCTGTACAGACAGAACACAAGTTATGTTAGAAAACCAAAGTGATGAAACTTGAAATAAGAGCAGGACAGTCAAGTAAGAGTTCACCTTCTCTACAATTTAAAATTGGAATGTTTTTAAGTGAAGGGTTTGTAATAGTTTGAAAAAAACTCTAGTACTGTCAGAGTTAGAAAAATGAAGCCTATGGAACATTTTGGCCAATTCTCAAGTGACAGACCATATTCTTTTAGTGCAGTTTCAATAGAAACTGGTTTATTACACATTTTCAGCACAAAAAATGCGGATCAATGCCAACGCTAAAAACTCTCAAAGTGAAAATGCACTCTACGTGTCAAAACAAGCCAGTTGGAAGGAGTCAGACAGAAAAGCAAACACATTCTACCTCATTAGAGAGGAGATTTGAATATGAGCAAGCGCTATTTTAGGGCAGGTAAAAGACTGTGAGCCAGCTGTGGGTCACTCTGCCTCATCAGTAGGTGAGGCTGGTGCTGTGTGATCCTGCTGCAGGTAAGTCCAAACCAATTCCCTGGTTATATATTTTGGAAGAAATTTCTTTATTAGTACAAAACTGGGGTTTGTTTCTCTTTTGACAGGTCTCATTGTTTGCTTACAGTGAAGAAAATGTATTTTTGTGTGTGTTCCTCAGGTGTGTGTATGTGGGAGATCCTCATGCACGGGGTAAAGCCCTTCCAGGGAGTGAAGAACAATGATGTGATTGGGCGGATTGAGAACGGTGAGCGGCTCCCAATGCCTCCAAACTGCCCTCCTACCCTCTACAGCCTTATGACCAAGTGCTGGGCCTACGACCCCAGCAGGAGACCCAGGTTTACTGAACTTAAAGCACAACTCAGGTAGGGTTTGACTTCTGAGTGGTCATTTCCTTTGTTCAGAAATACTTCTTTTTGATTAATCTTCTGTTACAGTGTTTTGGTTCTGTGGAAGATATGAGGCACGGTGTTTTGAGTTTTTATCTTCAGACAGCCAGGTTGTTGCTGGTCTTTGGGAAAAGTGGGCCTTATCTAGTAGAGAAAATTAGATTAGGCAATGAATTCAAATAACTGGAAATATGAATCACCTCCTTTCTCTCCCAAGAAAAACTCCATGTTTTACTTGCAATTTGTTTATAATTTTAGCTACAATCCCTGGGGAAAGAGGTAGAAAGAATTTGGAGTGATTATCTAAACATGCTGTGGGCTTCTGGGGTAGAGATGTATCTTAAATAAATGAGGCATCAGGTAAGTGCTGTTGGAAGTTATTTTCATGACTAGTAGCACAGTAGTTGACAGTCACAGCTGTCACAGGGCAATTGCAGAGCCTTCAGTAAATGCAGCATTGTAGACAAAAATTCCTTTGCCCTTTGTAAACCAGGATATAAACCTTTGTCTTTATCTTGGAATGAGTGTGAGCACACACCTTGCAGACCAGTCTAAATTCACACCTTAGTTTATTCTTCAGTAATATCTTCCAGTGTCCATATCACCATTTCACCAGCCCCAAAGTGGGAGGGATATTTAAGCTTTGAAACATCACTGAGATATGTGCAGGCACATTTGATATTTGTGACCAAATTGGGTCGCAAATGTTGTGACTTCTGGATTTCATGACTTCTCAGGATGAGTTTTGCATAAGTCAGTACAAGCTTTGAGTAACATAACTTCTATGTTTTTCACACTGACAATCCACACTGGGAATTCTTGTAATTCATTGCTGAATTCTTTGGTTTTACTTCAGGTTTTGTTTCAAAATTGTGCTTTTTGGCATGTTTTATTTTCATAGTATCATATTTTTGCTGTCACTGAATGTTTATGGTTCAAAGATAAGTCACTGGTGGTTAAAATGAGAGACAATTTGAATATAATTATGCTATCTCAGAGCTGCTGTATGGAGAGCTTAAAGACCCAAAAGTTCTCTCCTATTTCTTAAAGTTTAATACAGTTCCACCATCTGTTACTCTGGGAATTCCTGTGTATCATTTGTAGAACTAAGGGAAGACTTGACCCTTCTCACAGATAACTTCCAATCCTCTTGACTCTGTGGAGTTAACACAAAAGGAGGAATGTCAGGGCTGGATAGGGATTGCAAGAAAAAGACGTGACACAGTTGTGTTTGGGTAATAGGTGGAAATTGGCAATTCCCTTGCTTTTTCACTCTTTTTGGCTCTGAAAGTACAGGATGATTGATAATTTGCAGCCAGATCTTACTGTTAACTTTAAGCTGGTTGGCACAGATGAGAATGAAGCCCTAAAAAAAGTGACTGGAACATGGCTGTGGTGTGTAAACCCAAGCAGGGAGACTATCTCACCAGGAAGGAAAGAGAATGAGTAAATCCAGAGTGTGCCCTAGAGCCTGGCAGTCCTCAGAACCAGTGCTCAGGGCATGCAGCAAGGCAGGGTCTCATTGGTTACACATTAAAATGTTTCCCTGTGTGTGTGTGTGTGTGTGTGTGAGCTCTGAAACAGGTCACCCAGAAAGACTCTGGAATTTCCATGCTGGCAGACGTTCAGCTTTTGATAGGAAAAGGCTCAGTGCAACTGGCCCTTGCTGTGCAGGGAGCCCAGATTCATCAGGAGATCAGACCTGAGACCTCCAGGCGCCCCTTCCACCCCTTCTCATTCTATGTGAAAAGTGCACCCAGTGTGGAGGGGTGTTTGCTTCTCTGGTCATGCTGGGAGATTTGAAGCACTGTTTACAGGGCAACCTCTCTCCTGGGGCCATTGTAACCCTAAAACCCAGTTTTTACTCTGTTCCCACCAAAGCAGTTAACTTTCTGGCGCTCCAAATTGGTGACCTTTAGCTACCTAATTTAGGTAGTATGGTTGTCCTTAGGGATGCTTTGTGCTGCTCCAGACAGAGCCAGCCTCTCACTGGAAAGGTTGCCAATTCCCTGATGATGAGGCAGTTTCAGGCAGCTAGGGAAGATTGGGTTTCAGAACTCAAATTCCCATGAACTTGCAAAAACAAGCCGTTTCCCTGGTGACCTTTCCCTGTGGTGTTGCTGCTGCTCATTCTGGATGCTGTCCAGAGTCGTCTCTTGAAGCTGAGAGCAGACTGGATGTTTGCTTGGAGCCAGATACAGCACTGCAGCATTCATTCCTCTCTGGTTTAAAGAAAAAAAACTCCGTGGCTTTGGGAAAAAATCTTCTGCATCTGGAATAGCATTGATGGGAGCATAAGCATTTCACGTGCTCTCTGTTATTTGGTGCTTTTCCCGTTTCATAGTAACAGCTGCTTTGCCCAAACTGAGTTTGCAGCTGATTGTGCAAGGCAAAGGTGCTGATTTCTGCACAATTTATGTACTGTTATTTGTTGCTACATATGAATTTTAAGTACTGTTATTAGAGTAGTAATTTTATAGCATTTGATCTGTCTGAAGTGGATGTGGTTGAGTCAGTCTTCCCAGCAAACACAGAAACAAATGGGTGGATTGTGGATTTCCAAATGTAATTTATCCTCACATTCCAGGTTTCTTTTTCAAGTGGTGGAGGGGGGGTTAAAAGTCAGATTAGGTCAGAGCAATGAGGTGCTACCCTGCTACTCCTGAAAAAATCTCCTGCTATTCCTGCAAGAATCAAAAAATTCTGACATGGTCAGAATTAGCATATAAGATATTTGTAATTGGGGAGTGTGTGTTGCCTTGCTAGTTTTATATAGAAGAGATTTTTTTGTTTTGCAGTACATGGTAAATAATAAAAGGATTTAAATTTAAAACTTTCAAATTAATGTAACTTCATGATATTTTTCACTGTGTCATGAAACAAATTTTGTTTAAAGTACCTTTTGTGAGCCCTCTCTGTGACAATTAGCAAAACAAGGAGTGTGTCATTGCAGAGGTGAGTGTCACTATGGCCCATTGTTGGTAAAAGGTTTTAACAGTGTTTGACTCCACTGGCATCCTGGGGAGGCAGGTCACATTGAAACAGCTCTAAAAAGAATGGGGGAAAAAAAAGAGACAGATTCTATGCTTTTAAAGTCTGGTTTTATGACAACAGTGAGATAATTAACTGATGAGAACTGGACTTGAGCATTTTTGTCACTGCATTTGATACAGATCCTGAAATGTTGCTTATAAATGAACACTGGTAAGAGTGAGGGAGTTTGAGTCATCTTTTATGGCATTCTGACAAAAAATTACTATAACACATACTTCAAATCCATGATGGAGGCTGCAGAATGCATTGCTGCTATTCTTCTGTTCTTTGCCTGTGACCATATAAATCCATATAAAAGTGCTTTCATATTAGAACAATATGTGCAAGTATATTCCTCTGCATCCAACTTTGTATTGCTGGTGGCAGAGGGAAAGAAAGAAACTGCTTTTTGGGGGTCAGCACTTAATGTAGGTTCCCTCACCACTGTAGCAGGAGACACTAGTGCCTTTTGGAATATGAGGATGCAGTATAGTATTTTAAATATTCCTGTACTGAAGGTCCCCATAAATGTTTCCTTTTTTCTGTCACAGACAAATTTCAGTAAAAAGTTCTTTGTAAATTAAGTAAGTTTATCAATTATACAAATTTTTAATAGTTGGGATTTTTCTTGCGCCATCACATCACCAAGAAGCTGAGTTAAATTTGTCTGTTGTACCTCAAGGTTTACTAGAGGAACCATAGGGATAGAATTCTCTGCTTGCTCCTCTTTGCTGCTAAAAATATGTACAGTTTGGGAAAATATGCCTAGATCTGACTTCTCCTGACCTTCTGTAAATTCTAATAAACTGTTCAGAGAACTTGAGCAGCTGCACTGAGGAAATGTCAAAAATATCTCTTGGCACACTCTTACTTCATCCACAGACTGGTCTTCCCTTTGTGAAAACAAAGACCTTTCTGTGAGTCATTTATATTCCTTGTGGTTTTTTCGAGTAGTGCTTCTCTGAGGCATTTCTATTTTATATTCTTGTCAGCAGAATCAAGGGCATGCAAGTACAGATGCTGCTGCAGCCCATCAGCCTCTGACCAGGCTGCTCTGGGCTGCTGGGAAAGAACCTCCTGATGGCACAGGCAGCGGGAGAGCAGGGAGGATGAACTGCAGTTCTAAGGCAAAAAGCTGAGCCTGTTTTAAGAAAGAGAAGTAATTTCAGAAGGAATTTGTCATTTCTGGTGATACAAGTTGATGGTGTTGCACGCTGAGCCACAGATAAAATGGCTTTGATAGCAAAGTAAAGAGAGGTATTGGGGTTTCATTCCTTTTTATGGAAAACCAGCACTGTGCTGTGACAAATTCCAGACACGGCCCCAATTGTCAATAAGCCGTCTCTAAATTTAGCCAGCTGCTACCAGCCAACTCTGTTCTATTCTTTAGCTCAAATTAGAGCAACTGCTGTATTAACAGCTTGGTTAAAAATCAGTGTTTTATTTATTTCTCATTCATTAATCTGAGCAAGTTTTTTTTTTTGTCTTGTTTCATTGTGAGGTTTTTTAATCCTGAGGTCTTGTCTTGAGAGATGATATTCATGGCTCATGGCTGTGGCTGCACATTGGCTGCTTTCTCATGCTACATAAGAACTCAGGGTACCTGAAGTGTGAGATAGCTTTAAAGCAGGGGTTTTGTGCCAGTTCTTCGTAGGTTCAAGTAGGAAATCTTGCATTTTCTTTATTCTGAAAGAAGAGAGAGGTAAAATAGAAGGATTCTCTCTTCATTCCCTCTGTTGGGCTGTAGCTGTATTTCCATGGAGGTTCTATCAGGGTGACTTTTGCAAATAACTTGTCTGATTTTGCTTTTGTTCCACATTCTTGTGTTGCTTCAGCAATGATGGATTGAAATTGCAGCAATAGTTATAAACTTGATTTAGCTGCAGTGAGACAAGATGACTTCTCTGCTTTTTAGAAGTGGCATAGTTTGGGGTTTTTTTGGCTGAGTAAGGAAAAGCAAAGTTCTCATCTCAAGCAGGAATTTATTCTTGAAATAAGCAGTGAAATTCCACGATGAGAATAGATTGCTGGAGTTGATCTCATCCCCTGAATGAGTAATTCTGGGTGGTTGTTTAGCAGACTGAACAGAAGATTATAAACTCAGAACTTAGCTTTGTTTCTGGAAACTCCTGAGTGATAAAGAAGCTGGAGTAGCTCCTCCACAGGATTGTCTTTACCCTGGGGACAGTGATATGGAAATAATCTGCCCTGCTCACATCTTCAGACTGTCCGCATAGCGTGCGGCTCCAAGGAATTGGCAGCTCCCTCTTTCAAAGCTTCTCTCTGAGTATTTTTCAAATGGCAAATATCCAACATTAATAAGCCACATAGCAGTGCTGGGAGGAGGCTGGCTGTGGGGGCAGCAGGAGCACGTTCAGCTTCAAACAGGCTTTTTAATAGTCAGAACAGTGGTAAGTAGCAAACTGGTTTTACTACTGTCTTGTACTTTGTGAAAATGCAGCCTTTTGACCTGAATGCTTAGAAGCTGAGTGAATACTGTCAGATCTTTCTGTTTTGCTAAATTGCTTTGCTGAATGTGTTCTTGGTTAGGCTAAAACGTAAGAGCTGAAGTAGTAGTTTTGACTGCTTTCTTTAAAAAAGAAAAAAAAATATCCCAGTGATCTGAAGCTCTTGAGTTTCAGTAAAGAACATTTTCGGTTTGTTTTGAACCTTTGCAGCAGTTCAGTACAATATTTTCTTGTGAAGATTAAGCTTTCATGCAAGTAAGTGCTTGATTGATTGTCTTTGAGGACTTCGCTGTGTAATTGCATATAAAAAGAACTGTAATGGAAAAAAAATTGTGTGCAAGATCAATCACAGCTTTCTGAAAATTTGATGCTGTTTTTGTTGTTAAAAACACCCTGGTAATTCTACAGAAATATTTCTTCTTTTGATACTGGTTTTCAGACACAAAACCAGTGTATGTAAAAGAAGTTTGCCTCTCAGTAATTTTATAGCATTTCAAGTTAAGTACTGTTTATTAGGCTGAAAAATGCAAGAGCTGTGGGGAGAGGTTTGTTAGTCACTGAAACTGAAGTTTTACTTGATTACAATGTGTTTTCCTTAGTACAATACTGGAGGAAGAGAAGCTGCAGCAGGAGGAACGAATGAGAATGGAATCCAGGCGGCAAGTCACGGTATCCTGGGACTCAGGAGGATCAGATGAAGCTCCTCCCAAGGTAGCTAAGACTGCACATTATGTGTGTTTAAAATAAACAAACATAAACTTTCTTTTTATTCCGTTCATTTCTTCAAAGCCTGCCCTGATGGGTTGGTTCAAACCATGGCATTCTGGCCAGTTCTGTCCCCATCTGGGAATCCTTGCCTGAAATGACCCAGCTCTGCTTGAACTGTGCTTGGAACTGATGCATATTGTGATACTGCATTAAAGATTTTCTATTTCTCCTTCAAATTGTAAAAGACACCCATAGCTGCCACAAAACTGTCTCCTGGCCTTTCCTTTTCCTTCTTTCTTGTAGCACTCTTGTAAATTGTTGGCTAATGAGCTCTCAGCCAGCATGAAGTTTATTTATAACACATTAGTGACAGGACAGAAGTCAGGTAATTGCATTTTCCTTCTTCTGGACAGAAAATTAGGCGTTTGTTTCCAAGGAACGTACGTGGTTTAGTTTCCACTTCATTTTCATTTCTGTCCTATTTGGATGTCACTGATGGGTTCTGCAGCTGTAGGAGTCCAACCTCAGCAGTTGCTGAGCCCTCTTCCCTCTCAGTGGCTTGTCTGCTTCCCCTCAGAGTTATTTTTGCAAGTTGTTACTTGAAAGTTTGAGCCTGTATCTTGAAGAATTCAATTTTTGTGTAGTCACCACCATATTGTCTGTGTCCTGATAGTTTGTGGTGAATTCCTGGAGCTCCCAGGTTTTGGAGCAGATAATAATTCCAGGAGTACTTGTGTGGCACCTTGTGCTGCACACACTCCCCAGCACTAACAGAAAGGCAACTTTTTCTTTTTGGTTGGTTTTGGTTTGTTTTGTTTTGAGAGGAGGGGGGAGGGTTTGTGTGTGTTTGGGGTTTTGAGGTATTTTTCTCTCCATTTCTAGGTTGTTGCCTGATAGATCAGATTGCTGAGCTTAGTTCTACATTTTGATACTTTTATGGCAAGCAGGGAATGAGGGCTGTGGAATTGCTGCTTTTATTTCAGAGTTAGAAACAGCAAACAATCCATCAACCTCTTTAGTTATCTGAGATAAATTAGCAGGATTTGGTGTTTAAACAGACAATGTTCAGAGTTAGAGAAATATATAAATCCATAAATTGGACCAGTATAATATTTAATTTGAAATGAGCACCTTTATGTGTGATGTACGAACTGAAACACTTGACCAAAGGTGCATTAAAAATGCAATTAATTCTGCCACTGGAGAGAATCTCTTTTGAGGAGGTTGCTGTGTCCTCACTGTATTTCTGATTCTGTTGTTGGTTATGATTTTTTTATACATTTCTTTTTTGCAAAATATGGATGTACTTAATAATGGTTGTTAATAATGTTGTAGGTAGGAGGTTTTAAGTGTCTTTGTAATTATTATCTAATTTTCTAACGTGACAACTGATTTTTTTTTTGTTCTTCTTATGCTTCATTGTAAGAGTTTCAGATTGTTGCAGGTCTTAAACTCCTACACATCCACAAACAATTACCAGGTCTCACAATCCATACTATGAAATCACTTGTATCTCACAGTGATATTTCTGTTAGAAACCTAAGAGAGAAAACATCCTACTCCAGAATGAGAATGAATTTTTTTCATCAAGCAATGATAAATTGTATAGTCTCCAGTTAATGTGGTTGCCTTTAACTGCCAAAAGGACTGAGAGAGCTCTTTGCAGAATAATGAAGTTTGGGGTTTTTTTCCCACTTTGGTTGATTTTTCTCCTTCTGAAATACCCATCAATACTGTTCCTTATTCAAAAAGAAACCCTCAACTATACCTTTGGAGATTCAGAAAATGATCAAAAGCACTTTTCCATGTTGAGGTAATTAGTTACACAGAAGTTAATTATCAGAACTAACTTTATACCTCAGAATACCCCGTGGAAATAGCCATGCAAATAAATCCATTTGGTTTGTGTTATTCTTGCTGAAGCAAAAGAATTTACTTTTGGGAACAGTCACAAAAGCAACAAATTAACATCAAAAATTGGAAACGAGTCTGTATTGCACCTGGAAATTTGATTTAAGACTTATGTTCTCAGATGATGTTCTCTCTAGAGTTAAACAGAACAGAGCAGGTCATTTAGTGCAAGCAATTAAATAAACACAAAGAATTCACAGAGAAAACATTATTTATTGACATACAGAGCAAACAGTTCAGCTGAATCCATTGCCAAGCAAAAGTGGAGGAAAATTTAATTTTAGTTGTTTAAAATAAGTGTTTGTAATTACAGAAAATGTGTTTTGGGGTTTTTTTGAAGTTTGCCAAACCTGTAAATGTTCGTGTCACTGAAACATAATTTTCTGGTTTTAGTTGTCTGTGTTTAATGATTCTAAAAATTCTTCTTGTTTACAGCCCAGCAGACCTGGTTACCCCAGTCCCAGATCCAGTGAAGGGTTTTATCCAAGTCCACAGCATATGGTACAGCCAAACCATTACCAGGTATTACATTTAATACTGTGCATATGCTTTTTTTATAAATGTGGGCTCTCTATTTAGATGCAGCTGGTGGGATTGATGCACTTCTTACATGTTTTATTTCAATTCAGTTCTGTTCAATGAGTTTGGTTTTACATTAAAAAAACCCCAAACTGAGCCCAGTAGGTTTACTCCAGATGGCAAATATTTCCACATGTAATGTGGTGCTCAGATTCCTGAAACTGCAGTGAAACACATCAGACATTTCCATATTTATTGAAGGAATGTGGTGTTCATGTTAACATTTGTGCTGAGCTATGAAATCACTTGCTTTATAAAATGACATTAACTGGGGGCCTTTCCTTGGGGTCATTGGTATTTTATTTTTTTTGTCCCGAAAGCTGCTGCCTTTAGCTCTACCACATTGTATACTCAAATGTTTTGGTTTTCATCTAAAACTGCTGAAGATATTCAGAACAAAAATTTGTATTTAAAGGACTTTGAGCAATTTTAGGTTTGTTCAAGGCTACAGCCATGTTACAGCTGTCTCAGTCAAGGGGATTTTTTCCATGAAGACAGGGAGGTTTTCATTGATTTAATAAGTACTTCAGGCTCATTAAAACTACTTGGATTTTCCTGTGGAGAAGTTCCCAGGCCACTCAGCTCAGTGCACTAATTACATGCTGCCACTCAAGCCTTAAGCCTGTAAGATACAGCAGGGGGTACATTTTTATGGGGTCTGTAGGGCGATGTTCACAGGCTCCTGTTAACTGGAACATGAGCTCTGCATGTGTAGCTCTTACATATGTATCTATAGATACTGTTTTGTCCTCAGAGGACTTTGATCTCCTTGACTGCACAGGTTAGAGCATGCTCTGATACTGCTGGTTTGAGAGGCACCATAAAATACTTTTCCTCAAATGTTTTGTTTCTCTAGTGTTGCAGTTATTCTAAAATAGTTACTTTATGATGGGCATCATCAAAGACTTAGAAGAGAGGTGTCATATTTTGGCTCAGCTTGCTTCTTCTGATGTTGCCTCCCCTTCTTCCTCTCAGTGACTGCTTGAATTGAGTCATTTCTGTGCTTTCATGTTTGTTGTCTTGGAGAGGATGTTTCCTTCATGGGAAGCACTGGTCTTACTAATACCTCTGTTTTTCTCTTTGTTTTTTGCCTGTGTGGGGTTTTTTGCCCCCTAAAGGTGTCTGGCTACCCTGGTTCTCATGGGATACCAGCCATGGCAGGCAGCATTTATCCTGGGCAGGCTTCTCTCCTGGATCAAGCAGATTCCTGGAATCATCGGCCTCAGGAAATATCAGTGTGGCAACCAAACATGGAGGTATGAGATCTGACACATCTGTTACTGTGTTCTGTACAGTTCAATACACTTTCTATTATTATAAATTGTATTACTTCTGTTATTTTGGTAGATCGGTGTTAGAAAAACTGAGTTTCTGTGGTGCTTTTAAAATCATCTCATTGCAGTCAGTGGGCTGGGAGTCAGGACTGAATTGGATTTTAAACAAATACTTCTGTGTGAGGCTGGGCATGAAGTATCACTTCACATGAATTCTTGATGAAGTTGTTACTACTTATCTCAACTGAGTGACAGCAAATATTTGGTGTTTGTTAAGAGAAGGCTTTAGTGGAACTTAGTGCTGTTCACAGGGATGGGAACACTCTTGTAAAAATACCTCTTGGGAGATATCCAGCACAGCTGAAGGATTGAGGCTTCTTTGTAACTCACCCAGAAGAGAAAATGAAATGGTCTGAAAGACTGTTCCTGAGCTGAATTCCTTCTGGGTGCTCTCCAGCCTGTCATGATTGCACTGAGCTGCTGAGGAACATCAAATTAATTCCCCCTTTAACCTTCTGTCTTTTTTTTTTTTTTTCTGTTCTCTACTCTTGTACACTTTTTTATTACTTTTTTTCCTTCCACAAAGATTCAGTCTGTGAATTGAATTTAAGACAGCTTCTGTCTTAAATATGTTTCTTCTCTAGCCAGCTCTATTTCCTATGTTTCTGATAAACATTTAAGTGATCTCTGAGACTTGCCTGTTAAATACAGGCAAGTTTGTTACCAAATCTCCCTTGGCTTTTTGAAAAATAATAATTTATACAGTATTTCCTAATGATTTCCAGACAGCATTGGGGTATGGTAGTATTTGTAAGAGTAGTATTTGTAAGCTTAAGACAGGCACAAATATTTGGTCAAAAATTCATTAAAAACTGTTTTTGTGACATGCTTTGCCACTGTTGGGGAACACTGAATAGTATATTCGTTTCGATTTTAAAAAATGTATCTTGCAGTTTTTAACAACTGTATGGTTACATTATTGCTCAAGATCAAGAAAACAAAATTGTTATGTCTGGTTTTGTTGTCCAGCATAAATGAAGTGCAATACAGGAAGTGACAATGTTGCTGAAAAACAGAACAGAATCTTTCAAATCTTTTTTTGTTGCAGTGACTAAGAGCAAGGCAGATAAAAAGTTTAGGGCAGTGAAGAGTTTCTTGTGCTGCTCTGCTTCAGTTTTTGAGGAGCTGAAGGAGCTCTGCTTGACTGCTGCTGAGAATTGACTTCTGAAAAACTTCTGTTTTTTAATCTCTAAATTCTTGCACCTGTCCATACAAATTTTACATTGTGAGACTGAATAAACTTAACTGTGGATTGTAGGATTCAGGCACTTTGGACATCCGAGGGATGAGCCAGGTTCTACCCACACACCTGATGGAGGAGAGGTTGATACGACAGCAACAGGAGATGGAGGAAGATCAGCGCTGGCTTGAAAAAGAAGAACGATTCCTGGTAATTCTATGTTTTACAGAGATTCTTAATTCCTTCTGATTTTTTGTTTCTTTTTGCAGCTGGCTAAAAATGGTCACTTCTGTGAAATGAGAAAAACCCCCAGAACCCCCAAAATGTGGAAAGCAGGTTTTAAAATGAGTGTTTGGCTAGTGAGAGCTGTATTTCAAATATCTTGAACAGCTGTGGCTTTTGGTGAATCTCATTCTTGCGTGTTTGTGTGGGGGGAAGTTGTGAGTATAATTCTGTGCCCTTCTCGAGGTTGCCGGTTTGTCATTACATAGAAAGACACTATGTAATGACATACATACACTACCCCTAAAATGACACTGCCCCTAAAAAAGAAGTAACCATCAGCCATCTAAGGGCCCTGGCTGTGCTAAGAGTTGTACCCGGTCTTGCCCTGGAGGAATAATGGCACATGTTAGTGGGAAGAAATAAAATAAGAGGGAGCTCTTTAAGGAGGGGAACAGCTCTGAATCTCACCCAGACCTGGAAGAAATCATTAGTGATGGGATCTCCTGGTGCTGTTTCTCTGCAATTCCACAGTTCCTTGCTGTCAGTGCCACTGGTGTGTGTTTTTTTGGTTCAGCTCTGGCTTCCCAATTTCAAAAATTCAGAGTTGTCAAATGTCAGTATCAAATGTCAAAATTCAAGTTTTGTGTTAAATTTCTCCTACTTGAGGCTGATGGCTACATATGGAGTAGAAGGTGGGAGTAGATTGTTACCAGAAGCCTGTGGGTGCCTGAGCCTCACAGGACAGGAGGGTAATTTAGAGTGCTGTGGTGTGGGTTGTGACTCACAGCAGTTCTGTGCTTGATCTTAGACATATTTCAATGAATGTTTCAGTTTGGAAACCTCCTGTGTTGTAGCTACTGGCAGATGCCCCCATGGCCAGGACATTTTCTTGCGGAGATCCACATTGTGCCTGAGCTAAGAAGTGACTTCTGATTTATGGGTGTTGAAACTGGTTTCCTTCTAAGTCCACTTGGGAATTCACTATTTCCCATTGGGATGACAGCAAACAAAACACTGTGCCCAGATTGAAGACAGGGACGGGAAAGGAAAATTTCTTCCCTAATTTAGGCATTAGCTTTTCCAGTCTTGTGTGGCACCAGTTGCTTGTGACCTACACAACCCAGGAGGTCAAACTCATCCCACTGATGGTTACAACTTTAAAGATAGCCATGAACTTTTTGTGGAATCAATGTGCTTTCTGGGAATGAGGCATTGCCATTGCAGGTAGTGGCAGTCAGTTGTGTGGGAACTTTCTGCAGAAAACTTTGATTTTTTTGTGCAGAATAAATGATGATTATTTGTAGTGTTTGTTGATTCAGTCTCTGGACCATTAGGGTGTTTTTCATCCCCCAAGTTGATGTTGAGAAGGAACTTGCTGATTTTTCTTTTATCTGTAGTACAGTCATAGCATCTGTTTGGGAGAGATTTGTTGTGTTTCCATTTTGTGTTAAGTTTTATTGTGAGGAAACACCATCTCTTTTGCATTTGTTCTGTTGAGGAATTGGAATCCATAAGAGACTTCAATTCTTTTTCTTTCCACATTAACATTTTAACTGTACAGACTTTGAGATTCACCCTTGAATGCCTATTACAAAATTTATACCCCATTTTAGGAGCTAAATGAGCTGCTGGTAGCCACAGGGTGCCTTTGAGCCCATAGCAGGATGTGTGTGTCAAGGGACTATTCAGTATATAAATGGATATTTCTTGGTAAAGGAATGTGGTTGAGTTTCTAGGTTCTAGCCCTGAGCAAGTGAAGATGTGGAAAAGTTGTTGTGGGGAGTCACTCTTGGAAGCCTCCTCCACACCAGGAGGTCTCCTGAAGGATATCCACAATTAAGACATGAGAGTCCCAACATGTGAAAATAAGCCATTTATTGAGGCGTTTAGGCCATATAATGATGTCCAGCATAGAAATAAGCCAGGTATTACACACATGTGCTCCTTGGCCAGTGTCCTGTAGTGAGTGACAACATTCTGCTCTGGGAAGAAGGGCCTTCCCTATTTTCATTACAGGTGATTTAGGGAGAAGAAATCTGTAATTCCCTTGCCTGCTTTAGGCAGGTTTCAAATAATATTTGTCCTTTTCAGCACAGAGAACAACAGAGTAGAGCCAGATTTTAATATTTGACTTAGCTATAATATTTAACTTTTGTAATCATGTGTAGTGTTCTCAGTGTAAACTGTCTGCTTCCAAAAACAGCTCTATTTACCCAATCCTCAGGCTCTACAGCACATCCCACTTGTACTACTGAGAGTTGGACTCACAGGGGAGCAACTGCACATCATTTATTGTAAGGCACTGCAACAAGATGAAAAATCCTCTGTGGGTTTCTGTTAGTACAATTTTTGTTTCCCTAGAGTAACATCAACTTGCTCGTGACTTGAAACTTACTGCTGCTTCTGCAGGGAGAAAATACAGCTCATATTAGTACAGGGATAAACAGCACTGATGCTGCTGGAAGGAATTCCCCAGATGGGGAATTCTGTTGCAGTGGCATTGAAGTGGAAATGTGCTGGTCTTTGGGGAGGTTGTTATCAGTGTAAGCAGTTTGCCTGAAACTGGTCCCTGGAGAACGTGAGACCAGTCAGTATTTGAAGGGATAAAAATGTTGTTTTCAAGCTGCAGCCTTAACAGAATCCAGAATTCTGGAGATTTTGCTGTTAAAAGAGAAAACAAACAGGTCTCTCCTTGTGGGAAGCTCCTGAACAAAAATAAATCTGTTGTGTAAAAACTGAAGAGTAAAGAAGTGTTTGATTTTTAATTGTACCAAACACATTGATTGGAGAGTGAGGAGGGGATTGGTGGAGAGGTTGATTTTGGGGTATCCAGAGCTGACACTCCCTCCCAGCCCCTGACAGGGAGGGGAGGCAGCACTTGAGGTGTGCCAACTTTAATGGACACTGGTTAAAACTTGTGATGATTAAATTTTCATGCTCTATTGGTGACATGCTGTAGAGATGAGCATCTCTAGGAAGGACAGAAATAGGTGAAATATTTTTGAGAAAGCTGAAGTTGAGACACAAAGCATTACTGCACCTAAAGCACCTAAAGCTTGATACAGATCACTACAGGACACAGTCTCTGTCACAGGGCACATTCAGGTGGAAGATGAAATGGCTGCACTACAAACAATCTAAAACAATCAAAAATTATCTCTGAACATTTTAGACTTCTTTCGGACTTACTTAATTGCCTGCTTCTTCCTTTATTTGGAGTTCCAAGTTTGAACCTTTCTTTTTGGCTGTGCTGATGTTATGTACATTATTTTTAATTACATAAATAAAGATATGTATGTGCATGCCTGTTAGTAACTCTTCAGCAGACAGAACAGTTTTCTACTAAGAAATTTATAGTCCTTTCTGGGATAGCTTAAGAAGAAATAACTCACATATTTTCCTTATCATGCTTGGGATCGTTGTTTTTTTTTTCTGAAATTCCCACATAGTTGTGGTTTTGTCCTATTTTGACACTGAGAACAGCAATTCAAGTCTAACTGATGTGAACTGTTGCTAAAATAAGATTCTAGTTTTAAGCCTGAGAAAATCCCACCAAGACATTACAAGACATTCAGCATATCCTGAGAACTCCAGGGCTTACATGTTCTTTTATTAACAAGTAACCAGAAATACTGGAAACAAAGTGGTTTATGTCCCAGTTTGTCAACATACACATCCTGTCTGAAAATTCCTCTTGACATTTCCAAAGATTTCAAACAGTAGGCTTATTTATTAAAAAAAAAAAAAATCCATTTACTTTTGAAGGACTTGGTTTTCTGCAAGATTTTAACAACATACTGTTCTTTCTCTCTGTGGTTTTTGGGAGGTCCAGAGCCATGGCAAGGACTGGAAAGATGACAGGGTGTTCTTTGGAGCTGTGAAATGGTGTGTGAAGTACGGAGCAGGTTTGGTGTGAGGCTGATTGCTGACCTAGAGAATGTTGTATTAAACAGCTGAAGGATCTCAGTATTAAAAATTCAGCAATGCATTGCTCTTGTGGCAGCATGAGGGGTTCAAAGCTCTTGCAACTGCAGAAGTGGAAGAATTGCTGCTGAATAATACTTTTGAATAAGATGGGAGTTTGATCATACAAATCACTTTTACCAGAAAATTGTTTGCCTTGTGACATTTCCACATGTACACAGAAGACTAAATCAGAAAATCATTTAGTCAAATGGGAATTGTTAGAATTTATTAGAACATTGAAATCAAAAAATATATAATTGGGGCTTTTCTTAGTCATTGGACACAATAGTTGAACACTTCTCTTTTGTTCCATGTGTTCCTGACTGCCCAGGTTTTGATGGGGCAGAGGAGAATGTTTCTGGAAGTTGAAAGAATTTTATGTCCTGCTAAAGGATTTTTTTCTTACTTCTGAGGTGTGCAGGTCACAGGGGTGCAGCTGCATCCCTCAGGTTTGCCATCACCCCCTGGCACTTGGGATCTACACTTTAGGATCAGGTTCTTGGAGGTGCCAAGGCAGCCCCACTGCCCTCCACAGCCTTTTTTGTGTGGGGGTGGTCAGTAGGACTTGGGATTTTTGTGGATAATGTGTGAAGCATTTGCCAAGTTAATAATCACCATTTTGGTGATATTTTATGAGCATTTGCAGCTTTTCTGTGCAGCAGTTCTGGGCTGTGGGTTGTGTGCTGTCCATGTATGGGGTGTTGTGGAGGGAATTCAATGTGCTGCACGTTGGCTGCTGGTGGGGACTTGGGGAATGGAATTATAGCTGTGACATGGAGATTTTGGATGCTAGAAGGAGGGACCTTGGCAAGACAAGGAGAGGAGATGGGTATTGTGTCTGCTAATTTAACTTTTTGCTCATATTGCTAGGAAAAAAAAGTCCTGTTATTTGGACTAGTGTGCATTTTTGTGCTTCTGACTCTTCTAAAATGTTCAGTATTTCATTGTCTCTGGAGTCTGGTCTGAGGGATGTGGTCTAGATGGTCCAGGGGAAGGTGTCCCTGCCCGTGGCAGGGGGTTGGAACAAGATGATCTTTAAGGTCCATTCCAGCCCAGAGCATTCTATGATTTAAGGTGCATTTTTTGAGTAATAAATTGCTATAAGTGCAAAGAGCATTAAAGACACCTGTGACAAAATAGTCTTTATATATATGTAACTCTAGTTATTTCCAGAGTTTGGGCACTTCCCTGACTTGAAATGAGCATGAAACAATGGCAAATTGTGAGCATCAGTGTAATAGAAATTTAGTTTGTCTATGCTTTATATGGGTATTTAACAAAGATAGCTATGTGCTTCAGCTGAAAAATAGGATGAGAATCACAACTTGACCTGTCTAGTGAAGTTTCAGACATACTCGTATCAAATGAGACTTTAATCAGAAAAAAATCCTTCATCGTAATAAGGAAATAAACTGGAGATGAGTCAGTGGTAGGTTTCATCTTGAAATCTGTCACAAATTCCTGGAAAAACATTAGGAGACCACTTGTATCAGTTTCAGTTCTTCACTTTTAAGATGGGGTTAAATATTTGCCAGTCTGATATGATTTGTCTATTTTTAATCTGCAAGTTCTTTCATGCAGTGAGTGTCTCTGGCTGTGCCTCACTCAGCCTGCAGAAGACTGAATTAAAATCCCAAGTGTGAGCCCTTCTGACAGACTGGCAGCGCAACTGGACTATTTTTAATGACAGAAGATCAATATTAGTGTGTTTTTTCAGGTTCTTTCTGCCCTGCTGGTTTTTAGGGTCATTTAGTAGGATTTGTGAGTTGGAATTATTGTTTCATATTCTTAAAGGAGGGAGAAATCTCAAATAGCTTTAAGCAAGATAAGGATGTATTTGTCCCCTGAAATTAACCCTGAAAGAGCATATGGTCAGTTTAGTGGCACTGTGTTTCGTTACATTTCTCTAAATAAAAATGTTATTTTCATATTGTGTGTGACCATTTCATCCCTTCAGTTATCGGTGACTACTCATCCAGTCTTGTAGGAGAGTCAGGTAAATCCTGTTTTTAAGTGCCAGAATTTGTGCACAAGAAGCACACTGTAATTTTGCTGAGCTTGTGTCTTCGGATCAGTGTTAACCTTGGCTTCACATCCACTATTCCTTTGTCTTTCTGTGTAATCAGTGTTGTCCTTGAAGAATAAATATAACATCCCTGGATTTGCTGGGGAGATAAGTGGGGTTTTCCTGTGCAAGGACAGAAGTTGGACTTGGTGGTTTTTGTTAGTCCCTTCCATCTTAGCATGTTCTGTGAGAAAAATGACTGGTTTGGGGTGGGGTGGGGAGAGGGGGGAATATCAAAATTGGTGTGGTTTTATTTTTGCTCTTAAAAACAACCAAGCCCCAGGTTCCTGTAGTGTGCTTAAAACACATAAAATAGAAATTTGTTTGTTGCTTGTATGGGGAGAAAATGGCATCTGGATGGCTTTGTTGGCTGGCTGTATGCAAATGGAGTGTTTAGAGAGCTCCAGTAATTGGCCCCATTTGTTTGGAGAGGGAGCCAAGTACATTTAAGCCATCCCGGGGCAGGAAGTGGGAGTTAATGTGCAGCATTTCTCATCCTGTGGTTGGAATTTTGCTGTTGGGAAGAAAGCGGGTTTTTTTTAATTTTTTTTTTTTTTCCAGAATAAACCAAACTTTTGCTGTCCTTGATAAAACTAAAATGCAGGTTTTCCAGTGTTGTGTTAGGGCAGTGGTACTTTGGATATTTATTAGAGCGTTTTTACTCCTGTGCTGAGGGCGGGTGGTGGAGGAGCAGCTGAGGCTCTGGTGGCGACAGCGGGGGTGCAGAGACTGAAGTGAAATGACATC
Organism: Pseudopodoces humilis; assembly: GCF_049639895.1. NCBI lineage: Eukaryota > Metazoa > Chordata > Aves > Passeriformes > Paridae > Pseudopodoces > Pseudopodoces humilis. The sequence goes on from NC_142200.1 coordinate 4,011,292, forward strand.
TGGATTTGTCAGTGTGCATTTTTAACAGAATTTTTCCTGTCTTTACACTGCCTTTAAGCCAAGGGCACATCAGTGGGTAAGCAGAGCACAGAGTGAATTGTTGGATTTTTGTTTCAGAAACCTGACATGCGGCTCTCCAGAGGCAGCATTGACCGGGAGGATGGAGGTCTCCAGGGCCCAGTAAGTGTGGGGGGATCTTTTCCTCTCTCAGCTCTTCCAGTTTCCTGGTAGAACACGCTGTACACTGTCTTGGGTGTGGGAGATGATTTAAAGGTTTTGCTAAACATTTCCACTGTTACTACATGGTGGTACAGCTTTCCAAGAGGCTCAGCTTCTGTGGGAACAGCAGCCACAGCAAAGTGGCTCATGCATCAGTTTGGGGGGTTTGGGGTTTGTTGGTTGGTTGTTTTTCCCCCCCTTGAAGCTGTTCTTAAATATTAAATATGGAAATATTAAAATGTTTCCACAAATACATTACAATAATTTCCAAGTGCTCATGTGCTGTAGAATTGGGCCTTTTATTTAAAAAATGGGGATTGTTTTCTGCAAGTTCAGTCAACAGGAAGCAGGATTAAAGTAACTTTTGCAGTTGTTTAAATATCTGAAGGGTTTTCTCAGAAGGAATGTAGATGTTGCTGTTGTATTACCCAGAAATCTGTTTGGGGTAAATGATCCACTATGAAACAATTGGAATAAACCCCACAGACATTCCTTTGTTCCCAGACAGTAGCTGCAGCTCGGGTCTTCTTTCTTAGTGGCTTAACTCCCCTCTATTTAAGTAAAACCATCTCTTCAATTGTTTAATTGCCATTGGGATCTCTGGATCATACTGTTGGAAAAGGGGGGTAGGGACTAGGCTAGGGACTATTAACGGCCCAAACCTGGTGCTTCATCCAGTTCTCCCCAGGAAAGTAGTGGACATTTTAAATTCACCCTTCTGTTTCATTTGGGATGCGACTGTAAACTCCTGCTTTGGCTTCAGCATTTCTTCACTTCTTAAGAATTTAGGGATTCTTTCTGCATTTGCAGCCAAGACACAGTCATGAATGAGTGTATCAATGACACACTGCAGCATGGTCTCTGGAGACATTCATGTTTGGAGGCTTCTAAAATTTTTTCCATGAAGTTGGAGAAGACTATTAGTTACTGTTAGGCTGTGGCTGTTGTTGCATCTTTATATAAGAGCAAGAAAAGTGCTGCTGTGTTTTGTGCTGTTCATGAAGATGCTTTGAGATGCCCAGGAGATTTTCAGGCCAGGGGAAGTCCTGTCTGCCCAGATGAGATGGTCCAATATCACAGCCCATTTGAAAAAATGTGGAGAAAACACTTCATGGTCATGGACAAAATGGGTATTAAAAGAGACTCTAATTCATGATAACTACATTTCTAGTCACAGAATTTGATCTTGTAGTTCTCAGTAGATTCAGAACATAACTCTGACTTCATTTGCCGTGAGAAATGCTTAATGCTACTGTGAGTCAATTTGAGTTTCTGACTGAGAGGATGAGAAATTGGGCAGTGATACAAATGAGAAGTTACCACCCACATTTTGGCAGTTCCTGTCTGATCACATTCTTTTGACTTACAGTTTCAATACACAATTTTGTGGAAGTAAAAATGCAAGAATTGCTTCAGTGGGATTTCATTCTTCTGCCTCTTTCTTGCTCTCTCTTCCCCTGGGGTTATGAGATTTGAAATATTTAAGTTAACAGCACAAATCAAGGGTAATGACATGACTAAATGTTTCCACTTCATGTCCCTGTTTGTGAGGTGACCAACCTCATAGAGCAACAAACCAACGTCATTTCTGGTTCTCCTGTTGCTGTTGACATTTTTTAAAAGTCTTTTTTGTGGTGCTGTCCAGCTGAAATCGTGGTCAAGCTTTGTCAGCATTAATTCTCTCCCTGCACTTGCAAACAGCATCTCTGTAGGGATGCCACCTGTCCCAGTTACTAAAGTCTGTACACTTCCTTTGTCCACCTAAGTTCTAGAAGATCATTGCTCTGCCAGGCCCTTTTCTGCACTGCTTGCTTGATTTCCAGCATTCCAGAATTGCTGTGTTCTTAAAAGATTGTTCTTAAAAAGCACCTGATATCCATGGACTCCAGTTCCTTCGAAAGCAGATTCCCAGGGGACCTCACTATTTCCTGGAAAGCGCCCAAAGTTCACTCTCTCTGCAGCCAAGGTTTTGCTGGAATTTCTTCTCCTGCCTCCAACAATTTGAAACTCAATTCCTTTGTGATCACCATGACCGAGGCAGCCACTGTTCACCACTTGGCCCACAAGTCCCTCTCTGTTTACAAACAATTCCAGGAATCACCTTTCCCTGTCACCTTCCTTAATACCTGCACCAAGAAGTTACTTCCACAGAAATTTCCTGGACTTATTTGTGTCCACTGTATGATATTCCCAGTTGAATTTTGGGAAGTTAAAATCACCCTTATGGCCCAGGGCAGTCGATGCAGATATATTCCTTAATACTGTGCTGACACTTGTGCTGCTCACAGTGGTGATGAGGTTGGTGTGAAGGATTTACGAATGCAATTACCAGGGAAAGTCACTTTGGTCTGTTACTGAATTCTTCCCAGTGGATAAGCAAATGGGCCTCGACTGAGAGCTTTGCAACAAAACAAGAAAGCAGACCAGCTTAGAAGTGTGTTCCCATTACAGAACCATTCAGCAGGAAGTTCTGGAGTCTCTTTGTTGTGTTGCCATTTCTCCTTCACCACCATGACTCTACAGTTGGATCTGTGGGCACAGACTGAAATTGCTGGTGACTGTTGCACCACCTTTGAGTAGTGAGGATGAACTGTAATGTAGAGGCCAGGGCTGTTGTGAGCAGTACAAAATACATGCAAATTCTTTTATTGCTCTGTAAGTAATACACCTGTAGTGAGGGACTGATGATGGTGAATTAGAATGTATTTTTAACTGGTGGGAAATGTGCTGAGAGCTGGCTGCACTTGGTGTTTGAGATAGTGCTGATGAAAGCTTCAAGCACTGCAATAACTACTTTATATGTTTATTTTATTTTATAGGCTGGTAACCAGCACATATATCAGCCTGTGGGAAAACCAGGTAAGCAGTAAATGCAGATACTGATGTTTTAACTGCTTGATTACAAGCCTTTCAGTAGCAGTAGTGAACAAAAGCTCGTGGCAGTATTTCCATACAGGGTGGATTCAGTTCCAGGTACTTACACATCAATGTTCGTGTGCTGTGTGTTAAGGTACCCCATGCAGGCCCCAGACATGCAGTCAGCAAAACCAAGGAAGTGTTCAGATCAACAAGCAGGAAATGTCTAGAGGAAGCTGAGTCAGCATGGGAATTCACCCAGTGTGGAGTTCAGACATGTAAAACAGCAGTAGGCACCTAAAGTTGGGTTTCTTGGTCTCAAAAGTGAATCACACCCAGGATTGCTGCTGGGAAGAAGTCTGGTTTCCCAGACACACACAGTATGTTGGCACTCAGCTGTGGTACCAGGGGTGACACCCTCTCAAGGCTGGGCTAGCTGTGCCCAGAGCAGTAGCAGTTACCCACAAAAGGAGTTTCAAATATTTTACTGAAACAATCCTGTTCTCATAAAGTGCAGCTCCCACAAACAGTGGATTTACTGCAGGACACCTAAAGATGTCCATCTCTGGCAGAGAGGAGCACGTGCAGCCTGTGCAGTGCTGGCAGAGCAGAAGGAGGGTGCAGGTACATCTGACATGCTGGTGCTCTAAAAACACAAACTTTTTGTCAAGCAGATCACGCAGCTCCGCCAAAGAAGCCTCCGCGCCCTGGAGCCCCCGGGCACCTGGGCAGCCTCGCCAGCCTCAACAGCCCCGTGGACAGCTACAACGAGGGTGTGAAGGTAGGTGAAACACCCACAACAAATGGAACATTACCAGGGCCACATGAAATACCCCCAGGAAATCAAACATGACCACACTGAGGTAGTTTGGTGTTCCTGAAGTAGAAACCAAGGAAAGCAAAGGCGACCAAACTTGATGAGTAAATAATGTCATGGAGCAAACACACCCTGGCAGCTCTCCAGGGGGATGGGGAGGGAGCTCAGGTTCTCCCTGTCTGTGATTTAGTGTGCTCCTCAGCCAGAACCTGCCCAGGTGAGCTTATTTCTAGTTTGAAGAGTGTACAAGGTCTCCCAAATAGACCCAGTTCCCTGTTCAGCAGGAAGGAGCATGCCCAGGGATCCCAGTTACTCAGATGCTACCAAAGTCTCCTGTCCTTGGTGACAGGAAGGTGAGACCTGCCCTGCAGTGCTCAAAAAGCTCTTGCTGCAGCACCAGGGTTTCTCAAACCCTACCAGCTCTGGGGAACAAGGGAAGAGGGAAAATGGGCCATCTGACCTGGGAGTGAGATACTTCCTGATGTGTTGTTTCATTTCCCATAAATAGCAATAAAGCCAAAACTGAAACTTGACAGCAGTTTTGTAGCACAGGTGCTGCTGCAGAGTGCTGTGTCCTGCCCCTGCTGCAATTGGTGTCCACAGACCTGCTCCTGAGGATGTCAGGCACTCCCAAAATCATCCCTTTGTGTGCTGTTCCCTGCTTGTGGGACTTTGCCACCTTTCTAATCTCCAGGAAACAGCTCTGCCAAGACTGTAGTAAAGAGCGGGAATCCATGGTGTGGAGGCCACAGCAGTTGGGATGAGTGACCCTTATTTTACATGATTTAAGGAAATGCAGAAAAAGCCCAGTTCATCTGAGCATGAAATTCAGAACCTGACATCAGAGCAGTGTGTTCAGCACAACTTGATCCCAGCCACTGCCGGCCTGTCACACTCCTGCTCTTGTTCTGGGATTACTGGAATCTTTAAGAATCAGTAGCCAACAGCAGTGAATTTGAGCAAGATTATTTATTATAAAATGATGCCAGCGCTTTACGAGCTGCCAAGCCTCAGAAAACGTCAAAAAGCAGTAACAGATATGTTACTAAACTCAGCTTCTCTTAAATTTCCTTTCTAAATGCTGATGCTGGAACATGAAAAAATGTTTTTGAAATACATTCTTTTGACAACAAACAAACCTGAGCAGTCAGAGACATCAGAAATGACAAGTGAACATGATTTGTGTATTAAATAGCTCTTTGAGTAGGAAAGAAGGGCTGATCTTGTTTTTTTCTGTCAAACTTTTCTTGAAATTGGATTGTTTTATGCCCCTTGAAAAAAACAGCCCATTACTTTTTGGCACAGCTTTGTTAATGGCTTTGGTCCTAAACTGAAGATGCTTCTAGAGTTCATTTCAGACTCCCTTTTCTGTACACCCAGTTCAGACTGCCTTTCCAGGGAGAACACAAATGAAGAGGATTGGAATTGCCTGCCCTTGGAAGCCTTCAGGGCAGGCTCCAGGGAGCTCCTGGGTGAGGCAGAGTCAGCCAGTTCCACAAAGAAACTCAGGGCTTCTGCAGAGTAGTGATGTTGATATTGGGGATAAACAAAGAGAAACCAAGTGCTGGGAAACACAATGTCCATGGTCTTGGAAGGTGAGGGCCTAGAGTTCCAAGGGTTTGGTATCATCTGGAATGTGGGTTCTTGGTAGTTCCTAAGCAAGAATGAAGTGATGAGTTCTTGTGAACAAGTCTTCAAGTCCTGCACAGTTAAATGACCATGTATTTCCCATAATGACTTACCTAAACAAAAAGTTTCAGAAAGATGAATACAAACTTTTCCTAAGTGCATCGAGTCCTGGCCTGTTTGTGCAGAGGAACCAGCAGTGTTGACAGGTGGTTTCCCAGGCCCTCTGCTCCACTCACCACTCTGCTGCTCGCCAGACTGGCTTGCTCCTGTCCAGCTTTGCATGATCTCCTGCCTGTGTGCTTAGTCAGGAGGAAGCATGGGGTGCATGGCAAACCCTTCCACTGCCCACAGGGGTGCACAGCAGACGTTCTGTCACACAGGACCCAGAGCTAACATGAGTGGCTGCCAGTTCTGGAGAGGATGCGTTTTCGTTGCAGGCTTTTTAACTGGTCTCTGATTGCTACACATGTTTTGGGTTTGTTTGTTTTGTTTTGTTTTTCTTGCTGAGTTTTATTAATATTGTTTTTCTTTTTTTCCCTTCTTTTGGTAAATTTCTTTAACCTCCCCCCACATTCTGCTCAACCATAGCCATGGAGGGTAAGCAGTGCGTGAGTGTGTATGTGCCCTATTCCAAAATGTCTTTGCATGTGACTTTGCCAAATTACTGTTTTAACTTCTTGATTGCTGAAACTGATTTGAATCACACCCTTTCCTGCTGATTGAGGCAATTAAAGTGTGCATTTTCCTAAGGTATGTTCTGATCAATGCACTAGAGTGAATCTGTAATAGCTGTTGGTACCCACTTAACGAAATGCTACAAAATGAAATCACTGTGTGCTGAATCCTGCACACTTTCCTTAAAGAAAGTCTCATCCAAGCACTCCATAGTTTCTTCAGGGCAGTGTATCAGGGGCTTGCAGTGCAACATTTCTGGAGCTAGGACCAGCCCTGAGAGCCAGCAGTAATCAAGTGTAGGGAGCTGAAGGTCCATGAACCATCTCAGATCCAGGAGGAAATCGGGAATTTTTTAACTTTCTGCTTACATTCAGTTGTTGCTTGGGCATGCCATAGTAGGGAATAGCTGCAGGAAACTGGGATGCTTGGTAGTTTTACTGTTTTGTGATACTGAGGATCTTACAAAGGAAGTGTGCAAAGTTTCTTTCATTTCAGACCTGGGATTATTTCAGTCTGCCTTTGATTTAATTCCAGACATATCTAACTTGTTGTAAGTTTTGCTTGAGTAAAGACCACAGGATTTTTAACTTACTAGTTTTTTTTCTGATCTCTTGGAAATCAACTATCTAAAAGCATTCCATGTTTCCCACCTGTACTGGTGACACCATTTTTCTTAACCTGCTGTAAATTTTCGCTAACAAAATAATAATGTCATAGAATCATGGAATAGTTTGGCTTGGAAGGGATCTCAAGGATGATCTCGTTCCAGTTCTCTCTTTAACATATCAGTGTGTTACTGTGTGCTCTGCCACTATTTTGGAGCACTGAAAGCCCTTCTGGAATGAGGGACCTGATACCTGTTGCCCTCACAGTGGAACTTGAACCACAGAGATATGTTAAGCACTCAGAACTCTTATTCCTCAAATTATTCCCTTCTCTGTTGAGGGTGTTACACTGGAAAGTCTTTGGGGAAACCCTGGTAGAAGTTGCCCAGTGTCATTTCAGAGATCAGGGTCAGTCAGAAGAACTAAAAGAAACTTCGTTCAGCCTCTGGAGCCAGCGTGCTGGGGCAGCCGGGGGGCCGGGCGGGGGCTGTGGGGACACGGGAACCTGAGCCCGTCCCGGCTGGGAAGCGGCCGAGCCCCATCTGCTGGGGACGGGAGGTCCAGCAGCTCCTCTCTGCTTGCAGATTCAGCCGCAGGAGATCAGCCCTCCTCCCACAGCCAACCTGGACCGCTCCAATGACAAAGTCTATGAGAACGTCACCGGGCTGGTGAAGGCGGTGATAGAAATGTCCAGTAAAATCCAGCCAGCTCCACCTGAGGAGTATGTGCCCATGGTGAAGGTACGGGGACAATACCTAAAATCAGGGTTTATTTCTTCCCTGAATGAGGTCTTCAAGTGGTGTAGGAGAAATTTGCTGGAAAGCTGGAAGTAGAAAAGCTTTTTTCATGGGGTGGGTGACTTGTGGTCAGAGGCCGCAGCTCTGGATTCCATGCCCAGCGTTATGGACAGCAGTGCTTCATGCCCAGCTTGCCTGTGCTTATCCAGGGTGCTGAGTAGTGTGCTGTCTTCTCCACATTTTCACTTTCTGTGAGAAAAACTTGTTATTAACCCTTTGGCATCTTGTTTTGATGGTGATAGACACAATTGCAGGTGGGATTTTGAAGTGCTTTAGGCATGTTCAACTCTATCCAGGTGATTAAATTGCACTCCTAAAATTCTCTCCTCTGCTTCATCCAAGTCCTTAAAGTTTATTTCTTTAATATTTTTTTTCTTAGGAGGTTGGTTTGGCACTAAGAACTTTACTGGCAACAGTAGATGAGACCCTCCCAGTGCTCCCTGCAAGCACCCACAGAGAGGTACGTGGAGTTCTGCTTCCCTGGTGCTTAGCCACTGCCTTCCCACTCAGCTTCAGCCCTTGGGACAGGTTTTGGTGCTCCCTTCTTGGCACAGGTGCACCTTTTAGTTCCCTGAGCAGTTTGAAGGCCTGGGTTATAGTTCTGCATTAAATGCATTTTATTAAAATTGCTGCATGGACTTAGGCTTGGTATCAGTGAGGATGCTTAAACTGGATATAGGTGACACACAAAGGAAGGTGACATAAATCCCAGTATTCCACGGCAGGGAATCATTTGAGGGTTAATTCTTAGTGCAGATGTCACCTGTCATTTGCTTGCACACCAAGTCATTGAACAGGTAATTGAGCAGGGCTTGGTGCAGCTGGAAGGTTGTCTGTAGTTCTGGATGAGGAGTGACTGAGAGCTTTCAATTAAGTTCATAATTCAGACAGTTTTCCTCCAAAACCTTGAACGAGTGTGGTACTGAGAAAGCCAGAGAATGGTTCTCTAAGTGCCAGCTCAGAGGCTCATGCTGACTTAGCAGTGTGCTTAAGCAACTTGTATCTCCCTTCTTGTTTCGTTTTTTAGAGCTACCTCTATGTTTTAGAGCTACTTCAGTAATAAAAAGAGTGATGCTAATAAGGACCTGACAACCCACAACAAGCTGTTTATGCCAAGTTGTGGTTTAAAATCCACTGCTTGGGTCTTGGTGCTGTTTAACAGTGGGTGGCTCAGCAGGTGCCAAATTCCATCTGCTGCTCCACATGGTGCCCTCAGAAACGGCCCAGCTTCAGTCAGGAATCAGGCAGGAGCTGTGGCATTGCTGTGAGTGCAGTGTTTCAAGCACCCCCCCGGGCTGACAGGGCTGTCTCATTGCAGATTGAGATGGCACAGAAGCTGCTGAACTCAGACCTGGCCGAGCTCATCAACAAGATGAAGCTGGCCCAGCAGTACGTCATGACCAGCCTGCAGCAGGAGTACAAGAAGCAAATGCTGACCGCTGCTCACGCCCTGGCTGTGGATGCCAAAAACCTGCTGGATGTTATCGATCAAGCCAGACTGAAAATCAGCCAGTCCAGACCGCACTAAGCACTGAGGGAAGATGTCATCAGCCTCGGAATTCTGCTTGCGACAGGATGTTCCTTCACCTTCCACCAGCAGTGAGGATTAACCCAGTGCAGTCCTGGCCTTCCAGTGCCTCTGGCTTCAGCAGACCTGACCAACTGCTGCTGGTTCTCTCATTGCAACAGTTTAACCAAGTCTTTCTGGTAGGGCTGAGCTGGGCTGGATTCAGAAGGTGGCATTAGCAGCAGGGGCGGTTTGTACAGGAGCCTTCGGGCACTCAGAGCTGGGGCACAGGGCAGGTCACACCATCGCATGGGACACGCTTCGCACTGAGCTGCCACCATTGAGCTGCCACCGGGTCACGGTCTCGGAGCCAAAACTGGTGGAGCAGCAGATGGGAGAAAGATATTGTGAAGAATTCGGGGAAACCTCAGGGCTGAGAATTCTTGCCCACAGTATATGAACTGTCCAGACTGGAATTTTTTTTTATTAGAACACTTACATCGCAATATGCTAATCATGATTTACAGAGAAAGAATAAAAAGCTATATTTTCAAGACTTCAGTCATTTCAAGACAAACTAAAGCCCTCTTCATCTTCCTGCCTTTTACTTTCACGTGACTGTGTGAAGCATTTGTTTGGAACTAGCTGTAGGACACAACTGAAGACTCGTCTTTTTCACCAGGATAACGTGCCAGTTCTTTTGTAGCAATGTTGTTTTCCTTGGAAGTGAAAATGCTGCTTTGTACCAGAGCAATTCAGAGCTGCATTTAGAGGAGATCTGTAACAATTCATGTCCCCCATTTTTATATAATTTATAAAGACAGATTAAAGCCATGATGACTATTTTAAACCCACTGTAGTTAACTAACCCATCCTTTTGTCTATCTTGCCTGGGAGGAGTTACAGTAGAGCAGTGTAATTAGATTTTCCTTGGTTTTCCAGTTATGCCATCTGTTCTGTTAAAATAAAAACCACACTCCCTTTTTGCTGTTGAGGGATATAAATTATTCTCAGGAAGAATATAATGAACTGTACAGTTACTTTGACCTATTAAAAAGGTGTTACCAGTGAAACTCTGACTCTTACTATTTCATGTGTGTGCACAGCAAAAGAATTCTTCCCTGGGTACCTGTGTCTTTTTAAATATAAACAAGTTAATAATACAAATTACCAACCATCCTATCATAAAGTTATTACATAAATGTACAAGGTGGGATAGTGCTGAGTTCCATCAGTGTTTGGTCCAGATGTGGGACAACCCCTTTCCACAAAATGTGCTTTTGGGCATCCTTCTTACACAGCTGAAATTCTGTAATGCCTCAAATGCTTTGAAACACCCATTTGGAACAGAGACCTTACCTTGTTCAGCTGCCCTGGAAAAGTCCTCTTCAAAAGCTATTTACAAAATTCATGCCTTTAAAGCAGCTCCTTTCCATCAGGTGTTACATAACCTCCCACACCCAATTTTCTGGCCAGGTTGTACCTTACACAACCTCAGCCCTTTACCTGACAATTGCAGCCTTATCCCACACTGTGAAAAGCCTCTGGCTGTGCCACAGCTGCCCCTGCACAGGTACCATGGGAGCTGCATTGCTGCCCTAACCAGAGGTGTTACAGCACAAGGCACTGCAGCACCAGCCCAGCCTCAGTCCTTTTGCTGAACACGAGTCCATCCTGCAGCTCCAGGCTGTCATCACATCCTGTGCTCACTGGGATTTCATTCTCCCCTGTCCAGAGGCTCTGGGTGCATGTAGAAGCTTTAATTATTCTTGTCAAACACCAAAAATCTGACAGGAAGTTGTAAAGCCCCAGCTGAACACTCATGAGAGGCAGTTTAATGAGCTGTAGGTAACTTGGCCATCCTCCACTCTCTCCCCCTCACAAACATCCACCTGAGAGACACGAGTACAAGCAGATGTTCTTTATTACAGGCTGGTACAAAACTAATTAGTCAAAAAGACCAAAGCCCATGTCATCATCAGATTCCTCTGATTCTTCCTTCTTTTCCTCTTCTTTCTTCTCTTCAGCTGGAAAATAAACGAGATGGAATTTATTTTCCAATTTATGAGCTCAGAGAAGTCACTTGTCACAAAAGGTGACACATGCAACGACTAACATCAAGTGTCAAGACCTGAGCAGTCCTAACAACCTAATCCAGCAGCCCAAAAACTGAGTTTGTACTATTAACACAGTGTTTTTGTGCCTTCAGAATTAATTTCTAACAAACCTGAAAAACTTTAAGAGGACATGCTGATGCCCTGTATGATCCTGATTATGTACAGGAAGAGCAGTCTTATTTCTGAGGCAACACTAATCCTGTACATTGACTTCATATGCAATGCCAGTCTTCCTCAAGGGAAGGGTGTGCTTTGCTCGAGAACATTCACACACACATACTGCATGGCAGAAGCCACATGGAAACAGCTTCTCTAACTGGCGCTTGCAGAGCTGTGGCTGACCCATCCCTGGAAGTGTTGGATGGAGCTCTGAACAGCCTGATTCAGAGGACGGTGTCCCTTCCCACGGCAAGGGGTTGGAAAGAGATAACTTTAAGGACCTCCCAACTCCAACCATCCCATGGATCCACGTCCCCACGCCTCGGTCAGACACGGCCACCACTTACCGGGGGCGGCTCCGCCGGCGGGCGCGGCACCACCCGCAGGAGCGGCGGCAGCCGGAGCCCCTCCACCGCCCGCTCCCACGTTACAGATCAGGCTCCCAATGTCAATGTTCGCCAGCGCCTGCGGAGAACGAGAAGCGGCAGCGAAGCCCCGTTAACACGGGCGGGAGGTGTAGCGGGGAGCCCCACACGCCGCCCCTGCCCGGCCCGCGGCCCCTCTCGCCCACCTTGGCGAAGAGCCCCGGCCAGAAAGGCTCCACGTTCACTCCGGCTGCCTTGATGAGCGCGTTGATCTTGTCCTCCTGCAACGAGACAGCGGCGCTCAGAGCCCGCCCGGCCCGGCCCGGCGCGGCCCCTCAGGCGGCCATGCCGCGCGGCCGCCGCCATCTTGTGCGGCCGCACTCACCGTCACGGTGACCTCGTCGTCGTGTAGGATGAGGGCGGAGTAGATGCAGGCGAGCTCGGAGACGGAGGCCATGGCGGGGCGCGGTGCTGGTCGCCGGGTGGTTCGGCCTTAGCTTCGTACGAAGGACTCAGCACCTTGGGCCGCCGCGGAGCGAAAGGGGCTGTGCACAGCGGCGCGGATTTATAATGGCGGTACACGTTACGTCATCTGTGACGTCACCCCGTGACCCGCCGCGCATGGCAGCTGCGCGCGCGCACTCCTTTTTTCCTTCCCCCGCCCATTCCCTCACCGCCCTCACAGGGAACAAATAATTCATTCCTAAAAACGGAGAACAGCGCCGAGTACTGGGGCCAGCCGCTCCCCCTGCACTGCCAGGCCCACCCGTCCCCCCACGGCTTTTGTATCCCTTCTGGAATGCGGACTCCACCGCTGCCGTGCGCAGCCCCGCCAGGGCTGGAAAACTCTGGTGAAACAATTTTCCCAGGATTCAAACGAAACCTCCCTGGCACAGCTTGAGGGACCCAAGCCCTTCTCCCCCACAACTATTTCAGATCTCACTGCCTCGCTAAAACACTCCATTTCGTGTATGTAATAAAATGGGAAGAGAAGGTGCAGAATAAGCCCTTGGTTCAGAACTCTGTACCCTAATTTTTTCCACCTGAACATGAGCGAGAACTTCTTTCCTGTGCAGTGATGGAGCACTGAACAGATTGCCCAGAGGGGGTGTGAAGTCTCCCTTGACTGCAGATGTTCCAGAAGTGTCTGGACACTCCTGTGCCCTGCTGGAGCAGGGAGGTGGCCCCAGGTGATGCCACCGCGGTCCCTTCCAACCTCACCTGTTCTGTGGTTCTGGGATTCTGATGAGCCTGAGCAAATTCCAGAGTTTTGTTCAAATGGCATCATTGGATTGTGAAAAATAAATGTTCTCTGGGGGGGTTTTGTCTTCTTGACAGATGTGCATTTGATGAGCCTTACCTCAGTGGCTGGGCAGATCATGGAACAGATTTCCTCAAAGGTGTGCTAGGGCTCTTCTGGAGGACAGGGAGGTGACTTGGGACAGCCACAGCTTCATCCAGATCAAGTCCTGCTTGATCAGCCAAGGGGCCTTCTATGATGGAGTGACCACATGGAGTGGACAAGGGAAGGGCTACAGATGTCACCTGTCTGGACTTCTATAAAGCCTTTAACACAGTCCCACACAATATCCTTATGTAAGTGGAGAGAGATGGATTTTATGGATGAACTGTTTGGTGGATAAGGAATTGGCTGGATGGTCCTATCCACAATGCAGTGATTGACTCAATGTCCAGATGGAGATTAGTGCTACATCCCTCAGGTCTGCTTGGCACCATAATGATTTAAAGTCTTCATCAAACTCATGAACAGGGGGATCAGGTGCACCCTCAGCGGATTTGCAGATGACTCCAAGCTGAGTGGTGTGGCTGACAGGCCTGAGAGACCCGATTCCATCCCAGCTGGACAAGGCTCTGAACAACCTGATCTAGGTGAAGATATTCCTGTGCATTGCAGTGGGGCTGGGCTATCTGACTTTCAAAGGTCCCTTTCAATGCAAACCGAGTAAGTCAGACTGTAAAAAATGAGCTTAAGCAAAATTATTTAAAAAAATTGCAAAAAGCTTGAAAGCTTAGAATCCTAAAATGACAATTTTCTATTACCAGCAAAGTGTATCCATCAGTCTGCTTTTGTAGGGCTCCTTTATAGAAATCCCAGGTTTATTAGACCATTACAAGTGAAACCTGAGGTAGGGAAGATGGACTTAACCTCTTGTATCCATCCCTTCCTAAGGATCAGAAATAACTGAGAATTTCACTAAACAAAGATCTAACACTACTCACAGCTGGAGATGATAAATGCACAGTGATGCAGTGCTTAATTTGTGGATGCTTATTCCTATTAGTGTGGTCACCAGCTCTGAATTTAAGCATTTACTTAAACTTCCTATTCAAGGCACAGGGCAGTTGTCTACATTTTTATACCTAACTCAAAGCAGCAAATAAATGCACCTTTCCAGAGGGATTAAATATCCAGGAACCTCTGTCACTGCTGTGTGCTTGAGGATGGGATTTCACAGGGACTTGCATGAGCCTGACTTGGCCGTCCCTCACTCCAGGGCTGCCAAGGTCCTGTGCAAAAGCCCTCAGAGCTACCAGTGGTCCATGAGATGATGATCTGACTGAAAAGTAGCAACAGAGAAATAAGATTCCTTTTCAATCAAATAAACTTGCAAATGTTGCTGGCCTGGGAGATGAGTACAGGAAGTGTGCAAGCAGTCAACAAAATTATATGTTTAATAGACATGGTTTTATAACAGTTCTGATATAACAGTCCTTAAGCTAAAATTTATTAGAAATGCTGATGGGTTGTTAAAAAATAAAATATGAAGACCTAAAATTTAAATGTGACATTCACATAAGCTTAGGCTTTGGTTGGCAAGGATGCTAATTAAATGAGATTTGCCTGCATCCTTGCTTCATGGCTGTCTTGCTGCATCTATTGAGTGACACTGATAAAGCTGCTCTGTAGGAGCCCAGAATAAAGTTCTGATGAAAACAAATCACTGTGTAAAAGAAAGCAAAAAACTAAAAGAAACCCCAGTTTTGCTGCTTCCTAAAGCTTTTGGAAGCCTAGGTATCTGATCAGGATTGCTGCTTAATAAAGCAGACCAAGGGTCTAGAAATTTGAGGTGGTGTGTGCTTTTCACCTCTGATCCTGTAACTGTACTTTTACTGTCTGACACATTGCCATCCTTTTGGAGCAGAAGTCTCTGTTCTGAATGAATCTACAGCAAATAGATGGAGGCTTAAAAAAACCCAACAAATCCTCTTACATTCTTGTGTGTATTGTGCTATCGCAGGGTAGTGAGTTATTTCCAGGCTGGTGAGGTTTAGGATGATGATACAGCTGCGTACTAGCAAGCTGTTGCAGGATCACACAGGCTGTCTTCATGATAAACAAAACAAGCAACTTGGCTATGAAACTTCCCTGAGGTGGATATTTTACACTTGGAGGATGGATGGTGAAGAGCAGTGGCAGGGATCTGGCTGCGTGTGCTTGTGCATTGCCAAGGAAGATGAAAACATCAGCAAGATCCGTCGTTATCGTACACAAAGCTGTCAGCCCGTAGCGCCTCACCCTGAATTAGCTGTGTGAACACTACAGAGCTGATGCCTGAGTGTTGGAACAGGACCAAGGCCACTGGTGGTCATCAAAGTGGTCTGACTCAAGAGGTCTTTAGCAAGGAGACTTGAAGTTGATAATTCCTTTCTCTTTCCTTGTCCTTCCTTAACTGTTTCATTGCTGTTTATAACCTTCCTGAGGTGATTCTTCTCCCCTTAAGCTGCCTCTCTCCAGCTCTCAAGGCTGCAGTTTCTGAGTGACCAAAGGCAAAGTGTGGCCAGCAGGACCAGGGCAGCGATTATCCCCCTGTACACAGCACTGGTGAGGCCACACCTCAAGTCCTGTGTTCAGATTTGGGTTCTTTACTACAAGAAGGACATTGGAGCCTGTCTGAAGAAAATGAACAAAGCTGGGCAAGGAGCTACCTGACAGGAGGCTGAAGCCCGGTAGGGGTTGGTCTCTTCTCCTAGGTAATAAAGTGCTAAGATGAGAGGAAATGATCTTAAGTTGTGCTCAGAGAAGTTTAGATTCACTATTAAAAAAAAATTCTGCATGAAAAGGATTGGAAAAGGTGCCCAGGGAAGCAGGGAAGGGATTGAGCCAACAGCCTTGGAGGTATTTAAAAGATATGCAGGTATTTTTTTTTCTTGGTGAACAGTCTCAGGTATAGTATTTGGTCCTTCTATCTTCTCTTTTGAAAGTTCTTTTTGTTCCTAGTTGGCCTTTTTTTTTTTTTTTCTTTTTTTTTTTTCCTTGTAACCAAGTCATTATAATGAAGAACAAAACTCTGGTACTTCTTAAAACTGTAATAACCAGTGTGTATAACACATCCCCAATAGGTGGTGCTGCATCTATCTTTTCCATCAAGTTGAATTGTTGCATTGCTGGCCCTGATCACCTGGAAAAATTGTCTTTTTGAGTGAAGTTAGTAATCTAATGAAAATTAGTTGTTTAGTTTTGTTTTTTTTATAAATTATTATTGCAATTCATTTGACAAAAGAAATCAAGTGCAACTTTGTACCTTAGTAGTCGGGACAGTTTTCTGATTATAGAAAGACAAAAATCAGGTTTTGGTTCCTCCACCATGGATTAATTGTGGTCAAATATTTAATTGTTAAAATAACAAACAGCTCCTGAGCAGGGAACCAGAACCCTCAAAGTCTCTGTAAAATGTGAACACATTAGGGCATAGAGCCATGGACTTTGGTTCTGATTTTAAATTCTTATGTAAAACAGAATGAAGAATATGTGACAGCTATAATGCATGTACTCTAGGATAACATCTTAAAAGTCAGGCCAGTTGAGAGATGGCAAATTTAAAGCTAAATCCCCTCTAAGTCTAGAATAAAATTTACATCTTTCAGCTCTGAGCAAAAATTTTTGCTACTGTATTATTGTAAACAATGACTGACAGTCAGTTATAAACTCTGGGGTTTTAAAATTAATTCAATTTAAAATGGGAATGGTTGTTTCTTAGGGAGATCAATGTATGTTTTCTCATCAAAAGAAAATCTGTATCATTTGTCACTGGCCTATTTGTATGTAAAATATTTTCCCTAGATTGTTGCTGCTATAAATGAATTTTAAATGCTGCTCCTAAATATGGTCTTTCCTTCCAGAATTACTAGAACATGCTTTTTTCAAAAATTAATAATTTCTTCTGTGACAGATATCAGTCTGGGAAATGTCATCTTGAAATCCAGCAGTTAAGACAGGTATTGTGCCAAACAGTCACTCTTATTTTTTTTTTCTTTAGAAAAAACTAATTTTAAGTGTTTAAGCAGCTGTTCTTATACTACCATATAATTGTTAATACAACATATAAAGACCATGCATAAAAGAATGCTGTTACAGAGCTTTCAAACCTCTCTTTCAGAACAAATCTTTTCAAGAACTGAGGCCTTTTTTGGGTGAAATGGCCCAGTAAGACATAATTAGGTTTCACTGTGCTCCAGAACAGCAGTTGTCAGTGACAGAAAGCATTGGAAATAAAGCGACATGGCCCAGAATGAGTGTGTGAACAGAGGCAGAAGAGAGCTGGAACTCTCTTTCCCCACATGCACAGAAATGCTGGTGGAAGTGCTCAGTACCATGAAAATATACCTAAGAAACAGCAGCACTTTCACATGGGAAAACTGTGCTTAAATAAAACAATTTAATTTATTATTTAGCTGACTGTGCAGTTCTACAGTCTTGTAGAAACAGTGATAAATGCTTTTGCTTAGTAAGCGCTAAATCCAGAGAAATCAACTTTAAATCAGTACAAGAATGTTGCTCTAGGCATGATGAACGTCAT
The DNA here is from genome assembly GCF_049639895.1 of Pseudopodoces humilis. Taxonomy (NCBI): domain Eukaryota; kingdom Metazoa; phylum Chordata; class Aves; order Passeriformes; family Paridae; genus Pseudopodoces; species Pseudopodoces humilis. The sequence goes on from NC_142200.1 coordinate 4,028,857, forward strand.
TCAACATCTAGAATGATGTTCAAGGCATTAATTGCAATTTTTAGGATCTCTGTTTTGTAAGGAACTTCTGAAATCAATTGCAGAGGATCCTGTAGAGCTAGAGAGAAGTGTGGGATGAGTGTTTATTATTTTGTAAAACCTCCCCTTACATTTCAGCTGTCTTCTGATGCTTGTTAGCTTGTTATTGTCAAACTGCTACTACAGTACGATAATGGACTTGTAGCTTCACTGTAAGCCAGTGCTGATAGCCAGGGTGACCAAATTAGTCCAGTGAACATTTCCAGAAAGTTGTCAGTGTATTTTATGCCCTTTTCTTTCTTAAATGCAGGTCTAATAGGCACAATAGTATGTCTAATCTTAGAGGAAGTTATATTCCTAATCATGTTGAATAGGTTGGTTTAAATATAGCATTAAAAATTAGATGTTGATACAGAAACTGCATGTTTTCCTCCTGCCATCTCAGCAGAAAGGCCAGATGTGCCTCAGATAATTCTCTTCTGGCTCTCGTTTTTGGGGATTTTTCCCTGTCCAGCCTCTTTTCATCCTCTAGTAAGGTTATATAGCATAAACCAGAAATTATTTGTGGTTGTGCAAAATGTTACCCAGCTCCTCACAGGGAGGAAAACAGCAACCCCTTTGCCAGCTCCTTTGTTCATCTTTTTGCTAGAGCTGCTTGGCTTTACTTTAAAACTAAACTTGACCCATAATTTTGTCCTTTATTTGTTTATAGTTATGAGTAAATCTTTACTTTCCAGCAATTTGAGAAGCTTGGAATACAGACAAATCCAAAATCACTCCAGTGGAAACTCTAGTGGTGACAATGGTTTCAGGAACAGTTCACTTGAAGTGAAAGCTGATCTGTTAATAGCAGCCCTTAAATATCTGCAAGTATGACCCAAAGGGGAGAGTAAATACTTTGGAACAGTGAGATGCTTCTGTATCACTTGAAATATGAACTGATGAAGAAGGATATTAATTGGCTTGATGAATACTACAAGCTCTATGTTTGCCTTGCCCTTTGGCAGATAATACTTGGTGAAGGAATTCAGTTGACTTTGACGGGGCTTGACTGTTCTGGGTTGAAAACTGCATGAACTTTTTTAAGGCTTCCAGATCAGCATGGAGGAGGTGATTTAAAGTACAGATTATGGCTGTGCTGGAACTCTGTAGGTAACTCCAGTGGAAGTGAGCATCATTAACTTGCTTTTTGCCTCAGCAGGTTTAACTTTATTTTTCCTACTTTCTTCTGAAAGGAAGAGGTATTAATTAGGAAACTGCAGGAATTATCATCACTGATGTAGAATCATGGAATTGTTTAAGCTGGAAAATACATGTAAGATCATCAAGCCTGACCATTAACCCAGCACTGCCGAGCGCATCAGTAACCCATGTCCCCACATGCCACATCCATGTCTTTTAAATCCCTCCAGGGATACACCCAGGGTCTCAGTGCATCATATTGATCAGTACTCTGCCTCTTTCACATCATTTCTAGTTTTCCCCAGTACTAAAGTTTATGTAAATACAACCAGACATTATCTGGTTCTACTAAACTTTACATGTGTACAGTACCAGACATTATCTGGTTGACAAGGACAATAAGCACAGCTGGTTTTCATAGATATGACTAAAAGTGGATGTGGGAATCCATGAGGTAACTGAGCTGAGGTTTTCACAGCAACAGGAGGAATAAAAGAATACAAACAAAAAAAATCCAAATTTAATTCAAAATGCAGCAGTATGTGTACTACTGATATAATTCCAGCGTGGAACAGGGAGAGGTAGCAGAGAGAGTGCTAGAGACACACAGTCATTTCCCAAGGTCTCACTGAAAGCCACAGGATGACAAGACATAGTCCTAAACTGCGCCAGGGGAAGTTTAAGCTGGACACTAGGAGGAGTTTCTTCACAGGAAGGGTGATTAAACATTGGAATAGGCTGCCCAGCGTGGTGGTGGAGTCACCGTCCCCGGAGGTGTTTAAGTAAAGACTGGACATGGAACTCCGTGCTCTGGTCCGGTTGACGTGGTGATCTCCAAGGACTTTTCCAACCTGTCTGATTCTGTGACTCCGCGGTCAGAGCTCCGGGGACTCCGGGCAGGGAGCAGGGCCCCTCAGCTCGGCAGCGCTGCCGATCCCTGTCCCGCGGCCGCTTCCCGCCCGCCCGGGCCGGAGGGCGGAGCGCCCCTTCCCCGTGACCCCGCGGCTCCTCCTCCTCCCCTCCCCGCTCCTCAGTGCCGACGAGTAACCTGGATTCCCGGCCCTCCTCCTCCTCCCTCTTTCTTTTCTTTTTTTTTTTTTTTTTTTTTTTTTTTTTTTTTTTACTCCTCTCCCCTTTTCTTTTCCTCCCCCTCCCTTTCCTCCTCCTCCTCCTCCTCCCCTTCCCTTCCCCCGACAGCGTCGCCGGGGCTCGGGCTCGCTCCCTCCCCCGTGCCCTCCCCTGGAGCCGCCGCCTCCGCCGCCGCACACGGAGACATGTACCCGGGAGCCCCCTCCGCCGGACCCGGTGAGCTTTCGCCCGGGTTTGCTTCCCTCCTCCGCTCCTCCTGGAGCGGCTTTCCCAGACCGTGTCCGTGGAGAGCCCCGGGAGCGCCTCGCCCCCCCCGGCTCGGGCCTGGCTGGAGCGGCGGCCGCGCTTGCCGGGGGAGGAAGGAGGGTCAGGGCGCCGCCGCCACCTCGGGCAGGGCCGCGTGTCCGGAGGCCCCTCTGAGGGGAGGGTCGCCTTCCCTGCCCCGCTCCCCACTCCCTCTGCCGAGCCCTGAGGCCGGCGTAGCTCCCGCTGCGGACCGGGGTCTCCATTTCCTCCCTCCCGGCTCCATCCCGGGATTCCCGGCTGGCCGCGTGTTCGCCGGCGGCCGCGCTGCGATAGTTGCGCTGTGGAGGTGCGGGTGAAGCGCCCGCATGTCGGGAGGGCTGGGAGAGGTAGCGTTGGGTCCTCAGGCTCGCTCTGCCGTGTGGAGCAAATCTGGGAGCAAAGGAAAGGTGGACGTGCAAAGAAGGGTTAGCAACTCTCTTAGGGACGTTTAATGTCACTTTGGGGAAATACAGGTTAATACCGTTCGAGTTTCTGCAGTTCATACGAGACAATGTTTTTTCCTTTTTAGTGTTAGGTTGTTTCTGTAGTGAGAATTCTTATGTAGAAACAACAGTGTTTGAGTGACTGGAACCTAGTTTTTTTCTAGAAAAGTTTCAAAATAAAGGGAACTTTATTTTATGCTACTGTTCTCAATGGTTTTTCATAAAATGTCTTTCCTTAGAGGGACAATTTGGCAAAGACTGTTGTAGAGAAATACAGGACCTGCAACTGAGATGTCTTTTACTGCTTCTCTCACAGATGCTTCTGTAAAAGCATTCATATCTTTGGATCCAGAGTTAGGTGCTGTTTTTGGTGGTTTTTTTTGTTTTGTTTTTTTGTTGTTTTTTTTTTTCCCTCTGACTTGGTTCTCTTGAAGGGTCAATAATCAAGACAATGAGGATTATTATTTTTCTCTTGAAGTACAGCTCCTCTGTTTTTACTTTCTCAGTGGGCTCTTGCTAGCACAGCAGGCAGACAGGTCTCTACAGCTGTGTCCGACTGATGTTCAAGATCTTGCTTTCATGTGTAACATCACTTGCACATTTCAGTACCAATAACTGTGTAGAGCTATAGATGTAATCCTTTGGTGGTTTCTGATGTCAGGTTCTCTTGCTCAGGCACAGGTACACTTTGAGTTTACAGGTGCTCATGGTGGCTCACATCGGTCTGTTGCTGTGTTCACCTCCTGGTGATAGATCCCATTCAAAACTGTGTTTAAGGAGACAGACAATTAAAAATATTACCAGCATATGGGCTGAGAGTAGTTGCATGTGTGGGAGTCTCTTTATCTTTATTTACTCTGTGTCCAATCCTACCACTTTCCCTTTCACTTGGAATGATCTCCCAGCTGGTGGCTGCTGTTTGCCATCGGGGACCCACGTTTGCTGTGAAACAATGTTTTCCCCTTCCTGGAACAAACAACCTCTTAACCTCGGGCTCCTGACACTGCTGTACTTTCACCAAGTTCTAGGTGGCTGTGTGTTGTCACTGGTGTGTGTCTCGGGCTCCTGCAGTTCTGCTGCCTCCAGCCAAGCTCATCTCTTGTCTTGTTTACTTCCGAGTTTATCAGTGTGGCTCACCCCTTTCTTTCCCCCTGCGTGGCCGCGTCCGTGCAGGGGTAGGAGCTGCGAGTTGTTCTCCACATGGTGAGTGAGGCTCTTCTTCCTTCCTGTGAAATCATCCACGGACAGCCTCAGCAGCACAGTGGATTCTGGCAGCCCAGGCAGCTTCCTGCTCCACTCCACACACAAGGCAAGGCATCTTGGAGATTTTTGTTTGAGCTGTTCAGTGAAGCAGCCTGGAAGCAGGGACTGTGAGGTCCCCTGCCACATGTTAATCTGAAAACTGCAAAACCACTGTGTGTGAAATCCTGCTCGGAGGAGAGAGCAGAAGTGTGGTTTAGAACGCCTCACTGAGCCAGAGCTGCTGTGAACACAGGAAAGCTGCAGCCTCTCCAGGTCTGTCAGCACATCCTTGACACCAAGGAAAGGCTCCATTCATCTCTGCTGTATTCGGATCCTGCTGCCGCTGCCCTCTCCGGACACTGCTGATGCACAGGAGCTGCTTTGCTCACCCAGCTCCCCTTGCCAAACTGGACTCTGCAGCCGAGCCCGTCTGCGGGTGCCCCTGGTGCTGGCCTCCTGCCAGAGGAACCGCTCAGTTTGCCACTGGGCTTGCTATTTTAGTCTTAATTCTTTTTCTGGAAACAGTATCAAGCAAGTTAGGAGGCCATATCTGACTGGTTTCAAAAAATTGCTGCTGAACGTGGAAAGTTTGTTTAAACATGCTATTATGTCAGAAGTAAGATGGGTTTTTATACATGAAGGAGTTGTCATAAAATCAGTTTCCATAATTAGGAAATTAATGATCCCTTTTTGCTTTCTCCCAAATAATGAGTTCTGGACTTGGTGTTGAATTTGCTGTGACATTGTGTCCATGCCCTTTTTTTTTAGCTTCAAGAAAGTGTGAAAAGTAAAAAAACTGAAAATCTGAGAGGAAATTCTTTTTTGAAGAAAAAACTTGATGCTGCTAATTTTTGGTGTATGTTTTTTTAGGACAGAAAAATGTCAAAAGTGGCATAATAAAAGTACTGTAATTAAGTTAAAAGACTTGATTAAAAGCTGCATAAACTTCTGGAACTTGCACTTCTAGGCCTTAATGTATTTATTAATTCTCAACTTTGCACACCACAGATTTCTCTTTTATTCTTTAAAAGGATATTTGACTTTGCTTGATGCTGAAGGCCCTAATTTATTTTTGAAGGAGCAATTGTCTGAAAAAGAGTGTGAAGTTGATCATAGCTTTGCATGTGAAATACCAGCTTGTTTCCCCTGGCACGAAAACCAACTTTATTAAATTAGTGGAACTAAAGTTATTTTCTTGTCATTTAGTTTTAAGTTACCCTTTAAAAATTGTGAATAGACTGTTGAAACTTGTAAGTCTGTTTTGGTTTCCAGCGCAGGTACTTGTTTTTACCTTCTGTATATTTTCTTGAAGATTTTGGATGTTGGCAGTTGATTGTCTTTGGGAGTCTTAAAATGTGGTGCGAGGAAGGGTGTTCTCATGCCTTAACTGAGGTACTAGAAATGGCAATATCTTCATATGGTGGAATTTTTATCCACCAGTGTCCTCTTAGCTTGTGTTTCAGTGGCAGCAAGAACTCCCCTGTACCTCCTGTTAAAAGTCTGCCCTTCTCTTCTTAAAAAAGCTTTTTCTGTTCTCTTGGGGGTGGATGTGAACCTGGTCTTACTCTGCTGCTGGTGTCATAGAGTCATCCAGTTTCTTTGGCTTAATTTTAGACCATAAATTAATGCTGAAACTCCTTGTAAGCTGCCACACAAAGAGGAGGGAATGAAAACTTCATATACAGCCTCAGCTCTCTTAGTTTTTGCTAAAATTTAAATGCATTTGACAAAGTTACAGCCTACAAAACACAGCATGACTCTTTCAAATGTGTTGTTGTCATGATTAATATATTTTCCTAAGGAAAGAAAAATTCTATATCATTATGTTGCCTCAGATAACTGTGTTGTCTTCAGGTGGCTTAAAAATGAGGTGGTTTGATGGAAAGATAATTGGTGGTGTCAGATGTGTCACCAAACTTTCTCCTTTCCTTGGAGAACTGAACTATGCTATTTGCTATTGAAAGGTGAAACATCTTTTTCAGCAGTGATTCTCTTGCTGACTTTGTGGTTACATGGGATTTTGTGCATTTACTTTTACTTCATCTTGAAGTTTTTCACTTTTGCAAAATGGTTGTGTGCTGGTACGTACTTAGTGGTGCATTGGAATGTACAGAAGCCGTGCAGAGGAATACCCAAACCTTCTTGACTTCCAGGAAAGTTTTTTTTTTCACAATTTGTAGCCATTCCTTCACTATCACCACCAGTCTGTCTCTCTTTCACAGCAGGGTGGAAAAGGCCTATAAATGCTTTAACTCAGTAAAATACCTTAGATGATCACCTGATGTTCTTGTACCCCTTAGAATTGTATAGGAGGGAGAGATTTTTCTATTTCAGAAACCAGCCCTTCTGAACACTTCTGGCTGTTCAGAAATTGTAGGGATCAGCTGATGAACACAGTAAACTACTAAATTGGCTTTGCACACACAGATAGTTTTAACTAATTAGGAACTTTAAATGCCTGATGAAAGTAATGTTCATGTTGGCTAGGCCTGTCCTGACCACAGCTTCACAGAACTTGTAAGGCCTGTCAAAATGGTGGTGGTGTTTTGCTTCCCTTCATGTTTAAGCAAAATACTTGGTCCTGTTTTTAATGATGAAGTTTCTAATACTCAGCCTTCCAGAAATTATGGCTAAATCTAAATGAAGAAAGGTCAGCCTCCAGTATCTTATTTTTGGTAAGTTATGAACTAGAGAGGGAAAAAAAAAAAGCTGGTGGAAAATATTACGTAGTTTTAACTGTAGTGGCTGTGGGATCTGTTCCATGCATTGTCCAATTAATTTGTTTTAGTATCTTGCATCCTTTCTGATGTACTCACAAAGCAGCCCACTAGAATGTAAAATATCTCCTCCTATTGACTAGGGAAGCACAGTCCTTTGAATTCAGTGCAAAATAATGTTTGGTTGTTTTTTTTTTTCCCCCACATATATTATAATACACAAATTTGAACTTCAGAAATTAATTATACATTTTATACTGCAGAAATTGGGAAGAGACCTGTATAAAATCAACCCCAGGTACACTGAATCTGTGTAGTGTCTCTCATATTTTACACCAGAGCTGTAATTTGTGAGTCTCTTTGGTAGCCATATCTAAGAAGTTGAAGAGACTTTCTAGTACTGTCCAGGAAGTGGAGTTTTTTTTTAATCCTCAAGACTGAGGTGATGCCTGTATTTTTATATACTCAGGACTATTTTAATCAGTGGTGTCTTTTAGTCTGTTTAGTGTTCACCACAGATTAGTGCAATTCATTTTAGCCTCTCTATTTTAATTGTTTTGCTTTTATTGTTTTCTTTTCAGAACAATATTTGGTGCCTTCAAATAAAAAGTTTGTGTGAGCATTATTTAATCTGATTCTGTACTCTCTCTTTGCATTTCACATTAAGCAGAGTTACTTCTCCTAAATACCCTGCTTTATAGCTGTGCTGCAGCTGTGAAACCATGTGGTGCCTGGTGCCCAGGTTTTCTAGGAAGGAAAGTTTTGTTTGGTGGGTTTTTTTTTTTTGGTTTTTTTTTTGTTGTTGTTGTTGTTTTTTCTGTATGACTTCACAAAACTGGACACAGCCAACGTGGAAGAAAACCATTGATTTAGACTGGAAAGTACTGTGGATCCTGGCACAATCAAGTCAGTCCAAAGCTTGCTTTGATGTTTTTCTTTTGAGTTGGGTACTCATTGAGCTGTCCACAGTGCTACCAAATTTTATTACTATTTGGGTTGTGAAGGGATTTATTTATTTTTTTAATCACAGGTGTGGTGAGAGTAATTTGTTCTCTCCTATTGTAATTTGTCCTGTTCTGTTTTTTGTAGTGCTGCTTAGTTGTGTTCTGTTTTCTTGTATGGGAGTTTATTGCCACCTGCCGTGTTGGGGACCAGTTGCCAGCATTACTAAATCTGCAGTCATGCAAGTCTCTGTGTTTGGGAGATGCATTAAAATATTTAACTTTTCATAGATGCAAAATAACTCCAGTTATGGGCTCTACATCTGCAGTTTTGGGCTCTACAGTTTTTCCCAAGAGCTCTCCTAGCACAACCTGATTGAATTCCCTTTTACAAGCTGCTTTATAATCAGAAGGTGGAGAATATTCTTAATAAAATATGTGTAAGTCTGAAGACTGTGTTTAAACAGTACATGAATTTAATGTCTCATTGTGTCACTTCCAGCCTGTGTTGGGTGTGACAAGAGGAGATGCAGAGCAAAACCAAAGTTTGCATTTTTTTGAGAAATAAATTAATCTCAGCATGTTATTTTGGGAAGCTTGAAGATATGCTTCTGAAACTTATTTGTATCAAGTGATATTTATTATTTTGTATATAGTGTAGGAAACAAGTAACTCTTTTGTGGCCACCGAGGAGCTGCCTTGGCAGTGCTGGGCTCTGTGGGTGGCTCTGTTTGAGCTGCTAGTGTCAGAGGTTGGAGTATTGCAACCTTTTGTCTCAGCGATGCTTTTTTTATGTTCCTAGTATAATCACGAAATTTACGCAAGAGCTTATTAATGTGAGAAAATAATGAAATTTAAATTTTAATTTAGTAGTAGGAAGTGTGTGTGGATGTGCTAATTTAGATTTATTTTAAATAAGCCAATTTTAGAAGAATTCCCAAGAGTGGAGGTTTCACTGGCTTAGCTAGATCAATCAAAAAATTGTTTGAAGTTAAACCTGCCATGTAGATGAATAAAGCTTTAAAACATAATTATTACTGGGGCCTCATTATATACCTTCTGAAACTTGTTTAGCAAGTGTTTGCTATTAAAGGACAGGCGTCTGTTCATACAGAGGGTGAATTCCTGTCTAAATGTTTCTGTGTTCTTGACTTTGATAATGAACTTATTTCATTGTCCTTTCATACAGCTTGTGGTTTGCACTGAATGCTCCCTTTCTACTGGATTCTGTGGGCTTTTTCAAATAATTTCTCTGTTGGTTGTACACTCTTGTCCCATCATACTCCTCTGTCATCTCTGAAATTCTCATGGAGGACAAGACTTTGGAAGAGCAAAGGGTTTCTCTTGTTTGTGGTTTTTAACTGCCAGTGAAACCTAAGGTTTCTCAAGTAATTCTACATGTCAACTTCAGCTCTGCTAACTTACATATTTCTGTTGTGAAGTCTACTGAGAGACATAGGTTTAAAAAGAAAACCCAAAAAACCACCAACCCTCCAAACCACAAGCAAAACAAAAATAGAGAAGAAATCCAGGTTCATGTAGAAATGACAAAGCAGAAGAATTAATTTCTCGGTGAACCAGTGTATTTTATTTTGGGAAGAACTTCAGTGTTTAATGAGGGAATGCTTAGGAATAACACATAGGGATTCAGAATATTTGCATAAGGGTGTGTTGTTTAAAAAGTCAGAGCTTCTTTCAGAAGGAGGAAACTTCCCACCAGGGCAAGGAAATGAAGCTTTGTTGTCTGGGTCTCGTTATGTGATAAGAATACAGTAGTGGTGGGTTTTTTTCCGAATTGTTTGACTTGCAAATTCCCTTTAATGTCAAATTTCAGGGAGGCCTCTCTGTAGTAAACTTTTATGCGACTGTTTTTTTTACCTTTCATAGCTGAGTTTTAGTTTGTATCAAGCAATATGGGAAAATCTGTTGCTTACAAGAAGCAGGTGGAGAGAAAAAACCCTGAGGTGTAATGGAAAAAAAATTCTGATAAGAGACTTCTGCTGCCAGCCTACACTGTAATATCTCAGTTATTCCACTATTAGGAACCTGCATTTTTCCCTCTTTGCAGAGATGGTGAAAACCACAGCCCAGTCTCTGGAAACCGCAGGAGATACTACTGTTGAAGATGCTGCTACAGCTGCTTTCACTATCTGAAATGATAAAATAAAGCATAGCCTCAGCTCTTAACTGGGAATTTTTCTATTCTGAAACTGAACCACAGGAGTGTTCATGTGTTTTAAGATTAATCCAGTGTGGGTATGGGAAAAGATTTTTTTTTTCAAGGAAGACATGACTACTGAGTTACAGCTCTAGAGTTGAGTTTTGTGTATTAAAAAGTTTTTAGGAAAAAAGACAATGTAATTTTTATTTTTAGATTTTGCACATAAACACTGCCAGTTATGTGCTTGCAAAGGTACAAGTCAAAGCAGAACCATCCTAGCTCCTTTCTTTAGTTAGCTGAGGACAAATTACTTCTGTGTTTCATTAAGTTGTGCACAATGCAAATCCCACAGGAAATGTGGATTTGGGGTCTCTGTGGCACCAGTTCCCAGCTGTGAGGCACAGCACATGGAAAACCATGCCAGTGGCCATGGAATAGAGCCCAAACCATTAGAACCCTTTAATTCAATGGAGCTGGTGTGCATATGGGCACGGATGGCTCCAAAAATGCAGGAGAGGCATGGGGTGTGATGGTAGGGGAAGGGAAAAGTGTTGGGGGAGCAACACTGCTGAGAACTCTGACCCTGATTCAGTGGATTTAATCTATCCAACATCAGCTTGTGGGCTGTAATGCTGAGACCAATGCTTTCTATTTCTGAGGAAGAAGAAAAAAAATCTCTGAAAGCCTGAGATTTGGAGGTAATGGAGTGTCAGGGTGAGCTGTACAGTTCTCATGGTGCTATGTGATGGCAGCTGGTGTGTGCAGAAGGTGTTGAAGTACCTAATGATGGGGCTGTGGCCGTGTACCCCTTGCTGAGCTCAGCTCTGCACCTGGCAGCATCTGGATTTACTGTGGCTCCTGGGAACTGAATGGAGTTGCTTGTCTGTCTCATGTTCACGCCAAGTAGTGATGGAAACCAGTTAAGTTTTTTGGGCAGGTCAGTCCTGATGTATGAAGAAGTTATGTTTTAGCAGCCTTTTAGTGACTCAAGACAAAATGAAAACAAGTAAACACAGTGGAGGGTGGGTTAGGCAGTTTCCTACACACCTGTGCAGTTCCAAGTGTCAGGTAGTACAGAAGCTGAGAGAGACACATTTCTTTCCTAACCTAAATGCAAACAAGGGGTAAGGGAAGCATAATGTGGCATGGTGAATATGTAATTTCTGGTCTTACCTTCTTTAGAGGAGAAGCAGCCTGAAGGGAGCAATATGTTCTAGTAGGTGGGTTGGGGGTTTTTTGTTCCCTCTTAAAAAATGTATTTATTCACTTTGGGTCTTTTGAAATGACAAAGAGCAGAGATTGTATTGAATGGAGGCATTGCTCTTTATGAATGCAGAGAATCCCATTATATTCAAATTGTTAGGAAAGACATCTGGAATTAGTTCAACATCATTTTCTAAGGCATGGAAAAGGGAATGCATCATGATGGTCAAATGTGATAAATAGCACTAAGAATGTTCTCTATTTCCCCCCTTCATTGAGTAGAAGTTTGTCTGAAGATGGAGTTATTTTGTACTTTGAATTCATATTTAACTTCAAACTGGGCTGCTGATTTGTGGGTAAGCCGTAAGCATCCCTCCATTGTTTGGATGAGGCTTGCTATTTGGATGACTTAATTCAAACTGCAGCTTGTAATTAAAAGCATTTCTCTGTGGCCCTTAAGAAGGGTTGTGGTAGGACTTGGTAAAATTCCATGTGCAGGGATTGGTTAAGGCACCTGGTTTGTGAGCAGTGAGGATGGAAGTTCTGCACTTTGGGTGCTCTACTGGTGCTCTGCCACTGCTCACCCCACTTGTAGGTGGTGAGAAGCAGCTTGTTGGTATTCAAAAATTTGGAGGCTGGCTTTGAAGGTCGAGGCTGCAAGGAGAATGTGGGAGGAAAGCAAAGTATGAACACTTGGTGTCCTTTGCTAGTTGACATTGTCCAGAAGCAGCTTGTGGGCTGGAAAGAACCATTATTAGTTTCTTGCCTGCTGCTTTCTGCTGGAGCCTTGATCTCTTCCTCTTCAGTTCCTTTGTTCTTACATATTCTTCTTTGAAATGTCCTGACTTAAAAGCAAGCTGGATAGATGTCTTGCTTCTCCCTTTGATCTGTGACTGCAGCTCACACCATTGGTGTCTGGCAGTGATTCTGGTCTCAGTGGATCACATCACTTCTGACACCATGAAGAGATTGTGTTTGTATCTTACAGAGGTCAAAAGGCATCAGGGTAACCAAGGGAGCTGCAGATCTGTAACTATTCCAGACAAAATCATCATAGAATGGGTTGGGTTGTGTAGGACCTTTAAATATCCTGTCCAACCTGCCTGCCATGGGCAGAGACATCTTTCAGTAGGTAAAAGGGTTGACTTGAGAGTTAATCTTGCTTGAATACTTTCACAGGAAGTGACAATTAGTCAATAAAACGATGTTTGGAGTAGTCTACTGAACATAATGTGATTACAGTTATGAAGACAGTGCTGTTTATCTAACACTTTTACTCTATGTTAAGGTCTTTAGTTTCATACTACAGCACTAAGAAACTGGAAGCAATCTGGCAGAGTATCATCAAACATCTCAACAGTCATGCAAGGGCCTTAAAATATGACCAAATATGAGAACAGCTCCTTTATTTTTGCTCATCGGTATTAAGCTGAGCCTTTTTCTTGTAGCCCACTTCGGCACATGCAATGAGTGTGCTGTGGTTTGAAAGTGTGGTAGTTGCTCACTGAGAGACAGAAGAACCTTTAGAGGGGGGTTTAGTAAAAAATGATAACTGAAAATCTGATTGCATCATCTCCTCTGCTGCCCTTGTGGATTGTTGGATTCTCGGAGATTAATAGACAAGTCTAACGTTTTTTTGTTGTGCATTATCTAATCAAGAATGTTATAGCTTGACTGAAGAGATTCTGGTTTCCATGCTCTGAAACATCCTTAATGAGCAGCAGACAGACTTACAGGTTCCATATAGATTCCTCTGCCTTTAAAATATCAAGGGACTATGAGCTGCAGCTTTGGGTTTCCCTTATCTCACAGACAACACTGCCAGCCTCTCTCCTATCATTCCCTAACGGTTCTTAACAGAAAGCCAGAAGTTAAACTTCTTTATAAAACCCAGACTGTCAGAAAACTTGAAGACAGCCCCAAGTTTTTCTCTAGCTGGGTTCTAAAAAGAAAAGGCTAAACTCCCTGTATTTTTTTTTTACTTGCTCTGACTATATATGTGTGATTAAAATCCATAGAAACTCCATGCAGATCCTATCACGGATCTGTACTGGATGTTTTCCAGATTCTTTCTGAATTCCCTCTATTACTGGTAGTTAAATAACTATTTGTGGAAATCCTGTTTCCCCTGCTGTGGGGTATCCCCTCTTGAAGTCTTTTCTCCCACTTCAAAGAGCACTTCCAGAAGGGGCCATGACCCTTTTGTAAGCCTGGTGACAGGGCACTGAGGTGGCAGGGGAAGGACATGTGGCACCCCAGGAGAGGTGAAGGGAATTCAGCCTTAGGAGGAGGAGGGGAAAGGGTGATCTTCCAGCTTCTCCTGCTGGCTAAGGGGAACCTTTGGAGCAGATGGAGCTGGAGTTGGGGAGGTCCACCAGAACAGGGCAGAAGCTGGAGCGCAGGAAACTCCAGTTGAGTAGAAGGCAAGTTTATTTTACTGCAGGGGTGGAGCAGATTGTATGAGGTGTTGTGGAAACTCTGTCCTTTAAGATATTCAGAACTTGACAAGTCGGCCTGGTCTCTTCCCACCTCTGTTGTTCTGTGTTCATGATCCTCTGCTCCTCTGCAGCAGCTGCTGGAGGCTGTTCCGTTGCCAGTCTTGGTTCTTTTTAACCTGGTCATGATGAACACATTTGTCATTTAATTTATTTCCTGCAGTTCTGGAAGCAAAATAGCTGCTCAGTAGTTGAGGACAAGTTATTAAATCCCTTTTTTTTGCCCAAGGAGCGATGCATCCTTGCTGGATCTGTGTGATGGCATCAGTGACTGACCTGGAGGCAGCAGTGAAATGTGCACTGTGGTTGTACCTAAAATACCTTCAGTGATAATCTGGAAGAGCAGCCCCATCATCTGATATTGGAAACCTTAACCCAAAGTGATGCTTTCAAATGAGGATCCTTTCATCTTAGTTTCATTTAGAGATTATATATTTTTAGAAAAATTGTTTTGGAGAGTCTTCCCCTTGGCAAACATAGATTGCATGAGCCCAATGCTAAAACCTCCTGAGAGTTGTGAAAGCATCACCTGATTATTAAATATGAGTTAGGACTTGCCACACAAGGAAACTTATTGATATAATTGCACTGGTGTAATTATGCTCAGACGATCTCCTGTGTTGACAAGCCCTTCCATGCAACTCGTTTGGCCCCTTCTTATTTAATAACTCATTAGGCCTCTGACTGCACATTAAAATTGCATAATTCTTTGCTAAAAAATCTCCAATGTGCAAGTTTAATGCTGACTGGCAGCACTTCCAGCATGCTGAGCAGGCCAGCAGTTAAGCTTTAAAAAATGGTGGAGGACAAAAGAAATGAATGTTCCAAGTCTGAGAAATGGTTATGGAGCACATGGTCCTGAAAAACCATCATTACATAATTGTGTGGATTTTGGAGTAGAAGCTCGTCAAAGTGTGTGGCTCATTCACACCTTTTATAGACTAGGAGTGTCTTGGCCTGCTCACTTCATGAGTCACTTTTATCTCTGATTTTGATCCTCAGTAATGTGCAGGAATAAGAGCAGCCAGCCTTGTGTTTGCAATGGTTTTCAATTTGCAAAAATTATTTTTACTAACACAGCATTTCTGTGATTATGCAGCTTTCCTCTACTGCCACCTTTCCCTCTCTGTCTTTTGACAGAGTAATTTTGCTTGATTGCTAATTTTATTTCATAAAACTGCCATAAGACTGTTATTTTTCTGATACTTGTCTTTTCCAGATTTTTTTTTTTAATAGAAATTGCTGCTTTTAAGATTGATAGCTATGAACCTTTAGTTTATGTAAATGATATGAATTATAATGGGAAGTCTGGCTTCTTTCCTGATAAAAGTAAGCCTAAAGACAGCATATGGACACCTCATTATTCCACACCCAGCTCACCTTAATTCACACCTTGAAAATGGGGCTCTTGATGGTCTCAATCATCATATCAAGGCTGAAATGTTCTCATTATTCATTTTATCTTCTGACAAATGAGTGAGGAGCTTCCAATACTTATCACATGGATGCTCCAGTTTATTAGTCTTTCATCTTTTTTCTAATCCCTTCTTTCCTTGACAGCACTTTAAAAGTAAAATCCAGGAATGCATGTAGATTTTCCAGTGCTTTGAAATACTGTCTCCAGAAGCAGCATCTGTGTTCCTGAAGGTGTCTCTGCATGAATTTTGGCAGGTTTCCTTGGGCAGGGCATCACTTCCAGCTCAGATGTCCAGTGCTCTCCTCTGTAGCACACCTTGCCAGGCTGCGAAAGATTCCTAGTAAGAGCCTTGGCACTAAGGAAAATATTCTCATATTGATACAGTTTCTATTGCATTTAAAAGTGGGTGAGTGGTGGGACTTTTGCAGGAGTGTTTGAACAGGGAGATGTGGCAGCTGAATCACTTTGAATGCAGCAATTGTGCCTCCTGATCAAGACTAAAGGCTTCTATCATGTTTTGATAGAAGGTGAAGCCTTATTTCTCTGTTCTGTCTGTACCAAACCCAGTATTTTGTGATTGTACCCTTCACAGCTGCTTGCTGTAGTAAGTTATACACAAGATACTTTGATTTAGCTTTCTTAATTTGAGGCAGTAGTCCAAAAAGTGAATTCAGCTCAGTGGTTGCAATATTTAGTTTTTCTCCCCTGGAGTTCAGTTCCCATCCCTCGGTGCTGTAGTTGACACATACGTGTCTGTTTTAGGCGGCAGAAATGTAGGTTGAGCGCTTATCGGGTCACTGCTGCTGTTTAATAAACAGTACTTATCTCCTTGAAGCAACACCCTGCCCTAAATAAGTTTTGCCTTGGGAGTTGAGCCAGAAATAGCTTCCCCCTTTTTTTTTTTTTTTTCCCTTTAATTGGATCGTAAAACCCAAATAATTGAAAAAAACTATTTAAGATGAAAATAGAGGGTGGCAATGGTCCTGCTTTCTGGGCAGCTTGGTGCTTTTTTATCTCTGTGAGTCATGCAGGTTATAAAACTGCATTCCCATCTTTCCTCAGGAGTCTGTGCTTCTCTCAGCATTGCATCTTATTCTTAAAAATGGGGCTGAATCCTCACTTTTATTTGCTCTTTGTCACTAAAACTCCAGTGGAGGAATGAATGCAGTAGTGGTGTTGAGCAACGTGTGGTTTGTTGATCCCTGAACACTTAGAGATACGGGTTTGTTATGCCCCTGTGAAGCACTTAACAACCCCATTTTGAAACAGAAGGAGGATGTATTGCTTAATTACAGAATTACTTAATTTGGCAGCTTAAATAGCTTGTGAGGATGTGTGTCCCCTTCCATCATGCTTCTCTTTGTACTTCCAATTTTCAAATTCAATTTTTTTTGTCATTTTGAAAGTTAGTCATAATGTATCAAATATGGCACAGAAAAGAAAGGGCAGTGGAATTAGGATCTGAAAGTAGATACAGAAATGTTAGAAGGCATAAAAATCATTGGGAAGGAGAAGGGAAATCAATATATTGATAACAGTTGTCCAGGTAATAGTGAGTGGTAAGGCAATATGGAATGCAGGGTGTGGATAACAAGAAATGGAAGTGTTAAAATACAGGAGCCTGGACAGAAAATGAAAATATTTTATAATGCATGGTGTTATGGGAATCATGGAAATGCACAAAAATCACAGACTAAAGTTAACGACTAGGACATAATTTTCAAATGGGAACGTTCCATTATGGAAAGATGGGAGTAAAAATGTGTGCAGTGGTGATCTGTAAAGTAAATTCAGCAGCAGAGTGACTGAAAACATATGTGGGAGACAGATTATTTTAAAATTATTGTGGGGGGAGTGGAAATGATGGCAAACAGGATTCTGGAGGAGTAGAGGTGGCTGCTTTGTGCACATCTTCTTGATCAGATTCGGAGGTGGATCACAGAAACCTTTGGTGTATTGCAAGTACAAATACTTGTGGGAGTATTTTTTGCTGTAGTGATAATGCTGTCAATAACTTTGTTAGGTGTCCTATCCACAGCAGAGGATTCTTTCCACTGAATGACACAGTGTGAATTTGGTGTGAATTTGTCACACCAAACATGGGGATATGGTGACTGCAGGGCCACCTGAGGAGTTAATCACCATCAGAAAAACATTAAGTCAGCAGAGGGCCTGGAAGTGTTGGGAAAAGATGAAAATCGATGTCTTAGAAATTAGGATGTGTAGGAATTTAGAAAAAATAAAAAGCCAAAGGTTGAGCAGAATCAGTGAGCTGGGTGCTTTATCTTGTCTTAAGGGATGGAGGTGGGTAAGGTCAGATGCAGAGGCAGATGAGCTGCTCGTGGCAGGACTGGGTTACAGAGAAGAACTAAGGTGATATTTAGCTCCATTTTTCAGGGCAGCTGGTGACACTGCAAAAGCAATGTGGATGAATAATACTCAAATGAAAATTGCTGTATTGCCATTTAAGGCAAAACTGAAGTACTGAAACGTGAAGTTTTAGGTTATGGAAATTAAGATCTTCAGCAAGAAACAGCTTTAATGTGTTGATTGAGTTAGTGTTGGAGAACCACAGTCTTTAATGGCAATGCTTGTTAAAGGGAGGGAAGAAAGGAAATTGGATTTCAGTAGCCTGAATTAAAAGGGTGGATGCCTTAGAGCGTGTTTGGGAGACAAGATCAGAAACAAGATTTTCAAAAAATAGTAACAAAAGCCTCTGTCATTTTCCCAATGTCAAATCTGGTGAAGTATTTGGTGCATGGGAAAATTGGTGCTGACTGTTAGTAGGGTGCTAAAAATAGGGAGCTAGTAATGAGTGGGAAACTGGCCATAAGAAGTGTTGAGGGGTAAAGTGGGGAATTCATGCTGCTAATGTTGGGAATAGTCTTATTTCATTAGCAAACATTGCATAAATGTTAGGAATAAGTACATGAAATTTCATCTAGAGATATAGGAGTCATTGTCAGGAAAAGGAGAATCTGAGCATCATTCAGAAAGGTTTGTAGATACAGATTAGAAAAGTAGGTATATTAAAGACAATATAGCTGGTAATTTGTAAGGAGTTGGGAGATGATCATAAGCAAATGAAATGGGTGCACATGCCCTGAGAGGTCACTGGATGGCCTTTACAAGGCAGGCAAAAGCAGTTTAGGGCTCATTAATCTGCCTTTTCCCATTGAGAGATGGAAGCACCAGTGTGGTTATCACTTAGTCTTCTTCAGGAAAAATGACTGGAAGGATGAAGCCTGATTTATAAGCAGGGACTAACAGAAGGAGTATAGCCTAGCATTTAGTATTAAACGCTTTGGTTTAAATCTAGAAGTACAGCCAGGAGTACTCAATATGAAGGCCACCGAATATAACCTGCCAATGAGTGAATAAAAATGGAAGGATGTTTTCTGAGCATTAGAGCATCACAATTCTGGAACAGCTTTCCAGTAGAGAAAGCCAGGGTAGAAAAGTGGTGACTAATTTGTTAATGAAGGAATGTGAATTGTTTCTGGTGCTAGCAGAGAACTGAATTTGATAATCTTAGAAAGCCACACCTGGATTCTTACATAAGTAATGAGAAACCACATGGCTTTTTTCACATGTGAAGCTTTTGCTGCAAGTTGTTGCTCCAGAGCACAGAACACCTGAGCACTGAGGCTGCAGAAGTTTTGAATACTCTAGTTGGTACCTTACACACTTCTCTGTGCATTTTTAATGGACTTTCCTGGATTGAAACAACAGCAAGCAGCTATTGTGCTTCTGCTTCATGTTGTCTGAGCAACAACTGATGTTTGAGCTCAAGAACTGAGCACAGCAGCAGTAGAGTATTTGCTCTGTGCTCTGTGTGAAGGAAGCAGTAGGATATAGTTCAGTTCTAATACAGAATTTGTCAGACAGCTGCAACATGGAGGAAAGTGGTGGAAACTCTATAGGTGTTTGCTCAAATGGATGTGGTTAGATCTGTTTTAAAATGAAAATTATTCCCTGCAAGGAAGATCTTGGTTCTTGCTTTCCTGCTTGGCCTGTGAAATTCCCACCCAGCTGTCTTGTGGTATAGGAAAATGCAACTGATTTTAAGATTTTTTTCCAGTTTGGGCTAGGAAATACAACAAATTGTGAACCAGTATGAGAAAGAAAGAAAGAGAAGAAAGGATTCATGGTCTCCTGAAAGCAGAGTTTGGGCTTTTTTTTCATTTTTAGGTTGTTTAAAAAGAGTCATGGTTTTAAATGTGGTGGTCCAATAGCCTGTAAGTTTTCTGAAATGTCAATTTGAGACAGCTGATAGCTAAGTTGTGCTTTTTCTCTTTTGCAGTGCTCACACCTCCTCCTCCATTGCCACCACCAATACAGGGATATGCCTTTAAACCTCCTCCTCGACCAGATTTTGGCACTTCTGGGAGAACAATCAAACTGCAGGCCAACTTCTTTGAAATGGACATTCCTAAAATAGATATCTACCATTATGAATTGGATATAAAGCCAGAAAAATGTCCTAGAAGAGTTAACAGGTAACACACTGCGCTTTGCCTTTCCTTAGTTTATTTGCAGTCTTGTTTTTCTTTGAAAAAGCTGGAGCCAGGTGCCCCCACTGATGTCTGGAAAGATGTGTCTGGCTTTAATCAGTGATTGTACTTATCACTTCCATTAACAGGATATGCATATCCTTTGTTTTTTTTTCCCCCTACAAATCTTTACTTGGATTGATTTTGCTAGAATATTGAGATGCTGCTGATTGAAGCCACTGGTGGCAGATGGATAAACTGTATTAGCTCTATTGGAACTGCGTCAGTATAAGCCAACTTGATAAAAATTATTTATTGTTACCTGTTTATATATTGGAGTGTAATTGGCTGAAGTCCTTCAGCAGGGAGCTGGTGTTACCAGCTTGTTTCCCCACCTTTCCCTCCTCACAAGAGGAGGCAAAACCTGTTTGTTTGGGGGAAAGGATTATGGAGTTACTAAAGCAGGTAAGAAATTATCCTTTATCAGTAGGTTCTGTATAAGGGAAAACTGCTCCTGAAACAGATAGCAAGATGAAAACATGGATCAGCTGGCCAGGGAAATAAGCAGCCAGGTCTTGCATTTGGCATCTGTACCCTGTTAGAGTGTGGAACTTCATTGACTTGAAAAAGAAGTGGCATTGCCAGAAGTGAAACTTGAGAATGAGACTTGGCACCAACTGGAAACCACAAGTGTCATCATCATAACTGCACCTTGACTGTAGAGAATTGTAATGGCTTGTTTATATATTCAAGAGCAAAGCCTTTCCTTGTTAAAAAAGGTCACATGGGTGGAATATGCAGTCATGAAAATAAACAGTGTGGAGTCAAAAAAGCCACCTGAAAGCCACAGTTTTCCTAATGTGAATGAATAAACCTGAGGGCATTCTCCATTGTTACACTGAGGAGTTGGTAATGATAGTGTTTTCACAAAGCAGCATCACTGTGCTTTGCTGCTCTGGGGTTTTTTTTTTTTCCTTCCTGTGATGATCTATTATAAGTTTAATTTTTCAGCTAGTCAAGAGCTGAGGTTAATATTAAAAGCAAACACCTTTGTTAACTGAATGGAGCTGAACTCTCTTCTTGCCCAAGGGCAACTGCTGATTTCACTGAGATGCTCTTCCTGCATTGGAGCACTGCAAAACACTTGGAGCAGTCACTTTTTTCATAAGAGGAACTATGAGAGCTTTGCTTTCCTTAACTGCTCTCCCTGCCACCACTCCAGCTCTGCCAGCTGCTGCTGGCTTATCCAGATTGTTTCTGCGTCTCCTCTGGGAGCCAAATGCTGCACAGCTTCTGTGTGAGCACCTCCCTTACAGTCCAGTGTGGGAGTGCTTGCCACAAAACCTAAAGCAGTTTTTCTCACTGGAAAGGAAGATTCTATTCAGTAGCAAGTTCTTCCTCCAGTGCCAGCCCCTGACCTTCTCTGCTTGGTCAGGTTAGTCACTCCTCTTTTGTGGTGACAGGAGCAGGTAGATATCTACTCAGATGAAATGCCTTTTGCAATAAGCAGAGATGCCATAGATGCATTCAGCAGTGGTGTGGTGGATGTTTCTCAGTGTGGTAAGAATACAATTTGGATTCACATACTGAAGTGTTTTTTATTTCTTTTGAGTGCTTAGTGCTCTATTCTGTAGATATACCTGTACTCATGCACCTGGGTTTCTGTGAGCTGGGACCTTTTGGTCCTATGTCTACCTGTATTTCTGTGTGTACAGGATTATTATAATTATGCAGAATCCACATGTAATCCAATTCTGAATGATGTTTTCATTCAGACACAGCTGGCTTACAGGTTTCTAGTATTTTGGTTATATAATTCACATCTATATAGTAAGTATTGCTTTATATGACATAACCTCTACAAAGAGGAGAGGGAGATTTTGTTTTTTACTCTACTCCCTCATCTGTGTCAGCTTTGTTCTTCAGTTTTACTCCAACTTGTGCTGTGACCGTGCAGACCCCACTGCAGGTTGTATCCCCTGTACATGCAAGTTCCACACTGAGACATGAGCAGGACTGGAAAATGCAGCTAGGACAAGGTGCTCCTGAATTAATACAATCTGGCTACAATTCTGTACATGTGACAGAAAGTCCAGATCTATTTGGGTAGTTGGACAGGCAAAGTGGACAGTGTGAGTTTGGTTCTGCACTGTGGGTGCTCTCAATTTAATTTTTGAGGATTTGTGCAAGGTGAACTCTGCAGTTGCCAGCCCAGGGTCCTTGATGAGCTTGCATGAGCTTGGCAGAACAGTCATCCCAAAGGGCTGAAGTTAGTGAAGTGGTAAATAACTCTTCTTTTAACTCTGCATGGAGAAAATAACTTATATTCATTAAAATATCACCACCCACAGCTGAGAAGCACCATTGCTAACTGTTGATGTAGTTTGAAGCTTGAAAACATTAATTAAGTGGAAGTATTCATTTTTTATATAAAGCAGTTGACAATCGGAAGAACTTGCTCAGGAAGAGAGTGGGATTTCCATGCTCAATCTTAAAAAACTCAAGGTTGAAAAATACCTTCTTCCACCCTCTCACCCTCCCAGTAATGTACTTGTTCAGTCAGACCCTGCAGATCTGAGGCAGATATTACTGGGCCAGGTTCGATTCATGCTTTGCAGGAGGTCAGGGTTTCTTTCAGTGGCCACATCTTATTTTAAGATAAACCCTGTGACACAGCAAAGAAATTGCCAGTTAAAACAGAATTAATTCTTTTCTCGAATGAGTTCAATTTCATCTCAGATTTTGCAGCACCATAATACCTACCTGAGCGCTGGGTTAATTACCTTGCCAAGTCAGGGTGCATGAACAGTCACCTGCAGCAACTGTGAGCAGGTGGTTGTCAGCAGTGCTGCAGGAGCAGGGCTGTCCTTTCTGTGTGTTACTTTAACCTCTTAATGCCCTTTTGCCCCTGTGTGTTAAGATTGTAGCCTGCTGATGGATTTTGGGTATTGCAGGTAGACTGAAGGATGTCTCTCTGGGACATTGGGACCAAAGGACCTTTGGCATCAAAGAGTGTTATTATTCCAGCTGACCTCTCATTGACTGCTGCTTTGAATGACCAGTGTGTAAACACTGTGGTTTGACAAGATCTGTGTGATTCATACAAAAATGGAACCTTATTCCAGCTACTCTTAAATGAATGTGTACTTTTAATATTCACAGTTCCACTGAATGCACATGCCCAGTTTTGTTAGATGGATCCCAGTTTTGTTGTGTGTATGAAAAAAAAATGCATTTAAAAATTATTTTTCTCAGGGAGCTGCAAAATGTTTCGCTATTATTGTTGGCATAAACTGCTGCCCTGTCATTGGGGCTGTAAGCTGGAATAATGGTATTTTTGAAAGCTTCTCAGGCTGCTGAGCTTTAGGTCCAGGGTCCTCTGAAGAAAGGGCTGTAGGACAGGGGAGCTGAAACCCCAGGATCTACTGCACACCTCTTGTTTTGAGCTTGAGAGAGCGTGAGCTTTCACTTCACCACTTCCAGTAGGTCACAGAAAAGAGGAAGGAAAGTTTAAATCTGAAAAAAAAACCCTAAAAATAGCAGTTTTAAGAAAACAGTTTAGTCTGTGAAAAAGTTGCTTTCAGTTCAGATCAGTCAAACAAATCCTGCCTTTAATAGAAAGGAGTGGACAACTCTTTCATTTACCTAATGCCTCTGTTGGTAAATATTAGTGTTAGTACTTGTCTGCTACTTAACATTCAAAGTAAAAAGTTGGATTAACTTAATCTTTTTGCATTTTCAGAGAAATAGTGGAGCATATGGTTCAGCACTTTAAAACCCAGATTTTCGGGGATCGCAAACCAGTGTTTGATGGAAGAAAAAACCTTTATACAGCTATGCCACTTCCCATTGGAAGAGATAAAGTAAGTTTTAAATAGAAAAAATTCTAGAGATTTTAATGTGGTGTTTGCAGAGTATTTCTAACAACTAATAGAAACTGATTTTCTGTTTTTGATTTTCAATTTCTGGAGTGGATGTCTCTATTGTTGCCACTCTGTTCAGGGTGTGTTTTGCCAGGACACAAGTGTGAGCTTGTTGCTATCCCAGTGGTCACTCTGTTTTATATCCCTTCATTCCCCTCTCTCTTTCACTGGTGTGGTTTCTGCTACTTTAGGAAGCTGGATCAGCTCCCCCAGACAGCAGACAGTCTGCAGACTGGCACTAGGGAGAAAGTGAGAGCACAGTTGAGTGTGGGACAGGAGGGAAAATAACTGTTCTGGGCAGCAAGAAGCTGTTGTGTCACCTCACTAATCTCATCAAGGCCCACTCTAAGCTTATTCTCGCTATCAGTAGCTGGAAGAAGCTCCTCCATCTCTCTGTTGCCTATGTTAGAACCTCTCCTCCCTAATTCTTGATGACTGAGAGCCAAATTAATCTTCACTGCACTGGTTAAGACACGCAATCTTTGCCCCAGGGCAGCTGGAGAGGACTGCGGTTGTGTTTGCCAGCTCCCGGTGGGGCAGTGACCTCTTTGGGCTCTGCTTGTGGCTGCTCCTGTGCCCATTGACTGCTGGGGTGGAAGGGACTCTGTTGGAACATGCTAACACACAAGCCCTAGAAAATAATTTAGCCTATGCATCTGTGATCTAACAGGAGATTGAATTTTCTGTGCTTTTTTTTTTTGTTCAGGTGAGTCCCTGAGGGAGGGCACAGTCATTCTGGTTGGTACTGCAGTAGTTCCCTTCTGCTGTAGGTGCAGTTACAGGGGAGGACTGTTCTATCTCCTAGGAGTTGATTACAATTTACATAGGCAAAAATAAAATGTAAGGGGAGGAATAGAAATACAGAGAAATGGGGAAATTTGGAACCATTCAGGTCCTCTGAAATTCAGCTGCTGTAGAATAGTTCAGGCTTTCTTTTGCTGTCTCATTGGATGGCTATGCAATGCTTGACATAGTTACTAGTTCTACCTGAATCAAGCTCTTAATCTCATATGTGTAATTTTTATTTCCTCCCAATCTGTTTAAGTGAATGCCATGCAGTAAAGGTCAGTCTCTACTCTGGTGTTAATTACATTTCAATAACTGATAAAGTAATGTCTGGGAAAACGATAAAGGAATCATTAAAAGTTTTAGCTTTTTTTTCTGCTTGCTTTCACATACAGTATTCCAGTTCCCACAGATTTAGCAGACAAGACTGCAAAGTATTTGTCAAAGGTGGAAGGATACTTGGTGAGAGTATCTTAGGGTTTTAAACAGCTCTGGATATGTGCAGAGCTGCCTTGTAATACTTTAGAAGTTGTGGATGATTGACAATATATATTATGACAAGTATGAAGTTCTGCATTTAATATGTGGAGGTAAATAAGAAATAGTTTTTTTTATACATGATAAACAGGGGTCAAATAAATCCTCAGATCTGATGAGACTTTGTAAGATGCAAGTTGACCCTTCTTGCTCTGATAACCATTTTGAATAGGACAAAGTTAACAAAATTTTGCAAGTCAGCCTTTTCCCAGGTGTAGGTTACAATGTTCATTTGCACAGACACAGAGTAACTGGGGCATCAAGAGCATTTTCTGCTACCACACTGTCCCTAGGCTTTGGTTTTACCATGTATATTTTAGCGTGTGTGGGATTTAAACTCCAAAACATCAGGAATGGAGTCCTGCTTGGTCAACAGGCATAGGCACAGAAGGAACATCTCATCCAAGAAATTATCTCATCCATTCCCAATCTTGCCAGAGCAGTTATCATTTGGAGTGGGTGGTCACTGAGTGTTTGTGGTGGAGTTTAGCACGAGGTAGTTTCAGGTGGTTTCATCTGTGGCTCACACCTAGGTTCACTTTCAGTAAACTCCAGTTTTTCCCATGGTTTTAGGGCTTTGTCAGTTGTTCTGCTGTACATATATTAACGTTACCCTGGAGGAAAGAGCTAATAGAGATAAATCTTAAGCTGTTTTAAAACAGACATGGGGAAATTTAGCTTAATGAAGGAAATTTTTACATGGTGCTAAATTGGTTTAAGCATGATTTAAGCCACTATAAAGCTTGTAGGTATTAGGACTTTCCTCCACCATAATTAGATTATGTTTCTTTGGTGGGTTTTTTGTTTTTTTGGTTTTTTTTTTTTTACTGTTCTGTACATAACAAATGTAGCAAGTTCACTGCACATCTGATTGCATTTAGGATCATATTGAAAAGATTCATGAACATACAATGATTAATCTCTGTGGAAGATCTTAATTGACTGGCAGTATGCATTAGTAGTGGAAAAACTAATGCTAAACAGAGGGTTGACACCAAATTGCAGAAAGTTTTTTCCCCTCCTGTTGCTCTTTTAAGTTAATTAATGCACTCTGTCCTCATCTCTTCTTGGTTGTGGTTGTTCTGGGTTTCTTTTTTTTTTGGTCCTTGCTGGCAGCTCTGCTTCTTTTATAACTTTTTGCTCTATATATATATACTTCTTGGCTTTTGTGGTTATCAAATCTTTTTTCATTCCTTCCTTAGTGTACCTTATTTTCGCTCTTTAATTTCTTCATCTTTTTAGACCTTTTAGACAGATATAGAATATGTAAATATTAACATATTTTCTTAGTTTTTACTTGTACACATTGAGAAGAAAGGAGTGTTTAGGACACTATCAAGGTAGGAAGATATTAAAAGTCTCCTCTTTCTACACAGCAAACCCAAGTCACCTCTAATAGCAGCTTTGTATTCAGTTCCTGCTTTACTTGTGCGTTTCCCTCAAAATATCCTTCTACAGTTAAAAGCTGGAATTTAATTTTACCTGAACTTTGAAGTTTTCTCAGCTAGCAAGATTCAAAAGCAACTGATGTATCTTAACCTACATCTTCATTAGTGTTTTATTAGAAAAACAGTAATTACAAATGAATACAGAAATCCTGCTGCTACTCCCTTTTCCAGAAGGAAAATGTTAATCCTGTCTGTGGCCACACACTTGCTCCTCTGACTTTGTCTTTCTGAAGTACTGCTAAAGACTCTGCACATGACAGAAGCAGAGCTCTTTCCTACATCCACAGTTTGTTGTTAATCTGTTTTTCTCTGAATCCCTGAGAAGGAAAAGCTCTTGGATTAACAGAGAAAAGGTACATTGTATGCTCAGAGCATGATAAAATAATCATGTGATGTTACATTTAATTTATGGAGAAGAAGAAATACTAAGAATTCCTCAGAAACACATGGTCAGGTTTAATCTATATTTTTTTTAAACAGTGATAATACTGATTTGTGTGAGTCACTCAGACCACATCAGCTTCAAGACCTATTCTTTTTAAGGATAGCTTTGAAACTTTCTGTAGGCTTAATGATTTTTTTCATATAGCTCCCTTAGCTGCAAAACTGTCAGTGCTGTTGCGATTTAGCAATTTGGTGGGTTGACCAGGTAGCATCCTTACATTGTAAACTTTTTTTTTTTAATTTGGGGATAGAGAATAAAACAAATCTTATATTTTGCTTTAGGATTTATCCCTAATAGTAAAGGACATAGTAAAATTCCCATCTAAAACTACTTTGTCCTAATTTTTTCATATTTTGCTCACTTTGTCAAACATAAGCATGTTCATTTGTCCTCAAAAGTACAGAGTGATATAAATAAAATATTACTGAGAGAGGAAAAATTCTGATTAGCAGTGCCTAAAAGTATATGTGAACTTTCGGGATGTGAATTAAGGACATTTTCATTATTTTCTTTAATAGGATGAGATATTTAATTAATAAAAAATAACAAAACAGAAATAAAAAAATAAAAAACAAAAAAAATCACAGGAAAGTTTAAATATAACTTCAAATTTAAACTTAAATAACTTAAATATTACTTATTTTAGCAGTGACTCGTAATTCAACTCATTTGGAGTTAGACCCAGCAGCAAAAACTGTTTTGGGCCAAATCCAGCAGTCACAGCTCTGCTAACTTTTACTGGTATTTGCAGGCGGGCACCTGCAACAGAAATTCTTCAATCCTGGGACTTTTATTTCCACCAGGGACAAGGGTACTGCAACATAGGTTCCTCTTCATCTCCCATTCCATCATGATGAAGGAATTTCGTAAATTGATACCATGAGAGGAAAAGAAGTAAAATTAAATTTATTTCTTTCCTTTCCTTTCCTTTTTTTTTTGGTTTTTTTTTTTTTTGTTTGTTTGGATTAAGGGCATCACAGTGTTTAATAATCAGATAAGTTGTGTATTACCAGTATTGGGAGTAAGCACAGAGTGGTTGGGGTGTGAAGGCACCTTGAAGGCCGTCCTGTTCCAAGCCCCTGCCATGGGCTGGGACACCTTCCACTAGACCAGGCTGCTCAAGCAGGAATGATGAAACTTGATTTGGAGGAGAGGTTTAAAGGAAAATACAGGTCAAGTGTGACAGACATCTTCTGTCTGCTGTAAATGAGTTGCAAGTTGAGGACTCTTTGATAGTGTGGTGGAAAAAAGAGTTAATGGAAAGCTTCCAGCTGGTGTGAGCTGAAGATCTGTCCCTTTCTTTGCACAGCTTTCAGCAGGGTTCATCTGGGCCAGACTCAGAGCAGTGACCCCAGGATTAGACTCAGTTCCCATTGCTTCCCACAGCTTTGCAGCTCCTTCCTCTGCTCGAGTTTCCCTGGGGAATGATGTTTGTGCTGAAGGATAGATTCAGCTGTAATATTAATCTGTGTGCCTGCTATAGATGGACAACCCATTTTTGGGGGCACACAGGAAGGCTTATTATTTGTGTTTTATATTTCCTTCCTATTTTTGGACCAAAGAAACAAATTGTTACAAGAGACCAGATGCTGGCAGATACTAGTTTACTGTTAGCCACCTATAATTTTTGCTAATTACAATTTGCCTGTTAACTGGATGCCTTTTATATTTAAATTGCAAGCTCCCTAGCAGGGGAAAATGCAATGTTTTTGTTGGTATCCAGCACAAAGGATACTCTGATCTTGTTATTTCTTGTAGTCACTCCCAGACCTCCTGATCACTTCAGACAAGCCTTAATTTTAGTCGGCTTAAAAACTTTGGTGCTCAGACTTCCTTTGTTTTAAGAAAGAGGAGAAATCAGCATTGCAAATAATTACAAGTAATTGGCTTAAGTAATTTACCACGATGTAGTTTGCCACTGTTTTTAGACAAAAAAATCAAAGTAGAGCATAACATGGCAAAGAAGTGCCCCTGTTTCCTATCTGATACCATCACTGGTACTTGGGGGTTGTAGTTTATTCTTTCTTTTCTTAGTTTAAAAGTAAGAGTTTTTGCTTGGTGGCTTTTGTGGGTTTTTTGTTTTGTTTGGGCAATTGATGATTACTTTTTCTCTTTTAAAACTCCTTTCTTCTCTTGTTTGAACTGTGTCTGCAGCAACAGCATGTGAAGAACTCTGGTGCTCTCAAGAGCAAATACCAGAAATTCATGAATCTTGGCAGGTGGTGACATCCCATGCTTTACTTGAGTCATGCAGGAGCTCACATGAGCAGTGATGCACTGGGACGTGTTAGGGATCTGAAATCAGGTCATGGGATCTTCGCCGAGACCTCCCCGTTGATACAAGTGCCTCCAAATTCCAGTGTTGCCTCACAAAGGAGATAGATGCCAGCTGGGAAGCACTCCAGGCTTCTGAAATACCCCTTTGGGAAGATGGAGCTGTAAAAAGAGGCTGTACCTACTGTGTGCTGTTACTTCATCCTTGCTTTTTGTCTCCTCCTCTGCTTGTGGCGCTGTTCAGAGGAATCTATTGTCCCTTGTGATTTCCCCCCTTTCAATGGAAAGAATCATCTTGGTTTGTTGTTTGGCATTGTTGCAGGTGGAGCTGGAGGTCACACTGCCAGGAGAAGGAAAGGACAGGATATTTAAGGTGGCTATAAAGTGGATGTCCTGTGTGAGTTTGCAGGCTTTGCATGATGCCCTTTCTGGCCGGCTGCCGAGTGTCCCGTTTGAGACCATCCAGGCCCTGGATGTGGTGATGAGGCACTTGCCTTCCATGAGGTGAGGGGAAGCCCTTGAGGTGCTTTAGGTGTGACTTGGGTGCTTTGGTGGCTCTTTGGGTAGTCTGTGTGGCAGTGGCAGGCTCAGGTGAGGCCATCGGTGCTTTCCTGCTCACCCAGTGGAATTCAGAGCCTCCAGCCTGGACATGAGAACCTTTCCCCAGAGGTGTCAGACTGGCCCCATGTTTGTGTACTCAGGTCAGGGGGGCTCTGCCATCTCCCTCTTTCCTCTGTAGCCTTGGAGAAGGAGGCTCTCCCTGAGTGGGAAGTGCTTGGAGCTTGGTAGACTTGTAAGGGTGGATTTAAAACAGATTCTTACCATGCTCCTGTGTGTCCCCGGACAGATGTTTATTGCAAATTTTGTATAAAGGTTACAGTGCTAGCGAACATTAATGTCACCCTGTGTGGCTATTCTGATAGGAAAGAAAAAGTTGAAAATTATTTGTTTGTTTTTCAAGTGGAACCTATAGCATTTTCAGTCACACCCAAGAGATAGTGGGCTTAATTCTGCTGCCGTGGCATGAGTCACTTAAGACCACTGTGCAAATTATATTCAGTTAGAAAGCAAAGAACAAAGTTTATTAGGGCTGAACTTTCCCATATCGAAGCTCTAAACAGATAATGAGTTTTGTATATGTAAATTACTTTAAATAGCCTTACAGTATGTTGACTTTATCCTCAGACTTAGGATAGGAAAAAATAAAATTACTTTAATCAGGTTTTACAGCACAGAAAACAGCCCAGAATGTCAGATACCTTTGCTTAGAGGAACACATTGGCTCTGGGTATGATTTGTTTGCTATTAAGTTTGCAGTAGTTAATTATCAAGATGAAAGATGGATCAGAAATAATTTTTAGATCACTTATTTACCCTCACATAGTGCCTGTAATTCAGAATATGGGGAGAGATTGTTACATTGGTTTTAATAGCAGGGACTTTTTTCTTCTCTTACGGAGGCACAGTTGAAGTTTTAATAGAATACAAATAAAAAGTTATTAATGCTTTTTTGTTGGAATTAGTAGATATATTAAGGAATATTCTGAAAATAAATTTAAACTTGAGTAGTAGGCAGTTTCTTGCTGTAACAAGCTGGGTTTTGAGAGCTGTAACCTGAGCCTTGCCAGGAGTCTCAGATTATTGGTAATGTTAATCACTGACATTTCTCTGCTCTCGTGAAAAATAATTTGCATTAGTTATGGCTTTATTGCAAATTTTGCTTTAGTTTTCTGATGTGACTTTATTTGCTTTCTTGCAGGTATACTCCTGTGGGGAGATCTTTCTTTACAGCATCAGAAGGGTGCTCAAATCCTTTGGGTGGTGGCAGAGAGGTTTGGTTTGGCTTCCATCAGTCAGTCAGACCTTCATTATGGAAAATGATGTTAAATATTGATGGTAGGTACTAGGAGGTATTTTCTTGTTTCTTTTTGCACCTTAATGGGAAGGCAAAAATTTAGTTCCATTTGTTGGATTTCCTAAAAATTTCCTCTGTGTTGTTGTAACACACCATTAATGTTTTTGTCTGCAGTGTCTGCAACTGCATTTTACAAAGCACAGCCAGTTATTGAGTTTGTCTGTGAAGTTCTGGACTTCAAAAGTATTGAAGAACAACAAAAACCTCTGACAGATTCCCAAAGGGTAAAGTTTACCAAAGAAATTAAAGGTAATAAAGAAATTATATACAGCTGTTTTATTCTGTCTGTTACCACTGTGTGTTTTAAATATTTTCTACAGCAGTTGCCTTATTGGGAGACAAAAATGTCATATTTTCATATGAAACCTATCAGTAGTACCAATCCCAGTTTCATGACAAGAATATTCCAATTCCTAATCTGATTTCTAAATGTTTACAAAGACTGGGATTTCATGTTTTTTTAATTACCCAGTCTTAAATTTTTCCAATTACAGATGTTGGGTTTTTCATATTTTAGATTTTACTAATAATTTACCAGTGTGTTTTTACATACTTAGGCATCTGTGCTGCATATACTCTCCTGGAAGTAAATAACAGTAGTGTGTAGTGACTGAATCAAAGAGAACAGGAGGAAGAAATCTTACTGGTTTTGTTCACCGAAGGCTTCTTCTGCAAAATGGAGATATGCCTGATACTTCTGGCAGAAAGCAAGCAAATTTAAATAGACCAAATCCATAAATCCATCCTGTACTTTCCTTTTGTGTTTTCAAAACACATCAACAAAATTATCTTTGCCCAACTAGAAGTTAGCAAGAAAAGTGTAAATAAATCCTGAGTTGGCATTGGTTGTAAATGTTGTGAAAGGATAATCAGGCACTGAATTGCTTCACCATGGCCTCGTTCCCATGAGCTCCTAGAGAGGCTGTTTGGGGATTCCACTCCACCCACACCCCAGTTCATTAGCTCAGGCTGGGCTTCAAGAACTTGAGGTCTTACAGACCTTGTATGTTTAGACAGAAAATATAAATAAGGGGTTTTGTTTCAAGGAGCTTGTGTGCCCTTTTTGTCCTTTCCCCATTCTGGGCTTCCTTAGAGGTACAGAACTGGAATTTGCAGAATGTGCTCAGTGTCATCTGTGAGCTCTGGGGGCTTTGGGATTTCATCTTGTCTCTGGAATTCTGTGTTGAACTTTGGCTGAAGGTCAAGAGTTTTGAATTTTAAGACTCTAAATTGCTTTTTGAGTTCTGTCTGGGCTACCCTTTGGGGCTAAATAGAATGTGTTCAACTGGTCTCGTGTAGCAGTTTAGGGCTGACACTTTGATTTTGGAGAAATGGTGATTTGTGCTGTCCAATTTTTAGGTCTGAAGGTGGAGATAACACACTGTGGACAAATGAAAAGGAAGTACAGAGTGTGCAATGTCACCAGACGACCAGCAAGTCACCAAACGTAAAGTATTTTTCTGCTTTTTAAACATGTGTTTGATCTCAGGCTAGAAAAATATCTTGCCTGCCTTACTGAGGTGGGAAAAGTTACCTTTAAAAATTATGCTTTCTTTGGTTAATACCCTTAAATATACCTCAAAGTATTTTTCCAATTTTGCTCCTCTTTTTGTTCTGTTTTTATACTATAGTAAGTATCATGGCATTTGAACCAATTGCACTGTTTTAGATCTGGGAGGGTTTTTTTGTTGGGTGGGTTGTTTTTTTTCTGTCATTTATGGATTTCTTTAAAGTTGGAAGGACAGGGTGTCTTATTTGTAACTTAATGTTTCCCTCAACTGGAATAAAAAAGTTGTGCCAGTTGGGATCAGCCTCCTGATGTTGCTTATTTGCAATATCTTTTTCCTCTGGAAAAAATGTTTCTTTTTAACTACCAACCAGAGAGTTGCAGATAAGTTGAATATGGAGACAGTGATTTCCATTTTTAAGGAAGTAATATAAGGAACAAAACTGATACCAGCTTTTTACAAAAAGATAACTGATCAGTATCTGAATCTAGTATTTAATCATATGGGCTTTGTTTCATCCTCCTTTAATAAGCTTAACTTGTGCCAAGAAGTGTACTGAGGAACTGTAGAGGAAGCATGTTGCATGAAGTAATAACTGCTTTCCATATTTGCTTTCCTACAGGTTCCCACTTCAGCAGGAGAATGGACAAACAGTTGAATGCACTGTAGCTCAGTATTTTAAGGACAGGCATAAATTAGTTTTACGCTACCCTCACCTTCCATGTTTACAAGTTGGACAGGAGCAAAAACACACATACCTTCCTCTGGAGGCAAGTAAACTCATAGGGAATTCTGTATTTTGGGGCTGGAGGAAGGGGGTCCAAGGGAAAAAGGGTTTAAATGTTGGCAAACTGTTTTCTGAGCAGCCAGATTTGGAGAAATTCTGTAGTGCGTCAGTGAAAGAAAAGCCGTGAGCCAAAAAAACACTTGGATTGTGTTTAATTTTCTTTCTGTGGGGAAATTTCAGGTGTGCAACATAGTGGCAGGACAGAGATGCATAAAGAAACTCACTGACAATCAAACTTCCACTATGATTCGAGCCACTGCCAGATCAGCCCCGGACCGGCAGGAAGAGATCAGCAAATTGGTGAGCGTTGTGTCAAACGTGAGGCAGGTGTAGGAATGAGCTTAATTTTGCTTAACCTGAGCAGATACTGACTGATGTGTTTGTGCACTGCACGCAGGTTATGAGCTTGGTTTTATCCATTTTTATCATTTCAGATGCGGAGTGCGAGTTTTAACACCGACCCTTATGTCCGAGAGTTTGGGATAATGGTCAAGGATGAAATGACGGATGTGACTGGCAGAGTCCTACAGCCTCCCTCAATCCTCTATGGAGGCAGGGTATGTACTGGACTGGCTTCTGTACAGTCTGTGGTGGCTTCTAGCACCAGATGTGATGGCCTCTGTAATGTGGTTATTTTAAATGAATTGTGTGCAGTGAGAGAGATGTCATGGGTGTATTGTTCAGAATTTAAATTTAGGGTCTCAAAGTCCTTAAATGTATTGGCCAATTTGCATCTCTCTCAATTGCTGTTTTATTTCTGAAAGTAAAGCTGGGTTAAAAATGCTTTTTTTTGCCTCAAGCACTCTTTCATTGTGTGTTGCAAGAAGCAGCGTGCAAATAGTGGTTCAAATCAATGTGTATGGAGAAGAACAAAGACCGTTTCAATTATCACTGTATATATTTGAAAATATGCTGAAATATTCCTGAACTTCTGGTTGATTTTGAATGTTCTGGGAGGAGCAGCTGTATTAAGGGCAGTTGTCTTGAGGTATCATCTATATCAGCATGTCTTTCCCCAGACCCATCTCTTCCTGTTTGGAATATTTCCCCACAGGTTTTTATTTTACTATGGCTTTTCAGATGGTCCTTCTGACATAATCTTTCTCCTGCAATATATTTTAAAAACAGCTTGAGAGACAGGATTTTTTCATCAGTTACATACTTTGACTTATTGCAAGATGAAAAACTTTAATAGCTGGGGTAACATCATTTGTGGAGGCTTTTGATAAACCTCTTCAGATCATGCATTGCCAGCTGAATATAATTCTGTCCCTGTGCACAACAGACTGGTGCCTCCAAACCCATCATGGGAGAGGATCCTGAGTTTTCTGCCTTAAATTCTTCAAATGACTCAGGCAAATCAGCTCAAACCTCCCTTCACTGGCAGGTTAAGGTACCCCAGGCCTGACCCTGATTAGGGGACTGCTTTCATGAACTATTCTGGCACCAGCAGGTTGGGGGAACTTAATGGCAGATGAATGTTGGAAAGTCATAGTAGGGGAGGCATTTCCTACAGCACACACAACTGTGCAAAATCCATATCAGATTCATGTGTGTGTCCTGAAAAATGCCCAGAAGCTTTAGTTGTTGCTGCTAGGTGAGAAGGAAGACATCATGGTAACTTGTCTAAAGCATCTGTCAGTATTTATTAAGGTAATTAACATCACCAGAATTACTTTAGCTGCTTTATTACATCCCTTGTCCTCCAGATAATCCATCCCAGTGATATCTGCTTGGTGGGAGAAATAAGTGTTGGGCAGGTCCAAGCTGAATTAGTGATTACCTTTCTCAGCTTTTTCACATTTTTTCCTGGAGTTGTGTGAGTGACAGTGAACCACTATTTCCCTCTACTTAGTGATGTGTAAAATATTCATAGTACTTAAATTAACTTTTCCTTGGAAAGTTCACTGAGCAATTGTAAAGTCACTGTAGAAATGTAGGTTCTTGTTAACATTCCATACCGAATCTTACTTTCCATGTATAA
Organism: Pseudopodoces humilis; assembly: GCF_049639895.1. Lineage (NCBI taxonomy): Eukaryota > Metazoa > Chordata > Aves > Passeriformes > Paridae > Pseudopodoces > Pseudopodoces humilis. The sequence goes on from NC_142200.1 coordinate 4,064,150, forward strand.
TTCCTATTTGCTGCTGATAAATGCAACCAAAGGCAATGATCAGCAATAAAAATGAACAATGTGAGCTTTATTTTTCACCTGGCTAAGAAGCTGTCTTGCTACAGTGATAAAATGATTATTATGAGATCAGGTGGATGTTTGTACAGGGGAGAGAATAACCCGAGAGAATAGATTACCTGCCAATTGGAGGGAAGTAGAAGCAAAGCTAATTTTTGTTTAGCATCAATCAAGTTTTGCATTAATGTTTAATTTTTACCTTCCACTTCCAGAATAAAGCCATTGCTACACCAGTGCAAGGTGTCTGGGACATGAGGAATAAACAATTTCACACTGGAATTGAAATAAAGGTTTGGGCAATTGCCTGCTTTGCTCCCCAGCGCCAGTGCACTGAAGTTCATCTTAAGTAAGTGTGTTGTATAAGGTGGTGATTTTATCATTTATTATGGATGCAAATGTCATGATTTCACTTTTATTAAGAACATATTTTTGGCTAAATTGTTTAACATATGGCAATACATCTTCTGTGTCTTTGTGCTTTGAACGACACCAGTCTGATTTCAATACCAGCATTAGGAAATCCTCCAAATCACACTTAACAAAAGCCATTTCTGCTCTATGGCAGGTTTCTGACCAGTAAGGCCTTAGGACAGGGTTTAAGATAACTGAAATGATGTAATGATGGGTCTTTATCACTAAGTGTTTCTTAAGAGTGACTGCTGACATTTGTGTTCTCTTAGGTTCCTTTCCTGGTTATATGGAGTAGATTTATTCATGCAGAATTTCTTTAAAAAGGAAATTTTTGGTCCAGACCTTTTCCTTCTCAGAGTTTCTGGAACGTACAAGTTGCTGTATTTGCCAGATGAGTAGGACTGGTTGTTCCATTGACTTTAAGTATTTGAATGAAACTTTCAGATTTGTTTTCTCTGTCTTTGGATGGGACATGGTAGTTCATTACAGTGACACCTGCCATTGGCTCAGGGAAGATGTGCAGGCCCAGATCAATGTCTGATCCCTCCTTCCACATGCAGCTGCTTTCCCTTCATGCATGGACAAGTGCAGCCTGTGGAGCTGCCCTGGCAGTGACTCAGCTGCTCTCTGGGAGGTGAATGCAAGGCAGGGATTGCTGGCACTGGTGGCATTGCCATGGCAGTGTTCCTTCAGATGATTTGCCAAACAGCTTGGGAATTTTTCCTTAACAAGTGATGAGCAAATAGTGGGAATCTTTTTACTTTACTCCCATTGTGTGAGGAGGGGAGGGACTTGTTCTCTCCAGGCACATGTTAAGAATTGGGCTGCCAGAGAACTTCCCCTTCCCTGATGTTGCTTCTAGTGGAAATGCTGTGTAAACGAAGTTACTCAGTTTTGAGAAATAGGCAGAAGTCTTCAACATAATGAGCCAAAATAAAATTATTTGGATGGCTTAGAATGAGTTTGTGTTTGCCATGAAAGGATATTACTTCATGCCTGGAAAATGTCTCTATCCCATTCCATCTTGTGGCTTCTTGTTACATCTTGTTGAGCAAGTTGAAACTCGAATGCTGCTGATTCGTCGGAGTAAAAACCTTCAAATGCTCTCAAAGTCTTCAAAATCATCCTGCTTTACCTCTTGGGAACAGAGAGAGAACCTTTCCTTGCAGGCACTGTACTTCCAGATGGACTTTTAAAGGACTCAAACCCTGAGTTGTTTCAGACTTGAATGTTGAAATCACTGAGGGTTTTGGGTAGGAAGGGACCTTAAACATCATCTTGTTCCAACTCCTCTGCCAAGGGCAGGGACACCTTCCCCAAGACCAGGTTGCTCCAAGTCTCATCCAGCTGGGCCTTGCACACTCCCAGGGATGGGGAGATGTTCTGCCACTGACTGCTGTAGTGAGTGCTTGTTTTTCCAGAGGGAATACCCATTTTCTGCAAGGAGCCTCAGGCTGCAGGGCTGAAGCTCACAGTCTGTTATGATTCATGCAAGTTAACAATGGGTTTGGAAGAAGCTAAATCTTCGCAGCCTCTCAGTCAGTGGCACCCTGTGGTGAAGATGAGCAATGTTTTAGACAACTGTGGGGGGGAGTACCCACTCCAACTTAAGAAAAAGGGCTTTTATCTGTGAGTTAAAAAGGCTTGCAGGTGGAAACCTCTGAAGAAATTTGGTTGTCTCCATATCTCACCACTTTCATCAAAGGGTGACATTTTTTTCACCAGCCTAGGAGAAGGTTTGCCTTCACCTCCAGGATACACGTTTTCTCTGGTATCTATGAAATTGTGCATTGCTATGGATGCTAAAGCAATTCCCTGAGACAATTGCTGGTAATTTCTCTTGGTTGTTTTCATCATGAAGAAAAAAGAGAAGAACTCCAACCCTTTCTGTAGTGGTAACAGATGGAATTATGTTAGAGCAGTCTATCCCAAATTGTCATTGTTGCAGTCTTCTTGCAAAAAGTATTTTATCCTGTATTCCCCATAGAAATAAGGTAGATTTTGCTTTGGAAATGAGGTTTATTTTGTTAATGGTGTTATTTGTACAGCATATTTCCTGTCTTTCTTTCAGTGACTACACAGTCAATTGTGTAGTTAATTGTCAATTAAAGATGCACTTGGGGTTAAATTCCCAGGTTTTTGGACAGCACAACTTTGGAAGTTTACCAGGGTTGTTCCATTAAAAATAAGATCAAAAATCAAGGTGGGTTTTTATTGTCTGATAATGTAATGTATTGATGTGCATTCCTCAGGTCCTTCACAGAACAGCTGCGGAAGATTTCCAGGGATGCTGGAATGCCAATCCAGGGGCAGCCCTGCTTCTGTAAATATGCCCAGGGAGCCGACAGCGTGGAGCCCATGTTCAGACACCTCAAGAACACTTACACTGGGCTGCAGCTTGTCGTGGTCATTTTGCCTGGAAAAACACCAGTCTATGGTCAGTGAGTGGAAATGGTGCATTTCAGTCACAGTTTTGTGTGTTTTTTGTGAACTATACAAAGCAGAGAGGTTTAATGCTGGTTTAACTCTATAAATTCCAGTTAGAGAATGGGTTGTAAATAAATTTTACTATTTTTCTTGTGCTGCATGATGTTTTATATTAAGACCTAATTATTTTCAGTAGGTTGTCTATGCTTTTACTTTTCTTTTCCCCATTCCCTGTGCTGGTTGCATTTGAGACTCAGGTTGTGAGAAAGCAAACACAGGGCTTTGGTGAGATTGACATTGATAGGCAGTGGATTATAATATCCTTAATAAAACTCTTGTGCTGAAAATTCCAAGTGATTGAAGAGGTAATGACTTCAAGAGCTCTGTAGCTTTTAGAACATCTTTGCTTAGTTGCACAATTTGCCTTTGGCAAAAAAATGTTGAGTGAAGGAGATTTCTGTCTATTTTTCTTATTATTTCAATTTTTTTAACTCAGGTTGCAAGGATACAGGTGCACAGAAGGTCAAAATTCAGCAAACTAAACTGTTTTTTATATAAAGTCTCAATTAGTGTGTTCTACATGGCAAACGCACATGGGTTTTAATAGGTTTTATATAAACCATGCATTTTCCGGCTCTTCCTATAGGCAGAACTGCTGGTTTTCCTGTCCTGCCTCCCTCCTTTTTTTCATTTACTTTGCCCAGCTGGAGCAGCAGCAACAATTTTTCTCCCATAGTTACATGGACTCTTCTCTGATGGATCAAATCTGCCAAGCACTTGCATATTTGTTTTATCCCATCCCTCGCCATTTTAATATAGCACAAAATAATTTTCCAACTTAATATTATCTCTTACAAGATGAAAAGAGATTAAGCAAGGAACCTTAAGGAAATAGTACTTTTTTCCCCCTTGAATTCAGCCTGCAAAGGAAGTGGCTCATCTCTAATTTGTACAATAGAAATTTGGTGCAAAATGACATTTTTACTATTCCTGTTTGGCATTAAAAAAGAATTCTTTTCCTCTACTTCAGCACTGAGAGGATGTGGTACTGCTCTCATATTTTTTCCTTGTCATTATCTTTAATTACAGTTATTTCTTCCCCCTCTAATCATCTCTCCTTATTTTCTCCCTACGCTCTTCCATACCCTGCACTTCCTATACCCACAGTCTTTCTTTTCTCTTCTTCCCACCCTGCTCTTTCCCTCTCCTGTTGCCAAAGAGGGTGGTTCATCTTCTCTGAGCCAGTCCTGGAGCCTAAATTTCTTCCCTGAGTGTAAGAGTACGTAGGTCTCTGAAAGCCTTGAAGTCTCAGTTTTGTTAACAATAGGATTTTATTTAACCTTTGGAACTGTACAGTACTTAATGAGTTTCTTGAAGTTTTTATGGACTTGCCACTTTTCTGTGCAAGTGATAAAGGTGCAGAGAAGAACTGATAAACTGCTTGGCTGAATATTGCTCAGCACTTTACTGTTAGGTTTGTGTTACTATTCCAGAGTTTAATAATGCAACAAGTGCTGAGTATCCTTAATATCCACGTTGCCCACATCATTAGCCAAAGCTGATGATATAATGCTATAGTTGTAAAATAAGAGTTAATTAAAAAATTCTTAGTTAATATAAGCCAACAGTGCCTTTAATTATTGCATTTAGGACCCAGTTAAGTGGAGCAGAGCAGAACTGAGTGGGTTTGGGGTGTAAGTTTCATTGTGTTCCTTTAAACTTGAGCACCACTTTGCTAAAACTCCAGGTGTAGTTAATTGGCACCGAATTCAAGTCTCCCCCATTGTTTTATTTGCAATTTGCAAATCTTTGTTTTTTGTTTTTCTCATTCTGTAGCGGAGGTGAAGCGCGTTGGTGACACGGTGCTGGGAATGGCCACTCAGTGTGTGCAGATGAAAAACGTCCAAAGAACAACACCACAAACTCTGTCCAACCTTTGCTTAAAAATAAATGTCAAATTAGGAGGTGTAAATAACATTCTACTTCCACAGGGAAGGTAAGTTCATCTTTCAAAGGGGAAGAGGTTGTTGTATTGCAGAGAACGTGCGTCATGCTGAGACAACTGGGAGCTTTTATCTGCAGCCATAGCACTGTAGCTTAAGTGACTCTTCAGACAAACTCTTTTGGCTTCTAATAAATAGTCCTGCAAAAGTTAGGTTATGAAGACAGGAGAGGAATACTTGTTTCTGTTGAAATTTATAATTAAAGTATTGTTTTAATGATCTGACCGCTGAAGTGCACAACTGCCACTAGAATGCCACTAGAATTCTATTTGCCTTGAGTTTTCAAAAACAAATAGGGACCACCTGGAACAGTAGTGCCTTTTCTTTTGGTCAACATTCTTCTCTTTGAGACTCTTAACCACAGTGGAGACATGAGCCTGCATTGGGTCATGGACTGTGCTCTCAAAAGTTCTGAATTTGCTGGCTGTGAAACCCACTGTCTCTCAGGTGTCCTCTGCATTCAGTGGAGTATTGGGATGGCCCTGGATGTGCCAGCATCCAGAACATTTACCCTGTGCACCTGACCTTGTCAGTCCTTGTGCTGTCCATCCCTCCCAAAAAGTACCTCTAGTACTACCACTTCTCTCAGCTGTTGGATCCCTTCCTCAGGGGTCTTCCAGGGCATTCTGTGATGGTGATCCTGCATTCTGTCTCTCTGAACAATCCTCTCTTACATTCCTTAAAAGCTGTTCCCAGAGAAGAAGGGGCCCTGGCTCCCAAAACCCAAGCAATACCCATGTCCTGGGTCAAGGATGGCTCAGCTGGAACCTGAACAGCTGCAATATCTGGGTCCATGGCTGCACCATTGGACTTTCCCTCTTTGAGACAGGGACAGGGAGGGCTTCCCAGCAGCTGGGGAAGAGCCTCAGCACCCAGCCTGTCTCTTCCATACCCCCATCCAATCTGGGTGGTTCATTGCTGAGATGGGCAGTGGGGCAGGGCCCCCTGCTCTTTGGCAGCATCCCAAGTCTCTGGGGTAGACATCAGGGTGGCAGTCCCACCTTATCTCTAAATGCTAAATAGATAAGTCCTATCAGCAATGCCAGCCATTGTATGATATCAGCATCTAGAGAAAAATTTGAATGTTTTGAAAGGTGGTGGGGTGCATCCAAAGAAGTGGGTGAAGGATTGGAGAAAAACTCCCCCCTGTATTGCTTCCTCACAATGGGCACCATTATTAATGAAACCCCACAGATATGAACTTAGTCTGTGGTAGTTGTACAGCCATGTGTCCACATTCCAGAGGAAGTTTACAATCCAGGAATTGCTCACCTTATTGACCTGTTGTGCAAACTGGATTGCAGCCACAGTAGCCTTAGTCATAGCATCCATATTTAAATATGGAGCTGCAAATGGGGAAAATGTAGCCACAACCATGTGCCAACCAAACCAGGCTAAGTTAGACTACGTGGTGCCTAACAAGGTTTCTGTGTTCTGCACACAGAATTAGGTTACCCAGGAACTATTATTCCTTTTTCACCATTTCCTTTCAATGCCCTCAAGCCCCACACTGGGCACCAAAAACTGTGCTGGAGACAGGTGTCTGCCAAGGAGGGTGGGAATCTTCCTGGAATGGACAAGATGACCCCCTCCCTCCAAATTATTTTAACTTTGGGGGCTTTCAGGCAAAGATGTGGGTAAGGGAATAACAGGTTTTTTTACCAGAAAATATATATATATATATGTGTATATATATATATATATGTAGGCAAACAACAATAACAGCAATAACAAAACACAAACAACAAGAAATTAACAGAATTCCAAGACACCCAGCTATGTTTTTTGTCTCCTAAGTACAGTCCATTCATCATCTCTTAGGCAACAAATGGGAAGAAAATTTCCTGAGAGAAAAAAAAAAAAAAAGAAAAAACCAAAGAAGTCTAATCCCCAGCATTACCTTCCCCTTTCTTTTAAAGAAGGTCTGCAAACCGATTAATTTATCTCCATAACTATTAAATCAATCCCCCACACACCCAGAAAGAAATTATGGTGGCCCAAGATTTCCTGTTTGAAATTGTTTTAGTAAGGAGTAGAATTGAAGTTTAAAACTTGTGTTGCAGTGCTTTGGTGTTCCTGTCTTTGTGCAGTGGTTTAATCTCTTAACCTAAAGATCTGTTAAAAACTTTCAAGCTCAGTTTTTTAAAAAAAATCTGCTTTGAAAAGAATAACTTTGATACCTACTATTTTTGGACTTCCTTACCGAGACTGTTTTTTATTTGGAAAAATATTTTTATTCATAGCATCTGCATATGTGCACAGTCATTTAATTTTCTCAGATGCCATTTGTTACTAAGGGATCAACTTTTACTCCTTTCCATGGTCTAGTTGATAAAAACTGGAATTGTTAAAGTTAGAAAAAACTAAATATATTTTTAAACTAATTTTTAATTAAGAGGAACAATTAGCTGTGCTTTAAAAATCTAAGTATTTAGCATGAGAACCTTAATCAGGATTTTTAATTACTGCCACAGGACAAGTGACCAACTCTGATCAAGTGCCAGTTGTTGATGAATTCACTGCAGGAGTACAAGTGCTGTTTATTTGAGTTTTAATGTGCTTTATTAAGCATAAATCTTGCTGCTTTTACAAATTTCCTTTCTCTTTGCCAGACCCCCAGTATTCCAACAGCCTGTCATATTCCTTGGTGCAGATGTAACTCACCCACCAGCTGGGGATGGGAAAAAGCCTTCCATTGCTGCAGTGAGTAAATTGTGTCCTGGTCTTTAACCCTAGCTCCCTCCTGCTGCTCAGCTCTAATGCATTTTATTGCTTTCAATCCTTTTGTGGTCCATTGCTTCTGATTGCCTAATTATAGGATTATAAATTATTTTTCTGCAGGAATTCATTGAAACTTCAGAGAGCTTGCTCTGATGCTAATTACTTAAATGTGTGTATTAGCTTGTAAAATGCCTGAGTTGCTGATACACAGAGGAGCTTTTCTGGAAGCTGATATTTTTCAGCAGCCTGATAATGAGCTGGTGCATGTTTAAATCTGCGTCTTCAGCACTTAGAAATGTTCAGAATTTCTTCATTGCTGATAGGGAGCTAGGCTGGCTCAGCTGTGGTTTCTGGGGACTCAAGCTTCCAGAAAACACAAAATGTGCACTAATGTCTTGGAAATGTACTTTTTAAATACAGGGAATGGTCTTTAGCTTGTGTTATGTCAAACACCTGTAGTGGCTGCTCAGGATTGTTTAATAAGGAAGATCTTTGGTGATGTTATGTATCTGTATTAAAAACTTTCACCTGTGTGTCCAGACAAAACCAGGTGGAGATGTGCTCACTTTTTTAGTTTTTTTTGTTTATTCTTAAGTCCCATGCCACTTTAACAGGATATAGATGCTAACATTTCATTTACAGAAAAATCCCTTCCCTTGACAAAGGGTGTGGATATTTCTGAGGCCCATCACCATTTCAGTTGGATGGATCCAAAAAATGAGCTTGGTGTCTTTGAGTTCAAACTCCTGTGCTGTACTCTGAACTAACTTAATGGTTTTATGGCATCAGTGCTCCAAACTGTATTTGAGGTTTAAGTGCCTGTAGGTGCAAACAGGATATGAGTCTTTTAGATTTAAAACAAGTTTTCTCTTTCAGCAGGGTGTACTGCCACAGGTGGACTAAACCCACAGCTGTTTCCATGCACATTTTAATTCCAAATACATCTTTGTCAAGCCAGCCACTCAGTGTGATAGAATTAAAGACAGTGCAGTTATCTCACAAAATACTTCTATTAAAGTGCTTTTTGGTTTGATGCTGAGCATTTTTTCCCCAGGTTGTAGGAAGCATGGATGCTCATCCCAACCGTTACTGTGCCACTGTGCGGGTGCAGCAGCACCGCCAGGAAATCATCCAGGATTTGGCTGCCATGGTCAGGGAGTTGCTTATCCAGTTCTACAAATCAACGAGATTCAAACCAACTCGCATCATCTTCTACAGGGATGGTGTTTCTGAGGGGCAGTTCCAACAGGTGATATTGGTCTTTTTGAAATACTGATGGTGTAGTTTTGTGGTAGGAATGGAATTTTATAATAACACCTTTAAGTGGTTGGAGTTACAAAAAGTACAACCTCAACAAATCTTCCCTCAACAAATTTGTTGGATTCTAACCAAGCAGGCAGGAGAAGTGTTTCCGTATTTTTCATGTGCTTTTGAGAATACTTTTCCCCTTTAAAATATTTCCTCTTACAAAATTATAAGTGAAAAGTGTAGTCTTAGCACTCAAGTTATGTTCCACATCTGTTTCCTATTTAAGATATATTAGTCAGACTGTATCCTATAGAACTTCAGCAGTAAAGAAAAATGAATTTTTTTTTTTTTTTAACGAGGATTAATAAATACTGGATTTTCAGTCATTTTTATTCCTGTTAAAACTCATCAGATACTTTATCATACTTATTTTGTTTGCTTGCTAGTACCATATTTTATGAAATATTTTTCTGTATATTTTAAAGACATTTATATACATGTTTCCAATGTGTAAATAAAAGATTCAGAATTGAGTCAGCTTCTCAAAATCCAGGGGAATAGAGGAAAGGCCACTTGCTAAACTTGAATTGATAAATTCAAGTATGAACTTTTGGTATATCCTTCTTTCAGTTGTCACTGGTTTTCACTGAGTTTTTTCATGTATAATTAACCCACATTCCAAATCGTTGATTTTTTTTTGTTCCACTTTCCTTATTATTGATGTCTGTAGTCCTGCATGGGGCTCCACAAAGCTGAGAAAGAGCAGCTGAGCACTTCTGGATTTTATCCCTTGTCCTAGTCTGAAAAATAATTAGTCTGTTGTATTCAGCAGCCTAATTAAATGTTGATTTGTATTTGGTAGTTAAAAAGATTTTGACATGCAAGTTATTAGTCAGAGCCTTGTGCTTGGAGCTGAACGAATATGGAAGCAGCTCTCTCCTGGCTCAGGAAATTGCTGATGTAATTTGCCCTTATCAGGGGAAGAAATTAAAGTTTTGTCCTGAAAGCTTTGACAACTCATTACTCTGAGTGACAGGGCAAAAAGGAACATGATAAATTAACTGTGGATAAATAAAATAAATATGTAGATAAATAAGAATTATTTGTATGATGGCAATGGTTCATGTTGATCATGTTGGTCTCTTTCTGTGTGTGGCTTAGGTTCTCCACCATGAGCTGCTGGCTATCAGGGAGGCTTGCATTAAACTGGAGAAGGATTATCAGCCTGGCATCACATTTATAGTGGTGCAGAAAAGGCACCACACCAGACTCTTCTGCACGGATAAAAACGAACGGGTACGTTCTCGTTGAGACCCCAAATGTCCAGCAGGCAGTGAAGTCACCAATTACTGTTCATCTGTGGTACTTTCTGGGTGGAGATCAGACTCCCCAAGTTGATTTTTGATACTTTCTGGGTGGAGATCAGACTCCTCAAGTTGATTTTTGGTACTTTCTGGGTGAAGAAGAGACTCCCCAAGTGCAGGAATGGAGATGCTGCTGAGAACGGAGAGTTCCTCATGGCAAAGCTCTGCTCACAGATTGGACTTTCCACGTTCTCCTTCCTTCTGTCAGGCTTCTCCATGGGAGCACTTGGAACCCACTAGGCTTCAAGGCAATAATTAGTATCTCCCAAAGCTGACATGAAGGTGATATATTAATAAATGTTGTGATTACAGATGTTAAATAGTTTGAAAATAAAGAGTATTTTTATGTTCTGCTTTGAAGAGATTTTGAGGGAGGAGGGAAGGGTCTGTCTGACAAGGAAGGATTGTCCCCTCATACAGATATAAACAGGAAAAGTTTCTCCTGTCCTGGAGTGGGAAGGTGAAAAGAATTTGAAAAATCTGTTGCAGGAACTTCTTTTTATGTTCTTCAGAAAAACAAATCTTTTTAGGTAGTTTCTAATAAGGTTTTGCAGCTTGTCTCTTTTTTTCTTTCACCATAGTAAAGACACTCCAGATTTTCAGTTGGAACAAAATTTCAGTTTTGCACATTATTTCTTCACTTTCTGCTTTTTATAGATCTTTTTCTTGTGTTTGTTTTCTTGGCTATACAGCTGAAAAGAAAAAAAAAAAAACACCCTTTGTGTTGTGCCTCTATGTCTTTGCATTTCCTGTTTACACAGGTTGGAAAAAGTGGAAACATTCCAGCTGGTACCACAGTGGACACAAAAATCACCCACCCCTCAGAGTTTGATTTCTACCTGTGTAGTCATGCTGGGATTCAGGTAAGACATTTTGTGTGGCATGGTAACTTTTTAACTGTTAATGTTTGTACTAAAGCTATTTTATCTGATGGCTTTTTGTCAGATCTGAGGTTTTCAAGATGAAAGTGCATTTCAGAATTATCATTTAATTTTGGAGGTGAAATTTTGAGAAACACAGTCCTGTTAAAAAAGGGGAATGGATTAGTTTGATAGGGAGCAAGGAAGGAGGTCGTTTGCCTTTGAAAGGAAAAATTAGCTGAAAAGTGTAGAACTGCTGCCTGTGGTTTTGGAGGAAGCGGCCGTTTTGCTGCAGTTCTCCTGCTGAGGTGGAAGTTCAGGAGGTGTTTGGGAATGCTGATGAGCTGTGTGATCTGGCTCCAGGGAACAAGCAGACCTTCTCACTACCACGTGCTCTGGGATGACAATCGCTTCTCGTCGGACGAGCTGCAGATCCTCACCTACCAGCTGTGCCATACGTACGTACGCTGCACGCGCTCTGTCTCCATCCCTGCACCTGCATATTATGCACACCTGGTGGCCTTCAGAGCCAGGTACCATCTGGTGGACAAAGAACACGATAGGTGAGTTTGGAGTTTTGAATTTTTGCAGAACTTGAAGGCAGTGGGCTTGTTAATTCTGGGCTCGGTGTCCTCACTAGTTTGAGGGTGGATTTGCTCTCACCACTGAATTATGCTGCTGAAACAAAGCAGAAGATGTTCCTGTACGTGCTGTTTTCTGTTTCAGAACCTCAGTGGGGCCTTAAGGCCATTCTGTTCAGAGGAAACTAATGATACAGGAACATGTGCAAGGAGAGGCAGATTAAATACGGTTTCTCTTCCCTCCCCCAACCTGTTGGTTTTTGTTTCCCCCCCCTCCCTTCTCTTTCAGTGCTGAAGGAAGCCACACTTCTGGCCAGAGCAATGGCAGAGATCACCAAGCACTTGCTAAGGCAGTCCAGGTGCACCAGGACACGCTGCGCACGATGTACTTTGCTTGACATGTTTTAATGTTCAGCGGCTCCGGACAAGGCAGAGTTGGATTCACACCAGACCAGCTGCACTTAGACCAACAGATGCCCCACCCCAGGGACAGCCAGCAATGAGTGATGCTTCTTTATTCTTTTCTTTCCCGTTTGTAAGGAAGCCTTCCGTCCAGAATTTCAGACTTGATCACAAACTGCATTCTTGTACCAAACCCCACTGTTGTCAGAAATGTGGTTTGCCAAAAATCTCTGAGCTGCTTGGTATAAAACAGACCCAGATTTTATAATTAAATCAAGAGCTGCAATCTCAGGGCTTAGGGAAGAAAACAAAGAACCAAACCAACAACCCAACCCACAAAACTCATTCAGTTTCCTGTTCATTGACTTGCTTTCAATAATTTGGAAATATCTCATTCATACTAAGGTGTGATGAGCTAAAATGCTGTGAATCAGCTTTTAGTACAAAGGAAAGCAAAGCATTTTTTGAGTATTTATGAAGCCTTGATTATTCTAGATGCATTTACAAAATTCTTATTTTCAAAATAAGAGCGTGACAAAATTCTGATTTCTAACTGTCTTAAAAAGAGTATTCTCAGATTATTCTCTGTGTGTCTAAGGGCAAATGTATTTTCTGAAGCTTGTTCTTGAATGTTTTTTATTGTGCTGCATTTTAAAATGTTTTTCATAGACTAAAGATGAACTTAAAAAAAAAGAAAAAAAGCAAAACTGTACCTAAGCTTTTAATAGCTCCAGTTAGATTGGCGGAAGCAAATGTGCCATTTGAAAAAATTTGTAAAGATTTTTTTTAAATCATACTGACAGCTAACTTTAGGATTTGTCATACAGGACTGTGACACTTACTTTCCAAAGTCTCTAAAGAATACGGGTCTGTGGTGATGAATACAGTACAATCCTTTTTCACTGTTGTTTGAGTTAATGTAAATTTTATATATGTTTCACAGTATTAATGTGATAGACTAGATGCTATTATTTATTTTTATTTACTAAGGAGTGCTCATTATACTTCTGTTAACATATCAAGAATGCTTTGAACTTAGAAAAATCCTTTTTGTGAGGACATTACTCTGCAAATGCAAAAAAAATATGCAATTGATGTGGTGAGAGGAGAGAGATGCAGCCAGTATCTGTTGTAGCTTGGGATTTGCAGAAAGGCTTTTTCAACATGCACACAACACAGCAGGTTTTACCTCTGCGGTTCAGACGCACACAAGACCAACATCCTACATTCATTCAAGCACAAAACAATTGTATTTTATTTATATGTTGAGTAGTGGTGAAGCAGGAGGTCTGCTAGAGGAGAGTGGTTTGCTGGAAATAAGGCTGAAGTCAGAGAATCTATGCAGTAAAGATAAAAATTAGGAAACTGAGATTTACTTAGGGAGGTGAAACTCTCTTCATTATGCATAAGATCTGTAGGAAATGTGAGAGTTTTGCCATTCTCTTAGTAGAAGCATTAATTAAAACTGATAATTATTAGACAGATGCTTCTGTTAGTTTGCACACTGGATTCATAAAAACCATAACACACATGTAAACCATTGCACTAATGACGATGCCACGAGCAGGTGTAGGAGAAAACGGAAAAAGCCCAGGAAAGTTGTTTATGCTGACTTGATCTTGTTTGTTTTTCCTTGAGATAACTGAAATAAGATGCTGAGAAGGCAGGCTGGAAAACCTTCATTCTCTTCCACAGATGGATTTTGCTCTTTTCCCTTTTCTCCTAGCAGCTGCTCAGTCCCTGTTTGGACACTTTTACCTCTGGCCACTGGGATGGGCGAGTAGCTTTAACCCATGCAGAGCTCTGGGCCACAGAGCAGGTCAGCTGCAACCAGGTGGTGTTGGATAAGCTAGAAAATGCCCAACCTTTGCTGCATAAAGACGTTTAGGTACATAATTCCAGTTCAGACCTTCACCTTGTAGCAGTGTGTTGGTTGTCAGTGTTTCGTAGGTGAAATGTAGAACCTGTTAATGGAATAATCAGATTTGTACTTTTCTAATTGGGTGATTAGGCTGCTGGCTCAGAGTGTCTTCTTGGTCATAGTTCTATAAATTCAGATTTCTGTAAATTTGAAGCAAATCCTAGGTAGCATTGTCTGTCTTGCTGTGTGCCAGCGAGGTTGTACCTACCTCCCCTCAAATACCCCTAAGCTGCAGATCCTCCCCATGGTGGGTGTGTTGCACTTCTCTGTGTTTCCTTCAGAGCTTTCCTATTTCAGTGAAGATATTCATTTGGCAGAGTTTTATATAAGAATTATTTTTATATTAATTCTTCTTATAAAATAGGATAAAGATCATCCATTTTAAGACATCATTTAACTTATTTGGTGTGTGTTATGCAGAGACCTTTTGGATGTGAAATTCATCCCCCTCTTTCCATGCAGATCTGGGACAATAGAATTGTACAGGTGGTCAGGTGGGGTGAGGAGGGCAAGATCTGTCTTGACCTCAAATCTCATTTCTGAAGTAGCCTGGGACTGCACTGCATCCTATTTAAGATGTTTCCTTTGTGAGAAAAGGAGTTTTAGGCAGGCCCTTAATCTGAGAGTAGCTGTTGTTTGTGTATCCTCTTGGAATGAGCAGAAATTCTGTGTAGCTTTTCTTCCCGAAGTATGAAGAACTTGGGATGTTTATGTGCATTTCAGGCCATTTTTACCTTTTACAGATCTTTCTAAGCCTCTGATACTGCTAATTCTTTATGCCTTGTGTCTCCCTCCTTTTCCCTCCCATCAGTGGTGAGCAAGTGAATAATTTAAAGCATTTTTTAAAAAAAAAAACTGATTAGGTATATACTTTGTAAAGTACAGCATGCTGGCAGTCCAGCACCTCTTCTGGGAATATTTTTACTATAAATTACATGTTCAAGAATGTATCCTGTCCAAAAAAACCTGCCACAAACACGTAAAATCTCAGTATTATTTTTTCATTCTGTACCTCCCACATGTTTGGTGTAGAACAGCAGCATCTCAGGTCAACACAAAGCTCAAGAAGTCTCAGTCCCCCCATGTTGCTGGTGGAGAAATGCCAGCTGAGGTCACAGCTCTGAGTCTCTGGGTCACTGTGCAGGTCCGGTCAGCAGTAACCAAATTTGTGCCACCCTCTGGCACTTGGGGCATTTTCTAGCCTATGCAAAGGAGTCCCACTGCACAACCCCCACAAAACAGCATCAGCAAGTGTGAAATGCTCCTCTTGGGAGGTGATAAGTACTCTCAGAAGACATGAAATACTTAAAAGTTTGTCTTTTTTTCCCTGATGTGCAAAATCTAATGCAATAATGAGGTTTGCTTAGTGGTGGAAATTTCTGCTCCCGTGGCTGAACAGAGTAACGAGTCCACTCCATCTGTTCCAGCACCCAGGAAACAACTGAGCTGATCCTTAGGAGCAAATGTTCTGTTGGGAAATGCTGGAAGGAAGTGGATTTGTCTCTGCCTTTATGTGGCATTTAAGACAGCGCTGTGCAATTTAACACTTGGGTGTGTGTATGCACTGATGTACAGAGTGAGATCACTTGTTTAATTATTAGAGCTCCTTATTTTGGCTTGGTTTGCTTTAGAGTATTTGACTTTGTGAATTACAATCAATGATCTTCCATATTCCAGAGGCTTTGGCACAGGAATTCCCTCATTTATTGACCTGTCAGGTAACAAATACCTTTGATCTCCATCCAGGCCCCCCAGGCAGCATTCTGATTGTGAAAGCAAAAAGGTTATGAAGGTTTGGCTTTAATTCTGCCTCTCTCAATAACTCCTGCAGCTTTTGTCTGTTGTAACAGAGTCTTGTTGGATCATTTTTATAACATAAGACAGGAGGTTTTTCCACAAGGATTTTCAAATTAAAACGTCTGGAGAGTAGGTGTGAAGAGTTTAGTTTTTTTTTTTCTGAAAAGATTGAAGTTTCCAAGATGCTTCTAAATTTTTCTTTCTAACTAAAGTTTTTCATGTATGTGCCCAAAAGCTTTTGATTAAATAGCAGACACAGTCAAATAAGCATCTCTGGTGGCATAAATAACCCATAAGGGCCTTTTTTTTTTCTTTAAGACATCTTTTACACATTAACTAAATGAATGTAAGAAGAGTTCTCAGTATTTTTTACACTTGAAACCAGTGTAATTAGACTCAGTTGTTTTCCTCTTTTTTAATATTCTTCTTCTGCCATAGCATCTCTTTGTGTAGTTTTCCCCATTCCTAATGCAGGACAGTCCTTTGTATTTTACTTTTATATTCCATTTGGTAACATGCTTCTTGATGCACACATGCCATCTTTCTTAAGGAAAACTTCAAGTAGAAGGTAATTGCACTGATTTTTGGGTTTTTTTAAACTCCCTTTTTACTGTAAGAATTTTAATCTTTTTTTTTTTTTTTTTTTGCATCTCCTGTAGCTGTTTGAAAATACTGTAAATAGTGCTCTGCACAGCAAATACTGAAATGCTGGGGATGCCATTCCTTGTTATATTTTCCAGAATACTGCCACATTTTCCAGTGTTGAGATGGGAGCTTTGGTGTTAAATGCTGTTATACTTTGTGTGCACTATGGTATCAATCCAAGAAGGGCACAGTTGCTGTATTACAGTGGAAATACCTAGGGTTTGCCTGAATTTATAAAGCATTTCTCCCTTCTCTCCTCTGTGCACATTTCTCCCAGACCACAGAGATGCAGTTTTTTAGCTCTCACTGTGCTCATTGTCTGTGCAAGGCTCAAATGCCACCTTTGGTATGAGTTTGATGACTGATGGCATTAATGTAATATTTGGATTATCAGCTGTAGCTCTCACAGGTTTTCCTTGCTTGTCTGATTCTTGTGTTATAGAAGCAGAATCAGTGGATGTGGCAGAATCAGTGGAATTGCAGGGATTTGGGATCCAGTTACAATGTCTTGCTGTCTGTCCCTGCATGGTGTGGGATTGGGCAGTGCCATGGATGTTTCAGTGCTCTGAGCTAAGGAATGGTGTCACCTCTGCCTGCCCAAGGATCTCCCATCCATCAGCAATCGCCTTTTGCTTCCATAACCCTCAGGGACAGGACAGACCCAAACACTAGCCCCTCTGTCTGATGTTAGGATGCAAAACAGCAAATTCTGCCTTCTGTTTCTGAGGGTTAATGACTGGAAAGATGTATTTCTGAGAGGGTTTAATCCAAATTATATGGGAAGGGGGTGCTGTGTGTGCTTGGTGTGGCACAGAATCTGTTTAATCCCATTTAGTGTTTCAGTTGCTTTGTCATTCTTTGAAGTGTTAATTTGTAATTGCTTGGCCAAATCACTACCAAAGTGGGTTTGTGAGAATCTTAGTTACAAAGCAGGTGCAGTTCAAGGCTACCTCCTGTGTTCCTTCATGGAAGAATTAATTGAAGTGAACCTCCCACTAAGCAGCCAAAATGCTCCCAGAGGGACTGGATTTGTCCTGGTCTGTTCCCTATTGGGAAGTGGCAGTGCCATACTGTGATCCTGGGAGGCAGCTCAGCCTTCCCTCTGTCTTCCAGAGGCATCCCTGTGTATTGAGAGGGTATTATGATTGCCTGGAGAGGTTACCTAGAACAGAGGTTGGACAGTGTTAAAGGAATAAAGTGGGTATTTATTAAAAGGCCTTCAAAGGACACACCTTGGGCAGTACAGGAGCCTGGCTGTGGCTCCACCCAAGATGGACACTGGGTCATGAGTTTTCACACTTTTATGAATTTTGGTCCATTTCCATATTGGGGTTAATTGTTCAATTACAGCTTCAGGTGATGAAGTTCCATCCTCCCAGTTTGCTCTCCTCAATTTGCTGTTGTTTGTACTTTTTGGGCCTGAAGCTGCAATGGTGTCCTTGGTTCTCGGGCTGAAAAAGGATTGTTTTGTCTGAACTGTGAAGAGAACTTGCTAACACTTGAAGTTCAGAGTTATAAACTAATGCAGTACAGAACCTGGAAAATTTGAAAGCCAAAACTTAAGGCATCAACCAGACCTGGCAAGTGGTTGATGCCTTAAGTTTTAGCTTTCATATTTTGCCATATTCACATCTGGCACATCTGCTTCTGGTCAGGTTCACTCCGTAGCAGCAGCTCCCTCTGTAACCTGTCCCTTCACTTGAGTTTCCAAATGAAAAGTGTTTCTGTACTTTACCTGTTGGCCAGAAAAAGTTAGGTTTTCTCTGCAAATGACATGAAGATGCTTGAAATGTATTTTGAGTTGCAGGCAAAAAATAGGTATTGGATTATTTTTCTTAATGTGTTTTCTAGGTAAGTTGATATGCGACTGTAAAAATGAAAAAACTTTATTCCCTGCTCAGAAAACTATAAACTTTAAAATGTGGGGAAAAAACCTCCAAAGCAAAACACCAAAGAACAACCCCAAACCTGAGTATGTTCATCTTGGGACTACTTAGTGTCAGTTCTGTGCAAAGCCTTGGCCAAAACTCAACCTTGACATAAGTCCACATGGACTGAGGGTGCTTTAAATGACCTGAAATGAAACTGTAGAAAGCTGTGTTAATAGATCAGATTTTGTTTACAATTATTCCAAACAAGCTTCCTCATCTCAGAACAAACCACTCTGCTGACAGGAATACCTGTTGGAGCAGAGTGTGCTGTTGTGGTTTCGTAGCAGTGTTAAAGTTGATTTGTATTTACAAGTAACTGGGCTTTCTGCTGTGAATTTTGGCCTATCAGAGTGAGTTTCCTGGGATTCTGTGCTCCCTGCAATTTCCTTCCCTTAATCTCTGGGTCTAGATACTAATGAAGCTCCTCTATGGCAGGAGGATTGCTGGTGTTCTGACTTTCTGGAAGCCAGATTTTGCAAGTGACTGAATAAATCATTCTAAATCAGCTCATTAATAACTGAATGGAGTAAAATCCTGTCAGTTTGGTCCAGTTCTCAGTCATGATTTAACAAAGCCCCCCCAAAAGTGTGAAGTGCAGGATGAATGTCTGCTTTGGAGAAGATGTTTCACTACATATTGTGCGCTGCAGATTGTGGACACTATTGCTGGCAGGGTTTGTGCTGTGCAGAGATGCTGAACAGCTCCTCTGTCATTGATGGGAGCAGAGTTTTGTGTTTTCCAGACAAGGCAGACCTGGGATCATCAGGAAGTTCAAGGAGTGATGAGCTCCATGCTGGGTGCTGCTTGTGCCCCAGAGAACAGAAGCACTGGGTACCCCAAGCCTTGGGGAAATGAGAAAGGAAGTGAGGGGAGACGTTTTCTTGCCAAATTGCCAGTTTAAGCACTTGTTAAGGTGACAGTTTAATTCTTAGATTTCCTTCTGGCTTCCCTGCAAGTGCCCCTCAGAAATCCTTCACCCTGCACCCATCTGCTGGCCCATCCCTATTGGGGAAGGTTGGCAGGGAGCTCCCCAAGTCGATCTGTGGTGTCAGGGAGCTCTGCTTTGGTTGGGGCCAGGACAGGGGCGCTGCTGGATCTGGAGGGATGAGAGGTTGGCAGGAGTCAATTGTGAGAGTTCTGCATGTGGCAGCACTACAAACCCACAGCACCAGGTGCAGGCTGTGGCTGCTCCCTCCTCCCATCTAAATACCCCTCAAAAAGCAATTCCTTTGGATTTGTCCATGCGCTGCCTCAGCAGATCCATCGTAAACCTGCCTGTGCCTGCTCTTCCACCAACCAACCTCCCTGTGTGCTTTGAGAAGCCTTGGGTTGCATGGCAGTTCTGTATTAAAGGGAATAATCCTTTCCACAGGGTTCTCAGGAGTGCACAGGTTTTAGCTGTATTTTTTTTCCCACATTTTGGATGTGCTGTTGAACCATGGACTTGAATTTTGTTTTTTTTTTTTTCCTCCCTTCTTTAAGCACAGCTAAACCACCTGCTGGAACAGCTGCTCTCTGCTCATCAGCAGTGATTGCAAGCCTAGGAGTTGTCCCCAAAATATAAATGTAAACTTTCCTGGTCATTTTATGGGTTTTTTTTGAGTGTGCTTGGCAAGCATGAATGGTGAACAGGTCAGCAAGCAAGCTTAGGAATCTCTAATCCCCTGGCTGGTGCTGTTTGTGTTTGCTTTGTTAGGTTAGATTTCCTGTCAGGAAAAAAAAAAAAAAATATATATATATAATGTGGACTCTTCTCTGTATTTATCAGTTTTTCCTGGTTTTAAAGCCATGAATAGAGGAAGTTTCACTCATGCTGGTTTTTATGAAATTGCACATTTTTGCCTGACGTGTACTTGACTCAAAGCAGATCCTGTCTGGGGTTTATGGGCACCCCAAAACCTCAGCTGCTGTCGGTTGGATCAGACCTCTCATATACCAACATGACATGCAGTGAATTTTGTTTCTAGATTTCACCAAAGTTAGTTCTGCACCAACTGTGATGTGCTCAAACCTCACTGTTTCATAGCACTGTTTCTGTGCTTTTAAAAAATAAGGATTTGACCCAAATTTTGTCCTTCCTGATATATTTTCTTGTGAAACTTAACGACAACCCTTCAATTGCTCATCTCATTTACAAATGAAAACTTCGTAATTGCATTTTAAAGAAAATAAGAGTAAAAAAACCCAACTAAACAAACCATCAAAAAGCATTAAGGAATAAGTTTTAGATTTAGATTTATCTTGGAAAATCAAATTTTCAATGAGGTGCAATTATATCTGGCAAAGTTGTGTGTTATCCTGAAGAGTGTTTCCACTTCCTTTCTGTAATTTGTTGGTGAAGTTTAGTAGATTTTCTAGGTCTGTGTGTGTCCTTTTTTTGTGTGTGTACACAGGTGTGTGACAGGACAGCGGACAGTGTATAGGCTGGATGTAAAGGATACAGAGGCAGTATTTGGCTGGAAATAACAAGCACAATTTCCCTGGCTTTTGCAGTTTATTAGTTGTACAATCACAAAGATTTCAGCGTTCAGGGCATTTGATAAGTAAATATCTAGTACCAGATTTCTGTGCAGCAGTGGTTGAAAACAGAATGTATTGATTAAATCTAATTTTTTTTTTGCTTTAATTTTGGTACATTACAAAATTAACTGACTTTATCTGTTAAGGTTTTATTAATCTTTTGTTTTAATAGTGTCAAAACTTTTTTTAAATTATTTTTTTATAAAATAATTAAAAAAAAAAAGAACCAAAAATCAATCCAGAAGCTTTGTATTGTATATGTTCTCTCCAATCAAAATGATCGTGTGACCATTTAAAGTTTGCTTTCTTTTTTTTTTTTTAAGGAAAAAAGATAAGATGTTAAGGTTGTTCCAAGTGGTACTAAATGTGTGTTGAGTAGTTTTGTGTGTGTGTTGCATTTCTGTGGAACTGTCTCGTGCTTGCAGTATAGAAATGACTCATGCTGGCTGGGTAAGAGTAGCACTTGTAATGCAAAACCAGGCCCAGAATTACCCTCGGCTGACTCTGAAGGGCATCCCTGGCACTGTGGGCTTTCCCATGGAGGTTGGAGGCATCACTTGGCAGTGCTGGGGGGGTCACAGGGGGTGGAATGAATCCATTGCTTCTCTTGCTGCCGTAGGTGAGCACTTGTGTGATGCTGTGTGGCCATGCCACTTTAAACTAAGCCTTAACTAAATGATAAATGTGTCAGATTCCTCTCTCAGAGCATGCAAAAATACTGTTTAACAACAGGAGGATGTTCCTGTAGAGCTTCAGTGTTAGTAAAGGCAGTCTCCTGGCCTGAGAAGTAAGGGACACCTGTAGCTGTCTGTACTGTGATGCCTCTTTGGGCTCTCGGGCATTCCTCGGCAGCCGACCCCAAATTGGCTTTCCCAAATCCCAGCTTTTTGTTATTCTTGTTGTCAGACATATTCTCCTCCCCCCACCCCTGCCAGCAAATCTCTGCCTGAAGGAGGATTGTGATTTAACACTTAAAATTTTACATCCCAAAAAAAGCCATTCTTGAATTCTGTGCTTGCTTCGGGTAGGTGCCATAGCTTCCACTTCTTATGACTGACATAGGATCCTTAAAACATTTTAAATAGAGGCAAAAAAAAAAAAAAAAAAAAAGTGTTGGGGACCCAGCTTGCTTCTATTTTACTCTTTTTTCCAATTTGGATCTACCTCATGTAACCAGTTGGGTGCTAATTACTCAAATTGTCAAGGAGATTTGGCAAAGGCGACCAAACCGACCCCATTCATGGCCCAAACCCTTGGGTTTCTTGTTCTGAGACAGCAATCTTAGATTTGAGTTCTATTCTTTGTGCCTTTGTGGTTATTTTCCCCCAGTGCACAACAATCAAAACTCATCTTCCTGATTAAAAACAGCAAATGGTTTTTAGCTGTGCTGCAAAAAACTAAATTTGAAAATATTTTTTGGTGTAGCAAGTTGTAAAATAAAGTATCACAGCTGACCTAGGCAAAGAGAAATACCCAATAAAGAAGGTTTTGGAAATGTTTAATCCTGACCCCAGAGCTCTACATCTGTGTCTCTATGTAGGCACACAGCATGCAACTTTGTGTGTTTATGTGTATATATATAAATATAAAGTAAGGGATACACGTGTAAGGGTGAGGGAATAAAACATCATTGACCTTTCCACAGTTTTGTATGTAACAGTTTACAACTATGTGTAAGTTTTTTCTACTATGTGAACCTTTTTTACTCAAAAAGAATTCCTTTTTGGAAAGCTTTACGTTGTGATACGCTATCATTTTTTGAAGTTTAAAAAATTTTTTAAAAATCCACTTTTTACCAGTATCTACTACAGAGGGGGAATCTTTGCTGTAAAATTGTGTTAGTTTAAATATCAAAAGAAAAGAAAATATCTATATATGGGATTGTAAAAGTGCTGACATTCCATCATGGCAGGACTTCCGAGCTGTTTCCTAAGGCTTTCTGCTGCAGAGAGACTCAAACAAAAGGAAAATGCCTCTGTTCAGTGTTTTTATAAAACTGCTCCATCAGGTCTAGACTTAAGCTATATTTTCTAAAGCCTAATCATCCTTTAATATGCTGCAGATAAATGATCAGCATGGTTGCACTTTCTCAGTAATAATGTTTGCCCTGCAATTGGCTCATGATAAGGACTTTAGTTTTTTAACAAAACCAATCGTACTTTGGGCAGAAGGTAATATTTATATAGGTACCTCAAGATTAAAAAAAAAAATAAAGAGCCTGAATATGCTGCATTTTGTTTCTTTAACATTTTTCATGTAGCATTTGTTTGCTTTTCTGGTTTTTTAGGAGATGACTTAGCTACCTGTTTGCTTTGGGGGACCCTGATAGTGTTTTAGGCCGTTGTTTTCTCTGGATCTCACAGAATGTAGTATCCTGCCTTGGGATCATGCAGGAGTTTGGGATGGGATGTGCCCTGCAGTGTGTACACACGGGGAGGGGGACCATGGAAATTCGCTTTATAGATTTCAGGAAGAGGAGGAAAAGGATACTATATTCCTAAAACAGACAATACATGTTCCTAATTCTTAATTATGGTTTGTCTGGGGTTTTTTTTTTGCCTCATTCTGCTTTCTTGATTCTTTTCTCAAATACGAGTGTGGAAAGAGGCAGTTGATTAATGGGGGCACACAGTGACCAAACCTGCCCCACTGGTGGGTGTTTTGGGCATGATTCCCCCAATCTATGGGGGGGAGCAGTGCCCCATGTTGGAGCAGGACCCTCCTGCTCTCTGCCTGCTCCCTATTGCAGGTCCACCCGCTACTCCTTCATTTCCGAGTCAGTGAAAATCTAAAAATGTGCAGAGATGGGGAATTTTTTTTTTGAGAACTGTTGAAGGAAGCTTCAAAGGCTGTGAAATTGAGCATTTATTGTCATATTTTTAAGCTTAGGTGGGTCCTTTTCCAAGTTTGTTTTACAGCTTGCAAGGTAAAATAGTTTGCACTACTTTTGCAATAAACTCATGAAAAACCTAACAGGTTCTGTTCTGGTTTCTTACTGTATATATACAACTAATACTAAAGATTTAGCATAGTGTTTTTCACCTCAAAACATAAGACTTGTAACAAGCTCAGAATGCTGTAATTCCTGACAAAATAATGATGTGAATGATATTTTATAAAGTTATTTTGTATGGTGTCGATTTTGTTTTGCCTCATAGTATGTCAATAAAATAAAATTCCTCATCTTTACAAGATATTGTTTGATGTCTTTTTCATTTAATATTTGGCCATTTTCTGCAGTTACTTGTGCACTGTGAGACTCTGCCAAAGTCTCTGGTCCCTTGCATTTCCCCCCTTGCTTGTGTTTGGATGTTTCCCTGTGCTCCCACCTGCTCTGTGCCCAGCCAGAGACATCTGTGCTGCTTTAACTCCTTACAGGTTGTAATCCTGGAATTGTTTTTGAAAGATGAACATTTTGGAAACCACATGCCTGAAATGCGCTTCCCCTCCCCCCCCCCCCCCCCCCCCCCCCCCCCCCCCCCCCCCCCCCCCCCCCCCCCCCCCCCCCCCCCCCCCCCCCCCCCCCCCCCCCCCCTTCTGAGTGAAACCCTACGTGATCAATTTTAAATGAAGAAAATGTAGCACCTGGTGGTGTCTATAAAGCATCCAACAGAATTGCAAGGATGCCAAGGAGCTTCCTCAGGGAGCCCAACCCTGGAAACAAATTGGTTTTACTCAAGAATATGAAATACTGTCAGAGCTGTCTCTTCCCTTTATATTTTCCCTTGTTTTTTGAAACATCACTTTGAATTGGTTTTACTCTGTGTCAGGCTCCTGGGGAAAACAACTAACCCTTCACTGGTTTGATGCCAACAAGCTTTGGCAGATGCAGGGCCTTGGAGAGGGCTGTGGCAAATTTTGGCAGCTCTGAAGTCCCGATCGAGGATTCTGGCTGAATGAATCCAGAAGGGTGTGCACATTCTTCTGGGCTCAGGAATTCACAGAATATGTTCACCATCCCACAGGAAACTTCTAAGAGGGATGAATACTTAGCAACCACAGTTCTTTTGTTGTTCTGGCACGTTTAGGAAAGTTCATGTCCCTTGAGCAGCATTGGCTGGTGAGGGGAAGGGTCTCACAAGCTGGTGTTGTAAAGGGAAAAAAATATAGTAATGCCTATAATAATAATAGTAATAATAACAATTAATCCTGGAAAGTGTCCCCTTGCCTGTGTTCCACTGCCTAAAATCCCACACCACCTAAAACAGGTCAAGATATTTGGTCACTTTTGAGGAAGTTCCTGTTAAATGATGCCATGTGGACAGGGGGAGAAAATAGGATTTAAAAGCTCAAGGGCTGAGGTAGACAGCGAGGTCACTAAGGAAATTTGCCTGCTGTCACAGGCAAAATAGATGTGACTGGAGGGAAAATGACATCATTTACTGACAAATTAAGTGGAATTAGATGGTAAGAAACTAAGTAAAGAATTAAAACATCTTCCACCCCTTTCCCAGTCTCTTTCCGTCCCTCCCTTCTGCCTCCTCTCCCCAGGGTGCAGGAGTGGGGATGGGGCTGTGATCAGACCCTTGCCAGGGCCGTTTGAGGATGTTCCTCTCTTTGGCTGTGACTCATCTGTGGTTCAGGTATTTGATTGTTGCCCTCATTCCTGTTTCTGCTAGAGAATGACTGCAATTTTGTGCCTCTGGACCTTTTTTTCTTTCCCAAAAAACTGTCACCCCTGTCCCCAAATAGCATTCCACCCTCAGTTTCCCACACATCTCCATGCATTTTTAATATTATTTTAAAAAAAATAAAAAATGCACAAACCAACTCTTGGAACAATTGTTTAGTTCTGCCTTTACCCACTTGGGAATTTCCCCAGGGATCCAGCCCCACTCAGCACTCACTGCAGCATTCCTGGTACAATACAGTTTTAATTTATGGCAACTCCAGGAAAATTTTTTACAATGTAGCATCCTCTGATCTGTTAAAATAGCATTACTGGTGTGGCTCAGTAGTTCTGCCAGCCCCTGATCCTACCTACCCTAAGCTCCATTTGACTTTCTTAGAGTATGGAATGTGCTGGATTGTGCATATGCTGGAGCTTCCTATTATGTTTCAAGAGAAGTTGAGTGTGGTTGTGCCTTCAACCCAAGAGAAGCTATTCAGCTGTTCAGTTCTGGTAAGTACCCTGCCCTCCAAATTAGGGTGTTGCTTTAGACAAATTCCTGGCTGATCTGCTTCCCAGCTTTTCTGGAGCTGGGAGGTTCTTGTTACCTGTTAACATTCCCCTGCTTACCTGGGGTATTTTTCACCCCTGGGGCCAGATCTCAGTCACTTCTCTCTCTCAGACTGACCATGACACTCTGCTAACATTTCCACACTGACCACATGTGTGACTGAAACTGGAAAGAACTACAGGAAGTTTCTGCATCCACTGTCAGTTTTCATACAAAACATTTATTTTAAAAAGTTGCATGTAAAGTTCTACACAAGGACGGTTACCGTTTCTGTAGTAAAAAAAGAAAAGAAAAACAAACCAAAACCAAATGAAAAATTCATCTCTGTCACTCACATGGGTAAAGGAGCTGCTCATTCTCAAGAACCCACAATTAACAGACTTCAATGTGCATTTTGGCAAGAGAAACTTCAGAAGTGGAGTTCATTCAAAAAAAGGGTTCTAGATGCACATATTCACATAATTTTTGACCCCATTTACCACCACAGCTGCAGAACCACATTAGCTCTTGGGATGGATTTCCTCCTCTCCCGTTTGGGTGCCCACATGGCTGTTTTTACACACTTTTTTAATGGACTTGGTCCACTTTTGGAGCTTTTGAACAGAAAGCTGCCTGAAAGAAATTCTAAATTTGGGTAATGATTGTCTGACAAAATAATTTCAAATCATCTGACCAAGCTCTGCTGTCAGGTTTGCACTGTCTCTTCCTACCCCGTCATGTTTCTGAGGGAAGAATTCCATTCTCCAACAAGTATAAAGTTCAGTTTCTAAACTTCTTAAAGCAAAAGCAGATGGCTCAGTGTATAAATATATCCAGCATCTGGATTCTCAGTCACAAAACAACATACTTTATACAATAGAAAATGGACCAACTATGAAACAATTCTCCACTGGCCTTAAGATACAACACTCTCAACAACAGCTTCATCTTCATCCTCTTCCTCCTCACCCCCATCGTCTTCCCTCATTTCTCCATCTCGCTTCTCTTTTTCAAGCATTTTTAGGTATTTGCTAGCTAGGATCTTCTTTGGCAAGATATCTGAAAGGCAGAATTGTTGCTTTTATAGTCAATTTGAATACTTGTATTGCCTCATTAATATTGCTATATCCAAACCACTAATGAAATTAAGTAAAAAAAAAATAAATAGTATTTTTAACAAACTTTAGTTGAATAACCAGGTAAGTCAGCCTGACTCACACACAAAAGTAGGAGGGAGTTACCCACTTTTGACACAAGTAACCAAAGATAAGGACTCTATTTCATGACTGATTACTGGCAACTTTTACTGTCTGCTGATGTAAATTATTTCATGTAAAACAGAGTGCTCAACTGCTTTAGATCCAACAAGCCATTAATATAAAATCCAAGTATCAGTAAAAACGTGTGTGTGTGTATATCTAAAAAGCATAGAGGGACCATATGATGAAGCTCTTTTCCTCAAAACTTACAGATTTCTATGTGTCATTTTTGGTCTACATAACTTCTCACCTAAAGATGTGCAATGATCTTCTTCACAGGATGAAAGCTTTCAGATGGAACTGCTGGACTTTAACAAATGCTTAAGGCAACATCCTGAGAACTGTATACAGTATAACTGTAATTTAGAGGCAGCAGAAAAATCCCCATTCACAAAGAAACGTTTTTTTAGGGAGGTAGTTTATGAGTTCCAGTTGAATGCTAAGCAGGAGATCAATGACCAGTAGGAGAACTGGTCCTCACAAAACAGCTTTAAGAGCAAGATTTCATTTTGCAAAGCAGACACTGGATTTAACCTTGTGTTATCGATACCTGCAAGGAACTGAAAGGTCTCACACTCTTCTGCTGTATGAGACAGGTCAGTGTAAGTCAGAGCATTCTTCTCCTTCCCTCTGCCGTGTTTGTAGGAGTATGTAGCCAAATACTGAACAAAAAGCTCCTAAAAAATTAAAACAAAACTGAGTAGTCAGACTAAGAGTTCACACATATTGTTGATCCCTATCTAAAGGCAGAACCACCATATTTAACTGCACATACACTGGGCACTCAGTGCAGAGACTCGTTAAATTTCAGTACCTGAAGTGAGTCTACAGGAAAGATGGAGAAAGATTATTTACAAGAGCATGTTGTGACAGGACAAGTGGGAATGGCTTCAAACTGAGAGAAAGTATGTTTAAATCAGATATTAGGAAGAAATTCCACCCTATGAGGGTGGTGAGGCTCTGGCACAGGTTGCCCAGAGGAGCTCTGGCTGCCTCATCCCTGGAAGTGTCCAAGGCCAGGTTGGACAGGGCTTGGAGCAACCCGGTTTAATGGAAGGCGTCCCTACCCATGGCAGGCGTTTGGAAACAGATGTTCTTTAAGGTTCCTTCCAACACAAACCGTTCTATGATTCTACACTCGGGGCAGCTTTAAGGTCAGCTCAGTCTCGGGGTGCGGCCAGAGAAGGGAAGCGGGAGCCCGGCCAGGGCCGCGGGAGCGATCCGAAGGCCCCTCAGCCGGGGAAGGGGAGGCGCGGGGGCCCGAGGACAGGGCAAGGCGAGCCGGTACCGTGGCCTTGGCGGTGAGGAACAGCGCGTCCTGGTTGATGCTGGAGACCTCCGGAGAACTCTTCATGATGACGCGAATCCGCGACAGGGGCAGCGACACCAGACGGTTCTCGGTGCCGCTCAGCCGCGACGCCGCCATCTCAGCCCGTCCCCGGGGCAGCGCGGGCACGGCCCGCCGGGAGCTGTAGGCGGCGGCTGCCGGGACTACAGCTCCCAACAGCACCGGGAACCGCCCGCTGCCGGGACTACAGCTCCCTACAGCACCGGGAATCCTCTCCTCCTGAGACTACAGCTCTGTGCAGCACCGGGAGCAGCCTTCTCCCAGGAGTATATCTCCCTTCAGCTCCTTGCAATAGAGGGACCCACACAGGGACTCGCCCGCTGCCGGGCAGTAGTCTCGGCCCCGCCGGCTCCGGCTGCGAGTCCCTTCATAGAATCACAGAATCTAGTAGGCTGGAAAAGATGTCTGAGAACATCGAGGCCAACCTGTGACCGATCACCAGATGGCTGTAGAATGATAAGGTCACACTCCTGAGCCTCCTTTTCTCCAGGCTAAACACCCCCAGCTACATCAGCTGCTCCTCATCAGACTTGTGCTCCAGCCCCTTCACCAGCTCTGTGTACATCTCTGGACATGCTCCAGCACCTCAATGTCCTTCCTAAATTGATGGACCCAGAACTGCACACAGCACTCGAGGTGTGGCCTCCCTAGTGCCCAGCACAGAGGGACAATCACTGCCCTGGTCCTACTGGCCACACTAGTGCTGACACAGAAGGCCAGGTAGCCACCAGCACACCCCGGCTCACATTCAGCCACTGTCAATCAGCACTTCCAGGTCCTTTTACACCAGGTCATTTTGTGCTGAGCAACTTTCCAGTCAATTTTCCCACCTGAATGGATTCCTGCTGTCCCAGCGCAGGTGGGGGCAGCCTTGGGCCTTCCCCTTCCTCTCGTCTCATCGTGGCCCCTCAGCTGCAGGCTGGTACAGGAGTGTGGGGAGCTTGTTTTTAATGACAGCCTTTTTAAAGGGCATCTCCTGTGTGTATCCCGATTACAGGCCACTGCCTAGAAAAGTCTTAACCCAAACTGTAATTACAGGCTGCTCAACACCTCTGCAGCTGCAGTACAGTATCAGGGAATGTGTCTGGTCATTCTGATACTTGTCAGAGCTGTGGGAGAGGTGTGGAGGACACGTGTAAACTATGAAGTGATGATGGGGCTGCATCTTCATTATTAACATTCCTCACACTGTGGGCCTGCTGCATAAGAAGGTTGTAACATGCTTGTGGATGGGGTTTTGCTGCTGGGAGTGTCGGCTCCAGAAGTTTGCCTGTGCCTGTTTGGGTAAGAGCTGCAGGTTGAGTGAGCACTTCCAGAAGTGATGACACATCGTTTGCATCAATTCATTAATGGTTCCAACCAAAAAGTTTCCAGTATATTTTACAAACAGCATGCCTGATGGTTTGTATTGGTAAGAAAGCTGCTAAGGCCACTAAATTATCTCTACTTAATATGACAAAGAAGAGCAGGTGCTTTTCCAGAATACACAATAATAATTCACATGGAATTTAGGGGAGAAATGAATGTACCTATGAAGAACCATTAATGGAAAACACAGTTTATTGACTGAATGGTACTATCTTATATAGAATTTATCCAGTACATAAGGACAAGGTGACAGATGATACTGATTTATTGATAAAATATAGCACCATGAGCAGCTGGAAGCACTGTGGTGCTAGGATAACAACAGTATTTGATAAAATTCCCAAATTACTGTATTTGGGGACACCATTTATAGTTAGCTATTGCAGATAATCTGTATCTCTTAGGCTGTATAATTCTCTTGAGGCCTCAATGTGAGGCCATTGTGTGTATGTTATATCTGAAAGGAAGCACAAATATCTTGGGATGCTGCCTGGATGTCTGGAAGGATCGATTTCTTTCTTGATCCTTACTGTCTTGTGACATCTTGTGGAGACAGCTGACATTACTCCAGCAGTGAATTTCTTATAAATACTACCAGGGTCTTTTGTGATTTCAATATACAAATAAACCCTCATCAAACTACCAGGATTTCTGAGGTTATTGAGCTTAGTGATGGGAAGGCACAGGTGAAGGACCCTCTGAGCTCCTCAGAGCCCATCTCTGCCCCGCTGCCAGCTGAGAGCTTATCAGGTGTAGTTGCCTCTCTGAGTCTCAGCAAAGGGGTAGAGGGAGCAGGAGCTGCCCCTGGCAGGAGAAGAGAGGCTGTGAGTAACTGGGCTGAGCACACCCCATCCCTCTCTGGCCCTAAAGCCATGCTGCTTTGGGGGTTGGCCAGCCTCTGTCTGAGACTCTGTGTCCAGCTTCTGCTGCCATCTCTCCAGCTCCTTTCCCTCTGGGAAATGTTGTCCATTTTTTAGAAGATAACTGAAACTAAAGGCTAAAGCTTGTTCAGTTCTTTTATGCTGTTGTTTTTCCTCATGTCTGCCAAATTGGGAAAACCTGAGGGAAGCAGAGAGCCTAGAGCCCACAGCTTGTGCCACAGTGGCTGAGGAGACCTGAAAAGAGGTTGTGGCCAGGTGAGGGCTAATCTCTTCTTCCAAATAACAAGCGACAGTACAAGAGGAAATGACCTCAAGTTGTGCCAGGGGAGGTTTAGATTGGGTATTAGGAAAAATTTCTCCACCAAAAGGTTTGTCAAGCATTGGAACCATCTGCCTAGGAAGTGGTTGAGTCATCATCCCATGAGGGATATAAAAGACATGTAGATGGGGTTCTTAGGGACATGTTTTAGAGATGGCCTTGGCAGTACTATGTTGGACTTGATGATATTAAGGGTATTTTCCAACCTAAAGGATTCTATGATTCTACCTAAATGCAATTGTTTATTCAAATTTTTCAAACACTGTGAGTTCTATTGAAATTATTTTGTTGGAGTGCCATTACTTTAAGTAATAACATTGCCTCTTATGAAAGGCTGCAAGAAGGTATCCCTGGACCCATCTCCAGGCTGAGCAATCCAAACTTTGTCAGGCTGTCTCCACAGGAGGGGTACTTCAGCCTTCTGATGATTTCCATGGCTTCCTCTGGACTTGAGTCTTTGAGTCCATGAGTTTTTCTTGTGCTGGGGATTCCAGACCTGGATGAAGCACTGCAGGTGAGGTCTCACCAGAGTGGAGCAGAGGGGAAGAATCCCCTCCCTCACCTGCTGCCCACATTTTGGGATCAACCCAGGACATGTTTGGCTTTCTGGATGCAAGTGCACACACGGCCAGCTGACATCCAGCATCTCATCCACCAGAACCTCCAAGACCTTCTTGGCAGGGCTGCTCTCAATCTACTTATTCCCCAGCCTGTGTTGATACTGGGGATGGCTCATCCAGGTGCAGCATCTTGCACTTGGACTCACTGAACATCATTAAGGCTCCCACATCCTCCACCAGAAATTCACCTGAACTCTCATACAAGGCTCATACTTGTGGAGTTTTTGTACTTCCAGAGTTTTCAAGATTTTGCCATTTTAGCTACATGACTGAGAAATCCTCAAAGATCTCTCTCTTCTCAAGGAGGCTCACGGGGGACCTCATTGCTTTCTACAGCTACCTCAAAGGAGTCTGTAGTGAGCTGGGCCTGGCCTCTTTGCTGTCCCAACAGTATGAGGACCAGAGGAAAAGGACTTAAGCTGAGACAGGGGAGATGCAGATTAGGTATTAGAAAAAGATTTTTTTTCCACTGTTTGGGTGGTCAGCCATTAGAATACACTGCCCATGGTGGTGAAATCACCATTCCTGGAAGGCTTTAAGAGGCAGCTGAGTTAGGTGATGTGGTTTAGGGATAACAGTGGCAGTGCTGGGTTGACACTTGGACTGGAGGATTCTACGACACCAGACAAGTTTCGGGATTTGGGAATGCCAGGAAGGCTCACTTCGTTCTAAGGGCTAGAGCCCTTTAAGTTTTCATACACAGTCGGCTGAAATTCAGTATCTAGGTGAATCATTCATTCACTCATTTTAACGCGTTCCTCTTTGAGGAATGCCTCGTGTTTACAGGCAAAGGCTTCCAGTCCCCGTGGAAGCACCAGGAGCAGCACCGCAGACGACGACAGAGAATCACCGCTCTCCCCTCACGACTATCCCGCCATGGCCCGCCGCGCATGCGGGGCGGAGCGGCCATTGCCGTCAGTTCCGGCGGCAGCGGGGCGGCTCCTGTCCCGGCTGTGAGTGCCGCTTCCCCGCTTACCTCCCGGCAGCCGCGTCCCCTGTCCCGGCTGTGAGTGCCGCTTCCCCGCTTACCGCCCGGCAGCCGCGTCCCCTGTCCCGGCTGTGAGTGCCGCTTCCCCGCTTACCGCCCGGCAGCCGCGTCCCCTGTCCCGGCTGTGAGTGCCGCTTCCCTGCTTACCGCCCTACAGCCGCTTCCCCGCTTACCGCCCGGCAGCCCCGTCTCCCCGTCCCAGAGCGGTTCCTATCCCGGCTGTGAGTGCCGCCTCCCCGCTTACCGCCCGCCCCCGGGCCCAAAGACCGGCTCCTACCCGGGCTGTCAGTGTCCCTTCCCCGGTTACCACCCGGCAGCCGCTCCCCCCAGAGCAGCTCCCCCGCGCCTTTCGCTGCCCCTGACGGGGCTCAGGGGTTGTGCGCCTCCTCCGCGCCTCTGCTGCGCCTGTCTTTTCTGCAGTTTATTCGTTTTACTTGCTAAATTTGGCCGGCCCAAAGCGGCACATGCCGGGGACAGGGAAAGGGGCGAGCTCCTACCCATTGCGGCCTCTGCCGGGGGGAAGTGTCAAGAGGGTGCTGCTACTCTGGGAATGGGGCTGCTCTCCTGGGAATGGGGCTGCACCCTGGGAATGGGGCTGCACCCTGGGAATGGGGCTGCACCCTGGGAATGGGGCTGCACCCTGGGAATGGGGCTGCACCCTGGGAATGGGGCTGCTGGGCAGCCCCCGGGCAGTGCGGTGGGAGAAGGGAGGTACAGTCTGTCGCTCTGAGGAGCCCGTGTCCTCAAGGCAGCTGCTTCTCTGTCACTTGTGTCCCCGTGGGCTCGGAACTCGTCGTTCTGCTTGTAAAACCAATGGTGTCGAGCCTAAAAGCTGGGCTGCGTTTGTTTTGTTTTGTCCGTGTGTTTGTTTTTGTGGAGGTTTGGTTTTTTTGTGTTTTTTGGTGGTATGTACGGTTCAGGACTTTGGAGCTGAAGTTCACAAAGGGAACCATGGGGTCCAGCAGGTCTCAGAAATGAAAGATATCAGGGATGTGCATCTTCATTCAAGACTCAGCTGCAGTGCAGTAATCGGTTTTAGAAAGCTCAGGAAAAAAGGCATTCTAAATAGTTAAATGTAAAGGCAGAAAACATTGCCTGGTTCTTACCCGTGTGTGTTTTGAGAAAGCAAGACTTCACTTTTCTTCAAGAATAGGTGTTCTGGTCCTGATTTTCTTCTGCTTGGCCATGTGCAAGCACTGACAACTATCTAAAGTTTGGTGATCCCAATTTGGTACCTGTTCATGTCTCCACACAATTTTGCATATTTCCCCAAGAAAATGAGACTTAAGAGCCTGAGTCTGACAGGCTCTCCTGAGCTGGTATTTTTGCCCAGTGGCTGTGGTAGAGACTTTTGTGAGTTGGCTTGCTTGTGTAGCTGCACAGAGAGTGAGATTCACTTGGAAAATACTTATTTACAGATTTTTATTTGATAGGTGACTAAATGTCACAATGTAACATCAGTAGGTTGCATGGCTGAAGATTTAGTAAAATAATGAAGCAAATAGTGGTATTGTAGCACATATATTTAGGGTGCAAATGTTTAGCATCGAAACCCTCGTTTGATTCAGCAATCCCATGTGCTTCTGAACATTAACAAATAATATGCATTTTTCTTTCACTAGCCCACAGTTGATGCAAAATGAGTGTTCCTGACTACATGCAGTGTGCTGAGGATCATCAGACCCTCCTGGTTGTTGTTCAGCCCGTTGGCATTGTACCTGAAGAGAGCTTTTTCAGGATCTACAAGCGGATTTCAGCTGTGAGCCAAGTTAATGTGCGCGACTCGCAGCGAGTGCTCTACATCCGATACAGGCACCATTATCCCCCAGAGAACAACGAGTGGGGGGATTTTCAGACACACCGCAAAGTCGTGGGGCTGATCACTATCACAGAGTGTTCTTCAGCAAAGGAATGGCCTCAGACTTTTGAAAAATTCCATCTTCAGAAGGAAATGTATGGCTCTACTCTCTATGATTCCCGGTTGTTTGTCTTCGGGCTTCAAGGAGAGATTGCAGAGCAGCCCCGCACAGATGTGGCGTTTTATCCCAGTTATGACCAGTGTGAAACTGTGGAGAAGAGAATAGAAGATTTTATCGAGTCCCTCTTCATAGTACTGGAGTCCAAGCGTCTTGACAGAGCCACTGATAAGTCTGGAGACAAGATCCCCCTCCTCTGTGTTCCTTTTGAGAAGAAGGATTTTGTAGGTCTGGACACTGATAGTAGGTAAGCAGCTACTTTTGTCAGGTCGCAGGTCTTAAAAAACACATCTATGACAATTGCCAGCATTTAGAATAAGCCTATTAGAAGGGACAAAGTGAGCCTTGTTTCAGCAGAGGATGTGCCCTTATCTTTCTGTGTCTTTCTGTTTTAAGAGAATTTAACACACAGTTTCACCATATTTGAGATTCTAAGCTTGTTTATATATGTACATTTAATTGATGAAGCTCATCAAATAGCAGGAAGAAGTCACAGGAATGGTTTGACAGATTCTGCTGTAATGAGACATTTTGCTGGAAAACTTCCAGTGTTTTATAGATATACATTATTAATAAAAAAATTTGGTTAGAGTCCATGAAATTATTTTTATATCATATTGAGTAGTATTTGACTAATCCTACTTACTGTATTCTTTCCCTTTAAACCTCTGTTTACTTTTTCATTTTGTGAGACAATGACTATTTATTTTGATGATGAAGTCCAGCATCTTTCCCTGTCCTTCTTTATTTTATGTAATTATTCGTTATTGCTTTTTACCTGTCTTGTTTTGCTACCTGTTTTGTTTTTTTGGTTTTTTTTTTTTTTTTTTTTGTATTTTGGAGTTTTCTCCCTCCATTTTTCCTTCCTTCTCATTTGCATACTCATCTGTCAGATTTGAGTGTTGCATAATTCTGTGCACGGGATAAGTTATTCTGGCTTGAGAACTACAGGCAGGTGCAAAATCTCTTTTACTCTGTTGTTTGCAGTCAAATCCAGGGGATGGAAGCAACCACCTTTTGTCCTGGCAGACAGAGATGGGGAAACACTGTAGTGTAGTAGTGTTCATATCTGTGTTGTATGTAGGGATGCCAGCAGAGATTATTAGTGTATATAAAAGCTCAGAGGTGTCCAGACAGGTTTGTGAAGCTTTTAGATCACATTAATCAGCTCCGACTGCATATTTAGTCCTGGCCTTGGAAACAGGAAGAAAGCATTCTAGGTTTCTAATTAGTTTGAAGCATTTTGTTAAATTATCTGTGGTTGCTTGAAGGACCATCAGTACCCCAGTGTCCTGCTTCTCTTTTGTGGGAACTTAAACTGGTGCTGACTTGTTGGTCCCTGGTTTGTCCCTGTACTATTATTCAGTTATCAATATGAATTACTGTGGTACTGATTTTTGTACATGGGTGGTAAAGTTGTGTAGACTGGACAAGCCTTTTTAGAATTTTGTCCTTAATCACTCACTTTGAATGAAATTTGGATGAATGTAATCAAAATTTCCTGTTCCGTATAAGTAGAAAATGTCAATTGTTGCCCAAGAATCTCAAAATCAGAATGAATTCTGATGTTCAGTTGCATCTTCTAAAAAACTGTAGTTTGGAAATTGGCTCCTTAGATAAACAACTTATTTCTGAGCAGTAACTGTGTTGTAACTAGTGGGAAATACTCCTTGTAAAGTTCTGAGCTGGTGGGGAGCTTGAGTGACACTAGAGTGTGTGCCCACACATCTCCAAGCAGGTATTTGATGCTCTTGCAGTGAGGAGCTCAAACAGATTCTGTGTGATGCTTCAGTTCTTTGCAAAATGGAAGGTGTATGACCCTGCCTGTGTAGACACAGGGGTTTATCCAGAGTTAATCACTGGCTCAGCTCTGCACATACCCTTGCTGGGAGGTTTGAATACCAAAGAGGTTTTCAGTAAGTCTGGATCAATGGATGTACTTGAAATGTTTGCTGCACTGAACTGCTCAAGGAAAAGGTGTTAAATACTCTAATTTTTCAGTTCCATAATAAGAAAGTTCTTCAGTTCTATTTTGCTGTGGAGTTTAGTATTTCCGATTGTTTTAAAACTCAGAATTTATACATTAAAGCTTCAGAAAGCTGAACGAAAATGTATTTCTAGCTTCTCTGCACAGGAACTTTTCTAGGCACTTTTCATGTAGCCTGATGCTTCTCTTCCCTCTGTTCTAAAGCAGAAACTCAGGTCCATGGAATAAGGTTGAACACAGATCAGTTTATTAAACTAACTTATGTTTTCAAGCCAAGGTCTTTGGATGTGACCTGGTGATAATAACATTGCATTTTATTACTTGTGAGTTTTTTATTGCTTGGATTGCAGTTCACAGGATTTTATTTTAGCACATTCCCTTCTGTAGTGACAGGTTGACTAATTAAGGGATAGCATTGCATACCAGGGAGAGACAGGGCTAGGAAGGACCTTCTCCGCTAGAGACCAGTTTCTGTTTTTGCAAGATTGGATTTGTAATTCTGTTCAGGGAGGGCTCAAGGTTTTTTGAATGCAGGAAATGGTATGAGAACTTCTTGTAGAGCAACTTTTGCTACTTTATTGGTTTTGAGTCTGTCAGCATACTGATTTTACAGAAAGAAATAAAAACATGATGATATTGAGATATTGAAGCAAATGAAACAGCTTTTTCTACAACAGGTGGAAATTTCTGAAAGGTTAAAGGTAAAGAAAGTCCCTTGATCTTTTTTATATACTTTCTGTCTATTTGCAGTTTTTGTATATCATGTATCTTGACCTCCCAGTCAGTGTGCAGCTAATTACTTAAAAAGCACAAATGTTCTCTATTAAATAGATGGCAAAGAAAAAACACTGTTCTTGTAGCAGTGGGTATGTCTTTGCTTCTGTAATTGTGGATGCCTACTTAGGCTAAATAAGCACATCTTTTCCTATAACTTCTAAACTGGAAGTTAAATGGCAGTGTGTAGCAAATGTCTAATTAAAGGTGTGGTGCAGCTGTAGCCTGGAGCTATTGGGATCATAGATTGAGAGCAAATATGTTAAGAATTTACATGGGCCACATAATTCTGATCACGAGATTTGAAGACTAATTGAAACTACTGAACACAGTTTGTATCTTAAAATATACTCTTCTCCAAGTATTTTATGGTGAAATATTAGGGTTAATACTTACATGATGATCAGGGCTATATATGTAAACCTGATCTTCTCCCTCACCCAGTTAGAAGACTTTCATTAACTTGGTTACATGATAATTGCCATGGAAGCCAACTGATTGGCTTCTTTTAAGATGCAAAGTTCATAAATTAGGAAGATGAATTATTATTTCAAATAAGGTAATTCTTGAGAAAAGTGAGGATCATCTTTGTCCTTTGCAAGTTGCTTGTGTAATGAGCAGGAGAGATGCACTCCCAGAACTGACTGAGATGACGACATACATGAACTCACTGAATTTTGTGTGTAGAAGAACTTTATTTGTCTGGTGGAGAACTTTATATATTAAAAATAATGGGTTAAACCCTAAAATATTTTGAAGAAGGGTTGTCCTGTTAAACAGAAATGGTAGAACTGAAATGCTGACCTTGGTTTAATTCCTGGATCATTAAGCCAACAGGGGATTTTGGCAAATTGATGTATTTTTTCTGTTTCTTTGGCTGTAAATTGGACAAAATATTTATGTGGTCACAGGGCCCCTGAGGATAATTGAAAAAGTTTTTAAAATCAGTTGCACTTGATAGTTATTTGTAGAGGCTGGGGGATTGATGGAGAACAATGGAAAGACACGTTCTCATGATAAAAACATCCTACAAACTGAAAACTAGGAAACATATGTGCCAGAAATACTGAAAATCCCACTTGTTTTAACTTTTCTATTTTATTTGTTTTCAGCTAAAAATAAGCATACCTAAGTATGATTGTAAATCTAGTTGGATAAGCTCATTTTAATGTTGTTTACGTCAGTTTGTGTCTTAGGTTCTTTATTTTTTTAACACTGGCATCATTTAATGCTGTGAAGGGATGAGGATGTAGGGCCCTGTTTATAGATGTGCCTTTCTCTACATGGTGTCATAGCTGGGATTTGTGCACTGATTTATCAAAGTTGATGATCTCAGTATGTGTATGTGGCTGTTAATTTTCTTTCTGTTCTCTGTCTTTCTAATTTCTGTTTTGTTCCTTTCTGTTTTTTTTCCCCCCTTTTTCTCTCATACTGCCCTGTGAGTTTGTTGTTGGGTCTAAAAAGGTAGGATGTGATTGTGTATCTTTGAAAGTAGTTAGCTTTTTTCCCATGTTCTGCCTCTCCACTTCACCTTCATTGCATATTTTAGTGTTGCTTTTTATCTTTTATTTTTTCAGTACACACAAAAATAATTGCTGCCTGGAGCCTCACCACTGCAGTTGCCCCCTTTTGGCACGTTTGGCAATTATATTTGGTAGCAATGCTGAGTTTTTTTGTAGGACACACATAGTCTGCTTAGATGGCTGCTGGCCTCTGGAATTTGCTTTATTTTTTAAACTCCAAAGCCATGAAGCTATTGCTGCCTGTGTTTGATTTCCAAATTCAAAAGTTCTGGCAGTCGATCCAATGCTGTAGCTGTGTCTCTAAGTCTGGATAATGTTATGGTTGGTGATCTCTATAGCTCTGCATGCTAATTGGAATTAGTAGAACTTGATGGAAATTTTTGTTGGAGCATTTTGCATGAATACACTTTTGAGAATTGATTTTGCATGTTTCTTGTTTGTAAATTTAGCCAAATTTTGAGGATCCAGAAAGTCAAACTTGTTTCTGGATGGTTTGTAGTGAAAATAAATTCTGTCCTGAAATATAACTCTGTTGCACTGAATTTTCCATAAAATTATCTTGGGATTCTAGAAAAGATCTGGAGATGAAAGAATAAAGCACATATCCTATCGAGCAAATGAGGCAGAAAAGGAAATGGAGTTGTTCGTAGTTCCTGGGCCAGATTTATTGTCCTCCACTTTGAAGTAGTAGCAGTGGTGATGGGTCATGATTGTGGTGATTCCTGTGAATATAAGAGTATGTTTGGTGGAGAATTAACCCAACTAATTTTAGAAAATGAGATTTTGAATTAGTTCTGTAGTCTGTGGAATTTTTCCCTGTGGTGAGGCCCTTCAGAAGAGGAGTTTGGGTGACTGACAGCAAAGAGCATTCCTTGGCTGGTCCTGCATGAGGTGGCACTGCCTTCCCTGGGCATGGTTCTGAGTGCATCGCACTCAGGAGAGGGTTTGTAGGGGGAGGCTTTGGGTGCTTCTTTGAAATTTAATGTTGTAAATGGTCTTCTCGTGGGAAAATTAATATGAACTGCCCTTGGCAGTAGGATGCTGCAAGGAACTGGCCTAGAGAAAGGTTGTCCTCTTATCCTAGAGGAAATAGTTGTTAATTTATGTGTCCCTAAATAGATTAGGATTAAGCAGGAGAGAGCAGAAATATTTAAACAGTGTTTTAATAAAAAATAAATTGCAGAGAAGATATCTATAAGCTTCTCACTTCAGGTTTTTCAGCTAAAGCTGTGAAGCAAAACTAGCTTAGTATTAAAATGAACAATCATCATTTTATGCTGATATATATATATACACACACACACTTATGTATATGAATATATATGCACATAGGACTTTTTTCTTATTAAATTTGTACCCCAGGATACATTGAAGAAACAATGAGTCCCTTGGACATGATTTTAAGGGCCTGATGTTGTAGATACTGGATTTTTTTAAAAATAGGCTTCCCAAATGTGAAGTAGATTAAGTTTTGCAGTTTGTGGAGAGTGGGTTTCATTTCAGTGAAGTTTTTGCCTTTTGTCTTTTTGGATATACTTGAAGTAATTGATTTTATTGTACTTAATTGTGAGTGCCTAATTAAGAAACAGTTTATACATTTGTTTGGTGCAAACTTGCTCTATAATTAGTGAGAGAATATTTTCCAAGAGGATGGCATTGACTTGCAGGGACTGTAGGAGATGGATCCTGTTTTGGCAATACCTTAAAGAGCCTAATAACAGGTGGAATGAAAGCAGTCCTTGAATAATTAATAGTAAATTTCTTCATCACCAGGAATAAATTATCTCTTTATAAATAAGGAGAGTTTCCCAGAGAACAGTGTTTTTATGAGCAATGTTTATTGATGTCTGGGTGAATAAATGCCTTCAAACTTCAGATATATTGATATGGGCATAAATCAGCAGCAGAAATATGTTAAGGAAGACCTGGTGGTGAGGCTGTGTGATCAAAACTATTCTGGTATCAGGTCTTGATTTAGGAGTCAGGCATCATCTCTTTTCCTTTGCTGTATGACTCATATTTATGAACTTAATCATCTGCTAGCTGGAAAATCTGAACGAACACTTATAAAGTTTAGTTTTGAGAGAATAAGAACTTTAATTTGTCCATAAACATAAAGATTGCTTGAAAGTGTAGAGACAGGGAATTGGGAGCAGTGGCATCTTTGAAAGGAATTATAGCTATGTAAGGAAACAGTGATTCTCCAATTCCACTACTTACATAAAAACCAAAAAATAAAAAAACCAAACCAGTTAAAGCAATATAACATTTACAATGCTATTTTCAATCTGGAGTGCACAGAGTAGGAAAATCTGATTTATAATCAATTTAAACTCTCTTGTGCAATGCTGATTCCAGATTATGAAGGAACTGTTTGATGAGTTATTTTTCTATAACTCAAAGCTCAGACTGAAATCTTGGTAAGATTTGGTGCCCTTCCATAGTTCATAAAGAGCAACTTTAGCTTTCACTTTGAATTTTCTTGCATTTTTGTTTTTAAAATATCTATAAAATACAGGCTAGTTGAAAAATAAGACAAATATTTCAATTCCTGACACATCTAAATAAAGAACAAGAGTTGTATTGAGCTTCATTTAATGCCAACACCCTCAAATCAATTGTGAATATGGTGTGATAGATCAGAGAAGTGCAAACATTTATATAGGTATTGTAACTTTTTTAGATGGAAAAAAGCAATAGGAGACATATTTCTTGTCTTCTTTCATTATTTCCACTTTTTTTGGTAGACAATAACACTGGTTCTGATAGCTTTTCTCTTTAATTTTTATAAGGCCATTGTCTCTACTTCTGTATATTTTCTCTTTCAGTTTCTGTCCCCCATCCATATAAATCAGTTACTTTATCTCCCTTTTCCAAACCAACTGCAAGGAATAAGACATTACGTGGTGCCTGAAAAGATGCTTCTCTTTGGTGTAAACTACACAGGCCAAACTGATAGCCTTGAAGGCAAATAAACCAGTGGCATGTAATTGTTTGGATTCTTGCCATTCCTTCTGGCCTTTCTGCCTTCAAATCTAAAGGAAATAAATTAATGTCCTTATTCCTACCCTTACATTTAATATGTTCTGTGCCTCTTTTTCTTTTATCATTTCTACATTACAGACTTCATGAAGACAGTTTGTTCAGATGCCTGACAGATTATTTCAGTGACATTTCGGTTTATGTTTAGGGTCTTCTGGGAAGTTCTTTGCTTGAAAAAAAACCCCACAGCCCCAAACCTGGTTTCATTCCATAACATTGGTATTCCTCTTGTATTTAGGTCTCACTCTAGGAATAAGAGTTCAGCATCTGGAGAGTGTGTGTAACCCTAGGGTTTTTTTAAATTTCTTTTTTGTTTAAAGTTAAGTTCAAATAGTTCTGTTAACTTTTTTTAAAAAGTCACAGGCTGGTTTGGGCTGGAACAAACCTTAAAGATCATCTCGTTTCAACCCCTCTGCCATGGTCAGGAACACCTTGCACTAGACCAGGTTGCTCCAAGCCCCATCCAACCTGGCCTGGGACACTTCCAGGGATGGAGCATCCACATCTTCTCTGGGAAACCTGTTCAACAGCTTTTCTGATGAAATTAATTAAATTGAAAAAGTATCACTACATCTCCTAGAAGCTCAAAATTTGCAACTATGTCAACCCAAGATGGTTCTTTGTATTTTTACCAGATTCTTTGGACTTCATGTATAGAATA
Source organism: Pseudopodoces humilis (assembly GCF_049639895.1). Lineage (NCBI taxonomy): Eukaryota > Metazoa > Chordata > Aves > Passeriformes > Paridae > Pseudopodoces > Pseudopodoces humilis. The sequence continues at coordinate 4,106,943 of NC_142200.1, forward strand.
AAGAATGACATCTGCAGCAATTCTCCTAATTAAAATTTCATTTTTGATAGACTTTTATTTTAGTTTAAACTATTTGAAGAAATTAGAGTTTATTTTTCCTGAGTGCCGTGTGGAAAGTGAATTTGCATACCTCTCTGTATGTACTTAGAAGACGCTGTTAGAACAACAAGATATACTATTGAAAGTAACGTAGATAAATTAATAAAATATCTAAGTTGGCATTTAAATTTCTTACTCATGAAGGAATTTTATAATTATAGTGCAAGGACAATCTTGTCAGGGAAAACTTTTGCAGAAGGGAGAGCAGGAGGATTGTTCATGGACTTGAGAGAGGAGAGTTGTTCTGAACTGTCACTTAAACCATGATGTGTTTTCCAAGTCCAGTGTCTTGCTTTGCATCTGTTATGTTTCTTTAGCTGAAACATACTAAAAAAAAAATACAATAGTAGGATTAGTGCCTTTATCACACAGATTTTTGCCCAAGTTGCCTTTTCAGCTGTACCAAGGTGTCTGTTGGATATATTCAACAGGCTTTGTTTGTTCATTTGGGAAGAACATCATCATTTATTTTAACACGTAAAAATAGAGTAGGAGGAGAAACCCTGTCAGCTGTTGCCTGAAATGATGGTGCTTTTTCACTCATCATCCCTTTAAAAGAAGGGGCTGGGAACAGGGGGAGGTTTGTGAGGTCTGGGGAGTGGGGGGAGTGTTTAGGGGGTTCTGGGCCCCTGATACCTTTGGGCTGTGTGTGGAGAGGGTCCCAGCAGAGGAGAGCAGAGGCCCAGAGCAGGATTTTGGAAAGGTCACATTTAATATGCTCAGACACAAAATGTGAGGGATGCTATGAGTACCATCCATGGAGTTGTGGAACTTATTCAGGAACAGTTTCCTGAAAGCACAAGAACAATCCATCCCCTACTGAGGGAAAGGAAGAAGGCAGAACCACCCTGGATTAACAATGAGCTTTTGGGTGTCCTAGGAAAGCAAAAAAGCAGCATATCAGCTAGGGACAGGCAGCCAAATACTCACTGTAGTCTGCAGGAGCCTTGCTTTGGAGGTTTTCAGGGCATGTGACTCTAGCTGTGTATCTTGGTTTGAAAAGACAGGTGTCTGCTAAAGAAGGCAAGAGCCTCCCTTGAAATGGAAAATGTAAGCCACCCTCCCTTTAAATTATTATAATTTTAAAATTAAGGGGCTCTAAGGCAAAGATATGGGAGTAGGAATAGCAGTTCTTGAGCAGTATGTATAAAAAACCCCCTACTACTTAATAGGAAAATTAAAATAAAATGCAGTAGTACAAAAAACACTGACAGAGTCAGAATACAACCTGACACCCTGTTGGTTAGGGTGTTGGTAGCAGTCCGATTAAGTGTTGGCTGCAGTCCTCCTGGAGCAACAGACATGGTTCTGTTGAAGCAGTCATCCTGTAGAAGGGTGTAGATTTCCTCTGAAAGTCTGGTGTTGATGTAGAACAGTCTAGTCTTCCTCTGGGAATCCAGTGGAAAAAGGCTGACTGTGGTTATTTCAAGTCTCAGATTATATCCAGGTAGGAACGCTTGGCTCCTCCCCCTCGGTGGAGCATCTCACAATGGGATGATGTCATTTTATCAGTCCTGCAGTGAGACTCAATGGCCCATGAACAGAAGATATCTCCCTGGAGTTATGAGGGATGGGTCATACAAGAGATAAAGAACACTGCCCCACCTGGTTTTAACAGCTGGTAATAGAATACTTTTGGTTGCATCTTGGATTTCAACCTTAGACACTGTGTAAACGCTGTGTAGCCAAAACCTGTGATACGTTGCTTTTTTCCACTATCCTAAAATTGTTGGTCCTTTTGCATATTAGGGTAGTTAGCATTCATATTCCCGTAGAGGCAGAGAGTAAATTAATGTTGATCTGCTATTAAGGAGGAAAGAAAACTGCTTTAGGTGTTTTTTACCCCAGAGAAGCATTCCCTGCCAGTAACTGAAGTGCACCTTTCATTTTGCAGACACTACAAGAAGCGCTGCCAGGGCCGGATGCGGAAGCATGTGGGAGACCTGTGTCTGCAGGCTGGGATGCTTCAGGATTCCTTGGTGCATTATCACATGGCAGTGGAACTGCTGCGCTCTGTCAACGACTTCCTGTGGCTTGGAGGTAGGATTAGGTGGTGTCAGTAGCTAAACCCAAGTGAATCAAATTATCCTCTGTAATTTCCTTACTCATTGTGAAAAGCAGTAACGATTTTAGTGACCAAAATCTGGATATCAGGTGTGAGTAAAAATTGGGTTGAAGCAAAAATTGGTCAATAAGACATAAGAAAGGAATGTGTTTAGGAAAACCTAAACTGTGTTACTGATAAATTGTGTTACTGTAGAAAAGCATGTACTTAAAAAAGAAAATGTGTCTGATTTTTTAATGATTCTTTGGAAAGTATTTGATTTTTTTCACTGAATTGTATAGGTGTTTTAAAAATATTTCCTATGGATGTCCACTGTGGACTGTTAGGAAAAGATTTTTGCCTTTACATCTCCCAAAGCTGCAAGTGTTAAACTTCCACTGGCATAATTTCCTTTCATGTTCTGTTTTAGGATTTGCTTTCTTCCTCTGCCTTTCTTCCATCCTTTCCTTCCTTTTTTTTTTTTTCATACCTGCTTTTTGTTATTTAGTTGCCATACAAATGATCTTTGAGCACAATTTCTGCTTCTCAGTTTCATACCCTTTCAGGACAGTCACTGTCACCAGTTCTGCTTTTAGCTTTCTCATTCCACATGGAAACCCATTTATCTTCTTAATGGCTCTGTAGGTTACATACTGTGAAAACCTTAACACCTTTTGACCTCCCACTTCTTTCCTTCTACAATTCCAAAAACTTAAATGGCTCAGGATTCCTCAAATTCTACTCAGCATTCTCCAGAGTACTCTTCCAATCCAAGTAATTCTGATAATTTTGTAAGTTAGTAAGTAAATAAATTTGATATGTCTGTAAGTCTGATCTGTTTATATCACATCCAGTTAAATCAGGTTGTTCAGGATCTGTCCAGGGGAATTTCAGGCATATTTAATGAGTTCTACAGACTTTGAGCAACCTTTTCTAACATTTTGCTGATTATAATTTGAAAAACTCCAACCATAAAACATAAATTGGTCCTACCTTAAAGGAGACCTTCCTGTGTCCATTTGTGTTGGCACTCAGCTGGTCACTGTACCCCTGAGGAGCACCTGCTTCCATCTCTTCCCTACCTTCCCAGTGGCTGTTTTAAAGGCAGCAGGAACATGAACCTCCAGCCTCTTGTTCTGTAAGGCTGAGCAAGCCCAGTTCTCTCTCCTTCTCATATGCCAGGAGCTTCAATCCCCTGACCCTTTTTTTGGCCTCCCACCAGCCTTGCTTTGGGATGAGGCTTCTGCCAGCCTCTATCTCCAGCCTGGCAAGTTCTCTCTGCATTGAAGGCCTGCCCTCCTGTCCCCCCAATCTGATGTCACACAGGAAGTTTCTGGTGCAATCATCCAGGCACTTAATGAAGGCATGAGTCCCCCTGAGGGACACCACTGGTCCCAGGCAGCCATTTGGCTGATCACAAGCCTTTGAGTCTGTCTGTTCAGCTGATTTTCCACCTATTTTATAGGCCAGCTCTCCCAATCTTCTTGATTTGGCTGCAAGCATTCAGTGGGTGACCATGTCCAAAGATGTTTTGAAAGCCAAAACACACAACATCCACTGCTGTTCCTTTGTCTGCTGAGCTTATCATCTCCTCATAGGAGGCAATGAAGTTGCCAGAGACTGATTTATCCTCAATAAATTGATGTGTGCTGTTCAGGGACACCTTTCATTTTGTGTGCTTCCAGCAGGACTTCTGTGTAGCCTCTCCAGGGAGCTGATGTTGATCTATTTGTGCTGGTACTTCCTTCTCAAAGAATATGACGTTTCCCTTTTCCTAGCCACTAGAAACCTCCCCCAATGGATTTGAACCTGTTGGAGGTGATGAGAGAGTGGTCTTACCTTGGTCAGCTCTCTTGGCATCTTACCTGGTTTTGTGGAATTGCAACCACAGAATGGTTGGATTAAGTGCTTTTCATGTGAGCTTCCTCTACTGTGACAAGTTCTTACTCCTGCAGATTCTTTCAGTAGGGTTGGGGCAATGGGAGCTCTGAGGGTGAACACAGAGGTGAAAAGCACATTTTGTATCTCAGAATTAACTGTGGCCTTTGTCGTTAGACCTCCAGTTTCAGGCATATTTTGTTTGTGTAAACGGCCTTTACCAGAGGATACTTCACTTCTTGCAAATGTCTCTACTAATCTGTTGGCTTTTTTTTCTTTTCTCTGCAGCTGCCCTTGAAGGGTTGTGTTCAGCATCTGTCATCTATCACTACCCGGGTGGCACTGGGGGTAAAGTTGGGTCTCGCAGGGCTCAAGGAGGTTCCCTTTCTGCTGAGGCAGGCAACAGGCACAGGCCAGGTAAGGATGTCATCTCGATTTTATTCTGTTTGCCACCACTAAACATCTGAAAACTTCTCCCCATATGCTAACTCTGTAAAATTATACAGATGGCAGGATTAATCAGAGGAGGGAGGTTTAGGAAAGAATTTGTTTTCATAGTTTTTAGACTTTTGCAATGACTTTTCTGTTTTGGTGTTAATGTCAACACATGTGCTTTGCATAGAATTGCAAAGCTTTTGATTTTTTCACCTGATTGTTAGTAGTGTCTAGTTAGTGTTAGTTTGAATTTTGCTGGAAGAGATGCAGACAGTTTTTATAAAATATGATCTGACAGGGCTGCATGTATTAGAAAGAATTAAGTTTGATACATTTTATTCAGAGATTTTTGCAATTCTAAAGTCAACAAGTAATAAATAAATTTTGTTAACGAAATGCCAATAGGCCAACATAATTTTTGAGGTTTAGTATACTTTTTCTAAACTCTTGGACTGCAAAAGAGATGGCTGAGGAGAAATATGAGAGCAATCTGTAATACAGTGAACATTGTGAAAAAGGATGGGTAGGAATCAAAGGTTCAGTATTTCTTCCAGGAGAAGAACTGGGGGACATCAAGCAGAGCTAAGCAGATGGAGAAGCAGGCGAAAGGAGTTACTCTTTATCCAGCCTACAAGGATGACATGGAACTCCTTGTCATTCAGACATCTGGTGGTGTGTGTGAGAGAGGCAAGGCTGCTGCAGATCCATGTCCCCAGGCAGACAGGGGTCTGGGCAGGAATTCCCAGCAGGCCTGGAGGAACAGACAGAGAACACACAGCCTCAGTCTATCCAGGAGCTGGCCACTGGATTGGACCACTTGCTGGCACCTCAACCCCCAAGGCTGAGACCCAGATCCCATTCCAGTTGTTGGTGCCTAGACCAACACACACACACATATATATGCACTCTCCTCTGTTTTTCCATGCTTGTTCCCTAAACTGCCTCAGCCCCTCTTTCTCCTTGTCTTTGACTCGTCCCCCACAACCCAGAAGGAATCTTCTACAATCCCAAGATGTTCTTTCCCTATAGTGAGCCCCATATCCCTGTAGGGGGTGACTCCTCAGCCTGTCTGTAAAGAGCTGCTCGTGTACCTGAGCTGCTGGGCTGCACTCCCACACAGCTCTGTTAGTTCTGATTTGGTTACTGGTGTTTAGCTGATGGTCAGTGACCCTCTCTGCTCCTTTGTGGTTGTGCAGATGAGCCTGTCATATAAGCTGACACCTGTCACATGGTGTTACAGCTCCTGAATGGTTTTGTGCCTTTCAGGAGAGGCTGGGCTGGGGTAGGGAAACGAGAGTACATTGATTAGTGTGAGCTACATGGGCCTTTGGGCTAACTCAGCACAGCTGCTGCTGTGTATGCATTCAATCAGGGCTGAAAAATATCTGGGTTTAAGTGCTGGTGTTAATTTCTCTTGTGTGCAATGTGGTCAAAATTAATTCCTTCATCTAAAGGAAACAACCACGCATCTTTATTTTTTTATAAGTCACAATCTAGTAAACACTTGCTTTATTACCTTTATTATAAACTGCATGTGTTGAAATCAGATAATTGTGATAGTAAAATTACCTTATTTCAGGACAGAATACTAATTTTTATACAATATCCAGTCATTAAAATCTGTGCATTTGGTCCCATGACCTATGAATGCATTTTACATTGGCTGTTGCAGTTTCACCTGGTTAGTGACCTTTGTCTGCTTTTAAATGAATATTTATCAGGAGATATTGCACTGTTTGTTTGTCGTGGGTACTCCTGGTTACTAAAAAAGGTAACAAGTCACAGCTCTCGGAATAATTGAATGTGTTTTGGGTATATATTTGCTGGGTTTCTATTTAAGTTGTCTTGTATTTCAAAGTTCAGTTTGCAGACTTGTTAGTGTTACTTTTAATGTGTAAAACGTTTTACAAATGTTTTAGTTTCATATGACAAGATTTTTCAAAGGGCTTTTCTATGAAGAAAAACTGATTACAGTTTTTTTTGTCACCCTTTGCAGACTGAAATATTACTTTGTGGCCCATAAGATATTGTTTCCTAACTCTGGTTATGATCTCTGTGTTTTGAGGTGTGAACTGCTGAGCTCTCTGGCCAAACAGCTGTTGCTGTGATGTCATTTTCCTACAAAATTTTCTGAAAGTTTCTTTTTATTACCTATTCCTGACTCTGCAGTGCCTTTCATTTGAAATCTTTTCAGACTGCACCTTTGGTTATAGTCTCTTTTGCTGTAATTGATTTTGTGAGGGCAGTGATTAATCTGGGGAACAAATTCCACTGAATCCTTATGTGGGATAAAGCCAGAAAAAAAAAAAGGGTTTCCAAATTCTTCACAATTCAAGAAATGCCACACTTGGAACTGCCATTTGTGCCTGATTTTGAGGCATGTAGATGTAGCAGTTACCTTTAGTATTTCCTCTAGTACCTGGAATTGCACCTCTTATAGTGCTTGTACTTCAGCCTTCACAGGATGACATTTCCTGCCCTGATCCAGCCAAGAGAAACATCTTTCTCTAGAATCCCTTGTGATTTCCATCATTTGGCATTTTTAGGCTACAGCACAGGGACCTGGCTGCTCAGAAAATGGAGTGTCTGCTTTGTGTAGAAACAACTTTGGAACGAAAGCTCCAAAATACAAATGAGCTTCTGCTCTATACCGTGGCTGCCCATCCCTGGAAGTGTTCAGGGTCAGGTTGGATGGGGTTTTTGAGCAATCTGCTTTAGTGGAAGGTGCCCCTGCCTGTGGACAGGGGGTTGGAACTTGATGGTCTTTAAGGTCCCTTCCCAAATCATTCTGTGATTCTGTGAAAAGGGAGCTTTGACTTCTCAGGTATCTAAACCATTTTGTTTGTATGGGGGCAGGTTTAGGCTGTGTCCCTGTGAATTCCTGGATGTATCTCAGCAGCCTTCAGTGTAAGGGAAAATTCTGACTTGCTCAGTTCCTCCTGGCCAGGAAATCTGGATGTAGTCTTATCAGTTATGGGATTTGTATGTCAGACAAGATGAGTCTGGGTTGCTTTATGCTTAGGTCACTGACTGTTCTGGATTTCTCTATTGGATTTTATTTGCTGGGAGTTCATTGTTGCCTGACCTTCCTCTTTCCCCAGGCAGAATTATGACACCTGAGTGAAGTGTTGGTGTATATTTGGGTCTAGATTTAAATCTCTGCTTCACTTGTGTGGAATCTGAGCAAATCAACTGAAGGGTCTGTTTTGCTGATAAAATAATTATTTTTGACTGCTTAACCCTTGATATGAACAATTTTATTGCCATGTTTAACCAAAGTTTAGAGCAATGAGGGGTTCCATACCTGGTAATACAACTCTGCAGTACTCTTGGTAGCTCTTACATGGACAATCTGGTTTATGGGATTGACATGACTCAATTATTCAGAAAATTCTGTGGAGAGAAATGAATGATGATTAGAAGGGATAAAATGACTTGGAAATGTTATTCTACAGTATGCAGCAGATTAAATGAGCTCCCACAAGGAGATTTAAAGACTGTAGGTCCTGTCACTAATACTAAGTGGACTGTAATGGAAACTTGCTAACCAAAACAATATAGGAAAGAAGATGTGGCTTTAAATTATACACTGAAAATTCTGAAATTCTTAGTGTGTCTTAGAACTCATTGCAACTTTATATACTTTTACATTTATTTATTGACAAAATGAGATTTAGCATATGGTGACTACTTGAATTATAATTGGTAGTCCTTCACAGTATCAGTGATAATCCTGATAAATCTGAAAGATTTTGTTCAAGCCTGAATGTTATAAAACATTGTAAGAACTTACTTTGCTGGCTCTATTTAAGGCTGAAAAAAATCATTTTTGTTCCTCCTTTTAGGGGCACAAGAAGTTCTCATTGATCCAGGTACATTTATTTTCCTGCATGTTTCCAAAATATTTTCTTGTATTATTTGATGTGTTTTGCAATTGTATAGATAGTTATTGCCACTTGCCAAAACTAGTAGTGATCCCTGATACGGAAACTGATGCTTCAGTTTTTGGCTATAAATCTTGAGAAATTACAGAGACTGAAGGGTAACTGGCACAAAATAAATGCTGTAGTTCCATGATCGTGTCTCCATAAATTCTAATCAACAGGATTTCTTTCCATGAGTAGTGAGGATTTTAAAATATTTGTGAAGTGTCCAACCTAAAGGATCATCTGTAGTTCTGTAGTGTCATGGTATTCCCTCAGTCACCAAACATCTTTCACTTCCATAAAAAAACTCTTAAACTCCATGTGCTTGGTCTGATTCCTTAAGGTTAATAAACATATTAAAAAAGTTGCCTTAGCATTTAAGTATGTAAGGAAACATTCCTTCTGCTCTCTCAGTATATTCAGAAATACCTTTCACAGTAGTTTTTAACTGTCTGTTGACAGTTAGAGCCAGCTCTGAGACACAGAGATTTTTTTGTCATTTTAGCAGAGAAACCTCTTGAAGAAATAAATTTGTGTATAATCCTAAATAAATTACAGTATAATGCTACAGATTAAGTAATACGTAAAAAGGTATTGAACCGTGCCAAACCTTTGATGTATTTTCACTTTTATTACGTTAACTCCTCAATAAAATCAAGTTCTAAAAATAAAATTTTAATTTTCTTTTTAATATCCCAGATTTCCTTGGCATCTATTTCAAATTCCTATCCCTATATAGACCCTTTTGTCTCTTGCCTTCTTTTTTGTGTAAGAAAACCAATTTCTTACTGTTTTGTGTGAGCCTTTTTTTTCCTAAGAAAAAAAGTGGTTTAGAAACACAGTTTTAGAGTAGAAGAAGGAATAGTTCAAAGATTAAAACCATCTATTCAGATGTGGCCATAATATAATTTTAGCAATCTCTATTTTATTCATAGTCCAAACATTCAGATAAGTACTAAAAATCATGAATATATTTGTTTCTTATTAAGTGAAAAATTATTTCCTTTCTGTCTAGGTGGGGCAAGTGTACTTTGTGTATTCTGTGTCATACCTAGCATACCCTAGCTTGCTTTTTAGATATTTAGCATTTGCCAAGAACCCTTGTGGTCATTTCTGACCCTGTTCTGTTCTAGGTGCTCTGACGTCCAACGGGATAAATGCAGATACCAGTGCTGAGATAGGACGTGCCAAGAACTGCCTGAGTCCTGAAGACATCATAGAAAAATATAAAGAAGCCATTTCTTACTATGGCAAGGTAATCCTGGTTATTTTTAAACAAACACCTAACGTTCTTTTCAGCAGTGAACTGCTGAGGCTTTGGTTTTGGAGGATCTTGTAAAGCATGGTGGTGAGGTTTGCAAAACATGTTCCAGCTCTTCTGGAGGAGTTTTTAGGTTTTTGTGCAAATGCTCAGAGCCTGAGATGGAAAAGTAGCTTAATGTCTGCAATCATAATAAGAAAAGAAAACAAATTATTTTGTGCTGTGAAAATAGTGGCTCAGTGTCCACATCAACAGTAAAGATAATTTTAATTGTATTGCAGTGGAGTTACTTAATCATTTTTTAATTTCAGGTATTTCTCTTGTTTGATAAAGTATCTTTAGAATAAGCTTGTAAATATTTATCATAGGCATTTTCATGTCCACATTGAAGGGAGACTCTCCAAGTGAAACAAACTCAGTTGTGTGCATGAGTTAATTTATGATCAGGAGCAATGAAAGGTGATAGTTCTGGGCATAGTGTCAGATAAATTAGAATCCATCAGTAAAACAATGATTGTCAAGGATGCATTCAACTTTTTAATGTTACCTTAAGGGTACGTTGCTCATCTAGAAAGAGTGTGATGTCTCTAGAAATATAAAATTATTGGATTTTGTTTGGCTTAAGGCAGGATATTTATATTTTGATTATTTATAATATGCAGTGTGCTCTCAGCAAGTAATAATTGTGCTTCACTGCAGCTTCACTTGAAATAACAAAGAACTTTGTGTCAGGACTGATTTATAACCCTTCAAGACAAGCACAGTTATCTTCTGTCTGTTCCAGACCTACAGAGTAGCTCCTTGCTTGAATGCCGAGGAAGCAGCACTTTCTGCATATTTTTTATGTTCTCACTCAGCTGAAAAAACTTTTGTAGCACCTTCTAAAATAGATTCAATCTCCAGTGATTTGCTTTTCTAATACAAATGCACAAGACGGAAATATGTGACAGCTTTACTGGCTTAACTCTTGCATTTTATTATTGAGCTTTCTTCCTCCCATTAGTTTTCAAATATAAACACGTGAAGAGAATTCAGCAGGAGGTGGGCCAAATCAAATATCCAGTATCAGTGTTGTTTGAGGAAATCACCAGATCAGATTGTCTGGCTAAAAAATTGCCTGTTGGTTATCTGAGCACAAACAGTTCAATGCACATCTACATTGTCTCCTTTAGCTTCTTGAAGCAAGCTAAATCACTGAACAGTCATTTACAACAAAGGTTTTGCAGACAAGTACTGGAACACTTGGATTGGTTTCTTATTCTCTTGTTATCAGGAATATTGTTTTAACTAAAGAGAAAATGGATGTAATAAAATGTAAGGTATGCAATGTAATAAATATGTAATGTAATAAAAACATTTGCATTGTAAAGGTAGAGTTTATTTGGAGGTGCAGCACCCACAACCATCCATTTATATGAAGTTATCCCAAATGGTTCCAATATTCCCAGTTTTTCTCCTTGTCTGAATTCACAGACTGAAGCTGTGCTCTGTCTCAAAGTGAGAGCAGTGAGTGAAGAGGCTGAAAACAGCTGTTTTGCACAATAGTATTTTAGATGACACCTTAACTTTCACTTGTGTAATGTTAATAATTTAACAGTGTGGCCATTAGCATTAAGGAGTTGCTGGGTTTGGAGGATATGACAGCTGATTTATGTGCTGAGCAGAAATGTTTATAAAATCTAACAGGTGCAATACTTCAATATTATTTTAATTTTCTCCCTCTCCAAGTACAAGAACGCTGGTGTGATTGAACTGGAGGCTTGTGTGAAGGCTGTGAGAGTCCTGGCAATGCAGAAGAGGAGCATGGAAGCCTCTGAGTTTCTGCAAAATGCAGTTTATATCAATCTCCGGCAGGTCAGTTGGAAAGTCCAATTATTTTTGTCTTGTCATTTGACAGAATATACTGGAAGTTAGTTAGATTCAGGAGACTCCAGTTTATTTTCTTTATCACTGCCTTCCTTCTGACTAGAGCTTGACTTCTGAAGATTTTCACATCTGTGAGTCTGGGTTACAAGGTATCGTGAATTCATCTAAAAACATGAGGATTTAGTTTGAGATTAAACTCTGTTGCTTCTTCTCCCTTGTGAAGGTGAAAAAATCCCATTGTTCTCTTGTGATGTTGTACTAGGGGAAAACAGCTGCCTGGGACTGCTCTGTAGTGGATTTTTAAAATTTTCTTGATTGCATCTCATGCAATGAAACTGAGCAAATCAGGAATGGCACGTTGCAGAGTGAGCTGAAGAGTCTGATTAGTGTTCTTAATCAACTAAATTTTTGTTGTGTAGTGCAAAGTCTTAATTAAGCCAAATCAAAAAGGAATTCAGGGGGGAAATCAGTGTTTGGAACTGTATGGAAAGTGCTCAGTATCACCACAAAATAACATTAACACTTGAGCAGTGTCTCACGCTTGGTGTCGTGGCTCACAGAGAGATTGCTGTGGTTGAAAGAACTAACAAAAAGCTGTTAGGTTTCTTACTGGTTTTTGGTCATTACATCTTGGGAAGATGAACAGTTTAAGTCCACACCATTGACCTTATTAAGCCCAGACAGGGACAGCAGATTTATGAGGGAGATAGAATACTTTCTTTCTTTTCATACTTTCTCTGGAATCAATTTTCTAACAAAGCGTAAATGAGACAATAATTAATTGAGAAGCTGTTAAAAAAATCATCAGTCTTGTTACAGAGCGCCTTAATTGCCACAATCCTTGTGGTACTAAAGGCCTTCTCTTTAATTCTGTAACCTGTTTTTTTCTGGCAGTTCTGCACCCATTGTTGTTGTTGTTTACCCATCCTCTTGTTCTGGTGCCATTATTCTTGTTGCCTACAAACTCCAATATTATTGTTGTTTCTTTTTCTGGAAGCAATTACTGCCATTAAGAGAAGACCCTGTTCTCCCTAACACCACTGATACTGCAACTTTTACTTTTTATCAGAGGAAAACTGTAAGACCCAACGTCTTGGTTTGAAACACAGGTGTCTGATAAGGAAGGCGGGAACCTCCCTCAGAATAGAAAATGTGACCCCCTTCCCTCCAAATTATTATAACTCTGAAAATCAGGAGTTTTCAGGCAAAGACATGGGGAAAAAAAATCTCTTGGTATTTTTGCCCTTCTCAAAAACAAAACCCAAGGTAAGAGAGGAGCCAGCTCCACCCTTCCCTGATTTGGCCATTTCTTTGGTCACTCTTAAGTACTGGTCGTTATTGTCGCTTACCAACATGAGTAACATCTGGTCTTATCAGATGGGACAAAATTCCGTGAGAGAAAGAATCAGAAGCAAAAATCCTAACCCCCAACACCCAGTGAATGGTAAAGTACTTGCCTCTTCAGTAGTTGATATGTATTGCCTAAAAACACAGAAACACAAAGCTTGGCAATATGAAAAACATGCCCTGATCTAAGCTGCAGTGAACCTGCAACCAGAACAGAGTGGGATCTCTGCGTGGCTGGGGAGCAACTTGGCATAATGTGAAATAACAGTAGGATGATCTTTCCAGGGCATTCCCCAGGGCTGGGAAATGCATTTTCTGTAAAGAGAGGTATGGCTGGGAATTGTATTTCTAGCTTTTTAATATTTACTGTATAAAACATGGAAACAAATAAGAGTTATTATTAATAATTTGGACTAACTCAGGGAAGGAGTCATCTTGTGATAGCTGAGGGAATAAACTGTAGGACAGTGCTTTTCATTTGCAGGTAAATAGAACATCAGCACAACCAATATTCTGCAGCAGAAAAAACACCTCACAGGTTCAAGTGTAAGACTTATAAACAGGAAAACTAGTTCCTACCCATAAATTCAATTTCATACTTAGTCTAGTAATATCATGTAGTTGGTATTTTCTGATGAGCTGCAGAGTAATAAGACTTTGCATCCAGTTATGAGGAAGAAATGGTAAAATATAATTACAGAGAATGTGAGATTATAAAATTTTAATATAGTAAGGAATAATTAAAAAACAAATAAAAAGCTGTATTCTTTGAAAGCCTGACTTGAAACAAGCCTGAGAAAAAAAACTGGCTCTATTACCTGGATAGTGACTTGCAGCCTTTCCAGGTGCAGTTGTCTGGTAAAGCAGTTAAATAAAAATTAACCAGGTGGAAATGATGCTGGGCTTCAGGTGATGACTATTTTACAGCCACTTTACAGGCTTTTATAAATTTGTGAGGTCAGGAAAGATGTTTGTAGATGTTGCAGAATGGCCTGCTGCAATCTTCCCAGAATTAATTACTTGGAGTATCTGTGTGGGTTTTTTCTCATTTTTTTCTTCTTTAAAGTTCCTGGATGGTAACACATAACTAACTGTGCTCAGGAAAATGCAGTTTTGCTGTTTTTGTGGTGATTGAAAAACAGTTTCCTGCAGCTGAGGAAAATACTTGAGTATCTTTGGGGACAACCATTAAGCAACAAGTTATGTAACACTGGTAAAAACTTAGATATGATGAAAATAAAACTTCCTGGGAATCTGCTGCCTCTCTCATAGTTGTTCCAATTATGCTATTTAGGTAGACAGTGCTCCTGACAGTGCACGACCCTGTCTTTTATTATCTTAATGAATTTAGTTTCTCATCTTAAAGAATTTAGTGAACATTGTCAGTATTTGTGTTTAAGGAATAGCTTTTGATATGTTTTTTTTATTGAAGTTTCTTTTGCTTTATTTCCTGATCATGTGCTTCTGCCCTTTTCAACTTTACTGCTATATTTTTATTGTTCTAACCTGTTAAAGATGGCATAAATAGGTAACTTCAGTATGAGACCTTGTGTTCTTTCTGAGTGATTGTCTTTGGGAACTCTGATAACTTCTCCAATTTTTTTCTCTGTTTTCCTTTTGTGTTTTCTGTTTTGTCCAGCTGCATTGGTTTCTGAAAGTTTTCACCCTGGTGCAATCACCTTTTTTCACAACTCTTGATACAGGGCTTGGTCTTTCTTAGGGATAGGTGGTTCTTTAGCATCCAGTCTTCTGTGGTCAGTTCTGAAAAAAATAGCAACTTCAGCTTTCAAAATTGTCTGAAACTTTCCAAAATGCTTTGCTACTCTGTGGATTTCTTCGTATCCTGAAGTACAAAGATTTGAACTGTCAGATAAGGTCGTGGTGCCCTCTGAAAACTGCTCTTTGATGTGTCTCATACCCCTATGTCCAAAATTAGAAGTGACTTGTGAGAACAAACTACTTTTTGTAATTATATCAGGATTTAAGCGGCTAAAAGACATTTTGAACCTGCTTACAAGAGAGCTTCTAATTCCTAATCATTTTTGTAAAAGCCAGCCAGTGTGGTGATCAGCTTCCCTTGACTGTCCAAGCTTTTAAGCGTTTGAAGTTGAGCACAGTGATTTGATACTTCCGAAGAACGAGTTACTGTTTCTGTCCTTTAGGGCTATTTTTAGGTGAAATTTGTGTCGCTTGAAACACTTTTGCAAAAGGTGTTGGCAGCTTTAGAGTAATTTAAAGTACATTCTATTGCTTTTGATTGTGCCAGATCCTGTGCACTAGGTGTCAGCATTGGTCTGCACTGCTGGCTGCTGGAACACAGAGTGAGAATCATCCAGAGTTTCTGTGGCAGTTTCTTCGTGGCTGGCTGACTCCAAGGCAAGATTATCATTCAGGCCAGAGGCAAAAAGAATTAAGTTACCTGGGACTTTGGCCAATACACTGATAAGCTAAAAAAGCACATGGTGGTAGTTCCTTATCAAGTTGGTTTCAACTTTAAGTCTAACAGGACTTTCTTTAACTAAATTCCACCTCACTTTTTGGCAGTGTGCAAATATATCATGGGGTTGTTTAGGTTGGAATAGACCTCAAGAACAGCCATTAACTCAGCACTGCCAAGCTCAGCACTAAACCATGTCCCCAAGTGCCACATCTACACATCTTTTAAAGCCCTTCAGGGATAGTGGCTCCACCACGTCCCTGGGCAGGCTGTTCCTGTACTTGACTTAGTGAAGAAATTTGGGTCTGTGTCATTTCTGCGACATTTTTCTACTTTAACATTATTTTTTACCTTGTTGGGACAAGCTCCCATTGAACTCACTGCTACCCTGCAAAACTTGCTTTGTGCAAGGCAGCGGTGAGACCCTGGCACAGGTTTGCCAGAGGAGCTGTGGTTGGGAATTCCTGGGAATGTTCAAGGCCAGGTTGGATGGGGCTTGGAGCCACCTGGTCTAGAAAAAGACATTCCTGCCCATGACAGGAGGTTGGAACAAGATGATGTTTAAGGTCCCTTCCAATCCAAACCATTTTATGATTCTGTGATTCAGTCTCACAGTGTATAAATCACAGTACAATTTCATGGAATGAAAAATTTGTGGTTTACAAGATTAGAGACATAAAAATTGAGACAGTAGTTTCTTGCTTTCATAGCCTGAGATTTCAAGATTAGATTTTATCTTCAAGGGATGAAAATCCTAGTGAATCAATGAATCTTGGAAGCGATATATTTTTGCACTCACATGAATATCATGTTAAGTATCTTCCATACAATGTGGAGCTGTTTAGCTGTTACTGACTGTTTTGACTATTTACTTGTTAGTACCACTGACAAATAAAGTTGAAGCTGCAGAACTTCATCTTTGCAGCTTTTGTTAACAGTTGAACCAAGCTTAAGTTTTCTTGGCTGCAGAAGCTGTCATGCCTGGCTGAGTGCAAATCCCTGGCCTTCTGCAGCGCCAATGTCTGCCACCGTGTTTTTCCTCCTGTTAGTTTTTTAAAACTCAGCACTTTAAATCTTTGATAAAAACCAGTCCTTTTATATTTTCCCTTCAAACTGCAGCTCTCAGAAGAGGAGAAGATCCAGCGTTACAGCATCCTGTCGGAGCTGTACGAGCGCATTGGTTTCCACCGAAAATCGGCGTTTTTCAAGCGCATCGCGGCCATGCAGTGCGCGGCCCCCAGCATCCCTGAGCCCGGCTGGAGGGCCTGCTACAAACTGCTGCTGGAGACTCTGCCTGGCTACAGCCTCTCCCTGGACCCTCAAGACTTCAGCAAAGGTCAGTGTGGATTACCACAGTTAGGCACTTAGCTGCTTTTCCATAATAATTTCCTTGAGAGATTTCATACTGGACCTAAATTATTTGCTAATCTGAAACTAATTGCAGCAGATAAAGCAGTTGTTTAACACTGTACCTTCACTTTTTCTTAGTGTTGTTCCAATAATTTCAAATTCCTGCAAACCACTGCTGGATGTGTTGCTGTGGTTCCCTGTTTGCTGGAAGTAATTATGTGTTATTTATGAACACTTAGTTTTTTATGTTTTTCAAAAAAGTCTTTGTTTTGATAATATGCTTCTCAGTACATAAAAACGTCATATATTATTTTGGATTATTTTTTCAATTAAAGTGCCTTCAGCTGTTCCATGAGAAATTTTATTTGTTTTGGTTTTGTAGCTGTTTGATCTTATAAAGAAAGATTAAAAATCCTTTTACATGTTTTTGTATATAGACGTGCATAGATACCTATAATATATTAAATAGGGTCAAATATGTCACATATTCCCGCAAATGAGATCAGAGACAGTTAAAATGCTGCTTGGCAGTTGCTTTTGAGTAAACCTTTCCAAAACCTTGCATTGTGTTATACAGCAGCAGTTCTGGGGACCGTTCCTTAAATGTTGTAGCTGCAGGAGAGGAGCAGGAAGTGATGGGCTGGGCTGAGCTGTATTTGTGGATGGTTAGTGTTGGGATTTTTTAAAACTTGTGATTTGGCAGTCAAATTATATGTGATAGGAGGTAGCAAATGCCACATGGACTGGGTGGAAAGATGCTAAGAATCTAGGAAGAGGGAATGTGCTGGGAAAAATGTGCTGTGGCCTGGGGTGGGACTGCATTGGGAGAAGAAGTTGTAGAAGTTCTGCAAGAAATTATAATTAGAAAAGCAAAAAAAGGACATGATTGGTGTTTATCTTTCATTTTTACCTTACCTTCATGTTACACTGAAGTGCGTTGTCTCATTTTTTATCCCCTAAATGGCTCTTTTAGAGACATATGGAAAGATCACTGCAAACTCTAAGATAGAAATGACATTTCACACATGAAAAATAATGAGACTTTCAAAATATAAACTCTCAAGGTTTGGTTGCAGTAAATATTCCTAAAACAGTTTGCCAAATGCTGATGCGTGATATTAGAAGGAAGGCTGTTGAAGTTTATGAAGTATTGCACATCTTGAAATATCTGTTATTTAAAAATTATTGCTGTTGCTTACTACTAAAAGCAGGTTAAACTTCATGGAGAGTGCTGCATATTATGTCTCTGAAAGGAAGGTTATGCTATGATGATCTATTTATTCTTTCCACAGTTACTCCGCAAATATGAAGTAATTCATAGTCTGAAACTTAAAGACTGGAAATCAGGATGTGTGCCTTGTGTTCTAAAGTTTTATTTTATTAATTTTATATTGCTTGGTCTTTAAAGAGAGTTAAGAATTTTTAGGTTGGTGTTTTTTGTTTCTTTTTTACGAGAGCATGGGGTCAGGACGTGGGGGAATGGCTTCAAACTGAAAGGGTATTAGGAGGAAATTCTTTACTGTGAGTGGTGAGGACCCTGCACAGGTTGCCCTGAGAAGCTGTGGCTGCCCCATCCCTGGAAGTGTCCAAAGCCAGGGTGGATGGGGCTTGGAACAACCTGTTCAGTGGGAAGGTGCCCCTGCCTATGGCAGGGAGTTGGAAATAGATGATCTTTAAGGTCCTTTCCAATCCAAACCATTCTGTGATTTTGTGATTTCAGTTTCTGTATGAAATCTCATATGCATTGTCCAGGGAATTAAAAAAAAAATATAAGCTTTAAAGGTTTTGTATATAATTTTGTTTTTTGGGAAGTGTTAACTTCATCTTCAGAATTTTAATTATACATTTATTAGTTGATAGACAAGTACATAAAACAAAACTTGATTTCATGTTTAGACAGTCAAGCAAATACAGCAATCCTAATTTTGTGTTGAGTACAAGATTTGGGTTTTGTAACAACCATTGGGTGATTGACAGAATTGCCATAAAATTACTGCTTAGCATATGAAGAAAACCAAAATCAATGTGTTTGTGATGACTTCCATCTCTAAAATACATTAAATACCTGCATTTTTCCCAGGAACTCACAGGGGATGGGCTGCAGTGCAGATGCGTTTGCTCCATGAACTCGTCTATGCTTCCAGGAGGATGGGTAATCCCGCCCTGTGTGTCAGACATCTCTCCTTCCTGCTCCAAACCATGCTGGATTTCCTTTCTGACCAAGGTAGAACTTTTTAAAGAAGCAGATTTTTGCACTTCTGACCCACAGTCAAATAATCTGACTCTGTTTTGAAATACAATTAATTAGGGAAGGAATGGAGAACATGGAAGTTGGGGAATTTTGCGTATGCCTGCGTGGGTTGTTGATGGTAGTCAGTCAACAGAGAGTTGAAATTAGATGATCTTTAAGATCCTTTCCAACCCAAACTGTTCTGTGTTTCTAACTCTTAGAATGTGATGGACTCAAGTTAAACAGTGTTTAAGTGGCCTTAAGTTCCTCTACATTTCTGCAGTTTCTGTCTTATTTTTTTTTTTAATTCAGCAATAAATGTTAACAGGATTTAATTTGTCAAAGGTTGAGAATGCAATGAATGTGTCTGTGGATGATTTTCAGAAATGGGAATGATGTGTTTGGATGATGTGTGGGAATGATGTGTCCTTCTGTGGGGTAGCTGTGTTCTGTAACATTTACAGAATCACCTGGAAAAGCCAAAAGTGACAACTCTTATTTTATATTATGTTTCTTAGGAAAAATATTCCATACTGACTTGTTTATCACCCAGCTTAATGAGACTAATGATCTTAATGAGTGTTGAGAGATATTTTTAGAATTGGTTTTGCTTCTCAGTAAGCTAGGTAAAAAAATGCATTTTTTTCCAGTTACTCCTTTGTTTATGATAAAGAGGATGGAAATGAAAAAGTTTAGGTTGTTTTTTTGTTTGTTTTTGTTTTTCTTTTTTTTCTTCCTTCAATTATGGCCAAAAGTCTCCCCTTAGAGACTCCTGCAGCAAGGAACTTTGTTGGCAAACTTCAGGTATTTGCCTGCTTTATTGCTTCTGTTTAGTGGCTCAAATCAGTGTTGCAGGAAGGAGAGGAGCTGACAAACTGCAATAAATTTGCTTTCTGCCTGTAGATCTCATTTTCTGTCAAAAGGTCCTTGGATTTTCCAGGGCTTACAGTGAAGCTTTGTTGATGTGTATGGAAAGTTGTGCTGAAGACAAGTTTTAAACTCTTCAACTCTGCATTTCCACATGTGATACTGTTAATCCTTAATCCTAAAAAGGTTGAACTCTTAAAGACAAGAAACTTCCATGTTCTTTGCCTTCAGCCTTTGTATGTCTGAGTAAAGCTTCCAGTTTCATAAGGCCTAGGATAAGTGTGATGTTTTGTGCCTTTGAAAAAATCAAACAATATTCTCCCATGTATTTGAAAAACAGTGAATATTTTTCCTTCTCTCCTGAATGCATCCAAAATAGAACTTGCTGTTTGATGTCTTTTATTGATAAGCTTTTGCTCAGACAAGGTGAGTGCTGTTCCAAGGAGCCAAAGTGTGGATGACAGTGCCAGAAATGTATTTCTGGCATGTAATTTTTTTTGGTAACTCTTCTGAGATTGATACTGTGTGCCCATAGAATCATTATGGCTGCAAAAGGCCTCAAGACCATCAAGCCCAAGCTGATGTTGTGCAAGAGCAGCATCATTTAGCACAGAAAGTTACTTTAAATTTATAGTTCTTCTAAAAATATTGGAATATTAGGAAAAAATAAACCAACAAACCTCCTTCAATCTTGAATTGTAGTAAAGAACAAAAGCAAGACAGTTGAAGGAAGAGGATTAGGTTATTTTACTTACTGTGAACTGTTCCCTTATAAACTGGTAAAAAGGTGTCATTAATATTCTTCTCTGATGTCACATGACTGAAATGTCCAAGTTTTCTTAATCCTGTTATAAATGTTAATCCTTAACATTTTGTTAATGTTAAGTTGAAGTAATTGTTTTGAAGAATTGTTTTGAAGAGTTGAAATAATTGTTTAATTAGAAAATAGAAATAATGTAGTGGTATTGGAGTACAAGAATGCTCAGATTTTACTGTTTTTCTATGGTGCATAGATAATCACCAGTTACTAAGGATGGAGGAAAGCTCCTTTGAAAAAAGCTCCTTTGAAAAAAGCTCCTTTGAAAGCTCTTTTCATTTTTCACTTGAATGTGTTCTTTCCTAAATAAACTTCATATTTTTAAAGCTTATTACTCATTACCTGCTAAATCCTATTCTTGTATTTAAAGTTTGGGTAGTTTGCAGATCATTTTTAAAATTAGAATAAATAGAAGTGAAAACTCTCTAGCTGAGAGGAAGTTACCAGCTAAACATTTAGCTCTGGAACTTGACCTTCTAACCCCTTTTCTCTCAGGATTAGCTGCCTCTAGACACAGAAAAGGAACATTTTCTAGTTTTTAAACCTAATTCTATTCATTTACACATTCAGTCAAAGCTGGGATACCAGGACTTCAGGAAGAGGAAAAAAAAAATTGTTCTCCAAGTAGAAATTCAGCTAATGAGATTTATTTGTTCCAATGAAATCTAGATTTATTAATTAGAAACTTGTGCTTCTGTTAATGGAACACAAATGCATAGTTAAAACTGGTGTGTGTTTAAAACA
The DNA here is from genome assembly GCF_049639895.1 of Pseudopodoces humilis. Lineage (NCBI taxonomy): Eukaryota > Metazoa > Chordata > Aves > Passeriformes > Paridae > Pseudopodoces > Pseudopodoces humilis. The sequence goes on from NC_142200.1 coordinate 4,128,244, forward strand.
AAATTTAATGTTTCAATAGAATGACGCATTTTAAAATACAGCTTGTCTATGTTTACTTGAATTTACTTGAATCTTCAACCATGCAGCCTGGCAAATCTAAATAAAGAGTATCATCATGTAAATGGGAGATGTCAGTCACTACTTCAACAACATGGAAGCTAAAAGTTTGATTTAAAATATAGCTATTTAGTTACATAAATATGTAAAATGCAGTCTTCTGCTAAGCAAAAAGAGGTACTAAATTCTGTGTAAAACCTCTAATCTCAAGCTATTATGTTTTAATGGTAACAAGCCCTTAAGAATCACTTTCTTTAAATAAGAATTAAAATGTGCAGTTGCAAAGTTGCTTGGAATTGAACCTATCTTTTGCATAATGCTTTTTGAAACAAAACGGTGTGTACAGCTCAGTGAATTTGAATTGAGTAATGTCAGATATTTGGAAAAAACCACCATTATTTTGCTGTGGCTCTTCACTGACAATATTCATACTCCTTAAAAGGGCTGTGACTTGTATTGAGAGCAAATAATTCTGAGTTGGCTCAGGTGTTAGGGCCTCTCTAAACACAGAACTATTTGGAGACAGCTACTAAGGAAATGTGACTGTCCACTCAGCAGGCAGTCATGTGGTGAATGAGTACAAAATTGGGAATGTTTCTCCATTGCCTCTTGGAAGATTTGAGGTTTGACAGTGAAAGCTTTGAACTGCTTTCTTTTAGAAAATGGGCCACCCTGTTTGAAGATCATTGATAGACCTTGTAGTTGATAGGTTGGGGAAGGGAGCAGTAAACTTTGGGTACATCCGGCAAACTTGACCTGGATACCGAGGAGCAGCCAATGGATTTTAGGGGAGCAGAGATGATGTTCACCAGTGAATCAGTGATGTGTAGCTGCTGTGAGGTGAATGTGAGGTTGCCACTCACAAAACCCTTTCTAAGCAAGTGCCCAACCTGCCAAAAACTTGTCAGGTGCACAAAGTGCTGGAGTCTTTGCTCTCCTTGCTGTCCTGGCTGCTTCTATGAGGCTGCTCCACCCTGCTGGTGCTGCTGTCCTGGCTCTGCTCCCTGGCTGGGCAGCTCTGGGAGGAACCCCAGGGAAAGCCCTGTGGCACCCAGGGATATCTCCCCATGGCACTCTGTGAGCCAGTTCTGGAGCCATGATGGGGGTAATCCCTCTCCTGTGCTTCTCATCATCATTCTTGGCATTCTCCTGCTTCCTATTTTCTCCTTCTTTCCTCTTCTATGAAAAACTGAAGTTGAGTTCTTGCTTTGGACCCCAACATTTAACATTGTTTGTGTTTTAATCTTCTTTCTGGGTATGTTCAGAACCTAATTCCTTCCTGCATTTGTGGATCAAGGCAAAACGTGTTTCTCTTCAGCTTGAGCAGATCAGAACTATCCCTCAGCCCAGAACTATCCCAGAGCTCATGTTCTTTCAGAAATTCAGCAGGATTTCAGGATTCCTGCTGTTTGCTTCTGGTGGCAGGGATCTTGATGCGCTGAGATGACCTTTTCTCACCCACCGTGCATAGCATGGGATGAAACGACGAGTATTCAATTCCTTTTTTTTTTTTTTTTCTGTGGGCTAATTCCTTAAAGATCCTCAAGGTTTGTCTGTTTTGTTGTCTTCTGGTGAGGTGACAGCCTTCACATCTGAGCTCTCAATTGCTCTGTCATGTACTTAATGAACGGAACTACTGACTCTATGATGATTCTGCATTAAACATACAGAAGTACTTTGTCATCTGTTGACCAGGGCTTTGTAGGTGTTTATTCTTGAGCTGACAGTAGGTGATGGAGAGAACTTCCCAGAATATCCTGGTTTACCTTTCTGTCCTTCCTCTGTGTGGTTGTTTCTTAAATCATTGGATACTACTGAAAGATGTTTATTCCCAGCCTATACTGAGATCATTGTCATTAATGAAGAATTTCTGCCAAAATTTCTGCTGAATGCTATTTCAGTTTCCCTCATCCTGTAGATGAGTTGGGATGGACTTGTCAGTGTTGACTGGCCAGGCCACACTGATGCCTTGAAAGCTTGGGCTTCTTGGTAACTGAGGGACTTCACACCATTAATCTGAGAGCATTTTCAGAACCCTTTTCTTTCAAGCCCACTGTGCTCAGGTGGTGGGTGAGATGTCAGCTGGCAGGGTTTTGCCTTTTGCAAAGAAGTGATGAGCTTGATCTAAGAAAGAAACCCCAAACCTTGTTTAATTTCAGAAATTATGGTTAAGCCTGGACTGAGCATAATTTGATGATGTCAGACGTGGTGTCTTACAACTCTTAAAATATGTCTTTCGAACTTGCAGTTTGAAAGAGGAAATTATGCAGTATTTTAGACGTTTTTATTTATAGAACAGATTGCATATGCATTCCCTGGGTGTCATTTAAATTTCAAATTGCTATGTAGAAGTATGGAAAATAAGAAAGAATATTAAGCTGGGCTCCTGAAAGACCATAAGTAAATGTGGAAGTGACTTCAATCCTTTGTAGCCCTCCTGCCAAGCAGCAGTAAGGATCAGACTCAGTTTCTGAGGATCTTTACTTAAAATTGTAACATTGTCCTGAATTTCCATCCAAACCTGGGAAAATGAATGAAGCTGCATAGGCACTTGGTGGGTTATACCTCCCCACAGAGATCATGGAATGATTTAAAATGGCATCTTTTCTTGAGGGGCTACTGGAGCAGCTTGTCACTCTGTTCACCTCACTGCCTCCTGTTCTCTTGTTCAAGCCTTGCTGTGACTTTCTGATTTTCCCATGTTTTCAGAGCTGTAGCCAGAGTTGTTGAGAGCTTCAGCTCATTTCAGTTTGAGCTGGTTGCTCACCATTTCTCCCCTCTGTTTGCCATTTCTCGTGCCATTTGTCATAATGCTGCTCTTCTTTTTTTTTTTTTTTTTTCCCCTGTTTTTCATATTTAGATTAGAGGAAACAAGATTATAAATATTACAAATAAAGACATAAGCCCAGAAAAGATTTTGAAGTGTAACTTGCTCAACTCATGAAAAATAATAACTTCACACAGAAGCAGGAAGCCTGCCAGAACTGAAAGATAATTGAGATATGGAAAGAGACACTCAGGGAAGATTGAGCTGCATCAGAAAATTTGGATCAAGGTTTTCTGTTTAGGAAAGAGGATTCCAAGGCTGGTCCTTCTCTACAGATAATAAATCTGTGAAATTATTTTGAAATGCAATTAGAGGTGGTTTATGGTAGGGAGTGATCTGAACTGTAAAATGAACAGTAATAAATTTCAGGTACCAGATAAGTTTCAAAGGCACTAAAACAATTTTAATTTTAAACAGCTGAACTACAGTTGCAGTTAATTTCTTAAAGTGTTTTATCCTCACTTTAAAATTACAAATGGCAAGTGCATTGCTGTATTTTTGTAAGAGTTCAAAAGGGATGGAAGTTCTTCCAGCTGATATGTCTATGTCATAGTCTTCCTAGTGACCCTGGACACACTAGAGATTCTTCTACAAGATTCTACACATCTATGGCTGTCTCAGTACTGACTAAGTGACCCTGGTTGTGGGGGCTTCTCTGGAAGTGGGGTAAACCAAATTCCATGCTTTGAACCCCTCTCGAGTTCAATAAATTTGCCCTCAGTACTTGGTTCATTATAAGAAGCTGTAGTAAATAACAGTAGGTGTGTGGATAATTGTGATTTAATAGGAAGAGGTTGGAACATCTTTGAAGCATGATTTATTTTCAAGGAATGATGGAGCATTAAAATGAGTGTGATTTAGTTGATACAGTATTCCTGAACTGAAAAAAAAAAACCCTGAAAAACATCTATTGGTACATTGGTTCATTTATGATTAGAAGAGATAGAAACAGTAAGTGAATGAGTTTGGGGTGTTGAGGAAAGAGATTCCCAGTCACGTGCTCAGCAATAACCAAATCATCCCTGTATTATCAACATCCCATTATCAACATTGTTTTCAGCACAAATCCCAAAACACAGCCCCAGCCCAGCTACTGTGAAGAGATTTAACTCTACCTGAGCCCAAAGCAGCACTTGTCAAAACAGATGTAAGCTATTAGGAAACTGGCAATAGTGACAGTATCACAATTTGTTGCCAACCCAAGGTTATTTGGAAGAATTTCCAGAGTAGACTTGATTGCGATAATGTTACTTGAGAGTGGAGAATAAGAGACCCTGTGCTGGAATCCTGCTCTTTGAGAGCCTGCTGATGCTGTCACAGGTAATCCCCCAAAGCTGTGTAATGAAGGCACTAACTGCTTTGCTCTGTAGTTCCTCTTTTGTGCTGCAATGCTTAAAATACTTCAAATTTCATTTAAATTAGGGCAGCAATTCTCCTAGATCATCTGTAGTGTGTAAATTAATTTTTAGAAAGGTAGGTGTTACTGATTGCAAGGGCTAAAAAGAATGATGCTTTAATCAGACTGAACAGAGAATTTAATGCAAATTAAAACTTGATGTAAACTCCAGAGTTTGAGTGAGGTTTACTTAACTGACACTGATGAACTGATTTTAATACACTGTGCTGTATTTTATGTGACAAAGTACCTGCAAGTTGGTATTGCCCAACCAATAAACCTTTCAAAGGGGAACGACTTTGGTTGGTGTTATAATATTCAAATTAACTGATTTCAGGATGAAGATGGAAATCTACAGTAAAATTACCAGGGAATATTTATAGCAGCCTTAGCCATTACTTTGAAATATTTCACAGCTTCACCTTAGTGCCATATCTTGCTGGTGTGCTTTTATATAAAAAAGTGTATGTGTGTATATATATGCATAAAAATGTAATTAAACAGACTTGTCACCTTGTGTGTTTGATGTAGAGCAGTGACACAATGTGGTGTAAGAAAGAATATATTAAAAAAGCCTGAATGGAAATGCTTTCTAATGGGTTGGAATAAAAGACCTGGGGAGATTGTATATGAAGTAGGAGGAGACTCCTTAGAAGCCACTAAAGTCTTATTTATCATGGTGCTGTGACTCCTGCTGATTTTCATCTACTACTGTGTTTTCATCAGTTCTGTGCTATTTAACTTGAGCACTATTGTGTTCCTGCTACACTTCTTCCTGCTTTTTTTAACCCCCCACTTTAGAATGTCTGTCTGGAATTTGTGTTTTGTAGAGACAAGCCAACTTATTTAATAACTTTGCTCAAACTGCTTTATTAAGAGAGAGAGTGTAATTTATTTTCCTGAATTACGTGTTTTCTAGACTTTAATTTTTTTTTTTAAAGTGAAATAAATAAATGAAATTGAGTAAACTAGCAACAGGAATAAAAGATTTAAATTCATTTGCATAGCACTAAATATGAAACACAACCATTTTTTAAGTCATATATTATATGACAAAAATAATGTACTGAATCAAATATTTAGCAGTACAGACTAGCCTGAAAGTCTCACATGTGATTTAGCTTTGCTTAGACTTGTGTGTCAGTGAGGTACAGACAAAAACTCCACCCAATGACATAGCCAAATTCTTAGGCTGTGGTCAGCAGATCAATTGTTATGGTAAAAAAGTGCTTTTTTATGACAAAAATTTTCCATTTTTTTTTTTAAGGTCACTCATTAACAAAATGAAGTCTTTGAGCTTGAGCCCAAAATTGCCATCTTTATCTTGCCTCTGATCTTGAAGAAGTGTGATTTCCCTCAATTAATTGAGGGAAGAAATACAAGTGTGCAAATGGAGGCACACGGCAAAGTTTTCATTCCAGAAAAAAAAAATTCCTTTGGGGAAGATCTACTTTAATTGGCAAGATGAAGACATGAAAAAATTGTGTTGTATTATTAAGTGCTAATTTTTTTTGTACCAAAGGAAGCTATTTTAGGAGGTGATATATTATAAAATTCAAATATATTTTATGTGACATTTAACAGACTCAATACTGCTCTCTCACCCTAAATTCAAATTAAAGCACTGGAGTCAAGGCTGCTGTTGAAATTGACACTTCATATGGAAAAAGAAATATCCATGTTTAAAAATGGATCATCCATGCACCTTAGTGAACTCCCCATATGATGTCCATTGAGTGTGATTGGATGTACTAAGAAAAGATGAGTAGGATAGGAGTGATACTGAAGAGATGATTTTTCAGAGGGATGGGAAAACTCAACTGTACATTAGGAGAGAGAGCTGACATGTCTTCATTTTAATTTTTCAGACAGTTTCTCGGTTATTTCAACAATTATGCCATGCTTTTCTGAAGGAAGTTTAGATCACTAGTGGAGGCACTAAAATTTTGAATCCTGATAAACCTTTCTAGCCATATTCCCATGATGTTGCTTAAGAGTTTATTGGGGAAAATGTTCTGCAGAAATCAATGTGTTGTTCTTTCTATCCTCTGTCTCTGCTTCTCTCACACAAAATCCAGAATCAGATTTGTGTAATGGTTGTGCCATTATATCTTTGAATATTTACAAAACCTACCTTGCTCAGAAGCAGCTTTACAGCAGTCCTTAACTTCATTTATCATTATAGAAGTTATCTATGCCTAATTTACTCCACTTTTTGTAAAAGTAGGATTCCTGGTATTCCTTAACATGAAAAAATTAGTATTGATTTCAGTGGTTTATATTCTGATTTAGTGTGTACAAAATATATTTTTTAGTATTGAAAGTATGCAGACATGTGAAGTTCTGAGATATGGTGGAGAACCAGTCACTGAAATTTTAATGGTGTCTTTATGAACTCTGTCTTCAGCTATGTCAATTTTTAAAATGAGGTTTTATGTAGAAATATTTTTGTGCAAACTGGCTGAGACTTCATGTGTACACATTTTATACAGCTGTTAAACACCTTGTAATGGAAGAGTGTGATAGGTTTAGTCAGTCTCTTCCCATTCTTTGTATTTGTAGCAGTCTTTTCAGAAGTGGAAAACATTTTGCTTCTAAAAGACAGCTATTTTTGTGTCTAAAATATTACTGTCTACCCCCTTCCTGCAAAGTTAGTAGTAATTTGAGAACTTATTTTTCAAAGATGAGCTATTGCACAGCAAATACCTGAATCCTTTGTGTGGATGGAGTTGGTCTCTGATATAGTTCATGAAAGTGGGTCTAACTCTCTGGTAGCATAGATTAATTATTTACTTCTAGTTTTTGCTCTTTTCTATGTCAGAGAATTTTATTAATTTCTGGTATGTTTATTTAGAGATATATATTGCTTGATTTCTTAAAGAAATGGAATTCATATCCTCTGCCAACTGCCAGTGCCTTTCTCCACAAGAAGAGCTTTGGAGTCTGTGGGGAATACACACATTTATTGCAGTAGACAATAGGGAGTTGAAGACCCAGGGTTCCTGTGTTGCTTTCAAAGCAGCTTGACCAAGTATGAGATTTCTGAGCAGTTTGAAATTGTATTTACTTGCTCCATGTATTTTTCAGAAAAATACTAGTGGTGCTGTTTGTTACTAAAACAGTAGAAATTACATCACCCAGTCCGTGTGAGAGTTAATGGGGTGGAAATGCAGGAGGTGCTGCCTGCAGGTGAGAGAAGCTGTTCTGTTCTGCTGAGTTCCCAGCCCTGGTGATGCAGGAGTGGATTGATCCTGCAGGTCTTGCTGAGGTGCTTTGCTCACACCTCTGGCCTGGCCGTGCTTGGGAAAGGAGGATGCCCTGAATATCCAAATGTGGTGCTCCCTGCCCTTCTGCAACTGCCCAAACCAGAGCTCAGGCACTGCCTGAAAGGCTGAGGAGCTTTCCACATTCCCTGCAATCTGTGATTAACTGTAGAGTAAGAGGTGTGTAGTGATTGCTGTCTGTGAATAATCAATTTCTACTGCAGCTTTTGTGAGGATCTTAGTGGATTTTGTAGCCTTTCTGAAATTCTTTAGTTTAAAGAGTACAGTGCATCTTCATGGCAGAATGAGACTGAAGATTCACCTGGAAGCAGACATGGACTTTCTCTTCTCTAGGGCTCACCAAGCAATTCTCATTTTGTGTGGGTATGTGAAGGAAATACCACAGAATAGTCTGAGTTGGAAGCAACCCTAAAGTTATCATCTCTGTTGTGGGCAGGGACATCTTCCACTATCCCAGCTTGCTCCAAGTCCCATTCAACCTGGCCTTGAACACTTCCAGGGATGAGGCAGCGACAGTTTCTCTGGGCAACCTGTGCCAGAGCCTCACCAGCCTCAGAAAAGAGTTTTTTTCTAATATCTAAAGTAAAACTACCCTCTGTCAGTCTGAATCCATTTCCCTTTGTCCTGTCACTATGTGCTTTTCTAAAAAGCCTCTCTCAATCTTCCTTGTACGTTCCCTTCAGGCACTGGAAGGCCATATCTGTGTTTATGGGTGCAAAAAACATGCTTTTTCTCTTTTATTTTTTTCTGTCATCAGACTGACTTTTCTGTCTTGTTATATGTTATTATTAACTCATTAAGGTGATGTTTGAGTCTGTCTTGGGAGAGTTGGGTCAGGACTGCTGCAGGAGCTCTCCTCAGACTTCTCCTTTGTGACCATTATTTGATATTTTCAAGGGAGAAGGAAAAAGCTCAGCCAGCAAAAAGCACCCTGGGCAATGAGGGTTTTTGTTAAAATATTGATTCTGGGCCTGTCAGTGAGGTAGAAGTGGAGTCAGAAGGTGTTGAGCTATTTGTTTTCAATATTTTAGTGAGCTCCAGAAAGAAATGAAATT